>NC_139463.1:103016785-104266071 GCF_057233095.1 Heloderma suspectum
AATTGCCCATTGAGGACCAAGCCATCCCATAATACTTCACATTGCAACAAGGAATTAAATGTCGCTGCCGGGAAAATGCATTTTTGCTCCAGCTACTGTGGGGATGGCAGCTAAGCTCAGAGGGAGTGCGAAGTCTGAGGGGGCGGCAGATGACATCAGCGTCCCTGATAATGGAAAAAGCGCTGGGGCTGCATCCCTGCGAGCCCTGCCTCCGCCGCACCACTGCTTGTTTGTTGATCGCTCGATCCACCTACCTACCCACCTAACGTCTATCATATTTATACTCTGATTTACAGCCAATCTTGGCTCCGAAAGCAGCAGGCAATTAACTTGCACACGGTGACACCCGGGGTACACAGAGCGGAGTCTTCTCGCCCGTGGCCATAGGTGGCGCTGTCCCGGTTCCAGGCTCCTCCCTCCAGAAGTAGGGGGCCGAAGGAGCTGCCAGAAGGGTTGGCTGACGATGGTAAAGATGACGACCCGCCACTGAAGCAGCCCGTCTCTTGCTGAATGGGTTGCTCAAGTTAAAATCCCACTGAGGTCAGGAGGATGTCCTTCCTGCCAGGTGCAGACATGCAGCTTGGCCAGGCGCTCTGCTTGGGGCTGCCTTTAGAGATTGTTCGGAAATTTCAGCTGCAACTGCCCCACTGCTGGTGGGTGCTTGGCAGTCAGATCATGCGACACCTGTACTGTAGCAGCTGCACCAGCTGCCAGTGTGTTTTGGGGCCCAATTTAAAGTGCTGGTACTGACTTTTAAAGTCCCAAAGTGTTTGGGTTCAGGTCACTTGAAGGATCATCTTCCCCCATAACAAGCTGCATGTGCTCTGACATCAGCATCAGAGGCCCTGTTGGGGTGCTCACCTGTCAGAGGCTGGCAGGCATGAGGGACACAGCCTCTCAGTGGTGGCCCCTGTGTTCCAATTGATGTCCGCTAGGCCCCATCATTAGGTTTTCAAGTGGACTCTAAAGGTGTACCTTTTCTCCTTGGCCTAGAATTGAGTTGGGATTGTATCAAGTGCCATTGTGTATATGGGGTTATCTGTGTTTAATTGTTCGTTTTGATTTTATTACTGTTTTTGTCATCATTGTGATTTTGTGATTTTGTGATTTTTATTTATTTATTACATTTATATCCCACCTTTTTTCCACCTTAAGGAACCCAAGGCGGCATACATAGCCCCCCTTCTCCTCCATTTTATCCTCACAACAACAACCCTGTGAGGTAGGTTGGGCTGAGAGTCTGTGACTGGCCCAATGTCACCCAGTGAGCTTCCATGGCCGAGTGGGGACTAGAACCCGGATCTCTTGACTCCCAGTCCAACACTCTTGCCACTACACCACACTGGCTCTCTTTTCAAATTTTTGTACACTGCTTTGGGAGGCTTCAGCTGAAAAGGCAGCTAATTGATCTTTTAAATAAATAAATAAATAAATAAATTCAGATAAAATGATGGCGCTGAAAATACCGTTGCTCAACCAGTTTAAGCCGGTCTGCCGAAATGAAGTCATTAGCCATTGGGCCTATCTGAGTTCAGCAGTGGGGGCGGGGGGAGATATTCCTCCCCCCATGGGAACTGTTAACACCTGACTTCTGTTTTACTCTGTTCGTCAGAACTGCCACAGGTAGCAAGTTGCCACCAATGGCATGTCACCAAAGGGAATTGTTCCCTTTGGGGAGCCTCTTTGGGGAAGCAGCGAGAGCCAGGGCGATGGTCTTTGCTGGTATTTGTTTCCCCCTACTTGGGCAGGGCTGGGATTTGATTGTTTAGCCAGCAGGTGAGAACTCTGCTGCCCCCCCCATACACCCCTCCACCAGGCATTTAGGGGCATGTGACCTATTAATTTTACTGCGCCTACGCTGACTTGTCTGGTGGTTTATATGTGATTGCAGATTTTTGTGAGATTTTATTAAAATGATCAAGTTGGATGTAAACTCAGTCATGCTTGGAGCAGGCCCACTGGAATCAATGGGATGCATTAGTCATGACTCAGTTACGTTCCACTGATTTCAGTTGGTCCACATGATGCATGAATAAGGGCCAATCTACATTGTGTCTGCCATCTCAACAAATTCGGTGTCCTGTCAGGTTAAATGCTCTCGCATTAAAACGTGATTATCCACACTCAGCCATTTTCCCCGTTGCGGTGCTTCATCGAATACACGAGCTCAGTTCACACTCGAGCACTGTGCTGTTTTCCTGCTCTTAAAGACGGTGGCTCTCATTGGAGGATCAGAAACTCTTCCTGTTTCTGCTGATTCCATGCCCACCGCGCGGCAGTAGCACGGGAGAGGCTTGTCATTTTCCTCATGTTTTCCTGGCCTTGGGGAAAATGACCAGCTTGTCCCTTGCCACTGCCGCTGTAGCAGGTGGGGGTGGAGGGAAGAAGGAGGCGCCTATCCTCTTCTCCACCCCCACCTGCTGGAGGCCAGGGCGAGCGGCTGGGGGGTGTCTGCCAATGCGCTTTTCCCCGCGCCAGCCCTTGACAGCCGGCACAAGGAAGAGAGGCAGTGGCGGCAGCACCCAGCACTCACGTTTGGGCGGGGCTGCTGGCATCTTCAAAGATTTGAAGCTTCACGTCAGCCCGATCTGTGGTTGGATGGGCGACTGCCTGGGAATCAGACTTCCTGCACTGAGCAGGGGGTTGTTCTATCCCTTGAAATGAGGCTAAGTTTTACCCCCTTCTATCCCCCGCTTCGGCTTTTTTTTTAAATTAAGGCGTTATCTTCGAAGAATCATGGCTTCTCCACGATTTTTTTCCTTAATTCAGGCATGATATTTGAAGATTCGAAAATTCGAAGATGTGAAGCTTCACATCTTCAAATTTTCAAATCTTCAAAGATCATGCCTGAATTAGGGGAAAAAATCGTGAATGCCTGAATTAGGGGAAAAAATTGGAAATTCCAGTTCCGATTCAAGGCGGGTACTGTGTAGTGTGGAAGACGGGCAGTGAAACCTCATTGGAAGCGAAAAAACCCATAAGTGTAGATTGGCCCTAAGTCTGGCTCCAACCCATTGTTTGTAATGTTTCGATCTGTGAGCGGCCTCAGAGACTTTGCGATCTTAAGGCCGGGCAAAGTGTTTTAAATTCACAAATAAACCAGTGAAGCTGTGATCTGTGGAACTGAATGCTCCTCCATTCTCTGGTTCCCCTCTGAAGCACCTCTCTGGCACTGTGGTCACCCTTCACAGCCCTGGCATTTTGGAGTTTCCTTGCATGCGGCGACTCCAACCTGCCACACTGCTGTGCCATCCACGAGAGCCTTCTCCAACCTGGTGCCCTCCCAGCCTGCTGACTGGAAGTGATGGGAGTTGTAGTCTGATACATCTGAAGGACACTGGGCTGGGGGATGCTGATCCACCAGTTCCTGCATCTCTCAGAACAGGAACCCCTCAGTCCTGCTCACCAACAAGGGGTTCTCAGTGATCTCTCCTCCATACCTGATATCCTGGCTACGTGGGTCTCCCCCTCTTCTTTCATTCGTCCTGCTTTGGAGTCTGGTCCCTCCTGCCAAGGTACAAGTAGATCCTGTATCCCTGAAGTGTGTATCCCAGTTTGTAGGCTGTCAAACAACCTGCCAGCCAGACAAGAACAAAGATAAAAATGCCGACACGTGACACTGGCAGACAATATACTGAGTCACTCCTTGCGTGCGCTGATCCCTGCCCCAGCCAGATTGCCTGGCTCTGACTGCCAGTGCATTCCACAGCCTCCCACAGGGCATCTCTGGGTGTTGCGACAAAAAAAGCGGCCCTTCCCAGCCAGGGTGATTCACTTTGCCACATGGAGGAGACCACGTCTGAGGATATCTTGCAAGGGTGTATATTGCCTACATAGAACAAACCACAAAGGTGCTGCCCCAAACCGACTTTGTAATAAGGGAAACGCTGGCCGTTCCTGGCAAACCTAACGATCAGAAAAAATAATGATCTCCCGGAGAATCGAGGTGTCTTCCCTGCCCTCCTACTTTGATTCCCTCCTCAGATCCACTACTTCTGCAAACTTAGATCACCACCAGTGCCAACCCAAAGCAATTTCCTCCTGAAGCAAAGAACCAGTGGTGTCGTGGAGCAAACAAGGATGCAGCCCTGGCACTTTTTTATTAGCAGGGAAGCCGACGTCCCCTGCCAGTCAGAATTCCCCTTTCCCTCTGAGCTTAGAGTTGCCATCCTCACAGTAGCTGGTGGGGAAATGGATTTTCCCAGCAACAGTTATATTGTTCCCTGTTGTAATGTAAATTATTCTGGGGTGGCTTGGTCCTGAATGGGCAAGTCAGACCCATTCCCTTTACAAATGGCTTGCTCCTTGCAGATGAAAATTCCTAGAACTGGTTTGTTGATCAGGAGCAACACAGCTGCCTGCAATTTTGTGCTGTCCGTGGGGATGTGGCTATGGGGACGGTCATGATGAGTACCTGCACTTCAAAACTGACCACTGTGAAGAACCAAATGCCCCCTCTCCCTATCCCATGATTGGGCCAAGACTTAAAAAAAAAAAAAAAAAAAAGTATCACTGCACCATTCAGACATCAGTTTTCCTCTTACAATTTTCCCCTGACATTCCCTTGCCTGAAACAGCCTGCTTCCCCTTGTGCAGGGTAGGGCCGGTCCTGGAGACCAGTAGAGCAAGCTCACTTTTTCCTATGCTAACTGCTACCAAGGGCTGGCTCCAGGTTTGAGGGAGAGGCTGGGCAACTTGGTGGGCCCCCTCTTCTGTCGGTAGACCCTGATAGGCTTACCTGACAGGGGTGTCAGGCAGCAGCAGCGCTCCAAACATCACTCTGTGGTAGTGGTGGTGGATTTTAATTTCCCACTGTGCCCCAGCGTGATGCTACATTGGGGGCATGGTGGGAAATTAAAATGGCTGTTAGATCCAGCTGCTTGGAGCTCCAGAGCTAATTTTTTCCCCAAGGGTTGTGCCCCCCTGTCCTAAAATCATTTTCAGAGGCTCCACACTGTGTCCCATCACCATCAGAAGTATGGCAGGCAGGCATAGTATAGGCCCTCAGGGAAGGATCCTATCTCTCCCTGTGTCTAGGCAGGCTTAGAAAACCTCCCTATTTAAGCAAGCTTTTAATGTTGGGTGGATCACTGCCCTTTGCAATGTCTTAAATTATTTTTACTGTGCTGCTATTTTTGAATTATTTTTGTATTGGTGGCAATGGGATTTCTTTTTTTACTATTGCAGTTTGTGATGTGGGGGGGATATTTTTCAGGAGTGTGGTGGAGGAGGGAAGAGTTAAATTCGACAGACAGACACACAGACACACACGCTTGCAGGCTGTGGTTGTGTTCTAGATCAGGAGAAGTGTGTGCAGGGAGGAACTCACACTGATGTCACAGTTACCTTGATGTCACATCTAGAATAATATGTAACTAGGTCCTACATTGCAGGCCATCCTTACATCCTGTGGTAGCAAATTCCATAGATTAACCTTGTGCAAAGAAGTACTTCCTTCAATCTGTCCTGAATCTCCCACCACTCAGCTTCATTGGATGAACCCCGGTTCTAGTACAATGGAACCATGGAACCAGTTACCTGGGGAGGTGGTGGGCTCTCCCACACTGGAGGCATTCAAGACGAGGCTGGACAGCCACCTGTCAGGGATGCTCTGACTTGGATTCCTGCATTGAGCAGGGGGTTGGACTCGATGGCCTTGTAGGCCCCTTCCAACCCTACTATTGTATGAATCTATTATTCTATGATCCTAGTACTACGACAGAGGTTTTCTCCCTATTCACTTTCTCCACAACATAAATACAGCTCTCTTGTGTCTCCTCTTACTCATCTTTTTCTATGCTAAACAGCTTCAAACATTGTAACCTTTCCTGGTAGGGGAGTTGCTCCAGCATCTTGATCACTTGGGTTCACCCTTTCTGTATTTTTTCCAACTGTACAATATCCTTTTTGAAGTCTCGTGACCAGAACTGTACACAGTTTTCCAAATGTGGCTGCACCCTAGCTTTGTACAAAGGCATTACAATACTCACAGTAGTGTTGAGTGAATCACAAAATATAAATACCCCGGAACGTGGCTCAATGAAAGAAATGAACAAACACAAGAGATAAACGCAAGAGTGGAGATGGCAAGAACAGCATTTGTTAAAATGAAACAATTATAATGTAATCGGGACCTAAAACTTGCAGTAAGGATTCGGATGGTAAGATGCTACGTGTTCTCAATATTATTTTATGGAGTGGAGGTTTGGGCACTTAAAAAGAACAATCTGAGGAAGATCGAATCCACAGCACCAGACAGGCCGCTTAACAAGATCAGCCTCGGATGGCCTTCTCTCTGTCCCATCAGCCAGGACAGCTAGACTGGTGGGGACGAGGGAGAGGGCCTTTTCTGTGGTGGCCCCCACTATGTGGAACTCCCTCCCTAGGGAACTCTGCCATGCCCCCTCTTTAATGAGCTTCCGCCGTGCATTAAAAACGTGGTTGTTCAGGCAGGTATTTGGGGTGGGTTAGGGTATTTTAGAAAATGTTTTTATTGTAGAATTTCATTGTTTTAAACTGTTTTATTATATGCTGTACATCGCCCAGAGTGGCTGGGTGACCAGCCAGATGGGCGATTAATAAATTTAATAAATAATAAATAATTTAATAAATAATAATGATAACAGCTTGCTGAAAATACCACTGATTGAGTAACACATGAGAACCTACTATACAGAGTAAAGAAACAAACAGAACTGGTAAAGACCATCAAGAGAAGAAAGTTACAATACCTTGGTCATATTATCCAAGGTGAAAAATACGCCATACTCCAACTCATTATACAAGGAAAAATGGAAGGAAAAAGATCAACAGGAAGAAGACAAATGTCATGATTAAAGAATCTGAGGGAATGGTTCAGCTGTACTTCTGTACAACTATTCAGCGCAGTGGCGTCAAAAACAAATATAGCTATAATGATCACTAACCTCCGAAAGGAGATGGCACCTTAAGAAGAAGAAGTTTTTAGTCCCTTTCTTAATAATCCCTAACATGGAATTTGCCTTATTCACAACAGTTGCACCCAAGTCTTGTACACAAGGTCTGGGTCAACATTTTCAGTGCATTATCCACCATGACCCCAAGATCCCTTTCCTGCTCAGTCACCACCAGACCCTATCACTGTATACATTAAATTAGGATTTTTGCTCCAATGTACATCACTTTACACTTGCTTACATTGAACCACATTTGCCATTTTAATATCCATTTCCCCAGTTTGGAGAGATCCTTTTGGAGCTCTTGGCAATTCCTTCCCATGCTGGCTGGAGAATGCTGGGAATTGTAGGATTTTTTTCTGTCTAAACATGGATAGGATTGCGCCTTAAATCATTTGGTGTTGTCAGCAAACTTGGCCACCTCAATGCTCACCCCTAGCTCCTGATCACTTATGAACAAGTTAAAAAGTACTGGTCCCAATACAGATCCTTGAGGGCCAGGCCAGCATGAAGGGTAGGGATGTGCAAATCAGCAAAACCCGAGCTCACAAAAATGCTCCAAATTCCCTCTCAAAGCTCGCTCTGACCAGAGTCCGTATCAGATCATAAGCTTTGTTTTTTTTCCTTTTGCATGAAAATCCATGCATATTTTAATGCATATTTTTTTCCAAATGTGTGCCTCAGTTGTGTGCATCTTTGAAATGTACACATTCTTCTCCCCTTGATCAAAGCATATTTGTGCACATTTTCCAAAAGGACTTTCATGCGCATTTTTCAAATGTACACATGTGTCAAACACATTTGGGGGGTGTCTACGAATCACATTGCAAAGTCGGAAATGTACGGACTTGGACCACAGATTTCACCCGGGTCTGTGTTCGGTCTGGAAGGTGCAAACTGGCTAAAATCCTGGTCAAATATGAACTGAAACAAATGTCTCATACATACCTAATCAGGGCTCAGCATGATGGGGTACCTGGCGAGACCCCACAGGCTCAGAAGGGCCCATCCCACCCCAACCATGCCAACTGCTTAGGCAGCGGGTGGCAGGCGCAAAGTGGAGCTGAGCGCCAACTTGGCTCCCATTCAAAAGTCCAGCAACTACCACTCCCCCCACCTCACCACATTTCCTGGGAGGCAGCAATGCTTTTGACTGGGAGGGGAGATGGCGCCTGACCCTGCTCCTCACCTGCCAATCACCCTCTTTGTAGATGACCCCAAAAGCAATGCCTATGGTGGACGTCTTGGGCACTACATTTGGGGTGACCTACGTTGGCAGGTGGCCCCCTGTAGAGCAGGGCTGAGTGCCTGCTCCGCTCCCACTGGAAAGCACCACTGCCCATGGGGGGAGGGGGAGGCGAGGGAGGAGGAGGATGGGCGAGTGAAATTATGGTGGGGAGGAGGCAGCAACAAGCAGGCAAGCAGTTGAATTGGTGGTGGGGGTAGCAGACACAGCAGGCCGGCAAGCAAATTGATGGTGGAGAAGGGAGCAAGAAAATGGGTGGCTGGGCAAGGGGGCAAAATGATGTAGGTGGTGGTGGCAGGGGGTGGAGGAAATGTTAGTGGAGGTGGAGGCAACTGGATAGCAGAAGTGGCCAACAGGTAGGGGAGGAGGAGGCTGGGGGCCTTTGGCATCACCACGCCTGGGCCCCCCCGCAGGGCTTTGTCAAAAGCTTTTTGAAAGTCTAAGTAAACAATGACTACTTGGATGGGGCGTAGCTCAGTGGTAGAGCAGCTGCTTTGGATGCAGAAGGTCCCAGGTTCAATCCTCGGCATCTCCAAGCAGGACTGGAAAAAAAATTCCTGCCTGAAAATTTGGGAAGCCGCTGCCAGTCTGTGTTGACAATACTGGGCTAGATGGAACAATGGCGTGAGTTGGTATAAGGCAGCTTCCTATGTTCCACCAGATCACTCCATCTACATGCTTATTAACCCTCTCAAAGAACTCTAAAATTTTAGTAAGACAGGGCTTACCTGTCCAGAAGACATGCTGATCCTCCTTCAGCAAGACTTGTCCTTCCATATGCTTGATAATTTCAACTTTAATAAGGCTTTCCACCAATTTACATGGAACAGACGTCGAGCCAAATGGCCTGTAATTTCCTGGATCATCTCCACCCAATCCCTTTTTAAAAACTCATGTTGCATTGGCCACTTTCCATTCCTCAGGTACAGAGGGCAAGATCCCTTATCTGGAGGTCCCAAAGCACTGAAATGGAGATTTCCTGCATACAAAGTGTGATTTATCACCAAGCTCTACTGACAACCATAGTCCATATGTGCCAGAGAGATGCATATGCACTTAATGAAAGGTCAGCCATTGCCTTCCCTGGGGCTTGGGAGATGTGAAAATTCTATATTAAATGAGATGGAAATGAGAGTAACAGGAAGCGTGAGCCAGCAGTGCTTCCTGTCCCTTAAACAAAAGTGCTACATCTCCCTTAAGATTATATTTTAATTAAAGGAGCTGACAGAGGATGGGAGGGACCTATTTACTTTTTCAAAATTTACCCCACCTTTTCACTCAAGAAAAGCCTTCAAGGCAACTTACAAGCTGCACATTACCAAGCAATGACAAACAGCAATAACAAAGGCAATCCTTAAAAACAGAATAAACAGCAGCATAAGCAGAGATGCCACTCAAACCATTGTGGTCACCTAGTATCAGTTACTATTAAAACCTTGGGCAAACAGGATGGACCAAGACTGGCATCTAACAGATTGGAAAGATGGCACCAGGCAAACCCTTCAAGGGGCCGTTCCACAACTGGGGTGCCAACACAGAGAAGGTACCTTCTCCCCAGTAGCCAACTGCCTAACCTCTGCAGATGGAGGCATTGAGGGTGATGAGAAGGTGACCTGAACTGATGGCCAAGCATACCTGGAAGAAGATCGTCCTTCCCCGGAGCAATATCTTTAAATGGGCTTACTTTGAACACCGTCCTCTATGAAATGAGAATTTCCTCCATGTTATATTACCTGGGCTGGCTGAAGAGAGTGAAAATATGCCGAATGCTGTTCCTGTGTCACCGACTCATACGCACCTATAATATTGGCTGCTGCAAACTTTATAAACAATGCAGTTCACAGCTGTTGTTGTTCAGTCATTAAGTCGTGTCCGACTCTTCGTGACCCCATGGACCATAGAACGCCAGGCCTTCCTGTCCTGCGCTGTCTCCCGGAGTGTGCTCAAGTCCATATTCATTGCATCGGTGATGCTATCTAGCCATCTCATCCTCTCCCGTCCCTTTCTCCTTTTGCCTTCAATCTTTCCCAGCATCAGGGTCTTTTCCAGTGACTTTTCTCTTCGCATTAGGTGGCCAAAATATTGGAGCTTCAGCTTCAGTATGTGTCCTTCCAATGAGCACTCAGGGTTGATTTCCTTTAGGATTGACTGATTTGACCTTCTTGCAGTCCAGGGCACTCGTAAGAGTCTTCTCCAGCACCACAGTTCGAACGCATCAATTCTTCGGCGCTCAGCCTTCCTTATAGTCCAGCTCTCACAGCCATACGTTGCTACTGGGAAAACCATAGCTTTGATTATGCAGACCTTGTCGGCAAGGTGATGTCTCTGCTTCTTACTATGCTGTCTAGGTTTGCCATAGCTTTCCTCCCAAGGAGCAAGCGTCTTTTAATTTCATGGCCACAGTCATCGTCTGCAGTGATCTTGGAGCCCAAGAAAATACAATCTGTCACTGCTTCCATTTCTTCCCCTTCTACATGCCAGGAAGTGATGGGGCCAGATGCCATGATCTTAGTTTTTTTAATGTTGAGTTTCAAACCAGCTTTTGCACTCTCCGCTTTCACCCTCAACAAGGGCTCTTTAGATCCTCTTTGCTTTCTGCCATTAGGGTGGTATCGTCTGCATATCTGAGGTTGTTGATAATTCTCCCGGCAATCTTAATTCCGACCTGTGATTCATCCAACCCGGCGTTTCTCATGATGTACTCTGCATATAAGTTAAATAAGCAGGGCGACAATATGCAGCCTTGTCATACTCCTTTCCCAATTTTGAACCAATCGGTTGTTCCATGTCTGGTTCTTACTGTTGCTTCTTGACCCTCATACAGGTTTCTCAGGAGACAGGTAAGGTGGTCTGGTACTCCCATCTCTTTAAGAATTTGCCAGAGTTTGTTGTGATCCACACAATTAAAGGCTTTAGCATAGTCATTGAAGCAGAAATAGATGCTTTTCTGGAATTCTCTTGCTTTCTCCATGATCCAGCGAACGTTGGCGATTTGATTTCTAGTTCCTCTGCCTCTTCGAAACCCAGCTTGTACTTCCGGTAGTTCTCGGTTCACATACTGCTGAAGCCTAGCTTGTAGGATTTGGAGCATAACCTTGCTGGCATGTGAAATGAGCACAATTGTACGGTAGTTTGAACACTCTTTGGCATTGCCCTTCTTTGGAATTGGAATGTAAACTGACCTTTTCCAGTCTTGTAGCCACTGTTGAGTGTTCCAAATTTGTTGGCATATTGAGTGCAGCACTTTAACAGCATCATCTTTTAGGATTTTAAATAGCTCAGCTGGAATACTGTCATCTCCGCTAGCTTTGTTGTTACTAATGCTTCCTAAGGCCCACTTGACTTCACTCTCTAGGATGTCCGGCTCAAGTTCAGTGACCGCACTATCATGGCTATCAGGGACATTAAGATCTTTCCTGTATAGTTCTTCTGTGTATTCTTTCCACCTCTTCTTAATCTCATCTGCTTCTGTTAGGTCCCTGCCTTTTTTGTCCTTTATCATGCCCGTCTTTGCACAAAACGTTCCCTTGAGATCTCCAATTTTCTTGAAAAGATCTCTAGTCTTTCTCATTCTATTGTTTTCCTCGATTTCTTTGCATTGTTCATTTAAGAAGGCGTTCTTGTCTGTCCTTACTATTCTCTGGAAATCTGCATTCAGTTGGATATATCTTCCCCTTTCTCCCTTGCTTTTCGCTTCCCTTCTTTCCTCAGCTACTTGTAAAGCCTCATCAGACAGCTCACTTTCCTCAGGCACTCTGTCTATCAGGTCTAATCCCTTAAATCTATTCCTCACCTCCACTGTATATTCATAAGGGATATGATTTAGGTCATACCTGAATGGTTTAGTGGTTTTCCCTACGTTCTTCAATTTAAGCTGAAATTTTGCAATAAGAAGCTCATGATCTGAGCCACAGTCAGCTCCAGGTCTTGTTTTTACTGACTGTATAGAGCTTCTACATCTTTGACTGCAAAGTACATAATCAATCTGATTTCAGTATTGACCATCTGGTGATGTCCATGTGTAGAGTCGCCTCTTGTGCTGTTGGAAAAGAGTGTTTGCTATGATCAGCGTGTTCTCTTGGCAAAACTCCATTAGCCTTTGTCCTGCTTCATTTTGTACACCAAGGCCATGCTTGCCTGTTATCCCGGTGATTTCTTGACTTCCTCCTTTAGCATTCCAATCCCCTATGATGAAGAGGACATATTTTTTTGGTGTTAGTTCTAGAAGGTGTTGTAGGTCTTCATAGAACCAATCAACCTCAGCTTCTTCGGTATCAGTGGTTGGGGCATAGACTTGAATTACTGTGATGTTGAATGGTTTGCCTCGGATTCATACTGAGATCATGCTATCATTTTTGAGATTGTACCCCAGTACTGCTTTTCCCACCCTTTTGTTGACTATGAGTGCTACTCCATTTCTTCTAAGGGATTCTTGCCCACAGTAGTAGATATGATGGTCACCTAAATTAAATTCGCCCATGCTTGTCCATTTCTTGCCATCTCATGTTTGACCACCTCCAGCTTACCTTGATTCATTGATCTTACATTCCAGGTTCCTAAACAATATTGTTCTTTACAGCATCGGATGTTCTTTTCACCACCAGACACATCCACAGCTGAGTGTCCTTTCGGCTTTGGCCCAGCCGCTTCACTCTTTCTGGCACTACTTGGAAATACCCTCTGCTCTTCCCCAGTAGTATATTGGACACCTTCCGACCCGAGGGGTTCATCTTCCAGCGTCATATCTTTTAGCCTTGTGATACGTTCCATGGGGTTTTCTTGGCAAGAATACTGGAGTGGGTTGCCATTTCCTTCTTCAGTGGACCACATTTTGTCAGAACTCTCCGCCATGACCTGTCCGTCTTGGGTGGCCCTGCACGGCATAGCTTATGGCTTCACTGAGTTACGCAAGCCCCTTCGCCACAACAAGGCAGTGATCCATGAAGGGGGCAGTTCACAGTACAGTCCTATAAATGTCTACTCATTGCCCCCTCCCCCATACTTCAGACAATGGGGCACCTGAAGCAGGACCTCCAAGGAAGGCTGCAACGTATGGATATGTTCATATGTGTATCGCAATACTTGACAGTGCACCACTCCTGGTATGAACCTTCCTGTACTCTACAATCAGTGTCTGAGACCCTCCTCTGAGCATTTCCTCCGAGGGAGGTTCGGAGGATGGCATAAGGGAGAGGGCCTTTTTGGTGGTTCCCCCCCACAATGTGGAGTGCTCTTCCCAGTGAGGTGTGCCTGTGCCGACATTGGGTTGGATTCAGGATCTGTCCTCTACAGGAGGAAGGGGTCCAACTTGCATAAGGCCCCTCTTTCCAATTTTGGGGAACCCCCCTCCCACACACACCATGGTTTACCCCATTCTGCAGGCTCTCCCGACTCTCTATGTAGCATTTTCAGGGGTTGGGGGGGCTGCTGTGGGAAGGAGGGGGCGGAGAAGTCCACTTCCATTAGCTCAGGTGATCGAGCTTAAACCTGGATCCAACCCCCAGTCATCTTTTCAGCGCCCGGTTAAGACCTTCCTCCATTTCCAGGCATCTGATGGCATCTGATGGGCTTCTTAATGTAGCTGTTTTATTAGTTGATGGCATTTTATTATTAATTATTTTTAGCTGTTTGAAATTGTTTTACATTTTTATATGTTTGTTGTGTAAGTCACTTTGTGGGGGTGAGAAAAGTGTCTAAGAAAAGTCTAAGAGAGAGCTTCAGCTACTGGATGGTATAGAAATGTAATGAAATAACAACAACAACAACAATAGCAGGCGGTCCTTAAAGGACACTGGTATTTTTACTCTTGAAAGCAGCCACAGGGACTCTGAATCCGCCGCTCCCTCCCAATGCTGCTGCTTTGATCAAATTCCGAGCCCCCAGCTCTCGCACTCAAACCCATGATTGCTTTAAAATCGGGAGATGCAACTCCCAACCTCCTGCATCACATGTATTTTGTCCCTTGTATCCTTTGTTTGCTAGGCCTGTCTTACAGCCCTTGAGTCATTCTCCCTCCAATGGAATTCTCAATTTTCACAAACACCCAAAACAGAGGAAGGCACAATGATTCTGGAAGAAAGAGTATACATTAAAATGAAAAACTTTCATCAACAGAGGAAAACAGGTTTTATTTTTGTTCTGAGTCTTCAGACACTGTATTCCTTAATTACAGTGGGAGAGCTCGTTCTGATGTTTCGACTTGAATTTTCATCTGCCTTGATGTTCCTGTAATAATGCCAGGGATTAGCAACCTAGGCTATGCAACTTCTTGGGGATATGGCTCCCATTTTTAACATACACAGGCAACATTTCTGTCTTCCCAACAAAGTGAGGCACCATTTTACAATCTGGATGGGGTTACTGGTGGCATTTTCAAGGTGGGGTCCGCAGGGTTCTCTTCAGCTTTTTAAAAGGGGATTAACAGGTGTAATTCCTTGAATTATTCTGTGTACTCTGATTGGCTGGTAAAATTGCTTTTGTTGTTCAGTCGTTCAGTCGTGTCCGACTCTTCGTGACCCCATGGACCATAGCACGCCAGGCCTTCCTGTCCTGCGCTCTCTCCCGGAGCGTGCTCAAGTTCATATTCATTGCATCGGTGATGCTATCTAGCCATCTCATCCTCTGCCATCTCCTTCTCCTTTTGCCTTCAGTCTTTCCCAGCATCAGGGTCTTTTCCAGAGAGTTTTCTCTTCGCATTAGGTGGCCAAAATAATATGTATTAAAGGAAGCTTTAAAATGGTCCTCCCCAGGCGTCTTATGGATCCAAATGGATTCCTGAACGCGCTTGGGGATTCTCTGGGGCATGCCAACGGCCACTCGGTCGAGACCCTGGTGGGTGGCTGGAATGCCGCAATCACTGGGGCATTAGATCGGGTGGCTCCGAAATGCCCTCTGCCCCTGAACAGGGCTCGGACTGCACCATGGTTCAATCCGCGGTTACGAGCTCTGAAACAGGAGGTGACACGGCTAGAGCGCCGGTGGCGGAAGTCTCACTCCAAAGACGATCAGACATGGGTTAGAGCTGTATCTTCAGCCTATCACGTGGCGGTGAAGGCAGCAAAAAAGGAATATTATGCTGCCTCCATCGCGTCTGCAGAGTGCTGTTCCAAGTGGTCCGGAGCCTGGTCGGTCCAGTGGCTCCGGAACCACTGGAGCATTCTAAGGCCTCCTGTGAGGCTTTGGCAAGGCACTTTGCAGATAAAATTGATCAGATTAGGTGTGTTACTCTGCACACTGTGGATACAGTTAGTGAGCAAGAGGCGGCCTGTGGCAAACCGGTTTTGTGGGATCGGTTCCAGCTTCTTCCTCCTGATGAAGTGGACAAGGTGCTTTCATCTGTAAGGCCGACCACCTGCTTACTTGATCCTTGCCCATCTTGGCTCATTATGAGCTGCAGAGAGAGACTGGTGAGGGGATGAAGGCGGTGGTGAACGCCTCCCTTGAGGAGGGAGTGATGCCATCAGCCCTCAAGGAGGCAGTGATAAGACCGCTCTTAAAGAAGCCCTCCTTGGATCCTCAAGTTCTGAACAACTTTCGCCCAGTCTCAAATCTGCCATTTTTGGGCAAGGTGATTGAGCGGGTGGTGGCGGTGCAGTTGAAGGCACACTTGGAAGAAACTGATTATCTAGACCCATTTCAGTTGGGCTTCAGGCCTGGGCATGGGACAGAAACGGCCTTGGTCGCCTTGGTGGATGATATGAGGAGGGCTCTGGATAGGGGTGAATGCTCCTTCCTTGTTCTCCTCGACCTCTCAGCGGCTTTTGATACCGTTGACCACGGTATCCTCCTGGACCACCTGGAGGGGTTGGGCATTGGAGACACTGTATTGCGGTGGTTCTGGTCCTTCCTCTCCAGCAGGTACCAGAGGGTAGCACTGGGAGAGGAGGTTTCGGACCCGTGGCCACTTACTTGTGGGGTGCCACAGGGTTCCATCCTCTCCCCGATGCTATTTAACATCTATGTGAAGCCGCTGGGGGTTATCATCAGGAGGTTTGGGGTGCAGTGTCATCAATATGTGGATGACACGCAGCTCTACCTCTCATTCAAATCTTCACCAAGGTTGGCCGTAGAATCCCTGTCCAAATGTCTGGAGACGGTGAGTGGCTGGATGGGGAGGAATAGGCTGAAGCTGAACCCTGACAAGACCGAGGTACTTTTGGTGGGAGACAAGAGGAGGCTGGGGGATGTTGACCTGGTGTTGAATGGGGTACGGCTACCCTTGAAAGACCAGGTCTGCAGCCTGGGGGTCATTTTGGACTCCCAGCTGTCCATGGAGGCTCAGGTGTCAGCTGTGAGCCGGACAGCGCTGTATCAACTCCATCTGATACGGCGGCTGCGCCCCTTCCTTCCCGACCATCTGCTCCCATCGGTAGTACATGCCCTGGTCTCCTCTCGTTTAGACTACTGTAATGCGCTCTACGTGGGGTTACCCTTGAAGATGGTTTGGAAGCTGCAGCTGGTACAGAACGCGGCGGCTCGCCTGATTAAAGGCAGCCGCCGGCAAGATCACATCACTCCAGTGTTGAAGGAGTTGCACTGGTTACCAGTTGTTTTCCAAGCCAAATTCAAGGTGTTGGTTTTGACCTTTAAAACCCTATATGGTTCCGGCCCAGCCTATCTTAAGGAGCGCCTCCAGCAACACCAGACAGGCCGCTTAACAAGATCAGCCTCGGATGGCCTTCTCTCTGTCCCATCAGCCAGGACAGCTAGACTGGTGGGGATGAGGGAGAGGGCCTTTTCTGTGATGGCCTCCACTCTGTGAAACTCCCTCCCTAGGGAACTCTGCCATGCCCCCTCTTTAATGAGCTTCCGTCGTGCATTAAAAACGTGGTTGTTCAGGCAGGCATTTGGGGTGGGTTAGGGTATTTTAAAAAAAAAAATATGGTAGAATTTTATTGTTTTAAATTGTTTTATGGTATGTTGTACATCACCCAGAGTGGCTGGGTGACCAGCCAGATGGGCGATTAATAAATTTAATAATAAATAAATAAATAAAAGCTGGTAGAATGAACAGCAAGGAGTGTGGTGGAGCTTAAGTGGACACAATAGGTAGCAATTAACACCTAACTAAGGAGAATTTTAACAGATCATTTAAAAACCACAACCAATGGTTTGTGATATTTTACGGGATGATATCATTCTTAAAATACAAGGTGTTCGTGTCCACTTTATTTTATTGTGCCGTAATGCTTTGGTTTGAGGGGCCATTCTAGAATATGAGGTCTCACTCATTAAAGATACTTGGACCTCATTCAGGACAGGTGTCTCAAAAGGTACTTGGCTTCATTTCAGTGGGCACTCACCACTGTGTTCAGAATTAGAGGGAATGATAGCTTTTCTTGATGCATGAACTGCATTCACTGAGTGAACACCCTTCTGAACTGCAGCAGATTCTTTTCTGTGTAATATGAAGAATTCTGCAAGCAAATTGAAGAAGGTGTTCATGTAGTTACCACAAAGCACTAGAAGACTTAGATAAATGTCTTACATCTCTTCAAGGACCATTATAACAGGAGCATTTGAGTTATACACCAGTGCAGCCTTTCCCAACCTGGTGCTCTCCAGATGTTTTGGACTTCAACTCCCATCAGCCCCAGTCAGCATAACCAATGGTCAGGAATGCTGGGAGTGTGTATCTGAAGGACATCAGGTTGGGGAAGGCTGATCTACCATCTACCATGGAGGTTTGGGGGTGGGGGATGTAATCAGGTCTAACTATACAAGACACTTGGTGTGGTTTCATGACAACATGTTGAAAATGGATCAGCCTCACCTGGGAATCAAAGCTAAATTCCATGAGGTGCTTCTACAATCCACAGAACATGTAAGAACTTTTTACACACTCAACCTTTGACTCTGGAACAAACAGTAAATGCTGCTATTGCAAGCAAGCCAAATGGGATTACAACCTATTTTTTCAAGTCAGCGCTAGGTGTGAAGCCAGTTGAATCACCTCCCTGGTATATCTGTTTGACTAACTCAGGTTTTCTTGTGAATATTTATCTTGAGAGCTTCTTTCAACCTCATCAAGTCAAAAAAAGCAAAAGTTAAAAAGGACATAAGGACCGTGGCTGGAAGCGTAACAGGGCTCCTTAAGGCCTACGATGGCAGCATGAACAAGGAACAATTCTTCAGTCTCAGTACCAGAATATTTGAATCAGAAGCAATTCAGGGATTTTGTCCTGGATGCCAAAGAAATTGGCGAGCGTTGTCAGAAAACATTTATTGTTCAATGTGCAACAGATGCCTTGGAAAGTGTGAAAACAAAGGGGAAAAGCCCATGTTGATGGAAAAGCCCTTCAAAATGTAGAGATGGCTGGGAATTTTGTTTCCGTTTGGTTTTGAAAAGAATTTACCAAAATTTGCAAAGTTCTCCATATTTGGGACAAAAACAGCTTGAGATTTTAAAAAACTGAATGTGGGAGAAACTGAAACTGACAGATCTGTCCATCCAGGCTTTGAGTGCTTTGCTCTAAAAAGTCTGGGACCCAATCTAGACGGCTAATTCAGTGTGGAGTGAGAGCACATCAGGGTCATTCGTGATAGATGATGTTGTCGCCGATGCACAGCAACCCCGCAGCTTCCCTCTGTAAAAGGCACATTTTTCACAAATTCATTTTACTGCTTTGTTTTCCTTACACATAGCTCCCACGCAGTTCCACTGTAGTGTGCCCCATCCCTGCATTAAATCCTGGGCATATGTAGGGGTATTTCTGTGACCTGGCTGTGGCCTGGCAGTGATGGTAAAGGGGTGGGGCTACTCCTTCCCCCCTCCCTATTTGCAGTAGGGTTCTTTTGGGGACAGGCTTGCTTTCCCTACTAATTCGTAGTAGTGCTGTTCTAACCAAAATATCACAGTAGCACTGTTTCACCCATTCACAATATCACAGTAGTGCTGTTTTCCCATTCACAATAGCGCAGTAGCCTGCTTTACCCATTCACAATCTGTAGCCTGTTTTAACCATTCACAATAGTGCAGTAGCACTGCTTTCCCATTCACAATAGCGTAGTAGCCTGCTTTACCCATTCACAATCTGTAGCCTGTTTTAACCATTCACAATAGTGCAGTAGCACTGCTTTCCCATTCACAATAGCGCAGTAGCCTGCTTTACCCATTCACAATCTGTAGCCTGTTTTAACCATTCACAATAGTTCAGTAGCACTGCTTTCCCATTCACAATAGCGTAGTAGCCTGCTTTACCCATTCACAATCTGTAGCCTGTTTTAACCATTCACAGTAGTGCTGTAGTGCTGTTTTAATTATTCACAATATTGCAGAAGCACCATTTTCACCTTTCACAATATTGCAGAAGCACCATTTTCACCTTTCACAATATCCCAATGGTGGATGAGAGGGGAGAGGTATGGGGTAAACTGCAGGGGCTTAATTCAGTGCTTCCATTAAACTTCTCTGAGCAGGGGAGCATGGACACAGGCAAGTAACAAGCCTTCCTCATTCGCTGAGCAGCACCTGAAGCGACATTCAGTTCTACTCACTGGACTCTGCCCACCCAGGCCCAAAGTATGGTGGTCTCATGTGCCATGTGACCCATGAAAGCAGGTTTTTAGGTGGTATATACTCTGCTTTTCTTGCTTCATGTGCTGTTGATGGACCAAAGTGATTTCTTGAAAATCCAGATATAACCACAAAACGCTTCAAAAACGGTCACCATGTATATTCCCCCTGGCTTTGAATCCCAGTGTATTCAACCATGTTAGTGCTGAATTAGGGTTGCCACCTCTTTTTTTACATCAGGACATAAGGAGAGCCATGCTGGATCAGACTAAGGTCCATCTAGTCCAGCATTCTGTCCACACAGTGGCCAACCAGCTGCCCACGGGAAACCCACAAGCAAGACATGAGTGCTGCAGCACCTTCTCTCCCATGTTCCCCAGCAACTGGTGTATGTACACTCACTGCCTCTGGTATTGGATATTTTCTGACAAGCTCCTGATCTTTAACAGTGACCTGGTAGGCTGGTACATGTACCTATTGAATGTGGCTTGTGCAGATGGGTGAGAATTTCATTTTCAATAAGAATTTACCAAAATCCGCAAAGTTCTTCATATTTGGGAGAGAATGAACTTGAGATTTAAAAAATGCAAATACAGGAGTGAAACTGAGAGATTGGCCCATCCCTACTCAAATGAAAGTTGGAGGGAGCCATAACAGAGAGAAAGGAAAGCAGACACGGCACAAATGCAGCTATTTACCGATTCCATTGACAGATGAGTTCTGGCAAATTAATGATACAATGAATACATGTGACAAATCTCCATTCAAGGCGTTGTGAAAGTCATGTGACAAGTGAGCCACTAATTATTGGTGGATTGTGATGACTGTGGGTTGGATTTAGGATCTGCCTTCTGTGGACAGTAGGGCTGCTCAAAGAAGGTGCCTCTGTCCGATTTTCCGGGATCCCTCCCATCCCCTATGAACCACAGTTTGCCCCACTCAGCAATGACCCCACAACTCTCTATGTAGCATTTTCAGGGGGCTGTGGGGGCTGCTGTTTGGAGCAGGGGGTGGTGACATCTGCTTCCACCAGTTCCAGTTGCATGCAAATAAATTTGGATCCAACCCTCTAAGTGGGATGGTTTCCTTCCATCTCCTTGGAGAATAGCCAATCATATGTGGCCAGCTTTCTTTCTCCACATTTTGTAGTAACTGTCTTTGAGATCGGCTGAGCAAATTTGATGATGGGACTGTCTTGCCAGCTGTCAAGATTGGAAGCAAGATAAAAGGAGTGATGTGGGTGGTGGGGGAGGTAAAGGATTTCAGTACACTGCTGCTCAACAAAAGACCAGCTGATTTTCTGGAGGCACTTCAGGAATGAGATGCTCAAACCATTTTTGAATGCATACTTGATTGACAGCTGGCAGGATGACAGCATTGCCACGCCCTTGGCACCAAAGTTGTCTCTGCTACTTGTAATGGCCTGTGCTTTTCATTTATTCAGGAGTGTAAATGTCACCTCAAAGGAAAATGGGTTCCCCCAAAGCTGGCCAAAAATAGGTAGATTCAGGTATGGTTTTCCCACTTAAGTCAGATTTATCCTTCCCCTAAATTTTTTTATTATTTATTATTGCATTTATATCCCGCCTTTATTCCTCTTGAAATGTTGTGTTTGCAATATCAGAGGGAAATGTGGCAGCTCTCTTTCTAGGGTACATGGGAAAAAAACCCACCACCACCACCACAATGTACGGCTTGGGAGTCCTCCACTACATCACTACAACAGGTCTCCCAAACCAGGTGGACTTGCCATTGTGGCTGTGGAAAGAGAGCCAGTGTGGGGTAGTGGGTAGACTGGGACTCAGGAGATCTGGGTTCTAGTCCCCACTCTGCCATGAAGGTCACTGGGTGACTTTGGGCCAGTCACTGACTCTCAGCTTAACCTACCTTACAGGGTTGTTGTGAGGATAAAAAGGGAGAGGAGGAGGATTATGAATGCCGCCTTGGGCTCCATGGAGAAGAAGAGAGGATATAAATGTAACAAATACATAAAAGAAATAAATGAAATGATACGATAGGTCTCCCAACCAGGTGGGCTTGCTGCTGTGATTGTGCAAAGCTATTTCTGCTTTTCATGCATTTACTCAATGGAATTGTAACTGCCTTGTTTTCGAAGAAAGCAAAAGTGAAGCCATGTTCCATCTTTGAAAAGCCTTCCCTCCCCCATTCAGGTAAAAGGTGTGAGTGGTGGGCAGTTGAGTCATTTGTCTGCATTATATATGGCAGGAGTAGACAACCTGGTGCCCCCTGATATTTGGACTATAACTCCCATCATATTTGACCATTGGCCCTGCTGGCTGGGCCTGATGGGAATTGTAGTCCAACACGTTTAAGAGCATGGGGTGAATGTATGGTAACAAAAATGGGCTATGAAAGAACTTAGGCACAGTGGGTTTGATCCAAATGTAATCATGCATAGAGTAGACTCATTTAAATCAATGGAGCCTAAGTTAGTCATGACTTATCCCATTGATTTCAGTGGCTGTTCTCTAATAACCCAATAGCACTACGGGTTGTATCCAATGTTAGTCCAACCTAGAGTAGACCCAGTTGAAATGAATGGGACTTCAGGTAGTCATGACTAACGTCAGTCCCATTCATCTCAATTGGGTCTACTCTAAGTAGGACTAACATTGGATACTGTCAGGGTTGCCTCTGAGCACAGGGTGTGGCACAGTAGCTCAGATTCTGAAGAAGAATTGCAAGACATGGGGGAGGAAGTTTCCTAGGCTTGTCCAGAGGTGGAGACACAGACTCCTCAGGCTTCAAAGGCCCAGCAGGACGGGGGGCCTCTTCATACCCCCCTGTGAGAGATAGCGAACAGGGAGAGGTGGGGCTTGGAGAGCCTGAATTCTTAGATGCCAGGCGCAGATGTAGAGCCAAGAGAGCGATGGCAGGGGTGGAGCTTTAGACGGTCTGCCCGATTGACCCGGCGAGAACAGCTGCACAGAGAGGGAGATCCCCCCACCCCTTAAGTTAGGAAAATAGCCCACCTTTTCTTCAAATGGTGGGTGGGCAACAGCTTTAAACTCCCTGAAGGCATTTCCTTTGCAGACTGTGAGTCACTGACAATTTGCATCGGTATGGCCCAATGAAGTAAGTGGATTAAAGAGCCATGGATTTTTTGTCTGTGTTTTGATTTGGCTTTTGAAGTTTTCAGCAGGGGCAAAAGGAATCCTGACAGCTAAGAAATGGGCATTGCAGGAGGAAATCTCACAAGGGCTCCTGACCATCCCAAGAAAAAAAGAAAGAATCTCGCAAGCCATGGGGCTTCTCTTGGGATTTGGGGGCGAGACTTTGGAGAGGCCTATATAAGGCCTCATCACATGGCTTGGCCTTGGTTGGCTGATCGGTTGGAAGGTCAAACCCATCAGCATTTCCATTAGCTTGGGAAAAAGGCAAGTAAGGAGAGACATGATAGAGGTGTACAAAATTATGCATGGTGTGGAGAAAGTGGAAAGGGAGACATTTTTTCTCCCTCATAATACTGCAACCCAATAGGGGTTATCTTATGAAGCTTATTGTGGGAGATTCAGGACAGGTAAAAGGAAGGACTTCTTCACACAGCGGATAGTTAAGCTATGGAATTCGCTACCACCAGAAGTAATGATGGCCACCAATTTGGATAGCTTTAAAAGGGGGTTAGACAAATTCCTGAAGAAGGTTATCAATGGCTACTAGTCCTGAAGGCTATGTGCTGCCTCCAGTATCAGAGGCAGTATGCTTATGTGCACCAGTTGCTGGGGATCATGGGCAGGACAGTGCTCTTGCACTCATGTCCTGCTTGTGGGTTCTCTGTTGATAGCTGGTTGGCCACTGTGTGAACAGAATGCTGGACTACATGGACCCTGGGTCTGATCCAGCCAGGGGTGCAGTGTGTGTGGGGGTCTCACTGGGTCAAAAACCCGGGTCTTTTTTTGGAGCCAGGTCTCAGCCAGGTCCCTCCCACTCCCAGCCTACCGCTGTGGGGCAGGCAGCTGGAAGAGCCTGAGATGCTGTTGTGAGCGGGCGCTGCTGGCGATGGCAGCTGGAGCAGTTCCCTATGGCCTTGGCCCCCAGGTCAGCAGAAGGCTACAAGGTGAGGGAGCCGTCGTCACTGTGGGGAGGAGAAAAGGAGTTGGAGGCTTGCACGGTATGTTTCCCTCCTTCGTCTTGGCTGTCTGCATGGATAGCGCACCCGACTTTGTATACCCCCCTTCCTCCATTCCCTTCCTTCCCTTCCCCTTTTTTTATTTTTAGGGGTGTTTTTACCCCACTCTTCCGCCAAAAAAGGCTCCCAGAGTGGCTTACAAAGATGAATATTAAGACAGCCCCTGCCCTCCAGCTTACAATCTAAAAGACATGACACAAAAGGAAAAGGGATTGGGAGGAAGGAGGGGAAGGAAAGCAAATACACCAATGACTGATGTATAGGAACAGGTTGGTCTCCCCCCTGCGATGATGCTCATCCTGGGAGGCAGGAGGTGCGGCCCCCCAGTGGCCCTCGGTTCTCTCGCTGATGGGTGAGGCCAGAGTCTGCAGTCCCAGGGAACTGTCCATTGGAGCTGCGTGTTCTGCCTTTCCTGCCTTTCTCTCCCCCGCACCGCACCTGGTGTGGAAATACAGAGCTGGGAAGAAAAACAAAAGCTCCACCCACGAGGAGGAAGAAAGGGAATGGGGAGAGAGGCGGCGGAGGAGGCTGGGTCTAAGAAAGCTCCTGCAGCCTTTCTGTTTTTTTCCTTCCGCTTTTCCCAGTGTGCTTAGTGGGAGGGAAACTGGGGAAGGTGGAGTCTGTCTGTGTTGTGCCACTGCACAGTACATGGTCCTGAGGTGGTTACATTAAGAAAAAAAGGCAGGTGCAGGACCCTAGAAGTTAATGGGGTGTAAACACTCGTGGATTCCTGGCAGGCCTCTTTGATTTCTTTATAATCACAAAACAACTTGTTTGGCTGTTGCATCTAAAGAGGCAGTGAATCAGTTTATGTCTCTTTCTTGAGTGTGCGTGTGTGTGTGTGTGTGTGTGTGTGAGAGAGAGAGAGAGAGAGAGAGAGAATGTGAATCAATGTGTGTTTGTTTTCTGTGTCTGTGCACTGTATTTTGTAAAAGGAGATGCTTGTGTTTGTATTTGAGTTTCCTACCATGGAAGAGGTATAAGTCTTTTGCTTCCAGGAAAGCATGGAAAATTATTTCCACTAAAATAAGTAGTGGAAAATGTTTTTGCATTATCACTGTACATTGTTGACTGTGTGTGCGTGTTGTGTGTGAGTTCAGTACTGGGGGCAGAGCAGGAGGCTCACTACAGGCGGCTATTCCGGGGCCCATCATGGCCTTGAGCGGGCCCTTGCTGCGTGGCTTTGAGGATATCATAATTAATGGCAATAGCAGTTGTTTCTCGAACAAGAGAATGTGGGTCCAGAGGAGTGCTTTTCTATGCTGTGATTTCCCCAAGGTTGAGATGTTCAGAAGGCCACATAAAGGGCTGGACCCAGGCTTAGTCATACTTAGAGTAGACTCACTGAAATCAATGGGAAAAGTTAGTCATGACTTATGACTATTTAAAGTTCCTCCGATTTCAGTGAGTCTACTCTAAATATGACTAAGTCTGGATCCAACTAAAACACCATAAGAGATGGCTGAACTATGGACTCATGAAAAAAAAGCTTATGAAAAGTCGGTTGTCGCAGAGGCCACAGAATGTTGAAAGGAATGGAAACAGTGATCAACAATCCAGAGTGCTGCTCTAGGGAGAATATACCAGTATGTCTTACTGGCACTGTGGGTGTACAACTGGAACTTCTGGAAGCTATTATTTCCTTCTTCTTGCTGAATCTCAAAAAGACATGCCCTCATCCTGCATTCATTGCTCAACAGACCTCCAAAATAACTGAAAGCTAAGTTTTATTGTATAATCTTACAAAGTTGTATAATCATAGAAGGGGTGTGGCTGTGAGGTGGCATGGCTGTGACTATCATGAAGGCTCTTCTTAAGTTCCTAATTGCATGAGCATTAACATCTTCGAGCAAAAACATCGAGCAAATGCAGCAAGAAAGTCATGTGACAAGTGAGCCACCAGTTATAGTGGATGGAGGCAACTGTGGGTTATATCCAGGATCTGCTCTCTGTGAACAGCAGAAGGTGCCCCCACCAACTTTCAGGAATGTCCCCTCACCCCCGTGCCAGAGTTCACCCCATTCACCAAGCTCCCACACCCTCTGTGTAGCATGTTCAGGGGGCTGGAGGGACTGCCATTTGGAGGAGGGGGCGAGGAAGTCCTGCTGAGGAGGGCAAGGATTGTGATGGGGGAAATGGGCAATCCTGGTAGCGACAAGGACGTGTAACATCTGCAAGTGAATTTCGGTGTGTGTTTTACATGATGCTGAACATAGGAAGCTGCCTCACGCCAGGCGTGTTTCATGGTGCCATCACCCTGCCTCATTCATGGAATTTTTACAAGCATGGGCGGGGTCCAGACAACATCATCTTCCGCTTGTTAATGCCCCGTGTTTTCCCACTGCAGCTTCTATCTCCCCCTCCCCCCCCTTTTTTTTAACCACAGCAAATCCGTCAAGGAGGAAAAGCTAGAACAGCTGCACAATGTGTTTTGATTGGTGGTGCCTGGAGCTGTCCGTGTGGAAGCACCCCAGGTCAGGCCACTATTATGTGTGTGTGTGGGGGGGTGCATTTGTTTTAGAAACAAATGCAGGTGGACAACCAAGACAAATGAGCCCTTGTCTTAGTTGCAAAAATGAATGGGAATTCCAAACAAAGATGAATGAATTTTCCATTTGTAACTCATTGGTTGCATTCAGAAGTAACTCATTTGAACAGGAACCCTGCCTGTGCAGGTTATAGAAAGGTTATAGGGAGAGGGGGAAGGGGGGGGGAGAGAGAACAGCCAGAGGGAGAGTAGTGAAACTGACAGGGTAGAAAGCTGTCCAATCTGATTATATTATATTATATTAATTATATTATATTATATTATATTATATTATATTATATTGCACCATCTCTGTTGCAATCTCTCTCTCCAGTACAGGTCTCTTGCAATATAGGTTTCCAACAATCTGATAGGTCATTGGGCCACTCCCCACCCAGTGGCAATGGCAAACAATCATATTAGCAACAGCAAACAAGAAGCGGAAGCTTACAAAAGGGAGGGTGCGTGCTTCACTTAGCTAGTTCTCTCTCTGCTGCTATGTCCCCTTGACTGATTACTGTGTGCAAAAACAAGCCAGTTTCCCTGCAGTTGCTTAAGACTGGCTGGCGCTTAAATCTGGCCTGCTGCTCAGTTCCTCTGTCCTGCCACACTTGGTTCCTCCTGAAGCCTGGGCACCTGTTTGCCTGAGGGGTCGCCCCTCTGCTCTGCCACTCGGTAGTTCTATTTATAACAGCTAGGCTGTGCCTGAGAGCTGTTTTTCATTGGATATAAAGCAGGGACCCAAATTAGATCCTTAATTAGAGGCCTGAAAGTTACACGCCAACAGGATATGAAATCCAGACAAGATGGAAGTATTGTGGGTTGGGAAACCAGCTGCTTTGGGTGGAGGTTTACAACTGGTCTTAGAAGGGCTTGCGCTTCCCCTAAAAGGCCAAGTGTGTAGTCTGGGAGTTCTCCTGGACTCTATGCTAACTGGGGAAGCCCATGTGGGGAGACGGGAGACGGCTAGAACGCAGGTGGAGGAAAACTCGTGCTGAATCTGACTGAACACAGGTTAGAGCTCATTATTGAGCCTACTCTGTGGTGGTGAGGGTGGCAAAGAGACAGTGCTTTTCCACCAGCATTGCATCTTTCTCAGTGTCGTCCAGAAGAGCATTTCTGAGTGGTTCACGGCCTGTTACATTCTAGGCCAGGGAGAGAGACTGTGGAACCCTTGGTTGCACGCTGTGACGAGTTTGCACGGCACTTTGAAGATAAAGTTGCTCAGATTCGTCATGAATTGGACACCACGATTAATGCAGTTCCATTGGTGGAGGTGTTCAGAGCACCGTCTGGTCCAGTTTTATTGGATGAGTTTCAGTTATTGAGGCCTGAGGATGCAGACAAAATGCTTGGCCAAGTCCAGTTGACCACTTGTGTGCTTGACCCTTGCCCTTCATTCCGGGTTTCAGTCAGAACCAGTCAGAACTCTAAAGGAGCTCTCCAGGGTACAGAGTACCACCACCAACAACAACAACATCAGAGCCATCAGCCTCCACTGCTGGGTGTAGGGGTTCTAAACCAGCCTCAGGAGTTGGGTGGAGGGTTTGAAATAACTAAGAATACTAGTGGAAATGAGTAGAGATAGGGGAGAAATTCATTCAGTTCACATTTTAATGCGAATTTATCTAATAGCACACTTTTAAACCACTATGCAAACCGAAATTCAGTTATCCTTTGGAATTTGCACTTCTCCAAATATTGCAATAGAATTCCCCAATTAGGGAAAAATGCATACAACAGTGCATGTGTCAGGGACAATAATGTCCAAAAATGCATTATATTAGGAAAGCTGCTTCCAAAGAAATGGTATGTTAGGCAAAAAGGCATGGATAAATATGCACAAAAACGCTTATGGGTTTTCATATAAAACTTGGAAAAAAATCTCAGTGTTTAGGATGAACCTAACTTAAGACTGGAGAAATTCTTAAAATTTGAGATGAACTCAGTGGAGGCTGGTGGCTCCAATTTCGGTGGGGCTGTAAATCCATTCTGGGTTTTAGTCAGAACCAGCCAGAATTGTAAAGGAGCTATCCAAGATGTGAACCCTATCCCCCAAATAAGTTCTGCACCTTGGATTTTATTTTTATTTCTTTATTAATTAAATTTATTAATCGCCCATCTGGTTGGTCACCCAGCCACTCTGGGCGATGTACAAAGCATATAATTAAACAGTTTAAAACAATAAAATTGTACATTAAAAACATTTTCTAAAATACCCTAACCCACCCCAAATGCCTGCCTGAACAACCACATTTTTAATGCACGGCGGAAGCTCATTAAAGAGGGGGCATGGTGGAGTTCCCTAGGGAGGGAGTTCCACAGAGTGGGGGCCACCACAGAAAAGGCCCTCTCCCTTGTCCCCACCAGTCTAGCTGTCCTGGCTGATGGGACAGAGAGAAAGCCATCCGAGGCTGATCTTGTTAAGTGGCCTGTCTGGTGTTGCTGGAGGCGCTCCTTAAGATAGACTGGGCTGGAACCATATAGGGTTTTAAAGGTCAAAACCAACACCTTGAATTTGGCCTGGAAAACAACTGGTAACCAGTGCAACTCCTTCAACACTGGAGTGATGTGATCTCGCTGGCGGCTGCCTTTAATCAGGCAAGCTGCCACGTTCTGTACCAGCTGCAGCTTCCAAACCGTCTTCAAGGGTAACCCCACATAGAGTACATTACAGTAGTCTAAACGAGAGGAGACCAGGGCATGTGATGGGAGCAGATGGCCGGGAAGGAAGGGGCACAGCCGCCATTGATGCACAGTCAACATTAAAAAAACTAAGATCATGGCATCTGGCCCTATCACTTCCTGGCATATAGAAGGGGAAGAAATGGAAGCAGTGACAGATTTTACTTTCTTGGGCTCCAAGATCACTGCAGACGGTGACTGTAGCCATGAAATTAAAAGACGCTTGCTCCTTGGGAGGAAAGCTATGGCAAACCTAGACAGCATAGTAAGAAGCAGAGACATCACCTTGCCGACAAAGGTCCGTCTAATCAAAGCTATGGTTTTCCCAGTAGTAATGTATGGCTGTGAGAGCTGGACTATAAGGAAAGCTGAGCGCCAAAGAATTGATGCGTTCGAACTGTGGTGCTGGAGAAGACTCTTACGAGTCCCCTGGACTGCAAGGAGGTCAAATCAGTCAATCCTAAAGGAAATCAACCCTGACTGCTCATTGGAAGGACAGATACTGAAGCTGAAACTCCAATATTTTGGCCACCTAATGCGAAGAGAAAACTCTATGGAAAAGACCCTGATGCTGGGAAAGACTGAAGGCAAAAGGAGAAGGGGACGGCAGAGGATGAGATGGCTAGATAGCATCACCGATGCAATGAATATGAACCTGAGTACACTCCGGGAGAGTGCGCAGGAGAGGAAGGCCTGGCGTGCTATGGTCCATGGGGTCACGAAGAGTCGGACACGACTGAACGACTGAACAACAAATGCGCTCTACGTGGGGTTACCCTTGAAGACGGTTTGGAAACTGCAGCTGGTACAGAACGCAGCGGCTCGCCTGATTAAAGGCAGCCGCCGGCGAGATCACATCACTCCAGTGCTGAAGGAGTTGCACTGGTTACCAGTTGTTTTCCGGGCCAAATTCACGGTGTTGGTTTTGACCTTTAAAACCTTATATGGTTCCGGCCCAGCCTATCTTAAGGAGCGCCTCCAGCAGCACCAGACAGGCCGCTTAACAAGATCAGCCTCGGATGGCCTTCTCTCTGTCCCATCAGCCAGGACAGCTAGACTGGTGGGGACGAGGGAGAGGGCCTTTTCTGTGGTGGCCCCCACTCTGTGGAACTCCCTCCCTAGGGAACTCCGTCATGCCCCCTCTTTAATGAGCTTACGTCATGCATTAAAAACGTTGTTGTTCAGGCAGGCATTTGGGGTGGGTTAGGGTATTTTAGAAAATGTTTTTATTGTAGAATTTTATTGTTTTAAACTGTTTTTACTGTATGTTGCACATTGCCCAGAGTGGCTGGGTGACCAACCAGATGGGCGATTAATAAATTTAATAATAATAATAATAATAAATAAATAAATAAATAAGACGGCCCTGGAGCAGGGAGAGTCCAACTGGAATAGCAGCAAGTGCCTGCTGACATCTACCTTTCCTTCCCACAGGGCAGATCATGGGTGGGAAACCGTGGCCCTCTAGATGTTTTGGACCTCAACTCCCATTCTAGCCGAATAGCAATGGTGAGGGATTGTGGGAGTTGTACACTAAAATATCTGGAGGGCCACAAGTTGCCCACCCCTGTGGTAGATAAGCTTGGGAAGCTTTGTGAGAACTGGGCTGCCTGATGAAAACAGACTCCTCACAATATAGCAACCTCCCTTTAATGTGAAAGAGTTTGAATCACCCTCCCTTGAATAAAAACCCACCTGTGGCACTGGGCCAAAGTCCTCAAAAGAGAGATCTCTTGGCTTGCAATATGGGGAGGCACACAAATTTTGGGTGTCCTAAAAGTGGGGGTGATTTCAGGGGCAAAAATCAGCGACAGTTTGCTGGGAGTGGTGGTGGGTCTTACTATGGGGGGGGTCTTACTGTTGGGCGGGGGGGCTGAAGCAGCAGACCTTAAAAAAAAAAACCAAAAAAAGAAGCTGGCCATCATAAGATGCAACCATTTTGGCAAGAAGAGGTAGAGGTAATCAAATATATAACTGGATGTATGTATGGATTAAGTGATTTATTCTTTTTGTATAACACAGTGCATTCTATGCAGACCTAGCTAAATGAAATATGTAGGTTTTGTCATTATTAGTATATATGATTTATGATTTATTTAATTGATGGTATATTCAATTTATTTAGGGTGCAATCCTATGCATGTTTAGACAGAAAAAAGTCCTACATGGCTGGCTGGGGAATGCTGGGAATTGTAGGACTTTTTTCCATCTAAACATGCATAGGATTGCACCCTTAACTGATGTATTGTTTTCATATATATAGGTTTTCTTATATGCTTTCTGCATAGGTTTCATCACATGAAACATGTAGGTTTCGCAATAGTAGTACTTCACTGCCCAATTTTTAAGATCTTCTGGAGAGGCCCTTCTTTTGAGACAGCCACCTTCAGAGGCACGTTTGGTGGTGACCCAAGTGAAGGCTTTTCAGTGGCTGCTTCCACGCTGTAAAACTCCTTCCCATGGGAAGCTAGGTTTGTGCTCTCTCTCTCTCTGCTGTCCTTCTGCCAGCAGGCAAGGACCACTTTATTCAAATAGGCCTTAGGTCTGTAACTGGGTCTGTTGGGCTGGGTGCTGTCTTTAATTCTTAATTTTTTCTTTTTTTCTATAATTGTTATTTTTTATTGTATTTTAATGTACTGTTTTATTGTTTTAATCAATTTTAATTGTGTAAGCCACCTTGAGTGCCATTTTTGTGTAGAAAGGCAGGGTATATATATATATATATATATGGAGGGGAAGTCCGGCTAGGTCCATGAAGCTGTCAACTCCTCCTTGAGAGAAGGAGTAGCGTTAGCCACTTTAAAGGAGGAAGTTATTATGCCACATATGAAAAAGCCTAACATGGACCCAGAAGATGTTAACAACTCTAGACCAGTTGCTAATGTCCCCTTTCTGGGGAAGGTGCTTGAGTGGGTGGTTGCTGGCCAACCCCAGTCACTCCTGAATGAAACTGATCATCTAGATCCATCTTAGTTGGGCTTCGGGCCTGGCTGACTTTTACTGAGAAAAGGATGGCGAAGTGCAACCCTCTGCTGATTCTTCTGGATTTCTCAGTGGCTTTTGATACCATCACCCACGGTATCCTTCTGGATAGGCCGTCTGGGCTGGGAGTTGGAGGCACTGTGCTGCAGTAGTTCTGCTCCTACTTGGACGGCCAAATCCAGAAAGTGGGGGGGGGGATTATTGCTCTGTCCCTTGGCAGTTAGAACTGTTTTATTCCCCAGTGCTGTTCAACATCTACATGAAATAGCTGGGGGAAGTTATCCGAAGATACGGACTAAGGTGTCACCAATATGTGGATGACACTGAACTCTGTCTCTCCTTTTCAACAAATCCAGGCCAGGTGAGGCAGTGGGTGTTCTGAACCAGCACCTGGGTAAAGGAATGGACTGGATGAGAGTCAATGAACTGAGACTCAATCTAGTTAAGAAGGAAGTACTATTAGTGGGTGGTTGTTCTGCCCAGATGAATGATATTCAACCTGTTCTGGCGGGGGTTGCTCTCCCCCTCAAGGATCAGGTTCATAGTTTGGGGGTGCTCTTAGATCCAGCACTGTCATGGGTACAGGTGGCCTCAGTGGCATGGACCACCTTTTATCAGCTTAGGCTAATATACCAGCTATGAATCTATCTAGACAGAGATAACCTAGCTACAGTTATCCATGCTCTGGTAACCTCTCATTTGGGTTACGGCAATGCATGATACATGGGACTGCCTTTGCAAACAGTCCAGAAACTTCAGCTGGTCCAAAGTAGGGCAACAATTGTTAAAGGGGACTGGCTAATATGACCATATTGCATCAGAGTTGTTGTTTTTTATCTGCACTGGCTGCAGGTCCATTTCTGGGCCAAATTCAAGGTGCTGAAATTAATTTATACATCCCTAAACAGCTTGGAGCCAGATTGAAGGATCGTCCCATAAGAACATATAAGTGTGGTCGCACCATAAATTTGTACAAGGGGAGTATGAACTTGGCAGTTTTATTTTCAATTCCATTCCTAATTATGCCCAACATAGAATTTGCCTTTTTCACAGCCGCCGCACACTGGGTCAATGTTTTCATTGAACTGTCCACCGCAACCCCAAGATCCCTGTTTTGGTCAGTCGCTGCTAGCTCAGATCCCATCAGCTTATACTTGAAGTTGGGATGTTTGGCCCTAATGTGGTTCAATATAAGCAAGTCCAAAGTGATGCACATTTGCCATTTTGATGCCCATTCTCCCAGTCTCTTTCCATATATAAACATCCAGACCCTAAGATCATCCTCAGAAGCCCTCCTCCAGATGCCCCTGCCAAATGAGGTGAGGCAGGTAGCTATTAAGGAGAGGGCCTTTTCAGTGGTGGCACCCCAGTTGTGGAATGACCTTCCCAGAGAGACTAGCCAGGCACCTACATTGTGGTCTTTCCAGCACCCAGTGAAGACCTCTTTAATTTCCCAGGCTTTTCAGCCCTTCAGCTTTAAACACTGTGTTAGTATGTTTTTAGATCTTTGCACTGCTGCTGCCTTTTATCTTGGTTACTACTTTGGTTTTATTCTGTTTTAAACTTACAGTTCTATATTATGTTTTACTATATTGTTGTATTTTATGCTTTTAAGCTTTGTCTTGTAAAGTGACCAGAGAACTTTGGCTAATGTGGGTGATAAAATCTAATAAATAAATAAGAAAGAGCATGTCTGGGCAGTAGCCTCTGGGCACAATTCAAAGAGTGGGTAATTACTTTGAAAGGCCTGGGCCCAGAATACCTTAAAGGTGGCCTCTTTCCATACCATCTGTTCAACCCTCTAAGATCAGAAGGAGAGGTCCTTCCCTTAGAGTGGCCACTTATGCATTGCCCCCCCCCCCCAAGGAAGTACTGTTACGTGATGTGCTCTAGTGATGTGCTCTAGTTAGACCTGTGTACAAACTTCCACACGTTCTAAAGAGACTCACACACCCACTTATAAGGAACCTTTAGACATTGGCAATAGAGTGTCTATGGCTAAGAAGGTGATTTTTAGAGGAAAGGTAACGAGTGGGGTACCACAGGGCTCAGTCCTAGACCCAGTGCTCTTCAACATTTTTATTAATGACTTGGAGGAGGACGAGGTGCAGGGAATGCTTAGCAAATTTGCAGATGACACAAAATTGGGCAGGATAGCTAATACTTTGGAAGACAGAAACACAATTCAAAGTGATCTTGATAGGCTGGAGAATCACATTTAATAGGGATAAATGCCAAGTTCTGCACCTAGGAAAAAGAAACCAAATGCACAGTTACGAGATGGGGGATACGTGGCTCAACCACACTACAAGCAAGAAGGATCTTGAAATTGTTGTCGATCACAAGCTGAATATGAGCCAACAATGTGATGTAGCTGCAAAAAAGGCAAATGCTCTTTTGGGCTGCATTAATAGAAGTATAACTTCCAAATCCTGTGAAGTCCTAGTTCCCCTCTGCTCAGCACTGGTTAGGCCTCATCTGGAGTACTGTGTCCAGTTCTGGGCACCACACTTTAAGAAGGATGCAGACAAGCTGGAGAGGGTTCAGAAAAGGGCAACAAAGATGATCAGGGGACTGGAAACAAAGCCCTATGAAGAGAGACTGAAAGGACTGGGCATGTTTAGCCTTGAGAAGAGAAGACTGAAGGGAGATAGGATAGCGCTGTTCAAGTACTTGAAAGGTTGTCACAGAGAGGAAGGCCAGGATCTCTTCTCGATCATCCCAGAATGCAGGACAAGGAATAATGGGCTCAAGTTACAGGAAGCCAGATTCCAGCTGAACATCAGGAAAACTGTTAGAGCAGTACAACAATGGAACCAATTACCTAGGGAGGTAGTGGGCTCTCCCACACTGGAGGCATTCAAGATGAAGCTGGACAGCATCTGTCGGGGATGCTTTGACTTAGATTCCTGTGTTGAGCAGGGGGTTGGACTCCACCGTCTTATAAGCCCCTTCCAACCCCACTATTCTGTGATTCTATGAATAGTCTCCGCCATTGTGGAGAAGACCGACTATAGGTCACCCTTCCCCAACCTGGTGCTTTTCAGATGTTTTAACTACAACTCCCATAATTCATGACCATTGGCCATGGTTGCTAGGGCTGATGGGACTTCAGCCAAAATATATGGAAGGCTCCAGGTTGGGGAAGGCTGTAGGTGACATTCATGCCTGCTCAGTCTGCGGGTCAGGTGCCAACTGTGGATGGGCATCTTCAAGGCCCCCCTGCTCTTCATTCTTGGTTCTTTGACTCAAAACCAGACTTGGACAGGAGACCTCTTCAAAGAGGGGACGCCTTCAAATAGGACTGTCCTGTGCCAGCTCTCCACCTGGCCACCCAGCCTTCTTTGTGTCCCATCTTGGATGGAAGCGGAAGCATGCTTGAGTGAGGCAAGAAAGAGAGCCCTCAGAGCAGCTGCACCCATATTATGGGATGTCTTGTCCCATGAGTGCTGTTGCCTGACCCTCCCTTGCTGTTTTTTGCTGGTTAAGGAATACCATTTTATTCCGGCAGGCTTTTGTTGAATGTGGCAGATAATGTTTTTATGTTTTGATTTTAACTGCTGATGCTGTCTCCTTACTTGATTGATTTATAATCAACATTTCACCGAAGGTATTTGTCCAAAGGCACCCAGAATGTGGAGTCAGCCCCGCTCAACAGGAGCACACCGTTGAGTCCAGCGCACACGATATATTTGCGGTCCTGTTTGATCCAATCCAGGATGGCCATGCAATGGTCCCAGAGTGCTGCTCTTGTAACCTTCCCCCTTTGCTCTTGGACCCCGAATGATCTCCTCTTGAATCTGAAGCTGCAACATATTGGCTTGCGAAATAGGCCAAACTCTCTAACTCTGTTAAGCTCCATGAAACATATATGGATAGGTGCAAATTTAGAAATAGTAACTATTATTTAAATACAAATACAAGACAACCGACCTTCGTGAAGAAGACTGACGAGGTGACCTGTGGTGCCTGCTCAGCCTGCTGTTTAGGTGCTAACTGTGGATGGGCAACTTCGAGGTCCCTTCCTGCTCTCCCTCGCTATGGTGCTTTGACTTTAAACCAGACTGAGATCAGGCAATCCATCAAACAGGGGACAACTTCAAAGAGAAGACAGTCCTCTGCCAGCTCTTCAAAATAGAGGACCCCCCCTACCCCCACCAGTACCAGCTATTTGTGGAAGGAACGGCAGTGACGCAATGGCTAACTACGTGACCAACATCACATCAAATTTGGACCACAGTGGTGAACTCTTGACACCATCGTCAAAGCTGTCAAATGTGATTGTAGGAAAAAGCACGTGGCCAGAGACACACCACTCAGCAAGGACTGTCATAACACCCAAGCTAGGCAGAAACCCCACCCCACCCCACCCGGTTCTTCCTCCAGACAACTCAAATGCACATCAATCAGGGCTTATTCTGATTGAATAAACTGCCCAGAGAGCTTTGGCTGTTGGGCGGTATAGAAATGAAATAAAGAAATAAAATAAATTCTGGCAAGGCAAATAGGAGCCTAAGGTGAAGCTTAAATGTCATCTGTCAAACACAGAGCTATCTGATTGGAAAGCATCTTGCAGACAAAGAGTTTAGCTTAGAAAAACGGTAAGGGGAGACATGATAAAGATTTACAAAATTAGGCGTGGTGTGGCGAAAGTGTATAGGGAGCCATTTTTCCCCTTTCTAATATTAGAATATTATTAGAAAGGGATTAGTCATCCCATGAAGCTAATTGGAGGGAGATTCAGGACAGATAAAAGGAAGGACTTTTTCACACAGCGCAGAGTTAAACTATGGAATTTCTTACCATAAGATATAGTGATGGCCATCAGCCTGGATGGCTTTAAAAGGGGGTTGGACAAATTCCTGGAGGAGAAGGCTATCGATGGCTATGTGCCGCCTCCAGTACCGGAGGCAATCTGCCTATGTGCACCAGTCGCTGGGAAACATGGCCGGGAGGGTGCTGTTGCACTCATATCCTGCTTGAGAGTTTCCCGTGGGCAGCTGGTTGGCCACTGTGGAACAGAATGCTGGACTAGATGGACCTGGGTCTGATCCAGCATGGCGCTTCTTATGTTCTTATCAGGTAAACTCAAGATTAGCTTCATATGCAAATGTAGCTTCTCAATGTTTTCTAGAACCTTTTAAAACCTATGGGTTGGATCCAGATTTAGGCACATGCAACTAGTCTCATGGGAGCAAACTTCCCCCTTCCTCCCCATGGCAGCCCCTCCAGCCCCCCCCCCCCAATGTTACACAGGGACCCTGCTAAATGACTGTAAGCACCCTGCTGTGGTGCAGGGAGGATTGCTGAAAATTGGGTAGAGGTGCCTCCACCCAATTTTTGGAGACCCCCCTTCTTCTCAGCCCCTGCATGACAAGTTACCCCATTCAGCAAGAGACACCCGACTCTGTGTAGAATTGGGGGGCGGGGGCTGGAGGGACTGCTGTGGGCGGGAGGGGGGAATCTGCTCCCACCCCAGTCTAACCATGCACCTAATTCTGGATCCAACCCATTCGAGATAATTCCTCTCAGAGCAGATGTTGGTTCAGGAAGTGAATAAGAAGCTGATTCAACAATTAGTCAGAACTGTATAAAAGTTTTTTTAAAAAAACCCACATACTAGAGAAATAAATAAAATATTAAGTCCTTAGGATTTCACTCAGGTCATCCAATGTAACATTAGAAAATCTCCAAGCCTCACATCGTAATTGTTCTCCTAGTTACTTTCCTTAGTGACTAAGAATGCAAAATATATCTAAGGCTGAAATCCTATTACCTTGAAAGACCCATTGAACTCAATGGACTTCTGGGTAGACATGCTTAGAATTGCACAGCTGGCCAGATAAAAATAGACAATAATCCTTGGCCTTGGCCCTGATCCTACCCAAAGGACTCTTCACTGTGGCTGTTTATGTAGATACCTCTAGACCTTTCTAGTCAGTTATGATGTCCTTTTTTGAGATGGGATGGCCAGAATGTGAAGTTGCATGAAATAAAGACTATAAGAATAGTGTGTTCTTAGAAATGTAATGTAATGCATGTGAAGGTCTTGATCAACATGGATGGGCCTGTCACTATGGCTTTGCACAACAAACTCCATGGGTGATAAGAGACATAACAAAAGGGCTTCAAGGCACCTTCATGGTCAGGCCTTGGAGTATAACACCCAACAGAATTTGGTGGACAGAAATAAAAACAGTGAGAAGGGATTTGGAGAAAGAGGCAGTGAGCATTGAGAGATTTTAGGTGGAGTTAATTGGATTAGAAGCAACCTGGGAGGGTTCTGAATGCTATTGGTCTGGAGGATCTGTTGCAGGACCAACACTTTTGCTGCCTGCTTGCTTAGGAGACTGCTTGCTTTCTGTACATTTCTAAATATAACTGATATTGCAAAGACACCATAAGCCTTCCTCAACCTGTTGCCCTCTGGATGTTTTGGACTACAGTTCCTAGTATTCTTAACTATTGGTCATGCTATCTGGGTCTGATGAGAGTCAAAAGTCCAAAACATCTGGAGGGTACCACACTGCAGAAGGCTGCCATAAGCTCCTGTTGTTCTTTTAGCCAAAGGGGGCTAAACCTTGAAGTACTCTGGAATTCTCACTTCTCAAGGAAGTTGGGAGCACTTAACCTTTCTATAGAAATTATTAATTAGATAGGTAATAACCATGATGGTGATGATGGTGATGATAATATGGCAGGATCATTCACATAGATAGGAAATGGGACAATTGATTACCTAAAGGAATGGTGTTCAATCTCTCATTGCCCTGGATCAGCTGCATTGGCACTCTCTGACCTCTGTATTTTGATTGCCACTGTGTTAGACGGTTGATCATGAACAGTTTCTCTGGAGGAATACGCTCCACGAATTTGGCCTAGGCATCAACTGAGGCAAGATCAATGCTTTTGTGACACCCTTTGGCTGATAATTAGAGCAATCGTTGGATCTTTGCCAATGTTAGTATCTGACCTGTTCTCTACTCCAGCCTTTCCCAACCTGGTGCTTTCCAGATAATTTGGTAACAATTTATTATTTATAAATAGCAGCTGAGGCCAAAACAAGGGCACAGCAAAGGGAGCTAAATCTCAGAGTGGTAACCATTTACAAACTTACAGTATAAAGCTAAAGATCAGGACGGGGCAGGGGAGAGGAAATCCAGCAAAACCGTAAAAGTCTCGCAGCTTTGCACTAACAAAGATTCCTGAGTGGCTCAAAAGAAGCTCAGCTACATGTTTTAACTAATACCAAGCTTAGAAAGGGGGAATAAAAGCAATTCATGGCTCTATATTGACAAGAGCCACTGTACAGGCCTAACTAGTGGAAGAGTCTACAGGCTAGCTCCAGTTTGGGCTCAGTTTAGGCTCAGATCCTAGGCCCTAAAGAGCAGTTTGTTAAATAAAGCAAGTTTAAGAGTTTAGTTTAAGCACAAATACAGAGAAAAAAGACTCAGTCCCTGCAAGCCACATCCTTCCCAAATCACTTACCCTTTGTCTGCTGCCCCCTCCAACAACCCACTGAATAGGGACTCTCCCCTAAACAGATCTCCCATTCACTATTCTCTGTAGTCCTTCTTAAATAGCCATTCCCTTGGGTGCCAACTGACTGACATTCCCAGCTACTGGAAACTAGTGCTGAGCAGAAGTTCATACACAGCTGCCCCTGCTTATTCAAACAAGGCCCTCCAGTCAGATTGGCTGCAGCACCAGTTGGGCCTGTCTATATAGGCAGGCTTGTGAGGAACTCCAGTGACAAAACCTCAGCAAACAAGTGAGTTAAGCATCTGTGTGAGTTTAGCAGCAGGCAAAGGAAGCTAGGGCAGTCAACTCTCCCCTCCTTGCACATAGTAAGTAACTGTAAATAAATAACTCTAATTGAATTCCCCACCTTCTCCTAGTAAGAACTTAGTTTTCCATGCAAATAAACCCAGTAACAGTAATCATAACAATAATTTTAAAAAAAACAGTTATTAGGGTAGAAAGCCAGCAGTGGGGTGGGTGCTATCCAGTCTATTGCACTGCCTGCTGGACAGAAGTCGTGGGTGTGTGATCGGTGTAATGAGCTCCTGGCTCTCAGGGAACAAGTTCATTCCCTCGAGGCCAAAGTAGCTGACCTGGAAAAGCTAAGAGAGGCAGAGAGATTGGTGGATGAGACCTTCTGGGACCTATTAGTAGTGTCCCACTCCCAGGGTAACAGCTCGTCTGTTGTCAAGGAGAATGTGGGTCTCAGGAAAGAGGGCGTCATTCTGAGAAAGAGGGAAATAACCCCTTAGAAGGGACCCATTCCTCAGAAGACAAATATCCTCTCATGCCAAAGACGTGTCTCTGGGGGGAGGGCGGCTTGTGGTAGTGGGAAATTCGATCAATAGATCCACAGACAGTTTGGTTTGTGATGGGCGTGCAGACCACATAGTGAACTGCCTTCCTGGTGTAAGGTTGTGGATAGCATGCACTGTCTAGATAGCCTAGTAGACACTGCTGGGATGGAGTCAGTGGTCATGGTCCAAGTTGGTACCAACAATGTGGGGAAATGTAGTCGTGAGGTTCTGAAGGCCAAACTTAAGTTGCTAGGTAAAGAGATTGAAATCCAGGACCATCAAGGTAAAGGATGCACACACCGGAGACATCTGGGGAGAGACATCATGTATAGGTGTTTCTAGGCAAATGCTAGAAGCCTCTGAGCCAAAATGGGAGAGTTGGAGTGCTTGGTTTTAAAGGAGAACCTGGAAATAGTGGGCATTACAGAAACCTAGTGGAACGGAGAGAACCAGCAGGATACAGTCATCTCTGGAAAGAAACTTTACATGAAGGACGGGGAAGGGCGTAGTGGAGGAGGTGTTGCTCTGTATGTCAAAGAGGGCATAGTGTCAAGCAGACTAGAACACCTAAAAGGGATAGACTCTTCCATAGAAGCACTGTGGGTGACAATATCGGGCTTCAAAACTAATTTAGTACTAGGAACGTGTTATTGTCCCCCAGACCAGAATGCTCAGGGTGTCCTTGAGATGGAAAACGAAATCAGGGAAGCCTCCAAACAAGGAAGTGTTGTAATAATGGGTGACTTCAATTACCCCGCCCCCTTGACTGGATAAATGCATGTTCCAGCCATGACAAAGAGGTTGAATTTCTCGATGTCCTAAATGACTGTGCCCTAGAACAGTTGGTCATGGAACTGACCAGAGGGGAGGAGACCCTGGATTTAATCCTAAGGGAAGTTGCCCAGGACCTAGTATGAGATGTAAATGTTGTTGAGCCAATTGGAAACAGTGACCACAGTGCTACCAGATTTAATATATATTTGAGTGGAGCATTGCCCAGGAAGTCCAACACAGTCACATTTGACTTCAAAAGAGGAAACTTCTCTGAAATGTGGGAACTGGTGAAACGGAAGTTGAAAGGGGGAGTCAAGAGGATTAAATCCCTTCAAAATGCTTGGTGATTACTCAAAACCACAATAATAGAAGCTCAGCTAAAATGTATACCACAGATTAGGAAAAGTAGCACCAAGTCCAAGAGGTCACTGGCATGGTTAACAAGCAGTGTTACGGGAGCTACTAGAGAAAAGACAACTTCCTTCAGAAAACAGAAGTCTTGCCCGAGGGAGGAAAACAAAAGGCAGCACAAGCTTGCACAAAGGCAATGCAAGCAGACAATAAGAGATGCAAAAAAGCATTTTGAAGAGCATATCGCTAACAATATCAAAGCCAACAATAACGAATTCTTTAAATATATCAGAAGCAGGAAAACAGCTAGGGAGGCAGTTGGACCATTGGATGACAATGGAGCTAAAGCAGTACTGAAGAGGGACAAGGAGACTGCAGAGAAGCTGAATAAATTCTTCTCGTCCGTCTTCACTGCAGAAGATATGGGACAGATACCTGTGCCTGGACTGATATTTTCAGGAAGGGAGTCTGAGGAACTGAGCCAAATAGTGGTGACAAAAGATGAAGTTCTCAACCTTATTGATAAGCTGAAAGCAAATAAACCACCGGGCCCAGATGGTATCCATCCTAGAGTTCTCAAAGAACTCAAATATGAAATTGATGATCTTCTAAGCAAAATATGCAACATGACCCTAAGATCAGCCTCTATACCAGAGGACTGGAAGATGGCCAACGTAGCACCAATTTTTAAAAAGGGATCCAGGGGAGATCCAGGAAATTACAGGCCCATTAACTTAAAGACTGTTCTGAGTAAGTTAGTTGAAAGCATTATTAAAGATAAAATTAGTAAGCATATAGAAGGACAAGCCATGCTGAAAAAGAATCAATATGGCTTCTGCAAAGGTAAGTCCTGTCTTACTCACCTTTTAGCGTTCTTTGAGAGTGTCAGTAGACATGTAGACAGGGGTGATCTGGTAGACATGGTTTACTTGGACTTCCAAAAGGCTTTTGACAAAGTCCCTCACCAAAGATTCCTGAGCAAACTTAGCAGTCATGGAATAAGGTCTTATGGATCAGTAACGGGTTAAAGAACAGAAAGCAGGGAGTAGGAATAAATAGTAAATTCTCCCAATGGAGGGAAGTAAATATTGGGGTTCCACAGGGATCTGTATTAGGACCAAAGCTTTTCAACCTGTTGATCTGAAATTAGGAGTGAGCAGTGAAGAGGCCAAGTTTGCCGATGACACCAAATTAATTAGGGTGGTCACAACAAAAAGGGATTGTGAGGAGCTCCAAAAGAATCTCTCCAAACTGGGAGAATGGGCATCCAAATGGCAAACATGGTTCAATGTAAACAAGTGTAAAGTGATGCACACTGGGGCAAGAAATCCCAACTTCAAGTATAGCCTGAGGGATCTGAGCTAGCAGTGATCAACTGAGAGAGAAATCTTTGGGTGGGGTGGGGGTGGACAGCTCGATGGAAATGTCAACCCAGTGCGCAGCCACTGTAAAAAAGGCAAACTCCATGCTAGGCATAATTAGAAAAGGAATTGAGAATAAAACTGCCAATATCATACTGCTGTTATACAAATCTATGGCACAGCCACACTTGAAATACTGTGTACAGTTCTGGTCACCACACCTAAAAAATGATATTGTAGAGCTGAAAAAAGTGCAGAAAAGGGCAACTAAAATGATCAAGGGGCTGAAACCTATCTTCTATGAGCGAAGGTTACAATAGCTGGGCTTGTTTAGCTTGCAAAAAAGGAGGGTAAGGGGGAGACATGATAGAGGTGTACAAAATTATGCATGGTGTGAAGAATGTGGATAGGGAGACATTTTTCTCCCTCTCACATAATACTAGAACTCGGGGTCATCCCATGAAGCTGATTGGTGGGAGATTCAGGAGAGATAAAAGGAAGGACTTCTTCACACAGCGGATAATTAAACTATGGAATTCGCTACCACAGGATGTAGTGATGGACACCAATCTGGATGGCTTTAAAAAGGGGCTAGTCAAATTCCTGGAGGAGAAGACTGTCAGTGGCTACTAGTCCTGATGGCTACGTGCTACCTCTGGCAGTTACCTGTTGCTGACAAACATGGGCGGGAGGGTGCTCTTGCACTCATGTCCTACTTGTGGGTTCTGGATCCAGGATCCAATCCATCTCCCAGACAGGTCTGCCAACAAGTCCCACTGCCACAGCCAGCACTCCCTACACACACACTTCACACCTCTGGGTCAGCAGCTGGGGGGGTAGCTCTTCAGGGGCCACATTTGGCCCTGGAGCCTGCACTGCCGGATCCCCTAGTCCACAACAAATTGTGATGACAGTGAAACATAACAGCGTTCTCACTATCCAGGCAGGCTGACTAAGCCACAGCACAAACCTTCCCATATGCACTCAGAAGAGTCCACCGTGTTCAGTGGGACTTTCTACCATCATCACACTGCAACCCTGATTTCCATCACCTCATGAAGTCTTGCCTTTTTCAAAACAAAAACCTGCTCTCCTGCCTTTGAGAAGGCAATAATGGCGAGCTGTCCAATCACTTCCCCAGGCCACTTATTATTCTATTAGCCAATGACTAATAGAAAAAAGAATTCCTGCCTAAGAGATCATTAACTGCTTACCAAGAATACATGAAAAGTTGCACTCCAGAAAAAAACAATTAAATAACAGCATTTTCTCAGATCATGGTTGGTTGGCCTTTTCACAATCCTGATGACCTAGTGATAGTTTTATTATTATTTTGAAGTAGTAGCAGGACCTCACGTTGCCATCTTTCTTTTTGGCGGCTTCAGTGCATTGGAAAGCGAGGATCTGAACGAAGCACTGCTCTGAGATGGGTGGGAGATGGGTGGCCATTACTACATCTCGTGGGAGTGAATTCCATAGTTTAATTATGCACTGTGTGAAGATCAACCAAACAACCAATCAAAGCTTATACAATTCATAGAATCATAGAATAGTACAAACAAAATAAGACCATTGAGTCCAAGCCCCTGCTCAGTGCAGGAATCCATGTCAAAGTTTCCCTGACAGATGGCTGTCCAGCTTCATCTTGAATGCCTCCAGGGTGTGAGATGGAGGTACTGTTAGTGGGTGGTTCATCTGCCCAGCTAGGCAATGTTCAACCTGTGCTGGAGAGGGTTGCACTCCCCCTAAAGGATCAGGTTTGTAGTTTGGGGGTGCTCTTGGACCCAAAACTGCCTCTTGAGGCACAGGTGAACTCAGTAGCACAGAGCACTTTTTATCATCTTAGGTTGATATTACCAGCTACACCCTTATCTGGACAGAGATGGCCTAGCTACAATTATCCATTCTCTAATAACTTCTCATCCAGATTACAATGCATTATATGTGGGGCTGCTTTTGAAAACGATCTGGAAACTTCCACTGGTCCAAAACAGCACAGCAAGATTGTTAATGGGGACTGGCCAATGAGATCATATTATGCCAGTACGTTCCCAGCTGCACTGGCTGCCAGTCTATTTCTGGGCCCGATTCAAAGTGGTATTAACATTCGAAGCCCTAAATGGCTTGGGGCCTGGTTATCTGAAGGATCCTCCTATATATACCTGTCCAGACCCTAAGATCATTGTCAGGGGTCCTTCTCCAGGAGCCCCCACCAAAGGAGGTGAGGCTGGTGGCTACCAGGAGGAGGGCCTTTTGTGCTGTGGCACCCCGGCTGTAGAACAAACCCCCTAGAAAGGTTTGCCTGGTGCCTACATTGTACTCTTTCTGGTACCAGGTGAAGACCTTTTTATTTTCCCAGGCATTTTTAGCATTTCAGCACTCTAGTTTTTTTAGCTCTGCTGTATTAAATCTATTGCATTTGAAATATCTGCACTGCTGCTAGATTTTACTCTGGTTGCATTTTTATTCTGTAGCTTCAATCTATTATATTTTATATTGTATTTTCTGTTGTATTTTTGTGGTTTTAATTTTGTGAACTTCCCAGAGGGTTTAGGCTATTGGGCAATATAAAAATGAAATAAATAAACAAACAAACTGTAACTTTGTTTGAAGAATCATGTTGCGGAGGTTGGGGGCAGGGACCAAACTGGAAAAAAGAGGAATGGACAGCAAAGAACAAAAAGCACTGCATCAAAGGAGAAGCGCCAAAAGGAGTGTCATTAAGTTGCTGAGGTTGTGAGAATTTATAGCAGGAGTGAGAAGTACTCCAGTAGATGCTCCCAATAGATCTACCTTCATAATAATATGTGCAACTGTAAAGCAGGGGCTGTTTTAGAAAGGACTTTTGTGGTTTCAGTTTCTGAACTGCAAAGGGAACAAGAATTCTGCCTGAGTTCCCCAGATCAGGAAGCTGTGTCCTGGCAGCTCCCGCCCTGTTTTTCCTGGAGTCAGTGTGCTGGTCTGTCAAGCTCGCTTGGCTCTACCTAGAGGTGAAAATTCTGCCTTGTCAATTAGGCCATGCTGATAGGGCATGTCTTAGCTCTCTTTCTAGGCAGATCCTTCTGGCTCCAAGGCTTAATTTGGGCCACTGCTCATCAGTTAGCTCCACAACCTGCCAGGCTATACAGCTTGGAACATGCCCCATGGTGCTGTATGCATGCTCCCCGCTTCCCTCTTCTCAAGTAATCAGACAGATGTGCCAGGGCCAGCACTGCCGGCTTTGGGGCCAAAACAGACACTACTTTAAATCTGACTCTAGCAGCTATCACCCCCCCTAACCACCACATGTTTACTGTAGAGTAGGCTTGGGGGACACACAATCGTGTCCGACTCTTTGTGACCCCATGGACCATAGCACGCCAGGCCTTCCTTTCCTCCACTCTCTCCTGGAGTGTGCTCAAGTTCATATTCATTGCATCGGTGATGCTATCTAGCCATCTCATCCTCTGCCATCCCCTTCTCCTTTTGCCTTCAATCTTTCCCAGCATCAGGGTCTTTTCCAGAGAGTTTTCTCTTCGCATTAGGTGGCCAAAATATTGGAGCTTCAGCTTCAGTATCTGTCCTTCCAATGAGCAGTCAGGGTTGATTTCCTTTAGGATTGACTGATTTGACCTCCTTGCAGTCCAGGGGACTCGTAAGAGTCTTCTCCAGCACCACAGTTCGAACGCATCAATTCTTTGGCGCTCAGCCTTCCTTATAGTCCAGCTCTCACAGCCATACGTTGCTACTGGGAAAACCATAGCTTTGATTATACAAACCTTTGTCAGCAAGGTGATGTCTCTGCTTCTTACTATGCTGTCTAGGTTTGCCATAGCTTTCCTCCCAAGGAGCAAGCGTCTTTTAATTCCATGGCTACAGTCACCGTCTGCAGTGATCTTGGAGCCCAAGAAAATACAATCTGTCACTGCTTCCATTTCTTCCCCTTCTACATGCCAGGAAGTGATGGGGCCAGATGCCATGATCTTAGTTTTTTTAATGTTGAGTTTCAAACCAGCTTTTGCACTCTCCACTTTCACCCTCAACAAGAGGCTCTTTAGAGCCTCTCGCTTTCTGCCATTAGGATGGTATCGTCTGCGTATCTGAGGTTATTGATAATTCTCCCGGCAATCTTAATTCCGACCTGTGATTCATCCAACCCGGCGTTTCTCATGATGTACTCTGCATATAAGTTAAGTAAGCAGGGCGACAATATGCAGCCTTGTCGTACTCCTTTCCCAATTTTGAACCACTCGGTTGTTCCATGTCTGGTTCTTACTGTTGCTTCTTGACCCTCGTACAGGTTTCTCAGGAGACAGGTAAGGTGGTCTGGTACTCCCATCTCTTTAAGAATTTGCCAGAGTTTGTTGTGATCCACACAATCAAAGGCTTTAGCGTAGTCAATGAAGCAGAAATAGACGTTTTTCTGGAATTCTCTTGCTTTCTCCATGATCCAGCGAATGAGTAAAAATGAAGGGGGAAAAGACATAGGTGCTAGGTACTGATTTAATATGAACTTGATCACACTCCGGGAGAGAGCGGAGGACAGGAAGGCCTGGCGTGCAATGGTCCATGGGGTCACGAAGAGTCGGACACGACTTAACGACTGAACAACAACAACTGATTTAATGTAATGTCTGTTTTGTCCCTCAGTCTCGTCTGGATGAGAGAGAGCTTTGGAGATAAGGTGTCTTTGTAATATTTGATTTATTACAAATATACACATACAGCAGAATGGCAGTGGGCACACCGACAAGGTGCAGACTGAATTATCCCACACATCAGATCCAGAAAGAGACCCTCCACCCTACCCCAAGTTGCCTTCAGCCAAGGCGCTCTCTCTCTCTCTGACTCTTCTTCTTCCAAACCTGCAAACGTCTGTCTGTCTGTCTGTCACACACACACACACACACACACACACAGACTCCTCTCTTACATAAGCCCCCTCCCCTTTAGCAGTGGTGGGGGTGTCACCTTCCCCAAGTTCTGAAAGCCAGTATCTCATTCAAGCAAACACAGGGAGAGTTTTCCAGCTACCTCCTATCTATCAGTTCCCTTTGAGGAAACACCAGTCAGTCTTTCAGTATTATTAATCATGTGCCTATCAAAGGAATGGCCATCCAGAATACATGCCAACAACAAAGGAGAGAAAATCCTGCCCTCTGAGCATGTGCAGATCGCTTTCCCCTCACAGCCAGGCAAACTACAGGTGATGGTAATTGCATCTTCTTTGCATTTAATGAGTATGTTTTTTTGAAATGTGAATAACCACAGCAAGAGGGAGGGCTGAGCAGGACTGGGACCATGGCAAGGGGGAGGGGGGATTTAATCGCCTGGATTTTACTTCTGGAATCAGCTTCCACTGGGGGTTTATCATCCCCTTTCTTTGCAGGTCTTCAGGAAAGCTCTGAAGATCCACCTGTTTTTGCTGGCCTTTCTATAGTTTTTGGGCTGCTGGTTTTATGGGTAATTCCTGTTTGTATTGATTTTGTAAAACTGTATTTGTTTTGTATTTTTAAAAATCTGATGTGCCACCTTGAGAGGGTTCCACCCTCTCAAGACAGCCTAAAAATAATTTAAAATAAAATACATTTTAAAGGTGCGTGTTAAATGCTAAAGCACGTTTAGCATCCCATTTAGTTTGGCCCTCAGGCAGAGGGAACCGGACCTTGAAGCTTGCTGTAGCACAAGTTCAAAATATCAGGTTCTTTACATATAGTCCTGTGATTCACAAGAAGCAAAGGTGGAACCTGGTTCCCTTATTCTCACCAGACCTTTCAGAAGGAATGTAACGAGCAGAGATCTGGGGACATGTGGAGGCAAAACAACTCGAAGGGCCACAAAACAAAGGCTTAAGGCTCTGCGGATTCCACAGCCTATGTAAAAGCAGAGGCAGACTGTTGCGCGTCCTTGTGTAGTCCTTCATGGACTATAATAAACTGTCTTGAATGGAAGAGAGCAGACTAAGGCAGCCAGGTGTCCTACTTTACAGAGGTGGGTCCTTTGTTGGAGGAGCTGTTCAGTCCAAGGCCAGAGCCACACTTGCTCTTTTTATCAGTATAGAAGTGCACTGATAACTGCTGGGGCACCTTATGTGTGCCATATACCGCTTCTCTAGCATTGTTTCCTGCTTTTTCCTCTGCATTATCCAAAATACCGCAGCAGATGTCATTGTGTGCGCTACGAGCAGTGGAGGCTGGTGGCTCCGACGTCAGTGGGGCGTTGCATCTGCTCTGGGTTTCAGTCAGAACCAGTCAGCGCTCTAAAGGAGGCATCCACTGACGTCGGAGCCACCAGCCTCCACTGTCTACGAGGTATAAACATGCAAGAGGGATATAGCGTCACCATGATGGGATTGTATCGATATGACACAAGGCATAGATCTGGCCCCAATCCAGCTTCAAGATAAAGAACCTTAAGAGGGGAGAGGCAAGGGTCTTGACATTGCCCAGAACCACTGTCCAGGGCAGGTATGGCTGGGCACCTGCCGAGGGCCCACGCCCCAGCAGGGGCCCACTTGACAACAGTCCCCTGGAGTTGCTCCTCCTCTGCACCACTGCAACCTGCTTGTTCACCTGCCTCTCGCTCAGGCCCAGACAGCAGTGCTGGTGGGGAGGAGGAGGAGCAGAGGCCACGTGCTGAGGGAGGGGCTCCCTCTTGGGTGTCTTGCCCAAGGGCCTACAAAAACCTGGAGCCAGCCTTGGAATTGCCCATCCACACACTTGTCTCCTGAGTCCGCAGACTGAGCAGGCACGTAGGTCATGAAGGCACACTCTTCCCCACTGTGCTGAGATTGTATATTCTTTTATAAATTAAAGCAACTATGTCTGAATGTTCACCTACATGCACACATTAGCATATTCACCTTTCCTGCAGACAGGTGTTCTCTTTTGTCCTCCTTTTCGGTGATGCATTTCCTCTTTGGGGGCGATGGGTACGTGGCTGCCCTAGAGCAGAGACACCGAAGGAAATGTTTCCTGGGGCAGGTTAAAAAGGTGTCCAGGAACAGCTAGACAACTTGGCTGAAAATCATATGCAGAAATGTAACATTAGCATGCATACTTTTTACATCACTGCAGCATGGGGCAGATATGGAATTAAAACAACAACAACAACAGCACAGGCTGAGGGATTCCCCCCCCCCCCATTCAGGGTATGGCCCTGAATTGAACTTCAGCATTGGCTATATGCAAATTGTCCATCCTGGGTTGTTTATTTGATAAAATGCACAATTCAAGGTGACGTTCCACATCCCTGGTCTACTCTGACTGAGAGTTGCTCTCCAGCGTGACATGCAGCGGTCTTTCACAAAAGGAACTTCTTGAGTTCCTTTTAACTCGGGCACGAACCTTATGCAGCCAAAACATGTGCTGTGCTACTTCGCTATGGCCCTTCCTGTTTACTAGTGAGCTACGGCCACTCCTGAGCCACAGTTCCTATTAAGTCTATTTCTCAGCTAAAACTAAAGAGGCAACCCTCAACACATTCCAACACTGGCATCATATCCCATGAAAGCTCTAGCTGGCACATGTACAAACCGATGTCAGCACAGTGGTGGAGAGAGTGTGATGATCTAACCAGTTTTTACCACCTGTGGTGGCTTTGCCGCATCTCTTTTACTTTTTGGAAAACAGTCAACAGTTAACAACTGGTCAGTCTATCACCCCAGAACCTAGGCTAGCTCTCTTTCAATATTTTTTCAAGGGGACACTAAACATCTTACAAGGATTTGATGTTTTCCCTTCTCTCTTGGAGCTTTCTAAGCACTGGAGATCTGTTTCTCCTAAAATTACACCCTGGTACTTTCAGGTATGGGATGAAGCAATCATGGGAAAAAATGTACGTTTCAAATCTGCCTCTCAAAAGGATTAGTCAAACAGGAAGCATTCAAAACCTAAATAGTTCCCTTGTATACGCGTTTCCAATAATGATCCTACTCCTCCACAAATGCTAGCATGATAAACTTTCTTGTAGATACATGTTTCTCTGTCTGTGGTAACTTTTATAGGGCTCCCACACATGCACACACCTCTGTCTTATTAATTAAACTGTGCTAGATAATCTTGGAATTGTTTTATGCATATTGATTGAAATCTCAATCCTTGTATTTGTAAAAATAAAAATAAAACTCAAAGTGTTTATCAAGGGTTTATTAAAAATTAAATTAAGCACTAGAGTAGCCCCCAGCCCTAAAAAAACAAAATCAGAAATCAAACCCACCGAGGTATCCTGGTCCACTGGACTTCCCCATCACCACCTTCTTCACCTTGTTGCGAAGAACCCAGAGACCTGCTCGCCCACCCCCCGACACCCAGGGGAAGTCTGGAAGAACTGCTTCCAGCAGGAGGCACCAAGAGTATCCATGCAGGCACTGACTTGTGCGCACAAAGCATAGATGTGATGATGGAGACCACAGGTAGGTCATTCATACCTGAGATAATGTGCACAGAAGTCCATACGTTAGAATTGTTCAAGAGTGGTTGGGCAGCCTGCAGTATCACCCAAGAGCATCCGGAATCAGAATAATTCAGGAAACTAAGCTATTTCCAGAAGGTGGCATCTCACACCACGGTACCTGTTTTCTTGTCAGGATTTAGTTTCCACTCCTGTCTGCCTCAGACAGTCCATAAAGATTTGATGGTCAATTGTATCTAAAGCCACTGAAAAATCAAACAGGATGAACAGTTAAGAACAGAAGAAGAACCCTGCTGGATCAGACCAAGGGTCCATCTAGTCCAGCATTCTTTTCACACAGTGGCCAACCAGCTGCCCCAATGGGAAGCCCACAAGCAGAACATGAGTGCAACAGCACCCTCCCACCCATGTTCCACAGGAACTGGTGTACATAGGCATATTGCCTCTGACACATGAAGTAGCATATAGCCATCATGACTAGTACTAATTGATAGCTTCATAAATGTGTCTAAGGAATTTGTTTTAAAGACATCCACATTAGTGGTCACTACATTGTGAAGAAGTCCTTCTTTTTATCTGTCCTGAATCTCTCACCAATCAGCTTCATGGGATGACCCTGGGTTCTAGTATTATGAGAAAGGAAGAAAGTTACATTCCCTTTGTCCATCTCTAGATGCAGATTGTCAAACAGGGCAGCCAATGTGGTCTCCATCCCAAACCCAGACATGAACCCTGAGTGGTATGGATCCAGACAGTGGCACCGCCATGGCCAGACCACCTAACTTTTGCTCAGTCTCTCTCTATACAACCCCAACAACAAGAACCTTCTTCAGTACTCTAGGTAGTAGCCTCTCCTCCTCCTCTCAGCTGTCAGGAATGCAGAAATGTATTTAAGGTAGGCTGGACAGTTTCACCAGCCAAGATGGACAAGGGTCAAGGGAAGTCATGGTGGCAAGAATCTTGCTCACTTCCATAAGCAATAGTAGTTGAAATTCGTCCATCATAAACTGGAGAAACAAATGCTTTGGGCACCTCAACCAGACCAGCACCAACTTACAGGAGAGTCCATTTTTTGTAGCAGATATAATATAAAATATAGCATGAGCTTTACAGTTCAGTCCTATACATGTCTACTCAAAGTAAGCCCCATTGAGCTTACTCCTCAAACCACGGGACTAGTCAGATTGAGGGATGGCCCAATCTATTTCTGCTTCATATCACTTTCTCATGTGATCACCTATAATTCTGTATCTTCAATACAAGAATGGCTGCGGAAATTGTGGGATATTCTTTTATTAGTTAAATTGACAGCATTCTGCAAATCCCCAAATGCATTTGAACAAGTTAATGAATTATGGAGCCCAGTAGTCTATTAAGTTAATTAGGGCGTAATCCTATGCATGTTTAGACAGAAAAAGGACCTACAACTCCCAGCATGTCCCAGCCAGTCCTTTTTCTGTCCAAACATGCATAGGATTTCAGCCTTAAGAACTCTTTGCCACTGGGTTATGATTAATTTAAATGGCTAAACTCTGTACAGCAGGTAATATGCTGCCTTTTGTAAATGGCTTTTATCTTGGAGAAAGATGCTTTTGATACAGAGTGTGTGTTTTAACTTCTGTACAATTTGTTTGAAAAGTCTGTTCTGTCCTGTTTCTGCGTTAATCTGCCATTTTAAAAAATCAGCAAGAAAATGTCCATTTAAACAGTATTTTTAAACATAAAAAGGTAAAGGTGTCCCCAACCAGTCGTGTCCGACTCTAGGGTGCGGTGCTCATCCCCGTTTCTAAGCCGAAGAGCCAGCGCTGTCCGAAGACACTTCCGTGGTCATGTGGCCGGCATGACTGAACACCGAGGAGCACGGAACGCTGTTACCTTTCCCGCCAAGGCGGTACCTATTTATCTACTTGCAATGTTTTGCTTTCGAACTGCTACGTTGGCAGAAGCTGGGACTGAAGACGGGAGCTCACTCCGTCACGCAGCACTCGGGTCTCGAACTGCTGACCTGCCGACCTTCCAGTCTGCAGTTCAGCGTCTTAACCACTAAGCCACCGCAGCCCTTTCATTTTTAAACACACTTTCTCTCAAAATACGCATGTTTAATAAGGGGTTTTTTTTTACCTGAAAATTAGTCAGAGATTCAGGCAATACTGGCAAGCTTTTTCCATACTCCACACCCCTACCTTGGTAACCTGACAAGAAAGAAAACAATGCCTGTAATTCGACATTATCTTCAGTTTTGTCACAAAGATTTTACAGTTTTTCACAAACCTCTTTCCCCATCATCTTCCTTCCTGTGCTCTGACAACATGTGTCAATTTTGTCATTAAATGCCCCCCTCCATTTTAGATAGTTTGTGGTGCCACTGCAAAATCGTAGCATTATTTTAGGGGAGGGGGATGTAATTAAGAACCCAACCCCTCTATTCTGGGAGGAGGAAGTGGTATGTGTGTGGAGATTGGTCGCATATTCGAAATGGTGGCTGCATGCAACCCGCATGTGCCAGGGCTAATTGTGGGTTAATTAGTCCACAATAAGCTGCCATGTCGTGTGAACCAGCCCATAGACTAACAACAGAGTAAGTTCAAAATATATTTCAGTGCGAAATGTTTCTGCCCTCATCAGTAGTTGCAATGTTAAATGGATACCAAGAGTGGCAGTTTGGAATGCTGGGAGAGGAACATTCCTAAGAAGGAAAAAACAGAGGTGTGAATGGTGGAAAGCATATGCATTGTCCTCCATGTTAATGCCATACTGACTAAGAGTTCTGAGTCTGTAGATCCAGAAGTTTTCCTTTCTGTCAAGCATGTCAGTGTCCTTTGTTTGTTCAATTGGACATAATTGGACATCTAAGAGACTCTTTGCAGGTGAGTTAAAATGTCTTGCAACCGGCTGCTCTAGGATTTTTTTCCCAATAAGAATTGCAGACATATATATATATATATATATATATTCACACACACACACACACACACTCTCTCTCTCTCTCTCTCTCTCTCTTATACAGGAAACACACAAAGATTAGAAGTGGGACAGTGATGAATACACCAAAATGAAATTAAATGCATCATGGCTGGTGGTTGGGCATACCCAAAGTGTGTGAAACCTCAGCTATCCAAGATCTGCTTCTGTCTGTCGCTTGTAGCGCCAGAACAGGAAGGGGTCCCTGTTCAAGAAAGGAATACGTGAGACAATGGTTATTATTATCACACATAATATATGTGAGAGCCAGTGTGGTGTAGTGGCGAGAGTGTTGGACTGGGAGATCCGGGTTCTAGTCCCCACTCAGCCATGCAAGCTCACTGGGTGACTTTGGGCCAGTCACAGGCTCTCAGCTCAACCTACCTTACAGGGTTGTTGTTGTTGTGAGGATAAATGGAGAAGAGGAGGATCATGTACGCTGCCTTGGGTTCCTTAAAGAGGAAAAAAGGTGGGATAGAAATGTAAATAAATAAATAAAATATGTGCATCGGTGCTCCAACCTGCCCTGATCTCACAATAGCCATTTCTAAAAGGAGAATGTTCTTAATCACGGCTCTGTGAAATCCTTCCTGCAAGGTAGGGCGGGCCCTCGCCTTAGGCAGAGTGAGGTGGCAGACACTGGGGGGCAGGAAGCTGTGGCAAGGGGCAACTGTGTGAGCTACACAGCCTGCTGCACATCCTTACTTAGCCTGCTGCCCACAGGTGTGGTGGAAGATGCTGTCCCACTGAAATAAGTTTGGTGGTCTCCCAGCTTTTTAATGGTCCCCCCCTTCTAAAAGGTTGAAATGCCTCTCCTAAGGCTTAGTTACTGGCAGGAAGAGCTTTAGGGTGCAACCCTATGCAAGTTTAGACAAAAAAAGCCCTACAACTCCCAGCATTCCTCAGCCAGCCATACTGGCTGAAGAACTACCCTTAAACTTCAACATGCTGAGGGGGGTTTGTATTTTGGCCCAGCTCTTTTTGACTTTAGCTCTGCCCTTTTCTGCCTTCAGCCATGCCTGCCACTACGCTGCAGCCCCAGAAAGCTTCTCCAAAACAGGATTCAGCCCTTCGGCTGAGAGAGGTTCCCCACCCTTGTAGCTCATGGCTTGGATGGAAATGACTTCGTCTGGATAAAAATGGCCTCTTTTAGCATGAAACTATCACCTGACACCAACACGTCCTCCCAGGGAAATACCAACTATAGGTTTACAAGGAGTTGCATGAGAATTTGGGGCACTTGGGTGTCAATTGCATTGCTGACTTAGCTGGAGAAAATTTCCATTGGCCACTCATGGGTAAAGATGCTCAACACTATAACAGAAAGACCTGCAGGAGTTTAAGCCAGGAAGGTGGGAAGCCTCGTACCAGGGTTGGGTGGGGTTCCACAACAATGGAAGGAGAAATGAATGGAGGAGGACCAAGTTTTTTTAAAGGAGTCAGCTTTGCTGCACTTTGGTCCATGCAGGGCTCCAGGAGGGAGTGCTCCGCACCAGTAAAAATTGCTTCACAGAACATACTTCCAGGTGGGGGTGGGGGTTGAAGTGAACGGCATCTGACCGGAAGGAGCTGCTCAACCAATCAGAGAGGCTCCCCCCCTTTCTTCTTTCCCCTGAAGCTCCAGATGCACCTGCATTTCAAGAACAAGCCTCACTGACCACAATGGGAGTTACTTCTGAGTAGACACACACATGTTTGTGCTGAGAACCAGGAAACACTTTTTGTCTTGATAAAAACCACTCCTCTCTCTCTCCCCTTCCCTGCACCTGCATTAAGTACTTCCTTAAAGTGACAATCATTAAAAGAACAGTGCTCTCCCTGCAGAATTTCTTCTCCCCCCCCCCATGCATTACTTACTTCATTCAGTAAACCATCAGTAGGAGCACAGTGTTCTAGCTGCCATGCTGGATCAATCAAAGCTTCGAAGCTTTGACATTAAGGCTCCTAAATGCATTATTTTGCCATTTGCACAACCAGCACAGGTTGGTGTGTCATCTGAACTGGGCACGCGGTACAGTGGGGGTGGCTTTGTACCCACCCGAAAACCCATGACGTGCAGTAGAGCTTGTAGGGTGGTACAAAGCCACCCCCACCACGTGCCCAGTTCAGATGACATGCCAACCCAGGCTGCATTGCAGGGGATTATGCAAATGGCTTCTTCCCCCATCGTGATCGTCCAAACCCAGTCTAGGTGAGAAGGGCCTGCAGGGGTTGAAGCCAGGAAGGCAGGGATCTGCCTCATACCAGGTCAAGCGACTGATCCATCATGCCCAGTATTGTCCACTTGGAATGGCAGCAGCGCTCCAGCCGCTCCGGTCTTCGCCATCACCTGCACCCTGGTCCTTCCTTTGAAGAGGGGGTGCTGGGGATGGAGCCTGGGGCTTTCTGCCATGCAGCTGTGGGCCCTCCTCAGAAACAACAAATGCGGACAAAAGCTCCTGTTCATTTCAGAGGCCTGTCGTGCTAATGACTGGCGAGCAGTGGTGCAGTGGAGCCAGGCTTTGCGGGGTTGGACCGCTGGGACTGTTTGATTAGCAGGGTTTATGATGTGATCTGCCCCCCCTTTGGGCTTCCCTCTGAGGTTAGCTGCAATCCTCATACTAGCGGGGGGGGGGGAAGGGTACATCGGAATGGTTTTAGTGCTTTAGGGAGCAATCCTATGGCCCCTAAAAAGTATCTGGGGGATCACAGGATACTTTGGATTCCTGGATCCAAGGCTGGAGACAGCGCTCCAAACTCGGAACCAGGGAGCCATGCTCCAACCCCCATCCCCCTCCCAGCTGGCATGTAGAGAAGCACGCTGGCTGCCTCTCCAAGGTAGCAAAAGCAACCTCAGAGAGGGGGCAAAGGGGGCATTCTGGTGGGCGAGGAAGGGAGGGGACTGGAGAGGCCGGCTGATGCGGTATCCCGAGGTCCCCCAGCCTCGTTCCCTCCACCTCCAAGACACCCCAGCTAGTTGGGCAAAAAAGCCGGTCTCGCCGAAATGCAGAGCGGGAAGCACAGCAGAGGCAAGGATCACTTCTGCCATGCCTCCTGCTCCTCACGGGATATTCATAAGCCTCCGAGTTCGGAGCTCCAAGTTCGGAGTTTGGAGTTTGGAGACTTGGAGGTCAAGGTGAGATCCCCACATGGTCTCACATCCAGGAATTGAGCAAACCCAGACATGCTTAGCTTCAGCAAGGTGGGTGCATCATGTGCCCTCAGGTTGTGCCCTGATTTTTATCCTTGCAACAACCTTGCAAAGTGGGCTAAGCCAAGAGATGGTGACTTGCCCACAGTTAGGAAGGGTTAAGAATTTGAATCTGAAGCTCCCTAGTCCAAGGCAAGCTATCTATATCAACCTTCCCCTAACCTTGCACCCTCCAAGTGTGTGGGACTACAACTCCCATCACCCTGGTTGAGTAAGATGGGAATTGCAGTCCAATACACCTGGAGGACACAAGGTTGGGGAAGGCTGATCTATATTTTAGTCGGCACAGTGGCTCTCATTAATAATGGGCAGAAAGGCAACACCACAGCCTCCTGGGGGGTTTTCTGGGAGGTGAACGAGGTCACAGCAAAGGGAGCAGAGTGATGAATGAGGTGGTCTTGCACTTTGGTTAAGACAGGCAGACCTGTGACCCAGGACTCCTGGGTTCTCTGGAGGAGAATTATGAAGTTTAATGCATTACAGATGAAGGTGAATATTCAGGGATGGAAAGGACCTTTGGGAGCAAAGTAAGATGTCAGGGGTTAAAGCACATTCTGTGCAAGACATCTGAAGATTTAATATTAAACACTACAGTCTATGGTTCCTTAAAACTCCTGTCTGTGTTTTTTATTCTGATCTGAGCGCCTGCGCTTTGATAATCTGTTGCCTCCCCCTGCTGGAAGAAATAAAAGGCCTCATACAAGAACTGCCAAGCAACCAGAAGAAATGAAAGTGGGCCACGTCGAGACCACAAATCGAATGCTCTGCAAGACAAACATGTATTTTTTCTTTTCTTTTCACTTCTTTGTGCTGAACATCCAGCTTGTAGAAGAACTCTGGAGAACTCAAAAGCTGGGTCATGGCTTTGTGATATTTTAGTTAGTCCTAACAAAAGTATTACCCTACAGTTGTTTTTGGATTCCCCCCCCCCCATGGGCTGAAACATGTACATACAGCTACATGTTTTACCTATTACACAGTAGCCAGAGGTAACAAAGCTCTGACAGCCCCTTCTCAGTTGCAAAAAAAAGGGGGGGGGTCATTGAGACACACACATGCACCAGCTCAGTTTATCCCCACCCACATTCCAGACCTATTTACCACACAGATATGGGTCTGGAACCACAAGGGGGTAAAAGGTGCAGTTGGGGAGGGGAATTTCAGGAGGAAAGGGCTAGAAGCAGGAAAACTGAACACCCCTTTCTTCCTGGTCATTCTCTGCACATAGCATCCCCTCTTCCAGGGCTGGTCCTACTACTAGGGAGAGTGAAGCAGTCACCCCAGGTGGCAGATGCTGGTAGGTGGCAGCAAGGTGTTGGAGTTAAGAGTTTGGGGCCATGTGGCCTGCACTGCACCCGCTAAGCCAGCCTACTACTTTCAGGTATGGCAGAGGATGCTGTCCCATTGCCAATCTTGAAGAAAGGTTCAACTGCCCATCTGGTCAGCTTTTGAACATGGAATAGGAGGGGACGCCATCTTGTTTTTCGCCCAGGCAGCAAAATATCTTGGGCAGGGCCTGCCCTCCTCACTGGGGTTTCCTCAGACATGGCTGCCCCACAGAACTCCAGCTATTTGATTTGGGTTGATCTCAATTTCTGCTTCACCGCAAAAGTGCCATTTCTATTTATCAGGCCTGTTGTTCATTCTGGCAGGAGGCCACAAGACAGAGAATGAATAAGCAGGTAGTCAGTCAAAACTAGGAATGGGTGAGAAATTTGTTTGGGGTTTTTTTCCTATAAGAACTTTGCAAGATTTGCAAAATGCCTTTTAAGCAGGATAGAAAAAACTTGAGTTTTTTTTTTTTTTTTTTTAACGAATGGGGGAGAAACCAAACCTGGTAGACTTGTCCATCCCAGGCCTAGGACTTTATGCAGTGGAGGCAAATGACTCTGATGTGAGTGGGGTGGTGAATTTGCTCCGGGTTTCAATCAGAACCAGTCAGAACTCTAAAGGAGCCTTCCAAGGTGCTTCAGGTGGCTCCTTTAGAGCTCTGACTGGTTTTGATCGAAACCCAGAGCAAATTAACCACCTCAGGGCATAGTCTGAAGGTACCTGAGTCAGCCACCTTGCTGAAGCTAAGCAGGTTAGGGTCTGGTTAGTGCTTGGAAGGGAGGCCACCTGGAAACCACATGTAGCCACCTTGAGTTCCACAATGGAAGAAAGGTGGGATATAAATGTAATAATAAATAAATAAATACTGACATTGGAGCCACCAGCCTCCACTGACTTTAGCTCTTAAAGATCTGGGTTTGGAACCCTGTGTGTTCAACCATATTTATGGTGCTTAATTAGGGTTGCCACATCTTTTTTCTGACAGCTTCTCCTCTTTAACAGCAGGCAGGTACATCATGTTCCTCCCCATGCTGGGAATAGTTGTATCTATTAAATTTGGCCACTTCAGATGGGTGAGAATTTTGTTTCAGTTCATTTTGTAGAAGAATTTTTACAAAATCTGCAAATTTCTTCATATTCAGGACAGAAAGAACTTGCGATTTCAAACATTCTAATGTGGGAAGAAGTGAACTGACAGATTTGCAGAGAAAATGTTCCACATCCTGTTGTGGCACGAGGCACCCAGGAAATCCATCTCACACTGCCCCCCCCCCCGCCCCAACCATTGGTTTTCTGTCTGCAGGCTTTGGGCTTTTGACCCGCACTTTACTGAAGCTTCTGCTTCTAGATTCTTTGTGGGATTAAGATCAGCTCCTTTACATGTGTTTCCCCCACCCCACCCCAGGGGCTTTTCTTTCTTTGGCTTTCTATACCTTCCATTACACAACCACTAGGTAGCGCTGTGGTATAGCAGAATTGTGCGAATACATGAAGGTTCTATAATGCCATTCAGAAAAATACGAGACTTTCCTTGTTAGGGGGGAAAAAAACATGATAATGGTTGCAAAGCACAAGAGTCTTTGGAGGATAACGTCATGTGAAGGATCCAGAAACTACCAAGAGTGAGGAATCATGAGGTTCTCAGTTTGCTTGTTCATTTGTTTGTTTCAGCAGACTTTTGGCAAGACCAATATGTGGTTTTTCTTCATGGGTTTTCTTCTGCTATTTGGTTTCTTGTTGGATTAGTGATATTACTATTTCATATGTTTTAATCTATGGTGTTAGCTTCCTTGAACACTTCGTTGCTCAAGTAGAAAGGTGAGATGCAAATCCAGAGATACTTTATTAGATTTTTTTATCCTGCTCTTCTTCTAAGGACCTCAGGGTGTCATATATGCCCCCCCTTTTATATTCACAACAACCTTGTGAGGTAGGTTAGGCTGAGAGAGAGTAACTGGACCAAGTCACCCAGTAAGCGTCATGACTGAGTGGGAATTTGAACCTGAGTCTTCTTTGACCTAGTCCGACAACGTACATTGCAGTCCAACACATCTGGAGGGCACCAAGGTACAGAAGGCTGCTTTAACTACTGCATCATGCTGGCTCTCCAAAGAAATAAAAGCAGAAAAAAGAATAAACTAGAAGAATAAAAGTGGTTGTGCCACTTGGTACATAGAAATGTGGGCAATTCTGGATAGGGCCTTCTCGGTCACAGCACCCTGGGTGTGGAACTCTCTCCCAAGAAAGGTTCAGCTGGCCCCTTCATTGATGTTTTTTAGCCAGGCAGTCAAGACATTTGTGTTTCACCGAGCTTTTAATGGGTTTTAACTATGTGTTGACTTTGCTGGCATCTGCATTTTATTTTGTTCATTTTCCTAGCAGTTTTATTGTATCAGGATCGTGTTTTATTGTTGTTAACTATCTCAGGGGCCCCTTATGGGAACTGAAAGGCAGTATATAAATGTTTCTATAAATATAGGTGGCACCCCTGGAGGACAAACTGCCTCTGTGATCCCGGCAGGGAAGATTGCTGAGCTTCTCAAACAAACAAACATAAACATGCTGGTGTCAGGAGCGCTCTGGCGGCTTCGCCCAGTAGATTCCACTAGCCAACTCAAGACACAGACGAAAAGGATTTATTTTCAAAGCTTTAATCCTTTTACAACTTAATGACTCTTTCAGATGCTAATCACCAGCGACTAAAGCAAGGAACAGGGTAGCCTAAGTTTCAAGTAGTCAGTTGATCCCCGTTTGAAAGAGAGTCACTTGAAAACCCAGAACTTATGGGCTAGGGAGAAATCCTCCCTCTTTCCCTTGGGTCCATGGGAGGCGGCCGTTGCTTGCGCGCCAAACGGGCGCTACGCCTCCTTTCCGTGCCCTCCATCGCTCGTCGCTCTTTACGTCTGCGTCGAGCGTTTAAGAAGCCCCCTCCCGCACTCCCTCACTACCCGGGTCACTCTCTATCTCTGGAATGCTGGCAGGAGGAATCTCTGCCAGGTGCTGAGCCTGGGAGGGATGAGCTGGCCCCTCTCCCACGGATAGCTGTTCCTCCTCAGAATCCGAACTGCTCTGAGACTCTCTGGGCTCAGTTTCCACCCTGACAGCTGGCACCCCCCCCAACTCAGTCTGGAGAGGCATCTGGGTTCCAGGTGTGAAGTTTGGCCATGCAGCAATGTATGTATATCTCAAAAAGCAGCTGGAGTAAATGCTAACTCCATTGCCTCAAGGTTGAGAATGAAAAGATGTCCAGAGACGGGAGGTGGTTTAGAAGCTCAGCGATCCTATTTTGTTGCCCCTCCTGTGCTTGAAAGGTAAATGGTGTCCCAGGTCTGAGATGTGGATATTTAGCTACTTCTGAATACTCTTGTGAGGGACACCAAAGCCACCTCAAGATTGTTTTGCTCCCACAGAAGTGCAAAACAAGTTGATGCACTGGTGAAAGGTTGCTGGCATATAGGTACTTTGATAAAACCAGCTACCTGGAGAAGGTCCACACATAGCGAAGCCGCTTCGCCTCCCCCATGCCTTCTCCCATTGCCTTGCCTAGGATCAAAATTAGTGCATTAATCAAACTGAAGCTTCCCCTGTGAGGGGTAGGCAAAGGACGAGCGAAGCCCACTCACCCAGGGCTTGCAGGAGTTCCTGCATCTGCCAGATGAGTCCAGTTTGCTCATCTGGCAGGAGATCCTGCAAGCAAAGGACAAGTTCTCAGCTGCCACTTCCCCAGGGGAATAACCCAGGGTTTATCTCCAATCTGTGATTGGGGATAACAAGGGGATTCCACTGCATGCCGCTCCCCTTCCCAATGGAGGGCAAGCGGCGTGCCAGGGAATTCCCTGGTTATCTCTGATGGCAGACCAGAGATATCAAGAGGATTCCTCTGCCTGCCATCTCCCAAAGCCCTCAGTGGCCTGCAGGCCAAGGGGACGAGCTTGAGGAGGAGCCCACAGATGGAGCCCAAGCCTTAGCAGGCTAGATGGGCAGCCTCTGCAGACAGATTTGGCCCATGAGCCATAAGTTGCCCACCCATGCTCTTGTTGTACTCTCCTCTGGTATTGATTGCACCACCAAGGATTTTTAATGAAGCATAAACAGCAACTTCTTTCTTCGTTCTGACAGGCATGTGGAAGTACCTGGAAGGCACACCTCAAACCCCTTAAGATCTATCTACATTATCAAAATGTTCCCCTAGGATATGGTTCTGTTACCTTCAGCTGGGAACCACTAGCCTTGGTTGTTGATGGGCCACTTACAACAAGAGAGCTTGTCCAGGATCCAAATTAGTCCCTTATCAAATTGAAGCCTTAACTGCACAGCTACAGTTGCTCTCAGGTGAACAATTACACTAGGAATATGCAAAATGGAGCCGTGCGATCTTGTTACTTTTCCTTTTTCTTTCCCGATCTTGAGCAGCCAAGTCCACGGAAACCTCTTGGGACCATTGTCCTCTTTGTATTCCAGGCAATTTGTGGCTAAGGGAAGACACCAGACTTGACCTTGCATTGCCAGGACCACTGGTCTTTGGTCTATTTGCTATCAGACTGACTGTAGCCAGCATGCTTGACATCTGCATGTCTGCTGAGTTTCCTGCCTATATTGTATTCGCCTGCTGCCCTTGGCACCTGACACCAGCAAACTCTCCTGCAAGACCCAATCGCGGAAGTTGATCTTGGTGCACCTCCCTGTCATCAAAACCCCCAAAAGCACTGGGCAAGCTGGCTGCCTATGGGCTGATTTGCACCTTGCGTTCTGCCAAGCTGCTTCATCTTTCGCCAGGCCCAGCCCTACACGAGCATCATCGTTTTCCCTTGGCAGTGCCACCTGGGAGCCAAAACCCCATGGATTCGAGCTGGGAGAGTTTAAGTAGCAATTATCAAGTGTCCAGGTTGCATCTATGCCAGTTAGCGTGGTTTGGCTTCTGGCCTGCATGATGTCACACGTGTGTGAAGCCTTTTAAGCAGCCAGCAGGCTGATCTGCACAGAGTTCTGTCGAAGGCCTCTTCTCCAAGCTGGTGCCCTCCCAATGCATTGGCAATGGCCCTCTTGGCTGAGGATGATGGGAGTTGTTGTCTAACACATCTGGAGGGGAAAGAAGGTTGGGAAAGGCTGCTGTGAATCAACCAACAAAACAGCCAAGGATTGATAAAATTTGGGATACTGTGAGCAGCCGTCTGAAGGGAAGCTAGGTTTGCTCCCTCTTTGATGTCCGTCCACTGGCAGGCAAAGACTGCTTTATTTAAGAAGGCCTTTAACCTGAAAGCGGGTCTGATGGGTTGGATGCTGTTTTCCCTAATATTTTTTCTGTAATTATTATGTTTTTATTGCATTTTAATGTCTTGTTTGAATCAATTTTAACTGGTTCTATAAGCCGCCTTGAGTGTCATTTTTTGGTAGAAAGGTGAGATACAAATAAAAGAAATACATAAATTATGTACAAATTATTCCACAAATATAGCAAGCAAGGAATCCACATTTTTAGAAAAAGATATGGCACCATGATTTCCATAAATGCCCTGTGTGGAGCCCTTCAAGCTTCTGATCAAATTCCAGTCAAGGACAGATGCCTGTATTTTTAATATCATGTGTGATGGACAGTGTCTGTGTGTCTGTGTCTGTTTGTGTGAAGATAGATATAGACATACACACACATTATATGCCACATAACTTACAGAGTTTTTCTACACGAGGCTGTTAATCATTGTATCTGCTTTTGGATTCGTCGCAGAACTGAGATCCGAGCTCTACGCAAAGAGCTTTTCCTTTCCTGCTTTCCACTACATAACCTCTAGGGGGAGCTATACTATAGTGGAATAGCTCAAATACACAAGGAGAAATAGTGTGGTCAGACCTGACTTCCCATTTTCCCCCTTCTAAAAAAACCAGGAGAATGCTCTGAAAAAGCAAAAGCAAAACTGAAGGATCACGCTGACGTCTAAAGAGCCCATAAATAACTGAGAGTAAGGAAACATGAGCGCACAATGAATGCCTCATGTAAAAAACCTCATATATCCAAACATTCATTAGATAGTGAGCTTCTACTTAGGCTGTTTTACTCAAGCTTGTTCAGCAAGCATGTCAGTGAAATACTAAGAATTGTAATCACTGAGTTTATTTTTTTTACTGATCTTGTTGTATTGTTATCTGTGTTCTTTTTTTCTTTTCTTTTTTGCCTGTATTTTAACATTATTTTTTTAATTTATAAAATCCATAAGAATAGGGCTTATTATATGTATAATTACTTTTCTGCCATAAAGCCCTCCAATCTTATATCAATAGATTTTGCTAGCTATACATTCAAGCCAATCCTATAAAGGCTCATTTGGGGGAAACTATTGAACTCAGTGGGATTTGCTTCTGAGGGCTTTTCTACAAGAGGCTTTTAATCCACCAGTTTACCGAGGCTTCTGCTTCCAGATTCTTTGTGGGATTAAGATCAGCTCCTTTAGACATGTTTTTTTCCCCGGGGGTGGGGTGGGTGGGTCTTCCTCTGCCTTTCTATATGTTCCATTACACAACTACTAGGTGGCACTATGGTATAGTGGAATTGCATAAATACACAAGGGTTTCCTGCCGCCATTCACAAAAATACCAGTCTTTCCTTATTAGGAAAAAAAATGCTATCATGGTTTCAAAGCACAGGAGAGGCCCTGGAAGATGACGACATCATGTAAAGCACCTGCAAACTACCATGAGTGAGGAATCACAAGTGTACAATAAATGCCCTATGTAGAAAGGCTCTGAGTAAGTAAGCATTTAGGATCAGGCTGCATGTCTTGTATCACTCACAGGAGAGAGAGAGAGAGAGAGAGAGAGAGAGAGAGAGAGAGAAATAGCAGAAAGTAGTTTGTGAAACAAACCTATGTTGCTAAAGGGCCCCATGAATCAGACCTATCATCTTGGAGACTGTGATACTCCCTACTTTCACTGTGCAAACACAGGAAAACAAAGGGAAGACAAAACAACAAATTTGCTCCAGGCCAAGAATAACTTTAGGGCAGCTCTTCACCTTGTAATTTTTGGCTCAGCTATCATTCAAGACTGTTTCTATTAATGTAGTAAAATGCATTGTCTGAATACTCATTCATGTCCAAAGACAATGACGAAATTCTAGTTTTTGCAGGGACCCACATTTTATCCAAGAATTTCCTCCAACCTTGTGCAAACTGGATATTCTTCTTTGATCTGTACCTGCCTGGTGCTTATCTCCTCATTTTTGTTCAGTGTAAAAAGGGCTGGATGGTTATCTTCTGATATGGTCTTTAGCAGCACCAAACTATTCAGGTGATTCAGCCAATATTTTTTTTTTCAATTTGTACCCTGCGTTTCCACCAAGAAAATGGCACTCAAGGCAACTAGCCTTGATTTTATGTATTCATAAAATACGAATAGGAAAAAACTTGGTTAGATGCAATAATAATACTTCAAAAACACAGATAAAAACCACAAAAATACAGAATAAAAGCAGCACCCATTCCAGAAGATCAGTCGTGCTAAAGGTTTGACTGAACAGAAATGTCTTGGCCTGCTGGCAAAAGGACAGCAGAGAGGGAGCCAATCTGGCCTCTCTCTGCTGGGAGTTCTGGAACATGGAAGCCACCACCAAGAAGGCCGTCTCTTACGTCCCCACCAAACATGTCTCCAATGGTGGTGGGACCAAGCAGTAGTGCCTCCCCTGAAGAACTTAAAACCCAGACAGGCTCGTCTGGGAGAAGGCAGTCTTTCAGGTAGCCTGGTTCCAAGCTGTATAGGGCTTTAGAGGTCACAATAGCACTTTGAATTGTGCCCGGAAATAGATTGGTGGCCCATGAAGCTGCTGTAACAAGGGAATCACATCCTCCCTATAACCGGCCCTGGTCAACATCTGGCCACAGCATTCTGGGCAAGCTGAAGTTTACGAACAGTTTTGAAAGACAGCCCCACATACAGCACATTGTTGTTGTTCAGTCGTTAAGTCGTGTCCGACTCTTTGTGACCCCATGGACCATAGCACACCAGGCCTTCCTGTCCTCTGCTCTCTCCTGGAGTGTGCTCAAGTTCATATTCATTGCATCGGTGATGCTATCTAGCCATTTCATCCTCTGCCGTCCCCTTCTCCTTTTGCCTTCAATCTTTCCCAGCATCAGGGTCTTTTCCAGAGAGTTTTCTCTTCCCATTAGGTGGCCAAAATATTTGAGCTTCAGCTTCAGTATGTGTCCTTCTAATGAGCAGTCAGGGTTGATTTCCTTTAGGATTGACTGATCTGACCTCCTTGCAGTCCAGGGGACTCGTAAGAGTCTTCTCCAGCACCACAGTTCGAAAGCATCAATTCTTCGGTGCTCAGCCTTCCTTATAGTCCAGCTCTCACAGCCATACGTTACCATAGCTTTGATTATACGAACCTTTGTTGGCAAGGTGATGTCTCTGCTTCTTACTATGCTGTCTAGGTTTGCCATAGCTTTCCTCCCAAGGAGCAAGTGTCTTTTAATTTCATGGCTACAGTCACCATCTGCGGTGATCTCGGAGCCCAAGAAAATACAATCTGTCACTGCTTCCATTTCTTCCCCTTCTGTATGCCAGGAAGTGATGGGGCCAGATGCCATGTAGAGCACATTACAGTTGTCCAAATGGCATGTAACAAAGGCATACATGACTGTGGCCAGATCAGACATCTCAATGCTTTGCTGCACGTGCGCCCACACACACACACACAAAAGCACACGGCATTTTACTAACATGAGAAGAATTTGGTGACTATATGTGTTAGTGTCTATGGAAATATCTTGGAGAAGCCATTGAGACATTGCCCTGAGGCTAGGGTGGGATGTTAAGGGTTTTCTACATGAGGCTTTTAATCTGCCACTTTATCAAGGCTTCTGCTTCCCTTTACACATTTTCCCCCCTCTTGTTTTTCTTTCTCAGTCTTTCTATATGTTCCATTACACAACCACTAGGTGGTGATGTGGTATAAGAGCCTTGCACAAAATCACGATGGTCTCATGCTGCCATTCACAGCCATACCAGACTTTCCTCATTAGAAAAAAAAACGCTATAACAGTTGCAAAGAACAGGCGAGGCCCTGGAGGATGACAATGTCATGTAAAGTACCCACAAACTATCATGAGTGAGGAATCACAAGCACACAATAAATGCCTTGTGTAGAAAGGCTCTAAGTCTCAGTAATCAAAGGCTTGTGGAACAAGTGATTTGGTCCTGAATAGATGTGAACAGTGTCTAGGCTCTAGGGGGTCTACTATGGTCATAGGAGAGAGAAATCACAGTGGACGCTCTGCTGCAGTCTGGACAGCTTAAAAGCCTATAACCACAGCTCTGCTCTGCACTAAAAGGAACATGGCCAACCAGACTTCTAATAAACCCTGATTAAGGCCAGGAGGAGGTGAGTCAAAGACTGAGAAGTTCAAAGAGGTGGAACCTGGCAAAGCCAAGGAAGGATATGACCATCCTAGTTCCCAGCTCCTCTTGCACAAACTTCACCCACCTACATTCTCTTCAAGCCAGGCAGGTACCTGTGTTCTTTCGTGTTGTTGTAAGCCAACTGAAATGCTTTATTCTTTTATTATCAGTCAATTAGAGCAGGTAGCACACACCACCTTCCCAGCAAAGGAAATTCCAGACAGGTTCACTTAGTTCAATAAAAACTATAATTTTAAAAAATCAAAATCAAAAGGACTAGTTTGAAAGAAATCTCTCATTGTTTAGCATTTGAGCAAAGACAAAAGTAAAAGTAAAAACCATGAGTCTTGTTGCATCTTTTATAGACTCACACTTGCATTACAGCATAAGCTTTTGTGGACACAGTCCAGTTCAGACCCATGAAGTATTCTCAGTTGGCAGAAATACAATTGGCCTCACAGCATCTGCTGGTTGAGGCAGTTGCCTCAGTCTGCCTAATGGTAGGGCCGGCTACAAAGTCCTTCTCTTTACATTATGTCCATGAGTTGGATCATGGGCACGTTGGCATGGCACACTTTCCTCCTGCCCTTCCAGACCAAGTTTCCTGCAAGCTGGCCCCTCTCCGTATGCCTTCGGGTGGACCCCTCCTACCCTGGTGAGCTTCAACAGCAGTGGTGGTGGTGCCCGTGCTCTGGATGAGCGACAGGCGGCTGAGAGGCACCATTTTAACTGGTTTTACAGGGGGGCCTAGGGCCACTGGGTGTCGAAGGTGCACCCTGCTAGGATGCTGGGGCCTCAACAGCTGCCCAAGGGTGGGGGCACATGCTGGCACAGGGCCTGCCTCACTTTTTCAGACTTCCCCGACTTCACCTATTGGCCAAGCCATGGATAGTGTCAAGACTCATCTCTCTAAACCAGCCTTCTGCCCAGGCACCCTCCAGTTGTGCTAGACTGCAACTCCTAACATCCCCAACCAGCTTGCCCAGTAGCCATACCTGGCTGTGGATGATGGGAGTCATAGTCCAATGCATCTGGAGGGCACCAGGTTGAGGAAGGCTGCTCTAAACATCAACTCTCCCGCCATCTGTTTATTTTGTCCAACCAGAACCTGTTGCAATTGCTGCAATGACTCTGTGGGTTGAAAACTTTAATTAGAACTAATTCAAGGCTTATGCTGACTCCTGCCTGGACATAACTACCAACTGCTAACAACTGGAATGGAAAGTGAAACTAAACTAAATAAAATAATTGCATTTGCCTCAAGGGACCACATAAAAAAGTGATCTATGTTCTCCATGAGATGCCAGCTAGCAATCCACCTCAGCCACTAGGACCAAGGCCTTTATAGCTGTGGCCCCAGCACAGCGAAATAACCTCTGTCTTGTACTGAGTGACTGTTCCTATGCCTATCTTTCAGAAGGCTGCAAAACCTTCTTTCTTCATCTCTTTTTTTGTACTGCCCGTTAGAGCAGCCTTCTGCAACCTGGTGCCTCCAAGCACGTTGGAATGCAATTACCATCATGGGGAGGGAGTTGTAGTCCAACATGTCAAGAGGTCAGTGGGTTAGGGAAGCCTGCCTTAATGGGATTCTACAGGGGTAGCTATGTTAGTTTCTTAGAGCAAAACAAAAAAGGAATCTTGTGGCCCCTCAAAGACTAATCAGTTTATTGTGGCATGTGCTTTTGAGGTTTAGAGCCCATGCAGTAGACTCCACTGTTGTCAGAGATACATATTTTTACTCATACATACAGGGCTGAGTCATGGGCAGCAGACTGAGGTGAGCCAGGAATTGTGAGCTATGGGACAAAGAAGGTCAGGACTGGAGGACGAACAAAGCGGCAGGCCTAAGAAGCAAACCAGATGAATAACCAGGAGCACACCAGGAAACCTTGTGAAACAGGAAGTTTTTTATACTCTTTCCTATGTAGGAAGTTCCAGTGGCCAGCTTGGGTGGGTGGAGGCAGTCCAGTGCTTGAAGGCTCCTCACTGCGAGGGCTACCACGTGCAGTTCAGAGATTCACCACACGGGGTAGCAGCATACAGATCCAACAATTCCTAACACATGTGTATGCATACATACCTGGGTTTAGAAAATAAAATGTAACAATGAGGCCAAAAGGCCATGAAATGCAAGAGGTACAATCAGTGTTATTTGTGTAAAATACAAATGTATACAAGTGCAGTAGCCATTCACAACAGCAGTAAGTGGTGGTGATGAATGGTTTATTTAATGCAGGAGAGAAAACCTTTATCTCAATTGAGTCCTAGCTGAATAGAATCAATTTTTCTAGTTCAGCGATTTCCTGCAGAGCCATTGATTAAATTTTTATGACTTTTCAGTTAGCAGCAGAGTGCCCAGGAGGCTGAAATAGTCTACTGGTGTCTGAACGTTGTCATTGTTGATGTCAGATCTGTGTTCCATTTATTAGTCTTTTGTGTAGATACTGCCCTGTTTGGCCTATGTAGAAGACAGAAGGGCATTGCTGGCTAGTGATGGTATATATTACATTGAAGGTTGAAATGGCCTGATGGTATGGCTAGTCTTCTGAGGTCCCATAACAGTGAAGACTGAATGGATATGAGGACGGTGTTGGCATATGGGTGTAGGATAGCCTCTTATGTATTGCCAAAAAAGAGGAAATGATAATAAAAGAGGATAATAAAAGAGGATGTGGGTGTGCATAAAATTTACATATGTTAATTTATATGAACAGATACAAATTTATACATTATTATAATTTAAATAAAAATACAGTCCATCTCACCATGGTGCAGGTGACAAAGAGCTGGATCCAGACTTTGTCATACTTAAAGTAGACCCACTGAAATCAATAGGGGTGTCCCATTGATTTCAATGGGTCTACTCTAGGTCTGGATCCAACCCTAGGTGACCTGTGCGCTTGCCAGGTCAGTCTAGTGTCCAGGTGCTAACTGTTGATGAGCAACTTGAAGACCCCCTCCTCTCCCTTCTTCTGGTTCTTTATCTTTAAACTGGAATTGGACAGGATGACCCTTTAATAGAAGACACCTTCAAATAGAGGATTGTCCCCTGACAGAACTTCAAGTAGAGGACTCTCCTCTGGAAAAGAAGACACATGGTCACCCTATCTGGGTCTGTTGCAAAGTGATACTGGGTTTATGTCTCTGTTGGGTGGCCTGTGATTGTGGCTGAGTAGCAATTTTTGATTAGAGATCTGTCTGCAAGTGAGGACAGGCCTCTCACTCAAGGGCTAGGAGAGAAGAATGTCGCTGACCAGGGTGAGTTGTAGATCACTGACGATGGGAACAAACGTAGTTGTATCTCAGGACTTGGCAGTAGACCATGAATCTTGCATTTAATCTGAGTGGTACTTAGAAGCACTCAGATATGTGTACTGGACAATGAATTTCTGTATAGCAGTCCAGTGGTGTTGAGAAAGTCCAGTAGGGTTAATTATAATTATTTTGTTTGTTTTATCTTGGTTTTTTAATTGATACTATGATTTTAGTTTTATTAGATTTTTCTCTCTGTTGCCACAAGCCACTTCAAACATATGTTGGAAAAGCAGCGTATATTTGTTTATAAATAAACAAATAAGTTATTTCACTAAATTCCAAGAAAATAATGTCTTGCATAGTCTAGCCTACATTGATTCTAGTTAATTAAATGTTATTCAAGTATTGCATTCTAAATTAGTTTTGCCACTGGGTTTTGTTTTTTTTTAATTTATTTTTGGCTAGAGCATGTAAAGAACACATAAAGTGCTTTAGGCCAGGGGCGTGTCCATGTTTTAATTCCACATTTTACTTCCTCATTTTGAGCCTGACCTACTTTGCTGCTATGCATATCACAGTGTTTAGGTTACAAAAATTGTGTGTGTGTGTGTGTGTGTGTGTGTGTAATATGTACATACTACGATGGCATAAGGACGACAATTCAGTGGTGGTGGCCCAAGACATTTTGCTGCCAGAAGCAGAGCCCAACTGGCACCCCCTAGTGGGGGTCACTAGGGCCAACACTTAGGAAACATAGGACGCGGACTTATCCTGAGTCAGTATTGTTGACACTGACCAGCAGTGTCTCTCCAGGGTTTCTGGCAGGATTTTTTTCTTGCCCTACGTGGAGATGCCAGGGATTGAACCTGGGACCTCCTGCATGCAAAGCAGGTGCTCTACCACAGTCTCACTGCACCATTCAGACACCATTTCTTTCCTTCATCAATTGCCCCCCCCCCCCCGCCTTTCCCTTCATGCTGCTTCTGTCTGAAGCAGGTTGCTTCACTCTGCTCCACAGCAGGGCAAGCTCTGCAGCTATCTCTCTCTCTCTCTCTCTCTCTCTCTCACACACACACACACACACACACTCCCACCCTACACCCTCCGCTTTCCCCACACTTGATACTTCGCCATATATTTCACGGCCCTCCCTCTAGCTGGGCTACCTCCTCGACCCCTTTGGGGCCCAGTCCTCAATGGCTCCCTCATTTGCAGCCTCCTTTCAGTGGGTCTCCATTCCTTCCTTTCGGCCCCCAGTTCTGTGTCACCCTTTAGTAATTTCCCCTCTGAATCCTCCCTGCTGGCCACGGAGTTCCGGCTCTGCCCTGCTTCACTTCCTTGGAAGTAGCAGGGGCACCGCCTATTGCCTGGACAACCACAGGCTGCTTCCCTGCCAGTGTCGTTGCCTTGACAACAGCAACAGTTCCCTCCCTCTGTCTGGCACCGGCATCCCGCCATTCCCATGCTGCCATCACACCGGTCACCATATGCCCCCACCCATCCCCCGCTGCCCCCCTGGCAATAGTTGCAACCTGCCCCATCACAGCAGCAGCAACCCCCCGCAGCTTGTCTGCCACAGTTGCCTTGGCCACCAGCTCTGGCCGTCTCTCCCCCCACCCTCCCCCCACAACAACCACAGGCCTGACCACCATGCGTGGCCAAGTAGCCAATGCAGATCATGGCGTTGGCTGCCGCGCAAAAGGCCAGCACCCACAAAATGGTCCGCTTGTCGGATCGGCCATTAAGAGCACATTGGGCTGATGGGGGACACGCAGGGTTGTTTGGGCGGCACGAGATGATTCCTTGATTCATAACTGGTAACTGGACACCCAAAAGAATCCAGATGAAGATCAGCTCTATGACCAAAATCAGGACTATGGTGAAGATGTAGATTCCGTACCTCCAACCACCAAATTTGCCGGCCGGTTCACAACATCGGTTGGTTCCGGGAGCTGGCTTGGGTTCCTCTTCTACGTCCTTTTCCGAAGGGCCTTTGTCCGTAACGTAAACAAACTTCATGAGTGCCACGGTGAAGATGATGGCAATGAAGTAGAAGGCCCAGGTGGAAGACATGGCGATGGGGAAATGTTGATTGTAACAGAGGGCTGTGCAGAACGCCTTTGCATCCCCAACGTCTGAGGGCCACTGACAAATCAGATCACTCTTCAGGGAGTCCCAGGGCCCAAAGGCAAAAAACAGGGTCACCATGCGAAGGCCGATCAGAAAGTACCATGGATTGATACCCTGGCAGAGCTTCTCTGCTGACAGTACCCCAATTGTCGGCTGAAAGAGCCGGGAAATTCCCCCAATAACAGTGGCCATCTGTACAGACAGGAAGTGAACCAGGAAGGAGGTGGAAGATAAAGAGGAAGTGATTAGAACGTAAAGAGGGATTACAATATTCCACTTCCCCTCTTCTTGTAGTCTCTTATTTCTTTTGTTCTGCTATTTTCTCTAAGGCGCTCTTTCCCTCAAATATTCTAATTCTAAAATTCCTATTGCTGGATTCTTCCTTTCTATTCCTCCATTTCCAAGTTCTTTCTTCCCATTTCCCCTCACTTTGTTCCTCCTGTCTGACATCCTCTTTGCGTCTCTCACCCATTTTTCTCATAAGTCTGGCAACTTATGCCTGAGATTTTAAAATGGCCCATGAACAGAGTTACCTCAGGGATTGTTTAAATGTATGTATTACATGCTTTAATGAAAGACATTTGACTGGGTCTGTGCTTTATTCAAAGGGCAAGTGTGTGTTTCAAGTAGATTATTATTTTCATCATCATCATCGGTATCGTTAAAGTTTATTATGTTTATTATTAAGAATACCTTTCAAAGCAGATGAAGTATAAATAGAGAACCAGTGTGGTGTGATGGTTAGAGCAGCCACCCCCAACCTGGCAGATGCATAGGACTACAAAATCCATCACCCCAGCCTGCCCACCCACTGTAGCCATGGTGGCTGGGGATGATAGGAGCTGTAGTGTAACCCATCTGGAGGGCACCAGGTTGGGGAAGGCAGAGTTAGAGTGTTGGACTTCAGACTGAGGAGACTATGGTTCAAATCCGTGCTCAGCTGCAAAGCATTCTGGCTGATTCTGGGCCAGTCACCGTCTCTTAGTTTAACCTGCTGTAACCCTGCACAGTGCAACCCGCTGGTGGAATGCAAAGAGCAGCGGTCCAGGAACCAGTCCCCCCTACTGAATGCCCCTGCGGGCTGCACTCTTGCTGCTACTGCTCTGCTGATATCTGCTCTGGTGCTGGCAGTGGCAATTTTTTAAAAAGCCAGTTGGCCGGCAAAATTCCTAAGGACAAATTTAGCGTTTTTAGCTTGGGTATGAGGGGCAGTGGGACTCACCTTTAGGAAGCCTCTGTAGTGGTAATTTCAGCGGCAAGCCACTGGTTTGTTTTCATTGTTGTGGCAAGGGCAACAGGGGTAGTGGGGGCCACATCTTGCCCACCCCTGGCCTAGCGTTTTGACCCTTTTTGACCCTGAAGTCCTATGTTAGAAGGGTTGGTTCTAAGAGAGGAGTGAGGTTTTGAGAGGACTGAGTGGGGGGAAAGGGCGAGGTTGTGAATAAAGGTTCTGAGGAGACTGGGAGGAGAGAAAAGGAAACAGAGATTGTGAAGAGAAGGTCTGAGGAAACTGTGAAGAAGAGGAGAAAGCGATGGAAAAGAGAGGCCCTAAGGCGGCTGAGTAAAGACCAGGAAAGACAGCAACAGCAGCAACAAATACCAGTCACTAGATGCTTGAAAACTGCCAGTAACTGAGGCCTACAGTTACTTCGGAGTCCCGGACTGGATAGCTAGAGACAGGTTCTAAGAAACACTCAGGCCGCTCCACATCCCTGCTACTATCTCTGATCTCTGATCAGAGATAACAGCATGGATAAGGGGTGGTGGGACTCACCCGTGTGGGGACAAGCAGCTGCTCTCCCTTGCATGGGTGAGTCAGGCCCAGGCTGCCTGCCATCCCTGCTGCTATCTCCAATCTGAGATCGGAGATGATGGCAGGGGAACCCCCACTGTCATCTCCTATCTCAGATCAGAGCAAGCAGCAAGGATGCCCCCTGAGAGGATTCCTCCGGGGGTGGGGCTTGGACCCTAAGAGGCAGTATGGGCCAGAAGCCAACAAGCTGGCACACTGCCTCTGAACTTGGCCCTTGTGATCATGGGTAGACAATGGATAGACCTGGGCTTCAAGAATGTGTTCCTTATAAAGCTACCCAAGCCAGCGGCCATCTCCACACCCTGTGGTGGCAAATCCCTTAAATCAGGCTTGGGTTGTGTGAAGAGGGACACCCTGTTCTCTGTACTGAATCTGCTTCCCAGCAATTTCATTGTATGACCTCGCCACCCCGAGTTCCACTACTGTAAGAGAGGGAGAAAAACTTATCTCCATCTGCTAAGTTAGAGTTGCCAGGTGCCCTACTTTACTGAAGACAGTCCTCTGTTTTGGAGACTTGGCAGAGGACGGTCTTTTGTTTGAAGGTGTTCTTTATTTGAAGAGGTCTCTGGTCCAAGTCCGGTTTCAGGTCAAAGAACCAAGAAGGAAGAGGAAGTGCCTCAAAGTTGCCTATCCACAGTTAGCAACTAGACAGCAGACCAACCAGGCACACAGGCCACCTAATCAGTCTTCTCCGCTATGGCGAGTTGTCTTGTATTTCCATTTAAGTAATAGTTATTATTTCTAAATTTGCACCTATACATATACATTTGCATATGCAAGTGTTACACAGATTGGTCCCCTCTTTGTTGGTGATGGATTTCCTCTTTTTTGGCAATGCATAAGTGGCAAGATTAGTCCTCTTTCCCCCATAATTTTTGTTAACCTTAATCATGTCTTTAAGCCTCCCCAGACTTGCTTCTAAATTTAAAAGCCCCAAACAGCTTTTGGGACCATTCTAAGACATTTTGCTGCCTGAGGACAAGATGGTGCCACCCTTTCCTCTCCATGTACAAAAAAATTACAGGAATTGCAGTTGCACCTGACTTCAAGCCCAGCAATGGGATAGCATCCTCCACCGCACCCAAAGGCAGTAGGGTAGTTTAGTGGTGGGTGGCACACACAGCACTGTCTCTGAGACAGGGGAATGGCCAGGTGGGGGCTCAGGAGGAACAGCTGGGGGACTGCCGCTGCCACCCCCCAACGCTGGCTGCCCGAGGCGGTCGTCTCCCTCTGCTCAATGGTAGGGCCAGTCCTGGCTGGCAGGCTGCTATTGCTGCACCCCAGCATCTGAGGTGGTGACTTCACTCTGCTTAGCAGTGGGGGGAGCTTTGCAAGTGCTTAACCTTTCCTTGTAGAGAAAGTGTGCAAAGCTGATCATGCAGCCCCTGGAAGACTGGTCCTGCTTTTGCCTGAATCACCACCCACCCATTCACACCTGGCTCCTTCCCTTTCCTCTTTATTGGTGTCCTTTTCTTTCTCTTCACCTCCTTCCTTCTTTCCTCTCATCCTTCCTGGCAGCCCTCATATCTCCCTCTAGATGCCCAGATACCCGCTCACTGAGAGAAGACTGCCCAGTACCTTCTTTTCTTAAAGTTTCTCCTTCTCCTCGACCTCACTTCTTCTCTTCTGTCCTCCCTTTGAGCAACGTATCCTCTCAGTACAATCTGGCTCCACCCCATCACCCTCAAATCTGCTGAGGGAGGTACTGAGCTAATCATATTAAAATTTTCACTGGGAAAACCTGCTGCCAGGGTTAGTGCTCCAGGCCTCCCACGCAGTCCCAGCCCTGATGCTCTCAACATTAACACGTTCTTGGGCACTTTTCAGCGGGGGAGAGGGGAGAAGTAAACCAGCTGGGCAGGATTGTCCTTAGGAGAGAACCCTGGAGTCCTGACCTCCAGCAGCCACATCATCCTCATAGGGCTGCCACCCTTTTTTCCGGCTGGGTTTCCTTACCTCAAATAGCTGCATGACAAGCAGAAAATAAACATGGGTAGGATTTGCTGTTATTCTGGTCATCATTGCACAAAAGGACGCCCTATGTGAGTGAAAGCTGCACCGGTTGAATGTACTGCCTGTTATGCAGCTCTTAACACTCAAAGTCTCTCTCATGAAAGAAGGAATTCTGTAAAGCAAAGTGAGAAGATGTGTTGGAGCAGCTGCAGGGCAAGACAAGGGGAAAATATGGGTTAATGAAACTGTGGTATGATGATGACCATGACTTCAGCATTGATTAGAAGATGTAAATAATCTCAGAGATTACCAAAAAAAAAACATTGAAAGTTGGGTGAGCTTTCAACATCCATAACATGACTGGTCCTAAACAAATTGACTTGAAACTAAATGCAATTCATTTCAATGGAGCTTAGCTTTGAGTAAATATGCATGAACTTGGAGACATTTTAGAGGATCCCTTTTGGCATGCTTTCTTGAAATGAATTCTGTGCTCAAAAGGGATTCCCCCGATCTTGCAGCCTAAAATTTGATATTCAGATTTTGCATCTGGAATGAATTATGCAAAAGAAACTCACTTGCATGAATTAGCTTGCTTTGGGTCACAAAGGTTATGCTGGATGGATGGATGGATGGATGGATGGATGGGCTCTCCCACACTGAGGCATTCAAGATGAGGCTGGCTGGACAGCAATCTGTCTGGGGTACTTTGACTTGGATTCCTGCACTGAGCAGGGGTTGGACTCGATGGTCTTATAGGCCCCTTCTAACCCCACTATTCTATGATTCTATGTGGATCATTCTTTCTCGCTCAGTTTTTACAGATGGCATCGTTGCATTCCAGAGGGCAATCTACATGGAGGTGCTTTCCAACACGATTCAGTTTAAAACAGCTCCTCCCAATTAAAGCGGCATATACAGAAGAAGAAGAAGAACTGCTTTTGCATGGCAGGCTGCACATGAAATGGCATTAAGTTCAGGCCTAAGTGGTAGAGTCTCGCCACACCAACATCCTTAAAAAAGCTAGTTATTAACCCTTTGAGGAGGTGCGCTCCTCCAGATAAGTGCAGATTTAAAACCCCTCTCTCCACTCAGTGCTGAGAAAGTGCAGTGAAAGTCAATGGGAATTACTTCTCAGTAGACATGTTTAGTGGGCTGTTCTCAGGGCAGAAGTGGCTGTTTCAAAGGAACAAAAGTCATCCCAGAGCAACATGCTGACTTAAAGGCTCATTTGGAGAAAACAAAGCACTTTTTGAGGTCGTTAACTGTATGCGAAGGCACAGGCCTCTGGATAAGCACAGTTTTAAAACAATAGGCTTCTCCCATAGGAGCAGATGATGCAACTTTCCCTTCCTCCTATCAGCGCTCCCCCCCGCCCCCCGCAGTTGGCGCTGAAGCCAGTAACGCTAGTTGAGGTCGCACAGACTCCCGAACCACACTGAAGCCAATGCGACGGGAAAGTCCATCACAAAATGATTTTGCAAAAATGCTGGTTTTACAGCATGGAAACCCACAGTTGTTACGAGAGGGGGAAATGTCATGCGCCATGACCGACTGTGAGGTACAGTAGCATTGGGGTAAATCCCTATGTAGATGTGGCCCAGGGTTTTATTTAGGGCTGTGCACAGACCCCCCGCTTTGCTTCAGATGCCAGTTGGGAACTTCTGAAGCAGCCTCACTTCACTTTGGACTGATTCAGACCCAATCCACTTCGCTTGGGATATCCAAATTATTCGGATTTGACATTTTCCCATTGACTTGCATTGGAAAACAGAAAGAGCTATATCTTTTTCAGTGTTCAAAACAAGTACATGAAATTTGGGGAGCTGGCAGCCCCCATTGAGCTGATTCCACCTGCCAAATTTCAGACAGTTTGGCCTGGTAGTTTTTGTGCTAGGTGCAGGTAAAATTAGATTTTTTTCAAGAAAAACTCTCAAAGCAAAGAGCTATAACTTTTCACTGTTTCTACAGAAGTGCTTGACATTTGGGGAGCTGTTAGCCCCCATGGAAGTTATTCCACCTGCCAAATTACAGACAGTTTGTCCCAGTAGTTTTTGTGCTAGGCACAGGTAAATTGTGCTGTTCTAAAGAACTCAAACCAAAGGTCATAAAGTGATAATCAGAGAAATTAGGTGTTTAAGCAGCGATTAGGAGGAGGTCACTATCCCTAATCTCTGGTGTAAGTTTCTTTGAAGTGCAAATAACCCCTCTCCCCTAGTGTTACTTTCCTATTCAGCTTTCCTAATGTGCTTTTTTCAACAAAACCTCTCAAGACAAAGAGCTATAACTTTTCACTGGTTGCACAGAAGTGTCCCAGGAGCACCTCGCCCACCTCTGCCCCTGCCAAGACCCTGAAGATGCCTCATGTTGGGCTTGCTTTGCCACACAGTGTAGTATTAAATTTAAATAATATATGTTAATGTGTGTAGTGCTTTGTCCACTGTATTTTGAAGTGTGGACTAGTGTGTAGTGCTTTGCCACATCCTGCTTGCTTGATCACAACACGAGCACACACTCACACATTCACACAAGAGCAAAAGAAAAGCAAATACAGAACTACCTACAAGCAAAGAAAAGGGGTATTTATCTATTTATTTATGGGAAAAGATATAGAGTTCAAAAATGGGAAGGGAAGGAATACAGGAATTGAGAAGGGAGGGGAGCCAAGAACAAGGAAAGGAAAGGAAAGGAAAGGAAAGGAAAGGAAAGGAAAGGAAAGGAAAGGAAAGGATAGAGATAGAGATGGATAGTTTTTCTTATAAAGGATCGAGAGAGAGAGAGAGAGAGAGAACTACCAAGAAATAGTTGAATTCAGAAGGGCGGGGACAGGGGCAAAGAACAAGGCAAGCCAGGAAACTAAAGTACTTTTTAATTTTTTTTAATTAAGAATCAGGAAGAAAGAAAGAAAGAAAGAAAGAAAGAGAATGGTTGAATTGAGGAGGGCGGGGGGAGCCAAAGAACAAGGCAAGGAAAGGAGGACTTTTAAAGTGTTTTTGATTTTTTAAAAATAAAGAATCTAGAAAAGCAAGGGAATCGTTGAGAAGGGCTGGGTGGGAAAGAAGAAAGACAAAGCTGCAGTACAACACACACACCACAGATCTAGCCAACTAACCAACTCTAACCAGCCCTCTCTCACACAATAAAACAAACGCAGGCTGATCTCCAATATAGACTGAAGGGAGATAGGATAGCGCTCTTCAAGTACTTGAAAGGTTGTTACAGAGGGGAAGGCCAGGATCTCTTCTCGATCATCCCAGAGTACAGGACACGGAATAATGGGCTCAAGTGACAGGAAGCCAGATTCCGGCTGAACTTCAGGAAAAACTTCCTGACTGTTAGAGCCATAGGACAGGGAATCAATTACCTAGGGAGGTGGTGGGCTCTCCCACACTGGAGGCATTCCAGACGAGGCTGGACAGCCATGTGTCAAGGGTGCTTTGACTTGGATACCTGCACTGAACAGAGGGTTGGACTTGATGGTCTTATAGGCCCCTTCCAACCCTACTATTCTATGATTCTATGATATACAGTTCCCCCACCACCACTACTGTCACTGATTGGAGACTGCTGGGTTAAGTTCAGCCCTAATCTGGCAAGTAGAGTTGCCATTCGCCAAGGATCACCCCTCCCTCCTCCTCGCCCCCTCCCTGATCTTTCGCAAGTTGATATATTTTAGAGACAGGCTGTCTGAGCTTCAGAAATCTTCAGAATAGTGCTGAATCTCCAAGGTGGACTGAGGCTGGTCTGATCCACTTCGGATCTCAATGAGGCACTCCCAAAGCAGCCCGATTCACTTCGGTGTTTGGATTCAGCATGGAAGTGAGGCATAGCCTTTGTGTGTGTGTGTGTTATTCTCCCATGTTCTTTCAGACTTGACATATGGTAGAATTTTTGGTGTGTTATTTGTTTATTTGTGTTTGTTTATAAGACACAAATGTTGCAGCACCAGCTTAGCCAATGCTGTCAGGCAAACTCCTATTGAGACTGTTCTATGCTCCGGAGCCTTTAATTGAACGGTCCTGTTTACAGGGCCTGTCTGTTTGATTGCCTCCTACTGATCATAGAATTATGTCATTTTAGAGTTGGAAGGAACCTTGGAGATCATCTAGTCCAAACCCCTGTTCAGTGCGGGGTACAATTACAACATCCTTATTTTTTGGCCATCCAGCCTCTATTTAATTACCTCCAGCAAAGGAAGAGCCCACCACCTCCAAACACTGGGGGATTAGTAATGAAGAGCCTGTTAGATGCCCCTCAAATAGCCTCTTGTAATTTATCCCAGTGGCCATTTTTGTTCCTGCAAGAGGGGGTGGCTTTAGGGTGCAATCTGTGGTAAAAGTCCAAAACTGGACTTAGAGGTCCGTGCCCAGCTGCCCTCCAATTAAGCTCTGGACACGCGGGTAAGATCCAACTCGAGTTTATTCGTGTACAACGAAGGCAGCTCTGTCAACACAGAGGCAGCGCAGATCAACACTCACCAGTTACATTTATAATCATAGTGTGGCTAAATAAGTGACATCAGCCAAGCCTAGTGCGCATGTCTGGTCATTATCAACTAAACTTTTACTGAACCACAACCCCCTGGCTTTCTGCAACTTTCCCAGGATTTATGACCCAATTATTTTGGAAGCCCGATGATTTATAGGTGTGGGGTAAGTTGCTGTGCCAACAAGATAACTTATCTCTACTGTCCTAGCAGTTTCTCCTTCAATATGGAAGAAACAGAGACAACAGTTTTAAGCCTTTGAGGAATCTGCCACATAGGTATGAAGAAGCCAAGACGACATGGCTTTGCCTTAGTTATTTTCCACATATCCTATGGAGACAGATGTCAGCCTCGATGCTTATCCAATGCAGGGCAGCCATCCTGCATTTTTGGCTAGATGTGTGATTTCGTGTGTCTAGCCAGGGACTTCGGAGTGGAGGGGGGGAGGCTGTGCAGCGCATAGGAAGTCTAGTAAAGCAGCTTCCACAGTCTCCTCCTCCCCTTCCCTGGACCACCCCCTTTTTGCCCTCTTCCATTTCCGAGCACAGAGAAGAAGCTGGTGCGGAAAGAACTGCACCAGCTACGAGGGGGAGTGGGAGTGGGAGCGTGTTTTCTGGGAACCACGTTCGGAGCCCTGGCTCCGACCTCAGTTCCCAGAATCCAAAAAATCCTATGGCCAGTGTCAGGTGGCCATAGGATTGCTCCTTTAATTACTCATTGCGTAATTTCCAGTTTCCAACCTTTCCCGGAAAGAAAGACACCCCGTCCTGTCCACCTCCAAGATTATCACGGAGTTCAGGCACTCTCCTTCCAAACCCTTTCCAAACTGTGGGATGGCAAGAATCACAGGTGGGAGCCCTAGCTCCTGCGATCATGCAGGGCGCAACCCAGTGGGGATAGTTGGCCACCTCCAAACTCGGAGGCAACTGACTATCCAGTGCAGGGCAGGTGGAGTGCGGAGGGGGTCTTCTACTCTGTGCTCTGGCTGTCCTACATTAGCAGCTAGACGGCCAATTTTGGCTATTTAGCTGGGGCGGGCCAGAGCGGGGACGGGGAGGCCGGACGGTGCATAGAAGCGTTGTAGCTACATTTCCACCGTCCCCTCCCTGCCCCCAGGAATGCCCCCTTTCCCCCCGCTCTGCACTGCTCTTCTGAGCACAGAGCTGGAAACAAACCACGCTGCCTAAGAGGCGGCAGGGGCAGAGAGGTGGTTTTCTGGGAACCGACCTTGGAGCGCTGGCTCCAAGGTCAATTCTCATAAACCAAAAAATCCTATGGCTGTCCAGCCACTGTCTAGCGGCCATGAGATTGTGCCCTTAAAACAAAAAAGAAAATCAGCTTCAAGATCCTCAGGACTGTGAAAAGATCAGCCAACCCTGATCTGGGAAGGGGCTGTTAGTCAATTGTTTCTTCAGCATTCAGCTATTTCCGAATAGTCCTACATGCGTTGTTAGTAACCGATTTGCGATGTGTCAGAAAATTGAGTAATAGCATTTTTAATCACTCATTTGATTTAATTCAGTGATACTCTGACTGACAGCTTGGCTTCCCTGACTAATTAAAACCAGAAGGGCAACGTAAACGCTTTGTGTTTTAAAAAGAAAGAAAGAAACACAAGATTTTACAAAATGAAGGAAGTGGGGTTAGTCAATCTTACTATTATTCCACCTGGCTACTCCTTTTACTTTTCGTGTCATGTCTTTTAGACTAGAAAACTTTCAGATGGAGACTGCCCTGTTTTTAATTGACGTACAGCACTTATTAAATGTTTGGCATTTTTAAAGAAATGATCAATCAGCATCAGCATCACTGTGTGACTACATATTAAAGCACGCATGGGGTCATTCCTCCACCTGTTTGCTCCAGAGTATTCCCATTAAAGTAAATAGATCATAAGAAGAGCCATGCTGGATCAGACCAAGGGTCCGTCTAGTCCAGCATTCTGTTCACACAGTGGCCAACCAGCTGTTGACCAGGAAACCACGAGCAGGACACGAGCGCAACACGTTCACTCAACGCACCCTCCCACCCATGATCTCCAGCAACTGGCGTACGTAGGCTCACTGCCCCTAGTACTAGAGGTAGCACATACAGTAGCCATCAGGACTAGTAGCCATCGATAGCCTTTTCCTCCAGGAATACGTCTAACCCCCTTTTAAAGCCATCCCAATTGGTGGCCATCACTACATCCTGTGGTAGCGAATTTCATAGTTCTAACTATGCACTGTGTGAAGAAGTATTTCCTTTTATCTGTCTTGAATCTCCCACCAATCTGCTTCATGGGATGACCCGGGTTCTAGTATTTTGAGAGAGGGAGAAAAATGTTTCTCTATCCACTTTCTCCACACCACGCATAATTTTGCAGACCTCTATCATGTCTCCCTTTACCCTCCTTTTTTCCAGGCTAAACAAGCCCAGGTGTTGTAGCCTTCTCTCATAGGGGAGATGCTCCAGCCCCGTGATCATTTGAGTTGCCCTTTTCTGCACTTTTTCCAGCTCTACAATATCCTTTTTGGGGTGTGGTGGCTAGAACTGTACTATGAGGTTCATCACACGGAGGCAGAAATCCACATCAGTACCGGGACTTTCTCCGTTCAGTTTCCTCAGGGGCTTAGATTGGGCTCCTTTACACAGCGGTTTCTATCTTGTTATATTCTGTTCCTTACCTTTTCATGGGGTGGCTACTTCTCCACAAAAAGCCATTACACGCAAGGGGGGCATCGCGAAATTTCCTCCCTGGTTCCTAACCCTTTCCCTCCCCTTGCAGATGATTGGCGGTTTGATTGTGATTGACAGGCAATGTGGGTGGACAGCAGTTCACCGGCTTCCTGGTGAACCGCTGACATGCTGGCGTGCCGGCATGCTGTCCGTTCTGCATTGTGGAGTGAGCAGCCGAAGTCGGGAGCAAAAGTCGGTGCGTTGCATTTAGTCACAGCATGGCGGCAAACCAGCATGGCAGCAAGCTGGCAGGTCAGTATACCGACAGAGGATAATTATGCAAATCAGCCAGCACACAGTTGGTATGTGACCAGCACGTGCAGCATGGTTAACAAGCCATTGTGGCTTGTTAACCATCCTGTGATCATGTGAACCGGGATGGAGGGGCTGCTGTAGGAAGGGGAGGGGGCAGCCCACACACCTAAATCTGGATCCAACCTATTGCATTGTCCTCTCAAAGACAGCTTGTTTCTGGTCATCAGAGTTACTCCTGAAGGCAATTTGACACCTTGGATTAGTTTGGGGGCTCAGAAGATCACAGACTCATTAAATAATACTGCTGGATAGGCAGATTGTACAAGAAACCTTCAGATTCTGAGATTCCTACCCTTCAAACCATTCTATTTTGTTGGCAGTTCAACGTGTCCTTGAAGTTATGCCCCTTCCTTACATCAGCTATTTCTTTGCATTGTTGGTCATTTTTCTATTGCATGTCTTCATGACATACTCCATTGAAATTTTAATTTCAGAACTAATGGGCGGGCCCCCATAAAAAGCCTGTAGTTCAGTCATGCTCCTACAACCTTTGCCTCACTTCCTGCTGTTTTGAAACTTCTCATCAGTTCCTGATGGGAAGGCAGTCCAACCAACGACCAACCTCATAATCATATAGCAGGTAATCTGCTCTTCTTTATTATTATTATTATTTTTAAAGTGTTTACATCAGGATGTGTTTCTGCAAGCTTCCTTGAGTTTTGAAGATATGATCTGCCTGACTTATGAAACTGCAGGGACAACAAGCAATAAAAAGCCCGTAGTTGTGAGACTGCGTTCAAGTGCTGCCTCATCCGTGTTATTCAGCCTTCACGAAGAGGCCTATCAAGTGCAGCCTATCATGACTATATATTGAAGGCAGTGTTTTGCTCCTCCTAAGCTTTACTAAATTTTCTTCTCTGCTATCAAAAATACTTTGCAGTTTCATTAACACTGGGTGATTTCACTGATATTCGTTTCTGAGTCGTATTTCAGGGGTGGGAAAGTAGATTGGGTTCTACTGGTAGATCGCTCGGTGATCTGTGGCAGATCTGCAAGGGTTTCTGGCTTCCCAACTGCTTAACAATTGCAGCAACAAAATGACTTTCCCCTGCCCTAAATTATACGGCTGAGATGCAGAATGCTTGGGTGTAACTCGGAGTGGATTTTTGTGCAGAAGGATAGTGAACTCTGTCCAGTTCTGGTATTCGGAAAACATTCCTGGGCTCAGAATTATTGAAATCTAAGCGTATGTCTTTTGCTCCAGGTTGCTGGACCTTGGGGTTTTAGTGAAAAATCAAACTAGTTACTGCTAACCTGAAGTCTGCCGACCACCCTTAATCTAAGTTATACTTTTATATAACGCCATTCTACCGATGAACTCAAGCTAGTCCACAGTTCAAATAACAGCTTATAATTCAATAGACACGGTAGAAATGGGACAAGGGCAGACAGGAAAGAAATTAAGCAAATTCAGGTACCATGGCCACTGCACGAGACAATCCTGAAAGGGAAGGAGGCAAAGGGAAGTTGGTCCAGCCAGGCCGATGAAGGGGGCCTCGCTGTCCCCTCAGCAGTGGTGTGCTGTGTAATGCTTGAAGTGATGTGTAATGCTCATCGTGATGGTCCCACAGAGTCCAAAAATGCAGGCAGCTGTACCGATCTGTGTTTTTATTGGTGCTGAGCTAATCATTTCTTCCACGTTTTCTTTACTGCTCTCATTCAAGTTGATAGAAAAGACGTTGATTTCGAAAAGAAATTCAAAGGAGAAGAAATTTTCAGAGAAATTCTCGTGGGTTGGGTTCAGTGTTCTTCTGGTTCTGGCCAAGGAGCATGCACAAGCGTCTTGTCTTTCATTGTACACCCATCTCTCCAGCAGCCTGCAGCCTCTTCAGCTTCCCACACTTCAGTTAAAGCCCGGGGAAAGACATTGTGAATTAATTCCTTCCACAGAGGGTTTTTTTTTTGGATCAGGAACTACAGGCAGCCCCAGAGGCTGCAAAGCAATGGAGAAATGTATAACAGAATGAAAATACACAGGCTGCACTCTTGGCCACTGCCAAATTTTCTTCACCGTTTTTGTGGTGGCCCCCTTCTCACATCCACCCACCCACCCCACATTCACAATGCCCTTAAATGACACTAGGTACCAGCATGGTGGAGGATGCAAAATGGCAACCATGCTGCCAACACATTTGCTGCTGTTGCCACTTGCAGCGGCAGCACAAAGCCCAAAAACCCTTAGGAAAAAAAGAAAGAAGTTGTACTACAATCCCCGCCACTGCCAGTGGTGAGCCCCGCCTGTGAGAATCTATTGGAGAATTTCTCCTTCCCCTGGAGAAATTCAGCAAAATTGTCGTCGTCCCCCCACCCCCGCTCCAATTTCTCCGCCCACAAATTGGGTGGAGAATTTCTAGAGGCCATTTGCTCTAGTTTGGATTATATATGTCTTTTGTAAAGCTAATGGGTCTTCATTGCCCATTCAAGACCAAACCACCTCAAAATACTTCCCATTATAACAGGGACAGCTCACAATAATATATGTTGGCATTTGTTTTTAAAGTTATCAAGTTGGTATAAGTGTTTTGTGTATGTCAGATTTGTATGTCAGTTTGTTTTGTCTGCTTGTTATTACATTATACATCCCAATTTGTATAACGGAATCGGCCTCCAATGCTACACTCAGCTCCTTTGAAGGAAAGGCGTCCAAAATTATTGTGCCATCTAGCGGCTTTATAATGAAACCTAGGGAAGACTCCAATGAGGTGGGGAAGTGGGAGAGGAAGCACGCGTAAAGGGATCCTGCATTTAAAACGGAAGCAGAACGCCCCGTTTTAAATGTGGGAACTTAGGCTAGTGTAGAGATGCTCTCTGTCTCTCCCCAGAGTTTCCTAAATAATTGCACAAACAAAGGGGTGGCATGTTCTGGAGCTGGTGCAGCTGTCTCTCCAATGCTATGCAGACCACCTGATGGCTTGTTATCTTTTCATCCTGCTTTTCAGGCAGGAAAAGTGGGGAAAGGAACGTGTGGCAGAGCATGGACACCAGAGAAGAGGCGAGGGAAGAGGACTAAAGAGGAAGGAGCAGGGCGCAATTTGTGTGGGTGGGCCCAAGGGGCCTGCCCCAGCATCTGTGCGCAGCGCCAAGGCAGAGTCCATGAAAGTCCCCTGGAAGAAGCACAAAGTGCCTTTTCCTCACCACTTCAGTAAGAACAAGAAAGCCTGGGCGCAAGCTTCAGGGGGCGGGGTGGGACGGAGCAGGGCTCATGCCCCTTCTGGATTTCCGGGGTGGGGGGAGAGCTCTGCCCCCCTTCCTCAGGCTGCCAGGAAGGGGCAGCCCTGGCAGGTTCATGTGATGGGCCCAGTCAGCTGTTCTCTCTGTTTCAGCCGCAGCAGAGGATGGGTTCCTAGGCTGAGGTACAGGAGGGATCCACGTGACTCACCGGTTCCTTTAGGCTCCTCCCTGGGGCAAAGGGAGAGGTTCTGCCTATAAAATCCAAGGGATTAGCCGGTGAGTGATCCTGAGGGGAAGACTGCCAGACTTGGAGTGTCTCATATGGTAATCAGCTTCTCATATGGTAATCGGCATCCCCAGCCAGTGATCATGCTGGGAGTTGTGGTCTGCCACATCTGCAAGGTGCTGGGTTGGGGAAGGCTGAAGCATAGAAACATCCTTATCTGCTTATCTGTTCCTTCCCGAGAAACCTGGCTTTCGTTCTCTTGTAGGTAAACCCTTCCCTTAGGCAAGCAGACCCGTTCGTTCTTTAATTTATTTATTAGATGTTTATCTTGCTTTTTGAAAAAGGAGGCCGCCAAGGAGGTTATAAACTACAACTGTTCTTTTTAAAAAAAAGAAAAGGAAAAAATCCATTTAAAAAGACAAACCATTCAAGAAAGTAATGGAGCCATGAGGAAAGATGGGAGGAAGCAGGGAGAGAAAAGGAGAACAAAAGGATAGACAGAATGTGAAAATACTGAACTGAAAAACAAACATTCTTTGGGTACATCAAAGTTCCAGCATTTGTTCATCAAACTGAACCCAAAGAACCAGCCACCCTGAGTTGGCCAGCTCTTCCAATGTGTATGTGTGTCGTAATGTGATATACCGCAGCCTTTTCCAACCGGATGCCCTCCAGATGTATTAGATTACAACTGCCAGCTATGCTGGCTGGGAGATGCTAGTTGTTGCCCAAAACATCTGGAGGGCACCAGGTTGGGGAAGGCTGCAGTATTCCGCATCAATCACCTTCATTTTCTGCCTTCAGTGTCCAGTTTCTCGTTTGCTCTGTCATCTTCCATGGCATGGCAAAAGCTTCCCTAGGCTTAGGAGAAAGTAGGCCAGGCAAGCGGCCAAGTTGACAAAGCCTGTGAAAGCCAACGCCCATAAAGCCACCTGCTTGTCTGCTTGGCCTGCAACAACACATTCAAGAGCCTCAGGGCAAGTTTGTGCTCCTGGAAGACACAAGAAGGTCATTTCAGACACCGATGGAATCTGCCGAGATATTACAATCCAGAGGAAGCAGAGCTCCATTGCCAGGAGAAAAATCACACAGAAACAGAAAGCCACCGAATGCCAGGAACAATGAGGAGACTTCTTGGAATCTGATGGTACCGTGTTGGTTCTGAAGGTGGCCACGTTGGGCAATGGAATTGTTCCTGCAGCCATGTTGGTTCTGGTGGCTATGTTGTGGCTCCCACCCATGGTATCTGCCAGCTCCTCATCTGCTCCCCTTGCAGCCTTTCTCTCAGGCTTAGCTCCAGCCATGATGAGCCTCATAAATCCCACTGGAAGCAGGGCAACCAAAAACGCAAATCCCCACACTGAGGATACGGATGAAGAGAAGTGCTGGTTGAAGCAGAGCGCACTGCAGAAAGGCTGAATGTCCACCTCTGCTGAAGTCCAGTTACAGGCCAAGTCAGGCTTGGCAGAGGACCAGGGCCCGTCAGCAATGAAAACAGCCACCAGGCGCAGGCCCAGTAGGAGATACCAGGGAGCCAGGCCTCGGCAACCGGGTTCACCTCCAGGAACCGCCATAGCTGGCTGAAGGAGCCGGGCCAGGTTAGCAACAACAACAGCCATCTGTGGAGAGAAGGGAAGTGATGAGGACAAGATGAGTCTCCCTATAAAGGCCAGTTGCTCTGAAACTTCCAGAGACGTAGAGGAGGGAGCCAGGCAGTGGAGGCCGGTGGCTCCGATGTCAGTGGGGTGGTGAATCCTCTCCAGGTTTCAGTCAGAACCCTGAAGGAGCTATCCAAGGTGCTCCTGTACCTAGGATAGCCCTTTTACAGTTCTGACTGCTTCTGACTGAAACCTGGAGAGGATTCACCACCCCACTGACATTGGAGCCACCATCCTCCCCTAGGGCTGGGTACGGCCGGCTGGGGTGTTTCATTTTCTGGCAGGAGTCCTGGAACTCTAACCATTTCACAACGGAGAGGAATTCTGCTAATGAAGTTTTCCCTTTCAAAGTAACTCTACACTTGGAAGGGCTTAACATTTAATTTGTTCTTGTAACGCAGTTTACCCTGGCAGAAAAAGAAGGTGGCTACCACAAAACAAGCGGAACCTCTACTGGACTGGACACATTTTTTGTCCTACACGTTCACCCAATCCTTCCCCTCACTAATTGCCTTGAGGTCTCTGAGTGTAGCCCACTCCGTGGACAATAGATAGGTGTTCTGTGGGTGCAGCTATTGCTGCTGCTGCTGCTGTTTTACCATTTTTAAAATCCCATCAGGCCTATATATATATATATATATATATGGAGGGGGACATAGAAAAGAGCAGAAAGCTGGTTCTGGCAGCTACTAATATTTCAACCAGGATCGTCAAGGGTATTGATTTCAGGGGTCCGCAACCTGATTGGGTTGGTGGGCACATTTGGAATTTTGAGAGAGCATCATGGGTACTCTCACAAAATGGCTGCCATGGGGGTGGGGCTTGCCCATTCATAAAATGGCTGGCATGGTGCGCATGACTGATCATTAAACACTCATTTCCCAGAAGGCAAACTGGTGAGACTAAAAGAAAAGTAATTTGCTCAAGACTCTCAGTACAAGGCAGAGGTAGGATCTGCACTCTAAAACTCAGAATCACTGTTTAGAACAAAAATAAAGATGGTGCTGGAGGGCAGCCTTTGTAGCAGGCTAGCCTCCCAGTTAAAAATAATTTTTTAAGATCTTAAGAAATTCAATAAAAATCAGGTGGGACAGAATACCTGGTGAGCATCAATATAGATGTCTGTGGGCCCATGGATGCAATGTTGGCGACCCCAGGATCATATTATAGGGAAGTAAAAGAATTCCCCTACAACGGGGGGTTGTGAACCAAAAGGAAGGAGCTCTGTGTGTAAGCAGGGATGTCAGAGAATTCCGCAACGGATCTCGGTGAGGCCGAATGCCAGTGCATTCAGCCCTCCGAAATCCGTCGCGGAACGAAGCCCCCGCCCCCCTACCCCACGAAAGGCACGCGAAACGGAGCACTTACCTGCTCCCGTCCGCACTGCTTTGCGAATGGCGGCCGTCCTGTGGCCGCCATTCGCTTCCTCCTCTTCAAGCCGTGATAGGCTACGTAAATACTTACATAGCCTATCATGGCTAATGCAGGGACGCCATTTGCGTCCCTGTGGAGGCCGTGACAGGCTACGCAACTATTTACATAGCCTATCACGGCGGGGGGGGGACCCAGCGTACGCAAATGGCGGCGGCTACCGCCATTTGCGTATGCTGGGTTTCCCCCCCCCCCCCCGCCGTGATAGGCTACGTAAGTATTTACGTAGCCTATCACGGCGGGGGGGGGGAAACCCAGCATACGCAAATGGCGGTAGCCGCCGCCATTTGAGTACGCTGGGGTTTTTCCCCCTGCTGTGATAGGCTACATAAATATTTACGTAGCCTATCATGGCTCAATACAGGGATGCAAATGGTGGCGGCTACGACAGCCGCCATTTGCGTCCCTGCAGGGCTGCCCAGCAGCCGGATGTCCCGCTGACATGTCCCGGATGTCTCCCTCCCAATGAGGGAGCGCCTCCCCCCCCGTCGAGGATTCTGGGGGGAGGGACAGAGCGCCTCCCCCCCCACACAGATGCCCCTCAGCGGAGCAAGAAATTAAATAAAAATCAGGTGGGACAGAATGCCTGGTCAGCATCAATATAGATGTCTGTGGGCCCATGGATGCAATGTTGGCGACCCCAGGATCATATTATAGGGAAGTAAAAGAATTCCCTTATAACGGGGGGTTGTGAACCAAAAGGAAGGAGCTCTGTGTGTAAGAACTGGGCTAGAAACTATCTTTATTTCCCCCAGGATGGAACATGAGGTAGGGACATAGGCCGGAGGGGGCTCCCCTCTGCCAGGGAAACAGAAGAAGTTCAGAAGCAATGGGTAAATTTGGATTTTTTTAGGGTGGGGTATTTGTTGAGGGTGGGGTATTCAGAGGGGGAGTCTCCTAGGGGTTTGTTTCCCTTCACTCCAGGGGTGGGCAACTTGTGGCCTTCCAGATGTTGTTAGACAGCAACTCCCCTCACCATTGGCTATGCTGGCTAGAGCTGATGGGAGTTGCAGTCCATGAACATCTGGAGGGCCACCAATTGCCTATCCTGGATTTATGTCTTGGTTCTCTGTGTTTCGCCTAAAACTTAAAGGCCCTTCTGGGGACAGATGTTATGATCAAATAAACCAATATGCAGGTGATATGATGCACATAAAATATCACTCTAATTCGCAGTAAACAACCAACAATTGCACATCCAGTGTATAAATAACTGAAGCTGGCATTTTATGTCTAAATGTTTCACGTTTTAAAATTCGTATATAAAAACATTCTTTTAAAATTTATTAACTGGATGCGTGATGCTAGGATCAAGCCAGCATTGTCTTTAGCAGTTGTTGTATTGCCCTGTGACATTTAGATTAAAATTATGATGCACCACTTCAAAAATAAGCTTTTCCGTTCAGTAAAATATTATCTCATCTGTAGGCTGGGCTGTCATTATTTTACTGTTCTTCTTATCATCTACATTTTTAATCTCTCCTTTGCCTTGCTTTTGGCTCCACTCTTGTTTCCCCCGCCTTCACCTCAACCCTGTAGGGCAAGATCTGGATTCTAGCTAGGCACCCTCAATGGTTCCCATCCTTCAAAGAGCTTAATTCTATGATACATCCTACATGTGTTCCAATTTGCTTCTCATGTTCCAGGATTAATGATTTGGCACTGAGCAAAGCAATGGATTCTTCTGGTGCTGAACCTTGCCTAAAATTAAGCCACACCTGTTTTGTTTTAGACATTGGTTCTGTGATTAAATTCCTATATTCTAGAGGACCTGGAGCTTGACTGTGATGACTGTGCTGAACTGGAAAGTTGGGGCCAGAACTCCTAGATTTTCTAAGGCAGGGGTGGGCAGAAGGTAGATTTCCAGATGTTTTGGACTTCAGCGCCCAGAAGCCCCTGCCAGCATGGTCAATGCTCCGGATTGCTGGGAGCTGAAGTCCAAAACATCCGGAGATCTAATTTAGGGGTGCTCCCAGGCAAAATGCTCCTAACGCTATCAGCCAAGAAGTATTGTGCAGATATAAGGGGCTGCCTGTCTTGTTATGAATCCGCCTGGTTATGAAGCTCTGCAGGAGAGGCCCCCTTGAGGCACTGTTATGAGCAGAGGCCCGTTTGTCAGGCATGTGTGAAAGCGGTGTCTCCTGTGAAACTCCCAAACTGTGAAATGTGCTCCCTCAAGAATTATGATCAGCTCCCACCCTCTTGGCCCTTAGAACAGGTGTGAAGATGCATCTTTTTTTTTCAATTTAGCCTTTTAAATGATGTCGTTGTTTTACTGTTTTTCTGTTTTTAATGTTCTCCTTTTTATTGTATTAAGGCTTTATTGTTCTAAATTGTTGTACACCGCCTTGATGGCTTTTTAGCAAATAAGGCAGTCTATAAAGGTTAATAATTGATAAATAAGTAAATTAATAACTACTCCATATTTTCCTCCTTAATGGATTTGTTGTGGAAAGACAGAAGACAGAAGAAGCAATGGGAAAGCACAGCAGGGTTACAAATGGAAGAGTGCAAGATCCAGACCTCTGTAAAATTTGACAACACTTTTCTGTTTAAGGCCTTTGAGGATGGTCCCCAAAGATCGCTGTGTGAGCAATCAGTCGCCCTTGCCTTCAGTGCATATTAGTGTCCATTTGGAAGGAAGGGAACACAATGCAGAGGAAGACCCTTCTGGAAAATGCATTTGATGTGTTTCTCTTCATCTGCCCCCAAAATCTCATTGCCTTCACCCTCCGTCTTTTACTTTCTTTTCCTCCATGTATTTTGTCAGCCTTCTGGCAGGGACCAGATCTTCCTTTGTGTTCTGGGTCTAATAAGCCCCTTGCTAAATATTAAATACAGCATTTCTTTTGCTAAATGTCCCCTTTATTTTCTCGTCTTTGTTTTACCTTTTCCTCTCCGGTTTTCTCTCGGTCCTTTCCTCTTGTCTTGATTGCCGGCCGACTTACGCTTTCCCTGTGTTGTATCTGCCCTTTCTGTGTTGCGTTCTTATGCAGGAAAGGGCGATTTATTTTTGTCCCAGATCATCAGAAACGCCCCTGCACAAAGCCGTCCACAGGCAGAAAGTTGAAATGAAACCCCTGAGAAATGAGAACAGCTCGCAGAACTATCGCTTCCACCCAGCTGCGAGTGGCTTTTCGCCATGCCCTGCCCGTGACACGCACACAGGGCACGGCACACCCGCTAGAGCCCCTCATCGCACAAGGCGCTCCTTCCCCCGTCTTCTGACACACGGCAGCGGTCCCGCGCGCACCGGCCCAGGAGGAAGCCCCACTCAGCGCAGTGGGACGCTGGAGGAAACGCGCATAGGACGACTCGGCGTGTGCGCCCCGAGAGACGCGTCTCAGAGAAGGGAGCCGGCCTAGCGGATTCGGGCGGCGAGTTAACACCGGATTCCTCGCTTCTCTGGAAGAGATGCAGAACTGTGAGACAAGATCCGGACACCAATGGGCACATTCCTGTCCCGTGTAGGCGGAAAGCAAACATCTCACCCCCCTTGCATTCTTCTGGAGAATGTTTGAACAAAGGCGGGGGTTCAATGCCTAGTTGGGCGTTGTGGGACGCTGGCTGCAGGTGGCGGCGAACCCTGGTCCGAGCGCGCATTCGGTGGGGTCGATCAGCCAGAGGCGGCTCTGTATTTGGGGCAGACGGGGCAGTGACTCCCACTTGTGGCAGAGAGAACCCCCCACATTTGCTCCACTGCTCCCAAGTGCCACACATGCTCTTCCCCAGTCCTCCTCCGGCAATGCCCGCGGAATATTGCGGCTCTGCCCGGCCCTCCGGCCCTCCAGCCACAAGGGGCACCAGCCACCACTGCAATCAGCCACATGGCCACTGTGCCACACGCTGAACTGCGCTTGGATGTGTCAGGGGCGTCGGGAGCGGCTCATACCAGGCCAGACTATCCATCAAGCCCAGCACTGTCTCCTCTGATGGCTAGTGGCTCTTCAGGGTCTCAGACAGGGTAGGCTTGACTGGGCAAATGCCGAGGGTCCACACCCCGCAGGGGCCCGCTGGCAAGAGCCCCCTGGACGTGCGCCTCTTCCCCACTGCCCCTTGTTCGTCTGCCTCTCGCTCAGGCCCAGACAGCCGTGGGGGGGAGGGGGAGGGAGGAGCAGACGCCGCTGGCGACAATGGCGGTGAGGAGGCTCCCTGTCAGAGGGGCCCATCGAGGGGCCTTGCCCAGGGGCCCGCAAAGACTGGGAGCGGGCACTGCAGGGTGTGCTTCCTCATCGCCTGCTGACTGATGCGTTCAGCTGGGGAGGCCGGGACAGAGACTGGGACCTTCTACAGGCCAAGCAGGTGCCAGCAGTTCTTCGCCAAACCCACATTTTGAACACACGGGGTTTGGCAGTATGCACAGACCGGTGGAGGCTGGTGGCGCCGATGTCAGTGGGGCCCTGCATCCGCTCCAGGATTCTGGAGTTCTGGCTGGTTCAGACTGAAACCCGGAGCAGATTCACCGTCCCACTGACATCGGAGCCACCAGCTTCCACTGGCACAAACGCCCTTGGCTTCTCCCCCCCCCCCGCCCCGTTCTCTCCCCACTGCAAGGCCCTCATGGCGAAGGACGTGTTTGTTTGCTTGTCTGTTTGTTGCTTGTGCCACCCTGTGCCACACCGTATATGTGAGCCATCCCCAACCTGGGCCCCTCCAGATGACCAACAGTCATGCTGGCATGCAGAGATGGGCATTGTAGTGCAAGACATCTGGAGGGCCCCAGGTTGGGAAAGACTGGCGCACGCTGGCGGCAGCACCAGCTCTGGCCTCCGCCCACAAGCCCTTCATTGTGATTCTGTCACATTCTAGCATGACCCAGAAATGGAAACCAGAACACACTGCACAGATGAAGGGCCGAGACCGTGGAGACTGGAGCAGGTGTGGTTCTCAACAGATCCCACTGAAGTCTGCTTTCCCCAAGCTGGGGAAAGGTTGTCACAGAGAGGAAGGCCAGGATCTCTTCTCAATCATTCCAGAGTCAGGACACGGAATAATGGGCTCAAGTTACAGGAAGCCAGATTCCAGCTGAACATCAGGAGAAACTTCCTGACTGTTAGAACAACACGACAATGGAACCAGTTACCTAGGGAGGTGGTGGGCTCTCCCACACCGGTGGTGTTCAAGATGAGGCTGGACAGCCATTTGTCAGGGATGCTCTGACTTGGATTCCTGCACTGAGCAGGGGGTTGGACTCGATGGCCTTGTAGGCCCCTTCCAGCCCTGCTATTCTATGATTCTATGGTGCCCTCTAGCTGTCTTGCAGTACAACTCCCATTATGCCCAGCCAGCTTGGCCATGCTGGATGGGGCTGGTGGGAGTGGCAGTCTGGCGTATCTGGAGGACACGAGGTTGGGGAAGGCTGCGCTAAGTTCTAAGGAATAAAGTGCATCAGCTGCAATGGAGAAGATGGCTGGGGGAAAAGGCAGAACCTGGGAGTACTGTAAGACCCACCCGCTCTGCCAAGCCATGCCCGGCACACCTGCTCTTGGCGATCCCGGCCGAAAGCTCCTCCTCTCTGCTGCACCTCCGCTCCACCTACAGAAGCCCCTCCTATCAGCCATGGTAGCTAAATGGAATGTCCATGGTCAGGGGCAGTTTAGCTGGACTCTGTGTGAGGAAGGGTGGGATATATAAATCAACTAAATCAGTAGGACACAGGAGTCAACCAACAGGGTAACACAGTTGCTCTCACACCCTACTCTCACTCCCTGCAGGTAAGCTACTGCAGGAGCATTTGGCCTGGCTGGCACTGCTGGAAGCAGAGTGTTGGACTAGGTGGAGATAAAGTGAGTCGCACCAGACAGAAATGGAATAATGTGACCCAGCACAATGGCCCAGGGATGTCGCCTCAGTCTACAGCTCTGCTCTCTGATTTTATCTTAATCTGGATAACGATACCTGGGGAACTCCTCTGTGACATTGCGGCCCACACACGTTTTGAGGCTGCACCCTCATTCCCAATGAACTCCCGGCTGCTTCCAGCACAGTGTCAAAACCGCAGCAGGGATGCAGGTTGGAAACACTGAGCCAGCTACCAGAGCTGACATCACCAAAGATGTCATCTCCTTCAGCAGGAGATGGGATTTAAAGCAGGACAGAAACAGGTGCAAGCCACTGGGATGATACCCCTGGAATTTATATTCAGACATACATTTATTCAGACACAGAGAGCTGAATTGCGAATCCAGTGAAGGGCTTTTCTACATGAGGCATTTATTATGCGTTCATCATTCCCCACTTGTGGTTTAGGGGTTCTTTAGATGATGTTGTGACCCTCCAGTTTTGTTTCTGTATCTAACCAGCACTTTCAGCGAGTTTTTTTAGAGCAGGGAAAAGGCAGCATTTAATTGTGAAAGCAAAAGAAAGCACAATTTCCTCTTGTGTATTCGCGTTCTTCTTCTTTACCACAGTGCCACCTAGAAGTTATATAGTAGAAAAACAGGAAAGGAAACGCTCCTCATGTAGTGCTGGGGTCTCAATTCTGCGACAAAACCAAAAGTAGATACAGCTGATTAGCTGCCAATTAACAGCTTCATTTTGAAAAGCTCAGAGAGAGACTTCAAAATGAGGGTGCAGAGATTGCAAAAGAGAGACTTTTTGTACAGGCCAAGTTGCATGATTGTTGGAATCATGCAAGGAGGGGCAGTCTGAAACTAAGGAGCTTGCAGGAACACTTGGAGAAAGATAACGTCCGATAATTGATTGAATAATGGCTACTAGATGCAGGTTTAAGAACATAAGCAGAACCCTGCTGGATCTGACCAAGGGTCCGTCTAGTCCAGCATTCTGTTCACACAGGGGCCAACCAGCTGTCGACCGGGAACCCACAAGCAGGGCATGAGTGCAACAGATCCCTCCCACCCATGTTCCCCAGAAACTAGTGTACATAGGCTCACTGCCTCTGGTACTGGAGGCCGCACATAGCCATTAGGACTAGGAGCCACGGATAGCCTTCTCCTGCAGGAATTTGTCCAACTCTCTTTTAAAGCCGTCCAACTTGGTGGCCATCACTACATCCTGTGGTAGCGAATTCCATAGTTTAAATCTGCGCTGTGTGAAGAAGTCCTTCCTTTCATCTGTCCTGATTCTCCCACCAATCTGCTTCATGGGATGACCCCGAGTTCTAGTATTTTGAGAGAGGGAGAAAAACATCTCCCTATCCACACTCTCCACACCATGCGTAATTTTGTAGACCTCTATCATGTCTCCCCTTATCCTCCTTTTTTGCAAGCTAAACAATCCCAGCTGTTGTAACCTTCCCTCATAGGGGAGATGCTCCAGCCCCTTGATCATTTTAGTTGCCCTTTTCTGCACTTTTTCCAGGTCTGCAATATCCTTTTTTAGGTGTGGTGACCAGAACTGTACACAGCATTCCAAGTGTGGTCGCACCACAGATTTGTATAGGGGCAGTATGATATTGGCAGTTTCATTCTCAGTTCCTTTTCTAATTAGGCCTGACATGGAGTTTGCTTTTTTTACAGTGGCCGCACACTGGGTCAACACTCCCATGGAGCTGTCCTCTGCAAGGTTTGCTCAACAGCCCCTCCAGTTGGGGTGCAGCTCTTGAACAAGTCCGCACGATGGCACTCTCCCTCTCCCCCACCCTATTTTCTTAGTTCATTGTTCATACATACCTAGTCACTTCTCAAGTGGACGTTGATTCCATATTTTGCCATCTTCTTCATGAAGGATGGAATGAAGAGCCCTAGCTAACATATTTACATTGCTCTGTGCAAACATGCTGCTGCTGTTAACACTACATCAGCGCTGCTGGTCTTCAGGTATGCTTGGCACCTGCCAAGGTAACATGTCCCACCAGAGCCCTGACCTAGAAGGGGCATCATCAAAGGAGGAGGCTGAGCCACTGGGACCTTGCAGTCTGGGTGGTGGAAGTTGCTGGCACAGCCCTATTTTGGACCAGTTCCTTGTGACTAGACTCTGGCTCTCTGGTTGAGCAGTTTCCCAGCTTTCTTAGCAACCTCCACCACGAAGCTTGCCTTTTGTCCTGCTGGACAGCTCTCTGGCTGTCCCCGTCCATCCAGCAGGTTCAGATGCTGCCTTACCAGCAGTAGCCCTGTGGGTCAGGACAGGATAAGGCAGTTCGAGTGAGCTGGGGAGCTGTCCAGCATAGGAAACAGGGAGAGAGATGTTGTTTCAGCAATGGCTGAGCTCTGACTGAACCACTTCTAGCTGCTGCTGATGCCCCACCCCTTCTCAGCTTGTTATTAGGGACCTGATTCAGAGCATGCATCCTCCTCATGAGTAGGGCTCAGGGATATATGACTTGCTTCCAGACAAGCACTGTGCCTCCGATTTGGGACCTCCGTCTCAACATGCTGCCATCTTTGCCCTTCGGGGTGGTCCTGGTGGGTCTGGAGTGAGGGGATGGGACCAGAAAGGGCACTTTGGTTCTTCCAACACCATGGCCTCCTTAAATAGGGCAGCACCCTGAGCGGTACTTTCAGGAGGGCTATTGGCATCCTCGGACTCCCCTTGACCCCAACAAACACTAGGGCCAGCAATAGGATCCTTCTCCTCCCCTGAGGTCTCATCTAGTTCTGGGGTAGTTCTACCAGGAAGGTGGTGGGACATGGCACCTGCCTTCTCAGCAGACAGGAGAACCTCGCAGCTCCAGGATTGGCGCTGGGAAGAGGACAGAATCTTGGCCATTCTTTCCTGTTCTATTTGCCCTAACAGTGAAATATGTTGTAGCAACTGTTAGAGCCAATAAGAAGATTAAACAGCTCTGAGGCTCAAGTGATGCACCATAACATTGGATTACACGCCAAGCCAGTCTTCTGCCTACTTAATCTGGAAACAACTTCACCCAGTTGTCGAGTCACTGAACTCAACCCCTGGAGCGTAGTTTCTGGCCTCAGAGTCAACTGCGCCAAGTCAGAAATTCTGAAAATAGCCACTCAGAAGCAGCTACAATAGTAATATGGATTTCAGTGGATGATTAAATCCTTGGATTACTTAGGCTGCCATCCCATACATACTTACCTGGAAGAAAATCCTATTGAACTCAGTGGGGTTTGCTTCTGAGTAGAATCAGATAAGATTGGGCCTTTAGGTACTGACATTCCAGCCAAAGAATTACAATTATTTTGCTCCTGATTGAGTCCATTAAGAGATGTTTAACAGCCCGGTGAAAATGTCAACTATTCTAAGTATGGCCGCTAAAAACCCTTTTGATTAAATGAATTTTTTTCTTATATAATTTGTGAGTGATTGTACCTGTAGAGCAACTGAGCCAGTGGCAATCAATGCTGATGACATTTATTTGAGGGGGGGCAGTCTTCCCCAACCTGGTGCCCTCCAGATGTCCAATACATCTGGAGGGCACTCCATTGCAGAAGGCTGACCAAGGATATCTCGGAAAGCTTTACCTCAGAAAGTGGACAAGGGTGGGGAGGGGTGTTAGCCTGCCTCCCTTTTCTATTAGCAACTGAGTAATCATTCCTTGTTAACCACCCTGAGAACCCTTCAGGGTTGAAGGGTGGGCTGCACATATATTAAGGGCACAATCCTGTCCAGATGGCCATAAGCCTCCAAACTCAGAGACTTATGGCTATCCAATGCAGAGCGAGAGGAGCGGTGGAGGTGAGTTTTGCTTCTGCATTCCTCCCGCTTTGTATTTTGGTTAGATGGGCTCTTTTGGCTATCTAGCAGGGCTCTGCAGAGTGGGAGGGAAAGAGGCTGGGGAGGCCTCAGGATATGGCATAAGCTGGCCTCCCTGCTCACTGGCACGCCCCCTTTCCCACCTCTCCGAGGCCACCTATGCAATCTTGGAGGGGCATCCTCCATGGTTCTCCCTGCGCTGGCTGGGAAGGGGAGGAGGAAGGGGCAGGGAGCTTGGATTCCTGGCTCCAAGGTTGGGGTGGAGTCTCTGACCTCAGATCCCACCCCCACCCCCCACGGCTCTGTCTAGGGGCCATAGGATTTCTTCCTCCATAAAATAAATAACTAAAAATAAATGCAAGTTACCCATGTTGGGTGCCATCCTGCAGCTGTCCTTTGGTCAGCTGAGAGGCTGTAGAAGGTGGTTAAGTGCCAGTCCCCCACTGGAGAAGGAGGCCGCTGGCATGGCAACACTTATGCTGCTGGAGGCCCTCCCAGTAACTTTGTGGAATGCTTTGTGGTGATACTGTTCCACTAGCAGTTGGGGCCAAAACACATAGTTTCAGGGGCGTGTCAGAGGGTATTGGGGGGCTGAGGATCCACAGGCCCTAAGCCCCCTCAGCACACCCCTAGAAAAGGGCCCAAACCTATACCAGCCCCAGTAATGTCCCTCCCACTGGAGTCAGTGCAAGTGGGAGCTGAAAAAGCTGCCCCCCCACCTCTGGCCCCAGCTGCAGCGAGCTGAAGAATTAACACAACATCCATTCTTCCTCCACCCTGGTGTCCTCCAGATGGATTGGATTACAGCTCTCATCATTGCATGGCCATGCTAGCTGAGGATGATGGGAGTTGTAGTTCAGTACATCTGGAAGACACCAGGTTGAAGAAGGCTTGGTGTTCATGGGAACCTGATTCCCTTTCAGAACTCACATCAGTGCAGGTTGGAGAGATCAACGACCACTGAATGTGCCGTTCCATTCCAGGAAGGGCATCATAACTAGAAAGAGACATAATTCCAAACGGAATATTTTATGGGTACATTAGAACTCTACATTTATGCATAGGCAGTATATCCGAAGTTCACACCTCAAATACTTGTCCAGTATTGTATTGTTAATGTTGTGTTTTAATGTTGTTGTCTGGCATTTTTACAATACAATACTTTAAAAAAAAACCTCAGTACAAATACAGTTCTACAAAGACCACAAACTGAGCACAAAGCAGGGATGGGGCAAAACACCCCCTCCCAAATCATTTCCTCATGCAAAAATGACCTCTCTTGACAGCATTTGCTGCTGTGCATCCTAGACCAGACATGGACAGAAAATAGATCTCCAAATTTTTTGGACTTCAACTCCCAGCATTCCTGACCATTGGCCAGCTGAGCAGGGGCTTCTGGGACCTGAAGTCCAAAATATCTGGAGATCTACCTTCTGCCCACCCCTGCCCTACAGTATGCTTTGGGTGGCCATGTTTAGTGTCCTGCTTACAACAGACAGTCCTTTATTTGAAGGGCTGTCTAATCCAAGCCTGGTTTAAAGATAAAGAACCAGTGGAGGCTGGTGGCTCTGATGTCAGTGGGGCGGTGCATCCCCTCTGAGTTTCAGTCAGAACCAGTCGGACCTCTAAAGGAGCCATCCAAGATGCTTTGCACTGCTTCCCCACTGACATGCTTCGCACCTTGGATAGCTCCTTTAGAGGTCCAACTGCTTCTGACTGAAACCCGGAGCGGATTCACAGCCCCACTGACATTGGAGCCACCAGCCCCCCGCTGCACAGAACCAAAAGAAGGGAGAGGCAGGAGCCCTGAAGTTGCCCAACACCAGTGAGAACGCGGGCAACCGACTGAGCAGGCACACAGGTCTTTCCCACTTCTTGTTGTTGTTCAGTCGTTCAGTCGTGTCCGACTCTTCGTGACCCCATGGACCATAGCACGCCAGGCCCTCCTGTCCTGCGCTCTCTCCCGGAGCGTGCTCAAGTTCATATTCATTGCATCCGTGATGCTATCTAGCCATCTCATCCTCTGCCGTCCCCTTCTCCTTTTGCCCTCAGTCTTTCCCAGCATCAGGGTCTTTTCCAGAGAGTTTTCTCTTCACATTAGGTGGCCAAAATATTTGAGCTTCAGCTTCAGTATGGGTTCTTCCAGTGAGCACTCAGGGTTGATTTCCTTTAGGATGGACTGATCTGACCTCCTTGCAGTCCAGGGGACTCGTAAGACTCTTCTCCAGCACCACAGTTCGAAGGCATCGATTCTTCAGCACTCAGCCTTCCTTATAGTCCAGCTCTCACAGCCATACGGTGCGACTGGGAAAACCTCTTTCCCACTATACTACTGTATTTCTCTTGAAATCACAATAATGTCTGAATTGCATCTATGCATAAAATGTGCATGTGCAAATGTTATGCAAAGCAGCGTCCTCTTTGCCAGTGATCTAGTTCCTGTTCTTCAGTGGGTTCTTTAGATCATGCCCCCCCGCGCACACGCACGCACACACACACCCACGCTCAGCGTGCTGGCGCGGGTTTACTCCCCTGCCCCTCCCGCGTTTGCCGACGTTCAGATGGAAGCAACGAAGCGTCGTGACAAGACTCCCCAGCAGGTGGCGCCCCAAGCTGTCTCACCAGAGAACTGGGGCGAGCGTGGGGGCGGAAGAGCGAGGCGAGGGAGAGGAACTGGGGGTGAATGACGGAGAAAGACGTCGCGGGCAGGGGATGGTGCCTGTTCATGTCCCTCCCGCCATCACCTCCTTTGCCCAGTATGGTCTGAATGGATTTACGGGAGGCTGACATCGCCAATAAAGGACAAGTCAGGGGCACGTGAGAGTCAGTGCAACTCATTTCAAAGGCAACCACGTGGGCGTGATCACAGACTGGACGGCATGCAAGTGACCCCATAATGTATGGGAAGCACAGACGGCCAGCTTCTGCAGCCCCTGTGAGTGGCTGCGGGGACACATAAAACTCTAAATGAGATACACAGCCATGGTTTGCAAAAGAGACGGGATGGATCTATGGCACATCAGGGTGGCTGTGCGCCAAGGTCTGCCCCCAGAATGTGGCCCAGGACATGCTGGTGTGTGGCTGACACCGCATCCCAGGTGTTCAGTGCTCCATCCATGTCCAGCTTGGGCTGAGGGAAGAACAGCTGCACCTGTGCAATTGTTGCCTGTCCTGCAGCTAAGAGAAAGCAGCCCTGAAAAAGCTGCGGGGCGGGAAGAGAGAGAGACTCTAGATCTACCTGGCAGCCACACCAGGTTATCAACTTTGTTCTGGCAGGGATGCTGCGCTGTCAGTGGGGGCCACAGGTGAGTGGCAGAGCACAGGTCTGGGATGCAGAAGAGCCCACATTTAATCCCCAATTTCTCCAGGTAAAGCAAGCATGAGCAATTTATGGCATACAACTCCCATCATCCTTACCACTAGCTATGCTGGGTAGGGCTGAGGGGAGTTTGTAAACCAAAATGTCTGGGGAACCACAAATTGCCCACCCTTGACATAAAGCAGGGGTGGGCAACATGCAGCCTGCCAGGTCTTTTTTGGTCCCCAACCCCAGACCACTGCAAAATAGCCTCTCCCCCCCCACCCATTGCCACCACACTTTAAAAAGTGTTATGAGGTATGGCTATTTTTGCCATACTGCTGACTTCCAGCGGGAAATTTGGTGGCGTGGCATGGCATGTGGCAGCATGGTGACCGCGACGCCCCCCTGGCTTCTATAAGTTGCCCACCCCTGATGTAAAGGATCCCAAGACATAAGGGTGAGAAAGTTCCTTGGCTGGAGAGCCAACGCTAGTCAAACTAGGGGGACCAACCTGTGGCCTTCCGGATGTTGTTGGACTCTAACTCTCATCAGCCCCAGCTAGCATAGCCAGTGGTCAGGGTGATGGGAGCTGTAGTCCAAGAACATCTGGAGGACCGGCACTGCCCCATTTCTGGAATAGACAATACTGGATGGGCCAATGTATGTAATTCACCTCAATGCAAGGCAGCGTCCTAAGAAGACATAGCTTGGGGGGGGGGGGGCTGAGCTTACTAAAGGCGCAATCCTACGCATGTTTAGGCAAAAAAAGGACTACAACTTCCCAGCAAGCCCCAGCCAGCATGGGAGTCGTAAGGCCTTCTTCTGTCTAAACATGCATAGGATTGTGCTCTTGGTGAACTGAAGATGAAACTACATGTTCCAACCTGGCTTTTTAAATAGTTCTAGGATCCCTGTGAAAGCTCGGCCCGAATTCAGCCTCCAGTTGTTAACGTGCACAAAAATGGAAGATACAGAACCAAGCATTGTGTGTTGCCTGAAGGGCTGTAGGCTCTTTGGCAGGCATAATCCTGCCCGTTTCGCTGGGGGGAATTCCTGGATTGCAGAACCGTCTATTAGCATGTCCTGTCTATTGAAATTCTGGGCATTTCCGTATTGTAGAAGTGCAGTGCCAAGCAAAAAAATGCACACTTTTGCAACACACAAAGGCAGTGGAGGCTGGTGGCTCCAATGTCAGAGGGGCACTGCATCCGCTCTGGGTTTCAGTCAGAACTCTACAGGGGTTATCCAAGGTGCCTGGGTCTGACTGAAACCTGGAGCGGATTCACCGCCCCACTGACATTGGATACCACCCAAAGAGTGGAAGATGTGTCTGTCCTGAAGGGCACAAGAGAAAAGGTCCATTGCAGAATCAGGATTTTGGCAATGAGGTGGGAAAGTTTTGATGGAGCACCTATGCCACTAAGCACCCTTCCCCAGCCTGTTGCCCTCCAAATGTGTTGGATGATGCATCCAACACCTCTCCAGTTGTGGAATAGCTACAGAAACACCAGCCTTTCCCTACCCAGGGCCCTCCAAATGGCCAGCTGGGGGATGCTAGGAGTTGTAATCCAGCACATCTGGAGGGCGCTGGGACTGGCGAAGGCTGGCTTACTTTTGGTTCCATGCATAAGATAAAACATATGGACCACCTATTTTCCTTGGTCAAATGCTGAGCAACGAGAATGCATTTTTCACCCAGAAAGCAAGGCAAGACTTACAAAGTTAGATGCCCAGCTTTGGGTATTTGAGTACCTTTAAAATAAGTCTGATTAAAAAAAATAACTGAACAGCTTTACTCACTAGAAACCTGAATATTTTAATCAAGTCATAAATAATTTCCTGTTCTTTTCTACAGAACTCAGGGAGTCTACTTCCTGGACACTCCCTCAGTGGAGGGCTTCAGCCCCCAAAGGACCTGGACTGCAGCCAGATTTGCACTGGATCAACTGCGCTGGCGGAAGTGGACTTCCTTGCCCCCTCCGGCCCCCTGAAAAAGCTACACAGAGTCAGGAGACCCTGCTGAATGGGTTGAGCTGTGGAGTGGGGGTGGGGGGTGGGGAGACAGTCAAAACATCAGGGGGGGGGACCTTTGACAAGTGGACCCTTCCTCTTACAGGAGGCAGATCTTGGATCCAATCCCCTGTTTACTTTTTCCAGGATGCAGCAAAGAGAAAGTTTGAAGTAAGGAAGGGGGAAGGTGCCTCTGAGCACATACAGAGTTCCTTTCCATCACTACCAAGTAACCACAACCAAGTTCTAACCACAACCAAGTTACTAACCACAGGAAAGGGCTTCCAGATGGCCAAAGGGCTGGGCTTCCAGTTGAGCCCCTGCACCTCTTGTTCTAGAAATAATGCACTGGCCCTTCCTCAACACAGTCAGAAGGCCCCGTTGTCTCTCCTGCCCCTTCTCCCCTCCCTCAATGTGTTTCCACTTGCTAGGTTGGCTTTTTTTTTTTAAAGGCCTCATTCCATATGCGCATGATTCCATTTGTTAAGGAGCTGACTGAATAACCTCCTTTCAGACCAGACAGTCCCGGAGACCGTCTGCCTGGCTGTGTCCCAGGCTCCTCTCTGGCTTTCCAAGGAACCCAGGCGGTCACTTCTTTGCCCTGCTTTCAACTCAGTGGGATCTGCTCCCAAACCTCAGCCATGCCGGTCGCCTAGACGGCTCTCCCCGGCGCAAAGCTCCTACAGGGCTTCTTTGTATTCATTCATTCATTCTCCATGTACCACGTTAAAAAAAAATCGTATAAGAAATAAACAAATAACCTACTTGACCAGCGGTCAGATCAGAGGAAATCCATTCAGAATTCTGGCTAATCCAGCGCCCCGTTTGTTTGTTTGTTTGTTTGTTTGCTTGTTTGCTCTCATTTATATTTATTAGAAGTATTTTCGTCTCGCCTTGGAAACGTAATTTCCCCAAATTACAAAATTTTGCAAAAACAAACAAACAAACGGGAATAAAACCATTAAAAACTAAATACGGCTAAAAATTAAACGCCATAAAAATCATCGAGGCAGGATTTCAAAAGATTAAAAGATTAAAATAACTAAAATAAAATAAATTTCAAAAGATTTAAAAGATTAAAATAACAACAATAATATAATAATAATCCAAACAGCAAAAAAAGAAAAAGAAAAACAAGACGGGTCCCCCCCCCCAAGATTCAGCAGGCGAGCCCCCCCCCCCGCCCGGGACCCAGGCGTCCTAGTTCCCACCCCCCACTCTGGGTGTTCATTAACGAGCCTCGTTCCCTTGCCCGGAAAATGCCCCGCGCGTCGCTTTCCTGCTTTGACTTGCTGGGCGCCCCGCCGCCCCTCCCAGATCAAAGGACGGGGCGCAGGCAGCCTGGCCCCCGGCCCGCCAATCGCGGCCTCCCGGATCTGCGGGGGCGTCCCTCGCAGCGCGCCGGGGAAAGTCTCCGGCGCTGAGTCACACGCGCAGAGGCCGGCGGCGGCGGCGGCGGCGGCTCGGTCGCTCCCCTCTCCACAGCCCCGGCGGTCAGCGATGCTCGCCTGCGGAGCCGTCCTGGGGCTCTTCGCCCTGCTCCTCGGGGGCGCCCGGGGAGAGCCAGTCCCAGGTAAAGCGGCTCCGGAAGCGACGCGGGGATGCAGGGCGCCGCCGTAGGCGCATTTCGGCGGAAAGAAGCCCTGCAGCGCCCACGGCGCCCGCCGGGGACGCGCAGGACGCCTCTCGCCTGAGCGTGCCTGGGACGGCGCCTTTGGGACGGGGCGCCTTTCCCCCTTTTCTTTTTCCTTTCCCTGGTAGAGTTTGTGCCCTTCATAGCCGGAGCGAACTGGGGGCAGCTCCTCGCCCACTGGCTGCACCTGTTGGCTTTCCGCCCGCGGCTGCTCGAAGCTGCCCCTTGGGGGGCGAGGGGGAGAGGCCCCAGCAACTTTCGGGGAAGAGAGGGAGGCGAGTTTGAAAGACGGAATGAGAAAGAGCCGGACAGGAGGGGGCGAGGGTGTGAGGGAATGAATGAACGGGGCTTGTCACGGGTCTTCTTTTCGCGCCGGCCACTTTTTCGAGTTCACGAGGGCGGCAGCTTATTTATTTATTTATTCAATTCATTTCATTTCTATACCGCCCAATAGCCGAAGCTCTCTGGGCGGTTCACAAAAATGAAAACCAAACAACACACAATAAAACAACTTAAAATATATAGAACATTAAAACCACGATATAACAACACAACCACAATAAAACCTAGCAGCAGGACAGGAGTTTAAAATACAGATTTAAAACAGCAAAGCTAAAAATTTAGAAAGCTAAAAAGCCTGGGAAAACAAAAAGGTCTTCACCTGGCGCCGAAAGGAGTACAATGTAGGCGCCAGGCGAACCTCACTAGGGAGCTCATTCCAGAGCCGGGGTGCCACAGCAGAAAAGCCCTCCTCCTAGCAGCCACCCGCCTCGCTTCCTTTGGCGGGGGCTCACGGAGAAGGGCCGCTGATGAGTGGGGTGTAGCTTGAGTGGGGTGTAGCTTATGGTGGGGACGGGCAGTTGTTACCCGTGTAGGTCCCAGGAAACGTGACACTGGACACAGGCAGGTTTGCATAGGAAATCGCTCAGGAAGGGGGAAAGGCTGGCTTGGCTTCTGAACCAAGCATGTAAGCTTCTGAATTCCAGTTGAGAATTCATGCATATACACATCACGGCGTTTCCGGAATTGTGTGTGTATGTGTAAGTACTGGAGTGGGATTGGCGCCGGCTGTCAGTTGGGCTCCTGTGCCTCTACACTTGCAGGCAGAATTTCAACAGGTCTAGACTTTTCCAGCATTGCTCCACCCCTAAGTGGAGGAGGGCTGAATCTGTTGCATGTCTGCCTGTCAGAGAGCAGTTAACCGCACATGGGAGACCCGGGTTCTCGTCCCCACTCGGCCACGACGCTCACCGGGTGTCTTTGGGCCAGTCACTGACTCTCGGCCTGACCTACCTCACAGGGCTGTTGTGAGGATAAAATGGAGAGGAGGAGGAGGAGGAGGATCATGTACTTCGCCTTGGGTTCCTGGGCGGGCGGGATGTAGGTGTAACAAACAAATGAAATAAATTTCCGTTTCTCGGAAGGGGTGAGTGCGGGTGGCTGCTGCTGCTGATTTCACTCCGGGTTATTTCTGCAAAAGAGAAGTGCCGGGGGAACGGGGGGCGGAGCTCAAGGCTGCCGGGAAGCAAAGGCGGTCTGCACATGCCCAGAGGCGCTGCCCGTGATTTCACGCGCTCCGGGGCCCGAGGATTAAGCCCCGCCCCGCGCGATCAAGGGCAGCGGCCCCCGCGGCCTGGAGCTGCGAGCGGCCGCGCCCCGCCGCCCATGGCGCCTCCCATTGGCTGCCTCGGGGGGGGCGCCTCCGATTCCCGCACGTGGGGCTGGAGAGCGGGGCGTGGGGCGGGGGGCGGGAGAGAGAACCTGACGCCGGCGTCACGCGTCACACGACCCACACGGTGACTCACCGCCCGCCCCGCTGGGCTGGGCCCGGCGCCATCTGTCCGCTCGCTCGCACGGGGGCATATTTTATCAATGAAGTCACTTGAGAGTGGAGCGGGGGGAGGCCCCTCCCCCTCCCCCTCCCCCAGCCGCGTGACGCCCCTCGCACCTGGCCCCCCCGCGCTCCCCCTCCTGCGCAGGACCGGTTCAGGTTTCGGGGTGAAACACGACACCCCCTCCTCCCGCTGACGTTACCCCTCTGGAAATAGCCCCTGGTGTCATCGGGCGGGGGTCGCCTGGCCGGCCTACGTGCGGTGGCCCCTCATTTATGGGTCGCCGCCCCCCCCCCCGCCCACGCGCTTTTCTTTTGCGTTCAGCTGTTCGCCTCCTTCCTGCCTCAACTTGCGCGTCTGTTTGTTCTTTGCCTTTTCTTCCGACTTTCATTCATTCGTTTTATCACTTCTTAAGGGTTTCTCTCTCGCTCCCCTTTTTTTGTTTGCTGCTCTCCCTCTCCTTGGGCAAAATCCCACATAAGGCCTAAATAGAGTAGGCCCATTGAAATAAATAGAACTGAAGTTAACCGTGGCTAACTTAAGTCCCGTTCATTTCAATTGGTTTAAGTAGGACCTAGGGAAAATAAGGGGGGGTTGCCCCGTATTTTTTTTCTACAGGCAGCTCCTCCAAAACCGTGATTTATTCTACTCAGAAGCAGAGTCTGTTGGTTTCGAGGGGCCTTCCAGGATCAGCGGGCTTAGGGGGTCTTGGGCAGACCCTTCATGTCTTCCTATTACTATTATTGTTATTATTATTTTATTTATTTTCATTTCTACACTGCCCAATAGCCGAAGCTCTATGGACAGTTCACAACAAAATTTAAAAAGCACAACATTACACAAACATAACTATTTAAACAGCTAAAAACCATTTCAGTAAACAATGTCAATTCAGGACAGCTGATGTGAATGCCCCATCGTATGCCATTACATGCCTGGGAGTAGAGGATGTTCTTATGATTTATATGCATGTTGATACTGTCATTGTCTAGAGACCAGCCTTCCCCAACCTGGTGCCCACCTATTGGGAGTTGTAGTCTGACCAGTCAGGAGCTGTGTGCCAGGTTGGGGAAGGCTGGTCTACGTGCAGCTGCTGCTTGGCAGTGTGGGCACCAAAAAAGGCCCCGTCTGACTCCTCTTTTTCTCTCCCATCAGCCACTGTGTGCCCTGGAGGCCAGTCCTGGAGTCCAGACCTGGAGAAATGCATGGATTGCTCCGTGTGCCAGCGCCAGAACAAGAACGACTTTTGCTCTACGTGTGAGTGGCTGACGTCCAACCCCTACCCACAGGCCAGGCCTGGGGGAGACCTGTGGCCATCCCGACGTTGGACACCAGCTCCCAGCTAGCATGGCCAACAGTCAAGGATGCAGGGCACTGTAGTCTCAACAATGTTAGGCAGGCCCCAGGTTCCACACATCCCTGCACCATGCACTGGGCCTACACCTTGGTTGCCTCCTCATGGTGCCCTCCCTGTCTTGGCCTCCTGGCAGTGAGAAATGGGGAGAGGGGAAGAATCTTCTGTTGGAGAAACCAGGGTTGGTGGTTCTCCTTGCAACGATGATTGGGTCACTCTGGCTGAAAGACAGTCCAGACCCTGCGGGGAAGATGATACAACCGCTCCCGTTATTTCCAACTTTCAGGCGCCATTGCTTAGGTAGCTAAAACGACCCCCTCCGTGCACAAGAGAGAGGTATTGGCAGGTTGGGGGGGACAGTGAGGTTTGCAGATATACAAAATTTCTTAATGGGGGGAACCTCATTAAGTGGGAGGGTACCCGCAGAAGGAGAGGGAGGAACTGGAGTGGCTAGAATACTGAACAGGGAGCACTTCATGCCAGTGGAGGTTGGTGGCTCCGATGTCAGTGGGGCAGTGGATCCACTGCGGGCTTCAGTCAAAACTCTGAAGGAGCCACCTCTAGAGTTCTGACTGAAACCCGGAGCGGATCCAGTGCCCCACTGACATTGGAGCCACCAACCTCCGCTGCTCCACGCTGCAACAATTTTGCTGCGGGTCCCACTTGTAAAACTTTATTTATTTATTAATTACATTTTTAGCCCAACCTTTCTTCATCAGCGGCGCACATAGGGGCCTTCCCGCACTATCCTCACATTGGTGATTTGAACCTGGGTCTCTGTACTCCTAATCTATCATTGTAGCCGCTGCACCACGCTGGCTTTCAGTACTGCAGCGCTGTAGGGGGAATGGGTGCATAAAGCTCAGATGAATTCAGGAAGGGGACAGCCATACATCAAATATACATTGAAAAAATCTGCATTTGAATTTTAAAGATGGATTTTCTTCTCATTCTGGGTGATTCTCTTTTCTCCCTGCTCACATCCACACCCGATTTGTGATGTTTGAGCTGAACGTTTGCCCCTAAATGTGAATTCTGCAAGCTGAAAAGGTAATTGACCGTCCCAAGTTCAAAACAGGAGATTGCAAGTTTTTTTTTTAAGCATTTTAATTTTTTACACAGTTCCCTTCCACTTCAAGTGACAGGTCAACCCATGAGTCCTGTGGGAAATCGGATTGGCAGGAAGGAAAATGGTTTTTGAGAAATGGATGTTGTGGAAATCTGCTTCAGATTAAGAGACTAGCTGGGGAGGCTGAGGAGGAGATTTGGGATCAGAAACAGGTCAGATCTTTGGGGATGCTCTGCTGAATGTAACCCATTCCTCTCCCCTTTCTCTTGCAGGTGGAGACCCCCAGCTCCCGGATACATTCAATATGTGGCTTTTAGTGGGAGCGACCTTGGGGGCCGTTGTTCTGGCTTTTATCATCGGTGGCATAATAACCTATGCCCGCTGCCGGCGGCGGGAAAAATTCACAAGTAAGTGTTCCCTCTTCATGATTTAATCCTAGCTGTTTGCTGCTGTATCTCAAGAGTTGAGCCCTCATCTCCCTCCCACATGTATACACTCATAACTCTGTCTTTCTCTCAATTTCCAGCCCCAATTGAAGAGACTGGAGGCCACTCAGCTCAGGAATCGCTGATACACTGAAGGTGAGAAAAGATCCTTGCCATCTCAGTCCATACCGGCAGGGCTGATTTTGTGTGTCAATGAAGGAGCAGTGAATCATTATTTAATTTATTCTCCTTGTATTTTTACAGCTAGGGCTGGGGAGAGATGCTTGTGGGATTTTCTGCCTCTGGTACCAAAATTACTTGACTGATCTTCTGATATCCAGCTTGACTTGGTGGGGGGCATTGCCTCAAATAGCAAAATGTTTTGGGCCAGTCCTACATAGTTCTGTCCTACCCCTTCATTTCTGCCAGTGGACAGAACAGTTAACATTGACTTGGCATCATTCACTTCAAAATAAAGATCCAAGTTTCTAGCCCTCAACAGCTGCCGGGAAAAACTTGATAACATCTCCAAGCCTCCCCTCTTCCTCCATTCCAGTACCAACCAAAAAATGTTGTGTGTTTTTATTCCCCAGAATGGTAGCCATTTGCAGAAGCTAAATATATTTTCAGGAGTGTTTATTTAATTGGCATCTGATTATGGAAGACAGATTTTTTTCTTTTTCCATTACATATGCTCAATCCTAAGACGCTGTAGGCATGAAACAGACTGCAATCCTATATACGCTTAACCGGGAGGAAGCCCTGTTGAACTCCATAGGGCTTACTTCCGAGTAGAAATGCATAGGATTGCACTGACTGTCTCCAACCCTCCTTGGCTGTCGCTTCTTGATCCCAACCCTTGGATGTCTTTCCTCCAATGAACTCAGGGCAGCGTAAATGGTACCCTCCCCTCTTATCCTCACAGCAACCCTGGGAGGTAGGTTAGCCTGAAAGACTGTGACTGTCCCAAGTTCATCTAGGAAGCTTTGTGGCGAAGCAGGGATTTGGACCTTGATCTTCCCTGCTCTACGTCCAACGCTCTGACCCAACTGACCCCAGCCTGGTGCCCTCTAGACTACAACTCCCATCATGCCAGCCAACATGGCCAAAGGAGGCTGTAGTTCAATACAACTGGAGGGCAGGAGGCTGCCCTAACCGCTATACCACACTGTCCATGTTTTTGGCACTCCCATATTCACATTCGTATTTTTTTCTCCCTCTCCTGCAGATCTTTTTGTCAACATTTCAAATGCGAGAGACCTAGAGGAGAGAAGTTCAACCTTTCCTTACCTCTGACTTTTCCTGAAGATGCCGGAAGGACATTTTCATCTGCCCTGAGATCCCGGGGCATCACACTCTTTTGCACGCAGGCACACGTAATTTAGGAGATAATGTGGTGTGAGCTATACTGCTCTTTTTACCTTGTATACATTTCAGGAAGAAAAAAACCCCCAAGTATTGGTGGTCCCTTTTGTAAAGGCACATCAACCCCTCCCTGACTTTTTATTGTTAGGGAAGGAGCAAAAGGGGTCACTTTAATCCCCCAGGATCTAATGCCCCATATTGGGGTGACTTATTTTCATACTGGGGTACAGCTGTAAGAAAACACTGCAGCTCCCAAATTCCTCCTGTGCGGAGGCAACTCCTGCTAGGAAGGTCACAGCATCAACTGTGTTGTTTCCCTCTGTAGAGCAGTTGAGGGCAAATACGAATGTGATTTTTAGATTATCTGTATATAGAGAAGTATATTGGGTGCTAAGGCTCTCTGGGAGAGGAGCAGGGACTAGCCTCTTGAGCGGTATTCTTATGTCAGTGGCTGGGCCACTCCAAACACAAGTAGTCCCAAGTTAAGTAGGATCTACACTAACATCGGTTCTTCCCTCCTCCTGCTCCCCCTGCCTGTGGCATTCAACTATTTGAGAAAGAAAGAACTATTTATATATCTTCTGCTCTAACAAAATGACTTTAATTTTATGGGTGTGATTTTTTTTCCAGGCACGGGGAGGGGGGCGGGAATAAAACCAAGCATATCACTTCTTAAACCAGAGTTTGTGGATTTAAATAAAATAAAATAAAATAAAAATTAATTCTTAATGAAACAAAGTTGTGGTTTATTTTGTGTCGAACATGTTGCAGCCTATGTTCCCATTTGCCAACCCCAGCAGCAGAATTAAGACTCAGCTTTGGGGGATTTCAACTCCCATCAGCTCCAGCCAGCAGGGCCAAGGGTCAGGAATGCTGGGAGTTGTACTCTGAAACCCCTGGGGGGCACCAGAATGGGGAAGGCTGCTCCAGGCAATCTTCTATCCCAGCAATGCTCAAGAGCTTCAGCCATAAAGCCGCATCATGTGCCTAAAACACATTCTGTAGTTATGTTCATTTCCCACCACCACCACCTCCATTATTTTTAGAAAACCTTTCCTTTTCCATCCTGCCATATATTTACAGCACAATCCTATATATGTCTACTTAAAAGTAAGTCCCACTGAATTCAATGGAACTTACTCCCAGGTAAGTGTGTATAAGATTGCAGCCTTAAACCATGACCCATGTGACCACACACACACCAACACCAACGTTTAAGATCTACCAATGAGGCTCTGCTGAAAATACCATCATATGGAGTCCTCTACAAGGTGCAGGGCCTTTTCTGACATAGCCCCCAAACTCTGGCATGCTCTCCCAATGTGGCTTCATGCCTATGGTCCTTCCAGAGGCAGAATTAATACCTTTTTTCTTTTGTTTGCCTTCAAAAGGGGGGGGGGAATATTTTTTTTAAATTTTTTGCTCTGTTGCTTTATTGCAGCCTTCCCAAACCTGATTCACTCCAGCTGGCTGGGGGATGATGGCAGTTTTAGTCAAAATGCATTTGGAAGTCATCAGCTTGGGAAAGGCTGTTTATTTGTTTTGGGTTTTTAAAGGTGCAATCCTATGCATGTTTAGACAGAAAAAAAAAGTCCTACAGCTTCCTACCATGCCGTAGCCATGCTGGCTGGGGAATGCTGGGAGGTGTAGTACCTGTTTTTCTGTCTAAACATACATAGGATTGCACCCTACATGTTCTTATATTCTGGTTTTTCTAAATGATGGATTTACAATTTGGTTGTTTTGTATGTCAAAAGGTTTATTTGCTTTCTATTCCATAACCGAAAGAAGTGAAAGGTTGTGGGATTTCAGCCTGCCTTTTCCTCCAACTCCAGAATGTGTATAGAGGATTATTAGGGTCACTTGTTTTATCAAATAAAATCTCTGCACATGCACAGGAGCTCAATTATTTCCCAAGTATTGTGGCTGAGTTTTGGAATTCTGGAGAAGACCCCTGCACCACTCCCTTGAGCTGAGCTCTGGCTCGATTTAAGCCCTGCATGATCTGGAATGGGAAGTATGGAATTAAATCACTTGAAATCAGTGAGGTTTACTTCCATGTAAGGCTGCAAATCACCAGGAGATCTTAGGAGTACATGGCAGACAACATAGGTGGTTTCCTGTCTCCTCCGTACTCGGGGTATAGCCTGAAGGCACCTTGATGTAGTTCCGTCTTTGCAGCTAAGCAGGTCTGAACTTACCCAGAACTATGATGGGAGACAGTTTAGGCTGCTGTCGGCTCTTTGAAAGGCTGGGATGCCTATGACAAGCAAAACATAACTGTGTTACTGGTTTCCTACTCAGGCAACCTTTGGCATGAGTCCAGTGGCAAATGAATGACTTATCTGCAAGCACATAAATAGTGAGAAGTCCTGATTTGCCACAGCTTCCTAGTGCTGCTGGTACATGTATCTGAAGGATCACCATCTCTCTTTTAGGGATGAACAACTCGGTCACTTTTGCTTTCTCTCAGTTTCTCTGTTTTTCTCAGCCCTTAGTTCATCCCATCCCGTTCCTGCATCAGTTTGCAACTCTTTTCAAAAGTTTGCACCAAAAGGCATTTTTGCCTTTATGCATTTTTATACACGTTTTGCCTAATAAAAGCGGTTTTTGCAAGTAGATTTCCCTTTCATCATGCTTTTTGGGAATATTTTCATATGAAGAGACACATTTTTATATGCACTTTTTGTTTTGAGAACTGTGTCACAAAATTCTAAGATGTGTAAATGTGGACAGATGACTTGTGTTCCAGTTTGCACATGGATTTGGATTTGGGAAGTGTAATTTTGGCGTGTGTGTATCGCAGTGCAGACTGAACAAAATTTCCCTGCCCCCCATCCCTGCCCTGAGATGAACCTGCCGGTTCTCTTAGATCATTGTCTGAGGCCCTCCCCGGAGTACCTGCCACCTTCAGAGGTTAGGCAGAGGCAGGGCGACGAGAGTTGGGCCCTTCTCGGGAGCGGTTCTTCATACTTGGAATGTCCTGTCCTGGAATGTTGGCTTGGAGCCCACAATGGTAGCATAACTAGGCAGCAGGTGAAAAGCTATTTTGTTTTCCTGGGCATTTGAGTAGTGACAGGAAGTCATGGCCTGCCGGTCTGGGTTTCTTTTGCCGCCGGTTGCGGTGGTTTGGTGTCTCTAGCTGTTATTGTTATTGTTGGATCAACTTATGTTGACCATTGTATGTGCTGTTAGTCACCTTGTGTACACGCTGTGGGAAAGAACGCTGTGGAAACATCTTTTTTAAAAAAAATAAATAGCTGAAATAAATAAATAGTCCCCAGCCACAGATGATGGCCACGCATTAACGACCTAGAGATGACATTCCCAGCCATGTCCTCCATGGAACGGAGGGCAGCAAGTGATTTGGCTAGCCAGAATTCACCCTTGCACCTGAAAGTGTAAACCCAGACGGATGTGTTTTACACTCCCTTCAAGGAGCCCAGGGTGGGCGCAAACGGAGCAGGCAACGCGTGGAGTTCTGACCTCTGTTATTGCGCTCTCTGGACTTAGGAGCTCTGGGTTTGTGCGTGTGTGAGCGTGTTTAGTTTCTTTGTCTCTGAACACTAGTCGCTCTCAATTTATTTTTATCACGTTTATTTCCCTCCTCAGTTGCTCTTCCTCTTGATGTCACGTTCGGTTGGAAGACAGCTGAGTGTGAGAGCCTCATAGGGGTTAAGAAACCCTTATTGAAAGGGTTAAACCAGCCGGCAACACTGTTTTCTTTAATCTCCCAGTTTGCCTCCTGCTTCCTTTTTTCTTTCTTTCCGCAACTCCCCGCCCCCTTTAATTTCATTTTCCACTGCCCTATGCTCCTTCTTTTCTTAAGCCTCCTGCTCCTTTTGTTGAGTTCTCCCACCTCCTCCCCACCCCCGCCCCATTTCCTTCTCTCTCTGCCTGTGACTCACTCTCCGTTTCTTGTGTTTGCCCTTATGGCCTCATTGGCTGTACATTCCTGTCCCGTTAGTTCATACCAGCCTGTCCCTGACACCACCCAGTGAGTCATCTGAAGGTGGTGGGGCAGCGTGGAGCGAAGGGGGCTGGGGAGCGGGACAGAAGAAGACGCTACGGTAGAGGTATTTCAGTAGACTGCTATGGGGAAGCGGATGGCACCTGGGACCGCCACCAGCCGCAGAGACCAGTCCAAGAAGCAGCAGTGGTGTCTGCTTTGCAACCCGCTTCATTTTGGGCTTTTTCCTGGAGTGAGGGAGAGCAAACCAACCCCCTGTAAATTCTAAGATTTCAGTGTTTGAGGTCCACTGAATGATAATTCAGTTTTGTATTGTAAGAGGGCGTAATATATGCCAGGTCTCAAGACATGAAACTTTGTCATTGGGGCAGGGAGAGAGCTCTGGAACATTTGAAGAAGTGATAAAAAATGGGCTCAGAGCATATGCAGACTGCTATTTAAACACTGCAACTGACCATAATTAGCCCCAGCATGTCTGCAGTTAGGAGGTAGATAGCTTTGTCACTAGATAGTTTAAGCACCAAGTATGCAAGCTTCTGGATTAAACAGGACTCTTTTTTTCACTGGGTTGGATGAAAGATAGTGCTTGATTCTCAGTTCTAGACATGTATCAACACAAGGTTGCCACTTTATGTGTTTTACTTTATGCATTTTACTGCTCCTGCGTCCTCTAGAGTGTGACACAGAAATTTATCAAGTGAAGCTTTTCCTTATATGAAGACCAAGTGATGGAGTAAGTTTCATCCACTACATGTTATGTATCAGGTAGCTATTAAATCCATAGAAGCAAGGCTTGCAAAACAGATCACCACCTCAGATGGAGGGTTTCCACAATTTGCCTTCCAGGTAGGCTTGACTAAACAGCACCTGTTTGGTTTAGAGTACCAAGTATGCACATTTATGGGTTTCACAGAAGTCGTCCATTGGGCAGGATGGAAAAATATTGCTTCATTCTCAGTTCTAGTCATGTGATTTGCACAGCTTCAGATGAAATCTATCTATCTATCTATCATCTACCTACCTACCTACCTACCTACCTATCACATTTCTATACTGCCCTATAGCCAAAGCTCCCATGATCCATCACTATTAGCTGTGCTGCCTAGCACTGATGGGAGTTGTAGGCCAAAACAGCTGAAAGGCCACACATTGCCCACACATACACACCCTCCTTGCTATAAAGCTGAAACCAATTTAACTACTGCATCTTGCAGCAAAGCATTTTAGGATTTATAGTTTGGTCAGTTCTATAAGAGGGAATGTTCAGCATTCTCCTGCAAAAGCCTAATTCCTGGAATTCTTTGGCAGAAGCCAGCCTGAAGTGTCAGGTCAGCTGGGTTCTGTCAGCCTCTGCCTGGGAACTGTTTAATATATTAATCCGGTCAAGGCAAGGAGGTGGGACCAAGCCCCACAGGAGCTGCTCCCAGTATCTGAGGATGTACCACTCAGCATCTTACACCACTGGGTTTACAACCTCAGGTCTGGAGCTATAATCCTGTCCCCTTCCCCTGGCCCCACCTGCTCTCCCCCAACCACTGATCATTTGGAGGTTTCCTGGCTTTTGCACAGCTTTTTTCCCATTCTAAAAGACATGCCTCTCCTGAAGCTTCGTTATTGGCAGCAACAGCTTCAAGCGACAATATGCAGATTTGGGGGGCTGCCCCTCTTGCCTTCAGACCTACCCACCACTGGAATGTGGCCCCCAAGAGCTTCTCTGAAATTTAATTCAGCCCTCCAGAGTGGGTGTCCACTGGAATTTTTCCAGGGGGGGGGCAAAGCTGCACAGCAGTTTGTGGTTGTAATTTGCGCGTGTGCCCCCCCCCCCCCGCCACAACACACTTGGGCACTTTCCTTGTGTGGACTTTTTGTTGCTTAGCATCGCATTCGATGACATTCAGAAGCCTACCCAGAGCAGTCGCAGGTCCTGGGAACTGAACAGAATTAATACAGAAGGGTGTTATATTCAAGAAGCATCATGAACTCCAACAAAGGTTTATTTGGAGTGAGGCATAAAAAAAAAACACCTGGGAACAAGAGGGAAAAAAATCCCTAAATGCTCAAACACAGTACAGCTGCCTTAAGAATATCATATCATATATTGTACGGCATCACTGCACTTAATCATAACATCGACAACTTCACATGACTTATCCCAGAATGGTTTCCTTCATCTTGGAAACATTGGTGAACCCTCTCTGGAGCCGGCTTCCCGCAGCTGGTGCCCTCCAGATGTTTTGGACTGCAACCCCAGCATTCCGGACCTTGGCCATGCTGGCTGGGGCGGATTGGAGCTGAAGTCTCAAACATCTGAAGGGCACCAGGTAGGGGAAGGCGGCGCTAGAGAGTGGCAGCAGAGTCTGTGGGGAGTGACTTTAGCAGTGGGAGGGAAATCAATATGCTTGAGCAGGTTTTAGGGTTCTGGAGGAGCTGGGGGGGAGGTGTTTCCACCAGCAATTTACTCTGAACTGGCTGCGTGTTGAGGTCATTAGGGATACATGACACCCATGACACATGACATCCAGCAGCCACCCTGGAGCTTATCAGGGAAAAACCGAATTTCCTGAGACTGCTTAAAGTCCGATTCTTTTCCTCAAGTCAAGTTCTCCCCAGTGTAGTTGCTGTGTGCCCCAACCCCTGCATTGACCTCAGGTATGCTAGCCCTGGCCAGGGGTGTGCCTTTCACTGTGACCCCGGTCAAGGGGTGTTTCCTCCCATTGTGCTGAATGAGGCTTGCCCTCTTAATGCCCACAGAACTTACAGAGATCCCCCTCAATTGACATGGCACAGCACGATCTCGAGGCCCTGATTCTCCTTTGTTTGGTTTATTGCCTTAGGAAGAAACTACTTGGGCCCTTCCTTATAGAGATCCTGCAGGTTAAAATGGAGGCTGGTTTCCGTCTTTGAGTTTACTGCTCTTTTTCCCACAACAAATCCATTAGTGTCTCCTCAGAAGTAGCTGCCTTTGTGGTCAATGAGGTTTGCTCGTGACATGCAGGTGCATCTGGACTTTCAGGGGAAAGGAGAAAGGGGGGGAAGCCTCTCTTATTGGTTGAGCAGCCCCTGCCAGTCAGACGACGTTCACTCCACCACCCCGACCAGGAAGTAAGTTCTGTGAAGCGGTTTTTATGGCTGCGGAGAACCTGCTCGTGGAGCCTTGCATGGACCAAAGCGCAGCAAACCTGATTCCTTTTTAAAAATCCGATATTCCTCCATTAGCTTCTCCTTCCATGGTCGTGGGAACACAGCCCTGGACTACTCACTGCACTTTTCACATTCTTATCAGCCACTTTGTACATCAGCTAACAATATACCTTTTGTATGGCTGGAATTCCAAACTACAGCAATGTTCTTTTGGAATGGCATATTTTTTAAAAGCCCTAATAGCATCAGAGAACAAGTCTACCTCCTGTATCAGAGGCAGTATGCCTGTGTATGCCAGTTGCTGGGGAACGTGGGCAGGAAGGTGCAGTTGCACTCCGGTCCTGCTTGGGTTTCCTGTGGGCAGCTGGTTGGCCACTGTGAGAACGGAATGCTGGACTAGATGGACCTGTGGTCTGATCAAGCAGGGCTCTTCTTATGTTCTGACGTCTACCATAGACATAAGAACATGGTAACTTAGGGAGCACCTTCTCGCCTATGTCCCAGTCCGCCACCTACGGTCCTCGGAGGGCTCTCTGCTGCGGCTGCCTAATGTGAGGCTGGCAGCCACACACAAGAGGGCCTTCTCCTTTGCCTGCCAGTAATGCACCTGCTGACCTCTTTGAAGGTCTTTAAGCAGGAATTAAAGACTCCATTATTCCGGCAGGCCTTCCCTTTTCAGAACTCTGGTTCTTTTTGCTGGCTCTTGTATACTGTTTTGAAGCTGTGTTGTTTTTAGTGTTGGGTTTTTGTTGTTGTTAAACTGTTTTCCATTCAAAGTTGTTTTTAGTTCTATGTTCTTTGTGTATATTGTCTGTGTGCTTTTATGTAAATGGCTTTTAAACTCTGTATATTGTATTTTAATGTTTAAATTTTTGTAACACCAACACACACCCCCGAAAGCTTCAGCTATGTGGCAGTACAGAAATGTAATAAATAAATAAATACCCTTTCTGATAGATCTGGTGACTGAGCTGCAATTAGGTCTGGGCACCAGGTCTACCGACATAGGTAGCTCTGAGAAATGTGTATACCAGGTCTACTCCTCTGTAGTTTATCAATGGATAGATCTGGTGTCCAGATCTTTCCACCTGCAGCTGAAACCCTCAGTTCCTTCCATGACACCCTTCACCCTTGCAATGGCCATTTGGGCCAAAGGCCATTACAGAGTTGAAGAGCATGGTTAATCCTGGGGTAGGAGTGGGGTGACCAGGTCACCTTGCAGCCCACTGCTAGGCTCTGCTGTACAGGCAATGCACAATAGGTTCAGGTACCTTCACAAGAGGTTCTTTATTTCTACGATATGCTGTGGAGCTGCATGGCACACGGTCTCAGCTCCAAGGCCAACAATAAGAGAAAGATCGGGAGAGCTTCCAGTTGGGCTTCCTGGAAGAGCTAGAAATGGGAGGTTCTCTTAAAGCTGTGCATGTGCGTGTGTGCATGTGCGTGCGTGCGTGCATCTCTCGCTCTCATACACACTCACACGCACAACAACCCGTTCTAACCCTTACTAAATTGCACTGCTGGAGACTATAGCTCATCCGGAGGGAGTCAGTTGCCCCTTCTTGTGAAGGCCCATGAGCATGGATGAAATTTTGAATGGCTATCCTTATAATGCGACAGCCTTCTCTCCCTTTCCCTTGTGTTCTCTTTCAGCGCTGTCTAAATAAGCATAGGATCGCACCCTTAAACTAGCCTTTCCCAACCTGGCAACCTCCAAACATAAAAGGAAAAGGTAAAGGTAAAGGTGTCCCCAACCAGTCGTGTCCGACTCTAGGGTGCGGTGCTCATCCCCGTTTCTAAGCCGAAGAGCCAGCGCTGTCCGAAGACGCTTCCGTGTTCATGTGGCCAGCGTGACTGAACACCGAGGTGCACGGAACGCTGTTACCTTTCCCGCCGAGGCGGTACCTATTTACCTACTTGCAATTTCTTGCTTTCGAACTCCTAGGTTGGGAAAGTGTAGTCCAATTACATTTGGGGGCATCAGGTTGGGGAAGACCTTTCACTTCTGGAAAGTGACACCCCACTTTTCATTTTTACAAACTGTTTATATTGTATTGATTTCAGTTTTAATGGTATACGTCTGTCTTTCTCATCCTCCTCTCTCCCATCTGCTTCTTTTTCTTTAAACCACACCTACAAAAGTGGTGGGGCTGGTTGGTGTGACTCACCATGTGAAGACCAATGCTTTAAATTTTAAACCATCCTCATACATTTAGTACCAAAGGATGGATTAAAGTGTGTTAAGTTTGCAAGCTCTTTGTTATTTGGTTACCTGGAGCCAATTTCTACTCATCAGAGGCAAACAGATGAGTAGCTATTCTCAGGCTAGTGTTAAGGAGTAACTAAGACCTGTACTGTACACGTAGGGCAGGAGTGCACAAATGTTTTGGCTGTGAGGGCCGCATCAGATGTCTTCTGCAGTGCTGGGACACACACATGTGTGCACACACAGACCCTCATTCATACATATGCACACTGTGAATGGGAATGAGGTGGTTGAACTTTGAGGTGGTAGAGTGGACTGTACCACTTCAGACTGCAGGTGTGGGGGGGCTATTTTTGAATTCTCGCATGTGTAAAAAGCTTTCAGCAAGAAAAAACCTAGCATCTTTAAGAGAATGGCTCTGTCAGGTCAACTGAAGCTGTTTGTTTGCATGGAGCTTGTTTTACATAGGAGAGGATTTTTTTCTGTGTGAAATGAGACGATCCCCCAATCTCAGAATTTTGCCACCTTATTCCTCTGTATGTGTAGACCAGGCCTAATCCACAGATTAAAGGCTGAATGCCTAATCCCACTTACTAGGGAGTAAGCCTTATTCACTGCCTTGTTGTGGCGAAGGGGCTTGCGTAACTCAGTGAAGCCATAAGCTATGCCCTGCAGGGCCACCCAAGACGGACAGGTCATGGCAGAGAGTTCTGACAAAATGTGGTCCACTGGAGAAGGAAATGGCAACCCACTCCAGTATTCTTGCCAAGAAAACCCCATGGAACGTATCACAAAGCTAAAAGAGATGACGCCGGAAGATGAGCCCCTCAGGTCGGAAGGTGTCCAATATACTACTGGGGAAGAGCAGAGGGTATTGCCAAGTAGCGCCAGAAAGAGTGAAGCGGCTGGGCCAAAGCCGAAAGGACACTCAGCTGTGGATGTGTCTGGCGGTGAAAAGAAAATCCGATGCTGTAAAGAACAATATTGTTTAGGAACCTGGAATGTTAGATCAATGAATCAAGGTAAGCTGGAGGTGGTCAAACATGAGATGGCAAGACTGAACATCGACATCTTGGGAATCAGCGAACTAAAATGGACAGACATGGGCGAATTTAATTCAGGTGACCATCATATCTACTATTGTGGGCAAGAATCCCTTAGAAGAAATGGAGTAGCACTCATAGTCAACAAAAGGGTGGGTAAAGCAGTACTGGGGTATAATCTTAAAAACGATAGAATGATCTCAGTACGAATCCAAGGCAAACCATTCAACATCACAGTAATTCAAGTCTATGCCCCAACCACTGATGCCGAAGAAGCTGAGGTTGATCGGTTCTATGAAGACCTCCAACACCTTCTAGAACTAACACCAAAAAAAGATGTCCTCTTCATCACTGGAATGCTAAAGTAGGAAGTCAAGAAATCACCAGGATAACAGGCAGGCATGGCCTTGGTGTACAAAATGAAGCAGGACAAAAGCTAATAGAGTTTTGCCAAGAGAACATGCTGATCATAGCAAACACTCTTTTCCAACAGCACAAGAGACGACTCTACACATGGACGTCACCAGATGGTCAATATCGAAATCAGATTGATTATGTCCTTTGCAGCCAAAGATGGAGAAGCTCCATACAGTCAGTAAAAACAAGACCTGGAGCTGACTGTGGCTCAGATCATGAGCTGCTTCTTGCAAAATTTCGGCTTAAATTGAAGAACGTCGGGAAGTCAAGTGGGCCTTAGGAAGCATTAGTAACAACAAAGCTAGCGGAGATGACAGTATTCCAGCTGAGCTATTTAAAATCCTAAAAGATGATGCTGTTAAAGTGCTGCATTCAATATGCCAACAAATCTGGAACACTCAACAGTGGCCACAAGACTGGAAAAGGTCAGTTTACATTCCAATTCCAAAGAAGGGCAATGCCAAAGAGTGTTCAAACTACCGCACAATTGCGCTCATTTCACATGCCAGCAAGGTGATTCTCAAAATCCTACAAGCTAGGCTTCAGCAGTATGCGAACCGAGAACTACCAGAAGTACAAGCTGGGTTTAGAAGAGGCAGAGGAACTAGAGATCAAATCGCCAACATTCGCTGCATCATGGAGAAAGCAAGAGAATTCCAGAAAAACGTCTATTTCTGCTTCATTGACTACGCTAAAGCCTTTGATTGTGTGGATCACAACAAACTGTGGCAAATTCTGAAAGAGATGGGAGTACCAGACCACCTTACCTGTCTCCTGAGAAACCTGTACGAGGGTCAAGAAGCAACAGTAAGAACCAGACATGGAACAACCGATTGGTTCAAAATTGGGAAAGGAGTACGACAAGGCTGCATATTGTCACCCTGCTTATTTAACTTATATGCAGAGTACATCATGAGAAACGCCGGGTTGAATGAATCACAGGTCGGAATTAAGATTGCTGGGAGAATTATCAACAACCTCCGATATGCAGACGATACCACCCTAATGGCAGAAAGCGAAGAGGATCTAAAGAGCCTCTTGTTGAGGGTGAAAGAGGAGAGTGCAAAAGCTGGTTTGAAACTCAACATTAAAAAAACTAAGATCATGGCATCTGGCCCCATCACTTCCTGGCATATAGAAGGGGAAGAAATGGAAGCAGTGACAGATTTTACTTTCTTGGGCTCCAAGATCACCGCAGACGGTGACTGTAGCCATGAAATTAAAAGACGCTTGCTCCTTGGGAGGAAAGCTATGGCCAACCTAGACAGCATAGTAAGAAGCAGAGACATCACCTTGCCGACAAAGGTCCGTCTAATCAAAGCTATGGTTTTCCCAGTAGTAATGTATGGCTCTGAGAGCTGGACTATAAGGAAGGCTGAGCGCCGAAGAATTGATGCTTTCGAACTGTGGTGCTGGAGAAGACTCTTACGAGTCCCCTGGACTGCAAGGAGGTCAAATCAGTCCATCCTAAAGGAAATCAACCCTGAGTGCTCATTGGAAGGACAGATAATGAAGCTGAAGCTCCAATATTTTGGCCACCTAATGCGAAGAGAAAACTCCCTGGAAAAGACCCTGATGCTGGGAAAGACTGAAGGCCAAAGGAGAAGGGGACGGCAGAGGATGAGATGGCTAGATAGCATCACGGATGCAATGAATATGAACTTGAGCACGCTCCGGGAGAGAGCGCAGGACAGGAAGGCCTGGCGTGCTATGGTCCATGGGGTCACGAAGAGTCGGACACGACTGAACGACTGAACAACAAATGACCTAAATCATATCCCTTATGAATATACAGTGGAGGTGAGGAATAGATTTCAGGGATTAGACCTGATAGACAGAGTGCCTGAGGAACTATGGACGGAGGTCTGTAACATTGTTCAGGAGGCAGCAACTCAATCCATCCCAAAGAAAAAGAAATGCAAGAAAGCCAAGTGGCTGTCTGATGAGGCTTTACAAGTAGCTGAGGAAAGAAGGGAAGCAAAAAGCAAGGGAGAAAGGGGAAGATATATCCAACTGAATGCAGAGTTCCAGAGAATAGCAAGGAGAGACTTGAAGGCCTTCTTAAATGAACAATGCAAGGAAATCGAGGAAAACAACAGAATGGGAAAGACTAGAGATCTCTTCAAGAAAATTGGAGATCTCAAGGGAACGTTTTGTGCAAAGACGGGCATGATAAAGGACAAAGAAGGCAGGGACCTCACAGAAGCAGATGAGATTAAGAAGAGGTGGCAAGAATACACAGAAGAACTATACAGGAAAGATCTTAATGTCCTTGATAGCCATGATAGTAATGTCCTTGATAGCCATGATAGTGCGGTCACTGAACTTGAGCCAGACATCCTCGAGAGTGAAGTCAAGTGGGCCTTAGGAAGCATTAGTAACAACACAGCTAGCGGAGATGACAGTATTCCAGCTGAGCTATTTAAAATCCTAAAAGATGATGCTGTTAAAGTACTGCATTCAATATGCCAACAAATTTGGAACACTCAGCAATGGCCGCAAGACTGGAAAAGGTCAGTTTACATTCCAATTCCAAAGAAGGGCAACGCCAAAGAGTGTTCAAACTACCGCACAATTGCGCTCATTTCACATGCCAGCAAGGTGATGCTCAAAATCCTACAAGCTAGGCTTCAGCAGTATGCGAACTGAGAACTACCGGAAGTACAAGCTGGGTTTCGAAGAGGCAGAGGAACTAGAGATCAAATCGCCAACGTTCGCTGCATCATGGAGAAAGCAAGAGAATTCCAGAAAAACGTCTATTTCTGCTTCATTGACTACGCTAAAGCCTTTGATTGTGTGGATCACAACAAACTGTGGCAAATTCTTAAAGTGATGGGAGTACCAGACCACCTTACCTGTCTCCTAAGAAACCTATACGAGGGTCAAGAAGCAACAGTAAGAACCGGACATGAAACAACCGAGTGGTTCAAAACTGGGAAAGGAGTACGACAAGGCTGCATATTGTCACCCTGCTTATTTAACTTATATGCAGAGTACATCATGCGTAATGCCGGGTTGGATGAATCAGAGGTCGGAATTAAGATTGCTGGGAGAATTATCAACAACCTCCGATATGCAGATGATACCAACCTAATGGCAGAAAGTGAAGAGGATCTAAAGAGCCTCTTGTTGAGGGTGAAAGAGGAGAGTGCAAAAGCTGGTTTGAAACTCAACATTAAAAAAACTAACATCATGGCATCTGGCCCTATCACTTCCTGGCATATAGAAGGGGAAGAAATGGAAGCAGTGACAGATTTTACTTTCTTGGGCTCCAAGATCACCGCAGACGGTGACTGTAGCCATGAAATTAAAAGACGCTTGCTCCTTGGGAGGAAAGCTATGGCAAACCTAGACAGCATAGTAAGAAGCAGAGACATCACCTTGCCGACAAAGGTCCGTATAATCAAAGCTATGGTTTTCCCAGTAGTAATGTATGGCTCTGAGAGCTGGACTATAAAGAAGGCTGAGCACCGAAGAATTGATGCTTTCGAACTGTGGTGCTGGAGAAGACTCTTACGAGTCCCCTGGACTGCAAGGAGGTCAAATCAGTCCATCCTAAAGGAAATCAACCCTGAGTGCTCATTGGAAGGACAGATACTGAAGCTGAAGCTCCAATATTTTGGCCACCTAATGCGAAGAGAAAACTCTCTGGAAAAGACCCTGATGCTGGGAAAGACTGAAGGCAAAAGGAGAAGGGGACAGCAGAGGATGAGATGGCTAGATAGCATCACCGATGCAATGAATATGAACTTGAGCACACTCCGGGAGAGTGCGCAGGACAGGAAGGCCTGGCGTGATATGGTCCATGGGGTCACGAAGAGTCGGACACGACTGAACGACTGAACAACAACAACAAGCCTTATTGAGTACAAGGGGACTCGCTTCTGAGTAAACACACCGTGGAAGTGTGCTGGCAGGTGTTATTGTTGGATGCTTGGCTTAGAGAAAGAGAGCAAAGTTGGATGTCATAAATAAAAACATAAAAGGGTGGAAATCATTTGAATCCAATTTTTGCCCCTACCCGACCACAACTTTTTAAATTAAAATATGGGGAAGGCAGCAAGGAGAAGATTAAAGAGACGGAAACTAGGAGATGAGGAAGCCCAGACGGATAAACTCATGGGGAAGGAATGTGCGGGGCTGCTTGTGCACACGCTGGAAGGTTGGAGCTACCCGGCCGGAACAAGAGAATGAATCACAGATTGTGGAGGAGAGTCTGAGGAAAGAGAACGAAAGAGTCAGACACACAAACACACACACACACAGAGCCCAGGAGTCCTGGCTCAGGGCGTGTCTGCACGGGCTGTACACCCGGCCCACGCCTTGCCCAGTGCCACCTCAGAGGCTCGACTACCAACACCACCTCCTTGGCAACCCTCTAGGGAACTCGGGAGTCCCTGGTTTCTCAACTCCTACCCCCGCCCCTCTCACACGCACACCACTTGTTAGTCAAAAGAACTCATGTCAACCACTCCAGAGGCTTTGAGCCAAAAAAGAAAGAAAGAAAAAGGGGACTGAGGATTGTTCGAAGGGGGAGTGAGTCAGAGGAAGAAAAGGGGGTGGACTGTGGCCCAGTTCCAGAGTGGAAGTGGTGGTGGCGGCAGTGTGTGGGGGGGTTGCCTCTTTTACTCTATTAAAGCTCTTGTGTCTTCAATTAACAGTTGCATGACAGTCAGAAATTCAGCAAGTGAAGTTTTCCATGACATGCCGCTGAGCTGGAAATCCTATCTCAGCAGCCATGCATTCACCTCAGGCAGGTCACTGTCTCTCAGCTTCACTCCTCCCACTCCATTAAGAATCCTGCCCTACCTTACAGGACTGTTGTTGTAAGAATAACCGTGATAATGTACCTGAGGCATTTTGAGGCCTTTGGGTAAGTGCTATATAAAAGCACGATTTTTTGTATTATTTAATTTTGTTGTCTTCTTGGTAGCTCCCAAAGCTACTAAACTTGCCACCTTTTATTTTTTCCTGGCAGGGCTCCTGAGCCTTCAAGCAGCTGCCTGAAAAGGAAAGACATTCAACAGATGAAGCTTTTTTGATCTCCAAATCAGTAGGAAAGTTGGCACATTTTGATTTTATGTATGCATTTATTTAAAATATAATTTTTCCACGTGTTCTACAAATGCTGGAGGCACATGAGCCCTGCTGGAGAAAATGGCAGCAACGGTACTTTTCTTAAACAACTAATGTAATGAAACAAAACAAAAAACACGCTTTTAAAACATCGTTCTATTTCAGAAGTAAAAAGTCAAGGGGAGCGGGCATGTGAACTCCCAGTTTAAAAGAGTGCGGACTGGTTCTCCTGACTGATTTTTGCTTCTGAGAACATTTCCACTGGGGTTGTCAGCTTTTTAATGGCACCTTGCTCCCGTGCCTTTAACACACACTTCAGCAGCAGATGAATTTCAGTGGCAAATTCAGTAGTGTGGCATCAATTTTGGCAGGTGTGGGGGAGGTTGCAGCCTCTGGTTTGTTCCAGGGGAGGAAACTGGATTACACTGAGCGTCAGGCTGCAACCAGGGAGCCATGGGCTGGAATTCCTACAACCAGGGAGCCATGGGCTGGAATTCCTACTCAGCCGTGAAGCTCACTCCAGACTCAAGATCTGCTGGACCCCCTCCTCTGTTAGCAGGCCCTGGTTGGGATGGTCAAGCGATGAGCAGCACTGGGCTGCTGGTTCAAGCCATGCTTTCACTTTCTCACAATGCGCTCGATCCAGCCAGAAAAAAAAATTAAGGGCAGCCTTGGCAAGAAATAAACAAACATAAATCCTGCCTGTTCTGCATCACTCAGCTGGAGGGGACTCTTGCAACCTTATTTGCAAACAGGCTTATTCCAATCTGCTTGAGCAGTGATCAAGTCACCCCGCAGGGAGTGATTCCAGGCCCTTAAAAGGCTGCTCTTCACATATTAAGTAGCTAATACAAACATTATAGCCAGCCAGCCACAGGGGCATCTGGCCGTTTCATGGCGTCTGTTGCCACCTTGAGGCAGGTCTCTGTCTCTACAGAATTGACTGAAATGGGTCTTGCTTGTGCTATTCTATTTGTTGTTGTTCAGTCGTGTCCGACTCTTTGTGACCCCATGGACCATAGCACGCCAGGCCTTCCTGTCCTCTGCTCTCTACCTGCATTTCATATATAATCTTTGCGTGCTCCGCACTGTCTCCGTGCTAAACATCTTGAAAAATGGTTACAGGGCTGGACATTCCACCTGTCTGGGAGGAGGCTAACGTCCCTCTTCAGCTTCTCACACTGCAAAATTGGGTGCACGCCTAAGGGCGCAATCCTACACAGGCTTGGGCAGAGAAAGGTCCCACAACTCCCAGCCATATAAGCGAGCCCAGGATTGCATGCCGAAGCTTCGTACACTAGGCTACTAGGAGGTTTTAAAGTATTCTAACAGAATTGGTGGCAGCCGAAAAAGGGTTACTTGCAGAACTCTGCGTTATAGCGGCAGGGAGTTCTTGAGGCCTTGAAATATAGGCATTTGCGGGGGGGGGACGACCCATAGGTGGGATCACATTCACCCCATATGTGGGCAGAGGTGTGAGCAAAGTCGATCATGTTGCTTCTGGGCCAACTCCTTTTCCTTGATCCCTGCCCTGTTTACAGAGACCGTCACTGGAGGGGTGGATTGCTTCATATTTGAGAGAGGAAAAAGGGTAGCCATGTTTTGCCTACCCCCAACCTGGTGCCCTCCAGATCTGTTGGACTACAACTCCCAATGTCTGCAGCCAATGGCCATGCTGGCTGGGGATAATGGGAGTTGTAGTCTAACACATCTGGAGGGTGCCAAGTTGGGAAAGCCCATTTCTAATTTCTTTCTTTTTCTTTTCTAATTCTTTTCTTTCTAATTCTTTTCTCTTTTCTAATTCTTTTCTCTTTTCTAATTCTTTCTCTTTTCTAATTCTTTCTCTTTTCTAATCCTTTTCTTTCTTTCTAATTCTTTTCTAATTCATTTCTTTCTCTTTTCTCATTCTTTTCTTTGTTTCTCTTTTCTCATTCTTTTCTTTACTCAGAAATTGAACAGCTAAACCTTTTCCATCACTTTATCTCTGGCCAGAAAAATTGGCCAAGGCAATGGTCCTAGACACCTCAGGTGGGGAACATTTTTTCAGCTCAGGGGCAAACAGGTCTGGGGTCGCATGCCAAAAGTGGGTGGGGCCACACACACACACTCACACATCACCCCTCCCCCACTGCAATTAAGCTTTTAAAAGCCTGGGGGTGGGGATCTCAGCTTTGCAGAGGGGAGGGTTAACCTTTCCCTCCCTCCCCCTGTAGTGACTGTCACTGAAAATGCCCTCCACAGCTGCAATGAGGCTTTTCAGAGCCTCCATTGGCACCAATGGAGGTTTTTTAAAAGCCTCATTGCAGCAGGGGAAGGAGGAAGGGAACCTCCTTATCTCCTATCAGGGATCATCAGGCAAGCAGGCGAGCTGGATGGGGACCTCCTGCTGGCCATAGGTTCACCAGCCCTCTGACACTACCTGAAATGGAGCCTGTTAAAAAAAAAGAAAAAAAAAAGTGGCTACGTTACCCAAGATTAGTGGCCAAATTCTGAAGAAAGGTTGCCATCTTTCTTTTCTTCTCTTTTACTGGTCTTCTTTCTGTATCTTTAACAGCAGCCTGGCACACAGATATTAAGCAGCTGAAGATGGCTTTTATTGTCCTTTTATATTTGTAGGAGTGTGCTCTGATGCCATTTTTCAAATCCTTTCTCCTTGATTCTCCAGAAAAGGGTTGCCAGTTCTTAAACCAACCTTTGTCATAGTTATGGATAGCTTGATCTGCAGACATTCACTGATGATTCCCTGAGAAGATTTTTCAGCAGGTTTCTGTAAATCGAGCTGCTGTTAAAAGCACAGGAGCAGGCCGGGTGAGTCTCCTGCCCCCTCCCCTCCCCGTAAGTTGGTTGATAAAAATACTAGATCTGCAAATAATTCCCTCTAGTTCCAAAGTTCAGAGATGAGTGCCGATCCTGAGGTAGCCAAAACAGCACCACCAACGCAGAAGAGAGAATGCTGTTTGCAGGCTTGGGGGAACCCTGAGGTTTGCAGAGGTACAACAAAATCTTTAAGAAAAAACAAACAAACAGGGGAGGAAGAGCCCCAAAACAGCCCAGTGAGGACTGGTTAACCAAAGGCCTACTGAGTGTTGGGAGGAAACTGGAAAATCAGGTGGGAGGGGATACTGAACAAGAACACTCCATACTTCAACATTTTGTTGCAGATTGCACTTGTGAAGTATTGAATGCCAGCGATTTCTCCTTGTCTAGTGTGCCCTTGGTTGCTGTTTAAGTTACATATGTAAAAATGTCAGCCTTGTTAATTTCTAATACTTTACATCAATAGATTTCTTTTTTGATCCCAGGCAGCGATGAATCATAGGTGCTGCCCATATTTTGATTTGTCATAAGGGTTTGCGAGAGCAGGGAAATACAGTTGTCGAGGCATTTGCTCATCCGAATAATATTATCTGGATTTGGATGTCCCTCTCTCCCTCTCTCTCTCTCTCTCTCTCTCTCTCTGAACACTGAATAGGAGCAAGAAATATTAGACCACAATAGAAGGACTGTTCATATGTCCTGTTGCCAAGAGCAGGTAAAATGAAACCCCCCAAATAGCGCAACCTGTCGCCAACCAATGGGAGCAGCTCTCTCAGAGATAAGGCCATCTTTCCCGCAGGGGCGACAGAGATTGAAAGTAACCCTTTGGATAACCTGAAGTGCCTTCCTGTGCACCTAAAACAACAGACACACAAGGGGAATGCCACAATCTGTCGCCCGGCACAGGCACTCCTGAGCAAGGTAAATTATGCAGAGTTGTGCTGGGGAAGCTAGCACTGCTATAGGCTCACCAGCGCTAAAGATTATTTACGATTTATTTTATCTGAAATATTTTTTATCCTGTTCCTTGGCCAAAAAGGGTGCTCAGAGCAGCTCACAATCAATCAGCAACAAAGACAGTCCCTGCTTGCAGGCTTACAATCTAAAAAGACACGGCACACAAGGAAAAGAGGTGGGGAGGGCAAAGGAAAAAAATATGTTGACTGTCAGCAGGGCTGGTGGAATCACCTGACTCCCCCTCTCATTTCCTGGGGGGTGGGGGTACAGTTCAACCTGAGCTGACTCATCTTTCCCACAGGCCAGTTGATGTCAGTTCGGTGGCCAGGGGGCATCCAAATGGAGCAGGCTTCTAGTTGTCTGCTCCTGTCTCCCTCACTCTTTCTTTCCCACCAGGGCTAAAGGTGAACTTAATGCCTCCCTTAAGATTCTTCATGACGAAAAAGGGATACATCTGTATTTTTAATGGCAACGGAGGGGTGGGGGGAAGCAAGACTATTGCAAAAAAAGGAACAGTGGGGCTGCAGTTCTATAAACTCTTACCTAGGAGTAAATTCCATTGTACTCAATGAGCCTGCTCTCTGAGTAGGCATGTATAGGGTTGCACTTTGAGGCTGCAATCCTATGCATGTTTACCTGGAAGTAAGTCCCCTCCAACTTCTATGTAGAAATGTATAGGACTGGATATGTATAAGATAGAGAAAGAATCTCATTTTTCAATGAGGCTTGTAAAAAGGCTCTGTAGCAACAGCAATTAGGGGCACTTTTTTATTTAGCCTTCTGTCACTTTTTTTCCCTTTAAAAACTCTTCTGCCTTTTCTCCAACTTCCTGAGAAGCATGAAACCTTCCTGCACTAAACCAGGCCAGCAGGCCTGGGCTGCTTCCAGACAGAGGGTCCCAGTGTGCTAACAGCCAGAAGCTTTGTGCAGCAATTCTGCCTTTCTTTACTTAATGGAAAAAAGGTGGGAGATGTATCGGGGAAAGCATGGGAAGGTTATGAGTGCAAGGTGATATTGACTGGAACCCTCATAAAATTCAGTGAATGGGGCAGGGTGATGGCACCATAAAAGCCTTGTCTGGAAACACCTCTGATCCCCGGTTAGGAGAGGTGTGGAGGGAGCGGGGGGGCTCCCTCCGCACCCAGCACTGTAGGCAGGGACAAGAGGTTGCTGGGGCTGAACACCAACCCAGCAAGGTGGCTGCCACCACCCCTTATGCCCACCTCAGCCTGCAGTGGGGACTTCAGACTGTATAGGGCACCCTCAGGCTGGTGAAATAATTGCCCAAGCTGGCACTCTCCGGTCCCAAAGCCTGACGCTTCAGGTAGTAGCAATAACTAAGCATAAAGCTCTGGATGTAGTACCAAGGCTTAACTCTCGCAGCAATAAGTTTATTTATAAAGGGGAAGGGAACACAAGGCATTCGAAAACCAGAGTACCAGTTGGAAACAATGCTTCAAGGTAGCAAACAACAAAGCTTACCTAAACCTGCCTGCACACACCTGAGCACGGGTCTTCAAATAGCTCAGAACCAAATAGACATACATGGAGTCCAAAGCAAAGACAAAGGGCATCTGTAGCCCCCCTTGTTTTATACTCCAAAGCCTTTGACAAAGGTGAGGTGAGCCTCCTTAGCCAATCACCAGCTGCCTGAATAGTTTCCCCAGGCTTGGGGGGGGGGGGCAGTTCTCACAGAAGCCCAGCTGAAATCATTCAGTCTAATTGGCAAGAGTTCTGCTCCAGCCTTGAAGGGCCTTGAGACTGGGACAGCAGGAGATAACACGGGCAGGTGGTTTAACGAGTGCACCAGGCCCGTCTTCACGAAATGGAGTTTTTACAGGCAGCTAAATCACACACATAAAAATGGATTGCTTGACAAGAGGATTTGATTTTAAAATAACAGCATGATTTGTGAATTTTGAAAATTACTGTGGAGAATAATGCCCTCTTCTAATTGCATACACACACACACACACACACACACACACAAATCTGGATTCGATGAGAGCCTGCATACATTTTACACATCTCACTGCAGCAAAGTATTCCCCCTTTCTCACCCTTATCTTCCAGTGCTTCTGATTCAATGACTGGCTGCCTTCATTGATTGATGAATGAAGAGATGATAGCCCAATTGCCTTGCTATCTGACAGTGCAATTCTATGCATGCCTGCTCAGAAGTCCCATTGGGTTTGATGGAACTTAGTCCCAGAGCAGTGTTTACAGGATTGCACCCTGAATAAGGAATGAAAAGACCCCTGCTAGCTGTGACATTCCTCTGTTTTGCAGCCTTCTGACATACCACTTTCCACCCTCCAAAATGCTGGTGATCTTTTTCCTGCCCCTCCTCAGTGCCGAAGTGTCCCGTAATCCAGGTAAGAGCAAGAGAGGGGGCAGCCGTCATTAAAGCCCATCATACATCTGGAGAGCGGGAATTACAGAACGGTCATGAGAACTTGCAAAAAGGAGCAGCGTGGGGGTGGGGGTGTTTGCTGCGAGGACTGGATGAACATTGGTAGGGCCAGATGAAGGGCCACAGTTTAGCACCTGTCCCTGACTGTTTTCTTGACTACCTCCACTCGACTGCTAAAAGAAAAAGTACAAAGAGCTAAACTTCAGTCTTAAAAGCTGGCAGGAAGCTCTGACCTGCGGGGCTAGGATGGCCACTTATGAATCAAAACAGAAAAAAATGCGTCACCCAAAAATAGGACAACAGAGGAACATCGGTTGGCAAAAAAAAACCCAGCATATGTTAATTTGCAATTTTAGAAATAATGATTATAATTTAGATGCAATTTTTGAAACAATGATTATAATTTAAATAGAAATAATGTACATCTCACCACAGTGTGAAAGATTGTGACCAGGTGATCTGTGTGACAGCCTGGTCAGTCTGCTGTTGATCAGTCTGCTGTCAAAGGGAGAGCAACAGGGGCTGGCTGATGAATTGGCACCCCTAATCCCATTAAAGGGCAGCACATGGATAGCATTTGAGAGATTAGATCACTAAATTACATGCCCGGCATGAAATCATTGAAATGTGAACGTCTCGGATGAAAATTATCATTCGACTTCTAGGCTCCTTCTTATTCATCTTTTGTTAGCTGCCAAGATTGTACTTACTGGGAAAATCCTCTAATCCCAACAGCTAAGGAATGGCTAATCAAAGTTCTGGAAATTGCCCAAATGGGCAAATTAACAGACAAGAATCACAGAAGAGACCATTCTAGCTCCTGGGTTCGACCTGGGGAAAAATATGAACAATTGTATTTTAATCTCCATTTATTGTCTACTGGAATAGACACCCTAATTATATAGACTTTAAAATATATCATCATTTATATACTGCCCTTTGGCACTGGAAGGAGTTTTTTAAAATAATTTTTGAAGAAAGACAACATATAAACTCGATCTACATAAGTAATAATTTCAAAACAAGTTAATCCATGACTTTAATTCTAAATGCATGTGTGTTTAGTCTATTTGCTGTCTAGAATTGGCTTAGGAAGTCCCCCCCCCCCTTCCCAAGAACCCTGAGGCATTTCAACACATTTTTGACTGGGAGGGTCATTATGAATCATCAAAAAAGAGGAAATGCATCACCAAAAGAGAGGACAAAAAGAGGACACCCATGTGCATAAAGTTGCTGTATGCTCATTTATATGTATTAACGCAAATCTAGAAATTATTAGAATTCAAATAGGAATACTGTCCATCTCACCCTAGTGTGGAAGATTGTGACCAGGTGACCTGTGTGCCTTTCTCAGTCTGCTTTCCGGGTGCTAACTGGTGATGGGCGATGTTCTTCTGGTAGCCCTTCAAACAGAGGACTGTCCTCTGTAGAAGAGGACACCTGGCCACCTAGGGCCCTGAACTCTGCCACTGAAAGCAAGTTCTCAGCCTGGTGCCTTGTATGTGTACAGGTCTGTAGTAGAGCGACAGATTCCGAACTGGTCCGAGGAGTATTCTAATTGTACAGCAACCTTGTAAATAAGCCCACACAGTTACTAGCCTGCAAAATTGTACTAGACTGCAAAACTGTGCGGCTGGCAGAGGACAGATGGAAAGCTGTGTTTCTAGGCTAGGTGTCAGGGCCAGCCCTAGACTGGCTGCCAGCAACTGGCACCCCCACCCCCAAACCCCAAGGGCAGATCTTGGCTGAGGTTTCTGGCAAGCATTTTGCCCTTAACTTCTGTTTAATGTTTTTAAACTGTATATATTTAAACAGAGGCATAATTATTCAGTTTTTCCGCCCATCCGTCTGTCCAACCAATGTTTCTGAGATCAGATAAGATAGAGCTACAAAATTTTCAGGAAAGATTTGTACATAACAGCTAGATGATATTTCAGTCTGATTTCAAATAAAAATGCATTACTAAATTTAATTATAATTTTTATTATTACAAATCCAAAATCATTAATTACACTGTTCAGCTTTAACTGCTATTACCACCACATCCAATATAGACAGAACTAAGAAAACACTGAGAAAACTAAGATTTTTTTAAATTTGTGTTTTTTTCCCTCGAATTTGGTGCCCCACTTAACTTGGCACCCTAGGCAACCATCTAGTTTGCCAATATGGGTGGAGGAGAGTAGCCCCCTTTTCTGTTCTAGGCATGGAGGAGGGGCAGAGCATTCTGTCCCACCTTCTCCAGACCACTTACTTGCCTGCATGAAATTCCTGGTTGCCCACTTATGGCTAAGAGACTAGTGCATACAGCAGGGGTGGCAAACATGTGGTGCTCCAGATGTTAGTAAACTGCAACTCCCATAAGGCCTCAGCATTGGCTATGCTGGCTAGGGCTGACGATAGTTGTAGTCCATCACCATCTGAAGGGCCACACGTTCTCCACCCCTGGCTTAAATGCAAGGCTGTTAAAAGGGCAAGCTATATATAGCCAGGAGGAGCAAAGCGGGGAAAGGCCTCAGGAGCTATTCTGGCAGGTGGCACAGAAGGGTAAAGAATGGAGTAATTAAGTAATTCACCTGTTTCATCGCTTAACCAATTGCTCATCCCCTTTACTAATCCAGTCCAAGGGAGGCTCTCTTCTTACTCTGGAGAATACGGGGGCAGCACCGGGGACCATTTTGACCAATCGACTAACCAGCTGGATGGCCCCATAACGGCCCTGAGAGTACGGGCAAATGACCGGTATATATTAAGGTACGTATATCTTCTTGGACACAATCAGTGGAGGCTGGTGACTCTGAAGTTAGTGGGGCACTGTATCCATTCTGGGTTTCAGTCAGAACCAGTCAGACCTGTAAAGGAGGTATTCAAGGTGTTTTCAGGTGCTTTTAGCACCTTGGATACCTCCTTTAGAGGTCTGACTGGTTCTGACTGAAGCCCAGAGTGGATTCACCGCCCCACTGTCATCAGAGCCACCAGCCTCTACTGGAGACCACGTATGTTTCTTTGGACACCATGGATGTAGGTCTTCATCAGTGTCAGCTGAAGGGGACTTTTGCAGCAGGTGGCAGAGAACAGAGGAGGTATGAAACAACTGATCCCAGTGGAGATGCACGGGAGATAATTAAGATGACTTCTGAACTTGTGAAAATGCCCAGTGTGTATAGGGAGGAAGGGGTTCAAGATCGGGGCCTGCCCAGATCAGTGACATGCAGGCACCAAAGAGGCGGGCTCCTCTGAGGGGTGTGGGGTTTCTTTTTTCCCCTTTTTCTGGAAGCCATATACATAGGATGGCCGCTGACACATCACCCAAAAAGAGGACAAAAGAGGAACGGGCTGCATAACGTTTGCACATCATCATTTATATGTATTGATGCACATTTAGAAATAATGGCTATAATTTACATAGAAATAAAATACATCTCACCTGAGTGGGGAAGAAGGCTGTGGCCAGGTGGCCTGTGTGGCATGCCCCCTCAGTCGGCTGTTCAGGTGCTAACAGTGTGCGGGGCAACTTCATGGCCCTGCTTCTCTCTTCATATGGCACTTTGATCTTAAAACTGGCCTAGAGGTCGCCTTCAAGTGGAGGACTGAGCTATGTAAAGCAGGATACATGGCCACCCTACCTACACAAACACTGAAAGGAAGAATTTCAACTGCTGCAGCTTTCCCCAGAACTGGTGATCTCATAGGGTGGCCAGGGGCCTTCTTTTCCAGAGGACCATCCTCTGTTTGAAGGACTGCCCTGTCCAAATCCGGTCTAATGACGGAGAACCATAAGAACTGTTGCCTGTCAACAGTTAACACCTGGACAGCAAGCAGGCACGCAGGTCACCTGGTTTTAGGCTTCATCGCTGTGGTGAGATGCACTGTATTTCTATTAAAAGTATAATAATCATTTCTAAATTTGCATATATGCCCATATATATTTGCATATGCAAATATTATGCAAATAACTGCCCTCTCTTTTGATGATGCGGTTCCTCTTTTCTGATAGTTCATACATGGCCACTTTATCGGATATGTGTTATCTCTTGATTTCTACCTGAAATGTAGCGGCTAAAGGCACAGATCCTCTGTGCCCATCAAAAGGTGGCAGCCCTATCTAACACTACCCCTCCCTTGTCAACGCAGCATCCAAGTTCGCTATGGAGACTCGTGGTCCAGCACGGAAGGGAGCACTGTGGGCAGCCCACAGGAACAGCAGCTATTCCTCAGAGAGGGGTTTGTGCAGGTCCTGGGCCGTTTCGGAAGCTACGTGGAGTACCTCGCCTTCCGCACCAACCTCGGCCGCGTCTTTGCCTTCGGGCCCAGCTCTGGTTCTGGGACAACCTTTGACGCAGAGCCTTCCTTCCCAGTCACGGTCCTGCGTTCCATCAGTGGACGGTCAGGGCCTTTCGTCAATGCTATCGGGTTCCACTGGGACAAAGTACAGTGGAACAGAGGAGGAAACCAATCCTCCCATTCCACACCCCCACCAAAATAACCCATATATAGAACCATGATTCATCTGCCTTCGAGGAGACATCTTGGACATCAATAAAAATAGCCAAAGTTAAACCACGACTGCCTCTTTTTGTCTTCCTTGGAGCCTGAAGCGGTTATGGGAGAAGAAAAGGGGAAGGAAAGTGACAGAACAGTTCATGCTGTGTCTTGTCAGCCCTTACATTTATTATTATTATTATTAATAATAATATTAACATGGTAAAAAAAATTAGGAAGGCCATTCTGAAAACATTTTGGCTATACTCAATAAGGAAAGAGTATACCACCATCTACTGGTGAGAAGCACTACCTACAGTAATCGCCACACTGTAGAAGTGGTTTTCAAACAAATTATGTGTGTGGAAAGTCTGATGTTCTTTGGGGGCTTAGCTAGGCTGACCATATTTCCTTGAGACAAAAATGGGATATTGGGATGACAAAAACGGGACAGGGTTCTCTCTCTGGGCAAGAAGCCTGGCCCTACAATATATAAAGAAAACTGCGCTAAGGTAAAAAAAATAAAAATAAAACCACAATATAACAAAACAACTGCAGCTCCCTTTGTGGTCTCTCAGGCTATAAGAGACCTAAAAAACAACCTAAACTCACTGCAAAAGAACATGGAAAGGGGCGCAAATGAATAACACTAATTTATTGCATATACACAAAAAAACACTCATAAATGTACATAAAATATCACATGAGCAGTAAACAAATCTGTATGGCATACCACACTGAACACCTTAATGCAGGATTGCAGTGGTCAGACTGCAAAAAAATCATAAACATACACCAAAAAGGAAAAAAAAAGAAAGGAATGAACACCCCAACTGCTATCACAAGCCGGTATATGCTAATGTCCCACCGGAGTGTTCCGCTGGAATAAAAAAATAGCTAACAGCCTGTTGAACTGAAATACGAGTCTGAAAAGTCCAAATCAAACTGAGCGTAGGGCAGACAGAATCTCTATGGGCGGAATGATGGTAGAAATAACAGTAAGACTCACCCTTCTGGCTCCCACACGCTGAATGGGGCTTAGCGGCTGCCTCTTAAATTCCCCGCCACTGCAGACAAGCAAGGGGCGGCGTCTGATCGTCGCTAGCTCGAGAAGCCTGGCCCTGGCTGGATAAAGGAAATAGAACTTCCTCTTTCGTCACACTAGTAGTTTTACTGCATGCATCGATTAGCATAGAGCCTTATGATAAACGCGTTTTTTTACAAAAAATTAAAAATGGGACAAAATTGACATTTATATTAAAATGACGGGACGGTCGGGAAATATGAAAAAAACGGTACTGTCCCTTTTAAAACGGTACGTATGGTCAGCCTAGGCTTAGCAAGGGTTCCACAATAATGGCAGGGAACCCTTCCTGAAAGACAGCTTTCATGCCACAACCCACGATCAATTGTAACACGAAGCCACAAGAAGTGTGAGGGTGGTCACTCTTTCAGCTCAAGCAGGGCCATTGTAAGGCACAGATAGGCCGGAACCCCACACAAATTACATGTGGGGCAGGCCCAATTATTATTTTCTTGATCCATACACCCCCACCTCACTGGTGCTCTCTAACAACTGGGGGGGCCACTCACAAACAGAGTAAATCAATTCTTCATACAATAAATTTATTCAGTGTTAATGTGTATATAAATACTACATAATTGTTGATTCCTGATTTACACATGATATTAATATCAATAGCATAATGACTTCCTCAAGCAATAGCTAACAATAAAGTGATATAATTGATTATAATATACAATAAATCCAGGTGCATGTGTGTGTGTTTGTGTGTGTGTACAGAGAGAGAAAGAGAGAGAATAATTCAATAACTAAATCCAATCTTCAAAACTATGAGTAATGATAAATGCAAAATTATGCATGGTGTGAAGAATGTGGATAGGGAGACATTTTTCTCCCTCTCTTATAATACTACAACCCAGTGGGGGTCATCCCATGACACCGATTGGTGGGAGATTCAGGGCAGATAAAAGGAAAGACTTCGTCACACAGCGCATAGTCAAAGTATGGCATTCGCTACCACAACATGTAGTGATGGCCACCAATTTGGATGGCTCTAAAAGGGGGTTGGACAAATTCCTGGAGGAGAAGGCTATCCATGGCTCCTAGTCCCGATGGCTATGTGCTGCCTCCAGCACCAGAGGCAGTATGCCTATGTGCACCAGTTGCTGGGGAACATGGGTAGGAGGGTGCTGTTGCACTGATATGTCCTGCTTCTGGTTGGCCACTGTGTGAACAGAAGGCTGGACTAGATTGAGCCTTGCATCACAGCACGGCTCTTCTGATGTTCGTAGTATAATGGCAGAGAATCTGGATGTCCTTAAACTCCATCAAAAGACAGAGCAAGAGAGCGAGAGAGAGCGAGAGAGGAAGCCCAGTCAGTTAGAAGCAGCTTACTTCTCATTGCGCTCAGCTCAGCAAAATCGTGGGAACTATTAGCCAGTGGAGGCTGGTGGCTCCGATTTCAGTGGGGCTATGGATCCATTCTGGGTTTCAGTCAGAACAAGCCAGAACTTAAAGGGGCTATCCAAGATACTGAACCCTATCCCCAAATAGGTTCAGCACCTTGGATAGCTCATTTAGAGTTCTAGCTGGTTCTGACTGAAACCCAGAATGGATCCACAGCCCCACCGAAATCGGAGCCACCAGCCTCCACAGTGTTCAGGATTATTATTATTTACATTTCTATACTGCCCAATAGCCAGAGCTCTCTGGGCAGTTTACAAAGATTAAACAGATAAGAAAATAGAACGAGATAAGCCCTTTAGCGTCCCTTGAATATTTCAGGCAGCACCAAGTGACAACGGTCATTCCGTATTCACTCTGGGAAAAGCCTTTCCTTGCGGTCCTCGCTTGTTTCCAAAGTGGCTTAGTCCCTGCAGCTCCACCCTTGTGGAGATGCCACGCCCTGTCTAGCCAAGATCTTCATGGCTTTGCAGGATCGGCCAAGAGCAACATCCAGTGAGCAGATGACACCGACCTAGCCCTGAGAAGGCCACCCACCGTGGAGGCTGGGACGCAGGCGGGCAGCTCGCGAGGCAATGAGGATGATGCAGTGGAGCCTAGCAGCTCCGACATCAGTGGGGCGCAGAGCACCTTCAATGGCTCCTTCAGAGTTCTGACTGAAACCCAGAGCGGATTCACCACCCCACTGACATCGGAGCCACCAGCCTCCACTGGATGGATGTTAGGAATCCTCACCTCTTTCTCCTAGCAGCAGCTTCCCCTCTAGCTTTTTCACCTAGGTGACCCTCACCTGCTGTCTGTTCGGCCTCCTCATTCCACAGCTGCAAGTGTAGACAGACCATTGCTCAGGGCCAAAACACAGATTAAACTAGATCTGTGTCTAGCAGCTCTATCTTCCCTCTTTTTATTCTAGAGTAGGTGCAAGGGACAGAAGGACAGGAAGGCCTGGCGTGCTGTGGTCCATGGGGTCACGAAGAGTCGGACACGACTGAACGACTGAACAACAACAGGTGCAAGGGCCTGACTGGGACCTTAGCATGGAGTGGGGGGGCGGCAGAGGAGCTTTAAAGATCTGAAGGGGGGCCTGAGCCTACTCTAGAGTAAAAATGAAAACAAGACGTAGCTGCTCGACACAGTTTTAAAGCCATGTCTCTTTTGGCCCTCAAGAGTCTGGTCACAGGGCCTGCTGGTCTCCACACACAGCAGAATGCGGGGATGGCATGGACTCTGGCACTTGAGATTGTAGGTGGAGGAGAAGGACAGGTTTGGTCGCTCCCTGTGAACAGAAAGGATGCTCAGCAAGGGTCTGGACTACAACCTTTCTCCCTGATGTGCTTTGTTGTTTATTCATTCAGTTGCTTCCGACTCTTCGTGACTTCATGGACCAGCCCACGCCAGAGCTTCCTGTCGGCCGTCACCACCCCCAGCTCCCCCAAAGTTGAGTCCGTCACCTCCAGAATATCATCCATCCATCTTGCCCTTGGTCGGCCCCTCTTCCTTTGGCCTTCCACTTTACCTAGCATCAGCATCTTCTCCAGGCTATCCTGTCTTCTCATTATGTGGCCAAACTACTTCAGTTTTGCCTTTAATATCATTCCCTCAAGTGAGCAGTCTGGCTTTCTTTCCTGGAGTATGGACTAGTTTGATCTTCTTGCAGTCCAAGGCACTCTCAGAATTTTCCTCCAGCACCACAGGTCAAAAGCATCTATCTTCCTTCACTCAGCCTTCCTTATGGTCCAGCTCTCCCAGCCATCGGTTACTACGGGGAATACCATTGCTTTAACTATGCCGACCTTTGTTGTCAGTGTGATGTCTCTGCTCTTAACTATTTTATCAAGATTTGTCATTGCTGTTCTCCCAAGAAGTAAACGTCTTCTGATTTCCTGGCTGCAGTCAGTGTCTGCAGTAATCATTACGCCTAGAAATACAAAGTTTGTCACTGCCTCCACGTTTTCTCCCTCTGTTTGCCAGTTATCAATCAAGCTGATTGCCATAATCTTGGTTTTTTTGAGGTTTAACTGCAACCCAGCTTTTGCACTTTCTTCTTTCACCTTTGTCATAACGTTCCTCAGCTCCTCCTCGCTTTCAGCCATCAAAGAGGTATCATCTGCATATCGGAGATTGTTAATGTTTCTTCCAGCGATTTTAACTCCAGCCTTGGCTTCATCAAGCCCAGCACGTTGCATGATGTGTTCTGCACACAGGTTGAATAGGTAGGGTGAGAGTATACAACCCTGCCGTACTCCTTTCCCAATCTTAAACCAGTCCGTTGTTCCGTGGTCTGTTCTTACCGTTGCTACTTGGTCGTTATACAGATTCCTCAGGAGGCAGACAAGATGACTTGGTATCCCCATACCACTAAGATACAATTTGTTATGATCTGCTAGTCGTGTTCTATTTGTGACAACTCTCACTTCATTTATTCCACTTCTATACCACCCAACAGCCGAAGTTCTCTGGGCGGTTTACAAAGATTAAAAATAGATTATACATGGTATAAAAACCATTTACATACAAACATATAAACAGACAGCACACACAGACACACAAGACTTTAAAATATATTAACCTTTTCTGCAAGGAAATGATGTTTCCTCCCAAGTAAATTATTTCGCATCAGGGCAGCAGAAGCAAATGCCATTTTATTTATTATTGTGGTTTTAAACCGGGGGGGGGGGATTTTCAAAAATAATATTTCTCACCTGATACACCCGGAGAGATAGCTGCTAGGCACAGATTTAAAATAACAATGTCTGTTTTGGCTCTGAGGATTCTCCCCTCCCAGGACTATCCCAACAGGGAGGGGGGGCTGGAACGGCTTGAAGCGAACCCTTCCCTCCTTCCCTTCCCGTCCCGTCCCCTCCCAGGGAGGAGAGAGATTAGGAAACGCCGCAGTCACTGCTGGGTCAACTTTGTGCGCGTGTTGCTCTTTTTACACTCCCGAGGTGGAGGCGCCGGGCAGTTCTGCGCTTTGAGAGCGAACTCTGACAAACCAGCTCCTCGTTCGTCAGGTCCCCGTCCCCCGCCCCGCTATCCCATAATACTCTCCGCGCGCTACGGTGTCGAGTACAAAAGTCAACAGCGAATGACTCGACCAACCTGCGGGAAGGCTCGGCTGAAAGCGAAAGCGAAAGCCGAGGAGGGAAGAGAGCCAGAAAGATCCACCGCAGTAAGAAGAAGTGAAAGACAGAGAAACATGAGCAAGGTGGAGGACCCAGGGGAGCGAGAGAGGAGCCTGCAGCAGTTCTGTGCGGACAAAGTCTTTCTCTTAGGAGACAAGGACTGGAGGGTGAAGAAGAACTCCTTCGTGGTGCAGAGCGCGGTGGAAAGGATGGTGAAATGGGCCTATGAATCCAGCACCGGGTTATACCCTGAGCCCCCTGTCCCAGTGGGAAGCTATGCAGAGCAGCTGCACCTTCAAGCGGAGGGGAGTTCCAACGATTTCGACTTCCTCGTCCCGCTGAGGTATAACCCCAAGCTGGCCCTTGTCAGTGGTGGCACCGTTGCCAGGGATGCCAGCAGCGGTTGCGAACGGAAGCTCCCCACCTACATGTTCCGCGAGCAAGGGGTGCCCGTCTTTCACTGGGGCACCAAAGTCCTTGTGGACCTTGAGGCTCTGGGAGAGATGTACGTGGACGTCCACTGTGATAAGCAAAAGGAGGAGGAGGACGACGACATCATCATTTTGGACAGATTAGATGAGTTCAAGGTGGGTAGGGTCAATGGGGGACTTTGCCTGTATAGCATTCCCTACCCCCACCCCAGGATTCGCACAGGACAAATGTGCGTCAGGAGTGCCGGGCCGATTAGAATCTACATTGTGTGGATGAGCCTTCCCCAATTTGGTGTATTCCAGATGTGTTGGGGTACAGCTCCCATAATCCCCAGCTAGCATGGCCATTGGGCCACTGTGCATGATATGCGGACAACCACACATGTATTTCAACATAGTTCAGCTCTCTTCCACTAAGGTGGTTGGGGCCTCTTCAGTTCTGCGGTCACCATTTATTAGTTCCATTTCACTCTTGAGAGATATATGCATTTTCTCACATTTTTTCTAGGGATAATCACCTGAAAAACATTAATTGCAACTTTGAAACTGCCACACTTGCCTAATATTGTATTTATTTGCAATTGGCAGACACTCACTTTTACTAATGAACGTTATGAAGCAGAAAATTTTCCACTGAAAAATAAAGTACTGGAAAGTGTTCTGGAACATTATCTGTTTTGGAAATTTTCCACTGAACATTTTCTGCCCCACATCTCTGAGTCCCAGCCAACATGGCTAATGGTCAGGAATGCTGGGAGTTGTAGTCCAAAACATCTGGAGGGGACCAGGTTGGGGAAGCCTCAATCTCAGGACAGATGCAAAAGCGAATGCTACATAGTTTGCGAGCCAAAGATTTTGCTGCATCAATTATCTTAATCCAAATGACAGATTTTGCCATTTCTAACACTAGACTTTATATATTGCTAGGCAATATCTATGGCTACTTCACCCTAAGCCTCAGGGCACACCAATTTGGGCTCCCTTTCATGCATATCCATAGTGAAATAGACACATGTAGATCAGTCTGTGGCTCAGGTCATGAGCTTCTTATTGCAAAATTTCAGCTTAAATTGAAGAACGTAGGGAAAACCACTAAACCATTCAGGTATGACCTAAATCATATCCGTTATGAATATACAGTGGAGGTGAGGAACAGATTTAAGGGATTAGACCTGATAGACAGAGTGCCTGAGGAACTATGGACAGAGGTCTGTAACACTGTTCAGGAGGCAGCAACTCAATCCATCCCAAACAAAAAGAAATGCAAGAAAGCAAAATGGCTGTCTGATGAGGCTTTACAAGTAGCTGAGGAAAGACGATAAAGCGAAACGCAAGGGAGAAAGGGGAAGATATATCCAACTGAATGCAGATTTCCAGAGAATGACAAGGAGAGACAAGAAGGCCTTCTTAAATGAACAATGCAAAGAAATTGAGGAAAACAATAGAATGGGAAAGACTAGAGATCTTTTCAAGAAAATCGGAGATATCAAGGGAATGTTTTGTGCAAAGATGGGCATGATAAAGGACAAAGAAGGCAGCGACCTAACAGAAGCAGATGAGATTAAGAAGAGGTGGAAAGAATACACAGAAGAACTATACAGGAAAGATCATAATGTCCCTGATAGCTATGATAGTGCAGTCACTGAACGTGAGCCGGACATCCTCGAGAGTGAAGTCAAGTGGGCCTTAGGAAGCATGACTAACAACAAAGCTAGCGGAGATGACAGTATTCCAGCTGAGCTATTTAAAATCCTAAAAGATGATGCTGTTAAAGCGCTGCACTCAATATGCCAACAAATTTGGAACACTCAGCAGTGGCCACAAGACTGGAAAAGGTCAGTTTACATTCCAATTCCAAAGAAGGGCAATGCCAAAGAGTGCTCAAACTACCGTACAATTGTGCTCATTTCAAATCGCCAACATTCACTGGATCATGGAGAAAGCAAGAGAATTCCAGAAGAACGTCTATTTCTGCTTCATTGACTACGCTAAAGCCTTTGATTGTGTGGATCACAACAAACTGTGGCAAATTCTTAAAGAGATGGGAGTACCAGACCACCTTACCTGTCTCCTGAGAAACCTGTACGAGGGTCAAGAAACAACAGTCAGAACCGGACATGGAACAACCGATTGGTTCAAAATTGGGAAAGGTGTATGACAAGGCTGTATATTGTCGCCCTGCTTATTTAACTTATATGCAGAGTACATCATGAGAAACGCCGGGTTGAATGAATCACAGGTCGGAATTAAGATTGCCGGGAGAATTATCAACAACCTCAGATATGCAGACGATACCACCCTAATGGCAGAAAGTGAAGAGGCTCTAAAGAGCCTCTTGTTGAGGGTGAAAGTGGAGAGTGCAAAAGCTGGTTTGAAACTCAACATTAAAAAAACAAAGATCATGGCATCCAGCCCCATCACTTCCTGGCATATAGAAGGGGAAGAAATGGTAGCAGTGACAGATTGTATTTTCTTGGGCTCCAAGATCACCGCAGACGGTGACTGTAGCCATGAAATTAAAAGACGCTTGCTCCTTGGGAGGAAAGCTATGGCAAACCTAGACAGCATAGTAAGAAGCAGAGACATCACCTTGCCGACAAAGGTCCGCATAATCAAAGCTATGGTTTTTCCAGTAGCAACGTATGGCTGCGAGAGCTGGACTATAAGGAAGGCTGAGCGCCGAAGAATTGATGCTTTCGAACTGTGGTGCTGGAGAAGACTCTTGCGAGTCCCCTGGACTGCAAGGAGGTCAAATCAGTCAATCCTAAAGGAAATCAACCCTGAGTGCTCATTGGAAGGACAGATACTGAAGCTGAAGCTCAAATATTTTGGCCACCTAATGCGGAGAGAAAACTCACTGGAAAAGACCCTGATGCTGAGAAAGATTGAAGGCAAAAGGAGAAGGGGACGGCAGAGGATGAGATGGCTAGATAGCATCACCAATGCAATGAATATGAACTTGAGCACACTCCGGGAGAGAGCGGAGGACAGGAAGGCCTGGCGTGTTATTGTCCATGGGATCACGAAGAGTCGGACACGACTTAACGACTGAACAACAGATCAGTCGCATGTCAATAATCTACCAGCCTTCCCCAACTTGGTGCAGTTCAGATGTGTTGGACTATAATTCCCAGCATTCCTGACCATTAGCTATGTTGGTTGGGACTCAGTGATGTGGGGCGGAAAATGTTCCATGGAAAATTTTCCAGTGCCTTATTTTTCTACGGTTAAATTAATTGGCATACACTCATTAGTAAAAATGAGTGTATGCCAAAAAATACAATATGAAGCAAGTGTGGCAGTTTCGAAGTTGTAATAAATGTTTTTCAGGTGACTGAGAAAATACGTATATCTCTCAGAGTGAAAGGCAACTAATAAATAGTGACTCCAGAACTGAAGGCGCCCCAACAAGCTTAGTGGAAGAGAGTTGAACTCTATTGAAATACATCTGTGGGTGTCAGCATATCATGCACAGTTCTAAAATTAGTTTGCAGTACTTTTGTGTTTTTCTTAAATTTAAACAACGTAAGAGAAGTACATACTGTACTCCAGTTAAAAATTCTCCACAATATAAGATTTGAATCACATGGAGGGAGCAATCCTGTGGCCGCTAGACAGTGGCTAGATGGCCATAGGATATGCTGTTATCCGGGAACCGACCTCCCCACAATTCCGCGTGGCCTCTGAGGCAGCGCAGAGCAGCCCCATCCTCCGCGCTCACAAGAGGGGCACGGAGGAGCCGGAAAGGGGCGTGGCCAGGGTTGTTCTGGGGTGGGGAAAGCATATCTGCCTGTACGACACATCCTATGTGTCATAGAGCAGCCTCCTTCCCCACTGCATGCTCCCGTGGCTAGACAGCCGCAGTCAGCTGTCTAGCAGAAAAAGCAGGGCAGGAGAAGCGTGGAGGGAACAATCCCCTCCATGCTTCTCCTTCCCTACTTTGGATAGGCAGTCACCTCCTAGTTCAGAGGCGGCCACCTATCCAGATAGGATTGCTCCCTCAATGTCCTTTAATTTCCTCCCACAAGTATTTCAGGTCAAATTTTTGTGTTGTATTGGGACAAAACATTAACATAGGGTACCTTTTAAAGCTTTGTTGTTTACTAAATGCAAGTAAAATAAACATGCCTAACTATATCTCTTTAGGGCAGGGGTGGACAACTTGTTGCGCTCCAGATGTTTTGGTCAATGGCTCCCGCCAGTTCTCGCCAGCATAGCCAATGGTGAGATGATGAGACTTGTAGGCCAAACATCTGGAGGGCCACAATTTGCTCACCCCTGCTCTAGGGCATCAGAACATTTCCCCAATGCATACTGGGGGAAAAATCCTATGCAAATTAACCAAATCTGAACTGGTAAATTTTCCAGTGCAAACTGAAAATGTTCCTATGTAAATGAACCCAATTTACATTGGGAAATTTTGCGATTCAAAATTTTCCAGAAAACCCATATCACTGCTGGGACTGATGGAACGTGAAGTCCCAAACATCTGGAGGACACTGGGTTGGGGAAGGCTGAGGCAGATCAAAACAGTAATCCCCATTTTACATGTGGAAAAAATGAACTCTGAGCAATTTGCCCACGGTCCCAAAATGAGCCGAGGCAGAGCTTAAATCTGGGCCTTTCAGATTCCAAGTCCAGTTTCTTTTAACCCTGGCTACAAAATATGAACTTGAGCACACTCCGGGAGCAGAGGACAGGAAGGCCTGGCGTGCTATGGTCCATGGGGTCATGAAGAGTCAGACACGACTTAACGACTGAACAACAACAACAACAAAATCATTAAATATATTACAAAGAACTGTGGGGATTGGTGAAATGGGAGCAGATGCCACAAAGTCGGCATGATTTGTACACACAGAGAAACAGCAGTGTGTGTTTCTCACATATTATGGTGTACATGGACGTTCCTTCACAGAACAGATTTCCATGAAGGGCAGGGATGGACAACTTGTGGCCCTCAGATGTTTTGGCCTATATCTCCTATCAGCCCTAGCCAGCATAGTCAATGGTGAGGGATGATGGGAGTTGTAGGCCAAAACATCTGGAGGGCTACAAGTTGGCCACCCCTGATGTAGGAAGTCCCATTGTGTGTGAAAGGGCCCTCAGGCATTTTTCAAAGCTTTGGCCCTCTAGATTCTGGCCAGAGGCGATTCATTTTTTGGGGTAGAAGCATTTTATGTTTACACTTGAAAACGTCCCATGTTTTTTTCGTGGTATACCCATGTCATGTGTGCCAAGGCCCGAAAGACCTGGCTGCAGACCTCAGCTCACTATTGACTTACGGGGTGACTCCCTCCCTCCCTTTGGGTTTTGTCTCAAAAGCTTGGTACATGAAACTCAGGGACCCTCTTTGCTTCTCTTTCCTAGGAGAGCCTCAACCACCACAACCTGGACCCAGTTCACATCCTGAAGGACTTTCACCATTATATAGAAATCACCTTGGATCCAGGTATAGTCCGGATGATGGGCAGAACCCTTGTTCTGACTGGGCAACAGACAGAAATTAAACAGCCCTCTTTCTGCACGTCTCAGAATGAATTTTGGCTTGTCATGCAGTTCTTAAAAGCACAGGAATCCTGTCTGAAAGGAGAGGGGAAAAGCAGGGTGGCTATTCCAGTCCACAACCAATTCTCCCTTAACTAATTTTCTCTTATTTTTCTTTCCTGCCTTCCCAGCGTACACCCATCCTCTACAAAATGGTAAGGCCAAAGAGAATAACATGTGTTGTTTTTGTTTTAGAAAATCATCATTGGGATAAGAAGCCTGTGAAAATGAATATGGAATGAACTGATGCTGGGTTTTCCCCCCCTCAACAATTAGATCCTGTTTTCAAACGAAGACTGTTCCCCTCCCAAGTACCCACGATAGACGAGAGGATGAGAAGTGAGTTTATTTATTGTCAAGATGTGTTTTTATTTATTTCACTTCAGATGTGAAAACGTCCAAAGCAAGCAGCTGAGGGTGCTTTGGTGTTGTCTCACCAGGGCCTGCCCTACCATTATGCTCATGCGCCCGCATCAGACAGCAGAGTGGGGAAGGCAGCAAATTGTGCCGTTCTCCCTGTCCCTGACATGAGGGCCTGCCACTGCCTCCGCACCACCTCCAGTGGGTGCCCTGGAGAGCTCCGCCAGCTGCTCTCCCACTGTGGCATTTACAGGGTGGTGAACCTCGTGGAGTAGCTCTCGGGGGCTGCATTCCAGTGGTGGGGAGGGCCAAAGGGGAGGGGCTGAAGTGACCCCAAACACCATCCTATATTAGCTCAAAATTTTTACTGCCAGCAACTAAGCCTTAGGAGAATTTCAACCTTTTAGAATGGGAGGGGGGATGCAAAAGCTAGGAGACACCAAACTACCAGGGGAAGGGGGTATGGCCACTTAGAAAATTGTAGAGGGCCAGCTTAGAATGCCAGGCCAGCCAGATTCAGCTTGCACACCTGAGGTTCAACACCCTGGCTTTATTGCTGCAATGTTTAGGTTGCACATTCCCTTGGGTATCCCTACTCCAAGAAAGGATGTGACAAAATTAAGAATACAACAAATAAACCAGTCATCCTTCCCCACCCCACGCACTGCTCCTTAGTTCCTGGGGTAACACTTTTTTCCTGATCCCTTTATAGAGAACATCAAATTAGAGGCCTTGGATTTGGACAGTCCAGCCATCCAGCTGGCTTTCGATGAAGGAATGGAAATGGTCCAAGTGAGGCTGGTGCCTGCTATCCAGGGAGCCATCAAGCTCTCCAACCAGTGGATGAGGGAAGACCTCACCCACCTTTCTGACTGGTGGGATGGGGACCTGGCCAATGAGAAGAAAAGCTTCCTCCAGAAAGCAGCAGCTCTTCAGGACGTTGGGCCAGAGCTGGTCGCCAAGGGAGGATTTTGGAGGTAAAACCCAATGGTCCGGCTGGCAAGATCTGAGCACAGACAATGTCATGCTATTGGAGGCAAGACAGAACTTTGCACATATTTAGGATTTGGCCACAATTTCAGAATCCAACATTGACCTCTTGAAGCAGACCATCTTCAGGTTTTGCTTCTGAGGTAAAAAAGGAATTATTTTTTAAAACCGACATTTTATCTTCTTAAGACAAGAAATATTAAGCATCCGTTGGCTAGTTTCAAACACTTGAAGCCTTGCTTTAAATGCAGTTCTACAGCCCAATCAAGTAAGGGAAATACATGTGCGTATTCCTAGCTATATGAAGAACAGGGTGTTTGAAGTGTGATATGCCCCAGCCTCATCCACTTTAAAGTACCTTTAAAGCTGCCTTCCCTGGCCCGGTGCCCTCTGGATGTGTTGGATTACAACTCCCATTGTCCCCGGCCAGCATGGTCAATGGCTGACGATGATGGTGGGTTGTGGCCCAACGCATCTGGAGGGCACCAGGTTGGGGAAGGCTGCTTTATAGGCGTCAATAACCATGCTGGCTGGGGATGATGGAAGTTGTAGTCCAACATACCTGGAGGATGCCAGATGGGAGAAGCCTGCTTTGAAGTGACTACTGTTGTTGAACTGCTTTTCTGGGGCAGCCGTTCCTACCTTGGTGTCCTCTGGGTGTTTTGGCCTACAGCTCCCATTATCCCTGACCATTATGCAGCTGGGGCTTAGGGAGTTGTAGACCAAAATGTCTGAAGGGCACCAGGTTGGAAAAAGCTGTTCTGGGTCTGTCTTCACGCTTCCCTTTTGCCTCCTGAGATAAAGCCACAATCCTAGACTCACTAACTTAACTGGGAGAAAGAGCATTGACCATTGAGCATTTTGGGACTTACTCTGGGGTAAACATGCCTAGAATTGTGCTGTTGATGACTCTTTGAGGGTTCATCAGACTAAAATAGCTGTTTGTCTAAACGTCACTGTAAATGCCGTGCTCTTACAACCAATCTCTCCCTGGTGCTAGGCTCTCGTTCAGCCGTGCCGAGGCCAAAATTCTTAAGGATGTCGCTGATGAGGGACACAGGCGGGCAGCTTTGAGACTGCTGAAGTTTGTCAGCATGACAAGATGGACACCAGAGTATGGCAAAATCCTGACTTCCTACCATCTCAAGGTAAACCTGCCAAGCAACTGCACCATTAGGTACCAGAACAGTGTGAGCAAAATGCTAATAATGCTATAGCCAAGGTGGTATTTTTCCCATCCCTTTGGAGGCCTCCTCCCCATCTAGTATCAGGTACCTCAACCATCTCCACTTTTGTAAAAAATTAAAAAGTTTCTAGCCCATATGGCAGCATAGAAGAGCTGGAGAGTCTACATTCAGTGTTTGGTGATAGATGCTAGGGGGCAACCTTCTTCCACCCTTCTAAAAGTGACCTACCAACAAAACGGTTACACAGCCTCTGCTCCCTCCCCTCTTGTTCTGCACTGTTTTCTCTCTCCCTTCCATCCCTGCAGCCCTTGTGTGGGCCCAGGAGACAGGGAGTTAAATGTGGCCCCAAAGGCATCTGTTGCTGACCTCTACTGTAATCATCCTCGCAAACTCCCAACCCTCCCCCAATTTTGTTGCACTGTTGGCAAAGCTGTCCTAGGTCCTTTCCCCCTCAGCCTCCTGTTGACTTGTCCCAAAGCACACCAAAACTATCCACACCAGCCTGCCCCAATCTGGTGCCCTCCATGTCTGTGGAACTACAACTCCCAGAATTCCCGACTATTGGCCATGCTGGCTGGGGGCTTCTGGGAGTTGTAGTCGAAAACATCTGGACGGCACCAGGTTGGCTGCCGTTGCTGTAAGATCTAGCTGACTTTTCCCTCCTCTCCATCGCTTGCAGACCATTTTGCTATGGTGCTGCGAAATCTATCCTCAAAAGGCACAGTGGGAAACTCTGCTGTCCTCGCTGCAGGCCCTCCTGAGGCTCCTAGGGCACACCCTCGCCAGGCGGAAGCTCCCTCACTACTTTCTAGCGCCCGTCAACCTCTTCAGCAGGTGCTACAAATCCAGCAATGCCACCTGCAGGCCCTTAGCCCTGGAGGCCCTCCGTCTTGAGGTCGAAGCGATGCTGGCCAATCCGGTGGGATACCTGATGCCAGGTCGTGAGCTGCACGGCCACTGTGTCAGTGAAGAGTATGAGGAGAAGATGGCAGCTCTGCAGGACTTTAAGGGAAAGCATCAGGAAGGCCTGAAGGAGCTGAAGAGGATGGAGGAGGAACATATGTATGAGGAGGGGGATGGGGCCGAGTCCTGCGTGAAGAACTAGAAATCCACATGAGCGCTGTTGTTCCCCACAAGGCAGAACCGGCCATTCTGCCTTTGCTTCCCCACAATTTAAAGCAGGGGTGGGCAACTTGTGGCCCTTCCGATGTTTTGGCCTACAAGTGCCATCAGCCCTAGCCAACATAGCCAGTGGTGCAGGATGATGGGGGTTGCAGGCCAAAACTTCAGGACAGCCACAAGTTCTCCAGCCCTGATTAATAGGAGCTCAGGTTTCACTGAGTTGAAGATTCCAGTCTTCGTGACCACATGTGGTAAAAGCCTGAAAGCACGTGGATGAAATCTGGCCAAAGATCAGAGACAGTCTTCAAACAGCGAAACCACCCTGAATGTCTCCCTATCACTCTTGCTCCCCCCCCCCGCCCCCACCCAGCCCACATGCCTGTCAGCTCCATATGACAGCCAATGTGGTGGATTGATTAGAGCAGCTTTCCCTAATCTGGTGCCCTCCAGATGTGTTGGACTACAACTTCCATACCACTGCAATTTAATCCAGACAAGACAGAGGTATTGCAGGTTGGGAAATCAACTACTCTGGATGGAGGTTTACAGCTGGTCTTAGATAGAGCTGCACTGCTCCTAAAAGACCAAGTGCACAGTCTGGGAGTCTTCCTGGACTCTGTGCTAACAGGTGGCTGCAGTGTCCAGGAGTGCTTAGGTTGGTACATCAGCTGCAGCACTGTCTGGAGAGGACAGGCCTTGCCTTAGTTATCCACCCACTAGTGACATCCAGGCTGGACTGCTGGACTGTGCTGTACATGGGGCTGTCTTTGAAGACAGTCTGGAAACTTCAGCTGGTGCAGAATGCGGCCACCTAAGTGTTGGTGGGGACAAGGCAATTTGATCATATAACATGTATACCACACCAACTGCACTGGTGTGTTCCAAGCCCAATTCAAAGTGCTGTTTTTGACCTTTAAAGTCTTAAAATGGTTTGGGACCAAATGACTTGAAGGATTGCCTTCAGCTCTATCAGCCTGCCCACACTTGTAAGATCAGCAAGAGAGGCCCTTCTCATTTGTCAACCTGTGAAAGCAGTTAGGCTGGCATCCATACAAGAGAGGGCCTTTTCCGCAGTGGCCCCACACCTCTGGAACAAGTAGCTATCAGGGGTCTGCCAGGCCCCATCATTAAAGGCTTTTAAGAAGGCCCTGAAAATGTACTACTTTTTTCTGGCCTTCCCCTGATTGTTTTATCAGACTGGGTTGTAGCTGCAGTTGTCCGTTTAAAGTTTCATTTTATGCTGGTGTTTGATTTTTTTTAGGATTTTTGCTGCTGTTGCTGATTTTATTGTTGTTTTCACTGTGTTCTTACTGTTTTTATTGTTTTTACTGATTTTATTGCCAAATTGGTTGTTATTATGTGTTTTATTATTGTACGCCACCTTGGGAGGGCTCCTGCCCTGAAAGGCGGCCAAGAAATACCTTATTTAATAAAAAATCATTATCCCCAGCCAGACCGGAGAGGCCCAGGTTCAAGTCCCCACTCAGCCACAAAGCTCATTGGGTGATCCTGTGCCAGTCGCTGCCTCTCCAGGATTGTTGAGGGAATAAAAAAGGGGCGCCGTCTGTGCTGTCTTGAGCCCCTTACAGGAAGGACAGGATAAGAAGGTGTAAGAAGATGTGGTGTCGACTTTTCCATCTAAAAAATTAAATTGTTTTAATGCGCTTAATCTGAAATAGGTTTAACAGATTACTTCCTGTGGTGTAGCATCAATCCAGATTGTGGAACCAAGGGCTTCTGGGTGCATCCAGTAGAGACAACGTTCCCAGTTCCCTTCATTTATAAAGAAAATGAAAATTCACTCCCAAGCGAGCAAGTTTAAGGATTACAGTTTCAGGGGCTCCTTTGTCCTTAGTGAGGAGGGGAGCACCACACCCCCAAGCCAACGGCAAGCAGGAGCCTCTCACTTATCACCCAAGATAGCTGCCTGTAGGGTAGGGCTGCCTGTTTTGACACAGGTACTTCTTGCCTGATACCAGAGTTAAAAAACAGAAATATTTACAAGAGAGAGAGACAGAACAGGAGGGAGCACTAGGTGAAGGTGAGGGAAAAGGCCCGGTAACCGAAGTTTGTGAAGACATCGATGTGGTGGCTGCTTCCAGCCGCTGTCAGCACCTGAGGAAGAAGAGCAAAGGATGGTGCAGGCCAAAGGGACATGGGGTTAGAGACGGCTGAATACTCACCCACCAGCCCTCCCACTCTGCTTCTCACCCCATCCCATCTCCCACATCCCTCTCACTTTTAAATTCCAGTTCTGCCCTTTCCCCATACAGCAACACTATCATTCCAAAATACGTAACACACCCCTATCAGAAAACTCCAAATGCCCTACCCCTTGCATGAAGCCTCTCCTTGCCAAAGTCCTGAGCCCTACTACAGGGCCATCTCCCTTCCAATCTAGCTTGCCCGTTCAGGTCTTTGGTAGAGGCCCTGTTCCACATCCCACCACCAATGGAGGTGCAGTTGGTAGGTATGGAAGACAAGGACTTCTTGGTTGTGTTGGCCACACTGTGGAGCTCCCCTCCTGTGACACACATTTGGCTTCCTTTCTGTTGACATTTCAGCATCCCATTAGGACCACTTGGTTTCAATGCAGCTGTTTCTCAAAACACAACCAATGTTCCCCTTCCTATTTTGCTGTGATTCTCTGATGCTGTTTTTGTTTTTCTACCACTGCTGTTGCTTTTGTTTTAATAATTTTAAAGTAATTTGTGGCTTACTCAGGGCTGTGTTTTAATTCTGGTTTGTTAGCTGCCTTTGTGTGTGGGGGGGATGAGCGGGTTGGTTGAATTGGGTCCCACTTTATGGGTCAGAAAAACATTAAAATTCAATGATTAAAAAAACCTGCTGGTTTAAGACCAGAGCTAAGGGTTTCTCATGTGGCTCAAGCTCCACAAAGCCAGGAAATTGGAAGGTGAGGCCTTAACTGGTCTGATCAGTGATGAGGTTGTGCAATGTCAGAATATGCACTTGCTTACAACTTATCCTCCATGCACCCACACTTTTCCTTGGTCTTTCAAATCCTGATGGGGGAGATGGAGCACCTGTGAATAAGCGAAGATGTCCACGTTGCCCTTGTCCTGTCCTGCCTTATGAAACATCTGAGCTTTACTGTTTTGCTAGATGAGTCCTCCTGTGAGTTGACCCGTGCCAGTTGTTGCTTACATCAGTAGCTGGCAGTGAGAGGGAGCCCTCTTCCAGTAGTAAGGCTAGATGCTTCATATAACAATACAGAACCAGGACAATATGGGGCATCTTTGCTGACTGAGGAACAGTGTGGCTGCATGGAGGGAGTTGTAAGCAAGCTCAGTTTGTCACATTGCATGACATCAGCACTGATTTCGGGGCACATCAGTTAAGGCATCAGCTTCCGATTTCCTGGCTTTGTGGAGCATCAGCCCATGTGAGAAAGCCTTAATTCTGATCTTAAACTGACAGGGTTTTTTTATCATTGAATTTCCCTGGTTTTTTAAAAAAGAAAATGTATAATTAGCATTGGCAATCCTACCCCCTCTTCCCAATTTCTTTGAATCTGCTTTCTTGCAAGTTTACCTATGCAATCAATGGAATTATAAATACTTAACCAATGAGAATCAGGATTTCGTTTCAAGAATGAGGATTCTAAAATCTTGGGGGAAACTTCCAGAGAGAGAGGAGGCTGTCCTCTGCAGGAAGTCGCCCTCCAGCTATAAAAAGCAAGGAGAATGGCAAAGGAGGGGGTGGAGCTAGCAAGCGCAGCCCCACTTCCCTTCCTCGCATGTAGAGTTTACACACTATGAGAATGACTTATTGGGGCTAGATTCTCACAACCATCTTAGTAAGCGTACATAGAGTGTGGATGCACATTCAGTGTAATGTGCAAATATACCCCTAATGTAAGACACAATCCTTGCATGTCCTTTTCCTACCACACAAGAGATCCAGTTCACAGGTAACCACAAATTGCAGATTAAATAACCCATGATTTGCAGGTAACAAGCGAATGCACTGTCTCCGGTGCCATCCTCACTTCTGCTTTCTGTAAACCTATGATCACCCTGTTTGTAGGTTGTGAGCGTGACGTGAACCCAGAGCACTGGGTTGTTTAGGGGCTAAGCAACCCAGCAGTTAACCCATGGTTTGTGCTGGTTTAATATGGATCAGTCCCCATGAGTGGTAGGTAGGGGGGTTTAACACTTTGCCCTATGCCTGCAATTTACCTTACAACTGAATGCCAATTTGGCAATGTAGATTGGAGGCATGGGGGGCCTGATCCAAATTGGGACCACAGGGGGTGGGGGCAGAAACTTAGTTTCCATACCTGCCCACCCCCAGTTCTAGAGTCTCAATCCATGCAGTAACACGTAGTCTCAATTTGTGAGATCACATTCCATAAGTAAAGAATAGGCATGGCACAAAGAAGCTCTCAGTAACAAAATTCCATTAGAAAACACTGGAGTACTGGCAGCATTCTAGCTTCAGAGTGAAACTGAGTGTGCCCGACATAAGTTTGGCAGCACTTGCTGCCATAGGCTTTCATGGAGCAGAAAAACCTTCATAACTTTTGAACCGCTGCTCAGAATTTCACCAGACCATTGAAAGGCATACTGCCTCAACAAGCCAGAATAACATACATCAATCTTTTCCACCAAAATTTTAAAGAAATATATATGCCAACCTACAGCCTGGAGAAAAAAGTACAAATGGATCCATTTTCAGGACATTTTAACTTGCTGTACCTGTGCCACTTTTTATGAGATTGGTTTGAAATTTTGCACTATTGTAGACCTCATCAGATAGATCATGGCTGCCAAGTTCCAAATTATTAGCTCAAGATGGGTAATTTTTTATAAGCAGTAGAATTTTGAGGCTTAAAAAGGTGGAACTGTTTTTTCTTTTCTTTTTTGGCAACTCACCTTAACTGAAGGGATACTCCTAGGCCCCTTTAATGTTTTAATAGATACATCTAAAATTTCCCATTTAGGTGCTTAGGTCTTTGGGTTTCTTCCAACCAAAGTCCTAGGATAGTATCTAATGTTAAGTCGTATGGAGAGTAGAACCATTGAAATGAATAAAACTTAAGTTAATCATGACTACGTTAAGACCATTTCAGTCGGACTACTCTGCGTAGGACTAACATTGGATACTACTCCTAGTTCACAACTTTGGCATGCCTTCACTGAAAAGTGAACAACTGCCTCCCATTTGCCAGTCCCTTCCTCCTTGGCCACTTCATCTTCAGTCCAGATTCCCACCTACCAAAACTAAGCTCTGCCCCTTCCACAGGCAAGGCCCCACATCCATTCCAGTCACCTAACCTTACAGGCCTCCATTTTACAAGCTGCCATGCCTGCTTCCTTTTCTGCCATTCCCGACCCACGAGGTACCTTGTGCTCTGGTGAGTGTTCATTGATGGAAAGCGAGTGGACACAGCGTGGGATGCAAGGGATTTGAGCCTTCACTTCCCCACTGATCTGTAAATGGTTAATGGTTGGGCTGTGGCCAGCAGAGAGAATCTGTGGAAGACAGATTTGGGTAGGGAGAAAAGATACTTACTGGAAGGTAGGGATGCCAGAGAAATCCATTTGGGGGGTGGAGTTCAATGACTTTTCCTAGGTTCAGCTCCCCAGACTTCATTTTTGTTCCTGCTGTGGTACCTGATGCGATCTGCTGCAAGTCGGGCCAGTTTGCGGATTTTCCAGGAATTTTGCATATTTTTCTTTGGAAGGTTGTGCAATTTGCACAAATTTATGAGCAATTTACACAAATTACGGCTGAATTTGCACAAATTATGCAAATTATGAGCAAATTTTAGCCACAATTTACATAAATTGCTCAGAAATTTGCACAAATTGAAGACCCTTCCCCCGCCAAAAAAAAGCCCACCAAAAAAGTTCCCCGAGTTCATGGAACAGCCTGCAGCTTGGCTCGCAGACACAAAGAGAGTCAGACACGCTGTGGAACTCCACTGAGCCAAAAAAGAACCGGATTTCCCAGTGATGGACATCCCTAGTGGAAGGAGGAAAACTGAAGCAATTAAAAAAACAATCCCAAGCGTGGAAGAGAAGAACAAGAGAGAGAATGGAAGAGAAAAGAATGGATGAATAAACAACAACAACAACAAATAAAGTGAAGGAGTGGGGAGAATGCAGTAATCAAGATAATGAAAAAAGAGCCTGAGCAAAAAAAAGAGGGGAGCCTGGGGGGCTCAAGCTCAGGGGTCAAAGACTTACCAGGTCCTGGTAGAACATGACTTGCTGCTGGCACTGGGGCACGGGAAATACTGTAGTGGGTGTGACCGACCGTAGATGCCACAGAGTGAGTGCAGGGCCCCCACCACACACCTGAGGGAGGAGAAACATGGAACCACACATGAAGGGGAAAAAACACACCAAAGGAACACTCATCCGTTGCTCCTCACACAAACTTCCCAGAGGCTGAAAATATCCACAACCCCTTGCTTCAAGCCATCAGTTTCAGAAAAAGATAAGCGGAATGGGGGGCTCCAAAGAAGAGGGAGCTAATGTTAGTGATGCTGGACCAATGAGATACCCAGGAACGGTCAAGGCCAGTGAACACCCAAGATTGGTGCACTCCAGCCAAGTGCATGTTGGGATATTTAGCCATTCTCTTCCAGCAACAAAAAGTCAATGCACTCACCATCCAGTCAGAGTCAGTTGCCAGGCAACGGATCCACTTCCCATTCTGCGGCCGGTTGCATTCCTAGGGAAGTTGAGGCAAGCATTAGGGGAAGATGGCCGAAGGAAGGTTGTTTACTGACTGGTTAAGCTGCAATGTTGGGCCCACTATATAAAAAGCCTCTTCTTGGAAAAGGGTAATGGCTTGTTTCCCCAAAGGCTTTTGTTGTTTCAGTAAAATATGAGATGATATATATGAGGTAATCAAATGTTAATGTATGTGTCCAGTTTTTATTAGGAATTGTTCTGATGAGTTGCAAACTCCTTTTATTCTTTGTTAGCAGGAGCTGCTTGGTTTCAGACATGTGTTTCTCTTCTATTTTATTTAAAAGAAATTACAATGGGCAGCTGGACAAGTGTAAAATGAAAAGCGGTGCCGGACAGGAAAACTCTGTGTATTCTCTAGTCTGGAGGAAGATAGATTTAAGAGCACCATACCTCATATTTATGCACTTCAATGGATTGAACTTGACCTCCAGTACGTAAATCTGCAAAACAGAGATCCTTGGGTGAGACCAGCCTTTTCTTTCCAATCGTCTAGACAGCCATCTCCCATTCTCCCAGTCCCAGAATACAAGCCAATGGGTGTAAGACTCATCTCCCAAATTTAATCCGCAAAAGTCGGTAGAGAATGGAAAGGTGAGATCCATGTGGTCTTGGGTTTGTTTGTTTGTTTATTTATTTATTTAACAATATTTATGAATTGCTCACATTGAAGGAATGTCTAAGCACTGTACAAAAAAACAAACAAACCCAGGTCTTCATACAGAGGAGAAAATTACCTTCCCAGGAATGGCTGTTGGAAAATGTATGTTTTCAGTAGGGGCTAAAACCCCAGAACAGTTGGCACCTGCCTAATCTGTAGTGGTTGGGAGTTCCAGAGAGTGGGTGTTACAACATGAAAGGCCCTATTCTGAGCCATGTTGAGCCAAACCTACAAAATCTTGGGTACCACCAGAGGGTATCTCAGAGGAGGCTGGGGGTTCCAATGTCAGCAGGGCTGTGAATCCACTCTGGGTTACCGTCAGGACTCTAAAGGAGCTATCTAAGGTGCTGAACCCAAGCCCTAAAATAGGTTCAGCATCTTGGGTAGCTCCTTTAGAGTCCTGACTTGGAGTATGTTAAACCTGGCCCAGTAGCAGATAGGCAACCAGTGCAGTTCCTTCAGCATAAGTGTAATATTTTGGGAGTGTTCTCCAAATTCAGAACTAAAATAAAAATCTGTCTTGCTTTTCAAGAAGTTCCAAAGGAGCTAACAAGGTAATAAAAATGAATTCTAAGACATCATCCCAGAAAAGTAAATGTAGTATGTATAAGCCTAATAACAATTAACCAAGTAACTAGAGAACAACAGAATACATTCTAGGAAGCTTTGCATATGGACCTCAATTCCTGGAGGATCATACTTTGGCAGGTTTGATTAGGGAGCCTGTTCCACAATAGTGAGGCCACCACTGATAAGGCCCTGCTCTGACAGGACCCAGATTTAAAATTCCCTTCAGAGATGGGACATGCAGCAGGAACTCAACTGATTTTAAAGGGGTAGGGGAACATTTGGAGATGAACTCTCTCAAATACACAGGGAGGTAACAAGAATCTTGACACAGGGGCAGGAGGAAAAGAAAGGGATGGACAGAAAGTAGATCTCTAAATTGGGGGGGGGGACTTCAACTCCCAGCATTCCTGACCATTGGCCATGCTAGCAGGGGCTTCTGGGAGTTGAAGTTCAAAACATCTGGAGAGCTCCCTTCAGCCTACCAGAGCAGTAAACCACGGGTTCTTACCCCAAAGGCGCACAGTGCCATCCTCGCTCCCTGACAGGCACTCCCTGAGCTGCTCCCGAAGGGCCAGACAGTGGATGTAATCGGTGTGTCCCTGATATTCATGCTGTGAAGGAGACCGATAAAAATGGAGAATGACTTAAGATCCACCAGGCGCGGGTATGGGTGTGTGTGTGTGTGTGTCAGATAAATGCCCCACACAGATTAGCATTCTGGCTTCAGACCACAGAGAACCAGATGAAGGGCACCCACCACAGGGGCTTCATGTGCAGGGTCTGACACCCACTTCCTGCTACCATTATTAGCCACCAGCATCCATTAACTCAGAGATATTCCATCCCTGAATGCAGAGGTAACCTATACAGGAACAATTACATTAAAATAGGGGGTCTCTGTTGTGATGGATGGAGAGGTACAGCAGTTTGTGGAAGGAATAACCTCTAAGAAATAATGTTATACTGTGATAGTATATCACTATTGTGATACAACATAGAATGCTGAGATGCTAATAGTTTTTAGCCCTTGTGGGAGGGGAAGCTGATTGTGCACTAAAAGCTTGGAAATTGACTGAGGAAGTGGAGGAAATTGACAAGATTAGGAGCATTTATTCAGATTGTAATAACAATTCAAGAATAATCTAGTAAGAAATCCCTTGAGGAGATCAGACAGGCTGCTGGGCTGCACTAAACAGGGGTGAAGAACCTCAAATCCAGCCATCCAAGATTCCCTAGGTGGCCACGCCCCTTCCCTGGCCCTACCCCCTTTGCCTTCAGCCCCACCCACCACCAGAATGCAGCCCTCAAGAGCTCCTCCAAAATGGAATTTGGCCCACTGGCTGAAAGAGGTTCCCGACCCCTACGCTAAACCTGGGATATATCCCCACATCTCATCTGCCCCACACCCCAAGGACTCACAGTAAAAGCTCCAGACTCCAGATCCATCATGTGAATAGCACAGTCTCCTCCTGCCATTAAAAGACTATTATCCTGAAGGAAGAAAAACATATATATGATGTGTATGAGGTAGCCAAATGACCCATGCTGAAACCTTCTCATAGTGCACTGCAGTTGTACCTTGAGGTTCAGCTGAAGGCTGTTGATTTCTGGCACCTCCAGGCTGCTCCTGAAGAGAAAAGGAAAGATGAGCAATGCATCTGTATCGTGGGTAAAGGGAAACGTAGAAGGTGGTGGTGAAAATGAAAAGGGAAACAGAGTCATACCCATAAGGCGGCCTCCTACTCCAGGCTTCTTTGCAACCCTAAGGCAGAAGGCAGAAGGATGTTAAGAACAACACAGCAGTCAGGAGAAACACTGCAGAGGGACTGGTAAGCAACCCAGCCTTACCTTTTTGATGATCTCGCTCCAGTTCCAGGCCTTGACTTCACCATTGCCAGCACTTAACAGTTGCCGGTCTGTGGATACCATTGCGTAGATGGGGCCATCATGGGCTACAGAAAGAAAGCAGCACATTTCAAAGGTGGACTTGGCATGACAGGGTGAAGTGCATCCTGGGAAATCCTCGGCTGGGCATCAACAAGTGTTACCAAATGTGTTCGTCGGGAAGCCCAACTGAGGAGCTCCCAAGCTGAACTCTGCTCGAGCCAAGGATTTCCCCCAGATATTGGAAGGTGGGGAGATGGTGGCCACTGCAGCCACCTACCTGGCCCAGGGCAGCTACTCTTAGGAGCAGGCCCTTAACATTTGGGCTTGTAAAAAATGGTTGTCAGTATCAGCCACAGTGGGCCCACCAAGGTCCTGACACTTGCCCGACCATGCCACGTGCCAACACCAGACCTGGGAATATGCTTTATGGGAGTTCCTGGAATTGGCCAACTGTAATAAACAAACAACCAGGTTGGCATAAGCAAGCACAATGCATCTTGGGAGATGTTCACCTGGGCACGGACACCTACCTACAAAGGTCACCACTGGCTTCTTGCTCTCCTCTTTGGCCTCTGAGCTCAGCGCTGCCGAGAGGCTGTACATGAAGAAATATGGTATAAGGTAATTTGGAGGTATGCCCCACCCACCAAAAGTACACTTCTTATTAAGAAAGGCTTGACTACCTGAATATGGCAATCTCTCCATGGTTGTTCCCAGCTGCTAAATACTTGCCGCAAGGCGAGACGCTCTGGGCGTAGATGGTCATATGCAGGAGCTCGAGGGATCGCTGGATATCCATCTGGCAAAAACAGAAAACAGGAAAGGTAAAGCCAACAAGAGCTATCTTGATGAATCAAGGCTCCATCTAATCTATTCTGTTTTGAAGCTCCCCGTCTCCTGCAGTGGTGTGACCAGCCTGCCCAATGAGAAGCCCCAACTGGGCAGAAATGAAACACAACACATGCTGGGAACTCTCAAGCTACCACAATGAAAAGAGATGTAATCTGGATTATCCCCTCTACACTGGTAAAGTTCGCTGCATTGCATACTGGGGAACGTCCAGAGGTCATGGTCAGAGAGCACAAACCCTGGAACACCTCATGTTATGACAGGGTTGCCACCTTCTTTACTTGACAGGGCTATTATTGTCTTTGTTTTATTCATGCCAGGCAGCTGTTAATCCAGTGATAAACCTGAGAAAAGCTTCACTGCTGAATGTCTACCTGTTGTACAGCTATTAAAGGCACAGGTAACTAATATATTGCTGACAACTCACCTGTTGGCCTATGTGGGTGCAGTGCATTATGGGAGTATCAAGACATGCGTCCACGCACAAGCTCATGCACACACACTTCAAAATGGCACGCTCTCACACAATATACTGAAAGCTGGCCTGCCTCCATTTTGATCATATTCCCAAACACAGCCTACCTTTCTTTGTTATGCTTCTGCTCATGTCATGGCAACATTTATATCACACCCCCGCTCTGAAATAATTGACTACAACACTCCATAATCACTGCAACAGCCAGGCAAGAGCCCAAGACATAAAGGAGTACAAAGCTAAAACTTTCTTTGTCTGGAGAAGGGGGGGGTGGTGATTGTTTTTTGATGCCAAGTTTTCTTCACATTAATGGGGTAAAAGCGACAGCTTTTCATGGAAGACAGTAAAATATTTCTTTTCAATATTATTATTTGGCAGGGCTATATTGTCAGCCCTATCCCACCTTCCAATGGAAGCAAAGACAGTAGTTTGTGCTTTTTCTAATTAATGCCTTAGGTGGTGGGAGAAATCTTTTAAATGTTTTGGAAATATGATCTAGAGTTTCTTATCCATCTATTGCAGGTTGAGAGTGACACTGAGTCTATGACAGTGTGGCTTACAACAAATCTTCATACCTAGTCCAGTATTATCCCCTATTGTAGCAAGGATGGCAAGGAAAGGTGACTCATGATTAATCAATGTTATAAGTCACTGTTAACATCCCCATGTGGCCTGCTGGGGAGACATGAGCTGTAAGATACTGGTTTACAAAAATTCTGAAATGTAGTCCAGTGTTGTTATTTTCACATTCCAAACAGGAGGTGGGGTAGGCCAAAAAATAGGGCCTCATAAAAATCCTGTAATGTAAGGTAGCACATTGTTAATATTCCCCTTAATGTTGATGTGGGGGCAGAGGCCGAGGAAGAGATGTTGTATTATGATCTCCACATTTCAGATGGGGGCAGATGTTCATAGATAATAGGTGTGTTCATATGAAGATCTCTCAAGTGTGTGTAGTAGGAAACGGCTATACATGGCATCCACCCCCACCTCCAAACACATCAACGCCACCAGATGCACCAGCCATGTCCCCTACTGGCCGCAAATTTGGCCAGCATCTAAAGTGACCGTACATATATATAGTGCCTCTACATAAGAAAGTGCCTAAGGGTGCAATCCTAAAGGCCTACAACTCCCAACATTCCACTGGGAGTTGTAGGCCTTTTCTCTGTCTAAACATGCGTAGGATTGTGCCCTAAGTTTGCTTTTTTCCTCCTTCTTCCCAGCCCCTGTTCCTTTCGTGTCATGTCTCTTAGACAGTAAGCCTCTTTGTGAGCCGTTCTGGGAGCCTTAGCTAAAGAGTGAGATAAAAATACTTAGAATAAAAATTCAATGCTAATAGGGCCGCTGGGCAAATACGCAGCTAGCATGCATGTTGGCAGGGGCAGGATGTGACCCCACTCCCCCCTTCAATGCTAGTGACTCACAACAACTCTCTCATAAAGACTTTAAGAACAGTCCCCCACCCCACCCCTGTCTTTAGTGCTGAAATTCAATGGACATCCCAGATAACAGGTCTCCAGTTCAAAATTTCTTCTACATGCACCTCTTAGGCAAGATGAAGACAGGCAATAGATCAGTTTCTTAGGATACAGAGAGACATAACAAGTTAGCTCATTTCACTACATCACTATTTTATTAGTGCTATTTGTTTTACAGTTGTTTTTTATTTTGTTGTGATCTGTATTTTTTACAGCAAGCCACCTCCAGTTTCATAGAAAGGCAGGGACATGTGTACAAAAATAACTTCAACCACTCGATTACAGACCCTGTTGAGGACAGAAGAGCAACAGGGCCACCACATCGCAGCAAGGGCCCATCTACTTGCAGCGCAACCCAATCATGCCAACATACCTGGACGTAAGCCTACAGAACACAGCAGGACTTATGTCTGAGTAAGCATGCATAGGATTGTGCTGTTTGTATTTGCCTCTATTGCTATTTAATTTTATTTACACACTGCTAGTTTTGGTTCTTCATGATTTTGTCTCTGCTGCTGGTTTGGAATTTGTTGCAAATGTGTTTTAACAACGATTGTTTTTATGATTTTGGCGTCCTGTAAGCGCTTTTGCACAATTCCTTTTTTTGGAGGTGAAAAGCACAGTACAAATAAATAAAGTTGCAATCCTATGAACCTTTAGACAGAAAAAAGCCCTACAGCTCCCAATATTCCCCATGCTGGGGATTGTAGGTCTTTTTTCAGTGGAGGCTGAAAGTGATCTGCACTCTGGGTTGTAGTCAGAACCAGTCAGAACTCTAACGGCGCTATCCAAGGCGCTGAAGCCATTTTGAGGGTTGGGTTTCAGCACTGTGGACAGCTCTTTTAGAGTTCTGACTGAAACCCAGAGCGGATTCATAGCACCGGCCCCACCGACTTTTTCCTGTCGAAACATGCGTAGAGTTGGGCCTTAATAAATAAAAGAGCCAACCACCCCAAAAACAGCCCTCCACCGCAGGCCGACTCGCCCGGCGCTCCAGCCCACTCAAAGGCTTGAAGGAGCCTCGCGCTTTCCCCGCCCATAAAGGTGCCAAAACTAAACCCGACGGCAGGGGGAACGCGCCAACTCTCAGCTCTCCATCTCTATGGTCACAAGAGAGCGCGGCGGAAGACATCGCAGAGCGCGGCGGGATTCGTAGGATCCGCAGCCAAAATATCGGCGGAGGGAGCCGGAAAAGAAGAGAGAAGCGAACTACGTTCCCCGGCACACCTCGCGGTGCCATGCCTTCCCCATCACGTGACAAGAAAATCCGTTGGCGCTTTACAGCTTGCTACTTCCCCGGGTTGTTGTAGAGAAGAACTCAGGAATTCTTGTGGAGAAGAGCGCGAGAAATATCTCCGAGCGGTAAGAGAGATTTTATTTTTATATATATATATATATATATATATATATGCATACATATCTCGCCATTATCTTGTGGCGCATGCGCAAACGCCACCTCCGGGCCCGCATTCTTAGCCATTCCTCCCACCAGCCCCCGCGGCTGCGTGTGGCGGCACTAACCGTTAGCGGCGCCGCGTTCTCTCCGCCGCAGGACGCACATGCAGAGAATTAACCGGCGTCCTGCCCCCACCGTTAGAGATAGCCACGCCCTTTCCTGTAGAGTGGACACCGCCTATTAGGGCTCAGGGAAGCGCAAAGCATGCTGGGGGTCCATTATCTTGGTATCACGGGAGTGCTCTCAAAATGGCTGTAAACGGGCGCAAAGCCTGCTGGGGTCCTCACGGCGCTTCGCGTCCTGATGTGGGCTTGGGCTGGATTAGCCAGCTCAAGTCTGGTCGAGGCAAATTCGCTTTCTCCCGAATTGGCCTGACAAACACTAAGGATCTTGGTAAACCGCATGTGATTTTTTTAGACGCAAAGACTTTGGGCGGGAAAGTGACAATCGTACAGTTATATCATGACATTCACAATCCCAAGCCCTTGAGGTGCAGCAGGTTTTAAAAACGTTTTTTAAAAGAGAAATACTTAGGACAGTCCAGGTTCATCCACTGCAGCTGTCATATATTGTTTTGATTAAACACAGTGCATCTGGGACTGTTCAGCTTAGAAAAAAGGCAAGTAAGGGGCAGGTATACACAACTATGCATGGTGTGGAGAAAGTGGATAGGGAGACATTTTTCTCCCTCTCAAAATACTAGAACCTGGGGTCATCCCATGAAGCGGATTGGTGAGTGATTCAGGACAGAAAAAGGGAAGTACTTCTTTACACAGTGCAGAGTTAAACTATGGAATTTGCTATCAAAAGATGTAGTGAGGGCTGTCCACTTGGTTTGCTTTAAAAGGGGATTAGAGAAATATTAAGGCTGTCAGCAGCTACTAGTCATGATGGCTATATATTGTGTACAGTATCGGAGGCAGTAGGCCTCTGTTTGCCAGTTGCTGGGGAACACAAGCGGGCAGCTGCTAAGCTCATGTTTTCTGGGTTTCCCATGAACATCTGGTTGGCCACTGTATGAACAGAATACTGGACTAGAGAGGCTTTTGGTCAGATCCAACATGACTCCTATGTGCTTATCTTAGAATTGTCCATAATTTTTTAACACCATCCACTATAAAGAACACTGCACCCAATATGTGGATAAAAATGTTTGCTTGGCTAAAAATGCCTTTTGTCATTCCCGAGGAGATATTTGCTGGGAGTTTCGTTGTGGTATTCTAAACCTAGAGAACAGCTAAAACTGATAAGAGACCACAGTGACGGACAGGCAAAGAAGCAGTGCATTAGATATGTTGGGTTCTTCTTTGTCAGATCAAAACCAGCATGTTGAATTGTGTCCAGAAGACAACAGAGTTGGTGGAGATGCTGAGTCACTGGTTTAATGCAGTGGCTTTTCAAACTGTGTTCCACGGAACCCTGGGGTTCCTTGCTAAAAAATATTTAGGGGGTACTGCCTTGCCTGCCACATCAGTTGGCCCCTGCAGTGCAGTGCTTCAGAAGATGGTTGAGTACACTGTCTGTATGGAGCAACGCAGGTATACTTTCCCAAATACTCTTAAGATGGATGAGCAAAAGGTAGATCCCTGATGTTTTGGGCTTCAACTCCTAGAAGCCTCCACCAGCATGGCAATGGTCAGGAATGCCAGGAGTTGAAGTCCAGACCATCTAGAGATCTACTTTCTGCCCACCACCCTTGCTGTAAGTCACAAGGTCCCACTGCACACCATTTATTAGAACCCAAAGCTGGAAAACCACTGGTCTAACATGCATGCTCCCAGTGACCCACTTTCATGAACGTACTAGTTTCATGTTCTGCACTAGGAGCCTTCCCACAATGTTATAAGGTCGTAGCCTGCATCCTTCCATTAGCAAGCCTGCCCTCCGTTGTACTAAGACAAGACTGGCATGATTGTGGCTGTGTGGGAGAAGACTCTGTTTAACCCAGCCACCCACTGCCGCCATCACCTTTTCACATTTTGCCTCACAGATGGATCCTACAATTGGCCAGCAGGCGCCAATGGCCATTCCATCCAGCCAATCCCTGCGCTGCTCTCTCTTGTCCAGGAACATGGGCTGGAGCCACGGTGTTGTCTCTGGCCAGCAATGGGATGCAACACAAAGAATGCCAAGGACAAAGCCAGGCCAGAGATGGGTGATCTTCAGTGGTGTGCAGCGGCCCCGGTAAGCATGTGTGCTGTGAGGCTTTTCCCTTGGACAAAGAAAGGATACATTTTGTGGATGGGTCATGGAGAGAAGAATAGATTTGCACGAGTACTTGCCTATCTGGTATTTATTCACAGACATATAGCAGCTCCCTGTTAAAGGCTTTCAGACTGATGTCAAGGGAAGAGAGCTACAGCCATCTTTGTTCGCCTTTTTATATTCCGGCTTTGTTGTTTGAGTAGCGCCTGCTCTAAAGGAAAATGTCGGGAGGGGGAAAGGGGCAGGTGGTGGGCTATATTCAAACACTGCAGATTTATTTACTATGGGTATTGATATACTGCTAAGATTCCCTAGGCAGTTTACAATAAAATTCAGTTTCAAAAACCCCACAAGTTAACTAAAGTAACTGCAAAACTACTACTACGGCTTTAAAAGCCAGCCGCGTAAAAGAGGTGTTTTTTTTTTTTTTTTAAGTCCATAAAATATTTTCAAGCTTGGGAAAATAAAAGGGTCTTTGTGTGTCCCAAATGACAGGGCCCCCATAGATCTGAAGATATAGAAACAGGCAGTCCCATGGGGGAGAGGGAATGGCTGTTATAATTTCAGCTGAAAAGGAAGGTATGGCAGTGGGACAAAGTAACAAAGATGGGGAAATTGTTGGTTCTTGAATGCAACTCTAGCCTCTTGTTTTAGGTGCCGGTCAGCCTCCCTCGCTTTCAAGCGCCATCTGGAGAACAGAGATCAGTAAGTGGTGTAAGATGAGGGAATATGGCTGGGGTGGGAGCCTGTTGACAAGAGTGGGCCTAGCTCATCTTCATACTTGACTTTCCTCTGGAACTTTTTGTGCTGGCAAAATGCAGCTCATCTTTTTTACCAGAACTGGGTTTTGGGGAGAAATGTGATCTAATAGAGCTCAGAAATGTGTTTTAAAATGGTTGTATTAAAAGTTATTGAGACATTCTTGAGGAAATAGAATATAATAAAATCTCAGGTTTTTAATACTTGCAGATTAGGCAAATAATATCCAATTTAATAATTAAATTTGGGCCACTAAGAGGTTACTTTAGCTTAGAACCAATAATAGCAAATGGGGTACATAAGGGAACTTCAATTTTATAAAATTATAGTTAACCTAAGGGTGCAATCCTGTGCAGGTAGGTGGCCGCCTCCGAACTTGGAAGTGACCACCTATCAAATGCAGGGCAGGAGAAGCAACAGAATTTAATAGTGGGGGCGGGGGGGAGAACTGGATTTTACAGTTTTCCAGGGCACTGCATTTTGAAAACTCTGCGTAACTTCATGCTCAGAGAGCAAGCTTTATTGTGTTAAGGCCACAGTTCAATAACTTTAAGTTGAGTGTGCACCTTCATATTATATCTCAGTCACTACTGTCCTAGGAACAGCTTGTGCACTTATGTTGGAGGGCATCTGCATTGAAAGTTCCCTTAACGGCTCAGCATACCTGGCTACAAAGCAGCAGTATAAGGGACCATAAATATTGCATAAAGTGCCACACTGCATTTTGGAAGCCCTCATGTTTGCACTGTTTTAAAATAATACCTTCAATGCAGTACTCCAGTCATTGATTTAATAAATAGTGCCAATAGCCAAAGTGGGGAAATTGAGCTTGCCACAAATTCATATTAGGCAAGATTGTCCAGCTCTGATGTCATTGCCGTCGCTCTCCACACCGCAACAGGGAACCCAGTTCCAAGCACTTCCTCTCAGAGGACAAGATGGCTGCCCGCTTTAACTCCCTTAGCCTGGACAACGACCACATCTACAGTTCCAACGGCTTCCCTGTTCACGATGACAACCCCAAGTGGCAGCAGGCCTACACACGATTGAAAGAGCTGCAGCAGAGGTACTCGGGACTGCTATGTGCGTTTAGAAAGTGGGATCAGAGAATAACGTAATCATGACGTTGATGGTAGTCTTGAGTTCAACTGGTAGAAGTGGGAGGGGCTGTAGCTCAGTGGCAGAGTACTCGCTTTGCAAGCAGAGGGTCCCAGGTTTGATCCCCGCATCTCCAGGAAGAGCTAGAGAAAACTTCCACCTGAAACCTTGGAAAGCCACTGCCAGTCAGTTTCGACAGTATTGGGCTAGATGGACCAGTGGTCTGACCCAGTATAACGCAGCCGCCTGTGTAACAACAAGATGTATGCGAGATGATCTTCTCTATCCCAGGCTGTCCCAAGATGGAGCGGGTGAGGAAACCAGTTCAGCAGAGGAAAATGAGTTCAACAATGTAATCATAGATGGGGAATTCATCATGGCAGATTGCCCCATGCTGACACATCCTTCCCTCTCGCAAGGGGGACTTGGAGGAGTCAGTGTCGTACCTGAAGAGCTGTTTCTCTCTCTGTAAGTATAGCAGGGGTTTGGGGAGGAAAGGAGGGACAGAGTAAATAAGATCGTTTGAATGACTAACCACCGTCCTTCATTTTCCACAGGAACCCTTGTACAGAGGTTGTCCTGTGGAGCCCGCACGGTAACTCCAGTCTGCGGACCATCCAGACGTTGATGGCTCTTCCATCTTCTGTGAGCTCTTCTGCACAGCCTCAGCAAGACACAGTGGCAATACTAGAGGAAATGGAAATATGAGCTTTCATCCATCTTGTCCAACTTCCCTTTGAAGCCAAGCTTGCCCCTCCAGTTGCCCTGTCAGACTTTCAGCAAGTGGCACTATTAACCAGCCTCACACATTTTGGCACAAATGTTTTACAGTATAGCCACACTCCGCATTTTCGATCGACTGATAATTTTCTTTTCTCCACTAGATGTAAAGCATATATGCAGCAGTTTCTGTTGTGTATTGTGATGTTTTGCTATTTTCTCTTCCAGTAGGAGACTAGCTAGTAGTGATGAAAAGTGCAACAGTGGTGTCATGAGGTGCTAGGACTCAACTTGCAATATATACTTTTAAAGAATTGTTTTCAGAATGGGCTTTCTAATCTCCTCTTTTATACACTATCACAGAAGTCAGATTTGAACTTCCATCTAAAAAAGAGGAAAATCACCTTAGTTTTCTCTTGACCTCTCTCAAGAGAAAACCTTCCAAACCTTTTACTCCCGCTGCATCTCTGACATCCGTTATTCCAGAGGCTGTCAACAGGGGCCACTGTGACAAATTCTTCTTGTTGACACCTAAGGAGGGGTGACCATGATGACATGGAGAAATAAAAGCCACAGAGTTGGTTTCATATCTAAATTTCTTTATTGACTAGTGGTGTCTCCTTAACAAGTTTAATGCCATTAGGAGTGGGTTAAAACAAGGTGTTTTAATTATGTACATAATCATTTTTGTGTATATAAAATAATCCATGAAGCAGACATATTGCACAGTCAAGAGGGTCCCCAAATTTAAAGACAGTAGAGCAAGGGCCAGATGAGATTTCAATCCTGTTGTACCCACAGCTTGGGAATTGTAGGATGGAGACCACCTACCAAATCCAGTTGTAAACTTCATATTCCTAGTTTGGAGTTTACACCTCCACTTCTGATTGGTTCCTCTGTTTCAGGAGGGAGGCTGGGCAGATAGGATGGCACCCTAACCACAGCAAGGGGATGTGACCACGAGCTACTTTTTCAACCCCAGCCCTCTTTGAACGTGAACATGTGCAGCTATTCTTTCAAACGTTTGAGGGTTAATGAGGAAGAGAGGGACGATCCTATTCCAGACCTCCGTGGGAAAGCAACAACATCCTGGTTTCTAACCCATGTCTAAAGACAGTATCCTGGCCTCATTTCTGAGCAAATGCAAAAAAGAAAATGGTAACAACTCCTAGTATTGCTGGGTAGGGTGTTGTGACTAGTTTTGCTAGATTTCCCCCATTTCAGCCTACCCCTCATTAGCCACAGGCATAGCTATAGAGCAAGGAACTATCCTCCCAAACAAGTATTTCATGCCCACCCTGTTTTCTGTCCCACTGTTCCTTACAGTGTCCAAACAATGGATATTTGTATTGCACCGCAGTGGCAACCCAGGGTGGGGATGTAGGAAGAGGAGGAATAAAATAAAATGAGAAGAGTTTATAGGCAACACTGCTGAGGGGGTTGAGGGTGGGAGGAGAAAGGACTATACCCTTCAGCTCATCCATGTCCCACATCTTTCTATTCATCACCTTGTTACACATTTTTCAGTAGTTTTTTTTTTAATACTTCTCAATATGCTCTACCAGCTCCCACTTCTTCAAACACAACCTCCCACCACTCCAGCAAGGAGGGATTTCAGTGCTTATATGGATTTTCCCATCCCAGCAACTCAACCTTCCCAAAGCCTGGGGGTGAGGGGAGTGCACTTCCAGTGCTGAGAGTATTCACACAGATTCTCGTGCCCCTCCCACCACGATTCCAGACACCCCACACATCCCACACCGCAACTATTTTCACCCACTCGGCCCTCCACAGTTCAGTCCTTCTTAGAATTGGGGGGGGAGGGGGAGAGAAAATATAGGAATTGTCCTTTCAGCAGCATTTCCTAACAGACGGCTTCTTTTTAGGCTTGTTGATTTTGACGACCTCATTCTGCTGTTGGAGGCGTGCCAGGTTGTCCTGTTTGGTTCGGAGCACCATGGCTGTGATGGCGTTGAACATCTAGAGGAGGGGAAATGCATGACAAGGGGCTGAACCTTTCTCTGACCCCCAAGTTTCCCCTCACCGCAGTCACAGAGGTTTCCTTCTTAAGGCACCGAGACTTTCCCCACATCAAAGCCCCCATCTCGTCCCCTGCTAACCATCCTGCCCAATACCTCTTCAACGTTGAGGTTCTCCTTAGCACTGGTCTCAAAGAGCCGCACTCCCATCTGCTCACTGAAGCGCCGGGCATCAGCTGTGTCCACTTGCTTCCGGGACGGGTCCTCACATTTGTTACCCACTGACATGATTTGGGGAGGGGTGGAAAGAGGAGACAAGCAATGAGAGGGACCCAACAGCCTTCAAAATTACAGCAAAAAATACTGCAAGAGTAGCAGCTGTCCAGACAAAGCTATGTATCTAATTCCTGACATGTTTCAAGCCCCAGTATTCCTCAAAGGAAAACAAATTCTGAAGGGCACAATCCTATGCATGTTTAGACAGAAAAAGGTCTTACAACTCCCAGCATGCCCCAGCCAGGCAGCTGGGTAACACTGGGAGTGGTAGGACTTTTTTCTGTCTAAACATGCATAGGATCATGCCCTTAAGTTACCAAAACAAGACAGCACAGCACCAGAGTGTCTTTAAGTTAGACCACAGCACTACCTTGAGCAGTTGTACAGAGTTGACTTGATAACTTAAAAATGATTTTCCCTTGAGATTATTTAGGTTTGAAACAGGATGGGCCGTAGCTCAGAGGCAGAGCTCACGCTTTGTAGGTAGAATGTCCCAAGTCAACCCCTGGCACTGCCAGTTTTTAAAATAGGATTAGTTGCCAAGTGATGTGAAGAATCAGTCTGCCCAAAACTCTGCAGAGCCACTTCTGGTAAGAGCAGACAATATTGGTCTACATGGACAAATTGGCTGCCCTGGCATAAGGCAGTTTCTGATGACCAATTACTTTTCAGGAATTAGGTATATTTTTTTCAAACCAGCAGCTGGCAACTTGTGGCCCTCCAGATCTTTTGGCCTATGACTCCCATCAGCCGTAGCCAGCACAGCCAATGGTGAGGGATCATGGGAGTTGTAAGCCAAATCATCAGGAGGGCCACAAGTTGCCCACGCCTGGCTTTAACACAGTTGGTGCTCTTGTAGTTTCTCTTTTCCAGGAGTTTGAAAACATCTAATTAGTTAACTCTCATTTGATCCAAGAGCCATCCTGAAAACTGCAAAGCTTCTTGGGAGATGACTTCTCCAGTCTTAAGGCGTAAGGCATCCCACAAAAAGTTCCCACAACTGGACATGGCTAAACCCCACTGCATCCTGGCTACAAATAAAATCCAATGTAAATCCTACTTAGAGTACACCCACTGCAATGAATGGGATTTAAGTTAGCCATGACTAAATATCAGTCTACTCTAAGTAGGACTTACATTGGATTTTACCCTATGTCCCCATATCCAGCTGATGTTATCAACTCCCCGAAGTCACTTTCCAATAAGCTGGTATTACCAGCCTGCCAACACTACTTGGTATTCTTCCATCATTTGAAATGGCTACAGCCTACACAGCACGCTGGGATGCCTTTCTACAACTAACGGCTGGTTCAGATGGTCAAAGTGACCTCCAGGTGGCATGGTGTGAACTTGTGGTCTCCAATGTGGTGCTCATGGACTCTCTTGGCATCCACCAGGCTCCCTGCCCCTCATGATATTTATTTTATTTCTTAAGATTTTTTTAATTACTTAAAACTGGGAAGCTGGCATGCTGTAAAGCAAAATTCTGCCCTCCACTGCCATCTATATTTGAGTTCAAATGAGTGGCTTTATGTTTTGGAGCTTAGACCCCACCACGGCCTTGTACTTAGGATCTGGGGCAACTTACTTTTCTTTTAGCCTCATCAGTTTGCCTTCTGGGAAATGAATGCTTTGTGACCAGCCATGTCCACCATGGCAGCCATTTTCTGAGAGCTCTTACAACATTCTCTCAAAATTCCAAATGTGCCCACCAACCAAAAAAGGTTGGGGACCCTTCTGAACTCTCCCCAAGGATGCAACCATCTTGTCCACATATAAAGCCACAGCAAACCCAAAGTAACTTCCACAATTGCAGCAGTACTTTTTTCCAAGCCACCACGCTCGCTGCTGCGGGGTTTCCATAGCTACTTTTCAATGGGACTGCTGAGGAGTTGCATCCTCCTGCAAATGCGTCCCTAGAGCAATTATGCGATTCCAACCAGGTGACCACACCCAAGCCTCACTGCAGCCTTCCTGGCTATGCCAGCTGAGGGTGGTGGGAGTTGTAGTCCAACACATCTTGAAGGCACCAGGTTGTGAAAGGCTGCCTCACTGGATCTGAGGACGCTGCCCCAGGTTTGCTACGCCTGAGATCTAATAGCACCTCTAACACACCCCAAAGTCAGATATAAGTCAGTCACAGCAGAGATGCCATATTTCCACCTGACCTGGTATGAATGACAGCAGTGCAGCTTGGGAAAATCTTTTGGCCCACAGCTGAGCATGACTGGGATCCAGTGTACTGCGATAGAAGCATCTGAATGCCAAGCTTGGAACGCCCCATGTCCATTAAATGTCAGAAGGCAGTGAGAGAAGGTATGGTTACAAACGGAGAGTCACTCACCCAAAATCTTGCAGACGCTGTCACAGTTTTGTCCAATCTCATGCAGCCAACGCTTGACATTAACAAAGGACTCTGCATTCGTCACATCGTACACGATGATGACACCATGAGTGTTACGGTAATACCTGTCCCAGGAAAACAACAGACCATAAGATGGGAAACAGAATGACAGAACAAACCTCTCCGCCTCCCCTGGAAAACCAACCTGCTCCCCTCCCACCCGGGACTCTCTCCTCTGAATCCAGAAATTCCAACTACTTCACCTTTTCTTCATGGATTTATATCTTGCCCTTTTTACAACGTTAAAGGTTGACTCTCCCCCTCCCCATTCTAACTGACGAAGACCTGAACCCCTCCCCCTTCCACAGAACTCAAGAGTCACAAGTTAACTCCTTCTCTGCTCTCAGAATACACAGAATATCCCACACTTCCATCCCAGGCTCACGTGGAGGTGATGGTCCGGAACCGCTCCTGCCCAGCTGTGTCCCAGATCTGCAGCTTCACTCGCTCGCCATTGATCACTAGTGTCCGTATTTTGAAATCTACCCCAATCGTTGTGATATAGCTGCCTGGGGGGGATATCAGGAAGGGGGGAGGAGGAGAAGAGTTAGAGCAGAGAATCAGAGGAGGGAAAAGATAAATGGGCCAGCATGAGACCAAAACAAATTTAAGTGAGAAATTTACAAACAGAAGGGAGAGAATACACTATTGTAAAAACTACAAGAAAGGACAGGCAACAGGTAGACAAAAGGAAGTATGAACATATTGGTAGAAATATAATCATGACTGTCACCCAAAATTCTTGGGGCCAGACAACACCTGCACAGCGATGCTTGAAACTTCAAAGGGCAAAATAAAAGAACCTGGGATGAGATACAGTTAGGTTATACAAGGCCCTGGGTCCAACCCTGACCTCAGCCATGGATCCACTGGGTGACCTTGAGCAAGTCTCTTAACCTCATTTGTAGTAGGGGAAACAGCAGCAATCTCTCTCACAAGTGTTGTTTTGAGAACAGATGTAATACTCTAATATATAGTGTAGCTTGTTTACACAAACACTTTTCTGCACGGCCATTTTATTGACCGTTTGGCTAACTGGGATCATGTAGCCTGATCTCGTCTGCTCTCAGAAGCTAAGCAGGGTCAGTCTTGGTTAGTACTTGGAAGGGAGATCACCTCGGAATCAGGCTTCCTGCGTTGAGCAGGGGGTTGGACTCGATGGTCTTGTAGGCCCCTTCCAACCCTATGATCCTATATAATGATATGTTTGCCAGTGAAAGGAAGCCAAATAAAGTGGAAGGAGGTGACTCAACAAAAGCAGTTACATGTAAAAGGAGGTGGGGAGGGAAGAGAAGGGATTCATTCTAAAAAGCAATAAATGCAGCAACACTTTAAAAGGATACACAATCTGCAACTGCCAAGGGCTCAGCTGTGGCTTTGTCAGTGATGCAAATAAAACCAAGGTGTGAAAGCATTTAATTAGACTAGAACAGGCTATTTGCTCACTCTGTAGCCCAAATGAGCACTGTGTGAATTGAACCATGTTTCCTATTGTGTGCTATTATGATCCTATAATTCCTTTAAAAAACAAAAACAAAAATGAGTTATAGGCAACTGCTTGCATCACCCAGGGATCCTTTAAGCAGATTGTGCTGAAATAATGTTGCAGCATGCTCAGTATGTAGTAGTAGCCGGGACCCCCAACACAGGAGAGCAGCATGCTTACCTGAGAAGGTATTGTCTGCAAAGCGGAGTAGGAGGCTACTTTTTCCAACCCCTGGATGGGAGGAAGAGAAAAAAACAGGTCACACAAAATTTAGAAACCATTCAAGTCCTTATCATTCCGCCGCTCACATTTTTTAAATGGCCTCTGATGCAAACACAATCATCTCAACAAAGGTTGCAGCAGGTACCCCACCCAAAGCAAACATGCCTGCCCCGGTGTGTTGACTCAAGGCAGCCCCTCCCATCCAAAGCTATTGTGCCCCATGGAGGGATAGAATGTGACAACGGAACTTTGCAAGGGATTATGGGGAAACCACTGGGGATTGTGGATTACCCCACATGACTTCACTGAAGGCTAGACCAGGGGTGGGGTGGGGGTGGCAGAGAAGATAAGGTGGGATATTACAGAAGTGAACAGTACTATCGTTATGCTGAATAGTAGGCAAACACACAGATAGGATTTGGGTTTCTTACAAGCTGAAAGACGGATAGCACAGCAGTAGCCACGTGCGTACTATGGCATGAAGTAATCGTGTCAGGTAACTGGGTGGGGCCACATCCGCAGGTGCCCGCGTGACACAAATCCTGTCCGCCTACGTGTGATGTCACCTGTTGACATAACCCTGGGAAAAAAGAGTCTAGTCCTCTCTGCTTATCAAGCCTACCTCTTCGCCATCAGTTCTTTAAAACAGTCTTTCCTGTGAAAGCTGAGAATCACTCACACACAGCCTCTCTGCAGCTTTCAAACCCGGTGGCTTTGCAGCTGCAGTGGGAGACAAGCCAATGCTCAGTCTCTATAGCACAGCAAGACTGAATGAAAGCTACACATATAGCTTTCTTGGCTGTGCACTGGGCAGATATACACACACACTGATCTGTCCCCCCAACACAGTAACACTCTCCCCAGACCACCTGCAAAGCAGCTTTTATTTAATTAATGTATATCCCACCTTACTGTCCAAAAAATGGCGCTCCAGGCAGCTAACAAAACCCGGATTAAGAACAAAATCTTAATGAAAACATAAAAACAAATAAATTACAACATAATTAAGGACACAATCAAAGGCGCACCAACCAATGTACAAAACCCTCCAGCAACAGGCCATCTTGTATGCCAAAGGCCTGCCTGAATAAAAATGTCTCTGCCTGTGGGCAGAAGGACAACATAAAAGGAGCCAATTTAGCCTCCCTCAGTAGGGAGTGCCAGAGCCTGGGAGCAACCACTGAGAAGGCCCTTGCTCATGTCCCCACTAAACATGCCTCTGATGGCAGCAGGACGGAGAAAGGCCTCCTCCAAAGATCTTTAACCCGGGCAGGCTTGTGTGGGAGAATAGCTAGGCCCTTCCATGCACCCAGTGACGTCTTGGGGCTCTCAAAGAGGTGTAGAGGGACTCTCTGCCTCATGCACCCTTCCAAGATGAAATTAGGCCCCCTTGGTCTCCATCCACTTCCCCAACCTGATACCTTCCATTCTGGCTGGAAACAGTGGGAGCTGGAGTCCAACACAACAGGGAGCACCAGGTTGGGGAAGGCTGGTCTGCATACCGCCACATACTGAGGTAGCACATACACACTGTCTTTGAGCTTCTCAGAGCCTGGCTATATGAGTCACCAACTTTTATTTAGTAAATGTACATCCTGCCATTCTGTTTGTCTGTCTGTCTGTCTGTCTGTCTGTGTGTGTCTCTCACTCACTCACACACACACACACACTCTCACACACACATACACTCAGCAGCTTACAACTCAATGCTAAAAACAATCATTTATTAAAAATATAAAACATAACCATGAAGATGGACTGGGACAGCAGAAAAACACAGAATTCCAGGAAGCCGTAGAGTCTAAGGCCTAGACACAGTGAGAACAGAATAAGAGCCCTGCTGGATCAGACCAAGGGTCCATCTAGTCCAGCATTCTGCTCACACAGTGGCCAACCAGCTGTTGACCAGGAAACCCACAAACAGGACATGAGTGCAACTGCACCCTCCCACCCATGTTCCCCAGCAACCGGTGTACAGAGGCAACCTGCCTCTGGTACTGGAGGCAGCACATAGCCATCAGGACTAGGAGCCATGGATAGCCTTCTCCTCCATGCATTTGTCCAAACCCCTTTTAAAGCCATCCAAATTGGTGGCCATCACTATGCCTTGTGCTAGCAAATTCCATAGCTTAACTCTTTGCTGTGTGAAGAAATCCTTCCTTTTCTCTGTCCTGAATCTCCCACCAATCAGCTTCATGGGATGACCCCGGGTTCTAGTATTTTGAGAGAGGGAGAAAAATGGCTCTCTATCTACTTTCTCCACACCATGCATAATTTTGCACACCTCTATCATGTCTCCCCTTACTTGCCTTTTTTCCAAGCTAAACAAGCCCAGCTGTTGTAACCTTTCCTCGTAGGGGAGATGCTCCAGCCCCATGATCATTTTAGGGCGCAATCCGATTGGGATAGGCAGCCGCCTCCAAACCCGGAGGCAACAGCCTATCCAATGCAGAGCAGAAGCAGCATGGAGGGGATCTTCCCCTCCACACTTCAGCCACCTTTCATTCGTGGCTAGACAGACGATTTCAGCTGTCTAGCTGCAGGAAGTCGGAGCGGGGGGGATACTGGACAACACATAGGAAGTGCTGGAAAGGCACTTCCACCTTTCCCGCCACAGCCCGCCCCCAGGAAAGGCCCATTTTCACTGCTCCACACTTGTCTTACAAGCACAGAGCGCAAGGCCAATCAGCGCTGCCTATGAGGCAGTGCGGGAGGGGGTGGACGTCGGTTCTCAGGGAACCAACCTATCCTACGGCTGTCTAGCCGCTAACTAGCGGCCATAGGATTGCGCCTTTAGTTGCCCTTTTCTACACTTTTGCCAGCTCTACAGTATTTTTTTTAGGTGTGGTGACCAGAACTGTACACAGTATTCTAAGTGTAGTCCCACCATAGATTTATAGGGCAGTATGATATTGGCAACTAAATCAATCTTTCATTCTCAATTCCCTCCCTAATTATGGCTAATACGGAGTTTGCCTTTTTTACAGCAGCCGCACACTGGGTCGACACTTCCATCAAGCCCTCCACCACTACCTCAATCCAGGGGTGCCATGAAGGCAGAACCTTGGGGCGGAGATCCAGGGCCCCACTCAGCAGAATGAGGAGGAAGGCTCCCAAATACAGCAGGGATGGCTTGTCACATTACCATCTAGGTAATCAGGTATCAGAAGGCTCAGGAGAAAAACCAAAGGTTTGCAGGAGTACAAAAAAATCTTCAGGGGTAGGGGAATCTGGGGGACAAAACGCATAGCCCAATGAGGACTGAGCATGCTCAAAAGCAACAAAATGCTAAGTGTCTGTTGAGGAGGAGGAGAATGGAAAACGGGAGGGGGAAGGGAACAGAGTATACTGGAAGAGGGCACAGCTATATGGCTAGAAACCTAAACAGAAGCTTCCATGCTGCAACGTTTTGTTGCAGGTCCGTGCAGGCTCTTATGGCAGGTGCTGCCTGTTTAGAATTCAGAAGGCTCCCCCAGAGAAAGCGGGGGCGATCAGAGCAGCTGTTCTCCATCTATGCTCATATTTTTATTTCCCTTTATAAGGGAATTTTCCTAGGGACTTGGAGAGGGAGAAGCTGGGAAACAACAGGTAGAAAAAGGCAGCCTGCAGCTGTAGTAGGAGTCCCTTCCAGCCTTCTCTGCGTGTCTCCAAGGGAGGCTCTAGGATGCTCAGCAGACAGAGGAAGCGCTCACACATAATAAACCAGGAATTCTGGCTTAACCATGATGTGCATGCAGCACATTTGCTCCCCCCTTTGTGCGAGTGGGTCAACAAACCAGAAAGGGGAGAGCTTTGCATGATGTCTGAACCCACTATTACAGGCCCAACCAAGAATCCGTAAGCCAGCTTTAAACCAGGATTTGTTATTGGCTCTCAAATTCTGGCGTGTTTGGGCACACTTAACCATAATCTCATGTTTGGATGTCACAAAGCTCTCCCTGCACTTCCTGGGTTTTGCTACCTGCTCACATGAAGGGAGAAGCAAAGCAAGAGCAAAGGGATTGCATGTACGAGATGCAGCTCATTTACATCATGGTTTATTACGCCAGGATTCCTGGTTTATTGCTGTGTGCCACTGAGCAGCTGGCTTACTCTTGGTTACTTTTGTGTAACACATAGCCAGGTTTTTAACAGAGGCGAAGGAAACATATCCCAGGCGGCTAGCAATCAACCGGGGCTGTGATGTGGGGTAAAACATTTCCACTGCTATGTTCTTCCCCATGGAACTTTTTCCCCATTTCTAAAAATGCAACATCAGCCAAATTGGGCAGTTTCAATGCTTTCAGGTGAGCCCCTTGTTTTGTTTATTAAATATGCCAAACCTGCAAAATCAGTCTCCAGAAAGTGGGGGGGGGGGGAAACTTGCAAAACCAGGACAGCATCCAAAGTAGATTCACAAATAGAAGAGCAGCGTCTCAGGATGCTGAAACAAAGATTTTATTTGTACAAAAACCCAATGCATTTAGGCCTATTCCTACTAAAATTCACTGGAGTTATTTATTATAGGAATTTCTGCAAACATTTTTATGACCCCCACCCCCAAGAAGGCCTTAAAACACAAATAGGCTGAAACACAAATAAAATCTTTGTTTCAGCATCCTGGGACATTTCTCTTCTATTTGTGGGTCTAAATCAGACTCCAGCTAATTCAGTGCATTGGAAAATATTATGGAAAATTTACCAGAAGTTTTTCCAGTTCAAAATTGTTTGGAAGACTCAAATCATTGGTTCATGAGAGCTTTAGTTCTCAAATGCCTGCCACTTCAGAGGTACTAGCCAAGCACAGGAACATCCAAGGCCTAGCAAATAACCTCTCCCCTCCTAGCCTAATGGGGCCCTTTGCTTCCCTAAGCCAGGAAGGGTTAGGGAGGTAAGAGATCTAGAGGCCTCAGGGATAGCAAGGCCATTTTGGTCCCTTTAAACTCCATTCCCAGTCTGAGAATTTTACCTGGGCTCTGACATGGGTCAGGGGTGATGGGGGAGACCTCCACCCTCCAACCAGCAACTAGACCTGCCAAAGTTGTACAATTCAATGCCATTAATGATGGATTCTCTATGCTTTTCCAAGCCTAAAGAGCCAGTACCTCAACCTGCCATCCTCCAGATGGGTTGGATTACAACACCCATAATTCTCAGCCAGCATAGCCGCAGTGGCCATGCTGCCTGGAAATTATGGGAGTTGTAGTCCAACTCATCTGGAGGGTGGCAGGCTGGGGCACGCTGTAGTAGCTCTTTCAGATTAAAAGGGAGACAGAAGGAAGGAATTAGCTCGCCAGCAGTGACCGGTTAATTGCCATTTCACATCCCCACTGTAGATTGTAAGCACTCTGGGGCAGGGAGCCATGCCATTACTTTCTCTCTGCATTGCATGTAAGCCAGCCTTCCCCAACCTGGTGCCCTCGAGCTACTTGGACTACAACTCCCTGGACTCCTGATCACTGACCATGCTGGCTGGGGCTGATGGGAGCTGAGTTCCAAAACATCTCAAAGGCGCCAGGTTGGGAAAGGCTGACGTAAGCACACCACTGGACCAAACATTATCCGTTCTAGTAGAGGCAGCGCCACGTGTGAACACGCCAAAACCTCCACTGCCTGCTTCAACCCAGTTTACTATTTTTACATTTAAATTGTATTAATTTTCCAAATGCGACAATCCATTTTACTTTGATCCGTTTTAAACTCAAGTTCTAGTCACATCCAGTTTGGAGCAGCAGGGGCGTGTGTGTGTTTAAAAAGGGTGGACGTTAAACTAGATGAGGCCTCCAGCAAAAAACAAAGGAAGCAATAAAGCGTTTCAAGTGCCAAGAAGCTACACAGGAAGGACTGACAGAGCTAGCTGAAAACGGCCTGAAAAGAAGGCTGGGAGGTGAGATCATAAGAGGAAGGGACTCTGGACTTCGCAACCAGCGAGAGGAAAAAGAGCCACTGGGAGGTTTTACGCACACACAAACGCTTCTCTCCATTTTGCCCTCCCTCCCAGAGGGAACTGTGCTCCAGCTATATCAGTTGTCCCGTGACTGCTGGGAAGAGGGAAGAGCTCGCTGGCTAGAGATGTGAAGGCCAGAGGGGGCGAAAGGGGGGAACCCCATTTCTTTCCAAGGGCAAAAAGGACCCTAGTTTCCCCCCCCTAATTTTTATTCGGGGGGATTTCCAGGCCTTCCCATCTTTAATCCTGGGCCCCGTCATCGGCCACAGGAACAAGGGCCACTGGTTAATTTTGTGTTATCTCTAACCCACCAAGATTACCAGCAAAGGAAGACCTGTTTGGGCGCAAACTGGATATAAGTGGTTGCAAACTCCCCCCTTGGTTCTGGGCCTTGTCAAACTGATCTGCCTCCTTGACCTTTTCCCTTCCCCTGCCCTTCCCTGGAGAGTCTTTGTGCCTTTTAATTCTTAAGCCCGAGGGCAGGGCTTATGTCTCATTTTCCCATTTGTGTACATACACCCACAAGCAGTCTCAAGCAGAATGAACTCCAGTTGTGGCAAGCCGCTCAGGAGACGACCTGTGTCTGAAATTCGTGAGATTTCAAGAACTCTTGTTAGTAAGGATTAGCCACAATTTCCAGTTCTGTTGGAGAACTCCACATTCACACAGACACCTTGGATTTGCTGGCAGGCATGCACAACTAAAAGGCACAACTCCTCCCTCTGGTAGGAAAATTTTGAATACTCGTTCCAACATCTTTGGTCACTGACTGAGGGCAGGATATTGGGGCTCCAAATGCTGCAAGAGCGTGGAACTGGAGAGAGGGAAAGAGACAGCGTGCGCCAGGAGCCCACCTGCTTAAAGGGTTGATCCGAGTGGTCTGCTGCTTTCTTTCAGCAGCTGAAGGATATGTATGAAGCAGACTTCCCAAACCTGGTGCCCTGCAGATGGGTCCAACTACTGGAAGTTGCAACGCTACACATCTGGAGAGCACCAGGTTGAGGAAGGCTGGTATAAAGGAGTAACAGCATAATCCTATAACTGTCTACTCAGAAGTAAGTCCTACTGAGTTCAGTTGGGCTTATTCTTGGATAAGTAGGTGCAGAGTTACAGCCTAAAAGGCTCTCCTTAACTGCGGTGAGAAATGTCTGGTCAGTGAAAAGGTACTGCTTTAAACCAAGGTGTGGAACCTAGAGTCCAACCACATCTGGAGAGCCACTATCCCCATCACCTTTGACCACTGGCCATGCTAGCTGGGGCTGATGGGAGTTATAGTCCAGCACATCTGGCAGGCACTAGGTTGTGAAAGGCTGCTGTTGTTCAATCCCAACTGGAGAACCACTGTCCCCACCACTGGCCATGCTGGTTAAGGCTGATGGGAGTTGTACTCCAACACCTCTGGAAGGCCACAAGTTCCCCATCCTGGCTTTAAACTATGGCTCAACAACTGAAAGTCTCTCCACCTCATCTGCCCCTGGACCTGAGTTGCCAAAATAACTAGTTGCTGACCAGGGGCCTTAAAGCATTAATAGGACAGATATGAATTTATATAGCTACGAATGGATGTGTACTCTAAAGATACCGGGGCACTGAATGACTTACCCAGGAGGGGTTGGCCTTAGCAATTATATGAAGCTTTTTAAAAGGTGTTTTGAGAAGCACTGTTCTTGGCTGGCTGTAACCTGAATTCATTTGCCTTCTGTGTAAAAAGCAGCAGCCTATGTGAGCATATAAACATTGCTTCCCTACCCTAAAAGTTGTGTGTGAATTGTTCCAAGATGGCAGCCCTCACAGGTTGGCGCAACTGGGCCCAAAGGATGCTGGGAACACTACAAGTTAGCACAACGGAGACTTGTGGAAAAACTGCAGTTGCAAGCTATCGTGTAGCCAAAATTCAGCTTAGTGCATTTTCAGTTAGCTTCCCATAAGATAAGCAAGTCTCCGTGGGATTGTGGAGTTGAAGAAGGAAATTAAAGCAGGAGAAAAGATGGACGGAACTAAGACAAACATCATAAATACAGATTAGAGTGAGGAAGTGGGGGTTAAAAGAAGAGTGTGGGGAGAAAGAGGAAAAGAAGGAGAGTCTGTGGCAGGATCCAAAACATTTTTTTAAGAGAGCAAAATGGTTTAAAGAGGAATGAAAGGACAGCAGAATGGCCAAATATGATAAGATAGAAGGGAAAAAGAGGTGAACAACCGATGCGACCAGTCCTTACCTGAGTCCCCAATGATGAGTAGCTTGAACAAGTGGTCATAATCCTTGGCAGCCATTCATGTGCTAGGTCAGCTCCTCCTCCTGTTTCTGTCACAGGCTCCTTCCTCCTCCCTGAAGGGATTCTCCACTTACTCCCACGCTTTCCAGTGGGAAATCTGTTCTACCTCAAAGCCCCATGGCAGCTAGCCGGGACATAAGGTTGAGCACACCAGTTGTCTTCTCCACATCAAGGGGCACCGTCTTTTCCTTCAGGAACGTGCAAGTTTTCAGTGCTTATTTCTGCAAAGGTGGGTTTCCTCCAGGTTTTGGAGATGTTCACTTCTTCTTCCTAACAGTTACTTCCTTAAAGTCAAATGACAAAGAGGAACAGAGTGCAGACTGCCAAGCAAGTTTCTTCCTATGTCAACAATCTGTAGAATGCATGTTTGCTGTTATAGAGTGTTTTTTCTTAATTTAAAGAATGTGCAGATGTAATGCACAGATCTACAGTTTATTAAGCTCTTGGCCTCTTCTCTGATGGGATGGAACAGGGGAAGGAAAATGAGAAAAACAGCAGCAGAAAATAATAGGGTGTTTCTTTCCAAGGGAGTAGCTTTTTTCCCAAATTCAGAACTGGGGTGCCAAAGGGTGTTGCAGTTTACAAAGAACTTCTCACTGAGGCCCCAATGCAATTTAGAATAAGAAAATTTGGAATGAGAGCGACGAACATCAGCTTCTTCCAAAACGGGGATGAAGTTTTTAATTCAGGCATCCAAGAGGGCAAAACAAAACTCAAATCCCCAAACCAAAAGTCTTGATTCTACCCCCGACCCACCAAAAACTGAAGTGAATATTAAGTGGCACAAAAAGATCTATATCCAGACAGCGTGTGTGTGGTGTCAGGAACTTGGGTCCTTGGTCCAAAAGCTTGAATGGCTTCAAAAAATGATTTGGGGGGGGGGGGTATGACACCAGTCAGAAATTGGCAGATACTTTCCGTGGTGGAAGTGGAGTACAATATAAGGTCTAGTTGGGGGGGGGGGGGAGAGAACAGGAGGGAAGGAAAGAAAGACAAGATTGGGGGGGCGGATTGCGGCTCAGCAAATCAGGGAGTTTCCCCTCCACCAAAGAGATCTATGCCAACGGGAAGAATCCGAAACTTTCCCCAAATACCTGGCAGTCTCTCTTCCAGAAACGGAGGAAAGGAGAGCAACAAAAGAAGGAAGGAAGCAAAGAAGGCAGGCGGCAGGAAAGAGTTGTGCCGAGTCTTAAGGGAGGAGGGGGCGCCGGACTTTAGGAATCAATGAAGGATCGCGGGAAGGGGAGAGCGCGGCTTAAGGGGGAGCATTGCAAAGCGGAGAAAGGGGGAACGAGGGAAGCGAAGGGAGAGTTTTAATAGCCAGGCCAGGCAGATTGCGATGCTGTCGGCTGCCCGCGGTCCTCTCTCTCCCTCCCTGCCGGACGCTGGCTGGGCTGGGATCAGATGACCACGGCGCTCGCTGCAGTCGCCTGCTTCCTTCCTGCCTCTCCCATTCGGCGGCGGCGGCGGCTTCTGCGGCTCCCTCCGCCCTCCTTCCCGGCTTCGGCCACCGCCTCTCCCGGCCGCTCGGGCTCGGGCTCGGGCTCGGGCTGCTGCTGCTGCTGCTGCTGGAACGCGAAAGTACAATCCGAACCAGCTGGAAAGGGAGAGAGGGGAGGCGGGGCTTGCTTTATCACGGGCGGTGCTTGGCAAGGGGTGGGCGGGGCCTCCGAGGGGGTGGGGCGGCGAATAAAGGAGGGGCGGGGCTTAGGGTGGGAAAGGGCTCGTTCGCTTGCTGGGAGAGCGATCTGAGGTTAGCCTGGTGTGACTGCCAAATATCCATGTAATTTCCATTCCTATATAATATCCATGTATGCATTGTCCATATAATACGAATATTGAAATTAAATAAATAAATACATCCATTTGCAGCAGGGTTCTATATTCCACTATAGACCTAGCAATTTAATCTGCTTTTGTTGAAGTGTATATATAATTCCTAGAAAGCTGTATTTTCATATATATATATATATATACACACACACACACACACACACACACACGCACACTTCTTATGCATGCATTAAAGTTGATATTTTCAAATCCATGTAGCTATTTTTTTCCACTTTTCCTCTTTTTTTGTTGTTGAAATTTTACAATAAAAAATTATAAAAAATCAAAAAGAATTTGTGTAACCTCTCAAGCGGTTAAGCCCGTTTGTGTGTTGACAAGAAAAAGGTGATTCTTTCACTTTTAATGAATAGTTAGGTGTGTGTTCAAATGTGTAGTAGCCCAATCCCTTATATACATTTACTCAGAAGTAGGTTTTGCATATTTTCAATTGGTGTTTATTCCTCATGAGTAAAAGCCCCTATATTATCTATAATCAGCATCCTCCAACCTGGTCCCCTCCAGATGTGTTGGACTCCGACTTCCAGAATCCCCAGCCAGCATCTGGGAGATGTAGTCCAACACATCTGGAGAAGGCTGATTTGTGTGTGTGTGTGTGTGTGTAGGATTAGATGCTGAAAATGGCGAAGACTCCAGGGTTTTGCACTTTTGGAAACAAATCCCATTAAAAACCTCAGTGATTAGAGTGTTGGACTGGGACTCGGGAGATCTGGGTTTTCACTGGGTGCCTTTGCGCCAGTCACTGACTCTCAGCCTAACCTCCCTCACAGTGTTATTGAGAGGATAAAATGGAGGAGAGGAGAACCATGTAAGCCGCCTCAGTTTCCTTGCAAGAGGAAAAAAAGATGGGCTATAACTGCAATAAGTAAAAATATAAAAACACCCAGATTCATTTCTGAGTAAGCAGTCATAGGACTGGTTTTGTTGTTGTTGTTGTTGTTCAGTCGTGTCCGACTCTTTGTGACCCCATGGGCCAGAGCATGCCAGGCAGGCCTTCCTGTCCTGCGCTCTCTCCCTGTCCTGCTCACGACTGGTTTACAAAGCTGCAATCCTATCTACATCTACTTGGAAGTGGCACTTAGTTCCAAAAAAAAAATAATTGTGTAGTATTGGCCTGCATTTAGCCCTAAAGATCCGAGAAGACAGAGAAGGAGGAGAATAAATAATAGCAACAGAGGAAGGTATAAAAAAGGAGGGAGGGAATAGGGTTGTATGGAGAGAGGATGGGACTGAGGTCCACTAGGAGGGACATGGGATGGTAGTGATGAAAACGGGTGTGGTGTCTGTTGCTTTGGACAAGGTTCCTGTGCCTTGAACACAGCCTTCCTCAACCTGGTGGACTACAACTCCCAGCATTCCCCCAGCCAGCCATGGCCAGCACCAGGTTGGGGAAGGCTCCTTTAACAGCTGCACAGCAGGCAGAAATTCAACAGGTGTAGCTTTCCTTGCACGGTGATGCAACTCTCCCTTGAATTTCGACAGAGCCGTGGTTTGGAGATTAGCAGAGAGGCAGACCCTGCCCTTTTGGAGTAAGGGCTCGGGAGAAGACACAGGATCTTGGAACAGGGCTCTCCACTTGTTCTTACCCATTAGGTAATCTTCCCCTCGCAGAGGATCCAGAATTTCTGGCTCCTTCCTGCATGACTTCTGTCCATGATTCCGCGGCTCCAAGGGGATTGGCCATGGCGTTCTCGGTTTACTTTGTCCATCTGCCTCATCTGTCCGTTCCACATTCCTCTCTGGGGGGTTGAGATGCCAACTGCAGCCACCCCCTCAGCGCTACAAGAAATACTCGTATTGTTCTCTTGTTAGGCCCACATGCAGGGAGAAAAATGCCACCCAGATGGGCACAGCTGGTGGGGGGGTGCAGGAAGGAGGGCACCAAGAAAAAAAACCCAAGAGATCCTCCGTTCTGTTAGAACAAGGGGCACCATAAAAAACCTTTACTCATGTTAGTTTAAGTGAATGCAAATTCAACTGTCCATGACCTAGCCTTGAAGTCAAATTAAAAGTCCAACTAACCTCTGATCAGATTGGTTTAAACCCCATCAGATGGGAACCAAACATAGCCAGGTTTTTTTCCTGGAAAGAACAGCAGCCAACCTATTAAAACAGAAGCTACATTCTAGCTAACCACTCCAGTATGGCTTTCAGAAGGAACAAGTGGAAGACAAAACATTGCAGTGTCTCCCCAGCAGGTAACAGGAGCACTCCTGTTCCGGGTTCCAGAAAGCCTGGAAAAGGAGCATCGTGGTGCTGTTCAGGATCTGCAAGGGAGCAGAGATTTTCAGGAGCTGGCGTGGGGATAGGCTCTTGCTCTTTTTTTTTTTTTTTTTCTAATGCCCACCTACCTGAAACCTCCCCCCTCTGTGGTACATTGTGTTTTATACAGCAGGGGAGGAGGTTTCTGGAGAGCAGGGAAGGGAAAACATGTCCTTTTTTCTATCCACCCTCCTGAAACCTCCTCATATCTTACATTGAGGGACGCTTTTAACTTCATGACATGCATCCCCAACCCTAATTTCCCCCTCCAGAATACTATAAGTAGATATATGCCCTTTCCTTCCCGCTCCTCCCATTGCCCTTATTTTTGGTTCCTTCAGCTGTCACACCACCGCATGGGGCAGTGGGCATGCTCAGTCCTGGTCAGGCTGCTCATTTTGAATTGTCTCACCAAAAGCCATTTCCAAATGCCAGAGCTCTTAAGTAAGGGGGGACATGGTAGAGGTGTATGAAATTATGCTTGGTGTGGAAAGTCCCCTCTCCCTGGGGTCATCTAATTAAGCTAAACAGTGGGAGATTCCGGACAGACAAAAAGAAGTACTTCTTTGTACAGCACAGTTAAACTACAGAATTTGCTGCTGCAAGATGTAGCGATGGCCACCCACTGGGACCACTTTAAAAGGGGATTAGACAAATCATGGAGAAGGCTATCAGTGGCTACTAGCCATTATGACTCTATATTCCCTCCAGTATCAGAGGCAGTAGGCCTTGAAATACCAGTCGCTGGCGGGACACAAGTGGGAAGGTGCTATTGAGCTCATAACTTGCTTATGGACCTCCCATAGGCAACTGGTTGGCCACTGTGAGAACAAAATGCTGGACTAGATGGGACTTTACGCTGAACCTACAGGGCTCTTGTTATGTTCACATGACATGTTAAAGTAACAATCTAGTAACTCTGAGCATGTGCAGAGTTCCTTTCCCTCATTACTGAGTTACCACAGCCAACTCCCACAGAGATGGAATTAGGGCTTCGAGAGAGCATGATTTACAAGTTGGCTTGAGGTCTGGTCTTTCTCATTTTGCAAACTAAGCACTGTTTGCTATAACTGTAGTAACTGTCTGGCTGCAGGTTCAAATAACCTTTGCTAACTTCCTTCCCCTCATGCACCATCCAAAAATCTGGTCTCCCAGCATTCCCTGCTCTATGCTACAAGATACCACTTCCCTCCAAAGAACCTGTTTCCCAGCAGCAATGACAGAGAGGCGTGAAGTATAAGAACCATACTTTTTAATTTTAATAAACAGTATATTATTTAATCTGTATTAACAAATATACAACAAAAATAATCTATAACAATATACATTTTCTTGTTCGTATATAAATAAATCTCTATTTGGATTCATCCTGTCAGCTTTGATATGTAAACTGTAATTTGTTTTTAAAGTTCTCTATTTCTTAAGCAGCTGAAAAATTACACTTGCAAAGTAGCATCTGCTTCATTTGGGTTTTTTATACATGAAGAGAAAGGGCAGAGGAGGAGGAGGAGGAAGGAACACCACTACCCCCTGCTGGTGTTCATGCAACATAGTAATGACCATGGCTCATTTGCATAAATTTATGCAGGTTTTTTTTTTTTAGCATTCTCCTGTTACCTAGTCACTCAATTACAGACTATTTTTTAAATGAACAGCAAAGAAAAAGTGGGAACCCTAATGCATTGTGGGTAATAATACTGCCACCTACAGAAGGGGGATTATTCTGCCCATTTTGCAGTATAAAGTTTGAGGGGGAAAGTTATAAGGCACCGTTTTATGCCTCCTCATAGCAGCTAGCTCCCCCGCACCCCATATTGAGGTTGCCCCATGTTTTTAGAACCCAGATCCCAGCAGAAGGTATGCCCTCAAAATCTTTTGTTTTATGCTCAGCTCCCTTTTCAAGTATATGATCCTAATTAAGTGCTTTGGTGTTCATCCTTTAAAGCAAGGAGAGCAGCCAAAAACCGAGCCAGGCTCTTGAAGGCAATTAAAGTGCTAATACAGTGAAAAGTGCAGCCTAGGAATATACACCTGGATTGTCAAGGATTGTCCTGCCATCCTCCACGATGAATAGCTTGACAGCACTCATTCCTGACTTTTAAGAAGTCTGTGAAAATTACCCCCTCACTATTGAGGGAAATGTTATGAGACCCAGCCCCTTCCCCATAAAACTTTAGTCTACAAGGGAGTAAAGGATCAATACCCAGGGTTCAGGCCCATTCAGTTAAAAAAAAAAAAAAGCCAATCACGATGACACTTGGATGATACCAACGTTAAAACTTTGTGTCTGCTCAGGATATCTAGAAAACTCCACTTAGCTGAATCGTGCCTCTGACTGGCCAGCAGACTGGGTAACCTTAGAACTTGGAACACAGACTGGCCAACTGGTGTTGGAAGGCTAGAGGTATTTAAGAGAGAGAGAGAGACCAAAATAAACTAGTTAAACTATATGTTGAGTAACCCTGAACATCTAGCATCACCCTACATCAGGTTCCCCAACCTGGTGCCCTCCAGATGTTCTGGGCTACAACTCCCATCAGCCCTAGCCAGCATGGCCAAATGTGAGGCATGATGGGGAGTTGTAGGCTTAAACATCTGGAGGGCCTTTCTAGTCCCATTGGCCTGCCTTCCCCAACCTGGAGCCCTCCAGAGGTGTCGGACAACAACTCCCATCATTCCCCAGCCAGCATGGAGGGCACCAGGTTGGGAAGGCTCCCATTGGCTAATTAATAAAGGGAATTGCATCCAGTCATGTTATTTCAGTTGGCCTACAGCAACCATTTGGTGAACTGGTGGCCTCCACTTGGCCACGGTGGTGTGTGCTAAGTAAACTTGCCGTTCGGAGATAATTGCCCCAGATTCAAACCAGTACATCCCACCAATCCTCCTAACAGCTGCTTATTAGGAGGCCAGAGATCAGACTTCCCCAACCTGGTGCCCTCCAGATGAGCCCCATGCAGCATGGCCAATGGCCAGGAACTCTGGGAGTTGTGGTCCAAAACATCTGGAAGGCATTCAGTTGGGGAAGGCTGCCCTAGGTACTTGGGATATCGATCAACAGAGCTGGTTGACCCCAGGACATAACTGAGAGAATCTCCATTGCTCCAAGTGGAATGAGACCTATAATGAATATCTTTATCACTGTATTATTCCAGTGGAAGCTGGTGGTTGTGATTTTGATGGGGCTGTGACTCCATTCTGGATTTTAGTCAGAACCAGTCAGGACTCTAAAGGAGCTACCCAAAGTGCTGAACCTATTTTGGGAGATGGGGTTCAGCACCTTGGATAGCTCCTTTAGAGTCCTGGCTGGTTCTGACTAAAATCCAGAATGGATTCACAGCCCCACCGAAATCACAGCCACCAGCCTCCACTATATTAGTCCTATAGGTGCCCTGACTAAATCTGGTGCCCAGAACTCAGATGACCAGTTCAGAGTGTCAGTTTCAATGACTGAGAAATGCTATAAAGCCACTGTCTTATTTGCACGTTACACTTGTGGGGCACTTATGTATTGAAGTAAGCCTGGGGCCACCTTGCTACATGAGCTAGCCCCACACCCACAGGTGTCTGTAAAACAAGGGTGGGCAACTTGTGGCCCTCCAGCTGTTTGGCCTACAACTCCCATCAGCCATAGCCAGGGTAGCCAATGGTAAAGGATGATAGGAGTCATAGGCCAAAACATCTGGAGGGCCACAAGCTGCCCACCCCTGCTGTAAAGGAGCCCCCTGCCCCCACTCCTGATAGCCAAGCTAGCCCCACTTCGATGCCTGCATGTTGTGTGTGGACATCTGTGAAGAAGCCCCTATACCGGTCTTCCCCACTCTGGTACCCTCTAGACGTTTTGGACTTCAGCTCCTACCAGCCCCAGCAAGGATGGCCAATGGGCAGGAATACTTGGAGTCAGTGGAGGCTGGTGGCTCCGATGTCAGTGGGGTGATGAATCCATTCCAGGTTTTAGTCAGAACCAGCCAGAACTCTGAAGGAGCTATCCAAGGTGGTTCTGACTGAAACCCAGAGCAGATTCACTACCCCACTGACATCGGAGCCACCAGCCTTCACTGCTTGGAGTTGTCATCCACAACAGCCGGGGGGCACCAGGTTGCAAAAGGCTACCCCACACCACAGGATGCATAGGGGTTCCTTTGCAGATGTCCATGCCCAAGGCGTGGATGTCAGAGATGTGGCTAGCCTGGATATGCGACCCCGCCCTGCTCCTGCTTCAGCGTGTACCCTACAAGCACGCAGTGCTCCAGCAGGGCTCCAGAGCAACTGAAATGTGGAGCAGGAGACAAAATCCGTCTGGCCTAGGTTGAGTTGACAGGCTGCTAAAAGACACTGAGCCCATTTCAGTTCAAAACGTGTCTCATTGCTGGCTGCTACATCTCCCGTCAGCCACCTCAGCCTTTGCCTGGTACTGGCGTCTTGCATGCCCCCCACCACCTTTTCTTTCTTTGACCCTTTTAGAAGCTCCCCCACACCTCCTGGCCTCTCAGCTTTTCCGGAAGAACGAGAAGAAGCCCCTGCTGTTGTGACTGGTGGTGCCACGCCGAAACAAAGGAGGGTTCTTGCCTTGTGTCGGGGTCTTAGGCAGTGAGGAGACGGGCGGGGTCCGCTCTTCCTGCTGCTTCTGGAGTAGTTGCTGGTGAATGATATACTGAATATCATCCTGTGTGCCACAGAGAAAAGTTAATATTAAGCATTGACAGAAATGGAACCCAAGAATTCTGGGAGACTTACCCTGTTCATTGTCTCTAGAGCTGAGTCCTAAGCTCTATGCAGAACTTTTTTTAGCTTGAAAGTGAGGGTTTGGGTGGGGTGGGGGTTTGAAATATTTCATAGGTCCTATCCACCCGCACACTTTTTTCACTGCTCCCTCTTTCGTAGTCTGACTGGTGGCAGTGATCATGCTCTTGGGAGTCTTGGCTGCTAGCGGGTATCAATTTTGGGGTTTGGGGTTTACCAGGCTCCAGAAGGCAGAAAGCATTGCCCTCACTCTGATTTGGCTTCACTGATAATGCCACATCATAACCTGTCATCATCGATAAAGCTGAATTAGAGTGAGGGCATTGCTTCCTGCCCTCACTCTCAAGACTTGTAGGTAAAAAAAAAGAATGGTGCTCACCAGCAACCAGGATCACAATTGCCAAAGCTGATAAATTCATTCCACACTTTACTCCTGCTCATGCCCCCACCCACTCCAAATCACCAAAATGCCCCCTCAACTTCACATACTAAGAACAGGGTGGTGAAGTGGGGAAGGGGTATTTCGCTGAGCACTGGTTTTCCCCTCTGTACTGCTTATTTTTGAGATTGATTCCTTTCCATTTTCCTTTTCCTCTGTCCCCTCCAAGTATTTCTTCCCTATTTTTTCTTCTTTTTCTTTTCACTCATTCCTAGCACCCTTGCTCTCCTCTCTTGCTTTGTTTTCAGCCAGTCTTTGGTAAACCCTTGCTGTTGCATTTGCTGCCCTGCTCTTGGTCTTCTCCCTTCAGCCGCCCGTCACAGTCTCCTTTCTCTTTTAGGTCCCTGTTCGGAATTGGAATGAATCCATAAAGCGAACTTGGAACAAATCGTGAATGCAGGGGAAGACTCAAAAAATTCTCACACTCATTTCAGCTGTGTCACTTCACAGATCTGGAATTTATTAAACATCACAGAAGCCAAAGTTACACCCTACTAGTAATTTGGGATTTTAAAAATTTGGCTTTTGTTACTATTGAAGGTTTTCTAGAGCATGGTTTGTTCTGGCCTGCTTGCAGCATACAAATTAGCAGAGCGGCCCAAGACATTTTGCTGCCTGAGGTGAAGGACAAGAACGGTGCTCTCCCCTATTCCACATACAGAAGCTGATTGGACCGCCATTGAATTTTTACTTCAATACTGGCAATAGAATAGCATCCTCCACCACACTTGAGGGCAGCAGGCCAGCGTAGGGGATGGGGACAGGCCATGCGGCACACGCAGCTCTGTCCTTCGACAGAGGGGAACAGCTGAGGAGCTCAGGAGAAAAAAGCCAGGCGAGTGCCACTGCCGCTGCTTCCCCCCACATTTGCCACCTGAGGTGGTTGCCTTGCTCTGCCTCCTGGGAGGGCTGGCCCTGCAAACTAGGAGGACAACTGACAAGCTTGATGGTTCTGGATTAAATCCCAGGAAAAAATTTCTGACATTTCTGATGGCTTCCTACTCACTTGCCAAGCTTCCAGCTCCTGGGAAAGTGCCATCTTCTGGCGTATGACGCGTAATAACTGCTGGCTCAATGAATCCCGCTCCAGAGAGACTTTGGCCATTTCCAGTTCTATCTCGCTTTTCCTAGTAAGGAAGAGGGCAGAGACACGAAGATAAGTAATATGTTTATTTGTTTAAGTCAAGCCTGTTACAGATCTTGCTTTTACATGCTGCTCCCATCCTGACCTGATGGCTTAAAAGTGAGCAACACCCACCCACCCCATATACTGTATCCAAGAGATCTGTGGGGTTCTTCAGAAGCTTGTCATTTATGGCTGCCAGGTGGACTTTCCTGAAAGTCAATTTGCCCACCATTCCAATCCCCCTGAAACCATGAAGCTGAAAGGGGATGTTGAGAGTGCTCTAGGAAAAAGGTGGGCAAAAAGTATATTTCCAGATGTTTTAGGCTTCAACTCCCAGCATTCCTGGCTACTGGCCATGCTGACAGAGGCTTCTGGGAGTTGACATCCAACACATCTGGAGATCTACCTCCTGCCCACCCCTGTTCTAGAGTGCACTCTCAACTTATCTGAGCAACAGAGAGGCCTAGCAGTGCAGTTCAGTGCAGGACACTTCCCAGAATCCTATCTGATACACACCTTGGCAGACATGCAGAGGTTCCTCTGCAGACAACTCATTAAAAGAAAGGGCTCTGTGGAGCTAGAACGTCTGGTTTAAAAGAGTGCCAAAGAGAGAGGATGAGGAGCAAGAGCAGCTGATGAAAACGGTGGTGAGAAGGTAAACTTCCCCAAGAAAGGGGGTACCGTTGAGGCTGCCAGCGCTGAGGGCAGTCATCAGTCCTGGTCAGCCCTGGGGGCCCCAGAAGCTGCTGGAGGAAGCCGGCATTGGTGCTGGCCCTGCGCTAATGTTATGTATGCAGAAGTGGTAGGAAACGTAAATGTAAGCTGTAAGGTTAAATATTGCCAGAAAATGGAAATTAGCAGAAGTGCCTACAATTAAAGACTAGGTGAATAAGGAAAACATACACATCAGCTTTCCCCAACCGTGTGCCCTCCAGATGTTTTGGACTACAATTCCCTGGATTCCTGACCATTGGCCATGCTGGCTGGAGCCGATGGGAGCTGAAGTCCAAAACATCTGAAAAGCACCATGTTGGGAAAGGCTGTTATACATGAATAAATTCAAGATGCTATTAAAGGAAAGTGGATGCATTAAAAAACCTGTGATTCAGGGCTTTTCCACACAAGACATTTATCAAGCGATCGTCATTCCCTACTCATGGTTGTTTACAGGTTCTTTAGATGATGTCATGACACTCCAGTTTCAGTTCTATGTCTAGCCAGCACTTTCGGTGAGGTTTTTTTTTAAGAGCAGCGAAAATGCAGCATTTAATTGTGAGAGAGAAAGAAAGCAAGATTTCCTCTTGTGTATTTGCGCTATTCCACTATACGACACAGCCACCTAGAGTTGTGTAGTGGAAAAGCAGGAAAGGAAACGCTGCTCGTGTAGTGCTCAGATCCCAATTCTCTGACGAAACCAAAAGTGGATACAGCAGATTGCTTTGTGTAAAAAAATTCTCAGTCATTAGATTGTATTAGTTCTGTTTAAAGTAGACTCACTGAAATAAATGGGACTGAAGTTAGAGAAACACTGGATACAACCCATTAGATTTCACACTAGGATAGATATGGGGGTTTAATATGTAACGTAAAAACATATGAATAAATGGTGGACTGGATAGTCTGTAATGGATATATTTGTTTTTTGTTGCTTTGCCTGTTTGCCTATTATAGATATTTTATTATAGTAAGCAACATAGAAGTATTACAAATAAATAAATATTGCAGCCTTCCCAAACCTGATGCCATCAAGATGTGTTGGACAGCAACTCCCATGGCCAGTGGCTGGTTGGGAATGATGGGAGTTGCGGTCAAATACATCTGGACAGCACCAAGTTGGGGAAGGCTGGTTTAGTTTGTCAGTTGTTATTTGTATGTACGTGTGCACATGTTGCAGATAATACATTTTAAAATAATATGTGGTTAGCTCACTTTATTATAGCTTCATCCCGATCTGCTATGGCCAACTTCAAGGCTTCATCCCGGTTGCTCTCTTGATACAGGCGCCTCTGGTTCTCTATCTCAGTCTTCAAATTGCAGAGATCCACATACTGCAGCGTAATCTGGAAATGGGAATAAAAAATAGGGATATCCGTCGTTAGAAAATCCAGCCGTTTGGGGACCTGATGGCTCCCCGCTGCCCACCCAGCTCGGCTTACATTTGCAAGCTGAGCCACATGGGTTTTTCCCAGATTCCAGGACCTTTCTCGAGGGGTGTGGGGGTGTCGTAAAAAGAAATCTGTGCAAATTGGAGCTGCATATTGTGCCGTTTGTGCAAATTACACATTTTGTGGCCGCAATTCGCACAAATGTCTTTTTACCCCAAAAAGAAAAAATGAAAATTCATGAGTTGGCAGATCGAGTCCGGTCAGCTTAGGGAAGCAAGCCGAAGTCCATGCAGTGCCCTCTGCTGGGAAAGCACAGCACACGCTACCTGATCCTGGAGTCTTGTGATTTCTGTTTCTCTCTGCCTCAGTATATCTTGCTCCAGGTGACTCAAGGCCGAAACTTTTCTGGCGTATTCAGCTTCCTCCTCCTCCAATCTCCGTGAGGGGTTCTTTGGAGCCATGGGGGTGGGACAAGTCTTGCAGGTGCTGTGGGCCATTGGCTAAAACAGACAAACAGAACATGAGATATCCATGGCACTCAGATGCAGCTGACTTTGGGGTGGGACACAGCAGCCATTTGTTCAGGATAGTACCCCTCTAATTGCCAGGGGCTGATTTTCTTGGGGTTCCCTCATATAGCGCTAATGGCATCTGAGTGGACCAGTCACTTTAGGTTGCGACCCTATGTTCACTTACATGGGAGTAAAGCCCCATTGAACACAAAGGGATTTGCTTCTGAATAAACATGCATAGCATTGTGCTGTAGGTGAGTTTAACTACAGCATTGGATTATTACAAAACAGAGTTGTTGCACATATGAACAATCTAGAAAATGTCAAGAATTCAATTGTTTAATAAATGTTGAACATTTTCAAGCCTCACTTTTGATTTTTTAAAAATATATTTATATATTTATGTTTCTTGATCAATTTTAAGGAACTAATATCTGATGAGCCAATTCATCAGCATAATATGTTTACATATTTGTTGGCTGTTAACGTTTTTATTTTTAGGTTTCATCTCAAATGTTTGCAGCAGTCTTCCACAACCTAGTGCCCTCCCATCACTAAACCTCCCATCACCATCAGCCAATACAGTCAATGGCCATGCTGACTGGGGATGATGGGAGTTGTAGTCCAACAGACCTGGAGGGAATCAGGTTGGAGAATGTTGGTTTACAATAATGAGCTACATTTATACATTGATTTTTTTTCTAAAGACAACAGCACCACTAACCAGGAATTTTGGAAGGTGGCAAGTGGGGCGGGGATCAGCATAGGAGAATATAATTTCTGCTTAAATTTGAATCCCCCCGCTCAGCCCAAATGCTGGACTGTTGTATTAAAATTTCTGCAAAGTAGATAAGAAGATAGCAGATTTCAGACTTCCAAAAAGGGTATGTTTCCGAATTTGCACAACGTGTGAGAAGGATTGGTGGTGAATAAGCTATACTTCCATAGTCTACTTTTCCCAAATAGTCACATAGCTTCTCATATTCTTTTGACATTGGGAATTTTACCAATAATGCAAACAGGTGAACTCAAAGCCCCACCCGCTTCATTCATTTCCTGTACCTTATGAGCCTGTCCAGGTGCTCCAGGAGCATCCTCCAAACTACTTTCGATTTCAGACTGGATGGAGCTGACTGAGGTGTCCAAGTCATGCAGACGGATCTCTTCCTTCATCTCCTTGACTTGATGCTGGAGACGACGGTTGGAGGCCCGGAGCTCTTCTGCTTCCACTTCTACCTGTCGCATCTTGGGATGAGAAACAGGAAGGGGGTATGGAGAATGGAAACCGCTTGTGGTGATCACTTCCTCCATGAGGTAAAGCTACTTTCAATTACTCCTTCTACCTCATTCTTTGTATAAACAAGCCCACACACCCCTCACCTTTCTAATTTTAATTAACTGTTTCCCACCCACCTCTTCCATCTTAATCATTGAACTTCAGTATTAGCAGGATGTGCTGGGGGAGGTGAGGAGAAAAATGCAGCCATTCCCCCAGCCCTGCTGAAAGAGATAATTTCCCCCCTCTTCCCTCCTCATTCCTTTTTCCTCATGTGTCTTCTTAGATTGTAAGCCTGCAGGCAGGGACTGTCTTGTTTTCCTGAGTTGCTCCAGGAGCCTTTTTGGCTGACGAGCAGGTCAAAAATCCTTTAAAGAAATACACACTAGCTACCAGTCCTCTCCAACATAGTATTTATGAAATGCAAGCATATACCCGCAGCTCCTTGGCATGACTCTCTTTGCGGAGCAGGAGGAGGTTATCGTGCAGTGTGTCCACCAGTGCCTGGGTAGATTCGTTCTCCTCCCGAAGCTGGTGGATCTGTTTCTCCAGATCTTGCTTCCGGTCTTGTAGCATAAGATTCTGGGGAAGGTGTGCATAAAACAACAGTAGTCAACACCCCATTGGAGCTAGGCCCCGTATCTCCCCATTTCCTGCTGGGAAGCCAGCGGGTTGCAGCATAGAGACTGGCACCTCCTAGAGGGCCCATATCCTATCCTGGGAGTCTGGGTAAACCAGGCATTTTCCTGCCTGAGGCAGAAGATCTAAAATGACACCCCCTCCCTGTCCCCTGTGAGATAATTAGCCATTTGCCACCCCCTTATGGTAGCTTTACCCAACCTGGAGCCCTCCAGATGTCTTGAGTACAACTCCCATCATCCCCAGCCAACATGGCCATTGCTTCAGGCAGCAGATGCTGGGGGTGGCAGCAACAGCCCCCCCACCAGCCATTCCTCCCCAGCCTCCCCAGCTGGGGATGCTGGGAGTTGTAGTCCAACACATCTGGAGAGTGCAAGGTTGGGGAAGGGTGCGCTAAACTGGCCTCCTCCCCTCAGATGTGGTGGTGGTCACTCTCCTGTTCCCAGTGTTGAGGTAAAATTCAGCTGCCAGTCAAGTCAGTTCCTCCATGTGGGATTGGGGCAGGGGGCAGCGGTGCCACCATCTTGTCCTTTGCCTCAGGCAGCAAAATGTCATGGGCCAGCCCTGGTGAAGGGGGCAACAAAGACAACCATCTCTGATTATATGTCCTTTCCTCAGCTCTCAGAGACCACAGTCAGGCCTTAAACAACTGGACAACAAAGGTGTGGGAAAGAAGAGGGCTTCCGTGAATCATGAGCCTTAGCATCTCTTCAGCAATCAAGGGCTGAGACTTGGCCACCATTGTTTTATCTTCCCATGTTACACCAGCCAGTTTAGAAGGCAGCGCCCCCTAGAAGGGTGGAGGAGGCAATGCCATGATTTTTTTATTATTATTCTTTTTTATTTACTACTACATTTATTTCCTGCCTTTTTTCCTCTTTCAAGGAACCCAAGGCAGCTCATATGGTCCTCCCATTCCTCCTCTCCATTTTATCCTCACAACAACCCTGTGAGGTAGGTTAGGCTGAGAGTCAATAAGTGGCCCAAAAGTCACCCAGCGAGCTTCACACCCAAGTGAGGACTAGAACTAGGATGTCCTGAGGCCCAGTCCAACACTCTAACCCAGGCTTCCCCAACCTGGTGGCCTCCAGATGTCTTGGCCTACAACTCCCAGACTCCCCCAGCCAGCTGGCTGGAGGACTCTGGGAGTTGTAGACCAAAACATCTGGAGGCCACCAGGTTAGCGAAGGCTGTGCTAACCACTACACCACAAGCTCTCCCCTTCCCCAATGCCTTCCTCACTCATCGGGCCTCCCCTGGTTTCAGGAGGTACAGCACGGGAAGGCCTCCTTTCTCACCTCAGCTTGCAGGCTTTGTGTCCGGGCAGCGTGTTCAGTGCTGCTAAGAGTCAGGGTCCGATGCTCCCCACGCAACAAGGTCAGTTCTTCCCGTAGCCGCCGCTCCAGCTGAGTGACCTGCAGGGTTGGGGGATAGGTGGACAGACATTAGGCTTTGGCAATAGCCAGGCTTCAGCCTCCTTGACTAAGTCTTGTCCCTGAACGGTGTGAAGTGCAATGGGCCTCTGAGCACAGTTGGAGCTTTACTACTAAATATTCAGTCTGACGCAGGGCTGATGGGAGAAACAAGTGGAATGTATACAGCAGGAGGGTGTAGAACATCAGGCCTGGAGGCTGGTGGTTCCAATGCCAATGGGTCTATGAATCCGCTCTGGGTTTCAGCCAGAACCAGTCAGAACTGTATAGGAGCTTTCTAAGGTGCTGAACCTATTTTGGGGCGAGGGTTCAGCACCTTGGACAGCCCCTTTAGGCCCCACCCCTTCCCTGGCTCCTCCTCCCTTTTCCCAGCCATTGATCATTGGGTGGTTTGATGTCTTTCGTGCAGTTTTCACCGCATTCTAAACCATTGAAATGCTTCCCCTTAGCCTTAGTTACTTACAGTGAAAGCTTTAAGCTAAAATATGCTGGTATTTCCCCACCACCACCCCACCTGTTGCCTTTGCCCCTGCCCACCATTGTAATGTTACCCCCAAAAAGCTTATATGACATTGAATGTGGCCCTTTGGTTGAAAGAAGTTCTTCACCTCTGGTATACAGCAACACAAGGGAAGAGGGTGCCACTGGTCATATGCAAAGTGCTTTTCCATAAACACTTAATAACCACACTCAGCACACAAACTTCTGCAATTGAGAGGCAAGTTTCTAAGTGGGTGGGAGGACTGGCACTTTGGGGGGATTTTGTGTGGGGGTGGGAACCCACACTTTTCCTGACCCCTCCCCCCTTGCTTATTATCATCAGGTGCTAGGCTAAGAGACATGAAGTCTCCAGGTTTGAATTGTAGCAAGGCCCCAGGCTTTCTCCAATCTGTGTGCCATATCTTTCCTATCCCAAGTAAACTGAGGACTAGAGACCTGAACTTTATAAAGGAAAATAAATTCTCAGAGTTGAACATTTTATTATACTGATGTTTTCTGATACTTTGTTAGCTTCCTTGGATGCCAACAATGGCAGAAAGGAGGCATATACAAAAAATATATATACCAGATTTGCTGACCGTGAACCAATGCCTAGAACAACCTAATCATCAGTTTTTACACAGAAGAGGAAAAAAATCACATCCCATTAACTGGTTCCAGAGAAACAGAGTCTTTGGAGTGCAAAATCCAGTGAGGGCAGAGAACATCTCTTTAGGTAATTTTCCCAGCGACTTTTAAATGCTGAATCCGGATTTATTATTTACACCATGTCTATTGCACTTTGCAGCGTATGGACCCCTTTACAGGACTTATCTCATTTATCTGATTTTGTTATCACCGCCTCCCTGTAGTTAGTTTCCTACCTTCCTGGAAACCTGCCAGTCTGGTTGGATGACAAGAACAGAGAGTATGATCTCAACTTCATGGCTTGTTTCAAATGAATTCCTTGTTATGTATTGGAACTTCTAACACGGCACAGCCCCATCCCTTCTGCTTTGTGGTGGCAATGAACTATTATTTGCATGGTGATAGGAAGCTGCCATATAAGGAATCAGACCATACATTCATCTAGCTCAGAATTGTCTATACTGATTGGCAGGGGTCTTTCCCAGCCCTACCTGGAGATGCTGAGAATTAAACCAGGTACCTTTTGCATGCAAAGTAGGTGCTCTACCACTGAGCTGCAGCCTTCCCTCATTATAATAAGTGGGGTGGTGATGTCCATTCTGCCACACACACACACACACACACACACTGTTCCAGAAATACATTATGCAAATGCTGATACATTCCTCAACTTTCTTTGTCTGGTTTCTTTTGTATACAAGCATTGGTGTTTTTTTAAAGCATTTAGGACTTGTTTTGTAAGAGAGGGAAAAGGAAGGAAACAAAGGAGGTAACCCTGAAGTGTTGCCACCCCCCAAGGTTTGAGGGTCCCACCTATTCTACTTAAAGCTGAAATAAATTGGGGTAGGGGGTTCTCAGTCCTCCAGGTGCCTCCTCTGAGAGAAGCTCGGAAGGCAGCAACAAGGGAGAGGGCGTTCTTGGTGGTGCCCCCCCAATTATGGAATGATCTCCCCAACAAGACCTGCCTGGCGCCAACATTATTATCGTTTTTGTGCCAGGGTAAGACCTTCCTCTTCGCTCAAAGCATTTGGCAGCATATGATGAGATTTTAATCAGGTCATGGATTTTTCTTATAGTTGTTTAAAACTGTTTTAGATATATGTGTGTCTCTGCGTGTGCTGTCTGTTTATATGTTTGTATGTAAATGGTTTTTATAATGTATTTTAAATCTTTGTAACCTGCCCAGAGAGCTTCGGCTACTGGATGGTATAGAAGTGTAATAAATGAAAAAAATGAATGAATGTGGAACCTCCGTGTTCCATACCAGCTGCTGGGGAACATGAGCTGGAGGGAAGCCCGCATGTTCTGCATATGGGCTTCCCATAAGGCATCTGGTTGGCTGCAGTGGGAACAGAATGCTGGACTAGAAAGGCCCTTCCTATGTTCTTAAGTTCTCAAGCAAAGTCATCCCCCTATTCATTTTCCCCACCCATCAACATTCCCAATTATGAATGCTGTTGGATTTAGGGCTTTTACTCTGTGTGTGCATGCGCGTGCGTGGCAAGGCGGGGGTGGATGAAGTGAAGGCTTATGGAACTCATCAAGGCGATTCATCAATCTGATTGTTGTACAATTTACACATTCTCTAGATTTGTACAAAAGTTTCCCTGAAATCAAATTCCAGGAACGTTAAAATGTTTGAAATTCAATTATTTTAATTCTCCCACAGCACAAAAAAGTAACTCTCTCTCCACTAGAAAATGAATGCATCAGGAAGAAGTCTAGGCTGGGTCACTTCTTCCTTACAAGCTACCTTTCTGCAGGAAGGGAGTGTTTGTTTTGAGTGCGCATCCGATCAGGCAGTTCCCAGACCGGCATTCTGAAGCTGTACAACCCCAATAGGGGCTGTTCCCATGCCTTTTCTGAATGCAGTGGTCCACCTTCCCTAAACGGCGCCCCTGCCTCTGCCCCAGTCCATTCAGAGGGCCACTTCATGCTAAAACATATTCCAGGCCTCTATGGGCCTTTGGTCTATAAATTATGCTTCCTCCTCCTGCTAACAATCACACACAGAGCCAAGCCTGCACAAATTGCAGCCATAAATTTGGACTGGTGCTCTTTTACGCAAGCAAGCCATGGCAGCGAGAGCAACATTCAACTTAACCCCTGCGTAAATTGAAGGTGAAGCCAGTGACGGCTCCAAGTGGGGGGGGGGGCTGTGCAAGACACCCTCCGTGGGCCCCCTCCCTCAGCGAGTCCACCTTCTCGCCGCCATTGTCACCTGCTGCTCTTGCTTCTCCTCCTCTCCCTCATCACTGCTACCACTTGCTTGCTTGGCAGCAGAGAGCCAGGGAGCACACTGGCCGTGGCATCTGCTGCTCCTCACTCTCGCCAACGTTGTCTGAGCCAAAGGAAGATGCAGGTGAACTCCAGGGGGTTCTTGCCAGTGGTCCCCCACTGGGGCCTGGGCCCTTGGCAGGTGCCCAACCCTGCCCAATCTTGACATTGGCCCAGGGTGTAGCGCTTCCCAGCATGGGGATGCCGTTGTAGAGAACTCCACTGGTTGAATTGCTGCCCTTCCTGCAGCTGTTCAAAGGCACAGGTCGCCACGACTGGAAATGGGATTACAGCTGCACTTCCTAGCCCACCCTCTTCCCCTCATTGCTTCGACTCAGGCTCAAAATCCACTAGCCAAATTCCCCCCCTCACCTGACTGAGCTGCTCCACCAAGCGCTGGTTCTGCTCCGAGAGGTCCAGGACAGCCTGTGAACTTTCCCGGCTCGTGTCCTGCTGTTCCAGACGTTGCTGCCCCAGCCGGGCTCGAGCAGTTGTCAAGTCGGCCTCCAGCTCCGCCACGCGAGTTTCAAACTCGGCCTGTCCCGATTCAAGGTGCAGACGGAGTTCGTGCTTCTCTTGTTCAAGATGCTGAGAGAGTCAGAGCGAGAATAGTCAGGGCCGGATAAGGAGGAGCTTGTGCAGAATAGCGGTCAAGAGAACAAGCTGTGAGCCAGGGTGTCATGGGTTCAAATCCCACTTCAGGTAGGAGGAGTTCGTTAGGTGAGCCACCATCCCTTAGTCTCCCCCACTTCTCCAATGCTGGCCTTCCTTGCAGCATGGTGGTAAGGCTTAATGAGAGAATTTGTGTAAAGCAGCTTTCCACAACCTTGTATCCTCCAGATGTTTTGGACTACAACTCCCAGGATCCCTGACAATTAGCCATGCTGGCTGGGGCTGATGGGAGTTGGAGTCCAAAACATCTGGAAGGCATCTGGTTGGGGAAGGTGGATGTAAAGTGACTTAATTGCTTCAGGAAAATGTTATACAAGTACTACATTTTATTCTTAAGATCCTATGCCTACCAAGGGCACCCAGATATACCCCCATTCATTATTCTTCTCAGCGCTAGTCTTATGAGATCTTACAAACAGATTTTAAAGTATCTTTTGAAACTCCAGTTTCTGGTGGTAACTTTTCACCACTAACGCATTTGCTTTTGTAACATCCACATGCAAATACATCTTGAACACCCCCTGCGTACCCTGTTCTCACCCCCACCCCAAAGCATGCATATTATACAAGAAAATAATACCACTATTATATAATCTCTTACACGTTATTTACCCAGTGATCCAAAACCTTACACTGCATTTTGTATCCCAGTATCTGAAAGCTATCCGTGAGAACCGCCCTGCAGTCATACACATGCATAGATGACACAGTAAAGTTGAAATCATAGGTGGGCCACAGGTGGGCCCTCGCCTCCCCCTGGTCCAGCTATCCCTGCCCTCTGTTGCATCACTGAAATTTGCAGTGGTGGCAAAAACATTGCTAGCTTAGCGCCAATTTTCAGTGGCTCACCACTATGGAAGCCTAAACCATCCAAATCGCTATGGAATCCTAAAGTGGCCAAATCTTGTTTGAAAATAAGCAAGGTTTAGGCATTTTAGGTTTCTTTAGCAATTTGCAGTTTAAAATCGGTGGCAAAGCAGCGATCTTTTTTGGCGCCCTGTAGAGTGAGCAGCAGCCTGCAGATTGTGGCTGGCAAGGGAGACTGAGAAGGGGGAGGCAAAAATAGCCTCTGGACCCCCCAAGTAGCCCACCCCTGGTCTAAATAGAGGGCTGCCTTCCTGGAATCCATACCCTCTTGCCTCATGAACCCTGGGCCCTAATCCCTGATCATCCCTGGAGCTTCCATTTCTACCACTTCGCATGCAGAAGATCCAAGGTCCGATCCCTGGCATCTCCAGGTGGGGCTAGGAAAGAATCCTGCCTGGAACCGTGGAGGGCCGCTGCCAGCCAGTGTCGACAGTACTGGGCTAGATGGACCCAGGGTCTGACTCAGGATAAGGCCGCATCCTATGTTCCAGTTTCAGAGGCGATATATCTCTGAACATCAGGTGCTCCAACTCTGTGATGGCTTGTGTGAGTCCAGAGGCCTCTTGCAGGCTGCTGTTGTAAGCAGAATGCTGGACGAGACACATCCAGTAAGTCAAGGTTGTTCATATGTTCCTGTGATACAGGGCACCCAGGCTCAAATTAAACTTTGTACTAGTGGAGGCTGCTGGCTCCGATGACAGTGGGGCAGTGAATCTGCTCCGGGTTTCAGTCAGAACCAGTCAGGACTCTAAAGGAGCCATCCAAGGTGCAGAGCCACCAGCCTCCACTCCTCCGTATATACATTCCCCTCTCCCAGATCAAGTCAGTTCTGCCTAAGAATTTCCTAGTGAAGGTGCAGTGAACTTCCCCTGTAGCAGTGCCCCCAGTGACAGTGAGGACAAATACACACTACAGAGGAAAGTCTCTGGAGCAGATTCCATTCGGACACACCTTGGATTCTACTCTGGAACAGGCCACAGACGGCAGGGCCACCCATGAATCACGACTCAACAGGCCTGTGACAAACTGAACTTCACTTTTCAATGGTTTCCTAATTGCAGCGTCTACCTTGCCTCAAAAAAAGAGTCACGGCCCCTTGGCACCAGGCCCAATCCCTGGGAGCAGCAAAACTATTTAGGTCTCAGAAGGGTACAGCCAATGGGTGAGGCCCTTTGGGGGTGGGTGACTCATTTGGGGCACTTGCTTTCTCTCCTTCCTCTGTTCCATTCGGTCACACTTTCTGTTCTTCCGTCCCTCTCACTCAGGAATTATATCCACACAGTTAGCAGCTCCGCCTCGCCTCACCAGAGACCTCTGCCATGCCAAACTGGTTCAGCCAGTTGCCACGGGTATCATGCCCAGAGGTCACTCTGCTGGTGCCAGTTTCGCCCTAGGTCAAGGCCTCCAGGGTTATTTGAGAAGGGAAATGGACGAGAGACAGAGGTGGCTGAAATCATGCAAGTCCAGAGTTTCTTGATAATCAAAGAGCTCTGAAGGTGCCAGGAGGCGGAAAGCCTAGGTTTCCCCCACTCCCCAGAAGCACCCATGCCCTTCCAGGAGAGAAGACAGGGTTGTTTCACATGTGAGGAAAAGAGCTTCCGTGTCAGAAATGGCACGTAGACACACATTCATGCAGCAGCAACGTCTATACCAGGTAGAGGGAACAAGTGGCCATCCAGAGGTTGTTGGACTCCAGCTCCTATCATCTCTCCCCATTGGCTATGCCTGATGGGAGCAGCAGTCCACCAGCACTTGGAGGGCCACACGTTCCCCACCTTTGTCCTATGAACATGCGGGATCATCACCAGTCACAATCTACATAGCACAGGGATGCTGGACCACTTTCAGCTCAAGGGCTGGACTCCATTTTGGAGAAGCTGGGGGGGCACATTCCAGTGGTGGGTGTGGCCAAAATGGCAGAACCAAAATACCAAAAACACCCGCATATTTGAGTGTAAAGCTCTTAATGCTGGTGACTGAGCCTTAGGAGAGGCAGTTCAACCTTTTAGAAAAAGGGAAAGAACACCACGCCGGGAAATGATTGGCTGTGGGTGAAAGAGGTGGGACCAGGGGAAAGGGGGTGGCCTTCTGGGGAACCCCGAGAAGGTGGGACTGGGACTCCATGGGGGCCAGATTTGGCTCATGGGCCTGAGGTTCTACACCCGTGACACAGGGAGCTGGTGCTGCGTGGAAGCACGTCCTGTGTAAGCAGCGTGTAATGTGTGAAGCAGAAGAAGTCAGGATCTCCTGGGATTGGCGTGCAGGGGGTGATTACAGCAGCGAGTACAGGACGCTGTTTACTCCAGTGCTCCTTTGGAAAGAGAATGTGGCCCAGCAGAGCACATGAGAAAATCCAGAACTCCCTGGTTCTTGGGAGAAGGTCTCATTTTTATCTGCACACCAACCCTGCGAGGTAGGCGAAGCTCTGCGATAACAACAGGCCCAAGGTCACCTGCTGAGCTGCATGGCTGACCAGAGGAGTCCTGGTCTCAAGTGTGACATCCTCCCAGCTGCGCAGCGCCGCCGCCTCCCCCCCCCCCCCCCGCTCACCTCTTTGGCCTCTGTGTGCTCTTTGGCGAGTTCCTCGTAGCGCCGCTCCAGCTCCTCGTTGCGTTCCAGGAGCATCTTTCCCAGCTCCGCCGCCAGTAGCAGATCCTGCTCTTTCCTCCGCAGCAGCACCTCCAGATCCGCCTCTTCCTCGGGGTCCCCGTCCCCAGCAGCCGCTTCGCCCGCGAAAGACGGCGGACGCTCGCCGCCAAAGGGGTAGAACTCGTCCCCCAGAGCGGGCGGGGGGGTCAGGGGGAAAGAGGTCCGGAGGGCCTCCTCCTCGGGGCACAGGCAGGGAGCTGTGGTTGTTGCCATGGGGTTTCTGGAGCGGGGGGGGGGGCGCAGGCTGCTGGGAGGCCTAGTGGGAAGAGCGGTGCAGCAGGTTAGACTGGGGAGAACTGGAAAGCCAGCGTGCCCAAGATCCCTAGCAGGGCAGAGATTCCCAGCGGGGCAGAGGAAGGCGAGAAAGAGAACTGGTAACCAGGACACCTGGGTTCTTCTGTTCCCCGGTGGGAGAAGACGCCTTCTAGAAAAGCAGGTGCCAGGTCAGCCCTGCTATCCAGGTAAGCGACAATCTGAACTCCTCAGAGGCAGCAACAGCTCGAGGAGGGAATGGCAAGCTTGCCCAGGACTCCTTCTTTTTCGTCTAGCTCTTCTAGTTCTTCTTCTTCGTCTAGTTCTTCCTCCTCCTGCTGCTTGGGTTTCGCTGTTTATTTCCCGATTCCTGCCTCCGCCCTCCCAGAGGTTGTGACAGGTGAGGCTTTACACTCCGCTTGCTCCTCCTCTCTCATTCACGCCCTCACCTGTCTTTCCTATGCCCTCCCCCTCTTACCTCCTGGGAAATTTCTGACAACCCGGTTTTTCCACTGGCTTCCATTCAGAGTCAACAGAGCCTGGCTGGATCCGGGGATCCCCCTGTTTGTCTCAGAGGAGGAGGAAGAGGAGAGAATATTATTATTATTTTCATTTCTATACCACCCAATATCCAAAGCTCTCCAGGCACAACAATTCACAAAACAAAACAAAAAATAGAGCATAACATTTCAATATACAAAATTTAAAACGACTTAAACAGCTAAAAAGAATTTCAGTTTAAAATACTAGACCTGTTAAGACAGCTGACAGAAACAGCCCATCGTATGCCATTAAATGCCTGGGAGTAGAGGACAGGCTTAACCTGGTGCCAAAAAGAGGAACATATTAGCGCCAGACAGGCCTCAGTGGGGAGATCATTCCATAATGGGGGGCACTACTAAAAAGGCCCCCTCCGTGCCACCTTCCAAGCCTCCCTTGCAGCTGGCACTAGGAGGAAGGCCTCAGAAGTTGATCGTAGTGCCCAGGTAGGTTCAGGTCGGGAGAGGCACTCTATGGCCTGCTTCCAAAGTACTCACCTGCGAAGTATACGAAGGTACCTTGTACTAAGTCAGATGACTGGCCCATCTAGGCCAGTATTACTCCTGGCTCTCAGGAAGAGGTCTTCCCATGACCTGCTACCTGATTTTCTATAACTGGAGATGCCAGGGTTTGAACCCAGGACCTTCTGCATGCAAACCACATGCTCTGCCGCTGAGCAGTGGCCCTTCCTACATATGTTATCACTGCGATGCAGACAACAGCCCTGAAAGGCAGAATAATGTTATTCATTTCATGTTACAGATTGGAGGCCAACAGCAAGAGAAAGGGGCTTCCTTATGGCCACTTGTACATTTACGGCAGAGCTGAGATCTGAACCTGGAGTTTACAGCTTATGCCTTTAACCAACGCAGTAGCCTGGCTCTCAAAAGCAGTCAGCCTCTCTGTCCTGCAGAACCCAGCCACCCCAGTTCCAAATCTTCCCTTCTCTAAAACTGGAGACATTATGAGAATCAGGGCAGGTTAACACACAAACAGCCGCACAGCCTCCAAAGGATTTTTTTAATGAAAAAAAATAGAGAGGAGAATGTGGCAAAACAGTGTGGGCACAGGTGGGCGGAAGGCATATACTCCGATGGCTTTAAAAGAGAGTTAGACAAATTCATGGAGGTTCTTCAACATGTTATGGCTACCAGTAGCCATATCAATGGCTACTAGTCATGATGACTATATATTACCTCCATTATCAGAGACAGTATACTTCTGTATGCCACTTGATGGGGAACATGAGCAGGAGGGTGCTACTGAGCTCATGTCCTGCTTGTGGGCTTTCCATAGACATCTGGTTGGCCACTGTGTGAACAGAATGCTGGACTAGTGGGTCTTTGGTCTGATCTGGCAGAGCTGCTTTTATGTTCTTAGAACTCGTGTTACAGTGTGCCTTATAAATTGAGGGTTAGATCCAGACTTAGTCATACTTGGCGTTTCAACCTATTGAAATCAATGGGACTCAAGCTAGCCATGACTAATTTAAGTACCATTTCAATGGGTTTACTCTACATATGACCAAGTCTGGATCCCACCCTGAATGAATAGACTGGCAGGTCACCATTATTATTATTATTATTTTAAAGGTGAGTTTGGCACTGCTGTAACTACACTCCGCACACAGGAATTGCTGTTCCAACGAACGAGCTAGTTTGGAGAAGAATCACATTTCCCTGGATACAAAACAAGGTCTCTTGAGTGCTGGGACAATCCCATACTGCTTCAGGGAAGATGAGCAGACTGTGCGCACGGTAGATGACAGACACGTGCATGTTTATTTCACACAAAACTGCAGAGGTCTCCCAGAGTTTTGAGCTGGGCATACTGGAGGCAAGAGACCTGTGGTTAGACATGCAGAGGTTCAGTTCCAGGGATGCTGTTTGAAAGTACTGTTGAGTGATTCAATCTCCTTACTTCAGAGTAGACATGCAGGAGTCTTGTCCTGCTTACTACTGAGTAGCTTTACATGATAATGATCCTGTTTGGCTCTGCCCACTCCGCTTTTGATCCCACCCACAGAGGGATTGTGAACTCGGAGACCTTTCCCTTCTGCAGTTTGGCCCTCAGGCTGAAAAGGTTCCCCATCCTTGACACAGAGTGTGTAGGGGTGTGCTGCATACCAGGTATGCACGCTACTGGCACAAATCCTTTTGGTTTAAAAAAAAATTCTGTGTGTGTGTATGAGAGAGAGAAAACATTGAGCCATTAAAGGTGCAATCCTATGTATGTTTAGACAGAAAAAGTCCTACAACTCCTAGCATCCCTCCAGCCAGCCATGCTTCCTGGTTCACGGTGGGAATTGCAGGACTTCCTCCCCCCCATCTAAACCTGTGTAAGATTGCACCCTAAAAAGCAACCACAACAAACGCTTTGAAAATACAATGCAATCCTGAATACATCCAAGAGCAGGCCTTGCTGAAAATCTTCTTGACTCTTGCCCCAAAATCTGAAAAGGCTCCTCATCTCCCTTCAGCTTTTGAGCAAGAGGCCTGTTCAAATCATGAATGGATTAATGGGTAACATAAATGCCTAGCCTGGCAGACCTCACTTCCTTCCCAAAGCACCCTAAACATAAAACCCATTCAGCGCAAGGGGATTTGCTAGGATTGCACTCACATCCCTGCTCAAAAAGAGGCCAGGAGTCCTGGCACAAGCAGTCTGCCATTATTATAAGAGGTCAGGCTTATAAATGGAATAGAAACACCTGCATTGTTCCTGCTGATACAGTACCCCCTAGGGGCAAAATGCCTCTGTTTCCTGGAGCCCTTCCATTTGCTCAACACATTACAGCTTGAACAAGACTCTCTCTCTCTCTCAACAAACCCAGGAACATTTGATCAATATTCATGGCTCCAGACTTCCTTCTTCTCCTCCTTCAGGGAGAAGATGGGAATCAGAGAGTTTCCATGAATGTATTACCAAGACAAATCCATTTTTTTATTCAGAGCAAGGATCTGCTGTATGGGATTACACACCACGGTGTTTTGCTCCCTTCTAGAGGAACAAGGTACTAGTAAACTTGCTTCCCTCTTAGGGTTGCCAACTGACCAGAACAGACAAACCTGGTCTGCTCCTATACCTTTAGCAGCACCTTGATGCAGAAATCAACATGTGAAACTTTTTATGGCACAGAGATAAGCACAATCACCTGGTAACGTCTGAAGATCAAGCTGATTTAAGAGGCACAGGAGTGGAGGTGGTAAAGAAAAGTTGGCAACCCTATTTCCTCCTTTGGGTGGAAGATTTGTTTTAATGTCTGAGATTTTTGAGGAAGGAGGGAGCATTGCCCTCCAATTTGTGGAAAATGTGAAGGCTTCTTGTGATGTCATATTTGGTAATATTGGAACATCTTAGAGCTGCTAACTTTTCAACCAGTGCCTGCAGCTATGCCTTGAATAGGTCCTTGGTACACAGGCATCACCATGCTATCCATTTTCTGCACATCAAATTGCAGTTAAAGGTAGAACAAAGTTTTTTTCCCAATGAGTTGGCAACTCTAGAATGCACACTCCATCATGGCACATTTGGTGACAATCCAACATTTTCCCCGGATTTGGGAAAGGGAGCGTGGCTGACCCTACCATGAAGTAGACAGAGGTGCCTGCATCAGGTGGCAGAGTGGGAAGAGCAGTGAACTGTACCCCCCCCCGCCCCCATCACTGCCTCTTTCAGCAGGTGCTCTGGAGAGTCCTGCCAGCCACTCTCCCACTGTGGCACTTGCCACAGCACAAAAGAGTGGCTGGCAGGGCTCTCTGGAGCCCTCAGATTGCATGCCCCCCTTCCCCTTAGCATTGCTGCTGCCACGGCCAGAGGAAGCAGCTGCAGAGTTCCAGCCAGCTGAGTGCTCATGAGACACATTGGGCTGGCTGAGCTCTTGTGAGAGCCCCCCAAACAAAAGAGCCGATGCAGTAGTGGCAAAGGGGTGTAGGAAGCGGTGGTGGCGGCACAGGGACTGAAGCTGTTCAGAGACTGGCTGGTTTGCCCTATGTAAATGCAGAAGGGCATTGCTGTCAGAAGATGGCATACATCCTACTGGAAGATGAGCAAGTGAATGAACCCCTATGACATTATGAGGTCCTGTACTAGTGTTTCCAGACATGGGGATAGAGCAGGCATCTGGGTATGTTGCAGGGCCTGGTCCCTGTGTCTGATTTCTTGTCATGTGTCAAGTATGATTAGACTTGACCGCATCTTCTGGCCTAGAATACTGTTCAGATCTGGTGTTTTAGCTTGTAAGGTGATGGGGAAACCAGTTATGCATGTAAGGAGATGAGGAAACCTGCCCTTCATCCTGTTTCAAGAGCTGGAAGGAAATGAAGCAAAGATCCCCACCATACTCCAGAACCAACTGAAACCACTTGCACTGGCCACCTGTATGTTTCCGAGCTCAGTTCAAGGTGTTGGTTTTAACCTTTAAAGCCTTACATTGCGCAGGACTGCAATACCTCATGGAGCACCTCTCTTGGTATGAACCTAACCATATCCTCTGGTCAACATCAGAGGCCCTCCCCTGAATGCCTCGTCTGAGGAAGGTTCAGAGGACAAGGGAGAGGACCTTTTCAGTGGTGGGCCCTTGATTATGGAATAATTGATGGTAGCCCTCAGTGAGGCCCACCTAGCACCAACGTTGTCACAGTTCTGGCTCCAATGTAACAGTTTCTTCTGTTTCCTGGACTTCATGACATATGATGGGCTGTTAAATACATCAGTTAATGTTTTAGTTGTTTTATGGGGTGGTCGTCTTTTAGTAGATAACTGTTTTAGCTGGTTTACATTTTGTATGTTGTAAGTCACCTTGAATTTCTTTTGAGAAAGGCATCTAAAGAATCTAAATAATAATAATAATAATAATAATAATAATAATAATAATTCACACACAATACCTTGTTATTGCTAAATTAGGTTATAGCAGAACACCTGGGTTCACAGCAGATAAAAGGAGGTGGACTTGGAAGAAAGGCTCAAGGGCTTATGGCCCTGTCAGGACTCCTTTTGATTTGAACAGGTTCATGAGGCAGCAGTCCAACAGGCAAAGCTTTCCCCACCACTGCATCTCCAGGATAAGCATCATCGCAGCAGTTAAAAATGTTGAGTTGGGTGCAAATGAAGGGTACTTCCAGGCGGAGGTCTCCAAGAGCTACCAGTCAAAAGACGTGAAGCTATTCCATCTTTTCCCTTTTCCATCTTTTCCCGTTTTCCCCTTTTGTGAATGAGGCAGAGCAACTCACAATAAAAAGCCTCATCTGGAAGTATCTGGGTAAGGGCACAGCTGGCTGGGCATGCTGAGAGTTGTAGGACTTTTCTCTGTCTAAACATGCATAGGATTGCACCCTAAGTCAGTTGAACTTGGTTCCCATTGAAGTCAATGGGACGTCACGCAAGTCATGCTTAATTTGTCCCATTGATCTAGTCTGGATCCAACCCAGATAAATTCTGCTGTGAGTGGCAGGAGGGGGAGCGGAAGGTGAGGCAATCCCATCTGCCATATGATATGGGCCATGCTGGCTGGGGATGGTGGGAGTTTCATTCCAGTACATCTGGCTGGCTGGGGAATGCTGGGCATTGCAGGGCTTTTTTCTGTCTAAAGATGCATAGCCAGTTCAAGGCACAATCCAGTGCCCTCCAGAGGTGTTGGATTGAAACTCCCATCATCCCCAGCCAGCATGGCCACAGATGCCTGTATAGGCCTAAAGCGGCCTTCCCCAATCTGGTGCTCTTCAGGTGTGCTGGGCCACATGCCATCATCTGCAGCCATTGGCCATGCTGGCTGAGGATGATGGGAGTTGTAGTCCAGCGCATCTGGAGGGTGCCGGGCTGGGGAAGGTTGCACCAAGCGATAAACCATCAAGACCAGCGGATAAACTGGAGCCCCCTCTGTCCTCTGGGTGGGACAGGGGCCTAGTCAGGTGGAAGGGAGTGTGTAGCTCACTTAGTTGCCTCAGTTTGTCTGTTTGCAGCCCAAGGCAGAATATAATTTTATGCTAAAGTTTATGTTTCACTAAGACTTGTCTCCTCCCAGCCTCGTGACCTGAACAGTTGAAATGCCTCACATTTGCACTTCTTCCATCTGGCTGCAGGACGCACATAGTTTAAACTGAGATTGTGGAGCTCAAGCTTGACTTCTGTCCTGGGAACTTGCCCCCTAATTCCAGAAGTGTGTGTGGCTGGCAGCAGTTACTTAGTGCTGGCACAAACACACTCTGCACATGCCCAGAGGGGCCCCTTGGATACTTTCCCATACTTTCACAACTTCTAGAGCTGAGCCCCAATATTTGAAATGGGTGTGGGGTCTAAGCCCTTTGTGGTAGAATAGACAGTCTATACTGCTACACAGGAGGAAGTGGAGGAGGAGGAGGAGTATACATGTGAGGGACGCTTTACATGGATCTATGGCAGGGGCAGGGAACCATTTTTGGCCTGAGGACCGGGATGTTGGGGGTTGCGTGCCAGCAGTAGGTGGGGCTATTGGCCAAAATGGGCATAGCCACTGCCAGCATATGGGCTCACACACATTTTCACACACACCTGTTCACTCCCTCACACCCACCCACCCTTCACACTGATACATATACACACACATGCCTTTCCTGAGAGGGCACACCCCATTTGTGAAACCCCTCCCAGGAGAGCTGCAATTAGCCCCCACTGTGACTATTATTAAACACAAGTTATCCGAGGCCTTTTTGTTAACATAAGCATTTGGCTCCTGATCTGTTGGTACTTTTCGGTTATGCTGTTCTTGGTGCTATATTTTAAATAATTTCAGTACAAAAGCATGATTTTTATGGTTGTTTTATTGGCACTTGCTTTCTCAGTATTGTAAGCTGCTCTGTGCTCCTTTTAGAGGAAGGGGGAGGTACAAAATTTTAAACACAAATTAATATTTCCAGACCCCCACCCCACCCCTCAGCTGAGAATCCATGCAGATCAGCTGAGGAGTGGGGGCATTTTCACCCCCCTCCTGGTGTGTAGAGTGAGTTTACACATGCATGTTAAATCTCAAAAGGATTGCAACAGGCAGTGTTGGTACGAAAGGGCCAAAGCAGGTGATAAGGCTGAGTGTTTATATCACCTCAAGTGCAACACATCTCAATACTTCCGTTGCTGAGCTGTCAAGTGATTGGCATGTATGTGTGAATCTGTGGGGTGTCTGCCAGAGAGATCTCTCCCCACATGGTGTAACACAGCTGTCTCTGGGATGGAAATCACTTTTTTCTAGATATCAGCCCTACCCCCTAGTGCTGAAATCCTCTAGGATAGCGGTGTGGGTGTGTGCACACTTTCTTGTCAAGTTCCCTTTTGCCTAATGCTAAAATATATGGGGGGGGGGTGCAATTCTTGATACAGGTTGCAACAGGCACCCTTTTATACAGGTGTGTGCGTGTTTCACCTGGGCTTAAAATTAATCAGTTATGGTCTGATCCATTTGCTCCAGCTTCCGTCCTAGAAGATCCGGCCTTTCTCCTACACCTTTACGCTTGCCTCATGTAGGATGACCGGGCCCCTATCAGGAGGTAGCCAGGTGTGAAGTGGGAAATGAAATGGGGAGATGAGGAGGGTGAGAACCGAAGTGTGTCTGTATGTGTGTGTCAATTTCCTCAAGAGAAGGAAGCAGATTGAATTGAGCCCCTGGGTAGAGAGAGGAAAGGAAAGGAGACAGGGTTTTCTAAATTTGTGATCTGACTCAATTGGTGATAGACTGTTTCCTCCCCTGACACCACAGAAAGAACCCAGGTGTCCTGGCTCCCATTTACCTCAACATGCAGCATTGACTCAGAAGCAAGGTTGACTGGGTACAATGGGGTTACCCTTTGGTAAGAGTGCTTGGGATTGTAGCCTTAATGGAGTTGTTAAACCCCCACACACACTGCTGCTGCTGCCTTTAACAGTGATGTGTGACAGGCAGAAATTCAACAGGTAGTGACAGGGCTTAAGCTTCAGGATGATCAGGGGACTGGAAGCAAAGCCCTATGAAGAGAGACTGAAAGAACTGGGCATGTTTAGCCTTGAGAAGAGAAGACTGAGGGGAGGTAGGATAGTGCTCTTCAAGGACTTGAAAGATTGTCACAGAGAGGAAGGCCAGGATCTCCTCTCGACCATCCCAGAGTGCAGGACACAGAATAAAGGGCTGAAGTTACAGGAAGCCAGATTCCGGCTGAACATCAGGAGAAACTTCCTCACTGTTAGAGCAATACGACAATGGAACCAATTGCCTAGGGAGGTGGTGGGCTCTCCCACACTGGAGGCGTTCAAGACGAGGCTGGACAGCCATCTGTCAGGGATGCTCTGACTTGGATTCCTGCAATGAGCAGGGGGTTGGACTCGATGGCCTTGAGGGCCCCTCCCAACCCTACCATTCTATGATTTATCTGCTGAATTCCATCCAGGAAAACATTCCAAACAGTAGGTTTTCCAACTAGCCTCCACTTACCTTTCAAGAACCCAGGAGTCTTGCATCTCCTCCGGGGGCTTTGCTATGCACTTAAAAGAATTGGGGCCCAAACTTTCCATTGGCCTCAGTGGGAGGTTTTTTTATCTAGTCTTAATTGCAGCTTAATTGCGGAGGGCGGGTTTGGGCCGGACATGGTGCGCAGGGAGGGGAACGTGAGCCCCCCCCCCCCGTCTCCGATTGCGGGGACCCTGGAAATTCCCCCTGCATGGCAGCTCAGCCTAGGGGGAAAACCTCCCACTGGCACCAAAGGAAAGATCGGTTCCAAGTTTAATTGCCATGCGGGGCGGTTGGGGGTTGGAGGAGCATTGCAGCCCGTGGTGAGGGTAGTTAACCCTTCCCTCCCGCGCTGCAAGGCCCCTTGAAAACTGCTCCTTGCACGGCAATTAAACGGGGGGGGGGGAATCTCCCATTGGCATCAATCGACACTTAGGGCTCTGGGGAAGAGATTCAGGGCTAGGGACCCCTGGGCCCAGAATTGGCAATGCCCCTCAGGTTTTGCTTTCCCTAACAGATCCCGTACTATAAACCCTGGAGTCCTGCTTCCCATCTTTTCTCTCCCCCCCCCCCCCCGACAGAGAGAGAGAGAGAGAGAGAGAGAGACGTGAGACAGGAAGGGGGGACGGGGAAGTTGCTATATAAGGCTGTGTGCCGGGAGGCACCACTAAAAGCTGAAGATGCTTCTGCTGCTGGTGGTTTCCGTGGCTTCTCCCGGCCTCATCCCCCAGACCAGAGCAGAAGTACCCAACGCCCACGAGATCGGCAAGGGGGTGGTGAGTCCAGAATGCCTGGGTCCTCGGGAAGGCAAGGAAAGAGGGGGTGGGTGTCTAAGGAACGCGGGTGAAGGGGTCCTCAGGGCCAAGACTCCTGTTGTTTCCTTCTCTGGGAAGAAAGGAATCTCTGGTGTTAGGAAAGAGGGAGAGAAGCTGGGACAGCTGGATTCTGTAGGAAATTGTTGGGGTCCAGGGGGTTAGAGGTGGGGGTGGTGATATGCACACCAAGACCCTCTGGGAAGAAACTGGGGTGTAAGGGGCCTGGGTGAGGGGGGACTGTGGAAAGAGTTCCGTCGAAGCTTATATATGTAGGGATCTGGAATAAGGGGCGCAGGACTCCTGGGTTCTCTGGAAATAGGAAGGATGTAGCTGCTATCTTTGTGTCTCTTGCCCAAGAAAGAGGGATCAAATCGACCCATCTCCTTGGGTTTCCTGTTACAAACCGCCTGCAGTCGGGAAATCATTGATCCCTTTAACGCCAGTTTCCTTCCTTTGCTTCTTCAACCTCAGTCATCTAGAGGTAAATTGCCCTTCTTGGTAATTTACTTTCAGACCTCTGGATTCTATTCCTCCCCCTTACACACACACACACTCTCTCTCTCTCTCTCTCTCACACACACACACACACACCCCTACACCCATGGAAAAGGATTGGAAGAGAGCTGAGAGATCCACCACCATCTGCCTATCATTTCTCATTTGATGGGTTTAATTATCCTTTTTAGTTGTTTTTCCCCTTAGGTATCAGAGAAATCCACTTGGTTTTTGGATCTAAGAGGGCCTTTTGAACTTGCAAAGCAGGTTCAAAGAATAGCTTTCCTTTCGATATAGAAGTGAATCTATGCACTTAATGTGCTTAGATTCTCAGTAAATCTGCCCATTGGGATCCTTCTCTTATTTTTAGCTTTGCACCTCTCAGGTTGCCCCAAAGTCTTAGTTACTGGAGCAATCCAGTTAACAAAGCCATGGCTGGAATGGGTTGCCTCCTTTCTTTGCGGATGCTTGCTGCTCCTATGTCAAAATATCTGATCTTTTTCCACACTCCTAAGCCCCCTGGGGAAAAAAAATACAACATCGCTAAGGCAATATTCTTCATCTGATAAACTTTCAAAGAAGTGGACTGCATGCACCCTTCAATGCTAATGCAGTGAAAGAGACCAGATGGAGGTATTTGTGTAACTCCGAAAGTGAGTGTCCTCTTACACCAGCCTTCCCCCAACCTGGGGCCCTCCCTCTGGCATGCCCTCATGCTGGCAGGTGATGATGGGAGTTGTAGTCCAACACATCTGGTGGGTGCCAGTTTGGGGAAGGCTTGCTCTGATGATGTACAGCTTCCTCGCTTAGAAAAAATCTGCATGCTGCCATGTGCCTTTTCTTCCTGTAACTGAAAACAAGGACTAGGTTCTTTTGATGTTGCCAGCTGCAGCTGTGGCTCATGACCCTGAGCAGAGCGTACGTGTAGAGAGCATCCCCCTTCCAAATCCATCCATGCAACTTGTAAAGCACACCTTGAGAGCTCTGTTCCTTTTCAGTTGATTGATGAACCACTGGCTTTCAAACTCTGTCCACTGGGGAGCAGAAAGCTCCTAGATAGGCAGAACTGGTCCATTTGGGGCAGCTTTGGAATGGTTTGCTAGCTTCTACAGGCCCCTCTTAAGCCTGGGATTGCCCTAATTTTTTTTCTGGCAGGGTTCCTGTAGTCTTAATAGATCCGTGCCAACCCGTCAGCAGAGGCAACCATTCCTATCACTGAATCTTTGTATGTGAGTGGACAGCTGCATTTCTTTCCATTTCTGCTTGTGGTGCAGCTCTTAAAGATTGCAGGGAGAGGGGGGGGGGATGAGGAGGGAAGTGGGAATTATACTTAAGATGGCCTTTCCCCAACCTGGCAGTGCTCTCCAGCTGTCTTAGACTACAAACCCCATCATCTCCAGGGGCTGATGGGGGCTGCAGTCAGCACATCCACGTGGGGTTTGAGGAAGGTGCTCTATTCCCTTTAGAGAGAAAGTGAGCCAGCTCATATGAGAGAGAGACTTCAAAAATGGGGAGACACCCCTATTCGTGATTGTGAGCCATTGAGGACTGTCCCAAGCAGATGTGGGCGGCTGGCATGAGGCTGTGTGCATACCCCTTCTTTCCTTTCGGAACACATGCGGCATTTTCTCCAACTGCACTAACAACGGCAGTTGGATTTCCTGAGTGTATAAATCAATTGAACAAGCAACACTGATCAGAACCTGGATGAGTTGTTTTGAGCGCTTCTCTTTCTGTATTTTAGCGACCACATCCCAAAGTGGGACAAGAAGTGTTTGAGCATCCTATGAACATGTGCCTTAACTCATGCACTGGGACAGCCATAACTAGCAGCCGGAATGTAATCTCCCTCGCCCCTGCCCCAAATCAAACTAGCTAGAGACTCTGGGGTGTTACTGCTGATTCCTTTATCATGCATTTGGCTCACTTGCTTGAGTAGCCGCCATACGTTCTCCCTGAAGGTACCTACATTTTGTAGCACACCTAATTGCTGCTTGTGGGGCACTATGGTCTAGTTTGGAGGTAGATGCTACATTTGAGCAGCAAATCAGAATAGATGGGCTCTACTCTCTGTCTGTTCTGTGATTCCTTTATTTCCTTTACTTATGCAACACATAATTAATTTGTGGAATTAATTGGTTGCTGGTTGAGATGGCTGTAGAGGGTGATTAGACAACTTCATAAAGCAGGGATGGGCAATTTATAACCCTCCAGATTGTATTGGACTACAGCTCCCATCATCCCTGTCTACTGGCCATACTGGCTTGGGGCTGATGTGAGTTGGAGTTCCAAGAACATCTGGAGGACCAGCCCTGTTGTAAAGGATAGGTCTGTCAGCGGCTACTAGCCATGATGGCTCATAGAACATCCATCTTCAGAGTGGGAATGAACAAATCTCTCCCACTCAGTTTCAGTCAATTTTTTTCAAGTCCATCACATTCCATCCCATTTTCGCATCACTTTGTGATTATTTTTTAAAGCTCTGCACAAACGTTTGTACACATGTTCATCCACATTTCTTAAAAATGTGCTGATTTTTGTACATGCACACTTTTGTACACTCCCAAATATAAGTATTTTTTGCAAGCAATTTCACCCTAAAATAAAGCTTTGCGCACATTTTTCTGTAGCATCTGCATTTTGGGGCACACATTTCCATAATAGACTCATTTCTGTGCACACTTGCCCAGAATGCATTTAGTGTACACTTGTTGGTAATATACACATTCAGTAATATATTGCATTCAGTAATATGCATATATTTGCATGCATTTTTTTTTTCTCAAATTGCATTGCAAAATTCTGAAAAGTGAAATAGCGGCATATAACTTCTTTCCAGTTTGTGTGTAGGTTCAGGAGGTGTGAATTTGATAAGTTCGTTTTAAAATGAGAACTGAACAAATTTCTCACCCATCCCTAGTTCAGAACAGGCCTGGCCTCAAGGAGGCCCAGCTGCTGGGTCTATCCCCCACAGCCTTAAGTGTCTCGATTGGTGCCAATGAAAGTTTTTTTCCCCTCAGTTTAATCATTGCTGGAGGGGGGGATTTCCTGGGGGATTACAGCTGGAGAGGGAAGGGTAACCCCTTCCCTTCCCTGTGCACTGTCCTCCCCAACCCGCCCCCAAGGCAATTAAGCTTAGAAAAAATCCTTCCATTGATGCCAATTAAGCACCTAGCAACGCCTCTCATTCAGAGGCCCTGATTTCCTTCCTGCCCTGCATGCTGGCACCTGCAGGCATCTGACTGGCCACTGTGGCAAACGGAATGCTGAACTAGGTGGCCCTTTTCTCTGATCCAGCAGGGCTGTAATGATGTCCTCAGTTCCCACTCTGTGAAACGGCAATAACAGCAACCCATTGTTCATGGTTCTCATAAGGACAAGCGCAATAAATATTGCACAGTGTTCTGTATGTTTCCAAAAGTGGTTTATAATAATTAATAATACACTTTCCGGCAGGGTTTGCAGTGATGCAGGAAACTACAAGGAGCCCCCTTTGCCCACCCGCCATTCCCGGTCTCAACGTCATTTTCCTGCATCAGGTTTCCTGTGCTCACCTCTTTGTTCTGGAGGTGGGTGCGATAGACAACCCCTCTGAACTAGCAGATTTCACCATCTAGCAATTCTCAGTTGAGATTACCTCTCTACTCTGTCTTGTTGGTTTTTTGTTCTTTTTGAGGGGTCCTTCTTCCTCTGCAAAGTAATTTCCATTTGCAGCTTGACCCTCCCACCAGCTGGAAACAGCAGGGGATGTGTGTGCGGTTCATGGGTTTGTGTGTGTGTGTATATATAGATGGATGGAGGAAGAATGACCCTTCCTGGAAACTGATGCAAAGGGTGGTTGTGGGGAGGTCACGGGGGTCCAGAGAAACCAGGGGGCGGCTCTTGGATTCCGCAGCAGCCTTCAAGGAATGCAACAAAGGAACCTTTGAGCCGGGCAGGGGGCTGTGGTGAATTGGGAATGTATGGAGCTGGCTCAAAACAAGCCCTTCAGCCGAGATGGCGTTGCTGAGAGTTTCCCCATTTAGAGCCAGCAGTTGGTCTCTCTACTGCACCCCTTGCTGGGACTGGAGGAGGCAAATCTTTGGCCCACTAAGCCTAGCGCTCTCGACTGAGTGGCGGCAGGCCTCCAAGGTTTTGGGCACCTGCTACTGATTCCTTTTTTAGATGGACATGCCGGGAATGAAACCTGGAATCTTTTGTGCAAAGCATGTGCTGTATCTAGAGACCAAATTGCCAATATCCGCTGGATAATGGAGAAAGCCAGGGAGTTTCAGAAAAACATCTATTTCTGTTTTATTGACTATTCTAAAGCCTTTGACTGTGTGGATCATAACAAATTGTGGCAAGTTCTTGGTGGTATGGGGATACCAAGTCATCTTGTCTGCCTCCTGAGGAATCTGTATAACGACCAAGTAGCAACGGTAAGAACAGACCATGGAGCAACGGACTGGTTTAAGATTGGGAAAGGAGTACGGCAGGGTTGTATACTCTCACCCTACCTATTTAACCTGTATGCAGAACACATCATGCGACGTGCTGGGCTTGATGAACCCAAGGCTGGAGTTAAAATCGCTGGTTTAACAATCTCCGATATGCAGATGCTACCACTTTGATGGCTGAAAGCGAGGAGGAGCTGAGGGACCTTCTGACGAAGGTGAAAGAAGAAAGTGCAAAAGCTGGGTTGCAGTTAAACCTCAAAAAAACCAAGATTATGGCAACCAGCTTGATTGATAACTGGCAAATAGAGGGAGAAAACGTGGAGGCAGTGACAAACTTTCTGTTTCTAGGCGCAAAGATTACTGCAGACGCTGACTGCAGCCAGGAAATCAGAAGACGTTTACTTCTTGGGAGAACAGCAATGACAAATCTTGATAAAATAATTAAGAGCAGAGACATCACACTGGCAACAAAGGTCTGCATAGCTAAAGCAGTGGTATTCCCCGTAGTAACCTATGGCTGGGAGAGCTGGACCATAAGGAAGGCTGAGCGAAGGAAGATAGATGCTTTTGACCTGTGGTGCTGGAGGAAAATTCTGAGAGTGCCTTGGACTGCAAGAAGATCAAACTAGTCCATACTCCAGGAAAGAAAGCCAGACTGCTTACTGGAGGGAATGATATTAAAGGCAAAACTGAAGTAGTTTGGCCACATAATGAGAAGACAGGATAGCCTGGAGAAGATGCTGATGCTAGGGAAAGTGGAAGGCCAAAGGAAGAGGGGCCGACCAAGGGCAAGATGGATGGATGATATTCTGGAGGTGACGGACCCGACCTTGGGGGAGCTGGGGGTGGCAACGGCCGACAGGAAGCTCTGGCGTGGGCTGGTCCATGAAGTCACAAAGAGTCGGAAGCGACTGACCGAATAAACAACAACAACATGTGCTCTATCAGTGATCTGTGGCCCAATCCCAAACTGGGGTTGGGGGGACAGGAAACATGATGAGATAAATTTGCAGAGCGAAGCAGTCAGCAGCAACTTGCTGGAAGGGAGCCCCCCCCCCCCCCAAGGATTGGACCCTGTGAGCATGGACCAAAAGCCAACAGCTGATCAGATTGTAAAGCTGTTCCTTGACTGTACCATTTCAGATGGCAGAGGAATCGAAGCAGGGCAGAATCCCCCAAGTCCACATTTTAAGGTGGGAGAAACCACCACCTTCTGCATAAGAGATGGGGAAGATGTTGCCCTCAGATGTAGTTGGACTGCAGCTCCCATCATGCCTCACCAGTGGCTATGCTGGCTAGTGGCTATGCTGGCTAGGGAGTTGCAGTCCAGCAACATCTGGAAGGCCATGCCTTCCCCACCCCTGTTCTGCATACAGAATCCATATTTTCGGGAGAAAGGTTCTAGTGTAGTACTCTTCTCTCTGACATCTGGTTCGGTATGTGGAGGGAGTTTTCTTTGCTTGTGATTTCTTGGTCTGTTTATCTAGATATATTAATATTTCTAGATTGTATTTCTGCCATAGGCATTCAAAGCACTAGCTAAAAAGCAGTTCAAGTTAAACACAGATTAAGGGTGCAATCCTATGCATGTTTAGACAGAAAAAGGGCCTACAATTCCCAGCATGCCCCAGCCAGCCATTTTGGGAGCTGTAAGCTTTTTTATCTGTAGGTCCACACAACAATATCTTCCATTTTTAACTCTTCCCATGGTTTCCTGCCACTTCCGCCTTTTTTTCTTATCTCACAAAATCCATTAAGGAGGGAATGAGATGGAACAGTGGTACCCAATACGTTTTGATTGGTAATGCTAGGAAGCACCCTCAAAGGCCACTTGGAAAAATGGCCAGCTGTACTGAGTCCTCGCAGCTAAGCCTCTTTGGATGAGCGTGAGGAGCTCTTATTCCTTCTTCCCCTTTCGCAATAAGGAAGGAGTCAGCTACTTAAAGTAAAAGGGAAGCTGGGAAACCCCTCAAGACATTCTGGGAAGAATATCTGTTCTCATAATCACAAAAATATATTAGAAGGACAAGTGTGTGTTGAAAGAACTGGGGAAGAGTCCCCATTCATGTTTTTCTCAGTCTTTAGACCACCATGGACGTGATTACATGTACAAGACCACTTAACAGGGCTGGGCCTACCATTTGGCAGAGTGAGGTGACCACCTCAGACATGCCCTGCGCCCCCTAAGCTAGTCTGCTGCCCTTGGGTGTGGTGGCAGACACTCTCCCATCCCCAGGGCTGAAATATTGTATAGTATTTTATTCTCTTTATTATTTGCTGTATTTTTATCTCGCTTTTCAAACAGTTGTTGTCCCCTGGAGAAAAGGCTATCAGTGGCTACTAGTCCCGATGGCTATATGCTACCTAAGCCTCTGTACACCAGTTGCTGGGAAACATGGGTGGGAGGGTGCTGTTGCGCTCGTGTCCTGCTTGTGGGTTTCCCGTGGGCAGCTGGTTGGCCACTGTGTGAACAGAATGCTGGACTAGATGGTCTGATCCAGCATGGTTCTGCTGGTGTGCTTATGTCTCCCAAAGTGGTTCATATCCATAAAAGAGAGAGAGAGGCCCTGCCATCAGGGTTCCAAACTAAGATGCCAAGACCCACAAGGAAAGGAGAGTGGAGGGAAAGGGATGAGGAGAGAGATCCATTTTTCAAGGCCAGAACAAAGTGGTGAGCAATATAAATGGGCATTTAAATGCACGTCGGGCCAGGCCTTGCTGGTGCTCTTGTGTGAATGAGGCTCTTGTTCCTTGGGCCGGTGGATGGGGGCCAGAGCGTTCTTTCTCCTTGCTTCTGCAGTCCCAGGACAACTGTCAGTTGGAGCCTAGCGATCTCCCTGACAGGGAGGGAAAGGGAGCTCCCTGCAACTCCTCCTTCTCTGGCCCATGGATGGGCCAGGTTGGCCTCCCCTTTGGCTTGATCCTATTATCAGGAAGCAGGCGGTATGGCTTCCCAGTGGCCCTGTGTCCCCTGCCAGATGACAGAAGCCAGCATGTGCTTCCCTTCTGCTCTGCAGTCCCCAGGCAACTGTCAGTTGGAGCCAAGGGTTCTTTCTTTTAGCTGTTGTCATCCACCCAGAGAACGTTCGTTATTGGATGGATTAAAATATAAGAAATAAGATTTGTCAGCTTCTGTGTGTGGAATGGGCAAAGGGGGGGGGTGATGCCATCTTGTCTGCCTCAGGCAGGAAAATGTCTAGAGCCATCCCCCTGCCCCTTTGTAGATTTGCCACTTTTTTCTGTCAGGGCCATTGTAACCTCAACACATGACATTTTCCCTACACAGTTATTTATTTGTTATATTTATATCCCACCTCTACTCCAAGGAGTCCAAGGCAGCATACATGGACTTCCTCCTCTCCTTCTTATCCTCCCAATAACCCTGTGGGGTAGGTTAGGCTGAGAGTCAGTGGCTGGCCCAAAGTCACCCCAGTGAGCTTTATGGCTGAGTGGGGACCAGAACCCAGGTCTCCTGCATCCCAGTCCAACGCTAACCACTACATCACACCAGCTATATCTTCATGTTCGGGGCAAAAGCAACACCTTTTGTATTTCTCCCTGTCACGTAGCACAGGTGCCAGGAAAAAAGATGGGGGCAATCCTATGCATATCAACCGGTCTAACGACTAATCAAGCCACACTGATTATGTTCTCACAGGAATGGCTGACCCGCTATGGCTACCTTCCTCAGCCAGACCCTAGAGCAGCCCGTCTTCAAACACAAGGAGAACTGACCAGCGCCATCAAAATAATGCAAAGGTTCGCGGGACTGCCCACAACCGGGGAGCTGGGTACGTGCAGCCATTAGGAGGGTCAGAGGTCCAGCAGATGTCAGGTTACCCCTGTTCACCACGGGAAAGGATGGGGGGGTTGACACCTCTTTTTCTGGAAGGGCTCCTGTGTCAGAGACCTCCACTGTTCATATATATATGTGTGTGAAAGAGCAAGACAGACATGACTCGGTGATGGAAGAGGACGCTGTCCCTACACCAGTGCTGAAGTAAGCTTCAATTCTAGTCCAGCCCACTTCTGTATGTGGAATAGGGAAGGGGGCATCTTGTCTTTTGCCTCAGACAGCAAAAAGGAATAGGGAAGGGGGCACATCATGCAATTGCAGAAGAACGTGCGCCGCCCCAACCTGATGCTGTTCACATGTGCTGGCTGGGGGTTGCGGTCCAACACATCTGGAGGCACCAGGCTGGGAAAGGCTGACCTAGACAATATTCTGGGTGTGCCTGCCTCATACCAGCCTCACTATTGTCATCACCCAATCTCATTCACACGCACATGCCAGACCACATGCGCACACATGTAACAACAAGCGCAGAGCCAAGGGGAACCTTTACCAGAAGTGTAGTGCATGTGCCCAGCAGATTTCTGCACAGCATTTCAACAAAGTGGGGAATTGCTTTGGTGGGCTGTGGGGCGGGGGGCAGAAATGGATAGAGTTGGGAAGAAAGGAAAAGGTATAGAGCAGAAGCTGTTATACTGACCTATCTAATGGGTCCTAGTATGTTTTCTAAGCCTTAGAAAAAGGAGTCCCAGTATGTTTTTAAAACATGGCCAAAATGGTTACGTTTGACCCAGAGACCTAGACCGGTGGTGGGCAACCTGGTGCCCTCCAGATGTTTTGGAGTGTGCCTCCCTTCAGCCCCAGCCAGCATGGCCAATGATATGGTATGATGGGAACTGTAGTCTAAAACACCTGGAGGGCACCAGCTTGCCTGTCCCTGTTCTAGACTCTCTTCCTGGCTGCTGCCATTGGACTCAAAGGCAGCAACTCATATATGGAGGTTACATATATGAGTCATTGGCTTTGGACTCAATGAGGGCTTTACTGGGGGTAAAGTTTTCTCTCTGGGTATTTAAGGCAAATGGCTCTCTCTTTGTCTTGGCAAAGAGGCAACAGGGTGGTTCAAGACAGAAGTGGGGTACCGCGGCTATTGGAACGTGGGCTAGGCATCAGAGCAGAGCAGTGAAGGTGCTAGGAGAAGAGTCATGAGGTACAAGCCATCCCCAGGTTAATTCTTAGAACAAATTTCTGGGTCAGTTCATGCTGCTTCCAAACACATCCCTTCCCAGGGAGGAGCAGTACCATCTGAGCACCCCTACCATGCTCACGTGCACCTACAATTCGTCTACCCAGCTCTGAGCAGAGAAAGGGGACCCAGGCTTTGTCAGAAGCAAGACCTGGCAGATCGGTCGCGTCAGTCCTCTCTGAGTGTATCTCCTTTACAGACCAGAAGACCTTGGCCATGATGAACAAGCCTCGCTGCTCCCTTCCTGACATCGTCGGCACCTCTGAGCTGATGCGTCGCCGGCGCAGGAAGAGACGTTATGCTCTCAGCGACAACATCTGGCAAAAGAAGGACTTGACGTGGCAGTAAGTAATGCCCAGTCCCCACCGTCTCCAGTGGAAGGAGGGGGTGCGTTAAATCCTGTTTCGTTTCCTGTTTCTTATCTCCCTGGGTTTTATATCCCAATACACTTCCACTGTACTGATGTGCCTCATCAAGTCCTGTCCTTTGCTTTGCTTTTACTCTACTTTACCTCCGATTTTTCCTCGTGCTATAACTCATTGCCTCCTCCATCCTATCACTTTCCTACCCTTTTGCGGCTCCCGGGGTTTTGCTCGCTTTGTCAAAACCCTGTCATCAACTGCCATCCTTTGCCTTGTTCCTCCTTTCCTTGCCGCTGCCTACCTGTCCCTGGGGAACAGGACCCAGAGGGAGCTACAGGCCCATGTCCTGCTTGTGGGCTTCCTGTGGGCATCTGGTTGGCCACTGTGCAAAAGAGGATGCTGGACGACATAGGGCAACTTTCCCCAACCTGGCACACTCTAGATGTGTTGGACTACAGCTCCCATCAGCCTCAGCCAGCATGGCCAATAGGCAGGGCTGGTGGGGATAGTGGCTCTTCAGGTGTTTTTAGATTATAGCTGCCTTCCCCATCCTGGTGCCTTAAATGTTTTGGAGTGCAACTCCCATCAGACTTAGCATAGGCAATGATCAGGTGTGATAGGAGCTGTAGTCCAAAAATCTAGGGTAGCTGGCTGGGATTTGTAGTCCAACACATCTGGAGAGCGCCAGGTTTGGGAAGGCTGATGTAGGCCTTTAGTCTGATCCAGTAGGGCTCTTATGTTCCTGTGTTCTTATTTCCCCACTGCAGCATCCGTTCCTTCCCCAGCAACTCGCAGCTGTCAGCAAATCATGTCCGGAACATTATCTACTATGCCTTACGGGCCTGGAGCAATTCCTCAGCCTTGACCTTCCATGAGGTGCCTTCTGAACAAGCAGACATCTTGGTGGATTTCACCCTTGCCTATCACAAAGACAGTTACCCTTTCGATGGGCCCGGAGGCACCCTGGCCCATGCCTTCTTTCCTGGAGAACATCCCATTTCAGGTGACACCCATTTTGATAAGGAAGAGACATGGATTTATGACCCCTGGAATGACTTGCCAGGTACCTTCAGAACTACATAGCACCCCTAGCAACACAGGGTCACACAGACAACCTGTGGTAGAAAACCAAAGCTGTGGGTAAAATATCCTCTTTTCCTGACACATTAGGTCGTGGCACGGATCTCTTTGCTGTAGCGGTGCATGAGTTTGGCCATGCCTTAGGACTGTCTCACTCTTCCACCAAGGAGTCCATCATGATCCCATATTACCAGGGCCCAGTTGGGTTGCCCCACCTATACCGGCTCCCGCTAGATGATGTCATGGGAATTGAACAACTCTATGGTGAGAAGCTTAACTCTCCCCACGATACTGAATCCTTCTGTTACTCTGTAGTCACCTTTCTTTCCATCTTGATTGATTTCTTGATTGATGATAAAAGGCAAGAGCCCATCTAGACTTTCCCTCTAGAAAGAGAGGGGGCATTTCTGGACAGACAGCTCCTAGAACTAATAAATCATTGCTCTTCTGCTGCAAGCAATAAGTGGAACTATAATGTACTTTCCACGCCCTCTTGTGCTTTTATACAGAGTGCATGTATATCCCTCTTTGTCCCGTCCACACCAATGCCCTCAGCACTACACCAATGCTCTTTTTTAAGGGGGTGTGTGCACACGAGCAGTGACTTATCAGGCAGCTGAACCTATCACAGCTCAGCACACATTCGCTATAACCTTTTCAGTGGGTGCCATTTTAAAGTAACACTAACGGTGCAATCCTATGCATGTTTAGACAGAAAAAAGGCCAACAACTCCCAGCATGCCCCAGCCAGCCATGCTGGGTGGGGCATGCTGGGAGTTGTAGGCCTTTTTCTGTCTAAACATGCAATAGGATTGCACCCTTAGTGTTAACTTTTCTGGCCATTAAAAAAACAATAATAGCAAAATACCAGTTAAGTCAGGGGTGTTGAACATTTTTCAGACTGAGGGCCAAATTCCATTTCAGAGCAGCTCTCAGGGGTCACATTCCACTGGTGGGTGGGGCCAAAGGCAAAAGAGGCAGGAGCCAAAAACACAGCAGATTTGAGCTTAAAGCTCCTACTGACAGTAACTGAGCCTTCGGAGAGGTGTTTCACACTTTTCGACCTTAGAAAAACTGCACAAAAGCCAGTAAGCCACCAAATGATCGGTGAGTGGAAGAAAGGGAGGTGACCATCTGTGGAACTCCGGAGGGCCAGATTGGGACCCTAGGCAGGCCGGATTTGGCCCCCGGGTCTGACGTTCTGCACCCTTGACTTAAATGAAAGAATGTTATAGCATTATACCCCTATAAAGCTATAAACATCCCTGTTCCAGTCACAGCCATTTTAGTAAGTAAGTTAGGGAGCAATCCTATGGCCTCTAGACAGCAGCTAGACAGCTATAGGATATGCTGTTTTCTGGGAACCGACCTCCCCCACTTCTGCACTGCCTCTGAGGCAGTGCAGAACAGCCCCATCCTCCGGGCTTGCAAGAGGAGCGCGGAGGGGCTGGAAAGGGGTGTGCCTGGGGGCGATCCAGGGCAGGGAGATCGCAGCTGCCTGTACGACACATCCAATGGTGTACGACACATCCAATGTGTCGTACACCAGCCTCCTTCCCCGCTGTGTCCTCCTCGGGTGTCTAGCAGAAAAAGCAGGGCAGGAGAAGCGCAGAGGGAACGATCCCCTCTGTGCTTCTCCTGCACTGCTTTGGATAGGCGGTCACCTCTGAGTTCAGAGGCAGCTGCCTATCTAGACAGGATTATGCCCTTAATGGCAGTAACTGGAAAGGTTTTTCTAATGATTTTTAAAGTAGCGTTACACAGAGAAAATGTTAAGGCCCGATAATGCTAAAAATAATAATTAAAAATGCCTTTCTGGTCACCGCTACTAACCATCTTGCTAGAATGGTTGGGAATGGAAAAGGTATGTTTTATTTCTTCATAGGGGTGAAGTGATATAGCACTTTAATTTAAATGGTATCTTGCTGATTTATATATATATTTAAAATATAGCAGAAGTGTTTTAACACTACTTAAAAGGCTGGTTAAAAAAAAGATAAATAGGTGATAAAAATGGTGCCCACCACAAAGGTTATACTGAGTTGTGTGCTAAGAAATTATAGGTTTGCCTGCCCACATCAAAACCATGCCTCTTAAAAAAGATGGGAAAGTAGCACTAAGGTGCATTGGCACCTTTGGGGACTGTATTACTCTTCTGCCCTTCTTGAAAAAGTTGGACTTTCTTCAGTAAGAACCAAGATGGATGCAGCACTAGGGAAACAAGGGAGGATTACAAAGAGATAGCATTGTATGGACCCCTCTATAAAATGCAAGTTAATGGGCCATGGTGATTCCACAATAAAACCTTTATCTGGAAGCACCCACAGATCTCTCCCTCTTTGTTTTCTTATTCTTTCATCCTTCCACCTAAATATCTGTTTTCTCTTCTTCTCTTTTTCCATCTCAGAGAGCACCGTGTGTTTGGGTGAATATTTTTGTTTGTTGGTTTTTGACTTGCTCCTTCGTTTTTTTGTCTTGGCTGCAGGGAAGCGTCAAACTGGTGCGCACCCAGATCACGATGTCCCAGCGTTACCAGTCCCCACTGCCCGCCCCATCCCTGACCTGCCACCATACAAGGCCACACAAGAGTGAGTACCCTTCTTTATGGGATGATGACCCTGCTAACTCTTGCGTCCCTCCCCAGCCGTTTTTGACTTGGTGCAGCGTGGGCACTCTCCGTATAACCCCAGGTGCTGCTGAGACAAAACTGGAGCAAGATCCAGGATGGATCGAGACAAGGGAAGCAAGATAAATTGGCAGTGGGTTGGTGGAAATCAGGCAGGGCTGGCATCGTGGTTGGGCACCTGCCAAGGGCAACACCCCAGTAGGGCCCACTGACAAGAGTCCCTGGAAGTTGCTCCTCCTCTTCACCAATGCACCCTTCTTGTTCACCTGCCTCTCGCTCAGGTCCACACAACAGAGGTGGTGAGAAGGCAGGGCAGTAGATGCCCCAGCCTAGTTGCTCGTTGGCTCTCTGCCTGTCAAGCAAGCAAGTGGTAGCAATGATGAGGAAGAGGATGAGGAGCAACAGCAGCTGGAGACCATGGTGACAAGAAGGGCTTATGGAGAGAGGGATCCCACTGAGGGTGTCTTGCCCAAGGGCCCTCACAAACCTGGAGCCGGGACTGGAATCCAGGGCCCTGCCGGTTCTGTCTGAAATAGCAGCCTGGGGACCCTAAAATGAAATTCACAGACTAGCTGAGAATGGCGCAGGCAGGCAGCAAGCAAGGAAGAGAAAACACAAGTCAAGAGGAAAGTTCCTTTCTGGCAGTGTGAAAGCACCCTGTAGTGGCTTTATATATCACAGCCCAACAAATACAAGACCAAGAGCACCAGCCAGTCAGGTGAGTGAAGGGAGCAGGTGGGTTGTGGGGGTCTCCCAATTCCCTGTGGTGTAGGCAGGGGCAAACAGTTACCAGTAGACTTGCCACCACCCCTTGACATCTACCTCAGCCTGAGCCAGGGGACTCTCAGACCTTTCAGGACATGCTTGGGGCACAGAAACGCATTCAAGATGACATCCTCTATTTCAAGCCCCAACACTCTAAATAGTAGCAAGTCCAAACAGAAAGCTCTGAATTTGGTACTGAGGCTTAAGTAGAATAAAACACACAGAAACCTTGAAATGGATGTGAAAATTAGAATACAATAAGGAAGGGGGGAAAGGGGTAAATAGGTGTACAAATATCAAAGAAAATCAGAGAAAACCCAGAGAAACCCTTTGGAACAATGCTGCAGGCAAAAATAACAAAGCAATACCTATCCTATCCTGAACCTAAGTAAGGGTCTTCCAGTTGAACAGGGCCCACTTGAGGATCCAAGAGCTCACAGGCCCAAAAGCCAGTTAGCACAGGCAGACGAAGACTGAAGATCGGAACGAAAATTAAGACCTAATAGTAACCACCAGCCCCCCTGGCTTTATAACCCCCCAGGCCCTTGACAAATGTGAGGTGAGCCTCCTTCACCAGTTCCTATCTGCTGGAGAGTTACCCGAGAGACAAGCCCCCTTGGCAAATCACTACAGGTTGAATAACTTCTTCAGCTTTCAGGAGGGGAGGGGAGGTGTTCTCACCACAGCCCAGCCGATGTCATTCAGTCTAATTTGGCAAGAATCCCACTCTGGCCTTGAGGCACCTGGAGACTAGAAAAAGGCAGGATAACCTACGCAGGTGGTTTAGCGAGTGCATGCCAGCCCCCCCTCCCAAATGGAGCTTGTTACAAGCTGCTAAGTCATAAAAAGAACATGGATTTCTTGACAGGGTGCGAGAGTGAAACCATGGAGAGTAGGTAGGTAGACTGTGACGACTGGCAGCAGGTGATGTAGAATCATTACTGGATCCCTTCAGGCCCCAACAGCCTGATTTCCTACCAGAACTGCATGAAGAGATCCATTGTAGGCCAATGGCTAGAGTGGTGACCTTTAGCCTGGAAATCCCTCAGATCCCAGCTGAGCCATGAACATGCTTGCCCTGGGCAAGCTGTTTTCTCTTGCTTTCAGTTCTCCATCTGTATATCCGGAGTGTATGAATGACCTAGCTGATAAGGTTTTTATGGAGAAAACTGTAAAACTAAACGCTGGCGGTTGCTTCTTGGTGAGCCTCTATCCCCTAATAATTGGCTGAACTGCTGTGATGTCACAACATGTCCATTCCAGAAGAGCATCGATGTTAGTTGGCTGCAGCAAAAAGACAAAGAAGTTTGTGCCTTCAAGTACAGCTAGCTTTATAGGCTACATCTGCCTTTCCCAACCTGGTGCCCTCCAGATGTGTTAGACTGCAGCTCCCAGAATTCCCAGTCAGCATGGCCACTGACTGAGAATTATGGGACTTGTAGTCCAACACATTTGGAGGGCACCAAGGTGAAGAAGGCAGTGCTATGTGCTCAGTCCACTTTATCGAAGTAAGGAGACATAACATGGATTAAGGTAAAACAGAACTAAAAGCAAGTTTGAATGGTAGGAGATCTATAGGAAGTAAATATGTAGACAAAACATCCTGATAGCTGGGTTGAGAAACATGAAGGCAAGTTGGACACAATTTACTTATGATTTTAGGGCATTTTTTACCCTGCTGTTCAGCAAAAAAGGGCTCCCAGAGTGACTTACATGAGTGCAATAACAAACAAGACAGTCTCTGCCCACAAGTTTGCAACCTAAAAGACACTGACAGAAATGGAAGAGGAGGAGAAGTGAGAAGGAAACACAGCAAACTCGGGCACCAGTTCTTAAAGTTACAACGTTCTTCAAATGACCAGACTGAATTCAGGGAGATGAGAAGCCGAGTAGAGCTGGTCTCTCAGCAGAGCCAGTGGAGGGGCCCCAGCTTCCCATTTCTCCCTCTGCTGTAGTTGGGGTCAGTCAGAATGTTTTGCAGTTGCTATGAGGGAAGGTGAAGGTAGATTTTGCTGGGGTGGGGAGGAGTCTCCACTGGTTCCAGGAAAAAGGGGAATTCCTGATGCAGGGAAGCCTGAAGATACCGGACTTGGGCCTGGGAGCTGAGTGGACATGGGCAACAAAAGATTGAGAGGAGGACTGGGGGAAGCCTCACACAGGGCCCAGAGACAGGAGGAGCTGTAAGCAGAGCCTGCGCCAAGGCTAGGCATGGCCGGGAACCTGCCGAGGGCCCACACCCCAGCAGGGGCTCACTGGCGTAAGCCGCCTGGAGTTGCTCCTCCTCTTCACCATTGCAACCTATATGTAGCTGCAAGGTGGGGAGGAGGAGGGGATAGTCCAGGAGGAGAGCGGCATTCCCCAAACCCAACTTAAAATGACCAGCCAGAACTTGGGCTCCTAATGAACTGAACGTCAGTCTGAATCCTCAAAGATTCCTCTTTTCCTTTCAGGCCACAGCTGCCGTCACCTGATCGGTGTAAGGCCCATTTTGATGCCATTGCTGACATCCGTGGAGAAGTTTTTTTCTTCAAGAGTAAGGATAGCAGAAGATGGGTTTTTTCCAGACTAGCTGGCATTGCTGGGGCGGGGCAGGGCAGGGCAGGGCGGGGGGGGGGGAGACAACGACACCCAAACTCTTTTGCCTAATGGAAACCTACTGACCTGTTAGACCAGCCTTGCCTTGCCTTCCCTTCCCTCTGAGTAAAGGGGAGCAACAGATTTCATCCCCACTTCTTGTCCATGGTGTATAACGGGGGCTGTGCCCCACCTTGGGCCATGATTGAATTTTGTGGCTGTTGCTGTTCAATGCATGCTTTGGGAATTCTTGTGCTTCAGCGTGATGGGGAAACTTAAGAAATCAGCTACTCTGTGCCGTGGTTGCATGGAGATGGCTGGGTGGACTTCTCTCTGAGGGCCAAACTACACACGATGTTAAAAAGATGCACCTGGATCTCCCAATGTCTTTTTTTCTTCACAGCTGCCACGGGGAGGGGGCATTTAACCCATCCCCCCTATGTTGATACCCTGATCTAAATCATTCCCCCTGCCCCCAGCTCTTATTAAAGGACACATATCTATACTGGAGCTGCCTTTTCTTTCTCCCAACCAGGCTGATAGAGGTAAACACTCCCTAGCCCAGCCTCCTCCAACCAGGTGCCCTCATGCAACTCCCATAATTCTGTTGGCCATGCTGGCTGGGAATGTTGGGAGTTGCAATCCAACACATCTGGAAGGCCCCAGGTTGGAGGAGGCTGGGCTAGCCCAAATGCCACTTTCCCAATGAAATTTACAGCCCCGGCCCCATAAGCGTTGGGAGATCCCATCATGAATCTCCCACTTCACGTGTCATTTGGCCCCGAGAACATACGCTACAAACAGCACAGGTATTTGTAGGAGGTTTCCACATGCATAAGAAGTCCAGCTTGATGAAATTCCTGCCAGTGTGACGGGACAGGAGGAGGCACCCTTTTTCAGCGACTACCAATGAAGAGTGGCAGCAGGCAGTGGCATGGCTTAGCTGTCGCATTTGTCTACATCCCACCGTGCCCCGCTCCACCCTTGCCATGCCCTCTGATCCACAGTTGTTAGGCTCCTGTGTGTATATCTTGGGAAGGGCTGGGACCGTGGGCTTGGCAGGGCACCTCCAGCGTTTGGCTTCTGAGCTAGTCAGCACCACGCCGCATAACCCTTTTCACAGAGAGGCAGTTCTGGCGGATGCAAGCAGCCCGGACCCTGGTTTCACTGGAGCCGGCACACACCCTCCGGTTCTGGAATGGCCTCCCCAAGGATTTCACAGCCGTTGACGCCGTGTACGAGCGCATCAATGACAGCCAGATCGTGTTCTTCATCGGTGAGTGTAGCGGGGAGCAATGGTGGGAGAGATGGAGATTGGGATCTCTCTGGAAGGGGAGGCAGCAGTGGCACTGCTAGGCACACAAAGGATCTGGGGCAATACCTTTCCAGCGGCATCAGTGGAAGGTCTTTTTCTCTACGCTTAATTGTCCTGCAGAGGGGGGATTTGGGGCGGGACACAGTGCACGGTGCCCCTCCCCAACTGTGATCCTCCTGAAAATCTTCCTCCCCCACCCCGTATAGTAGCTAAGCTTAGAAAATGCTCCCATTGACACAGATGGAAATATTTTTTTCTAAGCTTATTTGCCATGCAGGTGCAGTTGGAAGCTGGTGGGGAGGGGATAATCCTTCTCTCCCCAGCTGCAGTCCCTCTTGAAAATTGCTCCTTGCATGGCAATTAAGCCAAGAAAAACATCCCTTAGCACCAATGGATGCATAGAGGTCTGGGAAATAGATTCAGGGTCGTGGGCCCAAGCCTAACAACACCCCTGGAGTGCAGTCTAACACTGAAGAAAAGGGAGGCTGGACAAACAACCCAGGAAAAGAACCCATGGTTTGTTGTTGGGTTCTGAATTCTGGGTTGTTCATGGTTAACAACCCACAGTTAAACCATAGTACAGGGTTCGCACATAACAACAACCCACAATTCAACAACAATCCATATGCAACCCAAACACTGAGTTGTCATTATGTGCAAACCAGGTCATTGTCTGGAGCCCCCCATAAAATTCTGTTTGAGGCAGGGCAGTTGCACAGTAACAATCTCATCTGGAAGCATCCTGAAATGTAGCTACAGATACATTACGGCACGTTAAAATATGTGCTGTGGGTGTCATAATGTCTGGCATGCTTCGTTTTTAGTTGGCCTTGATTTGCATGGTTAGTTTTTAAAAAATGTATGTGTTTTAAAAACCAATGTAAACAAACATCACCTCTGGTGTTTCTGAGGCATGTGCAATTTATAAATAATGAAGTCTGTTGAACCTTGACTGTTCGATTCGGGCTCCACAGAATCCTTGGCAATTTAGGGTGCAATCCTATGCATGTTTAAACAGAAAAAAGTCCTACAACTCCCAGTATGCCCCAGCCAACCTTGAACCAACTGCCCTTGCACCAGTTTATTCACAGGGTTCTATACAGCTTGCTGGCAGGTTCTTAATACAGGTCTGTAGCAGGGTTTTGACTAAAAAGAGATGGAGTGGGGATGGCTGACCGGTGGGGGACTGTACTAATTTAACTCATTGTGTTTGAATACAAAACAACTAATACTTTAGGGAGTTTGTAGCAGAGAGGAAAGAGGGGAGGAATGGTTAAAAATGCTTTGTACTCTACAAAAGTTGTTTATATAAACCTGCTAGGATCTCTTCTAGCAATGTACCTTTTTCTTGCTCTGAGTCACCCTCTTACCCCTCCTTGCAGGGTCCCACTACTGGGTTTTCACAGATACTCAGGTCAACCCAGGCTACCCCCGTCCCACATCGGATCTTGGCCTCCCTCTGGGCACGGTCATTGGGGCTGTGTTTGTGTGGCCCCACAATCGCAAGACATATCTCATAGAAAAGGACCAGTACTGGCGCTACGATGATCAGTTGGGCCAAGTGGAACCGGGATACCCCAAACCTGTCACCCTCTGGAAAGGGGTGCCCCCAGAGCTGGATGACGTCACTCGCTGGAACGATGGTACGTTTGCGGGTGAGGTGCATTCCTTTGCACAGCGTCTTGAACAAATCTGTTCCTGGCTGGTTGAGCATGTAGTTCCATATGATAAATGATAAGCAATTCTGTTGTGCATATTCCACATATCTGTGCATGCATTGCAAAATGCAGTCCATGGTGCAAAAGTTCTGTTAAAGACAACTCTCTAGCCCTCGTGGTTGCAAAGGATAGTCTGAAAATACTTTTTGTTTCTCACTTTGCAAAGAAATCTACAGAAGAAAATAGAAATTAGTCCACTTTTTTCTTGACTAGACTAATTGACATCAACAGAACAAAAGAAGAAAAGAGTCAACTCTTCCCCTTGGTTTACATAAACACCCTTGCCTGGTCTCTTGTAGATAATTTTAATTTACCATAGGGAACCAAGGAAAAATGACTGTTTGCAAGCTTGCCATTAACCCAGGCTCCAACCCACTTACCTGGGAGTAAGCCCCACTAAACTCAGTGGGACTTACTTCTAAATAGACACCCATAGGTTTGCACTGGCAGGCTCTAAACACCAGCCCAAGGAAGGTATTGTGCAAGAACATAAATGACTCTGGCAAATAGGCCAGTAGCAAGAAATCAGGGGAGGGGGGAGTCAAGAGATACATCTGTTTTTGTGGGGTGGGGAGTTGGAAATCAATGCAGAACAACCAGAACTGAAAGAAAGGTAGCCTGATGCATTTAAAGTTATTTAATTGTATTAAATATTACTATAAGAAGTCAGTTTTATTTTTAAAAATTTAAAGTGCCTAGTGCTTATCAATCATTCTCATGCCATTGCATGGCTTCAGACAAGCGCTGGCAGCAGGTTTCCGTCTTACTGGGCAATTGGGTAGAATACTTTCACCACACTTTTCATTCTTTCCACCAATAACAGTACTAGAAACATATTTTTGGGTTTTTAATGAAAGCCGGACATTCAAGGGAAGGGGTGTGGATATATCTCTGAGCCCCCACCCCCTCGGAACTCCCCTTTGGCTAAGGCCTGTTGGCACGTCCATAAAGGGAAGGGAAGGCTTGGGAAGTCTCCAAGCAGAAACGAAACCCATGAAGTTAACTTGGGGAAATCCCTCATGAAAGTCCTTTTTTTTTCTCTCTGTGAAAGACCTTTTTCAAAAGTTTGTCATAAGTGGAGAAGATCCCTGCAGCTGACCATTCCCCTGGTTAACAGCTTTGACCATGATGCTCAGGAGGCTTGGGAATGGAAGTGCCACTGCTCTCCTGGGACATGGGTGCTTTTGGCCTTTTGGTCCCCCTGCTGCCTGCAGACTCTGCTCGCTGCTCTCCTCACATCCCTCGCAACACACCTGCCACTTCTTCTCTGCTTTGCCTTTTTCTTCCTCTACAGGCAACACCTATTTCTTCAAGGACAGCCACTACTGGCGCTTTACTGGCAGCAATGTGGAGTCGGACTCAGGCTACCCACGTTCCATCTCCCGTGACTGGATGTATTGCCAAGGTCCTCCCACCCCGGTGCCGGGGCACCCAGAGGGAGAGGGACCAATGTGTATCTGTGGGGCGTCAGCCCTCAAAGTAGCCCCTCTCTTGGCTTGGATCCTGGCTTTCATTTGGGCCATGTGCTGACCCTGAGCCAGCTACAAAATGATGCACTTTATATCTTCCCGAAGGAAGGGACTGGCTGGCAGGAGAATGTGGCAACCCCTGGGCACAGCCTTCGAGCAATTGCTTTCTCCTTTGTTCCCCCCACCTGCCCCCAAACACACATGGTGCTCTCATAAAACCTCCCCTTCGGACCAGCGTGGTCTCTCTGAACCTTCTCTCCTCTGGTTCCACACTTTTGTTTTCTACAGAGAGGGGTGGGGCCGTTTAAGACTGCCTGCAGGCCACATCCACTGACTTGGATGCCTGGCCCCCTTGTCTCAGGTGTGTGGCAATAGTCTGATTTCTCAGGGGTGAAGGAAATGCACTCTGCACATGCTCAGAGGTGCACTCCTTTTTGTTTACTTCACACAACCCTGCCCAGCCCAAATTCTCCACCGGCATTAGCTCTCCCATCTGGTGTTACCTCTTCGCCCCTGTGGAGGCATGACAAAGCCCAGCCTGGGATCCAGGGCAGGACCACTAGCAAGGGGAGCGACAGCTAGAGCGCAGGAAGATGCCCCTCGGTGAAGCAACCCGGTGGTATGTGCAGCCCATCAGAGTTCTCCCCAGTACTGATGAAGGGTGGGCAAGGAGCGAGGAATGCCATTCTGTAAATGCTTCACCCAAGCAGGCTCTGTTTGTGGGCAGCGTTTCCTCACCCTGCAATACCCTGCAGCCAAAATGATGTGCATTAATGTGTGAGGGCATGTGGTGTTGTGTGTGCTAACGCAAGGGGGCAGAACCTCAGCCCTGGATCCCAATCCCACCCTCCAGGGTTCCCCAGAAGGCCTCACCCCCATTCCCTGAACCAATTATGGTTCAGTGGTTTCCCAGGTTTTGTGCAGTTTTCCCCCATTCTAAAAACACTGGCTTGGGTACTGGCAGTCAGAGCTTTCAGTTACAATATGCTGGTATTATTTGTATTTTTTGCCCCGCCCACCACCGGAATGTGGCCCTCAAAAGCTTCTCCAAAATGAAATGTGGCCTTCAGACCAGAAGAGGTTCTGCTCTCCTGCATTAACACATACAACTCTGAAAATACAAATCTGAGCTGCAGAATAGGCATTAAAAAACCTTCAGTTCCCTGTCCGGGCTGATTTTGAGGAGAGCGAACAAGGGCAATGGAGCGGGTTAACTTGGATGATTGAAGACTTAGGTGTGGGGAGGGGGTGGAACGCAACCAGGATGTGTATCGCTGTCCGTTTTTATAATAAAAATCCAGATGAAACAGCCCTACCCGATTCCTCACGCTGTTTGTACAGTCTCGTTCCCCTGTGGGGGTTGAGAGATGATGATGGCTGAGGGTGATAAAATCAGCTTCAGAGCTGTGGGCCTCACACTTCCGGTTTTCCCCCCTCCAGCCCTGTATGAGGCTGTGCATCCTTGTAAAAATTCCCTGGCCACGTCTGTGAACCTGGCAGGTAAATTCTTCCCTCCCACCTTAGGGAAGCTTTTCCCAACCTGGTGCCCTTCAGATGTGTTGGACTGCAACTCCCAGAATCCCCCAGAGAGCTGAAGAGGGTTCTGGGAGTTGTAGTCCAACACATCTGGAGGGCATCAGGTTGGGAAAAGCCACCTTAGGAGTTTTACTTGTCCCTGTAGCATACAAAATGCATCTTGCTCGCCTAGCCCTTCGGCACTGCTTTTGCCCAGGCACTTCTGGTGGGATTTGAGTCCAGTTGTCACTAATCTAGATCAACAAGGCAGCCAAACTTTAATTTTCCAAGTGAACTCCTGAACATTTGAGTGTATGGTGTGTGTGGGGGGTGCAGGAGAGAAACCCATGTCTTATCCCCCTGGGAAGGAGCTTGATTGCTGTGGGAAAACTGCTTCCGAAGAAGGCATTTTTAAAAAATTATTTCGAGGTAGGGTGGGATAAAATAGAGCAGCCTACTTGGTCCACCCACCCTTTATTCTCACAACAGCCCTGCGAAGTAGGCTAGAGATAGAACGAGTGGCCCAAGCTCACCCAGTATGCTTTTGTGGCTGATTGGAGGCCAAGTCTCCATGGCTCGAGCCCAAGACTTTAGTCACCACGTTGCATTGGCTCGCCTTAAGCTCTTGGAAACTTATTGATTAAAACATGTAATAATCCAGCAATCAAGAAGGAGAAGTTCTGCTGCAATTCTGTGAAAATCACAGCCTGAAATACAGCTGTTTGGAGTAGGTACCACAAATTTCCGGAAGATGTCAACAGAAGACTGAATCACATCCTGTTGAATTTATGAGAACATGTTGCTGCACTCGCTTTATATGGCTCAACTTCCTCCATTTCAAAATGGCAGCACCAGAAAGAACACCTTGGTACAGAGAGACCACAGTGTTTCCAGACACTCACTGTTAATCCATCATTTCCCACTGTCTTCCCCAGTCCCATCCCCTGCCTGGCCCCATCTGCATCCCTTAGAACAAAAGGAGCTGTCCCTGCCAGAAATCAGTCTCTGCCAATAGTCATCCACACCTCTAGGAAAAGGCCATTAGGAAGCCTGGCAGCCTGCCCTCCAAATGGATGCAGCCCTTAAGGCGTGAGATGGCGTTGCAGTGCGTGGGCAACGCTAAACATGCCGTGTTTTGCTTTTATAAAGAAATCCATCACATACTGGTGGCAGGAGCAGGGCTGGCTCCAGATTTTTTTTGGTGGGGCAACTGGGATGTTGGGCAACTCTGTCTAGGGGGAGCTTACACGTGGGGGCAGAGGAGGCACAGGAGGATGGGGCGGAGTTTGGCAAACCGAAGAACTAGCCTAGAGCCCTTCACACTGTTAAGAGTGGGGTCTGTAGCTCACTCTGTTGGGCTTTAAGCCTTGGATAGCTTGGAGACTGTGTGTGCTGACCCAGTGCCAAGAGAGAACCAAGATGACTACATTGACTCTCAGTTGGTGAACCCCTTGGTGGATCTGGGCCCCAGCAATTGCCTGACTATGCCGTGGACCAGGGGCACCAGGGTGGGAAATCAGCAGGGATTAGAGAAAAAGAAAAGAAAGCGCCTTAAGCGAGGCCAAATAAATTAGCAGATGAATTATTTGCCACATTTGTTGTTTGCTGGACATGCATATGAGGGGAGATGAACCCTCCCCCGACATTGTGGGCCATTGCCCCAGATGCTTTTCTCCCCCTCCTGCTCTCTCATTGGAAAAGAGCTAGGCTAGGAGAAAAGAGCCCGGGATGGCAGACCGGGGGTGGGGGGGGGGGAGGCAGGTGGGGGGGGGCATGTTTCAGCTCCCCTCACTGGCATGCCCCTGCTGGATGGTAACATTATTTATTTTATGTATATACTACTTTATATACTACTTCCAATTTTTAAAATCCTGAAGCAGTTTACCACAATTTATAAAACAATGCATCATTATAAAAGCACACAACATTTAGACAAACTAATGGTTGGGAAAAAGCAGGGTAAACAAGTAAGTTTTTAATAAATGTTGAAAGCACATGATGTCCGATGCCTGATCTATTGCAGAGCTCGCTTCAGAGGGAAGGGAAGGCCCACTGCCATGTTGTTGCCAGATGGGGCTCTGCAGGGTGTGGCATGGACAACAGGTCCTCACCTGAAGATCAGAGTGGTCTAACAGGTCTATATAGGGGGAACAGATCTTTAAGGTAACCTGGTCCGATGTGGTCTAGGGCCGCTACTTTATATATGAACAGGGCAGCCCCATGAGCAGACCTAGTTTTTCACTGAGATGGTAAACCTGTATCTGGGATATACAGCGTCAGACTGTAAGTGGGGCTCACATCATTGAATAGTATTGTATACATGATATGGTATTATATTAATAGAAAACTACCATGTCAGAGAGAAGGCTAAGCTAGGACTCGTCCCCTTGCCACCTAGTTTTCTATATGCCAAGGGGGGAGAGAGAGAGAGAGAGAGAGAGTGTGTGTGTGTGTGTGTGTGTGTGTCTGTCTGTCTGTCTGTATAGGTGTGTTCAATTATGTGAACACCCCACCTGCAGTCTGAAGAGGTTCACCTGTCCATTCTCATTTTGGTTTGCTGGTGATAAGGAAAGAGAGAAAGCCAGAGCATTAGGGAGAAGAGAGCTAAGCTAAAATACTTCTTCCTGCTGTTCTAGCTTGCCGTAGGCACGTGGTGTCTTTGACGTGTGGAAGCACTGCCCCACCTCCATTCAGAAGTTGCACAGTCCCAGAATGACTGTACTAGATGGTCCCGTCCCCCCCCCGCTGCCTCTGTAGGGAAGCTCTCACTGATTTTTTGGACAAAATGGCTATCAAACAGCAAGAAGACTCTCGCTTTTCAATCCAAACAATTTTTTTTAATTAAATTATTACATTCTACCACCTCTTCTCTTCTTCCAGCCACTCACCACATCACAGTCCATCCCATCCCACCCCCCACCCCTCCGGGAATCCAGAGGTCCTGCCTCCCAGTCTGTTTTGCCCATGGGTGCTTTCAGATGGAGGGCTCTGAGTGCTAACTATCAAAAGACGTTGTGCAACTCTTCCATCTTTTCTTCCTTAAACTTTCCATGGTAAGAAAAAAGATTAAAGAAGTGGTGAAAAAACACAGGAGGATTACAAGTGAATGATAACATCGTCTGGATCCCCATCCCCCAAATTCTGTGAATGAGGCATGGCAATTGCACATTAAAAGCCTCCACTGTAAGCCCCGCCCCCATCTATTCACCCCATTCCTGTTCCAGAAAACAAAGGCATCCTGGTGGTCAGGACGCTGCCAGGTCCACTGCTCCCTTCCCCACTTAGGAGCTACTTGATGCTGCTGCAGGGGCTTGTTGGCTGGGGGCCACTTGTCCTGCTGCACTTTCATCTGGATGGGGCACACGGCTGCGTTTAAAGAATCCGACCTGGGAAGGAGGGACAGAAAGGACAAAGGCAAAGGAATTTTGTTTATTTTTTAAATTTAGGTACTGCTCAACTAGCAAATGACCTTGGGGTGGTTTTCAATCAAAAAATAAAAACAACAACAATAAAATCAAGTAATAAATGTTTTAACTTTTGTAAACTGCCCAGAAAGCTTCAGCTATGGGGCAGTATAGAAATGTAATAAATAATAATGATAAAATAACAACCAAAACAATAAATACAACAATGAAAATATCAACACAATAAAATATTAAAACATTAAAAATAGGAATGAAAGGAATAAATGACAGAATAGCAGACAGACTGACAGACAGAAAGGGTGTTCCTTTGAACTGAAATATACATGCTGGGATCCCCCAACATCTATTTTAAAACTTAAAAGCAACTGCCTGGGGGACCCAAACTGGTTCACGGTAGTGATGATGGGAAAGGGAAGATTAACTCTCTCTCCTGCAATACTGTTTTCCCAACTGAAACCCAGTCTTCCACCCTATGCATACACACACACTTCCAAAAGCTGCTATCTGTCCCACCGGTGGAACGTAAGTACCTATATGGTCTCTCTGTGTTTGTTTTTCACTACTGGGGCTAATAGCAGCTTCACAGAGGAGGAGGAATTGAATCAGTGATGGAGTGGTAAATTTTGAAGTACAGGAGCTCATTGTGGCAGTGATGTATAACACACACACACGACTACACAGCACTGCAGCAGTACGTAGCATAATACCCACTTCTCTTCGATCAGAATGAGTGCCATTGAGCTCAGTTTTGCTTACTTCTGACTGCATCGGTTCAACTTGTAAAACACACTGAGCTTTAACCAAAGATTTTCAACCAGCTGAAACGCAGCCCTTTAGCTTTTAAGTGGAAATGCAAACAGTCTTGCAAAGAAGTGTTACCATTTAAACTGCTAGTATGAACTAGAAAACGTGAAAGCCAGTGTGGTGTATCGGTTAGGATGTTAGACTAGGACTCGGGAAATCCATGTTCTAGTCCCCACTCGGCCATAAAGCTCACCGGGTGTCTTTGGGCCAGTCACTGACTCTCAGCCTATCCTACCTCACAGGGTTGTTGTGAGGATAAAATGGTGAGGAGGAGGATAATGTAAGCCGCCTTGAGTTCCTTGCGAGAGGGAGAAAGGCGGGGTATAAATGCAATAAATAAATAAAATAAATAAATAAATTATGTATGCCGCCATGTAAGCTGCCTTGGACAACTTGCAAGAGGAAAAAAGGTGGGGTATAGGAATGTAATAATAAAATAATAAAATCATTTAAAACCCTCAAAGAAGAGGAAATAAGTGGAAAGGAGCAAGCAGCCTCTGCTTGATTACTTTCCTCACTCTGATCTCCCTTATGCTACTCTGTCACAGTAAAAACTTTAAAGCCTCATTATCCCTTCATTCACTTGCCAGAGCAAGGCAGCAGATCCATCAGTTACCCTGATGGATAACTGGCACTGTTACCCTGGAACTCCTGCAGATGATGCCATCGCTCCTGCTGGGGGGCAGGGGGAGGAAAAAAGTCCCAGAGCTGCACTCCCCTGCATCCCCTTCTCCACTACCACCACTGATTTTGACTGGAAAAACAGAACAGAGGGAATGGCTAAAGAACTCCTCCTACAAGCAACCGTTCTCCAGTCCAGTCCTCCTGCTGTGGCTGATTTTACATTTTGGTGTTTCTTTGCTTTTTTTTTAAGGGTGGTGCAGATGGGAGATGGTAACACAGATTGTGTGTGTCACATGTGTTTTGACCCTTGGCCTGATGGATGCAAAAATGGCAGATGTGTACCTTATACAGAACTCCCACCAGGATGGCTAAGAGCAGGATGCCTCCGATGGTGCTGCCAATGATGATGGGGACAGGGTTGAATGGCGAAATTAGCTCCAGTTCGGTGTTGATCTGCAAAGGAGAGGAAGGGGACTCACTGGCCCAGAACCCCAGCGCTCCAGCCCCCTGGGTGAAAAGTGATCCGGAAGGGAACTTCACTGCCATGGGTCAAGGGCTCACTCATCACCAAAGCAAACTGGGAGAAGTGGCACCTTCCTGCAGTGCTTAACTTCTAGGGATGGAAGAGCAGGGGCTCATTCCAGATTTTGGAAGGCCGACTGTGGTAAGAGAAGTCTGCACATACTCAGAGGCACTCTCTAATACAGGGATGGAGAACCTTTGGCCCTCCAGATGTTACTGGCCTCCAACTTCCATCAGCCCCAGCCCACATGGCCATTGCTCAGGGATGATGGGAGTCATAGTCCAACCTCATCTGGAGGGCCAGAGGTTCCCCCATCCCTGCCTTAATATTCTTTCATGCATTCCAGGACACTGAAAGCAGGTCGTGGGGCTCACAGAACAACTGAATTCAGTGCCAGATAACCAATTTCAGCGTCCACGTGATGAGGTGTGCAGAGTTCTCCAGTTATGCGTCCAATGACCCTGCCCTCCAAGTTACCTGGCTGAAGTGGAATTCTTTTGGCTGATCCTGGAAAAACCTGGTCTCGTCAACCACCACAGAAGCCTCACTGCGAAGATGGAGTTTCTGGGAGTCCAGCTGTAGGGTTGACAAATGAAAGAAGAGACCAATGCGGTAGGGTCCTCAACTTCTCTCCTCCTCCACCCCCACCCTGCCACTCTCTGGCACATCTCCAAAACCACACACCCCAAATCATCTGACCACAAAGGAAAACTCTTCCAACCCCAACTGCCCATATCATACGTCCAAAACGTTTACATTGGTAGCAGGCTTCCCCCTTTAAGATGGCCTGGTGTTGAGGAGGTTGTTTCCAGAACAAGGCTTTCTTCACATGGACCTTCTATCCTGTGATTGAGATGGCACCTTCATGGAAGTTTGTGGGCTCTTTACATGACGCCGTGACCCTCCAGGGCATCTCCTGCGCTAAATGCCCTTTGTTCCGTTTTTAAATAAATCACAGAAAATGAGCTATCAAATTACCCCGTTGTGTTCCACTTCAGTTTCCTCCATGAAAAGAGGAAAAGCGGCAAGAAGAGGAGTGAGATCAATGGAAGATGATGGAAGACTCAGATTTGGGGAGAAGGAGGGGGAAGGGGGGGTGGAAAAGGAAGCACGTGAAAAGGGGAGTTGTAAAAAGGGAATCAGAAAGCCCCGTTTTAAATGCAGGATTTTAGGCTGGTGTAGAGATGCCCCAAGAATCCTTTAAAAAGATCCTCCTTTCCCAAGGCTTCCAAACGGACACTTCCCTTCCAACCGGTACACGGCAACAGTCCCTATCACCAGAAGGAGGTGCCACTTACCTTGGCAGAGTCGTCCTGTCTGTAAAATTCCCCAGAAAAATTGAACTTGACCCACTGCCCCTGCGAGAGACTGGAGATCAGGCATCGAACCTTGGTGCAGACAGAGGCCCCCAGACACCCCCGCTGTCAAAAAGTAGAAGCACCTTGGTGTTACCAATTGCTCACGGCCACATCAGAGGCAGCTGTTTCCCACAGTCAGCCCCCAACTGACCCAGAGGTAGTGGCAGTTTCTACCAGGTTCATACCGTGGTCGGTCCTTCGAGGTCCTTTGCCTTGATCCCTGTCCTGAGGGTGAACAGTGGTGTGCACAGGAACTGGTTCATCTAGAAGAAGACAGAAAATATTCTGCATAAGTTGGACCTGCAACAAAATGTTGCAGAGTGGAGTGCTCCTGTTCAGGGTTCCGGCTGGCTGGCCATGCCCTCTTCCAGGATACTCTATTCCAGTCCACCTCCCCACTGGTTTCCTCACCCCCCCCATCCACCCCACATTCAACCATCAGTCAGCATTTTGCACCCAGGGAGCCTCAGGGCTGGCCCAACACATTTTACTGCCTGAAGCAAAGAACAGGATGGCACCCCCTCCTGTTCCATGTACAAAAGCTGACTGGACTGGCAGATGACTCTGTCTTCAACCCTGAAAGATGGGACAGCATCCTCTAGTGCACCTAAAGGCAGCAGACTAATGTAGGGGGTGCAGACCAGGCCACATAGTGCACAGGTGTATCCCCCAGCATCTCGCTGCCAGCTCCCAGCATCTGTTGCTTGAGGTGACTACTTCACCTTGCCTAATGGTAGGGCTGGCCCTGCTGAGCATGCTCATTCCTCACTGGGCTGTTTGGGGTTTTCCCCCTTAGGTTTCCCCACCCCCTAAAAATGTGTTATATTTCTGCAAACCTTGGGATTTCCCCCAAGCTTGCTGATACCTCCCTCTCATGCGTGGATGGCCTCCTTTTGACTAAATAAGGAGAGGGACTCAGAGAATTAGTCTGCTGTTAGCATATAGCAGGGATGGAGAACCTTGGAGAACCAGATGCTGTTGGATTGCAACTCCCATCATCCCTCATTTAGGATATATCTCCAGAGCACAGGAATTCTACTCCTCACCTCACCTCCACTCTATGGAACTCCCCCACGATCCTTGATCTTCTACCCACCCCAATGTAATCCCATAGTCCCCACTCCCAAACCCTCCTAATTGCCCAGGTCTTCTGCCTCACAGAAGACCTCCAAGCCACCCCCTTGTAGCACCCTCCCCACCCAAAACTCTTCTACTCACCACACCACTGTGGACTGGGGTGACATTCCAGAAGAACCCCAGCTCAGTCTTTAAGGGGAGTTCAATGGTCACATTGACTGGGGTGGGGTTTGCATCCAAATTTCTGACCTGCCAGAACAAAAGAGAAGATGGAATCAGCTGGAGGGAAGCATGTATCTGATGATGAAGTGTAGACAACAAGGGATCAAAAACTGCTTTAAAAAGCAACACAGAAAGAAAAACAGCTGTGCAGATTTTTTTATTCCCAATGTGTTTTGAAATGCTTGAGTTAGCTGCAGCTACAAAGAATTTGTAATTTCTTTCTTACAAGAAAGAAAGAAAGAAAGAAAGAAAGAAAGAAAGAAAGAAAGAAAGAAAGAAAGATGGTGCTTCCAGATTAATGGCTCCTAGTGCTACATGTTAGTAGGCATTGACTGGGTTTGGACGATCAGCGGAATAAAGAAGTCACTGTGACTTCTTTTCCCTGCCCCACACGTCCCTGATTACCCTTGCTGCAGCACAGGTTATCCAAACGCAGCAAGGTGTGTGGCAGGGGAAGTTTCCAAACCACTCCATAACCCCAACAACAAGCTATGGGTTGCAGGGTGGCTTGGAAGCCACCCCACTGCACACCTCAATGGGTTCAGACGATACGGAATGCTTGGACCGTGGCGAGGGTAAATAGGGAAATGGTGGGCGCATGAGCAGTACGTGTGGGGCGGGGAAAAGAAGCCACCATGCTTCTTTTCCCCACCGATCATCCAAACCCAGACACTGTGCACCTATTCTATCTTTTCTTAATGTATTTTCCATGGTAAGAAAAAAGATGGAATAAACAGTGTGAAAACATGGGAGGGTTACGAGTGGAAGACAGCATCGACTGGACCACCACTATGTCTGTAAAATTCCATGAGTGAGACAGGTGATGGTGGGATAAAAGCCTCATCTAGAAGCAATGAAAGAAAGAAAGAAAGAAAGAAAGAAAGAAAGAAAGAAAGAAAGAGAGAGAGGAAGGAAGGAAGGAAGGAAGGAAGGAAGGAAGGAAGGAAGAAGATAAAGACAAACAGAACAGAAAAGTTAGACAGATAGAAAGAAAGAAGTTTTGGGAGACTATAACTATATATAAACTTACTCAGTAAGTGCAGCAAACAAGGAATCCTAAGTTTAGCAAAGATATTATGGCACCATGGTTTCCATTTATTTCCTATGTTGAAGCTCTTCAAACTTTTGATCAAATTCCAACCAAGTACAGTTGCCTATATTTTTCTGACTAATGCACACATACACACAAAATAACACACACTCACACACACTCCTTTAATGTGCTGTATAAACTGTATTTTTACTCTTTCATTAGGTATTGAGCTCCTATTTGGCCGTTTTACTGTAGATGTTCCATAAGCATATCAGTTATAGACTAAGAATGATAATTAGTGAACTGCTTTGTTTCTTTAGCATTCTTGATTTATTATGTATGTTCTTCTTTTCGTTGCCTTTATTTTGTTACCTTTATTCCAAAATTAAATACAATTTCATGATAAAAACGACAGACAGAAAAAGAAGGAATCCCTGACAGCTTCAGTTCTGTAATGGAGGAAACCCAATGCAAGGCCTCTTCCTCAGATCTTGAAGGAGGTGAGGGATGAAGTTTGTCCCCCCTGGGTATGTACACAGTGAGAGACAATGGATGGCTCAACTGGTGGATGCATTGTGGGGGGGGAGTGTGCCTATACGGAGAGACGGGTGGAAAGAGCAGGTACATTACCTCGTAGGCATGTGTAAGTATCTTCTTCTCTGGGGTATTTGTAGAGAAATTGAGGTACGTTGTGGACTCAAGCCTGGTGGAGAAGAGAGAGGAAAATGGTTCCTGGTGATCACCACTGGGTGTTGCAGTCTTTACTGCTAGTTCTAGCATTAAATTGAACATTTTTCCACTCTAGCAGCTCTGGGCTTTTTAGGAATCCAACTTCAGAGAAGGGCCATGGAGACCACCTGCTTTGCATGCGGAAGGTCCCAGGTTCAATCCCCGGCACCTCCAAGGAGGGAAGGATGACTGTCCGACACTTGGGGAGCTGCCGCCTGTCGGTATAGACCCAGCTGGGGCTGATGGTAACTGTCATCTGAAACATCTGGAGGGCCCCAGACTGGGGAAGGCTGGCGTGGGCCACTGTGCGCCAGAAGGACAGATGATGGTCTGACTCAACATATGGGAGCCTCCGATATTCTAAGCACGCAGCGGACAGCCTGCTCTGCCGCAGTGGAGGCTCGTGGCGCGAGGTCAGTGGGACCTCTAAGGAGCTATCCAAGGTATGGGAGCACCTTGGACAGCGTTCTGACTGAAACCAGAGCAACCCCATTGCCCCACCGACATCAGAGCCACCAGCCTCCGCTGCAATGCTCCCGGGATTCCTTTGAGCCAAGATGCGCGATTGGCGACGTCCTGTGACATTTTGCTTGTTGGACTGTGCCATTTCAGGCAGCCTGCTCCGCCACAGCATGGCCCAAGCCCAGTCTGTCCACACTTCCTCGGTTGGCCTGGCGTGGACGCCGCTCATCATTGGCAGCTCTGGGTTGGGGCTCAGGAGCTGTAACGTCCCCCAGTCTTTGAGGGGCCCCCTCTGGGCCCCTCCCCCAGTGAGCCTGCCTCCTCAGCTCCATTGCCCTCAGCTGCTCTTGCTCCTCCCCCTCTTCCTCTCATTGCTGCCACTGGCTTGCTTGACAGGCAGGGAGCCAGGGAGCAAGCAGGCGGTGGCAGCTGCCGCTCCTCCCTCCCACCATCACTGTTGTCTGGGCCAGAGCGAGAGGCAGCGAACAAGCAAGTTGTACCAGAGAAGAGAAGGAACAACTCCAAGGGGCTCTTGTCAATGGGCGCCTGCTGGGATGTGGGCCCTCAGCACTTGCCCAACCAGGCTGACCCTTGAGGCTGGCCCTGCTCAGGAGGCCTCCTTCAGATATTACGCCGTGTAAGCTGTGATTCAGCGTAGGCAAGCGTCCCCTCAGGCACCTGCCTTGCCCAAGCAGGCTACCAACTGATCATGCCTCCACTGACGTTTGCCCTCCCCCTTTCGTCTACGTCCTGGGAGAGGCTCTCAAAGGCTGCAGCACCTCCAGCGCCTCACACAGAAAGCTCTTCCCAGATCACCTTGTCACCTCAGATCCTTTAACTCAGCCTTTCCCAACCTGATGCCCTGCAGAACATAGAACTACAACTCACATCATCCCTGGCCATTATGAGCCGGGGTGAAGGGAATTATAGTCCAACCCGAGGATTAAACCTGAGACCTTCGGCCTGTGAAGCTTCTCCCCAATACATGTGGCTGTTTTCATTTATTTATTTGTTACAGGTAGAGCCATTCTTTCCCCCAAGGAGCCCAAGGCAGTATACATGAGCATCCTCCTCCTCTCCCTTTTATCCTCACATCAGCCCTGTGAGGTAGGCTAGGCTGAGAGTCAGCAACTCACCCAAAGTTACCCAGTGAGCTTCATGGCTGAGTGGGGACTAGAACTCAGATCTCCTGAGTCCCAGTCCAACACTCCAGCCACTACACCACACTGCCTCTTGTTATGAACAGCCAAAATGTATGCACTCTCTCCCCTCATTCACAGGCTCTTGGTGAAGGAAGGGATGGAGGTGGGAGAGAGAGAGAAAAGAAACAGAGGACTGTGGGGAGGGCAGGGGGAAGTGGAATTACCCCCTGACAATGACGTTGACCGGGTGCAGCACGAGCAGCCGGTCCGTGGCCTCGTTGTCGCTCAGCGTGTTGTTCTCATTCCGACTGGAAGGCAGAGGGCAAAAACAGAGTCAGGGATGAAGGCGAAGTGGGAATCACAGAGGCAGCTGGACACGCTGCCATGGCTTCCCTCACCTGTGTGCTTTGACAGTGAAGTAAACAAACTTGTCAGGCCAAGAGTCACCTTTGGAGGAGCGGAAGGAAAACTGGAGGTAGGCCTGGAAGAAAGGAACAAACGTCAGAGACGGTTGTGCCTGCATGTGCGGACATACCCACGTGTGCTTGATTTCTCCTCGGTCATTCACTCCCATACTCTGAAACAGCCTTCCCCAACCTCCGGATGGGGCTGGACTGCAACTCCCATCATTCCCAGCCAGCATGGCCAATGGCCATCATTCTCACACCTTTTCCTCATGTTTTCACTTTCTCTCACTCTTTCATTTCATGACCAGATCCTCTGATTTCGCTCTCACATCCATTTTCGTGGCCCTCACACTTCCGTTTGTTACCTGGATGCCTCGCTTGAGGGCTGGTGGACTGAAACGGCAGGAGCTGTGACGGACAGATGCATTTCCTTGGGATCCGTGCATTTCACAAGTGGGGGACAGGCGCCAATTAGCCTTGAAGGAGGGGCGGGAGGTGGACAGACAGTGAATTAGTATCTAATAGTCTCACATGGATTAGAAGGGATGAACAGAGTTGTGTTGTTTACCCAGTACCAGCAGAAGAAAACATCTCAACACATTAACAGGCAGAAGGCTTAAGAGAAACACATTTTCTCCCACAACACAATGAATGTTTGGCTGGTGAAACGCTCTACCATGAGTAGTACACATGGCCAACATGGCAACCCACTCCAGTATTCTTGCCAAGAAAACCCCATGGAACGTATCACAAGGCTAAAAGATATGACGCCGGAAGATGAGCCCCTCAGGTTGGAAGGTGTCCAATATGCTACTGGGGAAGAGCAGAGGGTATTTCCAAGTAGCGCCAGAAAGAGTGAAGCGGCTGGGCCAAAGCCGAAAGGACACTCAGCTGTGGATGTGTCTGGTGGTGAAAAGAAAATCCGATGCTGTAAAGAACAATATTGTTTAGGAACCTGCAATGTAAGATCAATGAATCAAGGTAAGCTGGAGGTGGTCAAACATGAGATGGCAAGATTGAACATCGACATCTTGGGAATCAGCGAACTAAAATGGACAGGCATGGGCGAATTTAATTCAGGTGACCATCATATCTACTATTGTGGGCAAGAATCCCTTAGAAGAAATGGAGTAGCACTCATAGTCAACAAAAGGGTGGGAAAAGCAGTACTGGGGTACAATCTTAAAAATGATAGAATGATCTCAGTACGAATCCAAGGCAAACCATTCAACATCACAGTAATTCAAGTCTATGCCCCAACCACTGAGGCCGAAGAAGCTGAGGTTGATCGGTTCTATGAAGACCTACAACACCTTCTAGAACTAACACCAAAAAAAGATGTCCTCTTCATCATAGGGGATTGGAATGCTAAAGTAGGAAGTCAAGAAATCACCGGGATAACAGGCAGGCATGGCCTTGGTGTACAAAATGAAGCAGGACAAAAGCTAATAGAGTTTTGCCAAGAGAACATGCTGATCATAGCAAACACTCTTTTCCAACAGCACAAGAGGCAACTCTACACATGGACGTCACCAGATGGTCAATATCGAGATCAGATTGATTATGTCCTTTGCAGCCAAAGATGGAGAAGCTCTATACAGTCAGTAAAAACAAGACCTGGAGCTGACTGTGGCTCAGATCATGAGCTGCTTCTTGCAAAATTTCGGCTTAAATTGAAGAACGTAGGGAAAACCACTAAACCGTTCAGGTATGACCTAAATCATATCCCTGATGAATATACAGTGGAGGTGAGGAATAGATTTCAGGGATTAGACCTGATAGACAGAGTGCCTGAGGAACTATGGACGGAGGTCCGTAACATTGTTCAGGAGGCAGCAACTCAATCCGTCCCAAAGAAAAAGAAATGCAAGAAAGCCAAGTGGCTGTCTGATGAGGCTTTACAAGTAGCTCACGAAAGAAGGGAAGCGAAAAGCAAGGGAGAAAGGGGAAGATATACCCAACTGAATGCAGAGTTCCAGAGAATAGCAAGGAGAGACAAGAAGGCCTTCTTAAATGAACAATGCAAAGAAATCGAGGAAAACAACAGAATGGGAAAGACTAGAGATCTCTTCAAGAAAATTGGAGATCTCAAGGGAACGTTTTGTGCAAAGACGGGCATGATAAAGGACAAAGAAGGCAGGGACCTAACAGAAACAGATGAGATTAAGAAGAGGTGGCAAGAATACACAGAAGAACTATACAGGAAAGATCTGAATGTCCCTGATAGCCATGATAGTGCGGTCACTGAACTTGAGCCAGACATCCTCGAGAGTGAAGTCAAGTGGGCCTTAGGAAGCATTAGTAACAACAAAGCTAGCAGAGATGACAGTATTCCAGCTGAGCTATTTAAAATCCTAAAAGATGATGCTGTTAAAGTGCTGCATTCAATATGCCAACAAATTTGGAACACCCAACAGTGGCCACAAGACTGGAAAAGGTCAGTTTACATTCCAATTCCAAAGAAGGGCAACGCCAAAGAGTGTTCAAACTACCGCACAATTGCGCTCATTTCACATGCCAGCAAGGTGATGCTCAAAATCCTACAAGCTAGGCTTCAGCAGTATGCAAACCGAGAACTACCGGAAGTACAAGCTGGGTTTAGAAGAGGCAGAGGAACTAGAGATCAAATCGCCAACATTCGCTGCATCATGGAGAAAGCAAGAGAATTCCAGAAAATCATCTATTTCTGCTTCATTGACTACTCTAAAGCCTTTGATTGTGTGGATCACAACAAACTGTGGCAAATTCTTAAAGTGATGGGAGTACCAGACCACCTTACCTGTCTCCTGAGAAACCTGTACGAGGGTCAAGAAGCAACAGTAAGAACCAGAGATGGAACAACCAATTGGTTCAAAATTGGGAAAGGAGTACGACAAGGCTGCATATTGTCACCCTGCTTATTTAACTTATATGCAGAGTACATCATGAGAAATGCCGGGTTGGATGAATCAGAGGTCGGAATTAAGATTGCCGGGAGAATTATCAACAACCTCCGATATGCAGACGATACCACCCTAATGGCAGAAAGCGAAGAGGATCTCAAGAGCCTCTTGTTGAGGGTGAAAGAGGAGAGTGCAAAAGCTGGTTTGAAACTCAACATTAAAAAAACTAAGATCATGTCATCTGGCCCTATCACTTCCTGGCATATAGAAGGGGAAGAAATGGAAGCAGTGACAGATTTTACTTTCTTGGGCTCCAAGATCACCGCAGACGGTGACTGTAGCCATGAAATTAAAAACGCTTGCTCCTTGGGAGGAAAGCTATGGCAAACCTAGACAGCATAGTAAGAAGCAGAGACTTCACCTTGCCGACAAAGGTCCGTCTAATCAAAGCTATGGTTTTCCCAGTAGCAACGTATGGCTGTGAGAGCTGGACTATAAGGAAGGCTGAGCGCCGAAGAATCGATGCTTTCGAACTGTGGTGCTGGAGAAGACTCTTACGAGTCCCCTGGACTGCAAGGAGGTCAAATCAGTCAATCCTAAAGGAAATCAACCCTGACTGCTCATTGGAAGGACAGATAATGAAGCTGAAGCTCCAATATTTTGGCCACCTAATGCGAAAAGAAAACTCCCTGGAAAAGACCCTGATGCTGGGAAAGACTGAAGGCAAAAGGAGAAGGGGACGGCAGAGGATGAGATGGCTAGATAGCATCACGGATGCAATGAATATGAACTTGAGCACGCTCCGGGAGAGAGCGCAGGACAGGAAGGCCTGGCGTGCTATGGTCCATGGGGTCACGAAGAGTCGGACACGACTGAACGACTGAACAACAACAACAACTAAAATACTCAGACGTTTCTGACCCTGATATTCAGAATCACAAGATTCAGGCTCTGCATAGACCAGCCTTCCTCAGCCTGGTGACCTCCAGGTGTGTTGGGCTACAACTCCCAGAATCCCTAGCTAGCCCGATCAATGACTTGCTGGCTGAAGATAGGAGTTGTAGTCCAACGCATCTGGAGGGTGCCCAGTTGGCAAAGTCCGGCCTAGATTATTGGTTTGACCCAATTGTTTACTGGAAATCAGCTTGTGGCCCTCCCATCAGCTGTAGCTGGCATAGCCAATGGTGAGGGATCATGGGGATTGTAGGCCAAAACATCTGGAGGGCCACAGGTGGATTTTTGGCAACTTTTTAAAGACAGTAATAGAAGGGGACAACTAGATCCTGGGAGATAAAGCTCCAGCTGTAAGAAGCAGCAAGAAGGGAGGTTTGTGGTTTATGGAGAACAAGGACCTCGGAGGGAAAAAGGGAATTAAAAGGTGCAGAGTGGAAGGGAGGGAGAGAAAGAAGAACCACTAGGTAAGTAGCAGAGCAAGAGGAGAAAGAAATTCGAAGTCAGTAGAAGAGCTTAAAATGGAATAGGAGAGGAAAGGGAGAGCTAGTGTCGAGAACCAGAAAGAAAAGTAACACAATCATAATTGAAAGAGGAAAAGGGTTAGGCAGGTCAAAAAAAAAAATCAAGGCAAGGGGAAAGAGACCATTATTTGAGCCCAATGGGTGATCACATGTATGTTTTCATCAACACGTTGCATGTGTTTGTTTTTTTTACTAAAAGCAGAAGTTTCAGTCTGGAACAGAGAACCAATGGGGGAGGGGTTGCTTAACCCTTTCCCCTTGGGCCATTTTCTCCAATCAGAATCACACACACATCCCAGCTGCTTTTCCCCTCACACGAGCAAAGACACAAGTCTCTGTAAGTTAGGGAAAGAGGAAGCTGCTGAGGTGAAGGGTAATTTTGAGCAAAAACATAGCAGAAGGGGAAAGGGTTAAGCAGCCTTTACCTCACAGGTGCTCTGCTCAAGACTGCAGCCTCCAGTAGCTACTTACTTTCTTCTTCTTTTTAAAAAAAGGGGGGGTGTATAATTAACTTCATGGATTGGGCCTATGCCTTATTAGTTACACCTGAATCCCAAGTCCTACATTCCCCTCCTAAATCCCTGGCATCCTCCACCCACCAATCTCCCCCTACCCTCCAAATTATCCCTCCAACTCACCTGAACAACTGAAGCTCCCTGGAAGGACAAAACTGGGGAGTAGTAAAATGAAAGTCTCGGCTCGTACGCCGTCTCTCCCACATTTTCTAGTTTCACTGTTAAGTTCAGTATGAAATTTGGACTCAGCGGAAGACCTTTTGACCTGAAATTCAATCAGAGAAATATTGGCTGAACCCCCAGGAACCCATTGGATGGACCTCAGGGGCCAGGATCTGTCTCTTCATCTCAGTTTCCCACTCTGTAAAATGGGAGCAGTCACTACTACATCATAGGAGTTGCAAGAGAAAGACTGGAATGCCCTCACCCAGTGATTAATGTCACGTGCACACAAGACTTTGAAACGGGCACTCAGTGCGCAGTGCGGAACCAGGCTGCCTGACTCCCATGTTTCAGCCCCAAGGTGCGTAGTTCGGTGCACAAGGGTTCCATAGTTCAGTGTCCTACCCTGGAGGGCTGGTGCTGAGTTACCACCATCAGGCAGATTCTTGACACAATCACTGCGGTGTTTTCCGTGATGCTGCAAGGGATTCTGGACACACCCCTTGGCTTGTGCACTGCTTCATCCCAGCAGAGAGCCACAAGCCAGAGTCCCCTGCAACATCCAAGAGGATGGGTGGGGGGCACCGCTTGGCTCTGGGACTGCAGTGCAACTTTGCAAAGCATTCTGGGACACAGCAGTTAAGGACAGCCAATTAAAAACAGTCATCAAAAGCGCAGAGGATGCTTCTCACCCTGAAAAGTTGAAGGAGACCCGAAGATCAGACACACAAATGTCATCAGGGCCACAGTCTTGCTCGAAGGGAACCTGATAATAAACAGGAGAAAGAGCAACAGTGAACGAGATGAGAGGATGGACAGAAGGATGACACCTCAGGAGTGAGCAGAGAGAGGCAGACAGAGGGATGAATGGGTGTGGGGACAGACAGGCACAAATCTGCATAACAACCTTCTATTATTTATTTTATGTTAAAGTCTCCACAAGCATTCTAGTCCTCAGTGAGGATAGCTTCCCTCTTATATTTATTTTTTGGTATCCTTTCCTTTTTTTGTCAACAAGGCAACCAAAAGAGCAAACTCACTGGTTGGGACACCTTTGTTCCGATATCAGAGCCTCCAAAGAATCCAAAGCTGTGCCGGCACAGTGGAAAAGAGGGACCAAGCGGCATGTTTTTTCCTTCACTTTTCCGGGTTTGATTTTTCTTTCTTTCACTCTTTCCCTCCAATTGATGTTAATGGGAGGGAAATGAATGACACCAGTCCCAGGGCTGGCAGAGTCCCCACCCCACCCCCCAATTCTGAGGGGTGTTAAGGGCAAGACAGGATCCACAGCCTTTCCCAGCCTATGGAACGCCCCTCTCTGATCTGCCCCCTTTTTGCCTCTCCTACAGTTAGAGAGGTAGAGGCTGCAAAGGTTTCCTTGGGGGCTGGAAGGGAGCATCGAAGTTGAACCTCTTTCTCCGCCCTCAGAGGGGGAGATCCAGAAATTCCAATGGCTCCCAGCACATGCTCCGAAGGACCACAGGATTGCCGCCTATCTTACTGGTTTCTATTTCCACACTGCATGCAGATTTATGTATTAATTATTATATTTGTATCACACTTCTCCCCTGTGGACCTTGGGGAGTTCCTAGGCATGCTTGGGGTTCCCAGGCAATCGCCCGTCCATCCAGGCACTGACTAGGCTCAGACTTTCATGGACCCAGCAAGGTTGCTGCTGAGTATCGGGCGCCTTTGCACACCCAGTGCCAGGGCCCCGGTATCCCTACATTTCTCACCAGCCACTGAGCTGCAGGGAAAGCGCTCTCTCTTGAACAGGTTTTCAAACCAAACTGCCTGCAATTTTGGCACAGCAGGTGAAAATGGTATGAAACCAGTGTGACGGCTGGGGCAGTGGACAGAGTGTTGGACAGAGACCAGGAAAATCTGTATTACAATCCTTGTTCAGGGATTTTTCAGTGGTGTCCCCCCACCCTCTGGAATGCTGGGAGTTGTAGGATTTATTTCTATCTATGCATAGGATTGCACCCTAAAAGACTTTAAAAAATATTTTAGTATTTTTGTGTTCTATTATTTTAGTCCCTGCAATGTGGTTTTAAACCTCTTATACCTGATATTGTATTTTATGCTGTGTCGGCATGTTTATATTAGTTTTATATTGTTGATTATATTGTTGATTTTATTGCAGTTTTATTTGTATTATTATGATGCTTTTAAATGGTAAAATGCCTAGAGAATTTTATTTCATGAGGCATTTAATAAACTTAATAAATAAACCTTGCTGGGCAGCTTTGGGCCAGTCACTTTCTCTCAGCCTAACCTACCTCACAGGGTTGCTGTGAGGATAGAAATGGGCCAGTCCCCACATACAGCACCCTGAGCTCCTTGGAGAAAGGGCAGGATGCGAACAAGGTGAACTGGGCTGGACAGCCATCTGTCAGGGATGCTCTGACTTAGATTCTTGCATTGAGCAGGGGGTTGGACTCGATGGTCTTGTAAGGCCCCTTCCAACCCTACTATTCTATATTTCTATGGGCTGATACGAGACCCCAAGCGCTCAGAGCCAGCTTAACCCTTTGATGGGGGAGACTTTTGTCCCAGGGGATGACATGAAGGGAAGCAATACCTGGATCTTGGTGGACATGTTAGTCCCCGGGTCAAGGATGGGCCGTAGATTCCTGAAAGAGGCATCTGGTTCTTCCTGAACAGAGAAGTCTGCCCGCAGCACAACAGGAGAGACAGTGTCGTCTAGACAGGGCTGGGGGACAGTAAAAAAAGGTTTCAAGTTTCTACCCAAATCAGTACATTTCCCCAAGAACTATTGTGACCTGCCCTCGTGTCAATACTTCTAAATACTTTGAGCTTTGATAAAGCAGCATTTCTCTTAACAGGTTTGTCCTCTGCTGTGAGATTCTTTAAGTCGGGGTAGGCAACTCGGTGCCATCAAGATGGTTTTGACCACAACTCCCATAATTCCTGATGCATTACAATTCACCAAGAGCTTCAGTTCTATCTCTTGAAGCTTGAATTGGGATAAAGTGTTGTTGTTTTTCTCACACTACACGTGTTAATTAGCTTGCCTAATGCCAGGATGTTTGTGTTATCAGCAACCACTGTTTTTGTGAATGGCCACTGTTAATGACACAATTATCACTGTCTGTACTTTCTGCATTTCCTTTCCCTCTGAGTCTGAGCTTACTGTTTACAACTCAGGATAACACTTTCTACATCTGCTGAATTGGATTTCAGTCAACAAAAATGTTGCCACATAAATCTGTTAGTCTTTAAGGTGCCACAAGACTCTGGTTTTTTTGCTGCAAGAGACTAATATGACTACCCCTCTGGAAACTATACTAATTTTAGACCACCTTATTCATTAGTTGCCTTATAAAACAGATCCTCTAGGTGTTGCACAAATGGTAAAATCAGATAAGACATATTACAACAGAAATGCGATATATACATCTTTTTTTTAAATCCTAAAATCCAGCACAAGAACAAGATTACCAGAACAATAGCCAATATCCAAATCACAGCTAAAATCACCATCAATGACAGCAGGACTAAAATATACTAAAATCGTTACAAGTATCTTAAGACGGTCATCATGTGGTAAAATGCATAACTTGGAATCATAATAAAAATAACTTAAAAGGCCTGGTACCAAAAAGACAACAAGGTGGGAGCCAGGTAAGCCTCTCTAGGGCAGTGATGGTTATGCCTGTAGATGTCTGGATAATTTCCAGTAGATCAGCAAAAGTTTCTGACTCCCAATAGTTTAACACTAGCAAATAAAATTGGAAGTTAAAACAAACCCTCTGCCATGGCTTGCAGCCCCAGGGCTCCTCTCCTGTAAAACAGGGGTGGGCAGAAAGTAGATGTTTTGCACTTCAACTCCCAGCATTCCTGACCATTGGCCATGCTGGCAGAAGCTTCTGGGAGCTGGAGTCCAAAACAGCTTCTGTCCACTCCTGCTGTAAAATATTAATATTAATTGGTTGCCTTTGGCCAGGCCTTTGTGCAGCTCCACTGATCAGTTTTTACAGTTTTGTGCTCAAATCCCTGATCTGTAGTAACTTAGCAATCTGTAGTTTGGTGAGGTGCTGAGAACTCTGCATGAGAGAGTCCCGAAACTCTGCATGAGAGAGTCCCGATACTGTCATCCCTGCATACACTATAACTCCCAGGATTGCCTGGGGCACCTTGGATAAGAGGCACTATTTCTGCCTACCTGAGCATGGAGAGTCTTGTTGACACAGATCGGCATAATTCCAAGCCGGATGGTTTTGGAGATGCTGGGTGCCTCGTTGTCCAGCATAAGGCGCGGCAGGGACTGGGCAGCATCGAACTGGGCAGCGTCAGACTGGAGATTAAAGGAGATGGTGGCTCGCAGGACACCTGGTTAAAAAAAGAAAGAAAAAGCAAACAAACTGGATAAAAAGAGCAGAACAGACTTGAACAAATGAGAGTCACTGAGGGAAACAACAAATGACACGCTGAACAAACTTGCTGAAGTTAGCATCTGGAGAGACTAAGAATTGATGGGGGAATCAGTGAGAAAATGAATATGTCAGAAAGAATCAAAACACAATGCAAAATGCAAAAGAAAACAAATGGGGAAATTGTGTTGGTAGCAGCGGTTAGCAGTACATTTTAATGAATTTTTAGCAACCAGCAAAAGACGGTCCCTGGCCTTTTAGTTAAGGGAAATAGTAGGAAAATAAGCACGAAAATAAGAAACAAGAGTTGAGGGGGGATGGAAATGAGGGTTCTAAAGAAAAATGATGAGAAAATGAGAAAGTGAAGGGGACCGTAAGTGTGTGTGGCATGTGTGTGTGTGTGTGTGTGTATGGAATGAACAAACAAGTACATGGGAAAAGAATGACATTAAGAAAAGATCTACGAAAATAACTAAGCAAAGGGGTAGTTGAGTTGGGGACTGCAATTTACCATGGCTCCATTTTGTGCTGATGAGTTTCAGGGTGAAGCAAAGGCTAAGGTTCCCACGGGGGCTGGCTCCTGAAACCTTCCCACTTCCACAGTTGGGGTCATCCAGGGGGATCAAGGGAGGTGAGAAACTAAGCGCAGTGATGACAGTGAAAACAGGCCGGCATCTGGGAAGCAGAGCGGGGAGAGAAGATGTGATCTTTCCAAACCAACAGCCGCCCAAACTGCCAGCAGTCCTGGATGGGGCCCAGCCTACAACTGGAGCCCCCTTCATAGCCCAGCCTTGGTGAATCAGCCCTGTTCGCTTCTTGGGGAGGGGGTGCCGCCATATTCAGGATCCCCACACAGACATATCTTTAGATTTGGTAAGCCAGGGGTGCAGAACCTCTTTCAACCCATGGGCTGAATTCCATTTCGAAGGAGCTGGGAGGGGGGGCATTCCAGTGGTGGGTGGAGCCAAAGGCAAAAGGGGAGAGGCCAATACACCAGCATATTGAAGCTTAAAGCTCTTGCGGCCAGTAACTAGGCCTCAGGAGAGGCGATTCAACCTTTTCTAAAATGCGGGAAAAACCGCACAAAAGCCGGGAAACCACCAAACAACTGGCGGTTGGGAGAAGGGGGTGTGGCCATCTCAGCAACTCAGGTGGCCAGATTTGGCCCCGAGGCCTGAGCTGCTGTACCACTGTGGTAAGCAATGTAAGCTGCTTAAAGGAAAGAAAGTAATACATAAATGTTTGGGCATGGTACTCCGCACACGTCGCCCCGCAGACTGGCAGAGAACAACTTAACAGATGCGTGTTTCCCTGCCACCTCACATAGCAGGGGCTTCCCTGTCCCCCAGCTTCTCCACCCCATGCGGCAGCATCACAGCTGACCGGAGGGAGCAGCAATGGCCTCGGCAGCACCTCCCCCACACAGGTCCACATCAGCCTGAGCCTTACAGTTGCCTCACAGGCCAAGCTGTGCCAGCCAGGATGATGCTGAGTGGCCAGGCTGTGCCAAATTGGCCGATACTTGCATACAAGCGTCAGGTTTATCTGGATTTGTCCAACCTAATTTGGGCTGCAGAATTTGGATAATCTTGCAGTAGAATTAGGATTCAGGGACACGGACAGAGTGAGCCCCCTGCCCCTGGCTCCCAAATCAGGTTTAACCCCTTCATTCCTGCTCCTCACTCCCCATCCATTATCACCCCTGCTGTTCCTACCGAAGCAGCACTGCGCTTCCTAGTGCCCCGACGGCCAGGTCTGTCAGTTCATCCCCGCTCAGATCCAACCTTCCCTGGATGGACTGTCCGAAAAAATGGAGCGTGGGAGAGAGAGAATGGGCAGCAATCCGCTATGTGGGTGGGGTGGGGCGGGGGGAGAAAGAGAAAACATGGGGGCAGGGGGTTAGGGCACACAAGTGGGTTACGCAGAAGCACCCTCATCTTTGTGATTTCCCCCGTTTCTTCAGAATGCTTTGCCTTTGTTTTAGAGTGGTCACCCAATAAAGGAAAACTTAGTAAATTCATCAAGTCAATTTGAATCTATTGATTAACTGATTGCGTCGGTATACATTTGGATATTGCAACGAACTGTTTTAAAGAAGAAAAAGCACACTTTCTTTGGGTTGAGTCCAAACCTAGTCATACATACAGTAGACCCACCAAAATCAACAGGGCTTAAGTGAGTCATAAGACTAACTCAAGTCCCATTAATTTCAGTGGGTCTTCTCCAAGTATGACTAAGTCTGGATCCAATCTTTAATTATGACTAACTTAAGTCTCATTGATTTCAATGGGTCTACTCTAAGCATGAATAAGTTTGGGTCCAATCTTTTGTTTGTAGATGGTGCATGCGGAATATTGCTGCAGCCGGCTGCCATCTTAAAGGATTCCTGTGTGAGTAAAGGGAGAATACCTGTTGTTGGACTTCAACTCCTATCACCCCCAGCCAGCATGGCCAATGGCCAGAGGTCATTTCAAGACGAGGCTGGACAGCCATCTGTCGGGGATGCTCTGACTTGGATTCCTGCATTGAGCAGGGGGTTGGACTCGATGGCCTTGTAGGCCCCTTCCAACCCTACTAGTCTATGGTTCTATGACGTTCCACATGATCTAGCCACAAGTTCCCCAGCCACGGACCAAAGGGAAAGACAATAAGGTGCCTCCTACCCAGATGCTGCACTGACTTGGCTGTGCTCCTTTCCATCAGCAGATCCAATCCACACAGCAGCAGGAAGATGCTACATAGTATGGGTTGTTTCACAGACAACCCACAGTGCGTGGTTCATGCACCTGACAAATGCATGGGCGTACAACCCACACTGCGTGGTTTGCTTCCCTCCTCCTTCCCCTCAGTCCTCCAGCCAGCTCCACCTGGCATCCCAGGGGACTTGGTGGCAGAACCCGTCTCATCTGCTGCCAGTCCTCTGTTACTGCTCCACCATGATCCTGCTCTTGCCATGTGGCTCGCTGCCTGATGCCCTTTACCCACGATGGGTTCGCATGTCTGAGTTTGGACGATACGCCAACTCATCATTGATTAAAAAAATCCCCTACAACAGGCCATGGGTTATCAGGGTGGCTTGCTTGGGAAAAACAAGCCATCCTAATAAAAGCCATCGTAATAAAACTGGTCTGGGCTCAGGTGAGACGCTATCTCACTGTGGGTTGTTCAAGAAAAGAATCCATCATGGGTTAGCGTGTCATCCGAACTCAATCTTTGAGGCCCACTCGTTTGTCTGTCTCACAACCCCTGGAATCATCTCTACACATTCCTCTCAACCCACATCCAAAGAAAGGTTTTTTTAAAAGGAAGAAATTTAAAATGGTAATTCTTGTAGTACAAGAATCCACAGGATGTATGTGTTTTCAAGCTGTAGTACAATATTTTCCAATACATTTTTCAGTGAGCTCTAAAAATGGGGAAAACCCAAGATGAACCCGCCACATAGATAAAGAATAATTATGTCCTGCAGATTTACATCCAGGTTGGACTGCATTTGCTTCCCAACAAGGTAGGTTGCTATAACAGTTCCATTTCAGCAATGGGAAACAAAATGGGCATATATGAATCCATAGCAGAGGTGGGGCCTGAATGTGGATTGCCTAGATCAGGATTGGGCAGATGTCTGGAACTTCAGTTCCTAGAAGCCCCTGTCAGCATGGCCAATGGTCAGGAATGCTGGGAGTTAAAGTCTAAAAGCCCTGGAGATTGACTTTCTGCTCACTCCTGGCCTAAAGCAGCCTTCCTCGACCAGGTCCCTCCAGATATTTTCGACTTCAAATCCCATCAGCCCCAGCCTACATGGCCAAGAATCCTGACAGTTGTTGTCCAAAACATCTGGAGGGCACCAGGTTGGGGAAAGCAGACCTAGATCCAAGGCTACTGGACCACATTGCCTAATTCAATTTAAGTAGACTACAACTGGGTTCGGACGACACATTAACCCATGATGGGTTAAATAAACCAGGATGGTTTATTTAACCCATGATGACTTAGCATGTTGTCTGTGAGCTCTTTTTCCACCCACGGTGAGTTATATTCCCCCAATCAGCCACCCTGGGAACTCATGGTCTGCAGTAAGGGTTATTTTACCTATGGTGGATTAGCGTGTCATCTGTCACGCCAGCGTGGGTTACAGAGATCTCCTACAGCATGAGCATCCAAAAACTGCCAACACTCTGTGCCTGTTGAGCAGTCTCTGAGCAACCTTGTTTTCCTGCCACATTCAACTGTGTCTCTGACTCCAAATACGTCCGCCCCCTCCCCGTGAATTCCCAGATGGTTTCATGTCTAGGTAAATACTCAGTTTTCCATGAAAATGCAAAGTCCCACATTTATCCAGTAGTGCTTTTGGTGGCTCCCCATAAGGGAAACCTGTATATTAAATTTTGTCCCATTCTTGCCAACTTTCAAGGAGTTAGAGCCCCCCTTTTTTGTTGCAAAGAGTCAGAGAAAGGGGACCCGGCAAAGGCTTGAAAATCCGCAAAGAAACCTTGGATACCTGCCCGGCCAGGCAGGAGGACTACAGGGGGAGGAGGGGGGAATAAACTATGCTGTGTAACTTATTTGTCCGATCATCTGTTGGGGCACAGTAGGCTATCTTCAAAATATGATACTGTGTGTAGCATATAAGCCACCATGGGTTAACCTGACATGTGAACGGGCCCAATAAGTCCGCTTGTTTCTGCACAACACTCCCCCATTCCGATCCTCAGGCTTACCTGGCTGTGCAGTTCCCTCAGCCTGTCCGTTTCTCCTAGGAAGATGTAAACAGCCCCGCGGTCCTCATCTTCCATGGGGGCTCCGATGGCCACATCTGCGAGGCCGTCCCCGCTCACGTCCCCTAAAGGGGCGATTGCAGCCCCAAAACGGCCTAGTCCATTGCCGGGAACTCCACCAAGCACCTGGAGGCGAACAAGGCCGCCCTGGAACGAGGTACATTCGTTGAGCTTGTCTATTTATACCCTGCCTTATTATACATTCCAAGGCCGCCCTTGAAATTTGGCATTCATATGATTGCAGGGAAAACCATCGATTGTTACAATAAGAAACAGCAAACTGGCATTAATAGAGTCGTAAAACACACACACATAAACACACAGTTGAAGCAGCTGGGTGGACATGCTGAGACAAATGTTAAAAGCAATAAGCTGATCAAAACAACACACACATTAAAACAATTTAGGGCACAATTCTATGCATGTTTAGACAGAAAAAAGGCCTACAACTCCCAGCATGCCCCAGCTTTTGCATGCTGGGAGTTGTAGGCCTTTATTTCTGTCTAAACTTGTATAGAAGTGTACCTTTAGTCCAATAATATGCTTTTCATCTGGCTCCTGAAGCTTATAAGTAGCTTTCTTCAACTTGGTGCCCTCCAGATGTGTTGGATTACAACTCCCACCACCGTCCCTAGCCCATGCTGGCTGGAAATGATGGGAGCTCTGGTCTGACACATCTAGAAGCTGCCAGATTGAGGAAGGCTGTTGCAAGGAGAGGGCATTCTACAGTCAAGGGCAGACCTGCTCTTCGGTCACAATCCGCCTCACCTCATGAGGCAGAAACTCCCAAAGATGGGCCTCTCAGATTAATTAAGAGTAACGAGCTGCTAGTGACTGTGTGAGTCCCTCCTTTCAATCTCCTCTCATCTACAGACTCAAGAGGCACCCTATTTTGCATTTTTAAAAGGGGCGTGATAGTTGCTTTCACTCCATGAATGTCAGTCTGGGTTGGCCCTCTGGAGAGACACAACCACACAGGAGGAAAGGGGCAGAAGGAAGCCAATCTCAGGAGAAAGCCAAGGGACAAAGCTTTAAGGCAGCCTTCCTCAACCTGGGGACCTCCAGATGGGTTGGACTGCAACTCCCATCATCCCCAGCTGGTGGGCTGGGGTGGTGGGTATTGTAGTCCAACTGTCTGGAGGCCTCCAGGGTGAGGAAGGCTGGTTTAAAGGCTGCTTGAAGGTTAATTGTACCAAATGTGAGTTAAGTTTGGTCCCTCCATCTTCCCCTCTCCCCTTCTCCACCCCCACCCAAGGCTTCAGTGCCTTTATAAAGGCTTTGCTCACCAGATTGCCGATGGAGCAGACCTCAACCATTCCACCTTGTGTCCTGTTGTAGTAAAGTGGAGCCCCGATCAGAATGAGGTCAGTATTTCCATCAGCATTTAGGTCCACAGTGGAGAGCTCAGCGCCATAATAAGAACCCACCTGAAAAGAAATAGAAACACACAGATCTGGTTCACACAATGCGACAAGCCAGAGTATGGGTTGAGTGTGGGATGTCGTTGAATTATGGGCTGTTGTTGTATCATGGATTGTTGTACTGTGTGAGCCCAGCCTTGCCAACAAACCATGGTTTGTTAACCACGAACGAACCACAGTTCATGACCCAACAAACCATGGGTTCCCTTCATAGGTTGTTTGTGGTTAACAAACCATAGTTCATCAGCATGGCTGGGTTCACACAACACAGCAACCCATGATTCAACAGCAATCTATGGTTCAACGATGAGCCACATTCAACCCATACTCAAGCTGTACTCTGGCTTGTCATCTTGTGTGAACCCAGCCATTGTGTGTGCGCGTGGAAGTTGCTGGGGGTGAACAGAAGGAGTGAAGACAGATTAAATTAGATTAGATCGCAGGGCTTAATCTGTGTCGAGGCTCACCAGAGCTCCCTCTGATTTCAAGGGTCAGAGCTTAGCCCTAGAACAAGGGTTGGGAACCTCAGGTTCGCGGGCCAAATCCAGCTTAGTTCCTCAAATGGCTATATCCCCTTTCCCCTGACTGCCAATCATTTGGTGGTTTTCCAGCTTTTGCACTCTATTTTTCCCTTTCTAAATTATTGAAATGCTTCTCCAAAGGCTTAGTTACTGGCAGTCTCAGCTAAAACATGCTGAGAGCCAGTGTGGTGTAGTGGTTTGAGTGTTGGACTGGGAGTCGGGAGATCCAGGTTTTAGTCCCCACTCAGCCATGGAAGTTCACTGGGTGACTTTGGGCCAGTCAGTCACAGACTCTCCGCCCAACCTACTTCACAGCATTGTTGTTGTGAGGATAAAATACAGAGGAGGAGATTATGTGTGCCGCTTTGGATTACTTGGATGGAAAAAGGCAGGCTACAAATGCAATAAATAAATAACAAATATCTTTGGTCCTTTGGCTTCACCCCTTTTGTCTCCCCCCGCTCCCCACCTTTGACTCGGCACTTGAGAGCTTCTCCAAAATCGAATTCAGCTCTCAGGCTCAAAGCATCCCCACCCATGCCTCAGAAGAAAGAAAGGATGAATGTTTCCCTGATCAGGCACAGAGTCCATTTCTTCCACCACAGGTCCTCACACATCAGGAGTTAGAGCAGCCTTCCCCAACCTGATACCTTCCAGATGTGCTGGACTGCAACTCCCATAATCCCCAGCCAGCATGGCCATGCCAGCTGGAAATTATGGGAGTTGCAGTCTAACATCTGGACAGCACTAGGTTGGGGAAGGCTGGATTAGACGGGCAGGATAGCATTGTCTCTGTGTGTTTATTTCATTTATTAGCTATGTCTTTTTATCCCGTTCTTCCCCCAAAGAGCTCAGAGAGGGGTGTGCACAGCCCAGATGAATCAATCTATTGTAAGATGCTTTGAAGATCATTCAGTTGAAAGGCAGGATATAAAACTTAAAAAACAGGGGTCCCAAAACTTTTTGGACCCATGGGCACATTTGGGAATTTGAGACCATGCTGTGGGCACCACCACAAAATGCCTAATCCATGGGTTGCCACTTTGACATCCACCTTTTGCATCTATGGATATTAGGGTGCGTCTTATTCAGCAAAACTTTTGCTTCGTGTCTATTGGACACCCCAATGTCTCTTTAATAAGGGAGTGTCTAATTCAGCTAATTGTTGACAATGCAATATAGCTAATGCTTCTTTTAAACATACATTTTGGCAATGTTTTGGCTGCTTTTGGGGAGGAGGTTATTACTCAGATAAACTTTGTACTGGAACTGTCTTTAATAATCACTGATGTACACAGACTTTTAAACTATTCACCTGCTTCATGGAAATTAATGAATGGTCAGCGTAAATGGATTCTCTGCACCCTTTTGACAGCTAAAAGACTGGTAATACAACATTGGAAGGATAAACACTCACCTCCTATAATGCAATGGATTGAGGACCTGACAACACTTTCAGTATTTGAATGGGTGGCATATAGACGCCATCTTCAAATGGATACTCATTTGGATATTTGGTCCACTTTTGATGAAACCCATGTATAATTGCTAGAAGGTTGTATGCATTTCATATGTATTCATTGCTACGGATATACACAAATCCATATACGTATAATTAAAAACTAAATAAAAGATTTTAAAATGTTTTGCGGGTGCCAGCGGATGCCACATTGGGGACCCCTGTTCTAAATGGACTATAAGTTCCTGACCTAGCCATTTACTTTCCTTCCCGGCTAGACTGGGAGAAAGAAAAGCCTCCTTCCCCCCACCAAACATGGCAGGAAAGTGAGCTGCCAGTGGAGAAAGAGTCTGCGCTGTGCTGCACTAGCAGTTCACTTCTTTTTCACCCAGACCAGAAAGAGAGCTTCATGGAAGGTAAGTGGGTGTAAATGGGGCAAAGTGTGGAGATGCAGGGCGGATGGATGGGTCTGATGAATGTGGATGGGTGTAAAATCTCTGTATTTTAAATCTCTGCATTGCTGCTAGGTATTATTGTGGTTGTACTGTTATACTGTGGTTTTAAGCTTTCATATTTTATATTTTATGCTGCACTTTGTGGTTTTAATTTTTGTGAACCACCCAGAGAGCTTAAGCTAGAGACTGCCTTTTAGTCTGTGTTTTGTCTGTGTTTATGGCTTCCTCCCTGAGATGATGGATGGACAGGGGTGCTTGTGTGTGTATGTTTGTGTGAATGTGAGATAGCGTGTGAGAAAGAATATATATAAATGGCTACTAGTTATGATGGCTATATATGGCCTCTAATGTCAGGGGCAGTAGGCCTCTGTATGCCAGTTGCTGGGGAACATGAGTGGGAGGGTGCTATTGCCCTCACGTCCTGCTTGTGGGCTTCCCATAAGACATCAGGCTGGCCACTGTGGGAACAGAATCCTGGACTAGAGTGGTCTCTGGTCTGATCCAGCATGGCTCTTCTTAAGATCATGTCAGCTTATTGTTTAGTTCTTCAATGGTTATTTACAACAGGAGCGGGCAACTTTTGCCCCCTGCAAATGTTCTTGGACTTCAATTTCCATCAGCCCCAGCCAGAATGGCCAATGGTCAGGGATGATGGGAGTTGTAATCCAGCAACAACTTGAAGGGACACAGGTCCCCTACCCTGATCTACAACGATAGGCATATGGTCAAGGAACACCTAATTACTTTGAATGAGTTCAAATCTCCAGGGCCAGATGAACTGCATCCTAGAGTAATAAAGGAACTGGCAGAAGAACTCTCAGAACCGCTGCTTATTCTCTTTGAGAAATCCTGGAGGACAGGTGAAGTGCCAGATGACTGGAGGAGGGCTAATGTTGTCCTTATCTTCATAAAGGGTAAAAGGAGAAACCTAGGAACTACAGACCAGTCAATCCCTGGGAAAATTCTGGAGCAGATGATAAAGCAATCCATCTGTAAGTACCGTGAAAACAATGCAGTGATTACTTGAATCCAACAGGGATTTGTTAAGAACAAGTTCTGCCAGATGAATCTGATCTCATTTTTTGATCAAGAAACCTCCCTTGTGGACCATGGTAATGCTGTAGACATCATATACCTCGACTTCAGCAAAGCTTTTGACAAAGTGCCCCATGATATCCTGATGAGCAAACTAGCTCAAAGTGGGCTAGATGAAACAATGATCTGGTGGATCCACAGTTGGCTACAGAATCGGACTCAAAGAGTGCTTATCAATGGGACCTTCTCAAACTGGGGAGAGGTAACGAGTGGGGTACCGCAGGGCTCAGTCCTGGGCCCAGTGCTCTTCAACATTTTTATTAATGACTTGGAGGAGGAGGTGCAGGGAATGCTGATCAAATGTGCAGATGACACAAAATTGGGCGGGATAGCTAATACTTTGGAAGACAGAAACAACATTCAAAGTGATCTGGATAGACTGGAGCGCTGGGCAGAAAACAACAGAATGACATTTAATAGGGATAAATGCCAAGTTCTGCACCTAGGAAAAAGAAACCAAATGCACAGTTACAAGATGGGGGATACGTGGCTCAACAACACTACAAGCAAGAAGGATCTTGGAATTGTTGTCGATCACAAGCTGAATATGAGCCAACAATGTGATGTGGCTACAAAAAAGGCAAATGCTCTTTTGGGCTGCATTAATAGAAGCATAGCTTCCAAATCCCGGGAAGTACTAGTTCCCCTCTACTCAGCACTGGTTAGGCCTCATCTGGAGTACTGTGTCCAGTTCTGGGCACCACACTTGAAGAAGGATGCAGACAAACTGGAGAGGGTTCAGAGGAGGGCAACAAAGATGATCAGGAGACTGGAAATAAAGCCCTATGAGCAAAGACTGACAGAACTGGGCATGTTTAGCCTTGAGAAGAGAAGACTGAGGGGAGATATGATAGCGCTCTTCAAGTACTTGAAAGGTTGTCACAGAGAGGAAGGCCAGCATCTCTTCTTGATCATCCCAGAGTGCAGGACACGGAATAATGGGCTCAAGTTACAGGAAGCCAGATTCCGGCTGAACATCAGGAAAAACTTCCTGACTGTTAGAGCAATACGACAATGGGACCAATTACCTAGGAAGGTGGTGGGCTCTCCCACGCTGGAGGCGTTCAAGACGAGGCTGGACAGCCATCTGTCAGGGATGCTCTGACTTGGATTCCTGCATTAAGCAGGGGGCTGGACTCGATGGCCTTGTAGGCCCCTTCCAACCCTACTATTCTATGATTCTACGATTCTATGAACTTCTTTGAGAACAACTCTCTCTGCCTCTTTTATATGTATGTCTGAAGTAACACTGCTAGCAGAACCTCTGCTGGGTACAGATTATTTATGTGCGTTTTAAAAGTATTTGATATCCTGCCCTTTGGTTTAAAGAAAAACATTCAGGACAGCTGACCATTCTTCCACACAACATGAAGTGAACGGACAACTGATCTGCAGCCCAATTTCTCCCTCTTACCTGCTTGCCCCTAACGCTCCCCATTAACCGATTGTTCTGGCTTCCGAAGACCACAACGCGCCCAACGTGCTGGTGCCGCGGAGCCCCAGCCACGTAAAACGTCTGCTGGCCATGGCGAGCCAGAGCCACGGCATAGCCTGCCAGGCACAGGAAAGAAACAGGCGAGGGCTGTTAGGTTTGGAAAACTCAGCCCGTGTCGGCGCACCGGGCAGAGGGGTAGGGGTGCCTGCCTAACTCACCCAGATAGGAGTCCTTGAAGCTAGCGAAGGACACGTTCAGGAAATTGGCATGGGGAGGGTCTCCCAAGGATTCTTCCTCCAGACCCCCAGACCAGCCATAGGCACCCACAGTTCCAGAGACCACGTGTTCCTGGGCAGGAGGAAAGCAAAGGGAAAGGGGATGGAGGTGTGAGGACGGATGGACGGACACACACATATCTATATCTATATGCAGCATCATACTGGTGCTACATGTTTGCTGCGCGCTGCCTTGGGGCAGCTTCTGTCCTGAAAGGCGGCCAAGAAATATTTAAAATAAATAAATATGTCTTCATGCTGCCCTTTCTCTAAGTGATGGGAAGTTCAGGACAGTCTTTAAAAGGGCCCAGTTTCTTCTGAGGAGAGTGCAATGGAGACTTACAGTGCTCCCGAAATACGGTTTCTTTAAAAATGTGGAAGCTTATGACCAAATTGGAGTGACATTATTCACATCATTTGGTTGATACTTTGTTATCTGTTGTTTTTTTTTAAGGAATAGCAGGTGTGGGGGGGAGGGAAGGGAGGGCAAATCCGATTGGGACCACAGCATGGAGAAGAGGCCCACACACACGAACACACACACACACACACACACACTGCAGTCCCAAACCATCCTGGCTCCCCCACCCTCCCCATCTGTGCCTGATATTCATTGTCCTTTTATTAAATGTTTGCCCCTAAGCAAGCATTACACTAGTGCAGAAACAAAGGTAAGCTGTGCTACTCTCCCCAGGGTAACCCCAGCACACAAATATTAAAAAAAACCCTCCTCCTCCGCAGAAACATCTTTTATTTATTTTATTACATTTATATCCCACTTTTCTTCCATCATGGAACGCAAAGTGGCTGCATGTGGTTCCTGGGTGGTCTCCTTTTCAAGCACTGACCAGACCCAAACCTGCTGAGCTTCAGCAAGGTGCTGCCTCATGTGCCCTCAGAGTATGGCCCGGGACATCTTAGCAACTCTGCCCAACTAGGCAAAATTTGTTTCTGCCCCTTCACCCAGGTAGGTGGTTGTTATGGCTCAGCGCACATTCTGAAGCAACAGAAATCCAAGAAAGTAGGCCTTATTGGTTGTTCTGTGGCCAATGGAATGTCACCAGGTAGCAGCATGTAAGGGGGCTTTCTCAGTGGTGGCACCCCTCTGTGGAATACTCTCCCATGTGTAGTTCAAGAGGCTGAAATGGTGGCTAGTTTTAAATGCCTCTTGAAAACACTTGTTCACACTGGCTTTCCCTGACTGGGGAGGGACTTAGCTACTACCCTGTTTAATTGTTTAGAGTGCTGTAATGTTATATATGTTTTACGTTATGTAATATTTTTATCTTGTTTTTATTTAACTACATTGTATTTGATTGTGAATCATGTAGGGATTTTAATATATTGAGCATAAAAGTATAATAAATAAAAAAATTAAGTAAAGCCCTGTTCAGGTGTTATGCAACGTTATACAATGTGTATAGGGGTCCCAAGCACCAGCCCTGTCCCCAGTACTCCTGTCCCCATCTACTCCACCCCTGACCATCCTGCATTGAGCAGAAAGGTCTGAAGGTGGCTTCTATGCATGTTCTCTTGAACACAAATAGAAGGATCCACACCAGGGGTGCAGGACCATGACCAGGTGCCATATCTGGCCTTCCTGGTGTCCCAAATCTGGCCCTCTGGGATTCCCCAGAGAACTATGTCCCCTTCTCCTGGACCCAACCCTTTCCTCTGACCACCAATTGTTTGGTGATTTCCCAGCTTTTGTGTGTGTTTCTTCCCTCATTCTAAAAGGCTGAAATGTCTCTCCTAAGGCAGTAAGAGCTTTAAGCTAAAATACACTGGTCTCCTCCCATATACACCTGCCTGGACCCTAAGATCATCCTCAGCTGTCCTTCTCTGGGAGCCCCCTCCAAAGGAAGTGAGGTGGGTGGCTACCAAGAAGAGGGCCTTTTTTGCTGTGGCACCCCAGCTGACCATCTAGTTCAGAACCGAATTCAGTTCTGGAGGAGCTCCTGAGGGCCACATTCCAGTAGTGGTTGGGGCCAAAGGTAAAAGGGGGTGAGGCCAAAATACCAGTCTATTTTAGCTTAGAGCTCATACTATTAGCAGCTTACTCTTAGGAGAGGCACTTCAACCTTTTATAATAGGAGGAAAAAACACACAACCATGGGGAAACCACCAAACAATAGGCGGTCTAGTTCAAACAGTCACAAGATAAGACAATTCTCCCATCAGCCCCATCCTCTATAGATTTAGATCCAGATCACAATGGGTCATGAGCGAGGACACCTACACTACAGGAAGGTACCTGCAGAGCATATCTCTGCAGATGACTCAAGCAAGTAAGTCAAACTGCATGCATAGGTGGGAAGGCAACAAGATTCCCAAGCTGCTAGCCAGTCTGACTGGTGTCTGACTGGTGGAGGCATTGCTTTTCTGCCCCTAAATTCGGTAATCAGTCTCTGTGCATAAGTGAAAAAACACTCACCATATCACCCCTATATAAAATTTGAGAGGGGTTAGCTGGGCAAGGAAGCATAAATCCAGCCCACCCAGCTTCCCATTTCCAGTTGTGGAAGTCCACGAGGTGGCGCTTCCCAGACTTTTCCTGAAGCCACGCTTGAAAGATCGAGAGAAAGCAATGGAGATGCCCAGCAAAGCAGGCAGGCATTTCTACTCACTGGGGTGAGGAGGGTGCTGAATCCGCCTTGAGAAAGCTCTTGCGCAAATGAAGTGCCAGATGACGCTCCGGAGGTCCCTTTTCAGGGAAGAAAAATAATTAAGACAGGCAAATGATAAAGAATGGTGGGAGTAGGGGAAAGATTGCCTCAGAATCTGGCCTTTCTCTAAGGACATGTTATGCAGAGGTGGGCAGAAGGTAAATCTCCAGATGTTTTGGACTTCAACTCCCAGAAGCCCCTGCCAGCATGGCCAACGGTGAGGTATGCTGGGAGTTGTAGTCCAAAATATCTGGAAGACACCAGGTTGGGGAAGGTCATTATAGCACAGTAAATATGCAGTTCTTGGGGGCGGGGTGTGTCCCCAAGACCCTTCCAACAGGTAGCACTTCTGTTATGGAGATATCTCACTGACAGGGTGTTTCCAGATGAAACTTTTATGGGGCCATCACCCTGCTTTGTTCACGGAATTGTACTGGAGGCCTGGATGGCGACATCTTCCGCCCGTAACCCACCCATATTTTCCCACCACTCAGAATAACTGGTGGGAATAGCTGCACGACGCCTTTGGATTGTTAGTGCTGGGATCCCTCTGCCTGGAGGCACCCTTGGTAGGCCTCTGGGAAAAGGCCATTTTCCTCCAAGCTACCATTTCCATTGCAATTGTTACTGCTGGGTGGAGTCTGGCTGCATGGGTGTCAGAGAAACCTACTGGACAATGCCAGTGATACCACTAGTAATGAGCATCACATTTCTCCCCACACCGCCATGCTCACGATGTGCAGTGAACTGTTCAGGCCAGATTGGGAACCTAAGCAGGCAAGATTTGGGCCCCAGGTTGTCCAAGATTAGAGTTTGCATGAGGAGCTGAGCATTGAAGGGGAAATCGGGACTTAAAAAAAAAGTTGCTTGAAAAGAGTGCAAAGGGAGAGTCCTCCAGAAAGGATTGTAATGCAATTCCATACCTTCAATGGCGAAGATTGTCTCCTTCAGCTGCTTCTGAAGGTTATTAAGTGCATCAAAGCTTCCAACTGGGAAAATATTTTCAGCTGAGGAGGCGATTTTGCGCAGCTCATCTTTAACCATAAGGAACTTATTACCGACCTAGAACACACAACAGAGAGTATCACTGGAATAGGGGCAAGGCATTATTTGTGACACACTCACCCTCCGGGAAGGACCCACGAGCTTCTAGAATCTTCCACTTTCCCACCTGCCAAAGATAGTCAGTTACTCCAGGAGGCTCCACCCTCTTTCCGACTGTGTTCGTGGCCATCCTGGTATCCCTTAGTAGGACTGGCCCTACTATGAGACGAGTGAGGAGATCACCTCAGGCAGCAGTTTCGGGGGGATGGCCCTTGTCCTCAGAAGCTATTTAGGAGTTCCTTCATGAGAACAGTAATGGCAGACCAGCCGCCTGGAAGACATCTTATCCATGATTACCAGTCTGTTCTGCCCACACAAAGCTTCAACACTCTTCTCACATTCATGTGGAGCAACAGCGATTCCAACCCCTTCCCCAATATAGATGAACCTAAGAAACTGCCTTATACTGAGTCAGACCATGGTCCATCTAGCCCGGTATTGTTGACACTGGTTGGCAGAGGCTTGCCCTGCTTACTTGTGAGTAGACATGATGCTCATGCTCACTGCTTGATATTAGGGATACTATTTAAAAGCGCTGTTGAGTGAGTCCGTCCTGCTTACTTCTGAGTATGTAGGAACACAGGAAGCTGCCTTCTACTGCGTCAGACCCTTGGTCCATCTAGCCCAGTATGTCAACACTGGCTGGCAGTGGCTCTCCAGGGTTTCAGGCACGGGTCTTTCCCAGCCCTACCGGGAGATGCCAGGAGTTGAACCCGCAACCTTCTGCATACAAAGTCTGTGCTCTACCATGATGAGCTATGGCCCCTCCCTGATCTTTCTTTCTAAGATCATTCTAATATCTCCCTACCATTAGGCAGAGTCAGACAGCCACCTCAGGCAAATGAGTTTGCATATCATGAAAGGGCAGCAAATTGGAAGGTTTTATTTTATTATAGTTGTACTTTTACTGCAAGGGATGAGGAGAGGCACTGGTGGGTTTTTCCGCCTCAGGTGCTAAAAAAAGGACTGGGAAAACTTTTTCAGCCCAAGGGCTGGATTCCATTTTGGAGAAGCTGTCATGGGCTGTATTCCAGTGGTGGGCAGGACCAAAGCAAGAGTGGGTGGGGCTGAAAAACCCACCACACCAATTCCATTGCTACTAATTGGAATTAGTAGCAATGGAAAATTGCTGGGAAAATTCTGGAGCAGATCATAAAGCAATCCATCTGGAAGCACCTTGACAACAATGCAGTGATTACTCGAAGCCAACATGGATTTGTCAAAAACAAGTCCTGCCAGACAAATCTGATCTCATTTTTTGATCAAGTCACCTCCCTTGTAGACCGTGGGAATGCTGTAGACATCATATACCTCGACTTCAGCAAAGCTTTCGACAAAGTGCCCCATGATATCCTGATGAGCAAACTAGCTCGAAGTGGGCTAGATGAAACAACGATCCGGTGGATCCACAGTTGGCTACAGAATCGGACTCAAAGAGTGCTTATCAATGGGACCTTCTCAAGCTGGGGAGAGGTAACGAGTGGGGTACCACAGGGCTCAGTCCTGGGCCCAGTGCTCTTCAATATTTTTATTAATGACTTGGAGGAGGAGGTGCAGGGAATGCTGATCAAATTTGCAGATGACACAAAATTGGGAGGGATAGCTAATACTTTGGAAGACAGAAACAAAATTCAAAGTGATCTGGATAGACTGGAGTGCTGGGCAGAAAACAACAGAATGACATTTAATAGGGACAAATGCCAAGTTCTGCACCTAGGAAAAAGAAACCAAATGCACAGTTACAAGATGGGGGATACGTGGCTCAACCACACTACGAGCGAGAAGGATCTTGGAATTGTCGTCGATCACAAGCTGAATATGAGCCAACAATGTGATGTGGCTGCAAAAAAGGCAAATGCTATTTTGGGCTGCATTCATAGAAGCATCGCTTCCAAATCCCGGGAAGTACTAGTTCCCCTCTACTCAGCACTGGTTAGGCCTCATCTGGAGTACTGTGTCCAGTTCTGGGCACCACACTTTAAGAAGGATGCAGACAAGCTGGAGAGGGTTCAAAGGAGGGCAACAAAGATGATCAGGGGACTGGAAACAAAGCCCTATGAAGAGAGACTGAAAGAACTGGGCATGTTTAGCCTTGAGAAGAGAAGACTGAGGGGAGATATGATAGCACTCTTCAAGTACTTGAAAGGTTGTCACAGAGAAGAAGGCCAGGATCTCTTCTTGATCATCCCAGAGTGCAGGACACGGAATAATGGGCTCAAGTTACAGGAAGCCAGATTCCGACTGAACATCAGGAAAAACTTCCTGAGTGTCAGAGCAATACGGCAATGGAACCAATTACCTGGGGAGGTGGTGGGCTCTCCCACACTGGAGGCCTTCAAGACGAGGCTGGACAGCCATTTGTCAGGGATGCTCTGACTTGGATTCCTGCATTGAGCAGGGGGTTGGACTCGATGGCCTTGTAGGCCCCTTCCAACCCTACTATTCTATGATTCTATGATTCTATAATTTACAGTAGGAAGCATGTCTACTCAGAAGTAAGCATGAGCAGCATGTCTGCTCAGAAGTATGAAGGACTGAATCGCTCGGCAGCACTTTCAAATAGCACCCCAAGTGTTGGACAGTCTCTCAGTGGTAGAGCACATGCTTTGCATGATGAGGTCCCAGGTTCAATCCCTGGCATCTCCATGTAGGGCTAGGAAAGAATCCTCCCTGGACCGGGAGAACCACTGCCAGCCAGTGTCGACAATACTGGATACAGTGCTGACTCCAGGTTTCTGCAGGCCCCTGAGCGAGCTCCCCTGAAAGGCCCCCCTCCCCCAGTGAGCCCGCCTTCTCACTGCCACTGTCCCCAGCTGCTATCGCTCCTCCTCCTCATTGCTACCACTTGCTTGTTTGACAGGCACAGAGCCAGTGAGCCAGTGAGCCAGTAGCCATGCCATCTACTGCTCCTCCTTGTCACCGCCACTGTTGCCTGGCCCAGAGCGAGAGCGTGGTGAACAAGCAGGTTACAAGCAGGAGCAAGTCCGGGGGCTCTTGCCAGTGGACCCCTGCTCAAGTGTGAACCCTCAACAGGTGCCCAAACATGCCTACCCTTGATGCCAGCCCTGGCTAGATGGTCTGGCTCTGTGTAAGGCAGCTCCTAATATCAAGCGGTAAGCATGAGTATCATGTCTACTCACAAGTAAGCAGGGCCAGCCTCTGCATGCCTACTAAGATATAAGCAGGACAAGGGTGAGAATGACACAGGACTGAACCCCTCAGCAACTTCCTCCCTTGTCCCCACCTTCTCTGCCCCTAGGGGAAAGCTCTTGTCTCTGGGCTCCTTCCTGCGATTGAGATTGCTCGTTCATAGAAGTTTGCGGGCTCTTTTCATGACGGCGTGTCCCTCCAGGGCATCTCCTGCACTAAATGCCCCTTGTTCCGTTTTTAAATAGATCGCAGATAATGAGCTATCAAATTACCCCTTTGTGTTCCACTTCAGTTTCCTCCGTGAAGAGAGTTAAAGCGGGAAGAAGAGGAGCGAGACCAATGAAAGATAAGGGAAGACTCAGATATGGGGGAGAAGGAGGGGGGGTGGGGGAGCGAATGTAAAGGGAGTCAGTGGTGATCCTGCATTTAAAACAGAAGCAGAAAGCCCCGTTTTAAATGCAGGACTTTAGGCTGGTGTAGAGATGCCCCCGTATCAGCAGCTGATAAGCGCTTTCCTCTGCTAAGCTCAGAGAAAGAGCGTATTTTTCAGTGCTGGGTAGCAGAAAACACTTCTCTCTGATCAGCTACTGACTGGAGATGAACTTTTCTCTCCGATGTGGAGGAGAGGGCTGGAGAAGAAGCTGCCAGTGCCAGATGGGGAACCCCTGTGGGCTTTATCAGGCCTGTGGGTTCCCCCTCCCTGTGCTAAAATTATTTGACCAGAATCGGGTACAATACAGAGTACAGTACCCAATATACTATACAGAGCTGCCCAAAGACATTTTGCTGCCTGAGGAGGAACAGCAAATGGTGTCGGACACCATTTGCTGTTCCTCCTCACGCAGTAAGATGTCTTTGGGTGGCTCTGATCTGCTAGATTTCCTCCCGGATGTGTCCTTTAAAGCCTCTCCAGAGCCTTCCCAGCAATTCTTAGACGTTTCGAAAAAGTCCCCTAGTCTTTGGCGATTTTGCCAAGTAGCCTCCAAACACTTCTCTTTGCAGACTGAGGAACAAGACTTTTGATTTTTTTAGCGAAAACAGATTTCAAGACATCAGGGCCCAGAATATCCATTTTTTGTGCTCGCCGACTGCAGCCACAGCATGAATGTGCACTCATTCTGGCTTGTAATCCAAAGCACCCATCAGCAGTTGTCTTCCCCAAACCGCCATTCTCCACACCCCTTCAGCCTACCCCAATGGCGTAGCGGATGATGCCTTTTTGATCCGCGGCCTCATTGGCTGCCTCAAAGGTGGTGTGCTTGTCATTGGATTCGCCATCTGTTAGGACAATGAGGAGCTTCTTGCTGTGAGGTCGCATGCCACGCTCAGGCGTGAAGACATCATTCCTGCAAGGGTGGTGGCAGTGGTTGGGTTGCCTCTGAAGAGGCCACGGTCAAGAGGGAGTCTTGCAACAAAACCCCAACCCTGTCCCCATCTCTCTGATACTCACGCCACAAAGCGGATCGCAGTGGGGGTGTGGGTATTTCCTCGGGTACGCGGGACTCTGTGAAGGATGTCCTTCACCTGGCCTCCAGCTCCATTGTAGAACGCAAAATCAAAAACAAGGTAGGGTGCAGTGGAGTACTGGACCACAGCAAACTGGGGAGGGGAGCGGAAGAAAAACAGATGACCCAGCCAGAAATTACACTCCTCTTTTCCTATGTAACAAGGAGTACAGATTTACAGGGGCAGAATCAGTATCTCTGGGAGCACTCCAGAGTAAGGGTCCTCGACCTTGCTGGACCTGTGGACGTGTTTGAGAAATGGAGAACTGGCTCCCACAGAGGATGTGCCCTGCCACATAATGGCTGCCGTGGGGGTCTGCCTAGTGAAAATTGGGAAAGAGCAAGGCAAGAGGCTGCGAGCAGGGAGGAAGAAGACTGACCTAACCCTTTCCAGGGTTTTTTTTTTTACAATGATTTTTTTGAAGGGGGCAGGGAGGGGAGAGATTTATGGGCGCCTGTGGGTGCCATTGGAAGAGCCATGCATCTGCGGACACTGTGTTGGGGACCCCCTTCTCCAGAGACTGATTTAGCCCTTCCATTTTTATCTAGAACAAATGACATCAACTTTAAAGCTAATTGATGGAAGTTCATTTTCATGGTTACTACCCAAACGACCTGTAGAGCTTTAAAAAAAAGAAAGAAAAGTCAAACTCACTAAGGATGCAGCCCTGTGCATGTTTAGACAGAAAAAAAAGTCCTACAACAGGCATGCTGGGAGTTGTAGGAGTTTTTTCTGTCTAAACATGCACAGGGCTGTGCCCTTAGAGCTTTTTTTCACCTTAGCTCAGTGCAGACAGTACAGTCAACAAACATGGAGCTCAGCTTGGCGCCCTCTTCAACTTGGTGCCCAGGGCAAGCGCCAAACTCACTCATCCCTGACGACAGCCCTGCATCTATGCACTTTTTGTAGGGTGCCTTGCCTGATGGTAGCTGAGATGGATTTAAGTGGTCCCTTCTGCTACATAGGCTTCGACTGGTCTTGAGGCAAAGCGCACCCCGAATTATTTTCCCCATGTTCGATTAAGCCCCTCCAATGAAGTGGGGGGACCCTTCCATCAGGAGGATCTTGCATTTGCTAGATACAGTGCTCCTTACAGGGCCCGGCTGAGAAATAAAACGTTGCAGCATACCCACCGACTAGTTTCAGATTGCACAAATTCGAAACTTTAAAAGGAAGCGTTCAGGGGGCTCCTTCTGTTTTAGTATATTTAGCCAAGGAGGCTGGTGACTCCAGTTTCTGTGGGGCTGTGGATCCACTCTGAATTTCAGTCAGAATCAGTCAGAACTCTAAAGAAGCTCTCCAAGGTGATGAACCCATTTTGAGGATAGGGTTCAGCACTTTGGCTAGCTCCTTTAGCGTTCTGACTGGTTCTGGCTGAAACCCAGAGCGGATTTACAGCCCCACTACAATAGGAGCCACCAGCCTGCACTGCCCCCAGATCACGTTTTGGGCATTTGTTACAGCTTGAAATGCCTTGGACATGACTTGAAAATGCTCTTGCCAGGGCTCACCAAGGGCCCCCAAAATACATGTGAGGCTGTATCCAGGTCTCAGGTCACCTGTCGGCCATCCCTGCTTAGAACCAGCACAAACTGGCAGCCAAGGAAACATCTTTTGCACAGCTGCGTTACGCTCCACATGATTAACTGCAGTTAAAGGCCTGGCTGGCAGCTGCATCCTGCTCCACCTGCAATTTCCAAACAGTCTTCAAGAGAAGAACACTGCAGCCCTCAACCCTAGAGGTTACATCAAAGCAGGTTATGATGCCTCCAGAATGGTTATGATGTCTCTGTAATAGGGCTTTTCTACACGAGGCATTTATCATGCACTTGTCAGTCCCTGGTCATGGTTGTTAATGGGTTCTTTAGATGACGACATGACCCTCCAATTTCACTTCTGCACCTAAACAGCACTTTCAGTGAGTTTTTTTTAGAGCAGGGAAAATGCAGTATTTAATTGTAAGAGTGAAAGAAACTGCTTTTTTCTTTTGTGTATTTGCACTACTATGCAGTACCACAGCGCCACCTAGAGGTTATGTAGCAGAAAAGCAGGAAAAGATATGCTCTTCATGTAGTGCTCAGATCTCAAATCTGTGAGGAAACTGAAAGTAGATACAGCGGATTAACAGCCTCATGCAGAAAAACTAATTGACTCAAAAACTCTATGTCCCAATTTGCAGGTGAGATATTACAGGGGTGCAGCAGCAAGTACACAGAAAGTCATGTTAACAGGTTTGTAATTTAAAATACATGTAGACGTTAACATTTCTGGCCATACATTGGGTGGCTCTAATAAACAAAGCCTGCTTTTGATTGAAACCAGCACATAAACACATGTACACAGAGCGTCAGCTCCTACAAGCCAGTCAGTGCCATCAACGCCACAGTCAGTGTCCGCACAGATACCTTTCGATTGCTCTCACCTGTACATCTACCTCAGCCACAGAATCCATGAACTTCAAGAAGAAGTCCTGCATGATGTGGAAGTCACTGTCCTTAATGCTCCCGGAGTCATCATATAAGATTGCAGCATCCACGCCAAAGAGGCACTCTAGGTGGACAAGAGGCATGATGGGTGTGGTAAAATGGGTTGTAGGCACCTGGGTGTACTTAGAAAGTTACTGGATCTCAGTGGGGAGAATTTCCCTTTTTTCCATTGCCTATTCCTTCTCTACAGAGAAACGACTTGTTCTTCAGCTGCCACTAACAGAGGACACATGATGACCTTCCAGTTAAACATATCTGCATATTTATGAGCCTATCAAACCATCATTGTTCCTGGATTATCTCCTGATAATTTTTCCCCAATTTAACTACTGGCAAAGATCAAACTCCTGGGGGTTCCCCATTGTGCTCAAAACCAATAACAAAAACAGGGGGGGCAGGGGGAGAAAAAATCCACCCTTTTCCGCTCCTTTTTTTTTTTTTGGTAGCATAGCACCCCCAAAGAAGCAGCCCTTTGAGACCCACAACAATTCTCTCCCATAAAAACTCCTTTGCACAATGCTTTTTAATGTCTGATGACGCTCAGATGACAATTACAAATTGGGAATTGGGATGTGCACCCCAAAGTAAGCTTTGAACCCGCATAAGTCATATGCCCACTCTTCCAGGGGAGTGTCCTCTATGACAGCACTGGGCAGAGGGTAGATCAGAATCCACCAGTAGCTCTCCAGGTGATCGGCTGTAGATCACCAAGGGTTTCCAATAGCGACAATAAAAAAGCCTACTTTCCTCCTAAATTAGGCTGCTGAAACCAAAAATGTTTTGGGGAAAGAAGGAGCAGGCTTGTACACAAAAGGATTTGCATGCAAAAGAATTTGTGTGTGAGCTCCAGCTCTGGTATTGAAAACAAATTCCTCGTCTGAACATGTGCTCAGAAGCATCTTGTTCTCCAAGTCTGTGTCCACCTTCTTAAGCCACTGTGTTACACCTGGCTCTGACTGGTGGATCTCACAGTTCTCCTGAAAAAACAAAGTAGATCCCATAAGCCTAAAGCTGGGGTGAGAAACCTTTTTCAATCCAAAGGCCAAATTCCAATCAGGGAAAGGTCTCGGGGGCCACATTCCATCTGTGGGCAGGGCCAAAGGGAAAGTGGGTGTGGCTTAAGGCAGGGTAGGCAGGACCAAGACATGATTTTTACCATTTTAGGCCTACTCAGAAGTAAACAGGACAAGCCCCTGTAAGCAGAACTGAATCACTCAGCAGCATTTTGAAATAGCTATTCTATCGAGCTTCTGCATGCCTACTCACAAGTAAACAGGGCATGCCTCAGAGGTAAGCAGGACTGAAACACTTCTCTCCTGAATGAAAAAGCTCTCATCTGTGATCAGTTCCCTGCTGAGCACTGAGAAAGGGAATCTTTTTCAGCACCCAGCACCCCCCCCCCCATTCCTACAAAAATACCTGGGAATATTGGGGGGGAGGGCAGAGGAGGACATATAAGAGGGTTGTTCTTCTTGCTTGTGAGCAGACATGCAGGGGCTTGGTTTTTGCGATACTCTCAGTCCTGCTTTCTTCTGAGTAGACATGCAGAGGCTTGTCCTGCTTACTGCTGAGTAGGCTTAAAATCAGTAAGAATCATATATGGGCCCACCCACTCTGCCTCTGGCCACACCAACAGAGGGCATGCGGCCCCTGAGACCTTTTCTCAGAATGTTATTTTATTTATTTAACAATATTTATGAATCGCTTCTATTAAATAAAAGTCTAAGTGCTGTATAGAGGACAAGATTACCTTCCTGGGAATGCCTATTGAAAAAGGTATGTTTTTAGCAGGCGCTGAAAACCCAGAAGGGTTGGTGCTTGCCTCATCTGTAATGATCGGAAGTTCCAGAGAGTGAGCACTGAGACATGAAAGACTTTATTCCAAGCCATGATGGACTGGACCTCCCAAAACCTGGGTACCACCAGGAGGGTATCACCAGGTGAACGCAGCAACTGAGCAGGCCAGTAGGGGATCATGTGATCTCTTACATATCCTGGTTTTGAGCTGTTCAGCCGTTAGACTGAAAGTTTCCTACCCCAGACTAAAAGGACACAGAGTATATGTCAAGGAAAATTGAGTGGCAATCCTAGTCTAAGCCTAAACTGAACCCATACTCCTGTCTTCCTTTCCCTATACGGTTCCGGCCCTGCCTATCTCAAGAAGCTCCTCCAGCAACACCAGACAGGCTGCTCAACAAGATCAGCCTCAGATGGCCTTCTCTCTGTCCCATCAGCCAGGACAGCTAGGCTGGTGAGGATGAGGGAGGGGGTCTTCTCTGTGATGGCCCCCACTCTGTGGAACTCCCTCCCTAGGGAACTCCACCATGCCCTCTCTTTAATGAGCTTCCGCCACACACTGAAAACTTGGTTATTCAGGCAGGCATTTGGGGTGGGTTAGGGTATTTTTAAATAATGTTTAATGTGTAATTTTACTGTTTTAAATTGTACTGTTGTAGATCGCCCAGAGTGGCCGGGTGACCGGCCAGATGGGTGATTAAGAAATTTAATTAATAAATAAATAAATTTCCTCTGATCACACCAATGCTCTCCAGCTCAGCTTATTACTGCAATGGGCTAGGAGGCACACACAGCTTCTCCTCTCCAGATCTAACCTTGGAAAGCTGGACGGATCACTTTCGAATTTTGGTTAAAGTTGCTCATGATATAGCAGACGCCGTTCAGATAATCGAACGTCCCACACCGGCGCTCCCAAGTTGGACCACAGGCCTGTGGGAAAGGAAGAATGAATAGCCATGGCCTCTCTGGCTGTTTCATCCAGTTGCTCTCAGCCAGATTTCTCCAACCTGCCATTTTCCAGATGTGTTGGATTACAACTCCCATCATTCATGGTTAGGGATGATGGTAACTGTGTGGTTTGTTTGTTTGTTTAAAATGCTTATAAGCCACCTTTTAGGGAAACCCTTCCCAAGGCGCTGTACCAAATTTAAAACCACAAAGCACAATAAAACAATGGTAACAATAAATAATAAGACAATAATAAAATCAAAGTAACAATTAGCCCCGCACATCTGGAGGGCACCAGCTTGTCTTGGCCAGGCCCAGAGAAGCTCCTCTTCTTTTCTGAGTGGCGGACTCAGGTCCTCTGCAAACCCAGGCAGACCCCAGATTTGTATATTGGCTCTATTCGCTTTTACTTACTATTATTTTGGAATTGGAAGCTTCATCAGCTGCTAGTGAGAGGCCCAGAGATATTCCAGGGATGTCTTAGGCATGTGAAAGGGAAGACAGACAAACAGATCAAAGGGAGAAAGAGTTTGGCAGCATATCACAACTTTAGCTCATGAGTGTGTGCTCACACACACAGTGGCCATCCATTCTGCATACCCTCAAAAACAGGTTGATGAAGAGGCACTCTTGTGCACTTGTAACACACCTGTCTACTTTCCTTTACAAATAATAATTGAAAAATCCACTAAGGCTAGAATGCTTGATTTATTTATTTAATCAGTCAGCCATTTTGTAGACTGCTTGACTATATCTAAAAGGACATATCGAATCAGTTTACAAGTTACCGGTTTATGAGGTAAAGTGGTTTACTTTACCTCACAATTGATCTTGCTAGACTTATTTTCAGCATGGCTGCAGCAAAAATACGCTCAGCAACTTTGGCTCTCTGGATAAGGTGTTTATGGGGGAGAAAGGGAAGGTGCACTCCAGCGCTTTGTGTCCAAGTGTGCACATTTACATGCATGTGCACCAAGTCAGGGATGCATCCTCCATTTTTTTAACTCCAAGAGATCAATAGCTACTAATCATGATGGCTTAGGATACCCATGTATCCTGCTTTGCAATGGTCTGCAGGGCCAGCACAAGACCTCCTGCCACCGGAGACGGGAGGACACACCGCCTTCCTCTTTCTCCCCACCGCCCTGGCTGCTGCCCCCACCTGGCTCTCCCTTGTTCCCATCCTTTTCCCTTCTTCCACAAAACTGAACATGCATGTCTGAACACAAGTGATGAGAAGGCCAAGGGCTACATCTCTCCCATACATCCCATTTGCCACCTTTTCCTTCCCATGTGTTGTCAAACTGTATGAACCTTGCTTGCATCTCTCCCTTTACACACACACACACACACACACACACACACTCTAAGCTAAATCAGGGATGGGCACCTTGTAGCCCTCCAGATGTTGTTGGACTTCATCTGCCATCAGCATAGTCAATAGTAGCAGCTGCACAGCTAGGCCGTTTTAGACCCTGGACTTAATTTTCTTTTGGGGCCCCATTTAGATAGGCGTGTGACTCACTTCCATTATGAAGCACACAACTAACATTTCTCCCCACACAACTGTCACTGCTTCACAGTTGCTTTTACATTCCTGATATGTCAGAACAGCAACAAAACTGTTCGCCAACCCTGATTTAAAAAATTAAAAATTAAAACTTCTCTGAGCATGTGCAGTTTTGCATTTTAAGCTCACTTAAATCATAGCACCATCGTGAATACAGGAATAACATGGAGTTTGCTTCTGCTGCGCTCATCACCTGCTGCTCTCTGCATAGTCATTCTGGGCCCCAAGGTCCAGCCCTAGCTGCACCACTGAATGGTGCAGGCCAAAACATCTGGAGAGCCACATGTTCCCTGGCCCTAAGCTAAACGTTGCTTAGGTTAGATCCAGTGGAAGCTGGTGGCTCTGATGAGAGAGCTATCCAAGGCACTGATCCTATTTGGGGGGTAGGATTCAGCACCTTGGAGAGCTTCTTTAGAGTTCTGACTGAAACCTGGCGTGGCTTCACCGCCCCATTGACATCAGAGTCACCAGCCTCCACTGGTTAGATCCCAGTGCATCTTATCCTATCCTTGGAGAGGCCAGGATGAAAAAAGTACAGCACCCAACCCCTTCCCATTAACTGAAGATAACTCCCACCCCACGATCAAAACCATATTCACACTGCAGACTTAAATTGGCTTAATAGTCATTCTCTCTCCTCAGAGAATATTGAAAATGGTAGTTCAGTGAGAAGGGCTAGGCTGGGATGTTTAATGAAGCGCTCCCTCCGAACTACAATTCCCAGGATTCTTTGGGGAAAGCCACGATTAAACCAGGATAAAACTGGTGTCATGTAGATATGCCCCCTAAGAGTTATTTCCAGTCCCATGAGGTAATTACAGCATATTACACCACTCTCGCCTCCAAACAGAGAGGAGGCGTACAAATTGTTTTTAGCTTACGTTCACGGTGGGGAACCACTGGCTGGCACGTTTCTGTATCATATGAACAGTGGAAAAGGGATTCCATCTGGTTGCCCGACAGGGGGGCACTCACAACCAACCTGCAGGAGGGAGGCAGGAATTTTTAACATCAGTATTCATGGGAAGATGGCTGATCAGACCAAAACAAAAATGAATGTGGTCACACATCTTTGGTTTGGTTCTCACCAGGATGTGCCATTTGACCTTGTCTGGATGACACGATAGCCAAACTGGGCAGCCTCGTCACCTTTGAAAACCACTGGAGTCTCTATATCGATGATGCTGAAATTCGAAGAGAGTGATGAGCCTGGGAGGAAGAAAGCATAGCATCAATGCTCCCAAGAGTACATTTTTTAAGAGCTGGCAGGGGAAGTCAAATGGGGAAAGGGCGTGTGTGTGGGAAGAGTCTGTTTTACAAGATGAGATTAAAAGATAAAGGAAAAGACCTCCTGAAAGCAGAAGTAGCACTGAGAGCCAGTGTGGTGTAATGGCTACAGTGCTGGACTGGGGTTCCGGAGATCTGGGTTCTAGTCGCCACACGGTCATGGCGGATCACTGGGTGACTTTGGGCCCGTCACAGCCCAACCCACCTCACAGGGTGGTTGTTGTGAGGATAAAATGGAGGAGGAGGACTACGTACACCACCTTGGGTTCCTTAAGGAGGAAACAAGGCAGGATATAAATGTAATAAAACAAACAAACAAACTGAGGGTATAGTCAGTTGAAGAGATTGCCAATTCAATAAACAGACCCAAGTGTGCATTCTTACAAGTTTGGCCATCTTGTCTATGCCAGGGGTGGGGAACCTGTAGCCCTCCAGATGTTGCTGAACTGAATCTCCCATCAGCCCCAGCCAGGCTGGCCAATGGTCAAAGGGTGATGGGAATTGTGGTCCAACAACAACTGAGGAGCCACAGGTAGAAGAGGGAGAGACAGGAAGCAGGACTCATCCATCTGCTCAGCTGAGAGACCAGCAACATTTGGCCCCTCTTTTGTTGTTGTTCAGTCGTTCAGTCGTGTCCGACTCTTCGTGATCCCATGGACCATAGCACGCCAGGCCTTCCAGTCCTGCACTCTCTCCCAGAGTGTGCTCAAGTTCATACTCATTGCATCGGTGATGCTATCTAGCCATCTCATCCTCTGCTGTCCCTTCTCCTTTTGCCTTCAGTCTTTCCCAGCATCAGGGTCTTTTCCAAAGAGTTTTCTCTTCGCATTAGGTGGCCAAAATATTGGAGCTTCAGCTTCAGTATCTGTCCTTCCAATGAGCACTCAGGGTTGATTTCCTTTAGGATGGACTGATTTGACCTCCTTGCAGTCCAGGGGACTCGTAAGACTCTTCTCCAGCACTACAGTTCGAAAGCATCAATTCTGTGGCGCTCAGCCTTCCTTATAGTCCAGCTCTCACAGCCATACATTACTACTGGAAAAACCATAGCTTTGATTATACGGACCTTTGTCGGCAAGGTGATGTCTCTGCTTCTTACTATGCTGTCTAGGTTTGCCATAGCTTTCCTCCCAAGGAGCAAGAGTCTTTTAATTTCATGGCTACAGTCACCATCTGCGGTGATCTTGGAGCCCAAGAAAATAAAATCTGTCACTGCTTCCATTTCTTCCCCTTCTATATGCCAGGAAGTGATGGGGCCAGATGCCACGATCTTCGTTTTTTTAATGTTGAGTTTCAAACCAGCTTTTGCACTCTCCTCTTTCACCCTCAACAAGAGGCTCTTTAGATCCTCTTCGCTTTCTGCCATTAGGGTGGTATCGTCTGCATATCAGAGGTTGTTGATAATTCTCCCAGCAATCTTAATTCCAACCTGTGATTCATCCAACCTGGCGTTTCTCATGATGTACTCTGCATATAAGTTAAATAAGCAGGGTGACAATATACAGCCTTGTCGTCCTCCTTTCCCAATTTTGAACCACTCAGTTGTTCCATGTCTGGTTCTTACTGTTGCTTCTTGACCCTCATACAGGTTTCTCAGGAGACAGGTAAGGTGGTCTGGTACTCCCACCACTTTCAGAATTTGCCACAGTTTGTTGTGATCCACACAATCAAAGGCTTTAGTGTAGTCAATGAAGCAGAAATAGAAGTTTTTCTGGAATTCTCTTGCTTTCTCCATGATCCAGCGAAAGTTGGCCATTTGATCTCTAGTTCCTCTGCCTCTTCGAAACCCAGCTTGTACTTCCAGTAGTTCTCAGTTCGCATGCTGCTGAAGCCTAGCTTGTAGGATTTTGAGCATCACCTTGCTGGCATGTGAAATGAGCGCAATTGTGAGGTAGTTTGAACACTCTTTGGCATTGCCCTTCTTTGGGATTGGAATGTAAACTGACCTTTTCCAGTCTTGCGGCCATTGTTGGGTGTTCCAAATTTGTTGGCATATTGAATGCAGCACTTTAACAGCATCATCTTTTAGGATTTTAAATAGCTCAGCTGGAATGCTGTCATCGCCGCTAGCTTTGCTGTTACTAATGCTTCCTAAGGCCCACTTGACTTCACTCTCGAGGATGTCCGGCTCAAGTTCAGTGACCGCACTATCATGGCTATCAGGGACATTCAGATCTTTCCTGTATAGTTCTTCTGTGTATTCTTGCCACCTCTTCTTAATCTCATCTGCTTCTGTGAGGTCCCTGCCTTCTTTGTCCTTTATCATGCCCGTCTTTGCACAAAACGTTCCCTTGAGATCTCCAATTTTCTTGAAGAGATCTCTAGTCTTTCCCATTCTGTTGTTTTCCTCAATTTCTTTGCATTGTTCATTTAAGAAGGCCTTCTTGTCTCTCCTTGCTATTCTCTGGAACTCTGCATTCAGTTGGATATATCTTCCCCTTTCTCCCTTGCTTTTTGCTTCCCTTCTTTCCTCAGCTACTTGTAAAGCCTCATCAGACAGCCACTTGGCTTTCTTGCATTTCTTTTTCTTTGGGATGGATTGAGTTGCTGCCTCCTGAACAATGTTACGGACCTCCATCCATAGTTCCTCAGGCACTCTGTCTATCAGGTCTAATCCCTGAAATCTATTCCTCACCTCCACTGTATATTCATAAGGGATATGATTGAGGTCATACCTGAATGGTTTAGTGGTTTTCCCGACGTTCTTCAATTTAAGCCGAAATGTTGCAACAAGAAGCTCATGATCTGAGCCACAGTCAGCTCCAGGTCTTGTTTTTACTGACTGTATAGAGCTTCTCCATCTTGGGCTGCAAAGGACATAATCAATCTGATTTCAATATTGACCACCTGGTGATGTCCATGTGTAGAGTCGCCTCTTGTGCTGTTGGAAAAGAGTGTTTGCTATGATCAGCGTGTTCTCTTGGCAAAACTCTATTAGCTTTTGTCCTGCTTCACTTTGTACACCAAGGCCATGCCTGCCTGTTATCCCGGTGATTTCTTGACTTCCTACTTTAGCATTCCAATCCCCTATGATGAAGAGGACATCTTTTTTGGTGTTAGTTCTAGAAGGTGTTGTAGGTCTTCACAGAACCAATCAACCTCAGCTTCTTCGGCATCAGTGGTTGGTGCATAGACTTGAATTACTGTGATGTTGAATGGTTTGCCTTGGATTCGTACTGAGATCATTCTATCGTTTTTAAGATTGTACCCCAGTACTGCTTTTCCCACCCTTTTGTTGACTATGAGTGCTACTCCATTTCTTCTAAGGGATTCTTGCCCACAGTAGTAGATATGATGGTCACCTGAATTAAATTCGCCCATGCCTGTCCATTTTAGTTCACTGATTCCCAAGATGTCGATGTTCAATCTTGCCATCTCATGTTTGACCACCTCCAGCTTACCATTGATCTTACATTGCAGGTTCCTAAACAATATTGTTCTTTACAGCATCGGATTTTCTTTTCAGCACCAGACACATCCACAGCTGAGTGTCCTTTCGGCTTTGGCCCAGCCGCTTCACTCTTTCTGGCACTACTTGGAAATTCCCTCTGCTCTTCCCCAGTAGTATATTGGACACTTTCCGACCCGAGGGGCTCATCTTCCGGCGTCATATCTTTTAGCCTTGCGATACATTCCATGGGGTTTTCTTGGCAAGAATACTGGAGTGGGTTGCCATTTCCTTCTCCAGTGGACCACATTTTGTCAGAACTCTCCACCATGACCTGTCCGTCTTGGGTGGCCCTGCACGGCATAGCTTATGGCTTCACTAAGTTACGCAAGCCCCTTCGCCACAACAAGGCAGTGATCCATGAAGAGGCCCCTCTTTAAACTGTTTCTATTCCAGGCTATGATAAGAAGTCTAGCAACATCTGTCTGCATTGCAGCTGCATTACAGCTGGGCATTACAAGAACCTTATAACATTAAGAATTGGTGCCTTCGTTTTTTTGTCTTCCTTTTCCCTCCCCATCCCTTTTTCCTTTTGTGCTGTTTGTTTTTTAGATTGTAAGCCTGAGAGCATTTGCTTGTATTGATCTGTAAGCTACTCTGGGAGAGTTCTTGGCAGAAGAGTGGGATAGAAATGCTTTGAATGAAAAAATAAAACAAACACTTTGTTAGCGCAAGTTGCTCAAGTTGTCCTCCTCAGCATCGGCGTCAGAGGTTGGCATTGGTGGGCACCTGCTGAGGCCCACACCCCTGCTGGGGCCCCACTGCCAATCCCGAGGGCCTCCAGGCCCTGCTCCTCCTCCTCCTCCTCGTGGCCTCTGCCTGCTCCCCTGCCCTCTCTGAGCATGCAAGCAGTAACAAGCGTGAGGGGACCAGAGGGAGAGGCTGGTGAATGGGCATCAGTGGCAATGCCAAGGAGACAGTGGGCCCTGGTCCTTCTTTGAGTTCTGTTCATCGCCCTTCCTTGGATCTCTAGCAGCTAAGTCTCTGACTGGGGAATAGACGCATCTGGTCTCAAGTGCCCATGTCAAAAAATATGTGCGCAAGAACACAAAAACATCATACAGTTCACAGCCTGCTGTTTCACACACTGCAGCTGCTGAGGTATGGTTTGAATGGCCAATAGGCTATTGTAGGGCAACTGGGATTTTCAGATTGATTCTGCGCCAAAAGAACCATCACCCACTTGGCTTTTAAATGGGTGGAAGGGGGATTGTTGCAGAACGGCTGACTACAACAGGCAAGGCAGAGCCTCCTGCAAGGTGTATCCAGGGCAGCAGAGAGGGGTGGGGGTGTGGAGCGGCAATCCTTGATGTAGGAGAATTGGGATATTATGAGCATCTCCCTGTTTTCGCCTGTGAAATGGAGTTTGGGTTTAGAGCGAAAGTTTCCATATCTGGCATCTGATGAGCGAGCAGAAACCAGACAAAAGGGATAAATCAGGGGGAAGGCAACATGCGGCCTTCCAGATGTTACTAGTCTTCCTCTCCCATCAGCCCTAGCCAGCATAACCAATAGTGAGGGCAATTAGAGTTGTAGGCTAAAACATCTGGAGGGCCACAAGTTGCTCACCCCTGAGCTAAAGGGTCATTAATGTCTGGAAATCTCTCTACAGTAGCCTGCCCCAACCTGATGCCATCCAGATGTGCTGGACTGCCGCTCCCAGAATCCCCAAGCCAGCTGGCTGGGGGTGCTGGGAGTTGTAGTCTGACACATCTGGATAGTGCCAGGTTGGGGGAGGCTGCTGTACAGCTTTTGGAATGTTGCAGCCTTCATTTAGTGGAAGGAGTAGGGAAACAATTTGCATTGTGATTTTGGGCAGAGAGACATAGTGTTAGGGCATTTTAGCTAGCTCCAGCTGAAACAGGATGCAGCCTCGGAGGGTGCGGGCAGCAGTAGAGAGGTTATGGGATTGCACATTGGGAATCTAATACAGGATTAGTGATTGTGCTGCCTGATTTAAGACTCTGCTTGTTTCCAATATGCTCTGCTTGCATTTTTGTAAATAAACACATATTATAAAGGCATGTCCTGGATGTTAGGAAATAGCCGATTTGCTTTATTGGACATTCTGGGAAAACTATTGAAGAAATGCTAATCTGCCTGTCATAAAACAATATATCTTATTATGAAATGTAAATACCAAAAAATTTGAAAATGTAAATAAGTATTGTATTAAATTGTATTAAAGAAAAGACAACACAAAGACACAAGCAGATTCATAATGAATTCTGTGTAACTGGCATAAAAATAATGGTCAAGATGACTTGGGTAGTATTCCAAGAGAAAATGCTGATTTGAAGCTCTCTCAGTTGGGCCAAAAGTTTATTTGAGTAATGAACAGGTGTGAGACTGTATTATTCCAGGTCAAAAGTGTACTGAAAGTTTTCACTTATCAATTAATGAGCAAAAAATATTGTGTAAGGTATACACATCAAAAAAATTAATATACAGATGACTCAAAAATGTATAGACTTTTATTTTTTATTTATTACATTTAAATCCAGCCATTTTTCCTATTTTAAGGAACCCAAGGCGGCGTACATAATCCTCCTCCAAATTTTGAGTAAGAAATTATCTTCTCAAAGGTATAATTCGAAATTGATCTTATCTAGCCTGAAAGGTTTACACATAAGCCATTTATGTATGATTTAATTTTTAAGAATGTTTAATAACAATGAAATAATTAAGACGGTGAGCTCTAATTTATGGGACAGTAGATAATATTAGTTATGAGGTAATTTCTACACAAACAGTATAAATATGTGCTGATTTTACAGTGCTGGAGCTTCTTCTTAGAAGCTCACCAGGCCTGTGTAGCTGTCAGCTGAATAGCCTATTCAATACTGAATAGAGAACTTGGTACTTAAAATGAGATCTCTCATTTTTAAGATGTTAAGACTAAAAGTCTAATTACAAGAAATAGTTCAGAAATTCTATTTCTTGTTAAGCTATTAAGAGCTAAGAATCTTTAGCAAAGCTCTGTTTAACATCAGAAATGTTTTTATGTTTTTATATGCACAATATATTCTGATGTAATGCTACAACTATATTTGTAATAAAAATAAAACGTGGATCAAAGAAGATTTTCCTGTACGAAGTCTTGTTAGTACAAAACCTGGATTGCAACCTGTGAAACAATCCTAGGTGTAGACTTTGTTTAGAAGTATCTGTTCTGCTATAGGTATTAAATAGGCAGCTAAATGTTTCCAAACTACTGAACTATAGATGGATAGTTCAAAGTCCCTAAACCATAACACATGGATCCTTTGGGTTTATGTTTCATTATAAGGAAACAAACTCTGCATAAGAGGTCATCCCTAAAACGTCTTGCCATTTGCAGAAGAGGGGTGAGCAGTTTCTTTTTGGAATAGCATTGTGTAATGACATGAGGCATTGTGCAATGTGACCTTCCAGGAATCCTTAACAGTAGGGGTGGGGAAGCTCAGGCCCAGGGGACAAATCTGGCCATCTGGGGCTCCCCAGTGTTATAGAAATTTCAGCTTTAATATGTTTAGCTTAGCTTAAGCTGTTCTATATTTGTGTGTGTGTTCTACATCTGTATGAAACTGCCATGTTGGCTAAGACACAGTGCCTTATCAGAGACTCAAGAATGTCAAGAATGTAGTATGCAAGAGTACGTGACTCTCTCTACGCATGCTTGAGTGTTGAGGGTCATTGTTTGTGCCAGCTAGACAAAGAAGTTAGTAGAAAGCAGGCGTAAGACAGCCCCCAAAGACTTTGTGTATATAAGCTTTTGGATCACATTCCTTGGTTGCCATCTTTGTTGGTGCATTAGCCCCAAAGGTTGTCTTATTCTGCAGAATAAAATCGTGTTGGGCCAGATCTCTGCCTCCTCTTGTTCTTGGTAAACAAATTGGATGAGTCTACCAGGTATAGAACACAATGTTTGTAACACCAGGGCCTACAATCCCACCCCCATTCCCCCAACTACTGAAAATTTGGTGGTTCCCTGACTTTTGTGCAGTTTTCCCCCCATTCTAAAAGATTGAAACCCCTCTCCTACGCCTTGGTTACTGTCAGTAAGACCCTTACGCTGCAACATGCTGGTATTTTTGTATATAGTCCTGTCCGTTTTGCCTTCGGCCCTGCCCACCACCAGAATGTGGCCCCTGAGAGCTCCTCTGAAATGGAATTCAACCTACAGGCTGAAATAAGTTCCCCATCCCTGTTTACAGGCTAGTGACTTGGGTTGTAAAAGATCCAGGATTAGTGGGAAGACCTAAACTGTTTGAACAGGTTTTGCCTGGCAGACCCCCATTGCAATTTAAGCCAATGGCTCTTGTTGTTGTTCAGTCGTTAAGTCGTGTCTGACTCTTCGTGACCCCATGGACCATAGCACGCCAGGCCTTCTTGTCCTGCGCTCTCTCCCGAGGTGTGCTCAAGTTCATATTCATTGCATCGGTGATACTATCTAGCCATCTCATCCTCTGCCGTCCCCTTCTCCTTTTGCCTTCAATCTTTCCCAGCATCAGGGTCTTTTCCAGTGACTTTTCTCTTCGCATTAGGTAGCCAAAATATTTGAGCTTCAGCTTCAGTATCTGTCCTTCCAAGGAGCAGTCAGGGTTGATTTCCTTTAGGATGGACTGATTTGACCTCCTTGCAGTCCAGGGCACTCGTAAGAGTCTTCTCCAGCACCACAGTTCGAAAGCATCGATTCTTCGGCACTCAGCCTTCCTTATAGTCCAGCTCTCACAGCCATACATTACTACTGGGAAAACCATAGCTTTGATTATACAGACCTTTGTCGGCAAGGTGATGTCTCTGCTTCTTACTATGCTGTCTAGGTTGGCCATAGCTTTCCTCCCAAGGAGCAAGCGTCTTTTAATTTCATGGCTGCAGTCACCGTCTGCACTGATCTTGGAGCCCAAGAAAATAAAATCTGTCACTGCTTCCATTTCTTCCCCTTCTATATGCCAGGAAGTGATGGGGCCAGATGCCATGATCTTCGTTTTTTTAATGTTGAGTTTCAAACCAACTTTTGCACTCTCCTCTTTCACTCTCAGCAAGAGGCTCTTTAGATCCTCTTCGCTTTCTGCCATTAGGGTAGTATTGTCTGTGTATCTGAGGTTGTTGATAATTCTCCCGGCAATCTTAATTCCGACCTGTGATTCATCCAACCCGGCGTTTCTCATGATGTAGTCTGCATATAAGTTAAATAAGAAGGGCGACAATATACAGCCTTGTCGTACTCCTTTCCCAATTTTGAACCAATCGGTTGTTCCATGTCTGGTTCTGACTGTTGCTTCTTGACCCTCGTACAGGTTTCTCAGGAGACAGGTAAGGTGGTCTGGTACTCCCATCTCTTTAAGAATTTGCCAGAGTTTATTGTGATCCACACAATCAAAGGCTTTAGCGTAGTCAATGAAGCAGAAATAGACGTTTTTCTGGAATTCTCTTGCTTTCTCCATGATCCAGCGAATGTTGGCGATTTGATCTCTAGTTCCTCTGCCTCTTCGAAACCCAGCTTGTACTTCCGGTAGTTCTCAGTTCACATACTGCTGAAGCCTAGCTTGTAGGATTTTGAGCATAACCTTGCTGGCATGTGAAATGAGCACAATTGTACGGTAGTTTGAACACTCTTTGGCATTGCCCTTCTTTGGAATTGGAATGTAAACTGACCTTTTCCAGTCTTGTAGCCACTGTTGAGTGTTCCAAATTTGTTGGCATATTGAGTGCAGCACTTTAACAGCATCATCTTTTAGGATTTTAAATAGCTCAGCTGGAATACTGTCATCTCTGCTAGCTTTGTTGTTAGTAATGCTTCCTGAGGCCCACTTGACTTCACTGTCTAGGATGTCCGGCTCAAGTTCATTGACCGCACTATCATGGCTATGAGGGACATTCAGATCTTTCCTGTATAGTTCTTCTGTGTATTCTTTCCACCTCTTCTTAATCTCATCTGCTTCTGTTAGGTCACTGCCTTCTTTGTCCTCTATCATGCCTGTCTTTGCACAAAACGTTCCAGCAAATATCTGCAGGGAGGGGGTGGGGGGAGGGAGGAGTTTTGGGCACTCTGGAAGCATCTTTAGCATGCAAGAGCCTCCCTAGAAACCTAATTGGAGGTGGGGGAAACAGTATCTGTTGGAGAGTGAATGCTGTGAAAACCCCTCTATGCTCAGCCTGTGTAAATAAACTGTATATTCTGTAATACCATAAGTTTCCCATACCCCATTCAAAGGAAACCAAAACCCTGGGTGAACACTTGCACCTATGGAGTTCTCACACCTTGGAGAATCAGGGTCCAAGGACATATTATGAATATCCAGCATCAGATGCTGGCGTCTCTTGTGCAGTGGGACCAAGAAAGCTGAAGATAACAGCTGCCCTCCTGGCTTAGATAAAAGGTCCAGCATTCTGTAGCCACACCAGTCAGTCAGCTAGCCAGATTCCTCGGGGAAGCCCATAAGGAAATGGGTAGAGTTGAAAAAGAGATGAAATAACTTTTCCTCTGCCCCCATGAGGTATTTTACACTGCACTACAATAAGAGATTTGGTGCTAAGTCATTGTCATGGCAGCCCTGGCGAACCTGAGACCTGCTCAATCCCCTTGTGAGACAGGAGCCTGGGAAGGCTGCAAGCAGGGCAGCAAGTAAAGGTAGCCTGGATGAAGATGTCCAGAGGAATCAGGAGAAGGAAAACTGGAAGACAGAATTGACAGAGGAGTGAGAAGCAAATAGCCAGGAGCTGCAGCGATGTGGAAGCTGAAGTTCACACATTGCTTTGCAATGACCCACCCAAATGCTTGGATGGATGGAGGCCCGCAGTCTTACTCTCAAAGAAAGCTACAAGGAGCTGGTGTCATAGCATAATGGCTGAGCTATGAATCAAGAGGGCTCCAGTTCAAATGTCACCTTGGCCACAAGCTAATTAGGCAGGCCATTCTCTCTCAGTATCCACCCACCTCTGCAATGTCATAATAGTGACAGCAAAATAGTGTCCTGTGACATTGTTTTTTTTCTAAGGAAAACAGTGAAATGTGAAATACTTATTTTTAACTCAGCACAGCACATTAGACCACCACAGTTTTTATCACAATCCTGGTTCCATATGAGATTGGATTAACACAAGAATCTTTCAATTTCCATGCTACATTTCCACTAAAACTTGGAAGTTAGTTTGATGGGTTTGTTTCAGACTAATTTTCTATATCGGTGTTTCCATAAAGTAATAAATCTTTAGATCTGGTAAAAACAGAGTAGTGATTTGTTAGCTGAAAAAACAAAATTGCATCATGCAGAAGCAAAAGTCTATGTTACATGATTTCAACACTAGATAAACACTAATTATTATTAGGTATATGGCCTGAATTGGAAAGGAAAAGCCAGGGGGATTTGATTCCCCCTTTTTAGTACTGGGGTTTTCACTCCATTTTCTTTTCTCTCACCCATGAGTGTGTTGTGACCCAGATGTCTGCCAGGAAGGAAGTAGTCCACATTTGGAAATCCCCACATCTTCCCAGCTTTCTCAACCAGTGGAGGTCCTTTGGTGAGTCATTTGACACTCCATGACACTGTCTTTCTTTCTTATACCCCACTACTGCTAGAAAAAGGCAGGGAGGTCAAACTGCAAGATGTTTTTCTTTCACCAATGCCCTTAAACCCACTTATTTTCCTCACTGTGCTGAGGTGTGCACATTTCTACATAAAATGTGTCACCAGCACGCACACACTGGAAAAGAGAGGGAAGAGTTTGCTTTGGCAAAGTGAGCTCTACAGTTCCTTACACAACAAACTTGAGAGCCATTTCGCAATAAAGCATATATGAGCTTTGGACACAAACCACCAGAGGCCAAGAGACAGTGCCAGCTTCAGATTTGTAGCTCCCCTTGAGCAAGACGCCTTCGGTGGCCTACCAGGGCTTCTGCTTGTGCAGCTGCCGCCCATGGCCGTGCAAGGGAAGAAGCAGGCATGGTCTACGCTGGGGGAAGGAGAGGGCAGGCGAGCCAACAGTGGCAGTGGCTGCTTGTCGCCAGGGCCAGTCCAAGGCATTTTGCTGCCTGAGGATCAGAAGCAAATGCTGCTGCACTTGCCACCACGGCTACAAAATACCCTAGACCAGCCAAGTTGTTTTGGCACCTGAGGCAGAACATCTTGCAAGTACTTCCCCCACTCCGGGGTGGCAAATACATTAACAGTAAATAAAATGTCTTTCACAGCATTGAGAACCAGCTGCCTGATGCATCTATCTCACTCTGCCTAATGGTAGGGCTGGCCCTGTTCCTCACTTCTGTTGCTGCCATTTGCCTGGGTGAGTGGGCATATGAACGGCAACAGCAGCAAGGGTAAGCTGCAGGGGACAACCAAGAGTCAGTAGGCCCTTCTGAGGGACCAGGACCTTGGCATCTGCCCAACAAAGCCAGTCTAGATGCCAGTCCTGAGAACAGCTAAGCACACGACCCCCTTCTTTGCTCACATAATTGGGGTTCAGACAATTGGGTGAGAGGTACTGTATTGCTATTAAAATTATAGTAATTCTTTCTAAATTAGCACCTATATACATATGAATTAATATATGCAAATGTTAGGCAAATCACTGTCCTCTTTCTTGGTGATGCTTTTCCTTTTTTGGCAATGCATAAGCAACCATACGAGACAACCCCCACCCACTCACATTGAAAGAATGTGTGAGGGAGACTGGGGGACCATGTGGGCTAGCCACGCCCCCACATGCAGCACCCACACACCCTGCAATCCATGTGTTCAGTTAGCATGTGAAAGGCACTACAAGAACCCTAATATATACACATAGAGTTCCTCCATGTGACAAGGGGCCCAGGCCCAACCAGGTTCACCATGCATGTGGAGTTCTGCATACATACATCTGGACTCTGGTAGTCCCTTCACACACCAGCTGAGTATGCAGATGGTGTGGCTGCTGTGCACATTAGTGGCAAGGCTCACCCGTGCAGCCCCACAAGCCCCCGAACACAAGTTCTTGCCATGTGTGTATGTGGGCCATCTGAACCCCCGCTATAAAAAGAATACTTCAGGTGTTCCATGCATGCAGTACAATGAGACAGTAGAATCTCGAGGTGGTATAGTGGACCATACCACTTCAGACTAGGGGATACTATATTTGAATGATTCCCTTCAGTAAAAACAAAATCTCAATGGAATGTACTACTCCCTACTTTTCAAACTTTTAAAGGGTGGTGTGTACTTGCAGAGGTTTTATTTGTGCATGTTAGCATTAAAAACGTGCAACCTCACACCTTCAGCCTCAAGTGGTCCAGCCCGTTCTGCCAGTGCTGAATTCTGCCACCTCACCACTTTATTACTACCCCACCTTTAAATTCAGAAAGCATGTCAAAGGTGGCTTACAATAAAAGAATCCAATAATAAAAGTAAAATCAAACTATCATAAATATATATACAATAACATCAGGTGGCTAAAACAACAGAAGTAGAATACAAGCAAAGTTAAATCAAAGTTAAGAAAAATAGGCATCACTTAAAAAAAAGAAAAAAAGGGGGGGGGTGGATCCCAGCACTACTGTTCTTTAAAGGCCAGGGCAGATAAGACATCTGTGACCAAGCGCCTCAAACTCAGGGATGAGCATTTCAAAGCCAAGGCACCACCACAGAAAAAGCCTATGTCCAGTTGTCAGTGCCCAATCCAGGGGTCCCCAACCTTTCTGGACCCATGGGTACATTTGGGAATCTGAATAACTGCCATGGGCACCACTACAAAATGCCTAATCAGTCAATTGCCACTTTGGCATCTACCTGTCGTGTCTATGGATCTCAGGCTGCATCTTATTCAGCAAAAACTTCTGCTTATTTATTTGTAATATTTATATACCACTAAATATAATAAAATTCCTAAGCGGTTTCGTGTCTACTGTTTCATTGCCTATTGGACACTGCAATGTCTCTTTAATAAAGGATTGTCTAATTCAGTTAATTGCTGGTAGTGCAACACAGTTAATGCTTCTTTTGAACATATGTTTTGGCAATGTCCAGTATCATAGAATAGTATCAAAGAATAGTGGGGTCGGAAGGGGCCTATAAGACCATTCAGTCCAACAGCAAAACAGTAGTTGCTGTTTTTGGAGAAGAGGTTATTACACAAATACGTTTTGTACTGGAACAGTCTTTAATATTCACTGATGTATACGCTTTTTTAAATTATATACCTGCTTTATGGAAATTAACGGCCAGCGTAAATGGGCTCTCTGCACCCTTTTGACAGCTAAAAGACTGATATTACAACATGGGAAGGATAAGCACCCACCTCCTATAATACAATGGATTGAGGACCTGACAATGCTTTCAATATTTGAACAGGTAGCTTATAAACGCCACCTTCAAATGGATACTTATTTGGTTATTTGGTCCATTTTTGTTGAAGCCTATGTATAACCACTAGAAAGTTTTATGCTTTTCATACAAATCAAAGTACGTATATTTAAAAAATGAGGGGGAAATAATTATTTTTAAAAAATAATTAAGAAATCTTTTTGGGTGCTTGTGGGCACCATGTTGGGTGGCCCTGGCCTAATCTCTGAGAACGAGGATACCTGGAGCTTAGCCTCCAATGATCTTCTTAATGCAGAGTAGCTGTCCCTAACCTGATGCCCTCCAGATGTGCTGGACTACAACTCCCAGAACCCCCAGCCAGCATATGCTGGGAGGTTCTGGGTGTTGTAGTCAAACACATCTGGAGGGCACCAGGTTTGGGAAGGCTGGCTTAGAGAATAGGCAAACTCTGCCTGAAACACAGGCAGTCTTGCCCTTTGCTGCATGGGACTTAATAGGTTGAAACCAGCACTTTGAATTGGGTCTGGAAACGGACAGCGAAGAGGGGCAAAGTGATTTTAAAATTGGCAAGCTGTTTTACAACAATTCAGTTCTGGGTCACAACCTTGCTGCTGTGTTTTGAACCACTCGAAGGCACTAGTCTTAAGGGCAGCCCCATGTGCAAAAACACTGCAGTAGTCTAAGGTGGATGTCTGGCAGACGTGTGGAGCTCGCCTCTGTAATCCTTACAGTATCGCCAGTATCAACTGGTCACCTCATATCACACAGAGTAGGCAGATGCTTGAAGCTGAGAGAATAATGACTTGCCTCAGGCCACTCAAAGTGTAACAGCGTGTTTTAATTTTTGGCTTGTAAGCCACTTAAGTCTGCCTGTTTGGAAGAAAGATGGGACTACCAATTGAAAAAAGTAATGTTGTGGCTGAACTGAAATTTGTACTCAGCCCTTCCTAGCTAACAGAATTAGCTTCTATATTATTAATATTAATTGACAGAAAGCTAGGGTAGGGTAGCACCCCAAGTGAGAGAGGTGGGAAGCTCCACCTTAAATTTCACCTCCGCGCCAAACTCACAAGGTAGCTTTAGGCAAGCCAGTTTCTCTTAGCTTCAGCTAACTCGCCTGCCTCCATACACAATATATGGGATAATAATACAGCTTCTCAAGTTGGTTAGGTTACAGTGGATTTACATGATGAGAAATGAACACAGGAACGTGCAATGAAAAAAGCCAAGTAGGATTATTACTTGTTAATCACCTAACAAAGCATGATTTTAATGTTTTAAACTTTTTATTATTTTAGGGTGCAATCCTATGGCCGCTAGACAGCAGCTAGACAGCCACAGGATTGCTCCGTTCCCGGAAAACCACCTCCCCTCCCGCCTCGTAGGCGGCATGGATGTCCCCGGGCTCCGCGCTCAGAAGAGCAGCATAGAGTGGGGCAAAAGGGGGCGTTTCCGGGGGGGGGGAGTGCGGAAGTGCCGGTATGACGCTTCCTGTGCATCATTCGGCCTCCCCCCACCCTGCTCCGAAGTCCCACAGCTAGGCAGCGGAAATCAGTCATCTAGTCACAAATGCAGGGCGGCCAGAGCGTGGAGAAGATCCCCTCTGCGCTCCGCCCACCCTGCATTGGATAGGCGGTTGCCTCCAAGTTCAGAGGCAGCCGCCTATCCTGATAGGATTGTTCCCTTAATGTTTTATCTTTTACGTTCACTGCTTTGAAATCTGTTTTGGATATGGAGCGGTATACAAATATTGTAAATAAATAAAACAATAACATTATAATAAAATACTTAAAGTAGTACATAATCATTTTAAAATCCCTCATTCAATGTGTCACTGTGCCAACCCTCCCCCAGGTCATGCAAGGCTCTGGCTTCACCTTTTCAGAGGCCCCAAGGCAGCACACCCTTTGCTAGCCTGGACCCAGGTTACCTGCAACACAGCCAGCTCCACTCACTCCTGGTGACTGCTGCCAGCTCTTTATTTTCTAAACTGGCCCTGTGCTTTTCAAAACAGCTTGATGAGAAAGCGATACTTCTTTTTGAGCTGGGAAAAGCTTTGCCTGCTGGTTGTGCCAGATCAAGCTGCTGTCAAGGGCATAAGAGGACCTTTCTGGGTCAGCTGGCAACCCTTTTCCTGACCCAGGACCCAAAGCAAGAATTGTGCTACCTACTCCAGCCAACGAAGAGAAGGACCACCACTTTGATCAGCTTTGTATGGGTGGTATGCCCCATGCTGTCTGTTGTTTCAGCCCTCCGCAGCTGCCTCTGAGCAGGACTCTTGCAGAATTTTGCATTTCATTTCCTATGCTTACCACACCACTATCCTCCCCGCCCCCGCCGCCCCGCACACACACATACACACACTTCTGGTTTTATCACTCATTTGTGTCATGTAAATGTATTTAGAGTATTTCTTAATCACCCTTCATGTCTGAAGGATTACAGGGTGGTGTACAAAACACTTCCAACATGAAGTACAAGGGGAAGTGACAGACAGAATAGGGAAAAAGAACAGCCCTCCCCCCACCCCCCTCAAGAGTCCAACTCCTTTGCAGAGCCACACGTGACAGGTGAAATCTAAGAGGCAAAGCTTTCCTGCAGCTCCATCCTGGGGAAACTTTGCCCGATAGGCATTAGACAAACTAACAGGGAACAGGCGTATCGGTGACTATTAGTCACAACAGCAAAGTGGAATCTCCACTGTTCAGATGCAGTAGAACCCTCCAGATGTTCTACTGGATGTTGCGGCAAACTAAGGATGGTTACCACCTTCATGCTTGACACGTGAGCTCTCCAGAGGGATCTGTCTGCCCACTGTTGGAGACAGAAAGCTAAGTTAGATAGAGCTTTAGTCTGATCCAATAAGGCAGCTCTTGATAGTCTTAAAGATATGAAGCTTCACTCCATAAAAAAGGGGCCACCCTACTACAGAACAAAGCTTGAAGGGTATCACTGTGCTCTTTAGCACTCCCCAGCATAAGGTCTACTTGTCATGAACAGCTCAAGGGGGAAACAGCCAGTAAAACCACAGAAGCCTCAGTTACAGCAACATCGGCATGGGATACATCTGGCTACTTTTTGCTTCCATGGCATCAAGAGACATGTAAATAAAATGAGGCACAAAGGGAGCTCCTGATTTAAAAAAAAAATCACTTCTCAGCCTTTTAAAAAATTCTGTAACTCATCTAGCCTGCATTATTAAACACCATAAAGGGGAAGCTGCTCAAATCACCTAGCACAGTTTCGCTATGAATCCCAGGAAATGTGGACTTTGATAATTACTTCAAATTACTTTCCTTCAGTTGACATACTACTTGTTTGAGGTGTTCTGTCATCAAAACATTAACCCGTTCTTAACGGGGAGTGGGAGCTGGGTGTCACTGAATAAAACTCTGAGGCATGGGCCCAAGGAGTATGTTTGGGCATGAAGTGTCCAGACCATGTGTAAAAGGGAGTGGGAAAAGGGAGTGGGAAAAGGGAGTGGGAAAAGGGAGCCCGTGCAGACACGCCCCCGCCACCGCACTCCCCTCCACACAAACAAATGCATATACAAAGGCGCCGTCTGACTAAAGCCGGTATTGTAAACCACCCCAAGGGCATTTGCCAGTTGGGCAACATACAGATCTAATAAATAAAGCAAACCAGGTCACATTTTTCCACCCAACATTGAATAAACCATGGCCTCCTACGCTACAGGTCAGCAAAACCAAGTCTATTATCCTACCCTCCACCATCTTCCATTTGCTTATGTGTGGCTTTTTGTCCTTCTCATCACCAAGATGCTGTTGGAAGCATGGAGGAGCAGGAGAGAACTAGCAATTGGAACAGGGAACCAGGGAGCAGGCGTGACATCCTGTGCCTACCAACTGCTATCCTACACCAAGCTCCACAGAGGAATGTATTTGTGATATTTATACACCACTAACAAAATCCTTAAGTGGTTTGACTTAGGGATGACTGGATCTGATTGACAGCAGGGAAAAAGACACAGCTGACCCACCCAATTTAAGGTTGATTCTTTATTTTTCACAAAATCTGAAACATCCTCAGAATTCAATGGCGAATCAAACCTCTCCCCCCCTCAAACACACTCGCACACACACACACCCCTTCCCAGGCCCCCACCCCCTAAAGTCTGGCAAGTTCTTTCAGTCTGCTGCTGCACTGAGTTCCATCTGTTGTGCTCCATGGGGCGGGAGGCGGGTTCCGATCACGTGTAGAGGTCAAAATCAATGCGCTTGGAATTGTAGAACTGGCCCTCAGAATTATCTGCCTTCCGGCAGTAAACCCCATCAGGAAAATAGCCTTGGGATACCCAGTCCTGGAGAGATACAGAAAAAAGCATGAAAGAGAAAGGAACTGGAACTGGAAAGAAAAGCAAATAGAACCAACATTGAAACCAGCTATTAATGTAACCCACCAATGTTGGATTCAAATACTTAATGTTAGCATATCGAAAGGGCCAAACAAAACTTGAAACTGAAAGAGAATGAGCAAAGGGCTGAAGCCAGAAGATGCCCAGATGGGATGCAATGAAGCAGAACATTAGAACTGCTCATATAATTTTAAGTCAGCTGTTTTCCTGCGAAACAGAATGGGGAAGATTGTTAAGGGCTAGAAACTTGTTTTATGATGAAAGTTGAGATTTCCAGGTAGCTGAATTCTGCATGTAATATCCAGTTCTAGGCTTGAGACTGCACAGCACACACAGCCTGGAGTTACGGTACTTCCAAAATGTATTCTTGCAAAGCTGGCACAAGGCCGTTCCAGAAATATGGAGGAGCAACCAATATCACCTCATGGGCATCTTGGATGCTGAAACTTGGTATGTGGCTGGTTTTGTTAAAAAGCCCTCTCCCATAGTTTACTTTTGGGACTGCAATGGGATGCCACAGAAGGGATGGGTTTTAAGATATGCACAGCCCAAGTCATCTAGAACACACTGGCATGGACCCTAGGCCACTGGTGTAATATCAGTCAAGATCCTTGATGGTTTAACACAGACACACCTCTAACTCCATAGGGGTTTTTTTTGTAATAACAACCTCAGCAAAAGGAAGTGCAGCAGTAAATGTTAATGACATTATCTCTGTGGAAACATACTGCATTAGTGTTCAAAACTCCTTGATGCAGCCACTGCATAGGAGCATCTTTTTCTTGCTGGTATGATATGCTCACAATGTCCAACCCACCTTAGGAGGTAGAACACAGTGATGTGTGCCACTTGAATATTCTTCAGAGGCAGCCCCACACGGAGTGCCTTCCAGAAATAGTCCAGTGATGTAATCAAACAATCAGCAACAATAATGGATAGAGGTGAACATGAAAGACCAAAGAACTGAAGACAGGAATGCATATAAAGGGTAACTTAAAGAGCACGATAGGAAAAAAGAAGGATAATGAAAGGATGGAGAAGCAAAAGGAGAAGATGATGAGCCAGAGGGTGATGGTACAGGTGGAAATAAAGGACATTAACAGGGACATGAATGAACAAACAAGAACAGTGAACATAAGATGAGAAACAGACAGACCAAAAAACCCTGAAAGTGAATTAACAGTAATTCATCTGCTGTCCCACCTTCAGTCTCTTACCTGCATCTGTGAGCTGCTAAAGGGGCCATAGAGTTCAGACGTGTTTGTGTTCTCCCATTTATATTCCCACATCACCTCGGAGAGAGCATTGTCATCATCCTGCTGCTGGCCCTCACTTGCTGCTGTTGGGGAGCATTAGAATTGTCAGGTTGCTGATGCCACCTACATCCCCACAACTAAGAACTGAAACACACGATCGGGACCATCCCGTGGTGCAGGTATAGCTGGGCTGTACTATAAAATGTCAAAGTTGAGGAAACCACATGCTTGAATGCTTTCTCACATAAGCACCCTGCACACAGAAACCTCATGTATCAGGGAGAATACTAGGCTGGAGACCTTTCCCCCGACATACTCATTTTCTGAGTGCAGGAAAAAGCATGACACCTCATCTACAGTGGCAAACTCCGCAAAGAGCCGCACTGTGTGATTTTCTGGCCCGTGTGTTTCCACTTCATGGCTTCCCTTTCCACTCCCTCCCCATAACCACACAGTCCTCAACCGCCGAAGGACTCTCACCCGCCGGCGTCTTCTCCCCCAGTTTTGCTTCATCAATATCCTCCGCAAACATATCAAGTTCCGGTTCAGCAGCAGAAGGTGCTGTGGGAGGATGCTCCAATGCCCGGAGCCTCAGTGCCAGCTTCTCCCGGGTCTCCTGGTAGATCTCGTACACGCCTCGCGCCACCATTTGGTCAGCCAGGCCTGACAGGCGCTCCAGCTGCTCTTTCCGCTCAGGCGACCCGGGCTTCTGGGGATCACCTTCCTCAGCTGTTTCTGCCTCCTCTGCCTTGAGACGGCTCCAGGGCCTGCGCTGACACCCGCTGTTCTTGGGCCCACCCTTGTCTCCAAGCCTTTGAATGGCTCTAGCCACTGTCTCGCCAGGTAGCACTAAATCCACCATTCCTTCCAGCAGCTCCTTCTTGTCCAAAGGCGCCCGGCCAACTTCAAGGTCATCATCTTCATCCTCCTCCTCATCATCCACAGAATCCAGTGGTGGTTTCTTCCGACCAGGAGGCTGCTCCTTTATCTTGACCTGGTGGAAAGGAGAGAGGGATGGGTGAGGCCGGAAGAGAAAAGTAGTATGCCATTAAAAACATATGGCTTTCATGTCTGAACTCTAGTGGATGCCTAAGCTAGTAATGCCGTCTTTTCCATTCACTGTTCCTCTTGTAATATCCCCAAGATCCCATCAGCGTCATTTGAGGCAGTGTTACCACCGGCTGCTCAATCCTATCCTCGTGGTCGTCAAGGGGTGGCTGAGAGAACAACATCCTTTCTTTATATTTCATTTTAAAATGTTACACCTAGACCTATTTTCAACAGAATTCTAATCAATTTTCAAGAGCTAGTGCAATTCTAAAATATGGCATAATAAACATACCCATGAAAAATCCACATCCAAACCCACTTTGCCATCTCACCCATTCTCACAACTGTCATTGCACTTATTCCCACTGTGTATGGTGGTGCGAGTTTACTATTGGGGAGCCCTACATTCAAATCCCTATTCAGCGAAAAAGCTCACTGTGCAAGGGGAGGGGTGCACTTTGAACAAGCTAAGCCTATCCTGCCTCGGAACTGCTTCAAACACCATAGGGCCCGAAGGTCATGCAGAAATAGTCTAAATACTATATTGTTTTACAGATACCAAAGTTACTATTTATTAACTTTGAGGGTGCTGTTGCACTCATGTCCTGCTTGTAGGTTTTCCATCAACAGCTGGTTGGCCACTGTCTGAACGGAATGCTGGACTACATGGACCCCTGGTCTGATCCAGCAGGGCTCTTATGTTCTTATTTCTGATTATCCAAGCCACCAAGAACCTATTCAAGCATGGCGTAGCCACAGAACTATAACAATGTCAATTCCTCCACTGTGGCTCCCTCTGCAGGTCATTTCAGAATCGCTGCATTTATTCAAGTGCAAGAAACTGCTTCTACAGCCAGTACAAATTCCTGGACATCTCTGGTGTGGTCAGGGATTCCTCTCTACATACTGTACAAACAGCCACGGTTCTTCACACCTATGGGTGAGAAGACTTTGTTTGCACTGGGTGTTCTGCACTGGCCATCTTACCCAGTCGATGTTGTCTAACCAGTTGTCCCGGATCATTGCCTCTTTCTTCAAGAAGTAGTTGCCCTCTGAATCAAAATGACCTTCTTCCATCTCCTCTTGCAAATTGAATGGGGTGATCCGTACACCATCTTCATAGTCAATAGTGGCAGATTCCTGCCCTACAAGGGTAAAACAAGAAAAGATCAATTCCTGACGGACCAGCATCCTCTAAGACTGGCCTAAAATTACTGCAATTCCTGGAGCAGGTAGTAAGCATGCTAATTACTGGAGCGGGAAGAATGAGCAACCAGGAATCCTTCCACCCTACAATAATTATGCTCTCCCTAGCAGAAGGGTAGGCAACTCTGAAAGGTCAAGGGCCATTTTCGCCAACTGGACCCTCTTTCACAGGCTGCACCTCCCCCTGCCCGTGTGGTGCTGAAAAAATTAAAACATTAAAATTAAATGTCTAAAAATGGCATCTGGAACAAGCTAATTTTGATCCTTAAATTTGATTTAGTGTTGCTACAGTACACTAAAAGGGTAAAAAACCCAGTCAAAATGGCCGCTCCCCATGTCTTTAAAAAAAATTTAAACAATTTTGGTGGGCAGCAGGGGCTGTAGCCGCTGCATGCAGCACACGTGCTGCCTACCTGCGTCCTAGTGCCTCCAACGTTACGCATGCATCTATGAAAGGGTCCACATTTTCGCTCAGCACTCACACCATGGTTTGGGAGGGCTCAGTGATGGGAAGCCGAGGTGCTCAAGACTGCCTCAGCTGCCCACCACCAGAACAAACTGGGGAAGGCTGGGAATGGCCATTTTAGTAGCATGGGGCCAAGGTACCCCAAGCAGCTCAGCTGACGGCCGCCCAAGCAAGCCACTACTTCTCTACCCCATTCAGAGCTGAACTGACGAGGAGACAACTGTCCCTGACCTCCTGCAGAAGTGCAGCACAAGGGCTGGGAATAGGGCTGCAATGCTATGTGCAATCACCTGGGAGTAAATCTCACTGAACACAAGTGGACTTACCTCTGAGTTAATGTGTACAGGATTGTGCTGAAAAGAGCAACAGGGGTCTGATGACCAAAAGTTCTGGTTTGACTACCAAGGCCAACCAGAATTTGTGAACCCCTGCATACCTACACACAGATACAAACAGTATACATACATACTGAGTTGCCCTAAAGGATGTTTTAAGGATTACTGAAATAATGTATATGAATGGCTTTGAGCCATTCATAGAATCATAGAATAGTAGGGTTGGAAGGGACCTATTAGACCATCAAGTCCAACCTCCTACTCAGTGGAGGAATCCAAATTAAAGCATCCTGACAGATGGCTGTCCAGCCTCATCTTGAATGCCTCCAGTGTGGGAGAGCCCATCGCCTCCCTACTTAATTGGTTCCATTTTCGTATTGCTCTAACAGTCAGGAAGTTTTTCCTGATGTTCAGCCCGAATCTGGCTTCCTGTCACTTGAGCCCATTATTCCGTGTCCTGCATTCTGGGATTATCGAGAAAAGATCCTGGCCTTCCTCTCTGTGACAACCTTTCAAGTACTTGAAGAGCGCTATCATATCTCCCCTCAGTCTTCTCTTCTCAAGGCTAAACATGCCCAGTTCTTTCAGTCTCTCTTCATAGGGCTTTGTTTCCATTCTCCTGATCATCTTTGTTGCCCTCCTCTGAACCCTCTCCAGTTTGTCTGCATCCTTCTTCAAGTGTGGTGCCCAGAACTGGACACAGTACTCCAGATGAGGCCTAACCAGTGCTGAGTAGAGGGGAACTAGGACGTCACAGAATTTGGATGCTATACTTCTATTAATGCAGCCCAAAATAGCATTTGCCTTTTTTGCAGTCACATCACATTGCTGGCTCATATCCAACTTGTAATCTACCACAGTTCCAAGATCCTTCTCACTTGTAGTGTTGTTGAGCCACATATCCCCCATCTTGTAACTGTGCATTTGGTTTCTTTATCCTAGGTGCAGAACTTGGTATTTATCCCTATTAAATGTCATTCTGTTGTTTTCTGCCCAGCGCTCCAGCCTATCAAGATCGCTTTGAATTTTGTTTCTGTCTTCCAGGGTATTGGCTATCCTGCCCAATTTTGTGTCATCTGCACATTTGATCAGCATTCCCTGCACCTCCTCCTCCAAGTCATTAATCAAAATGTTGAAGAGCACTGGGCCCAGGACTGAGCCCTGCGGTACCACTCATTACCTCTCCCCAGTTTGAGAAGACCCCATTGATAAGCACTCTTTGGGTACGATTCTGTAGCCAACTGTGGATCCACCGGATCGTTGTTTCATCTAGCCCACTTTGAGCTAGTTTGCTAATCAGGATATCATGGGGCACTTTGTTGAAAACTTTGCTGAAGTCGAGGTATATTACGTCCACAGCATTCCCACAGTCCACAAGGGAGGTTACCTGGTCTTTACGGTTTTGCCTAAGTACTGAAACAGTAATTCAGTTGCCATCATAAGCAGCCACTCTTATCTTTATAGCCAGAGGGACTAGAAACTTGCTTTTTGTTTTTTAAATAATGATCTTGGAATACTGAGTTCTAGGATACCTACCCCTCCAGTCCCGGTCTCATACTTACCTTCCACGTCATCTGAGGCAAGGATGTCATATTTACTTCCTCGCCCTTCATCCTCTTCGTCATCCTCCTCATCACTGTCCAAAGAGTGCTTGCCCTTAAAGCGGCTGCCTGGCCCACCAATGGCAGGCTCCACCAGCTATTCACAGAAAAGAAAAATGGTGTCAAAATTCTGTATTTGGAAACCGATGTGTCTGTCCCTGTCCCCCAATGTCACCGGTTTACAGCTTCAATACGTGCAGCCTCCTAGTTTTTGCATCATTTAAAGAAGATAACAGACTGTTCCCTGTTGGCTTTGTCCCCTGAATACCAAGCTATAGAAATGCCTTCTCCAAACTGGGTCCCTTCAGATGTTTTGGCCTACAACTCCCATGAAGTCCAGCAAGCATGGCTGTTGGCTTATTTTAGAATATTTATATACCGCTTCCCATTTTAAAAATCCCCAAGTGGTTTACAACAAATTATTTTATTTATTTAAAATATTTCTTGCCCGCCGTTCAGGGCAGGAGCCTCCCAAGGCAGCATACAACAGGAAAACTCACATAATAAAATCCAATGCAGCAATAAAAACTGTAAAAGCAGCATCAGTAACTAACATTCTAAAAAACAACACCAGCATAAAACAAAACCTACAACACCAAACTGCAGCTACAACCTAGTCCGATAAAACATATCAAGGGGAAGGGTAGAGTAAAGCAGTGAGTTTTCAGGGCCTTCCTAAAAGCCTGCAATGATGGGGCCTGGCAGACCCCCAATGACAATTTCTTTCAGAAATTGTGGGGCCACTGCAGAAAAGGCCCTCTTTTATAAAATCTATCAATACAAAAGCACAACAACATTTAGACAAGTTAATAGTTGGGAAAAACTAGGGTAAACAAGTAAGTTTTTAACAATCAACAAAAGCACATCGTTAGGGATGATGGGAGCTGTAGTCCAAAACATCTGGAGGACACCAGGTTGAGGACAGCTTTTTTAGAAGAAAATCTCTCTCACTTACCTTCTTCTTTGGCAAACTCATTTCCTCTTCATCCTCATCCCCATCCCCTTGATCCTCAAAAGTCACTTTGCGTTTTGACATTGTGGCTCTATGAAAAGCAGATGAGATTCAGAGATGGGACTCCAGACACCCAAGAAACCTATGCGGAACCTATGCAGCTTTCATGAGGGACTTGGCTGTTCTGATAGGCTCAGTCAACCAGCATCAGGGGCATGCTGGTTCTGCTGCCGATAAGGGCCTTATCTCCCCCATGCAGTCTCAGAGGACAGTTTGTAAACATGTAGCTGTCGAAAGCATCTCTGCTGACCGTAGAAGCACAGGGATGTGCTTTATACACATCATTTACCACCCTGTCTAAGCAGATATCCTACCATGATGCTGGTTATATAACCTCAAAGCCAAAGAAACACACAGACATAGCAAATTAAAAGCTCATTGTGCATTCTTGACAATGATTTGTTTCAAGATATTTGTTTCAAGACACTGACAGCCAGTGTGGTGTAGTGGTGAGATTGTTGGACTTGGAGCCGTCCCCACTCAGCCATGGAAGCTCACTGGCTGACTTTGGGCCTGTCATAGACTCTCAGCCCAACCTACTTCACAGGGTTGTTGTTGTGAGGATAAAACAGAGAGGAGGAAGAGGAGAATGTAAGCCGCCTTGGGTTCCTTGCAAGAGAAAAAATGGTGGGATATAAATGCAATAAATAAATAAAATAAATATCTGCAAAAAGACACCCCAAACTTCCCAGTAAAAATTACATACATTTAACTGTGTGTGTGTACACAAAAAAATGGATCTACTACATTCTCACTACTTTGAGACTTTATTTTGGGGTGGTGCAACAAGGGGGAGGGACAGGGGGGACTTTAGCAAGCAAGAGCTGTGAAGACTAAACCCTGATCACCAAAATAACAGCGGCCATGGGAGAAAAGTAAAAACACCACCCACTCTTCTTCCTCCATTCTTCAGCTGTTGAGTGTTATCCAAACACAGGCAGGTTTTTCAGCTTTTCATTGCCTTCATAAAGACAACATTCCTGAAGAAGCATATTTGTTTACTTATTGCATTGATATCCTGCCTTTTTTTTTTGCAAGGAACCCAAGGTGGCTTACATCCTCCTCCTCCTCCTCTCCATTTTATCCTCACAACAACCACCCTGTGAGGGAGGCGAGGCTGAGTGTCTGTGACAGACCCAAAGTCAGCCAGTCAGCTCCCACGGCCAAGCGGGGACTTGAACCTGGACTTCCTCACTCCCAGTCCGACACTCTCACCACTGCACCACACTGTCTCTCTACCTCATACAACCCCCGCTCCTCCTCGAACAACAGACTCGGGCATGTATGCAAATGAACTCCACAAGAAACCCACCAATAACTTCCTACACGGGGCACGCTAACGAACTACCGGGGGGGGAGGGGGGAGAAGGGAAAAGCGGCCCACCAAACGCTCCCTCCCCGCGATAACCCTGGTCTACGTCATAGAGACGGATTTCCCTCATAGGTCTAATCAAGTGGGAACTAACCTGAGAGCCCATTTCGACAGTTATTTGGGCACCCCAAAAGGCCCCATTTCCTCCCCGCCCCCCCAAAACACGCTCCCGCCAACTCCCAAGAGCCCAAGCGCAGCGTGCAAATATAATATGCAAATTACCGCACGCACGCTCTTACTTTTCCACCCCCTCCTCCTCCTCCTCCTCCTCCTCGAACGGAGCCGGCTCCCCCTAAGCGACTTATGCAGCAGCTCCCCAACTCTGGAACCCCCACGGTGAAGGAATCAACATCCGGGTCCTGCCGCCATTCGAAGCGGATATGACGGAAAAGAGACACAGGCATTTCCCCCACCGCTCTTCGGGCGCACCGGAAGTGACTCTTACTTTTGGCGGCCTGCTGCCTCATTGATGCTGCCCAGCGCAGCTGTGGAAAGTAGGGGCAGCGCTTAAAGGGGCTGTGGGTGCGCGGAAGGGCCTGTTGTCCTCCCACGCTCAAGAAATATTGTAGTTACAAGAGGGATTTTTTTTTAATTGGGCTGTGTAAAAGTTGTGTAGTCTTTCGAGCCTGTCTCGCTAACAAAAAATCTGCTATATTTACTCTCCAGCCCAAAGTATGTTGAAGTTGTGGGGGACCTCTTGTGCACTGGTAACTGTTTCTTGTTGCTCAGTCGTTCAGTCCTGTCCGACTCTTCGTGACCCCATGGACCATAGCACGCCAGGCCTTCCTGTGCTCTGCTCTCTCCCGGAGCGTGCTCAAGTTCATATTCATTGCATCCGTGATGCTATCTAGCCATCTCATCCTCTGCCGTCCCCTTCTCCTTTTGCCTTCAATCTTTCCCAGCATCAGGGTCTTTTCCAGTGAGTTTTCTCTTCGCATTAGGTGGCCAAACTATTGGAGCTTCGGCTTCAGTATCTGTCCTTCCAAGGAGCAGTCATGGTTGATTTCCTTTAGGATGGACTGATTTGACCTCCTTGCAGGCCAGGGGACTCGTAAGAGTCTTCTCCAGCACCACAGTTCGAAGGCATCAATTCTTCGGCGCTCAGCCTTCCTTATAGTCCAGCCCTCACAGCCGTATGTTACTACTGGGAAAACCATAGCTTTGATTATACAGACCTTTGTTGGCTAGGTGATGTCTCTGCTTCTTACTCTGCTGTCTAGGTTTGCCATAGCTGGTAACTGTTTAGTGACACGTAATTATTTCAGGAAATTCACTGCCAGCAGATGTGGTGATAGGCGCTGTTTTAGATAATTAAAAGAGCATTAGCCACATTTGTAAAACATTGGTCTGGCTGCAGCTATTACTCATAATAGTTAAATGGAACTTCCAAGGTCAGGGGCAGCATATACTGATCCACAATGCCCCGAGGGAGAAACGGGAAAAGGCGGCCTTTGCCTCTGGGCCCTGCTCACGGGCTTTCTAAAGGCTTCTCTTTGGCCCTCTCCAAAACAGAACCCTGGATGAGGTGGACCTTTGCCTGGTCCAGCCTTACCTAGCCAGGTGCTCTCCAGAAAGGGTGGCCACTTATAAATCTCCAAAAGAGGAAATGCATCATCAAAAAAAGAGGGCACCAATTTGCATATGCTAATTTATTTTATATATATACATGCACATTTACAAATGATGATGATTTTAACAAAAATACAATACATCTCACCATAGTGCTGGTGACCTATATGCCTACCTGTTCAGTCTGCTGTTCAGGTGCTGACTGTTGATGGACAACATGCCTTATGGTTCTTTATCTTTAAACCAGAATTACAGAGGACAACAATTCGAGTAGAGGACAGTCCTCTGTAAAACAAAAGGAGACATAGCTACCCAGTCTCCAGATGTGTTGGACTACAACTCCCAGCATCCCCCATCCATCATGGCTGGCTAGAGGATGCTAGGAGCTGCAGTCCAACATATCCATAGGGCATTCAGTTGGGGAAGGTTTACTTTGTCGAATGCAGAAGGGCTCTTCTGAAGTTCTAATTAAACTAAGGGTGCAATCCTATGCATGTTTAGACGGAAGAAAGTCCTTCAGGTCCCAGCTGGCTGGGGGATACTGGAAGTTGTAGGGCTTTTTTCTGTCTAAACATGTATAGGATTTGCGCCCTTACTCTACCTTGTTGCTCAACAGTAAGAGCTCTTCCGGGCAAGTCATTTATTGTGGAACAGCCATGCTTTGTTCACTCACGTTTTATGGTGATCTGGCCAAAGTCACCGTCCTTGTATAACAACTATTGTGTAAGCAGCGGTTCTCCCATGTTTTCCCCCTACTGTGGAAAACGTTTGAAGGAGAAAAATGGAACACTGCACTGGTGTGGATGTTCCTTAAGAATTTCTTCCATCAGCCACAGCACAAGTACAGATTCTCATGCTTAATTAGGCAGGGCTCTGTTGCCAGCCACATGCAAAGATTTGTGAATTAGGATAATACTCCTCCAGCGCTGAAAGGGCTAGCCCTGCTTTGGCACTATTGAGGCATAAGCAAGAGCCCATTTAATCAGATTTTGATGAAATAGGCTGTAGCCAAGGAAAAATGTATGCCACAATCTGTCAGGCTGCAATCCTATTCACCAGGGGTCCTCAACGTGGTGCCTGTGGAGACTTCCAACAGCACCCACAAAGCTCTCCACTCTTTCCCCCTTCAAAAAACAATTTTAAAAAAAAAGAAAAGCCTTGGAAAATGTTAGGGTACTTTTTTTTCTCTCCCTTTCTAGCCTCTAGCCTTCCTCTGTCTCTCTGCTACCCCTTTGCCTTGCTATTTTCCCTCTCTACCAGACTCCAGTCTTACTATTTCTCCCTCAAGTCATTAGCTCAGTTTTGACTAGCCAGGCCCCCAAGGCAGCCATTATGTGACAGCCACATCCTCTGTGGGAGCCATTTTGTGGTGGTGCCCACAGCAGTTTTTCAAATTCTTAAATGCGCCCACAGGTCCAAAAAGGTGGGGGATCCCTGCTGTACACCAGGGGGTAGGCACCTTTTTTTCCTGTCAAGGGCCACATTCCCTCATGGATATTCTGTTGGGGGCCACATGCCAGCTGTGAGTAGGGCCAAGGCCAAAAGTGAGTGGGTCACCCTTTTTCTTTCTGTCCCTCTCCTTTCTTTCCTTCCCACACATAGGCTGCCAGGGAAGGGACGGAGCTCTTGCCAGAGGTTTAAACTGATAACATGCAGAGGGCTTTTGAAATTAGGTCACGGGCTACATGAAATTAGGCTGAGGACCTCTGGTTGCTCACCCTTGCTATGCAAATTTACTTGGGACTAAGTCCCACATAACTCAGTGGGACTTCCTTCTGCATAGATATGCAAAGGATTCTGCTGTTAGTCTTTTAAGGGGCCACCAGAATCTCTGTTGTTTTGAATACTACACAACCATTAGAAAAGAAACAGAACAGGGCTTCTTTACCACCACCACCCCTCCTAAAACCAGACAAAGGGGACTATCAACATGCGGCCAGATTGATAGTAGGGACAAGAAGGTCCAAACATATAATACCAGTTCTGGCCCACTTGCACTGGCTGCCTGTATGTTTCCAAGCCCGATTCCAGGGGCTGATTCTGACCTATAAAGCTTTATATGGCTCAGGACCACAATAACCAACGGAGCACCTCTCTTGGCATGAACCTACCTGTACACTATGCTGATCGTCTAAGGCCCTCTGAGGGAAGCTCGGAGGGTGGGAACAAGGGAGAGGGCCTTTTCAGTGGCAGCCCTCCCCCCCCCCCAATTAGGAACGAACTCCCCAGCAAGGTCTGCCTGGCGCCAACATTGTTATCTTTTGGGCGCCAGGTTAAGACCCTTGTCTACCCCCAGGCATTTCGCAGTATGATAGGTTTTTAATCAGGTCATGGGATATTGTGTGTGTGTGTACTCTGTTTATATGTTTGTAGCTAAATTGTTTTTATATTATGCATAATACTGTATTTTTAAAGTTTTTAGTTTCTGTAAACTGCCCAGAGAGCTTTGGCTACTAGCAGTATAGAAATGTAATAAATGAAATGAAATTACTGCAGTAGCTTTTCCTAACCTTCCCTAACTGGGGTGGTGGTGATGAAGCAGTGGGGATACATTCACCTCAGCAAGCCCAATGTGGACCAGTGGGGGTTCTTTGATAGGGGCCATTCAGCCATCCAGTTCTTGGCTTCACAACCCACTTCTTCTTCAGGTGTCCTGTGTCCCCAAAAAAGGGGTGGTATCTGTGTGGCTCCCCCCTTTGATAATTACTGCCCCAGTCTTCATACCCATGTCCCCAGCTTATGCACTGGCTTTCTGTATTTCCCGTTTACTAGATGCTGGGCCTCCAAAGCAGGGAGCTTAACCAGTTGAATATTTGCCTAGCACACCACTGTTAAAAAACCATCTCAGTGTTTTGTAATCCTGAAACTAAGCTATGCAGTCTCTCTAAAGCTTAGCAAGAGGGTTATTTTCTAGGGTTAGGTGTTTTTCTGAAATAGCATTTATTTTATTCATTTGTGCCCCACTTCACATGGTACCATCTTCTCAAGAAAATAAAAGCAAACAGTAAAACACTTAAGAGAAACATCACAGAATACATCAGAACAAAAGTTTTGAAACAGTCTAAGAGTTGGCAGAGAGACAAGATGATGTACCCATTAAAGTCCTGCTGGACCAAAAATGTCTTCTTCACAGCACATCTAAAGACAAGGGAGGGCGTTTCCCTGGGAAATGCTATCACCAAAAAGGCCTCAGCTCCAGTACCCACCAATCTGTTCTTAACCAGTGACAGGCCAGAGAGAGAATGCAATTCACTGAGGTGGGCAAGGAAACTTAGAAAAATGGGCCTTTTTAGGTACTACAGCAACCTGAACTCAGAACCTGACACCCTGCAGTTCCCACAGGAGTTTGTTGCTGCTGTGACCAACCCCTTCTCCTCATGAGATTGTTCTCTTTAGGACCAGAGAGAACGGTCAGCTTGTGGATACATTTTAGTCCTCATTGGGGGTTCCTGCTTCCTCTTTCTAGCTGGCTGTCCTTCCTGCTCTTAGAGAGGAACTGCGGGTGAAGAAAGCAAGGAGCCGTGATCAAAGTGGATGAGAATCTCACCACCACCAGTACCCTGCCTTTGCTTCCTGGAACGTGGGATCGAAAGACTCTGAAAAGCACCTGGATGGGGCAAGGCAGATGAGCTCAAGCCCCGCCCCTTCACCTGGGAAATCATTGCTCTGGAACAGTGGCAGAAGGAAAAAACAGACCGGAAGGGAAGAACTGAAGCCTTTGAAGGGGAAAACCGGATGCCTTGGCACCAAAGGTAAGACTACTCAGAGGAGAGATTGTATCCTCTTCTCTCAATACCCCCAGGCTTGCCTGTGACTGCTGTAGTTAACGTACTTCAAGACTAACCTGTTGGGAAGAAGCCTTATCCCTCAGCATCACAGCCAGCAACCTCTAACAGCCATCCCCAACCGGGTGCCCTGCAGATGTGCTGGACTACAACTCCCAGAATCCTCCATTCCAGCACATCTGGAGAGCACCTGGTTGGGGAAGGCTGTTCTAGAAGGGAAATCTTTGCCCTCCTTCCCTCTCTCTTCATTTCTTCATGCTACTTTCTCCCAGACTTTCCCCTCTCTGAGGCCTGTTTTCATTCTCCCCTTGGTCCTTCGCCCAGTCTTTTATTTAATCATTCATCTATTTTATATTGTCTCTTTCCTTATCTTGTTCAAATCACTTCTTTCTTCACCACCACCTTTCATCCTCATTCCTTCAAAAATTTTAAATTGTCTCTTTAATTTTCTTGCTCTTTCATGCCAGGATATAATAAATCATCCTCCCCCAACTTGGCTGCAGGTTGATGGGAGTTGCAGTCCAACACATCAGGATGGCATTAAATTGGGGGAGGCTGTCAAATACTGTTAATTTCGTAATTTGGTTTCCACCTTTATTCTTACATCCTACTCTAGTTTCTTCACCTGACCTTGTTCTGCAATTTTTAAAAATTAAATTCCCATTCCTAATTACTGATCTTCCTTCTCTGCGTCCAGCACGTGGCTCCATTCTTTGTTCTGCCATTTCTTTCTGCTCTCATATGTCAGAATTTTGTCCTCTTGTTCTACCCATTTCATTTGCTTTGCTCTTTGTACTTGGCTTACATTTCTCTTGTCACTAGAATCTTCTTTCCTTCACACCGTCACCCCTATATTCACTCATTCCTCTGTCATTCATCTATTCCAGCCTTCCCCAACCTGGTGTCCACCAGATATTTTGGACAACAACTCCCATCAACCCTAGCCAGCATGGCTCATACCGCTTGGGGATCATTGTGGTTGTAGTCCAACACATCTGGAGCGCACTAGGTTGGGAAAGGCTGATTTGTATTTGCACTTCCTCTTCTGATCCCCCCATATTTCTTTTTCCCATTCTAGCTTCCTTGCATGCATGCCTGTACAGTTCACCCCACATCTGTCATCAACATCTCACCCCCACTGCAGGGTCTGCCCACCATGAAACTCCACATCTCCAGTGCTCTTGCCTCTTCCCGCCTGGCAGAGCCCGCAGACCAGCAAGGCCTACTGTATAAGAAGAGCAATCGCACCTCCTCCTACCAGCCATGTTGGTGCGAGCTCCGGGGGAATCTGCTCTTCTGCCGGGAGCGAAGCGGAGAGCGGGGGCCTCTGCAGCTCATTGTCCTGGAAGGTTGCACCGTGGAGCTGCAGGAATCTGCTTCCGAACCACACACCTTTGAAATTTCCTACCCAGGTGGCTTACTTGGTAGCCGATCCTACAAGATGGCAGCCGAGAATCAAGAAACCATGGAGGGTTGGGTGAGAGCCCTCAGTACAGCAGGATGTGGGTACCTCCGGGCCTTGGTTGATGAGCTGGAGGGCAAGTTCCAGATTCTGAAGAGCCAGCAGCATCCCCAATTAGAGAGAGACCCGAGATACTTGACAATAAATATCAAACTACCTTCCTCAGAATTGGTGTTAGAAACAGCATCCCCCAAAATGGGTTTCCCTCAGCTCCATCAGGAATTTGGGGAGGAGATTGTAAGGGTAAGACGTGTGTGGCAGGAGGAGAGGAAAGGTAAGCAGCAACCAGAGAGTGAGAACTTAATAGATGTTTGAGTAGGATAACCAGCAATCCCAAAAATTTAACTGCAACCAGTGGGTTATGGGCGAGCTAGAATATATATATGAAGATTGGGGCATACAAGAAGCCAGTATTTGCGAAACAGACATAGCTTGACATTTGGTTTTTAAAATAAGATTTTAATAAATTTGTATTTTGTAAAGCTGTGAGCTATACTTTTTTGCCTGCTATAGCAGCAGTAGCAGCTACACCTGAGAGTGAGAAAGGAGATTTCTTCCTAGCAAAGGGATTGGGGGGGGGGGGGGGAGTGCTTGTTGTGGGTGGGTGTTTGGAGCTGCCCCAATCCCTGAGTGTGGAAGCAAAACCACCTCCCCCCAGTATAAAAGTTTGGCTTTTCCGCATTCCATCTAGGCAGAGGCAATAAATTGGTCTTCAGCTGGCGGGTCAGGACCCACTCATGGGCCGCACATTCTGACCTAAGGTGAGTTGCAACAGCAAGGTAGAAATATACTGTAAACAATTAAGAAGCAGGACCTAGGTCTGAAAGAGTTGAAGACAACTGTCTAACCCATAATTTCCTGGAGAAAAACAGCTCAACAGAGCCCCAGGCTCTTTCCCAGCACTGCTAGCAGAGACCTTCTAAGCCAGCCTCCCCCAACCTGGTGCCCTCCGGATGTGTTGGGACTACAACTCCCATAACCCCCAGCCAGGGGTCAACACATCTGGAGGGCACAAGGCCCCTGGGGGAAGCTAGTCTAAGCAGGAGCCAGCCATTGAACATGGGTCTTTCTGTAACGCAAAGTATATGTTCTCTATGATTTAAGCTGTGGTTCGTCCTGCAAAGCCTTAAGCCTTTTTCTCCTCCTTGATACCAATAGAACACATTTAAAAAAACATGTATATACCACCTTTTACAGCATGCCGTGCATTTCCCCTCGTCATTGATCCAGCTCAGCTGTAAAACCTAAAAGGATCGCTATTTCAAACAATTGTTTGAAGAAACACTGTCCAGCTTTGGACTCTACTGATGATTCAAAGTCTGATTCTGTTCTCTAGCCTGTTTTATGCATGTATACTTTACTAGTGGTTTGTAGCTGGGGCCATATGCCCCACCACCACTACCAGTGGGCAATTTAGAAATCTCGGGTGGCATTCAGAACTTTTGGGGGCAAATGGAGAGCATCTATCTGGGCAGCCCCTTCTCCCCTCTTGCAACAGCCTCTGATAGTCAGTGGAGGGTTGCTGCATTCTGCTTCCCCTGGCCTGAGGATAAAATCCTAGGTTCCCCACCCACAGGTCCTTAAAATAGTAGCACACAGCAAAGGCAAATTGAACATGAATGCCCCCTCTCCATCTGGAGCAAAAAACCCAACAAAAAAATAATACTCCTCGACCCACTGACAATGAGACTAAGGGCCAGGTCACATGTCACAGCAGCAAATTGTGGGTTCTTTAACGCACGATTTGTGGGGATGCTCACCGCCTGTGAGCCAGTTCCAGTTTCTGTAAACAACCTTTGATCAGCCCAATCGGAGGTTGTGTGATGTGGGAATCCAGACCAATGGGTTGGTTAGGGGCTAAACACCCCAGCAGTTAACCACCATGACATGCGAACCGGGTTCATGTGAGCTCCCAGAAAGAAAACAGATGAGGCACCGTAATCGCACCAAAGGGAGAATAAGGCTCTCAAATAAAATGGGTCTCAAATAAAAGTTGGCATTTTGAAAACCAGTTTCCCCCTTGTCTGAATGAGCTTTTAGAACCAACCACCTCATCTCTTTTCCCACCTCTGTCCATCTCACCATTCCACCAGCTAAGGGCTTGGGGGGTGGGGGGGGAGACATTCAATGATAACATGGCACACTTAGTGGGCAGTAATGGATTAAAGGTTACAAGCCACTGCTTTATGTTTACTCATTCCCCTGCTCAACAGCATTGTGGCCAGCCCAACATGCCCCTGGCCCAATTCAGTTAAACATACATTGATTTTTCTTGCACAGTGATCCACAGATCAACAAAACAAGGCGGCCAGTGGGGTGATAAGAGTGTTGTATGCACTGGAGGGGGGAGGAGCACATTCTTCCCCCTCCGGACCCTTTTTTTAAAGTCTACAGCACCCGGTGTTCCCAGGTGACCTCCCATCTAACCCATCTAAGCAAGGCCTGACCTTGCTTAGCTTCTTAGATCAGATGAGATCAGGCACATTCAGAGTTGTATGGCCATAGGTGAAGTGCCAGGTCAAATTCCCATTCAGTGATGAAGCTCAGTCGATGACCATGAGCTTAGCTTAACCTACTCAGCTTAACCTACCTTGCGTAATTGTTGCAAGGATAAAATAGGTAAGAGTGCCGTCCATAAGCTCCTTGGAGAAAGGATGGGATGTGTCTGACAAGCCAGTTATGCCAGACCCAATGGGGTAAACTAACAGCCCTCTCCAATGGCTGACCCAACCCGATGTTTTGTGGTAACCTAATGAATACCCCCCCAACTGCACACACCATTTAGTATACACAGCTTCCCCCCACCCCTGATCTGGACACCCGTTCAATCCCGTTGAAGACAGCCCACTCCACCCTCAATTAATGAAGACGCTCGACAAACTTGAACTTCATTTTGTTTTGTTAACATTTTTAAACAAAGCAATTGGGGGCGGGGGGGAATCCAATGAGAATGAGGCACGAATGACAAAAAAGTAAGAAAGATATTAACAAGTAGGACAGCAAGGAGACATCAGCTGAAAACTTCCAATTTTCTGCTCTTCCTGATTAGGGGTGGTGGTAAAAAAAACTAAAAAATTAAAAGGCAAGGGGAGAAAATGAATTCCTAATTTCCAGTGTCTGTCCCATTAAATAAGAGCACAATGTCAACCCCCCCAACGTATCTGTATACATAATTACAATACTGAAACATATATATATAATATGTGTTATAGAGAAAAAGTATGTACAGAGATGAGGAGGGGCTAATGGAGTTTTTTTGCTAGGTTGCGGATGGAACTGTGGACTTGAGGAGAAGCCACCATTTGGGGTAGGTGTATTGTGGGAAGCAAGATTCTGAAAGACAGTCATCATTTTCAAACTATTCACAACTGCAGAGAATGTGGCCTAAGAGGGGGGAACTGATGCTGCAGAAGGTGAAAGCAGAAGGGACAAGAGGAAGAGTTATGGACATACAGGAGACCAAATCTGTAGTCCTAGCCCAATCTGACTTCCAAGGCAGCAAAAAGTTCAGTGACCCAGTTCCTGAGACTCCTCTTCCCACAGAATTCCTACAGTTCTGATCCTTAGCCCCTGCTAATCTGCCGGTACCATTAGTGCCCTGGGCCTCCCTAGGCGGCACAGAAGAGAAGCCAGGGATCAAACTGGCTGCATTCTGCTCTACTACGAGCCAATGTCAGCATTGTGGTAACAGAAAAGGAAAAGGGACCCCTTTGTGGTCGCACAGCGTACCACAGAGAAAATACATTCCAGTTACTTTTAAAAGGACAGGTTTGCTTCTCATTGAGGAACAAGGGAACAAAGCATGCACCATTTAGGAATGTAGTTCTACATTAGCAAAATGAAAACCAGCTTTCAAGCAGTTTTAGCTGTCATGGTTCTGGAAGCCCTCCGAGTTCTGTGAAGAGACCACAGAGCAGCCTTCCCCAACCTGGTGTGCGCTCCAGAAGCATCTGGAATGTAACACCCAGCATCCCTGGTTGGGGGTTGCTGGGTGTTGTAGTCTAACACACCAAGAGGAAATCAGGTTGGGGAAAGCTGCGAGTGTAGAGCTGTGAAAGAATTCTCAGAAACTTCACAAAACTACAATTCCCAAATCCTCTGGGCAAACCCATACAGGTTAAAACTAATTCTCAACTGGTTTAATGTTGTAATGGAGATGTGTCCTTTGTGTCCAACAAAGGGGGGGAGATAATGGATGTATTCTAATAACAAAGGACAAAGATTTCTAGATGTGTTGTTATAGTACACAGGCACCAGTGCTTGGGGAGAAGCAGTTTACCAAAGTCTCCCCTCAGCTGCTGAAGCTCCCAAGGAATGCAGCTGCCTCTCTTGTCTGCAAGCGGCAGCTGGCCAAACAAAGATTATCCACCACCTCATGTCTCAGGAATGTTTGTGCCAGAAGGTAATACTCAAGGACAGGGGAATGGATCTTTTTTCTTACTGAGGAGCGGAAACCTCTCTCAACTGGGTGCCAAACAAAGGGGTCGGGGGGAGCTCACAAAATATCCCCCTCACCCTGCTCCAGTCTCATTTCTCCTCTTGGCCAGGTATCTTGACACACATTTCTAGGCACCAACTGTTTGTTTTTTTTCTGACCGCTGCTAAGAAACCCTTGCATAGGAGCAGCCGAAAGGCCAAGTGTGTGGGCAGCAGGGTCGCCAGTTCACCCCCATCCACCATCACAGGCCTTCTGCCTCTTAACAGTGCAATGGCAGGAAGAAATCCAATATGCCCAGCTTCCCCCACCACTGCATGTCCGTGCTGGGAAAAGCCACCCTGGTTAAATGTCTGCCTGCTGTGTGGCCCTCAAAGCAGAGTGCCTCTGTTAGAAAACAAGGCAGCTATCTCAGCCTGCAGGTCATTGTGCATGGTAAGTGTGTGTGTGTGTGTGTGTGTGTGCACGCACACACACTTGCACAGGAGGAGGATGGAATTTCTTTTAAGCACCTTTTGGGAGTCCATCAGGTTTGGGAAATAATATACAGTAGGGTCATGAGGGCCAACGCAACCTGCAATGGAAGAGGAGCTTGTTAATATATTGGAGGGGAGGCGAGGCCGTGTACATAGCCTGGAGTGGTTAAATAGTTTTAAAGAGAGATGGTTCTATGTACAGTACTTGAGAGGTGGATGTTGGAGTTATTATTACTAATATGATTACCTCCTTAGTTAAGACTCCAAGCCTTGGGGATGGGTGGGTGGGTTGTGCGGCTGCACCTGAAGGCTTTGGCAAAATTTGAGCGGGCAGCCATCTTCTGTAGCCACAAACAGCACAGCGGCCATCTTGTTTTGGCCTTTTTCATTAAGGGTGGGGGAAGGGGATCAAATCCACCTCAGCACACACAGGGAGAAAATATGGACACCAGTTAAATATCCCCCTCCCCACTGTGGCCCTAATTTCGGTGGTTCAGTGCACAGCAGCTATTCCCCTTGGCACACCTCCTCCTGTCTCCTGGGTTCCCCTACCACAGTATGTCTCTGGTGACAGCCACCATCTTGGTCCTTGGCTGATGGGAGCAAGTTGTCGGGGCTTGTGATGCCCCCCAGCCCTATTCAAAAGTACGTGTCTTGTAGCACTGATGCCCCTGGTGTTTCCCCATCTTTCCCCCCTTCAGTGGGGGGCAGGGGGGCCGATTTGGGTTCCTTTTTCCTCAGAGACAATTTCCTCTCTCTCTTCAGCTTGGCTTCCTCTTTGGCTCGCTCCTTCTGCTGCTTCTTCTCCCGCTCCTTTTCCTGCTTCTCCCGCTCCTTCTGCAGCTTCCGCTCACGCTCTTTCTCCTGCTTCTGCCTCTCTTTCTCCATCCTCTCTTGCTTCTCGCGTTCCTTCTCCTTCCGCTTCTCTTCTTTGCTGCCGCCTCCTGCTTTCTTGGGGCCTCCTAGGGGCATGTTGTTCCCAGTTGGGGAGGGCAAGGCAGGGTGGAGGCCTTCAGATACCACCACCTGGCTCTGGGCAGCAGGAGGGACCGGAGGGGGGGCAGCAGACACAGCCAAGGAGCCAACAGAGTGCGCTGGGGAGAAAGACGGGCCGCTCGTGCTGCTGAGAGAAACCCTTTGCTTCAGGCCTGTAAGGCTCAAGAGGCTGGCGCTGGCAGAGAGGGGTGGGTTCATGCGGTAGTGCTCCTCATGGATGGCTCGCGAGCCGTGGAGCCGGCGGGAGGGCTTGTACTGGAGCTCACCCCGGGTCTCCCGCCACTTCTTCAGCTGGGTGGCATTCTCCCGCTCGACGAGGGCTTCCGTCACCGGGAGATTAATCACCTGTGCAAGGCAGGAGAAAGGAACAGCCATGTAGCAACTTCGGCCAAGCATCTCCCCATGGTCCCACCACCAACAGTGCACCCCTTCATGGGGCAGTACGTCATACATACACAGGGAGCCTCACCCATTCAAAATAAAGGCAATCCCCCCACCCTGCCAGTCACATGCTACATGGCGTTACTTGTTTTATCCTCTCTGCATTTTGGGGGGGTAGTCTGTGTGTGTGTTTCATTAAGATCACCCTGAGCAGGCTGCAAGCTAGAGCAGATGAAGGATGGATCAAGAGAAGCTCCATATGTGTCTTTCCACTCTGGACCTTTTCCAGTACATATTCACTCTTCTCCGGATTGCTTTTTCACCCAGCATGGAGGAAAATACACATAAACACACAAACGACCCTGGCTCCCCTGCTTTAAGCAGAGCCTCCCCACCCACCTTTCCTCCACTCCAACTCACATCCCACCCAGGCCGATTTTGATTTTATTAAATTAATGACATGTTAAAACTGGAGGGGGAGAAACCCACAAAGCTCCATATGATGTGTCATTTGCAGCTCTTCTTAAAGCATGCACACACAATCAAATTTGGGGAATAAGATGGCAAAGGCCAGCAGGGCCTTCTTAATCGTTACCCAAATTTTGTAGAACTTGTTACCAAGAAATCCTTGTCATGTATAACTTTAGTTTTAGAAAAAAAAAATCACATGAAGAATTTCTATTGATCAGCTTTTGAGTAAGTGCATGTGTGTGTGTAAAGTTCAATAAGGCCTTTTAAGCTCCCTCACTCAATCATTTGGTGTTACGATGTTGAGTGCATTTGTATCTTAAATTTCAATTACTCTGGTTTCATACTTATTTGAACAAATGTGGATTTGCTTGATGCTTATTTTGGAAGTTGCTACGGTTCTCTCTGTAGTAGGAAGGATAGGAATCTAACAACTCAAACCAAGATGCTACGTATTCCATGTACCTCCCTATTTACAATGCAAAAACCGAATCAAAGATATGGGCAAAGAAGTTTGAAAAATGCAGGAGCTTCGCTTTTAAAAATTTTTAAACACATGCAACCACATATTTCTAGCCTCATCATTGCCAGTAAAAGCTTAGAAACATGGAAGGAAAGTCTAATGAAGACATAGAAACGAGATGAATCATCGTACATGAATGGTTTTGGCCAAGATTGAAATCAGAACCGGTAGAAGGAGGAATGGACACCCTCTTATTTAAATTTGATATTTCTCAGGATCATGTAAATTCTCAAGCAACAATTACAAACAATTCCAACAAGAAAAAAAGGAGGAAGACAACAGAAGAAGCCAATGTGGCTTCACAAAAGTCTAAGAGATGACCTGAAAACAAAAAAAGACACATATAGGAAGTGGAAAGAAGGCCAAGCAACAAAGGAAGAGTACAGGCAGGTAGCATAGAATTGCAGGGATGGCGTCAGGAAGGCTAAAGCTGAGAACGAGCTGAGGTTAGCGAGGGATGCTAAAAGCAACAAAAAGGCTTTCTTCAGCTACGTGCACAGTAGAAGACAGAGGAAAGAAATGGCTGTTCAGCTATTAAATAAGGATGAAAAATGATTGTTGTTGTTCAGTCATTAAGTCACGTCCGACTCTTCGTGACCCCATGGACCATAGTACGCCAGGCCTTCCTGTGCTCTGCTCTCTCCCGGAGTGTGCTCAAGTTCATATTCATTGCATCGGTGATGCTATCTAGCCATCTCATTCTCTGCCATCCCCTTCTCCTTTTGCCTTCAATCTTTCCCAGCATCATTGACTTTTCCAGTGACTTCTCTCTTCGCATTTGGTGGCCAAAATATTTGAGCTTCAGCTTCAGTATCTGTCCTCCCAATGAGCACTCAGGGTTGATTTCCTTTAAGATTGACTGATTTGACCTCCTTGCAATCCAGGGGACTCGTAAGAGTCTTCTCCAGCACCACAGTTCGAAAGCATCAATTCTTCGGCGCTCAGCCTTCCTTATAGTCCAGCTCTCACAGCCATACGTTGCTACTGGGAAAACCATAGCTTTGATTATGCGGACCTTTGTCAGCAAGGTGATGTCTCTGCTTCTTACTATGCTGTCTAGGTTTGCCATAGCTTTCCTCCCAAGGAGCAAGCGTCTTTTAATTTCATGGCTACAGTCACTGTCTGCGGTGATCTTGGAGCCCAAGCTTCCATTTCTTCCCCTTCTATATGCCAGGAAGTGATGGGGCCAGATGCCATGATCTGAGTTTTTTTAATGTTGAGTTTCAAACCAGCTTTTGCACTCTCCACTTTCACCCTCAACAAGAGGCCCTTGAGATCCTCTTCACTTTCTGCCATTAGAGAGGTTTCGTTTGCATATCTGAGGTTGTTGATAATTCTCCCGGCAATCTTAATTCCGACCTCTGATTCATCCAACCCAGCGTTTCTCATGATGTACTCTGCATATAAGTTAAATAAGCAGGGCGACAATATGCAGCCTTGTCGTACTCCTTTCCCAATTTTGAACCCATCGGTTGTTCCATGTCTGGTTCTGACTGTTGCTTCTTGACCCTCGTACAGGTTTCTCAGGAGACAGGTAAGGTGGTCTGGTACTCCCATCACTTTCAGAATTTGCCACAGTTTGTTGTGATCCACACAAGCAAAGGCTTTAGCATAGTCAATGAAGCAGAAATAGACGTTTTTCTGGAATTCTCTTGCTTTCTCCATGATCCAGCGAACGTTGGCGATTTGATCTCTAGTTCCTCTGCCTCTTCGGAACACAGCTTGTACTTCTGGTAGTTCTCAGTTCACATACTGCTGAAGCCTAGCTTGTAGGATTTTGAGCATCACCTTGCTGGCATGTGAAATGAGCGCAATTGTACGGTAGTTTGAACACTCTTTGGCATTGCCCTTCTTTGGGATTGGAATGTAAACTGACCTTTTCCAGTCTTGTGGCCACTGTTGAGTGTTCCAGATTTGTTGGCATATTGAGTGCAGCGCTTTAACAGCATCATCTTTGAGGATCTTAAATAGCTCAGCTGGAATACTGTCATCTCCGCTAGCTTTGTTGTTAGTAATGCTTCCTAAGGCCCACTTGACTTCACTCTCTAGGATGTCCAGCTCAAGTTCAGTGACTGCACTATCATGGCTATCAGGGACATTCAGATCTTTCCTGTATAGTTCTTCTGTGTATTCTTTCCACCTCTTCTTAATCTCATCTGCTTCTGTTAGGTCCCTGCCTTCTTTGTCCTTTATCATGCCCGTCTTTGCACAAAACGATCCCTTGATATCTCCGATTTTCTTGAAGAGATCTCTAGTCTTTCCCATTCTGTTGTTTTCCTCAATTTCTTTGCATTGTTCATTTAAAAAGGCCTTCTTGTCTCTCCTTGCTATTCTCTGGAACTCTGCATTCAGTTGGATATATCTTCCCCTTTCTCCCTTGCTTTTCTCTTCCCTTCTTTCCTCAGTTACTTGTAAAGCCTCATCAGACAGCCGCTTTGCTTTCTTGCATTTCTTTTTCTTTGGGATGGATTGAGTTGCTGCCTCCTGAACAATGTTACGGACCTCCATCCATAGTTCCTCAGGCACTCTGTCTATCAGGTGTAATCCCTTAAATCTATTCCTCACCTCTACTGTATATTCATAAGGGATATGATTTAGGTCATACCTGAATGGTTTAGTGGTTTTCCCTACGTTCTTCAATTTAAGCCGAAATGTTGCAACAAGAAGCTCATGATCTGAGCCACAGTCAGCTCCAGGTCTTGTTTTTACTGACTGTATAGAGCTTCTCCATCTTTGGCTGCAAAGTACATAATCAATCTGATTTTGATATTGACCATCTGGTGATGTCCATGTGTAAAGTCACCTCTTGTGCTGTTGGAAAAGCGTGTTTGCTATGATCAGCGTGTTCTCTTGGCAAAACTCTATTAGCCTTTGTCCTGCTTCATTTTGTACACCAAGGCCATGCTTGCCTGTTATCCCGGTGATTTCTTGACTTCCTACTTTAGCATTCCAATCCCCTATGATGAAGAGGACATCTTTTTTTGGTGTTAGTTCTAGAAGGTGTTGTAGGTCTTCACAGAACCAATCAACCTCAGCTTCTTCAGCCTCAGTGGCTGGGGCACAGACTTAAATTACTGTGATGTTGAATGGCTTGCCTTGGATTCATACTGAGATCATTCTATCATTTTTAAGATTGTACCCCAGTACTGCTTTTCCCACCCTTTTGTTGACTATGAGTGCTACTCCATTTCTTCTAAGGGATTCTTGCCCACAGTAGTAGATATGATGGTCACCTGAATTAAATTCGCCCATGCTTGTCCATTTGAGTTCGCTGATTCCCAAGATGTCAATGTTCAATCTTGCCATCTCATGTTTGACCACCTCCAGCTTACCTTGATTCATTGATCTGACATTCCAGGTTCCTAAACAAAATTGTTCTTTACAGCATTGGATTTTCTTTTCACCACCAGACACATCCACAGCTCAGTGTCCTTTTGGCTTTGGCCCAGCCGCTTCACTCTTTCTGGCGCTACTTGGAAATACCCTCTGCTCTTCCCCAGTAGTATATTGGACACCTTCCGACCTGAGGGGCTCATCTTCCGGCATCATATCTTTTAGCCTTGTGATACGTTCCATGGGGTCTTCTTGGCAAGGATACTGGAGTGGGTTGCCATTTCCTTCTCCAGTGGACCACATTTTGTCAGAACTCTCCGCCATGACCTGTCCGTCTTGGGTGGCCCTGCAGGGCATAGCTTATGGCTTCACTGAGTTACGCAAGCCCCTTCGCCACAACAAGGCAGTGATCCATGAAGGGGGCAAAATGATAACAGATGACAAAGAAAAGGCAGAGGTGCTCAATTCCTACTTGGGCTCAGTCTTCTCCCAAAAGATGGGGTCTATGACCCCCCCCGGCAAAGGCGAAGTACAGGCTGAAGGGGCTGGATTGCAGCTTGAGATTGATAGGCATATGGTCAAGGAACACCTAATTACTTCGAATGACTTCAAATCTCCAGGGCCAGATGAACGGCATCCTAGAGGAATAAAGGAACTGGCAGAAAAACTCTCAGAACCACTGTCTATTATCTTTGAGAAATCATGGAGGACGGGTGATGTGCCAGATGACTAGAGGAGAGCTAATGTTGTCCCTATCTTCAAAAAGGGTAAAAAGGAGGAACCTGGGAACTACAGACCAGTCAGTCTGACATCAATCCCTGGGAAAATTCTGGAGCAGATCATAAAGCAATCCATCTGGAAGCACCTTGAAAACAATGCAGTGATTACTTGAAGCCAACATGGATTTGTCAAAAACAAATCCTGCCAGACGAATCTGATCTCATTTTTCAATCAGGTAACCTCCCCTGTGGACTGTGGGAATGCTGTGGACATAATATACCTCGACTTCAGCAAAGCTTTCGACAAAGTGCCCCATGATATCCTGATGAGTAAACTAGCTCAATGTTGGCTAGATGAAACAACGATCCGGTGGATCCACAGTTGGCTACAGAATCATACCCAAAGAGTGCTTATCAATGGGATCTTCTCAAACTGGGGAGAGGTAACGAGCGGGGTTACTCAGGACTCAGTCCTGGGCCCAGTGCTCTTCAACATTTTTATTAATGACTTGGAGGAAGAGGTGCAGGGAACGCTGATCAAATTTGCAGATGACACAAAATTGGATGGGATAGCTAATACTTTGGAAGACAGAAACAAAATTCAAAGTGATCTTGAGAGACTGGAGCGCTGGGCAGAAAACAAAAGAATGACATTTAATAGGGATAAATGCCAAGTTCTGCACCTAGGAAAAAGAAACCAAATGTACAGTTACAAGATGGGGGATACGTGGCTCAACAACACTACAAGCAAGAAGGATCTTGGAACTGTTGTCGATCACAAGCTGAATATGAGCCAACAGTGTGATGTGGCTGCAAAAAGGGCAAATGCTATTTTGGGCTGCATTGATGGAAGCATCCCGGGAAGTGCTGGTCCCCCTCTACTCAGCACTGGTTGGGCCTCATCTGGAGTACTGTGTCCAGTTCTGGGCACCACACTTTAAGAAGGATGCAGACAAGCTGGAAAGGGTTCAGAGGAGGGCAACAAAGATGATCAGGGGACTCGAAACAAAGCCTTATGAAGAGAGACTGACAGAACTGGGCATGTTTGGCCTTGAGAGGACAGGACTGAGGGGAGACAGGATAGCGCTCTTCAAGTACTTGAAAGGTTGTCACAGAGAGGAAGGCCAGCATCTCTTCTCAATCATCCCAGAATGCAGGACACGGAATAATGCGCTCAAGTTGCAGGAAGCCAGATTCTGGCTGAACATCAGGAAAAACTTCCTGACTGTTAGAGCAATATGACAATGGAACCAATTACCTATGGAGGTGGTCAGCTCTCCCACACTGGAGGCATTCAAGATGAGGCTGGACAGCCATCTGTCAGGGATGCTCTGACTTGGATTCCTGCATTGAGCAGGGGGTTGGACTTGATGGCCTTGTAGGCCCCTTCCAACCCTACTATTCTATGATTCTATGTGCATTCTCTATCCATTTTTAGTATTGTACCAGCTCGCTTTCTGCACGATGGATATCATACAATAATTCATTCTCAGCACAAAGTCCAAGTTCCTCCACCTACAGCTTCAGACTCCTTGTTCTGTGCTTTCGTTGTGTTTTAGTTGTAATAGTTGTATATTGTATTTTAATGTATTTTGTTTGGGGACTGTCCAGAGAATTTGTTACGGGACAGACTAATAATTTATTATGGTACGAGCTTTTGTGGATACCGTCTACTTCATCAGATGCATGAAGTATTAACTTCAAGTTGGCAGATTGATATACACTTGCTTGGTGGGGCAGGTGAGGTCAGAGGGAACTGAAATGCAAAGTCTGTAGTGTTATCACACAATACCAGTGATGTGAATGGCAAGTGTTAGGGTAACTATCACTGTACTTTTTGGATTTCAGTTCCTCCTGACCTCGCTGTTTATAATTACCACCACCTCAAACACTTCATGCATCTGAGAAGTGGACAGTGTCTACAAATGCTTATGCCATAATATATTTCTAAGTCTTTAAAGTGCAACAACACTCTGCTGTTTTTATATAAACATATATAAAGGTCAGACTCACCTCGTGGACCAGGAAGTCTTCTTGCATGGTCTGAACAGGCAGGTTCCGGAGCTTCTCCATCGTTTCATACATGCCTTGGCATGAGCGTAGCTTGTCAATCGAGCCCAGCGTGTTCCGGAGCAGCACCAGACCCACTCGGAAGATTATCTTCACCCCTGAAAACAGGAGATAAGGATGAATCACAGAGAAAGAGGGATGGGAGCTGGACATTTTGTATAAGGCCGGGGACAAAGGGAAGGAGAGAAAAGTCTTGGTTCACATGACACAGCAGGCTCACCATGGGTTATTTAAGCCATGATGAGCCGCAGCGTGTACCAGGCATGTGCTGCCGCCATTATGAATATTTGTTACAGTTTATAGTAGGGTTACGTGACGGTTGGTTAACCCTCGGACAACCCTCATTGGCTGGGTTTCAATGACACGCAGCAATCCCACTGGGGGTTGCATATTCATAATGGTGGCTGCACGTGCCCAGCATGTGCCGCAGCTCATCACAGGTTAAATAACCCGCAGTGAGCCCAGGATGTTGTGTGAACTGGCCTAAAGAGATGTACAAGTTAGAAGCACAGAAGTTTGACAAGGTGAATAGATGAAAGCCAATCTTGGGATGCGTGTCAAAAGAAGAACATAAGACAGCTCCGCTGGACTGGACTATGTTGTTTAGCATCCTGATTCCCACAGTAACCAATCATATGCCTCTGGGAAGCTGAAAAGGAAGGCGGGAAGGCAGCAGCCCCCCAGCCAATGGTATTCAGCAGTATACTGCCTCCGAATGAAGCACAGCCACTGTGGGTTAGAACGGTCAATAGATTTATCTAACTTACAATGGCCATGCAGGCTGGGGCTGATGGAAGTTGTAGTCTAACACATCTGGAGGGCACCAGGTTGGGGGAGGCTGATCTAAGCTAGGGGCCATTCATCACAACTCATGGCAGCAAGTTCCATAAAGGAGAAGAAACCCTTTCTTCTGCCTGTCCTGATTCTATTGCCAAATCAAGTTCGTTAGATAACCAAGGTCTAGGCATTACAAGGCTGCAAAGCCTGAGTGTGCTTGCCAGTGAGCAAGCCAGACTGAATGCTGTGGGACTTACTTCCAAGGAAAGATGCACAGAACTACACTGCAAGAGGGGGAGAAAAATTATTTCCATCCTATTTCTCAAAGTCATACATAATTTTGCTACCATGTCTGCCACTTAATAGCCTTTTCCCCCATGTTAAGAAAAATATAAAGTGATCCTCCACACCACTAGCATGGATTTGGTCCCATGAATAAAAATATTAGTTTCTCTCTCTCTCCCTCATTTAAAAAAGTTCCTAGCCCTCATGATTGCTGAGTCTTTACAATGTGAGCAAAGGCCCAGGAGTTTTCCTTCGGTCCAGTGATGCAAAGGCCATTCAGAAAGGGAGCGATTTTGTTTTTAAAGCAAGTTTTCTAGCAGAAAGTGCACAGCCAAAGCAGTCCTTTCCTTCTGATTGGATCAGTCTGTCAGGAAGCAGATACTGAGGAACCAGCCACATAGGCCTTGGTGGACAGCAAAGGGGAACTGAAGGACGAGCCTCACCTTCACAGAAGAACATATCCCAGACTCGCAACACTGAGCACCAGGGCAAGGTCCGGGAGAAGATGCACATAAACCACTCGGTCATATACAAGATGGGGTCGATCTTGTATCTCTTCAGGTGGCGATAGGCGATGGGGGACGCACGTCGGAGCAGGGCGAAGAAGATCTCCCCATCCAGCTGGATTGCCTCCTGCAGAAGACATATCAGGGGCATTGGAAGTGACACCCAGTACTCCCCCATCCCATCCTTTCCCCTTTCTTCCAACAGTGCCTGCTGTCAACAACAGAGGAGCCAAAGAGCAGGCCTGTTACAACCAATTCTGTGCTTGCAACCTCTGTGAGTGACAGAGAAACACGGGAAGCCTTAAGTAGCCCCATGGACCAGACTTTGGGGCTCCGTGGAGCTAGGTGGGTTGCCATCATTTTATGGGCAAAGGTAGCATGACTCCCAATGGCTGCATGAAAGGTAGAAAATGAGAAATGAGGCTTTTCCTAGTATGGAGAGGAGGAAGCATCACCTGCTCTGTGGGTGTTAAAGGTACAGAGCCTCTGTCCATATCAAACAGGTGTGGCAAACCGGACAGCCACACCCCCTTTCCCCTGCCCCAGTTCCCCTGACCATCTGATGGCTTTCCAGGGGCTTTCCCCCCATTCTAAAAGGTTGAAATGCCTCTCCTAAGGCTTAGTTACTGGCAGGAAGAGCTTTAGGGTGCAATCCTATGCATGTTGAGACAGAAAGAAGGCTTAGAACTCCCAGCATGCTGGGAGTTGTAAGCCTTTTTTGCTGTGAGTTGTAGGCCCTTTTTCTGTCTAAACATGTATAGGATTGCGGCTTTAAGCTAAAACATGTTGCAATTTTGTGGGGGCCCACCCCTTTTGCCTTCGCTGCCACCCACCACTGGAATGAAGCCACCGAGAGCTTCTGCAAAATTGAATTTGGCCCTCAGGCTGAAAAACGTTCAACACCCCTGATATAAAACCACACTAAGCCCTAGTGCAAGGGTGGGGAACCTCCAGCCCTCCAGATGTCACTGGACTACAATTCCCATCAGCCCCAGCCAGCAATGGTCAGGGAGGATGGGAACTGCAGTCCAGCAACACATGGAGGGCTACAGGTTCCCTACCTTGCCAGAGTCAAACCAGTGTGACCAAAAGTTTCCAAAGAAGTAGCCAGCCACCCTAGTCCTCTTGAGCTATGTTTGTGTGAAATTAACAATGAATTTACACTTAACACAATTTGCACCCCATTCTGTTTTCACTACAAGCCCATTCACTTTACAGTGACTACACTCTAAGTAGTCACCTACTTAGAGAAGTCTTACAGAACACATTTTCACTCAGAAGCCAATCCTGCTGTGTTCAATGGGAAGGACTCGCTAGTGAGTTTGTTTAGGAATGCAGCCTTGGCTGATTAATCGTACACCCTTTAATTAATCCACTAAGTCTGCAGATTCATTAAAAACATAGTTCTAAAGAGGGGCAAACCCCCTTTTCAGATCAGTCTTCTTCAACCTAGCGCCCTCCAAATGTGTTGGACTGCAACATGTTGCCATGCGCGCTGGGAATAATGGCAGTTGCAGTCCAACACATCTGGAGGGCACCAGATTGGGGACGGCTGTTTTCAATGAGGTGCACACATGTCACAGCAGCAGGCACCATCCTAGAAGAGGTGTTCGCCCTCCTTGCTCACACAGGAGGAAATTTTACTTCTTCAAACATTGGCTACCTGATTAATCAGGTGCTCCTGTCTATTCAGTTAATCTACCCAATTAATCAAATAAGAAACTGCGGCCCTATGTTAAAACCAGGCTGACTTTTTTAGAGAAGGAGTCTGATTTGCCCATCCACTGCTCCATGCAAGAAGTAGTCATGCCAGTGACAGCTGGGCCAGCGATCTGAGCCCATGATGGACTCGCCCTTGAAGACTCGGCCCCAGGGGTCTAAATTTCAGGTTGACTGGGAGGGAGGGGAAGGGGGAAGTGAAACAGGTAGGAAAACAAACCCTAAAAGCTAGTCAGATGAGCTGGCCCCAATAGAGAAATGAAAGTGAGTCAAGAGCAGGCATAGGTATTCCTCTTGAAGAAGTACACGTTCCAGCTGTTGAGTATTACCAAGCTATGGGCCTCCCTCCCACCCTTTCCCAGGGGCCCCCTGTCCTCCAGCAGGACTCATTCCTCTCCAGAAGACACAGACTGCAATATCCTTGCATGACAACACTAAGCAGAGTCATTTCAGTGGGGAACTCCCATCCAGAATACATTCTCTAATGGTGTAGAAGACTGTCCCTGTGAATAGCTCCTATAGAAACACTTAACGGCTATTGCCTTTCCTCACATGAAGGCAGCCGCACTCACCAGTCCAGCACTGTAATAGCCAGGGAGATATTTCTCACAGATTTGCACCAGGCACCAGAAAGCTTGCTGTGGAGAAAGACGGAGAAATTCTCAGCACAGATCACCTGGAAAATGAACCAGTACTATTCACTTTCGGAGAGCTAGCCTTTGACCTGGGGGCTTTTGCCTCCTCTGTCTTGGCCGCCATGTTTCCTTTAAGACACAGTGCAGGTGGCATGTGAGAGCAGACCACCAGAGGTGAAAAAACATGGCCACCGTCCATGAGTATCTGTGGGCCTCATCATTGTTTAACTGAGGGGTGAGAAACCCTAGGCCCTCCCAGAGTTCTTCAGACACTCCCTTTCCCCTGTCCCCACCCCTTTGCTCCCAACCATCGATTGTTTCGTAGTTTTTGTGCAGATTTCCCCCCATTCTAAAAGGTTGAAATGCCCCCCCTAAGGTTTGGTTACTGGCAGCAAGAGCATTAAGGCCCGATACGCTGGTATTTTGGGCCCTGCCCCTTTTGCCTTTGGCCCACCCGCCACTGGAATGCGGCCCCCGAGCGCTTCTCCAAAATTGAATTCAGCTCTTTGGCTGAAAGAGGTTCCTCATGCATGGTCTGCGTATACACAACCTCATGTGTAAACATGGTGGCTGCTGGTGCTGCAGCCCCAGGGAACAAAGTAGAGGAAGGTGCCAGGCCCCTGGCAGTGCAAAGGAGAGCTTCAAAAGGCACCGCTGCAGCAGAGTAGGAGCCGCTGAGTAGGCCTGGTGTGAAAGAGCCTCTTGCTGCCACCACCAAGACCCCAAAGAGTTCCGGATTTGTGATCCCCCCCACACACATTTCAACCTTCCGAAGTTCCCAATCTGTAGTGCTGTCCAGAATTCACCCGCTCCCTCCCCATGTGTCAGGGTTGGATCGGAGCCCATAGAGCCCCAAAGCAGTTCTGATTCTGAGAAAGAAATCGAAACCATGGGAGAGGAACCTGCGCGCTGTTCAGAGGCACCGCCGGAGGGAGAGCCCCTCCCTGATCACATTCTTGAGAGTGGTAGCGACCCTGGCAGGCAGGGGGAGGGACAACTGGAGCTTTGGGACACTAGGCACAGGGACAAGTGGGAGATGGAGGGCGCTGAGAGGAGGCACTCAGCCCGCTTGGCGCGACATCAACAGCCGTGCCCCAATGCCCCATGGGAAAGGGGTGGACTTTCACCTCCTAGCCTTTAAGTTCAGAGGCTTCCCGCCTTTACCCTCCAAACAGAGATCAACTGATTCACTAAGGCTAGAAACCCCTTGTAGGCAGCTCTCTTAAGTTTCCCTCATTAGGCTCATGCAATTAGCATCTGTAATCGTCATTAGGTTGAATGGAAATAAAGCCTTGGAAAAGAGCCCTATCGTCTGTGTGTTGATTCTGGCTACTTGAGGATTTCAGAAGGCAGCAAGGGCACTCCTGACACCATCCCTTTTTGAGAAGACCCAAGCTCTCAACCTGTTTGCTGCCCTTCCCTCCACTCCACATCACGGGGAAGGAGCGCCTCACCTCTGCGGGCATATGCATCAGGAGAACTGCAGCCACAGGTGCCTGTGCTTGGCAGTAGCCTTCTTCTGGCCGGTAGATGGTGTAGGCTTTCAGGATGCGGTAGAGGTCCTGCTGCCTGTGACAGAGAAGACAGATGAGGGCAGGGAAGGAACCCAGAGCCTTCCGCCTGCCTCCAGGACTGGGAGAGGTCATCTAGCCTTTGGGACTCCAGGGCGCCCCATTTCCAACCCAACAGACCTCCTCGCAGGACACAGTTGCAGACCCCATTTCATGTGGGTGCTTTATTAATCACAGGGCTTACAGAACAGTCAGGGGTTTCCAAGCCAGGGGCCACGATGCCCCTGGGATACCTAAGAGAGGGGCAGGCATAATCATGAGTGCCTTATTACAGGTGGGTCCTGCTACATCGGGCTGGAGATGAGGAGGGGCAGGAAAAGGAGCAATGGAGGAGGCAAGGCAGTGTGAATAGCTGTGAGAACTGGGGAGGCAGGGATGAAGCAGTTCCAGAAGGAGTCAGGCAGATACACCTAAGAGGATTTCTGTGGGTAGAGTACATGGGAATAGTCAAGGCCAGCCCAAAACATTATGCTGCCTGAGGCAGAGCAGCAAATGGTGCCCCCACCCACCCAAGTCAAGTTGCATAGTACCCAAAGTTAGTTGAGTTATTTTGGTACATGTGGCGGGAAATGCCATAGGCATCTCTCCCGCTCCATGGCAGTAGAAGTACAGTAACAAGGTAAATAACTAATTGCCTGCCCTTTTAGGACACCCAGCATTTGCTGCCTGAGGCAACCGCCTCACTCTGCCTCATGGTAGGGCTGGTCCTGGGAACAGTACACAGAGGGGGTGCAAGTTCATCAAGTTTGAGACACACGAGAGGAGCATGGCAGTCTCCCAAACCTAGATGGTTGATTGTTTCTGGCCACTGTAGCAAACACAGCCCCTGCTCTCACCCGTGGCCTCCCCGAGCTGCAAACATCTCGTGAAAAGGGAACTGCCTGTGTAGGTCTTTCTCAATCACATCAAGCCACTTGGGATCTCCAGACTGACGCTCCAGCTCCTAAGAACAGGGCAGACCAAGAGGGACAGGCTGAGAAATTTGAGGGAAAACAGGAAGCAGGCCTGGAAGACATCAGGGCCTGCTCCAGCAGGACTTTCCCTAACCACACCACCACTACAGGGCCACCTATCATCAACTGCCCTGTGGGAAGGATTTCAGGAGAGAGCAGGCAGCAGGCCAGCCTGGAAGACATCAGGCTCCTGTTCCCCTCCTCCCACCCCACACTCTCCCACAGGGCCATGTAGTATTCCTGATGACCCTTTCCATGTCACTATTGTTCATTGTGATTTCATTGATATATTTTGATGTGATTTATAAGCCGCCTTGGAAAAATTTGTAACCTGAAAGGCGGGATTCAGATCCTTTGCAATAAAACAAACTTTTATCAGTCTTCTCCCAGCTGAGAGAATCAAGTCCCCTTCCATCAGTACAGTGGTACAAGAAGGGACTTGGAAATACCTCAAATTTCCCCTGGTTATGATCCAGAAGATCCTTGCTGTTGGAAAGAAGTTGCCACGCTTTGGCACGGAGGGAAGAGGGAATCCCCTTCCGGCAGCGCAATTTCACCTGCAACAAGGTGGAAAAGTTAGTCATAAATACAGTACCAAAGCAAACAAAAATCACAAAACAAGCTGAGTAAAATACTGGTTGGGATCCTTCCCCCCAGTAACCAAGAACACAATACCCTCCCCCCGCCCACCCCCGGAGACTGATCTCTGCTCACCTTTTGGAATCTGCGTGACAGCCATTTGTCCCAGTGGGAAAACATGTCCAGCCACTTGAGTTCCCTCTGTCGAGCCACATCCACAGGGATGGCACTTTCACTGTAGCAAGAAAACGGGTGAGGAGGAAGCGGTATAATGAGTGAAGAAAAGGGCTGTGGGCACTGCCCAGGGCTGTGGGAGTTTTAAGAACTCTGTATAAATTGTGCAAATGTACTTATTTTGCAGAAATTATGCTGCTGGTGTTCAGAGGAAGGTTAAATGGCTATGCAATACACTGGAGCCCCCAGCCTCTCTTCCAGCTTCGGGGGTTGACAGAGACACAGCTAAAAGCCCCTCCTTGAAAGAGGCAAATGATGTAGCCATATTGAAGAGAAACGTAAGCAGCTACCTTATTCTGAATCAGAACACTGGTCCATCTAAGACCGGGGGTGGTTTTTAAAAATTATTGTTAATTTATATCCCACCTTTTCCCCTCTTGCAAGGAACCCAGGCAGCTTATATAGTCCCCCTCCTCTCCAATATCTTCACAACCACTCTGTGAGGTAGGTTAGGCTGAGAGTCAGTGACTGACCCAAAGCCACCCAGTGAGCTTCATGCCCAAGGGGGAACTAGAACCCAGAACTCCTGAGTCCTAGTCCAAGACTCTAACCACTACACCACACTGGTTCTACAACACCACACTACCACTACAACACACTGGTGTTGAACCTCTTTCAGCCCAAGGGTTTCAGAGATGATCTCGAGGGCTGGGCCAAAAGACCAAAATACAAGCATATTTTAGCTTAAAGCTCTTCCTGCCAGTAACTAAGGCTCAGGAGAGGCATTTCAAACTTTTAGAATAGGGTGGGGGAAAGAGGGAGGGAGCAGGGCCCTCTGGGGAATCCCTGATGGCTGGATTGTGACCCCTGAGGTTCTGCACCTCTTACCTAACCCAGTGACTGACAGTGACTCTCCAGGGTTTCAGGCAGAAGTCTTTCCTAGCCCTGCATGGGGATGCCAGAACCTGGGACCTTCCGCATTCAAAGCAGGTCCATATTCCCTGTGGACAGGGGCTCCCCCAATCCCTTCTGCTCAGAGCAGAAGGAGCAACCCACTAAGCAGGTCACAAACATCCTCTGAGCTGGCACACACTTGGCACACCTCACCCTAAACATGCCTTCGCACTTTCAACTACACTTTGCTAAAGAGAAGGCAGATAGCCATTCTGTCTCTTAATACCCCTTTCTCACTGTACACACCCAGCATCAGGTGCCATGCTTGGAAAAATCCTGGATTAGACTTCGGCTAAACTCTCTACCCTTGCCGTACAGCTTCCAAAGGGATTATGGGAAGAGAACACCAAAAAGAACCAATGCGGTTCCCTCCTACGTCACCCTTAGCCCACTTTGAGATCATATTCCTCGACAGGTCCCATGTGTCAGAACGTTTGTGGTTTCTCACTATCCATTCCTGCCTCCAAGCTCACTGGCTGTGTACGTCAGCACACCTGCATAAGCCTCACGCCACATTCAGCTTCCAAAGTTAAAACAAAAAGGCTGTTTGGGTCATGGCGACTGAAATCAGAAAGCCCTTCAGCTCATTGTGACTCAGTATTTTCTGGGCTTTCCATGAGTGGGTATGCTGGGTGACGAGGTGGGAGAATCAACCTGATGCTTGTAGGAGAAAAAAAATTGAAAGGTGTCCCCTTTCACATGCAACACCCTCCCACCACCCGCCCACTTCAGTCAAGGGGCCTTGGGAAGGTGATCATACGGAAGGATCTGGGCAGGGCTCTCTTTAACAGAAGGCAGCAAGAAACAGGAAGGGTGGCTTGCCAAACAGGAAGCGGTGGGGCTGTTTGACTGAAAAGAAAAGGCCAGGGAAGAAGGAGTTTGGGTGGGAGAGAAGAGAAAGAGTCTTCATCTCCCACAGCCATGCCAACAGAAAGAAGCTGGTGGCTGGTGCTGTTGTGGGGCTCCCATTCTCTACAAAGACACCCAGGTGCCTCCAGCACTATTAGGCCTGGCATAGGCCCAACTGCAAAGAAGCCAGAGGCCTGCCCTGGCCAACTAGCCTCTACTCAATTTCCGACTCTAGTGCAGCGTCGTGAATAGAGCCCTGGGCTTGGCCATTATTCCCATGTCAAATGTGTATCCTGCTCTTCTTCCAAGGAACTAGGAGCAACACTGAGCGCGGGGGGGGGGGGGGGATATTCCACTGAATCCCCCACAACTATCTTGTGAGCAGCTTGCCCAAGGCTGCCAAAGTGGGAGTTGCCAGCAGCCAAGTGGCCAATGGAATCCTGGTTCTCCAGATCTGTACCCAACACCTGAGCTATAGGTTAAAAGCCTGACCTATCCACAAAACTCACTGGGTAGACTCCAGGTGTGTGTGGAGGAAGAAGCCCTATTTCATAGCTCTAAGCAGTGGTGGGGTTCTCCAGATGCTCTGGCCTACAGTTCTAGCCAGCACAGCCAGTGGTGAGGGATGATGGGAGCCATAGGTGAAGACATCTGGAGGCCCTTGAGAACTGAAGAGACATATTATAACTAAATGCTGAGCCATGAGAATAAGGTGGGGAAGAAAGCTAAATCTGTAACAATAAACCCTGAATCCTGGCTCTGATCTGCTCCTGAACAACTCAGGAATCCCAGCCTCTCTACTCCAATCTGAAATTGTCCCCAATGAACCACAGTTAACACAACTGCAAAGGATGCTGGGAGTATGGTCAAGTTCCTTCAAGGAGCAGCCTTCCCCTTTTCAGGTATAACTCAGTTTGGCCCCTCGCACCAGCAGTTCTATTCCCATTGGCTACTGTTTGCTTTGTCATCCTTCCTCAATAGCTGGCTTTCCTTGGGGGGTTCCAGCTCCATAAGCAGCTGAAAGATGACAGAAGGGAGTACAGATGGTTGGGCAGGAACAGCAGCTAATCCACATCCAAGGGAAGCTTCAAACAATTGGTTCTCCCCCTAGGCAAAGAAAAAACCATAGCCCATGAACAGGCGCGCGCGCACACAAGCTGGGGCGGGGGACAACACACAACCTACTCCCTTAGCACAGACACCCTCTATTACTATCTACTATTCTGCAGATGAACACACATAATCAGCAGACTGCAAAACCACCCAGAATTTGCACTTGTCAGACTAGCAATGAAAAGCACATTCCACACTTGAAATCAATGCTACAAAGCAGGCCTGCCAGCACAAACACATCTTTCCATATTTAAATTTAAAAGAACTTTTCTTTCTGGCAAAATCTGGAATGCTTGCATCGTTACATCTTATAAAGGGCTTTAACAACAGGGATCATCAGACAAACTCCTGGACATCAACCGCCTGTTACTCATGATAGCTTACAACCCCACCCACGCCAGGTTCAAGAGGAGAATACCTCCATTTGCCAGCAGTTGGGGAGTAACAATAGGAGAAAGTGATCACCACCCTGCCCTGAATTCAGGCTTCCCTTGGGCATCTGACTGGCGCCTGTTGAAGACAAAGGGCTGGAGCTCATGGGCCTCCCGTCTGAATCAGAAAGGCAGTTCTTATGTACTTAAAATGATGCTACCCACTGAGAAAAGACGATTGGCATCTGATGAGGTTTTCCTCATCAAACCTTGAGGTCAGCAAATGTCTTTAGAATGACAGCAGATTCAGAGACAGCTACTGAACCTTGGGTTAGCAGCCAACTGCACATCACAATTACAGTTATGCCCATTTCTATTCCAGCCTTCCCCCTACCTGGCACCCTCCAGATGTGTTGGACAGCAACTCCTGTCATCCCCAGCCAATAATGGGAGTTGCCGTCCAACACATCTGGAGGGTGCCAGGTGGGGGAAGGCTGGAATAGATAACACATGTGCATTGTTTACATGCCTGAGGAAGTCAGGCCAACGGAGAGACACTGTTCCCCCATCCTCACCTTATCAGCATTCTAGGGTGACCGTGCAAGTTAAAAGGCATCCTTCATTCTCCATCAATCATTGCAGCCTTGGTATTAGCACCCAGGAAAGTGGGACAAGTTGTAAACACTGGGCTTAACTGTGTGATTGAAGGCCACAGACAGTGGCCTCCCCATACAGCTGCAGGTCCTGCAAGGTAAACTTTTTAATCCAAAGGTGAGGGGATAGGCAGCTAGGATGGCATGACACAGTGGAGGGGAGGGCTGGGGAAGAACAAGGGGCACAAGTTAATTGGCAGAGATCAAAAGCTCCTCTAAAGTAATAACATATGCTTTTTCTGACCCTCTTGCACAAGTGCATTCTCATAACCACCTCACCCCAATTCCAGCCCCATACAGATGGCAAGCTGCTTTTAAACCTACTGGGAGCTTAAAAAGGTGGTTGTAACTGAGATTTGGGGGAGTAGCAGTGCTGTTCAAAAGACACAAAGAGAAGCCAAGCCTCATGCGTGAATGTCTACTCCTCACAAGACACCTCCCTCAATGCTTCTTCAATAGCCAAAGCTGTACGTGCTTTACTGAGAGCCTGAAGGCCATTAAGAGCAGCCAGGTGGGGCAAAATGAGCAGTCCATTCATCCCTGCATCCCATATCCAAGGAAGACTAGGAAGCGACAGAGCAGTAATGAAGTAGTTCATCCTCTCGTTCCCTCCCACTCGTTAGAAGACTGAGGGAGACTTGGGGTTGTTTCCTTTGGATGCACAAGTTAATAACTCCTGATGTAAAGATCCTACATGAATTTGTCTAATCCTTGGCCAGCCCACATCCTGAAGCAGAGAGTTCCCTTGTCATCTCTCTCCCTATCCCACCACAAATGCATTTGTGGGACTATTTGAAAGGGATGGCAACTGGAGTAAGTCACAAACCAAGGATTCAGGGGGTGCATACACACACACACACACAACTGAAAAGTCATAGAAAGATTATCTGGATTCACACTCCTGTGGCTGAAGTGCACTTGACTTCCTCCAAAGAAGTGGACATAGCACATTCCTTCACCTCCAGCTGGGAGGGGGACCTGAGTACACAGTTAGGACATGTTCTGATCCTCTGGAGAACCAGTGTGGTGTAGTGGTGAGAGTGATGGACTGGGAGCCGGGAGAGCTGGGTTCTAGTCCCCACTTGGCCATGGAAGCTCACTGGGTGACTTTGGGCCAGTCACAGACTCTCAGCCCAACCTACCTCACAGGGTTGTTGTTGTTTTGAGGATAAAACTGAGAGGAGAAAGATAATGTAAGCTGCCTTGGGTTCCTTGCAAGAGGAAAAAAGCCAGGATATAAATACAATAAATAAATAAATAATGCTACAACAAGACTCACACCCCCTCCACACACACCATGTTTGGGACAAAGACTGGCACACAAGAAATATAGACACTCAGCCACAATGAGTAATACAAAAGAGCAGCTATCGCCCTTCCAATAAAGCCACACACTCAGAGAGGTGGTTCTGATTTCAGGCCAAAGGCAGCAGCATCCAAGCTAAAGAGGAAAAATAGTTATGGAAACAAAGGACAGAGACCCAATCCCAGTCATGTTTGGCCTGGAGAAATGAGTCACTCAGCATAACAGAACGATTGCACTGAAATGTTAGGGTTTTGGAAGACACAATCAATTGGGGTGGTCTAAAACAGTTCCCACCTAATTCATCTGACAAATTAATTAATTAATTTAATTTCCAGCCTTTCTTCCTCCTTAAGGAACCCAAGGCAGCATACATAATCCTCCTGCTCTCCATTTTAGCCTCACAACAAACCTGTGAGGTAGGTTGGGCTGAGAGTCTGGCCCAAAGTCACCCAGCGAGCTTCCATGACTGAGCGGGGACTAAAACCTGGACTTCCCAACTCCCAGTCCAACACTCTAGCCACTACACCACACTGGCTCTCCAAAGGATCAGGACATGTCCTAAATGCGTACTCAGGTCCCCCTCCCAGCTGGAGGTGAAGGGATGTGCTATGTCCACTTCTTTGGAGGAAGTCAAGTGCACTTTGTTAAGGTCACCCTACAAACCTGGCATATGGCAAGCACAGGATGCTGAATTACAGTCAGAGGCAAACAAGGATTTTGTCTAGAGCGAGATGGTCTCACAAATCCTCTCAAGCCTGTTACACCTAATCAGGAAAAAAAGTATATCATACTCCCAGAAAATCATAAACCAGAGACAGCACTCACCAAACCAGAAAGATACCATTCAAGAAGTTTGATAGACCTACAACTGTGGTTGATGCCTAAATGGTGGCCATGCCGTCACGGTAGTGCTTCGGAAAAGGATCCCTCCCACCTTTATAATTCTGTTAAGTACATCCAACCCCCAGCTCACCTTACCCAGGATGAGAGCTAGTGCCCCTAGGGGAGGAAAGATACATACTCCATTCCCAGCATCCTAGCCCAGGATGGAGTAGTGCCCATCACCAAACATCTTGCTGAACTCCTTTGACTTAAGATAGAAGTCTAACAGACTAACACCTTCTATTGAACGTGGGAAGGCCATCGTCTTGGTGCCAATACTTACAGTTGAACAGAGTATTGGCTGCCCCCTAGGAAGCCGTATTTGTCGGTCTTCCGGTATGCCAGTCCATTGATCTCCGAATCCGAACCGAGGGAGCTAGCATCATCAAGGAATCCAGGGCCAGTCAATGACTCCAATGTGCCAGACATGAGGCTGACAGAATCCAAGTAGCTCAAGGTGTCAGGAGCTGGAGGGGGCCTAGATGCCAGGGGCCCCAGACTATACTGGGAACCCATGTCCTGGGGTGGCTGAGGGGTGGAAAGATCATGGGGAGCCAAACCCTCCGGAGTTGTGGGCGGAGTCTTCTCTGGTGGCGTCACAGGGCTAGGTGCCACCACCACCACCGTTGGTGACGCGGGCTGAACCGGGACGGACTTCAGCGTAGCCTCTTTAGGCAAATCCACAGGTGATGACATCTTCCCAACATCATGGGATGATATCACTGACGTTCCATTTACTGTTACTGTGGCAGGCATGGGTGCCACCGAATTGGCCACAGGTACCATCTCCTCAGAAGGCCTGTCTCCCACTGGAATAATGTCTGCAGCTATGGCATCAGATCCCACCTGTACAGGAGGTGCCACACTGCCATTATCGTTGGCCTCGAGCGACATCTCTGTGGTCCTCACGGTTAATGTCATCTCTGCAGCAAAGCACGGTACTACTGTTGTGGTGCTGGTCATCAAGGTTGCTTCCACGGTTTCCATTGTTACTGCCTTGGTTGTTGCCAGGGGCAAAGCTGACATGCTGTCTCCTGACACTCCTAATGCCACAGGAGCTGGGCCCATTCCTTTCAGAGTATGGAGAACTGAACGATGGGCGTTATAACGAGGTGGGGGTGATGGGGGATCCCCAGAACCGGTCTCCATAACAACAATGGCCCCTTCCCCCCCAATGGGGGGGATGCGGCCTAGTTGCCCAGCCAAAGCCTGAACTATGGTGAAGGGGGGGGAGGAAGCTCAAAGCCTCGCGCTCCCCCCCGCCTAGACGGCAGCAGCAGTAAGAGAGGCAACCACCCCAAGCTGCGCACGCACCTCCAGACCGTCCAGGCCGGAATTCAGCCAATGAGCGTCAAGGAGGGACATAAATTTAGCCAATCACGAAAGAGGAAGGGAAAGGGGAGGCAAGGGCCTGGTGACGAAGAGGAGAGCTGCGGAGAGACAACCAATCGGAATAGAGCGGGACATGGTACACAGCCAATCCGTCAGGGGAATTAGAAGACGGAGAAGAAAATGAGGAAGGGCGGCGATAAGGAACTCACTCAAAAGGTGGGACTAGCGGAAAGCACCCGCCAATCAGAGATAGCAATTCAGAACCAGCAATCCATTTTCTTACCGAGAGGCCGGGGAAGCTAGACCAATCGGAATGGAGCTGAGTGTAGTCATTTAAAAAGGAAAAGAAGGTGTGCGCTTAAACAATCATTCAGCCAATAAGAAGAAGAACCGGCAAGATTCTCCAATCACCGGCCCGAGCGAAAATTAACCATCTAAAGTCACGAATGCACGTGACGTTTATAGGCGGCCAACGAGAAAAGCGACGGTTCCTGTCAAATCAAGGGGCAGCCTGAGGCGTGACCTTTGATGAGTAGCGTGCTAGTGAACCAATGGAATGCCAAGATGTGGATATGAGCGCGAACATTTCTGACGTTAACCAATCCAATGAAAGGCCAGAGCCTCTTCATGCAGGCGTGCGAGGTGTTCCAGGATTAGCCAATAACGACCGACGGGGGCGGGTTCGACGTTTAATTGACGTTCTCCTGTGCCAGTTAAGGAAACGCATTGGTGGTTGGGAAGGGGGTGATGGGGAAGATAGATTGATTGAAATATGATTGGCACCAAGGTTGACGAATGGGAGGCGAGGGGAAGCGCCCAACGTGAATAACGTTTTAGGGGATACCGCCCACAAGTTCTTTACAAGAACTTGACCAAGGCCCCAGCAGCGCTCATGTCGGCCAGCCACGGTGTTCTGCAGGGCGCGACGCTCCCGGGGCCCTGTCTCCAGCAAGAGGAGGGGCCCTTAATGCAGGCACAGTGCTGGCTAGGCAGGAAGCCGTGGCTTTCTCGTACGGTGCAATCCTCTGCATGTTTAGAGAGAAAGAAGCCCTACAATTCCCAGCATGCCCGAGCTAGCCATGCTGGCTGGGGCATGCTGGGAATTGTGGAACTTTTTCTCTCCCTAAGCATGCATAGGATAGCCCCCTTAGTCTCTCTTTCTCCCCTTTGCCCCACGTATTTAGTCTGTTGCTAAATCATATTGCTCCTTCCTTTACAAAAACATGGTACTTGCTCTCTGCCCCTTCAGTGAAAACTCTCGTCCGTGCCCTTGTCATTTCTCACCTTGACTATTGCAGTTTTCATCAGTGGCGCTGCTAAGGCCGGACTATGGGACGCAGGTCTGGGGCCCTGCAGTCCAGGGAGTACTTAAAGGGGCCTGGGGCCTCATTGGTGGCAGTCACTGCAACCTCTAATTTTTGTTGTTTTTCTTCCTTTTAATGGAGCGTGTATGCAGATTGCCTGCCCTTTTCAGTTGCTGTGCCTCTGGGCCCCACATGGGCCCCAGAGGCACTCAAGACCGACAAGGGCAGGCATGGCTGACTGGTGCTTCGCTTCACGCATCCACTCTGTAAAAAGGAAAAAGGAAAAGAAGTTGCAGTAACTGCTGTCACTGCCAACCACCTAATTTTGGAGGGGAGAGGACTGACCACAGGGGAAAGAGGAGGACTTTGTCCCTCTTTCTTTCTTTCTTTCTTTCTTTCTTAAAAGCTTTTTACAGAGGTTTGAACGCACTGGAGCTGGAACTGTAAAAGGTTTGAAAGATGGGAAGGAAAAAGGGATCTGTGTGTGTCTCCCCCCACTCCCACAGTTTACCAGGTGATGGGCAGTGATGGGAAGAAATGGGTCCCCTTTATATTTATTTTTTCTCATAAAACAAAATAAAGAAGGAACCTACTGTATTCCTTTCTGCCACCAGGTACAGGTGGGGGGAGGTGGGGAGAGAAAGCAGTGTAGTGGGGGTGGGGTACAAAGGCCATCATGCCCAGTGCCTTCTTGAACCCAGCGGCGCCACTGGGCTTCATCTTCTCTCTGGCCTTCCATTGTCTCACCTTCATCTGCTACATCCATCCAGCGCTCTGCTGCCAAAATTATTCACCTTTTTCATCATTCTGGCCATAACCACGCCTTAAAATCCCTCTCCTGTCCTGCACCCGGATGCTGCACAAGCTTCTTATTCTTACCTTAATAGTCCTGCATGGCCTTGTCTCTCCTTATCTCTCTGTGCTCAAATTGCCACACATCCCTTCCTGCGACCTTTGTTCGGCTGGCTCCTCAAACCTTCAGCTGTCTAAAGGTCTCCCACTCCCTGGAATAGTTCTGCCCATTTTCCCTTGCTGCCACTTATGCCTGGAAGTGCCTCTCAGAATGCCTCTGCGTAACCACATCCAGTATTTCCTTTTAAGTCCTCCCTTAAAGCTCACCTTATCCAGGAAGCCTTTGGATCATCTCCTTAGTCCTTGTAGCTTATTGGAATTAAGCCAAACTACATGTAATTGAAATAATCACCTATTCTTCCCCTGCTCACCCATGCTTCCATTTCCCTCCACCCTCCTCTGTTATTTCCCTGTGTCTATTTTAGATTGTAAGCCTCAGCCTCACCCTGTCATACTTGTTCTTTGTAAAGTGCTATGTATATAAATGGTGCTATATAAATAATATTACAAAGAGAGAATACTACCAATAATAATAGTGTTGGTCTCTTCCCTTCTTTTGTACAGCCAAACTAATTTTAGGTGTGCATAGATTTACATGACTATAACACACATTATATGGTTTCACCGTTTTTTCTCAGATACTTAATTTGCTTTCAAGAGCTCTGCAGTAAGAAATTCAAATGGTCAATGTACCACTTCCCCAGTATTGCCTCTCCTTGCTAGGAAAAGCTGTATCACTTAGATAGGAACATAGGAAGCTGCCCTATACCGAGTCTTGCCATTGGTCCAGATAGCTCAGTATCTACAACACTGATTGACAGCAGCTTTCCAGGGTTTCAGACAGGAGTCTTTGGGGACTGAACCTTGGACCTTCTGCATGCAAAGCATGCGCTCTTGTCTTGAGTTATGGCCCTTCCCCAAGATATCTGTCATACAGCAGTTAGACACAGGAGCATTTGGAGGACATACGTGTGCACAGGGGAAGGACCACAGCAGAGAGAGCACGTGCATTGCACACCAAAGGCCCGAGGTTCAATCCCCAGCTTCTCCAGGTAGGGCTGTTGCCAATCAGTGGAGACAATACTGGGTTAGAAGGACCAATGGTCTGGCTCGGTATAAGGTCGCTTCTTATGTCCCAAGGTGCCAGAAGTCCCAAGCTTGATTCCCAGGCTGGGAGTACAGAAGGTACATCACTAGGCTAGCAGGGAATATCTTCTTCCATCTTGGGCATGTGTCCAAGAGGAGGATGTGTCAGCTCAGCATGGGTAGTTGGAAAATGCCTAGAGTTTCAGGTTACCCTGAGCTGAGTTGATGGGCTCTAGCCCTCCTGCACTTTTCTCCATCTTATCAAAACTCTCAGGTTCCTCTGTCCTCCCGTCAGCACATCTCACACAAATCATCACCAGCACTGCAACAGCTGCTTTTTCCTGCTAATTCCATTGTTCCCTCTTTCAGTGAGTTTCTTTGCTTTTATGTCTCCCCCCACTTTACCACTCAATCTTTCAGTCTTTCACACCCATCTACCCTTCTCCAAAATAGGGCCCCCATGTCTTCTCCATCACGCTGCTCCATCGCAGCTCCCCTGTTGCTAAATCGTTCCTTTCCCTCATTGAATGCCATATTCTGCCATTCTGCAGCAGTGAGTGGGGAATCTACCATGATGTGAGGTTTGAGCCTACTGTCGATGGCAAGTCTGGTCAATAATTCTGTCCGCTTTTAAAGCAGGAGGCCCCCGATCAGCAGTTAGGTTTATGAGAGGGCCTTTGAGGAAGGAACATAGGAAGCTGCCTTCTACTGAGTTAGACCATCGGTCCATCTAGCCCAGTATTGTCGACACTGACTGGCAGTGGCTCTCCAGGCTTTCAGGTGGGAGTTTTTCCAGCCCTACCGGGAGATGACAGGGATCGAACCTGGGACTTTCTGCATGCAAAACATGTGCTCTGCACTGAGCTATGGCCCTTGTTCTCCAAATTTAAGGGGCTTCTTTAGAATTTCAACCTGGTACCTCTTGCCCCCAAAGCAAGAATCATATCCCTAGACCAACAAGCGAGGGATTCACCATTCCCCCAAAACAGACTGCCAATGAGATGTTTCTGTGGCTACAGCACCATCTTCGTGCCTCTTTTGCCTCTAGATTGGCAGTTGTGGTACCCGGAGGACTGGATTTCTCCCTGGAATCTCTAGCTGCCGATCCCCAGATAAGGAAGAAAGCTGAGCTTGGAATAGCTGCAGGAGCTTATGGCTTTCGGCCTACAGTTTTCCCTCTCTCACATCCTCTTTCCACTCTCAGCCTTCATCGCGACACAGTGGGTATAATTGGGGTTCTTTAGAAGGGAAATTGCGGAGTCAGTGGATGAAGCAGAGGGATGAATGGACAGAGCCTGCTTGCAATGGCCTGGGTTGAGGAAAGAAGCTCAGATTGCTATCTTTAGGAGCCTCTACTCCTGCCTGAGTGTCTCAGTCATCAGTGACAGCTGGGGCCAACAATCCCAAAAAGGAAATTTTCTCAGGGATACTGGATACCCTTGCCTGAGAGTGAGGGAGGAAGGGTGGGGGAAAGGGACTAAGGAAAGAAGGAGTCTATTCATCCCGCTTTCTGCACTTTAACACTGATGTGTGAGGCCTTCGAACAGCCTGCCCTCCAGATGTGCTGACCTACAACTCCCCTATGGGGAATGCAATCCAGAACATCTGGAGAGTGGCGGCCTGAAGACGGCTGCCTTAGAACCTGTCTTGGGACAGAGGGCCAGCATCAGTTGCCCTTTCCAGCAAGTACCTGCGGGTGTTCCTTCCCCACCCCCCACCCCCACCAGTCAGGTGTCCAGTTGGGCTTAGACTGACCCTTAAGTTAAAGTTAGCTTCCAAGTTAAAGGCTCACGGGTTAGCTTTTTAAGTTTCAGGATGAGAACTTGCTTTTTGTACTCTGCAAAGCTGAGCGTATCAAATAATCAGACAAAATATCGCCAAAGTGAACTCCAGATCCCTGAATGTCATCAAAGAAGAAAAGAAAAAAAAACTTTTCTGCAAAGCCTTTGGCATAATCTCTCTGTAACTAACCCTGCAACTAGTGACTGAAATTAATACATATTCTTCTCCTGTCTACACCACCTTCATTACCTCCTCCCACATTCCTCTCCTACCTCTCCTGTGTCAAACTTAAACTGTAATCATCTCGGGGCAGGGACCTGGCCTCATATACTTTCTAAAGCACCCTGCATATTGCTGACACTATTCAAGGAATAATAATAATAATACATTGTGTCTTGACAAAAGAGAAGATGAACCTAAATAGGAGCAGAGGCTCTTGCTGCAATGAAATTGGGTGGGGCAGGAAGTTAGGAAGCCGGGGTACAACAGACCCCTGGGTTAATAAGATTTTTTGAGTTAGGAACTGTCCAGCCCAATATACCTTTCCCTTCTCCAAGAAAGGAGTTGGCCCGTTTGCGTTCCTCTGGAGTCTATTTCTGGACTCTGGTTCCCCCCCGCCCTGCAACCCTGGAGCCAAACTTGAAGATGTGGCTATAGTTAGCTGCCCCGCCTCCCGCAGGGGGAGTCTATATAACCCCAGGGGAATTCTCAGCCTGTGTCTAGGCTGCTTGCCCTTCTGGCCCTTGGGACATCCCCACCGCACCCGCTGCTGTTCATCCACCTGCCTGCCTGCTGAGAAAAAATGGTAAGTGGAAGAGAGAGAAAGGGTGCAGGCACCAAAGGTCCCTAAGGAAATTAGGTGCAGAGGAAACTGGCAGCTGGCTTCTTATCCAGGCTAGTGGAAATGTACAAAGAGGAGAGAAAATGAAAAAAAGTGGGGGGGGAGCATCAGTTGATCAATCTATTGATCTGCTTTCTTTTATTTCAAAATAGAAGTGAGTGTAAGACTATGGGTTACATCAGCAACCTTTCAAATTGTCTTGCTGAAAGGTGTCCATTCAACAAAAGATGTTGGACAATGCGGGGAGATCCCCTTCCTGGTTTTCCTTAAATTTTCTGGCACAACAAAAAGTGTCTTATAGGCCTCTCTTGTCTTTTGTTTCTCTGTCTCCCCCGCACCCCTTTTCTGTTACACACATAAATCTATCCATTTCATTTTCTTTCGACTTATAAATTTCCCTGTCTGGGCAGAAGAAATATTGTGTTCAGGGGATACTTTGGAGCTATTGAAGACAGTCTGGGAGAAGCCATATGAGTTGGAAAGCTGGAGAGCAGCTGAGATAGCGGGGTGGGTGTGTGACAAGGGGAAAAGAACTTTGGAGAGGTGAAGGTGGACCAGGGTGCAGAATGTCATATTAGGGATGATGATTCAACACTTCTCTGAATTGCAGGTCCTTCACTGTCCCCCACTGAAACTTGATCTTGAAACTGGACTCCTCCCCCCACCATCTCTCTCCCTTAATATCCCATTTCCATTGCTCGGCTATGCACCCCGAAACCTGCTGGTGAATGCATCATGCTCTTCTTGAATGTTGCAGCAGGGTGCTTTACCCAGCCTGGAATCAGTTGGATCCCCTTCTGGCTGTTTTCTTTTTGAAGGAGCAAACGTTAGCTGAGCGACTGCTGAGCAGACAGAAACCTCAGGAGTCACATTCCTGGAGGCACAGCAAGATCCAGACAAATGGAGCCAGCATCAAGGGGGACAGTGGAACCCTTCCTATTTTTGGAACAAGAAACAAAAGGAATATACTTTTTTCCTTTGCCCTGGAAATCTCTTTGTGTGACTTGAAATCTCACCAGACATGCACACACATCCAATTTTACTGAGAGGCACATCCTCACTGTCAGAGGGTGTCAGCCTTCTCCAGCCTGGTGCCCCCCATATGTGATGGACTACAATTTCCATCATCCCCAGCCAGCTGGGCCTTTGGGAGTTGTAGCCCAGCACATCTGGAGGGCCCCAGGTTAAGGAAGGCTGCATCTCCATCTCTTACTTTATAGTGCAGGGATTCCTGAAGTGTTACGAGGCATATTTGGGAGGTTCTGGTCACTTCTTAGGCAGTACTGCAGGTTGATCAAGAAGCCACCACCCCTTAGGCTCCTGTTTTTCTTCTTGCTCCAAACCTACTTTCAAAGGAATCAGGAGTGCCATTTTGTGAATTTGTGCTTTGGTACATTTGGATCTCCAAATCCCCTTCTACCCATGCTTTGCCATTCCTTGTGCCACTTTGGAATGTTCCGGAACTGGCCCCCTTGTCAACTGTCACCACTTGAGGGCCAAGTTGTGATATCATCCCACCCCCAGTAGCGATGGGCACATTGTAAAAGTACTGGGAATGCTCTATGGTATCTCCAGATGATTGTGCTTTGCCATGTCCTGGTTTGGCCCTATGCTTAGATGCGGATCATAAGGAAGCATAACTGGTGGGAATGGGGAGCCAACAGCTGTTCTAAGCAGCAGGTGATAGCTCCTGGGCCTGTAGATCACAATCACATAATTAAATACGTACATACGCATGCAGACTCATAGAGACACACACACATACATACATATTGATATATAATCAGAGTAGCATTGTTCAAAGAAGACGTATGGTGGACTAAGGTTGGAAGAGAAAACTGGTGGAAAAGAGGGTAAATCTCTCCTCTGGTTGGCTTTTCACATACAGGGCAGCGCTCAGAAAGCAGCTAGAGATATTTACATTGTTGTTTTGTGGAGCTCCTCCCCTCCCCCGAACCTGCATGCTATTACACACATCAGCTCTGCATTGGTAGCATTTTCTGGTGCACTTCTTATTTGTCACCAAATAATGTTTGCTCACTCAAGTTCTATTTGCCCAAACTGTCTTTCTACAGGAAAATATCACACCACGTATTATTAACATCTATGTCTTTATTACCATAAAAATAGTTTTTGTAAGCTAAAATATGTAGACAATTTCAAGAGACATAAGCAATTTGCTGAGCATGACACATCCACACCCATATCAGGCTGATAAAGATTAGTTGCCACAAATCTCAAGTAGAGATTTTGGGGTGGAATCGCAATCATTATCTACTTCAGCCCCATGATCTGAAGCAGGAGTTGCTGGTTCTGCCATTTCTCAAGCTAAAACGTGTGATTTCTCAACAATAACAAATGTTTTGAGTTTGTTCCTCAAAGGCTCTTTTTTTCTCCCAGTTTTTCAACTCATTGTGGTAACTATATGGCCTTTTTAGCATCCAAAGAAACAATGGTGGCCTGGTCCGTTCTATCACTATTTAAAGCTATCAGATCAGCAACGAATCTAAGGTTATCAGCCCCCTGTCGATGTTTGATAAGTCTCACCTGATCTGCTTCAATGAGTGTTGTAATAACTTCTTGAAGTCCATTAATTAATGCTAATTATTAACAGCACATTAATATTGTAATATTTATATTAATTAGCAAATAGGCTGAAAATTTGCACAATGATATGATCTTTGCCAGACTTAGGGATCATAGTGATATAAGAATCATTTAATGAAGACGGGAGAGGGAGATTGGAAAATATGGTTATAAAGATGATGTAGGAATATTTATTTAAAAGTGAAAATGGTTTCCAGATGCATTTTTTCCTGAGACAGAAATGTATACAATTATCAAAAAATGCACTTAATTATATTCAGCAACCTCGTCAATATTTAATTCCCTAGAAACCTGCAGAAGGTATGGTCCCTTTCCCACCCTTAATAAAATGTCATGTATTTTCATGCTATGTATAAAGTGGCTATTTATCCATCACCAAAAAAGAGGACAAAAGAACATGACAGATTTGCATAACATCAGCATATGCTAATTTATAAGTATAGGTGCAGAATTAGAAACAATTACTATGGTTTAAATGAAATACAATATATCTTGCCCTAATGGGGAAGACTGTGAAAAGATGACCTGTGTGCGCCTCAGTCTGCTGCCCAGGTGCTAACCATTGACGGGCAACTTCAAGGGACCTGCTGCTCTCCTCTCCTTCTTCTTATGGTTCTTTATCTTTAAACAAGGTGTGGACCCTTCAAATAGAGGACACCTTCAAACAGACGACTGTCCTCAAACAGAGGCAGGACACTTGGCCACTCTAATTCTGATGGAGTGCTCTGATCCTGAATTCCCATCTTAACCCATTACAGGCACCCAAGAAGGCAAAGAGAAGGGCAGCAGCAGAAGGAGGAAGCTCAAATGTCTTCTCCATGTTTGACCAAACACAAATTCAGGAGTTCAAAGAGGTAAGAAAAAAGGGAAGAGATGGAGGAGGGAATGAATTTGCTGGGGAATATAATATATATGGTGGGGCCATCAGAGTTGGACTCTGTGGCTAAGTCCAGGGTTCCACTCAGCAAAATGACCAGAAGAGCCTTACCACATTTTGGAATAATGTGCTGGCTTACCACATTTTGGAAAAAGTGAAGTAATACACACTACCATCTAAAAGGGGCAGGGGGTCCCATAAGACCATTTGCAGTAAATGAAGTCATCTACGTTGCAGTCTAAAGAGTGGGGCATAAGAGCTTTATGTCCAGGGTCTAAAATGATCTAACTGTGCCACTGAACATACAGGACATAATGTTGTCCTTAAAGCTTACCTGGATTATTCAGTGCAGAATTTTTATCTGCTCTTTGAGGAAGTTACTGACCAACTGGGGAATTTTTAGATGCAACAAACAATGACAGTTAAATGTTTGGAGAGAACCTGGTTTATGTGGACATGTATGTCTAGGTCAGAGAGCCAAAGGCCACAGAAGGGAATATAAATTAAATTTCTTTGAGTTCAACAAGGCTGGGGAGGTACATAGGAAGGAAAGGCCGAGATATGTGGAAGAATTTGCTGACTGTACTGTGCCTTCGGTGTCTGTGGAGTTCTCATCTGTGGACATTTAAAAACAGCAAAACATGGATAGTCACTCATGGCAGATTAAGTATGTACAGTTGATCCTTTAACAATTGGGGGACCACAGCTTCTGAAATCCCATCTAACAGATTTATGTGGAGGCCCACATCTCACTAATCTTCCTTTCCTAAACTTCACTTGAACCTTTGTACAGTTCAGATTCTGTCAAATGTTGCTAATGGTAGAACATTCTCAAGTTCTAAAGGTGTGTGTGTGTGTGTGTGTGAGTGAGAGAGAGAGAGAGAGAGAGTTAGAAGCATCACAGGTGCTACAATTTGACCAAGTTCTTCTAACCAAGTTCCATTGTCTCTGTCCCAGAAGAGCTGAAATGGTCAACATCATCTAGTTGTGCTGTACAATCTTAGGCATATTTATTCAGAAGTAAGCCTCACTTTGTTCAATGGCATTTAGTCCCAAGGAAGTGTGCATAAGATTGCAGCCTTAGAAGGTGTTCCTGTCTCCTCCAGCTCCTCCACAGTATAAGGTAGATTCCACCCCCACCCCGCCATTCAAGTCGTAATCCCAATTTATTCCTCTCAGGAAGCCAGCACGGTGGTCAGAGCCTTTCACATGACAACCTCCTTCCCGCCTCCACATCGGAGATCTTTGAGTCTCCATTTCTGAGAGGCCCTTCCTTGCCATTTTGCAGGTGTCACTGCTGCCTCCCCTCCACACCCCCACCCCAAGAATGGTGCTGTTTCCCTTCTGAGACTCTTGAGATGCAGCAGTGTCTATTTTGGGTGAGGGAGGACCAAGAAAGTAGGCGACATCTGTGCTTGGAGCAAGCGGCAGTTCCTTACAAGGAGATCTCTGGAGACAGATTCTGGGTGGCCGGGCCTGGAGGGGGAGGGTGGGCAGCAGAAAGCCTTCTGGCTGGCTTCAGATCCACCGAAAGTGAAGTTTGGCCCAGCATTGTAAAGCCTGCAAACCCTTCAGCTTGAGGTCTCAATCTAGAGAAAAGGAAACAAAGGCTACATTGGTGATGGGACAAGTAGCTCATTCTAGCTCCTTTGGGAACCTTCTCAAACATAGGAGTATTTCCTCTGTGCCATGTTGTCAACTCTTTTTTTTTCTTTTTTCTTTTTGCACCTCTTTACTTTTTGATGAAAACCTGTTTTTAAAACCTTTGGTGAAGAGAGCCAGCCTTGCCCTGGTGGCATTTATCTTACGATATTTCTGTCACTCTCTTTCCAATGTAAAATCTGGCCAAGAGCTCCAAGAGGCTGACGTGGCTCTTCCTATAACTCTTTCCATCGTGCATTATCCTCAAAAGCACTCTGTGAGATATGTGTAGGGATGTATGGATTGTGTAAAATCCATTCCATTTTTCATTTCATTTGTTTCATGGATTGTCAGGCGCCTTTTATTCTGTCACCCACCCATTGATGGAATCCAGGGTGGGGGACGTAGTTTCTGAATGTGCGCAAATTTGATTTTGCACAAATTTGCACAGGTGAAATGCGCAAATCCCCCCAAAATATACAAATTCCTCTCAATGCACATTTTCACACTTTGGGTGGAAATGCACATTTTTGGCTAGTTTTTTATTTTTGCCTATTTTTCTACAACAAAATTTGCATAAAATTCCAGAAAGCAAGTCTGTGGAATCTCCCCGACAGGGAAAAGCCAGTCCACTGCAGAATCCGCAGGTTGGATTAATAAAAATCTGAATTAATTTGGTTCTGTTGCGGATTTCTCTGACATCCCTAGATGTGTGAGGCCCAAAGTCACCCGGTGAGCTTCATCGGGATTTGAACCCAGGTCTCCCTAGTCCAGCACATTAACTGCTACCCTAAACTACTTCTCCCACAGTGAGCTTTGTGGCTGACTGCGGGGGTTGACTTCAGGTCTTCCTAGTCCTTGTCCGAAACTCAAACTACTGCACTATGCTACCACTCCCACAGTGGCTATCAGAAGAAGAGCTTTAGCTTCTCTTCTGGTGTCACCTCTACTGCCCCCTGAACCTTCTCTGAGCCTCTTGCTTTGCTGATCCCCATATTGGGGAGAGTCTTGCAAGTTAGAGTAGTTGACGGCACTGGCCTACATGGGCCAGTGGTCTGACACTGTAGAAGGCAGTGTCTTGGGTTCAGTTTGCTCCTTGCACTGTGGCGCTTCGTGCATCTTGCGTTGCTTTGTTCAAAAAAAATTGACAAGGTTCCCTAGACTGGACTGCTGTTCTTTGCCAGGATCAAACTCTCAGAGTTCGCTTCCATGCTGTCAGATGTTGACTGTAAGATCGTCAGGGCAGGGACCCTTGGCTTCTGTTACTCTGGAAAGTGGAATGTACAGCAGTGGTGCTATATGAATAATCACGATAGTTACTGCTGCTGCATTAGCCCTTTTCACACCTGTCCAAGAGTAGTTAAGGGGTTCCCCCCCCCCCCGCTGAGTGTTGTTTCGGTGCACTGAATGGGCAGTTTTATCCATGGGTTGGAAAACGATCCAGGCGATGCTCCCCAAGGCAGAACTTGGCATTTAATAGGGATAAATGCCAAGTTCTGCACCTAGGAAAAAGAAACCAAATGCACAGTTACAAGATGGGGGATACGTGGCTCAACCACACTACAAGCGAGAAGGATCTTGGAATTGTTGTCGATCACAAGCTGAATATGAGCCAACAATGTGATGTGGCTGCAAAAAAGGCAAATGCTCTTTTGGGCTGCATTAATAGAAGCATCGCTTCCAAATCCCGGGAAGTACTAGTTCCCCTCTACTCAGCACTGGTTAGGCCTCATCTGGAGTACTGTGTCCAGTTCTGGGCACCACACTTGAAGAAGGATGCAGACAAACTGGAGAGGGTTCAGAGGAGGGCAACAAAGATGAGCAGGGGACTGGAAACAAAGCCCTATGAAGAGAGACTGAAAGAACTGGGCATGTTTAGCCTTGAAAAGAGAATATGATAGCACTCCTTCAAGTACTTGAAAGGTTGTCACAGAGAGGAAGGCCAGGATCTCCTCTTGATCATCCCAGAGTGCAGGACATGGAATAATGGGCTCAAGTTACAGGAAACCAGATTCCAGCTGAACATCAGGAAAAACTTCCTGACTGTAAGAGCAATACGACAATGGAACCAATTACCTGGGGAGGTGGTGGGCTCTCCCACACTGGAGGCATTCAAGATGAGGCTGGACAGCCATCTGTCAGGGATGCTCTGACTTGGATTCCTGCATTGAGCAGGGTGTTGGACTCGATGGCCTTGTAGGCCCCTTCCAACCCTACTATTCTATGATTCTATGAAAGCAAGTGCTTCCACCTTTTGCATCATCCCAAAGAAGAGAGGAAATGCATCACTGAGAGAGAATGCAGAACTTTTGCATGCACTCAATTATATATGTGTACATATATAAATATATAATGGTATATGTATATAATTATAAGTATTAAAAATAAGTATTATCATTTGAACAGAAACGCAGGACATCACACCCAGGAGCTGGGTGCCTGCTCAGTCCATTCCCCAAGTGCTAAGTGGTGATGGGCAACTTCAAGGCTCCTGCCTCTCCCTTCTTTTGGTTCATTATCTTTAAACCAGACTTGCACACTCCCTTCTTTTGGTTCTTTATCTTTAAACCAGACTTTAAACAGCCGATCAAATAGAGGAGGCTTCCCTAACCTGGAGGCCTCTAAAAGTGTTGGATAACAGCACCCATCATCCCCAGCCTCCTGGCTGGGATGATGGGTATTGTAGTCCAACACCTCTGGAGGCTGCCGGGTTGGGGAAGTCTGAAATAGAGGATGCCTTCACATCAAGGGCAGTCCTCTGTAAAGTCGGACACGTGGCCACCCTGACTCCACTCAAACGACAATGCTGAGTTGCCGAGATGATGGCATTTCTGCCCCACCGCCCTTTGAAATGAAGAGATAATTTCTTTGTTTATTACATTTCTAATCCACCCAGTAACCTATGTTCTCTGGCAGCTCCTCCATCTCTTCGTCCTCTGAAGAAGAGATGTAGCTCTGCACAGACACAATGTACTAGCTAGCAGATCACGTTTAGCTGGAAAGAGAGAGACACGGCACAAAGCAGAAAGAGAGGATAACGCAGTGAGTGTTAGTTCTTGGGGGGAGTTAGTTCTTCCACCCCCTCCCCTCCCGGCCATCCTTTGGAGACCTCATCAACAGCTCCTTCGGAATGTACCACCTGTCCCCTTAGGGAGGGGTATGGAGTTGAATATGAGACAGTTTAAGATTGTTCCCATTCCTGCTGGAGACGAAGAGGGATATCGAGTGACAGGTGTCTCAAGGGCACAGCTGCAGAGATGCGGGGAGGGAGAAGAGAGGTCTGAAGGGGAGTGTGCTGGCTGGGGATGGCGTCACCCCATTCCCATAATGCATTGCTCGATCAGTGTCAGAGAGGAGAACAGGAAAAGGGACAACAAGGAACATTTGGTCCAACCCTGGCCAGTTGCTCAGAGGCTCCCTTCCAGTCAACTCATAAAAATTACAGAGAGCAGAGATGTGGGAATTTCCCTGAATAAATTACACAGTTGGTAGAACCTACTGTGCCTTGGCTGACACTCAATGGCCCCGCATTAATGTTTTGTCTTCTTGCATGTCACAATTTTTGAGGTGGTTAGAAGCCACTAATATATCATCTCCCCCTTCTCCTTCTCTTATCTTGGCCAGCCTTCCCCAACCTGCCACCCTCCAGATGTGTTTGGACTACAATTCCCATTATCCCCAGATGATGGGAATTGCAGTCCAAACAGATCTGGAGGGCACCGGGTTGGGGAAAGCTGCTCTTGGCTATGTAGGTCCAATTCTTTGTCATCTTTGTCACCGGACTGATTGTTACCCTCATTCTAGAGTTGTCGTTCTCAAAACATGGTGATCTAAGTTGGAGGCTGGGTCCAACTTTGTACCAACCTGTACCAAGGACAGAAAGTTGCCCATACTATGGAACCTAAAGGAGGGTGGGATCCAGAGGCCATCCATCTATCCATACCCCACATCTTTCCTATCCACTCCCAATGGTTCTTGCAGTCAGAATGCTCCTTTTAATATTCTTTCCGCAAATCAATGCTGACTTTTTAAAAGTAAGTTCATGCTTGACAAAAGATGGCATACTGTGTGTGTCAACCTCATGGCCAATTACGCAATGAAACAAAGGAATCAAACCGTATGCAAATGTCCACAATACAAGCGTGGGTTTGTGCAATCTTCCATTCACCAGTGATGAGCATGGACGGGTACGGCATACCAACAAAACATCCATTGCTGAGCTTAGGGCTCATTCACACATACACTTCTGTTCCTGATCACTTGGTTACCCAACACTTGGCAACTGGCAGCTCAATACATGACCCGACTCCACTGAAAATCACTGCGTTTCTTGTGCTGCAGTGGTGGTATGAAATTCCCATGTTCAGACATTTGCTCCACAGGTGGGTCCTTGGAGTACCAGCAAAATCTTATGGGTACATCACGGCCGTTTTACCTTCACACAGAGTTTGTACTGAATTGCATGCAAGTATTACACAAAGCTGTAGCAAATGGAAGTCCATATTTGTGTGCAAATATCTGTAAAGCTGTGGCAACATAATTAGGGATGTACGAAAGTTTCGCCACAGATCTCGGGGAGGCCGAATGCCAGCGCATTCGGCCCCCCGAAATCGGTGGCGGAATGGCCCGCCACCCCCCTGGGACGGGACTTACCTGGGGCGGATCTTCCTGGTGGCGGTGCCTCTGGCGGCAGTTCGGCGGCTGCGGTGGCCGGTCTTCCGACCGGCTGCCGCCACCGCCATTTCCAGGTTTAAAAAAAACAAACAAACGTGATAGACTATATAAAGATTTACGTAGCCTATCACGGCTAGATTTTAAAAAAACACCGTGATAGGCTACGTAAATCTTTACGTAGCCTATCACGGCTGACTTAAAAAAAAAAATGCGCGTACGCAAATAGCGTAGACGCTACGCTATTCGTGTTCCCCTTATTTTCGCCGTCTTAGTCTACGTAAATGTTCACGTAGACTAAGATGTGCCAAAATAAGGGATGCAAATGGCGGCGGCCATGGCCGCCGCCATTTGCATACGCATGTGTGTGTGTTTTAATCAGCTGTGATAGGCTATGTAAAGATTTACGTAGCCTATCATGGCTGACTGCAGGGACGCAAACGGCGGCGGTGGCTACGGCCGCTGCCATTTGCGTCCCTGCTAGCCAGCGGCCAGATGTCCGGCTGCTGGCGGAACCAGCCGGTGGCTCCGCAGAATCGCTGCAGGGCACAGCCGGCCAGCCAGGATTCCGGGGGGGGGGGGGAACGGAGCACCTCCCCCCCCGGCGAGGATTCCGGGGGGAGGGACGGAACGCCTCCCCCCGCACCATCAGCATAATCCCCGAAAGGTAAGTACCTTTCGTGCATCCCTAAACATAATGCAGATCTGTGCTAGATAGCTTTTGAGAGCGGGCAGATTCAGGATCCAAAGGTGGTTGCAACGGTGGTTACCCTACAAATCCTAGATCAGCCTTCCTCAACCTTGTGCCCTCCAGATGTCTTGGGCTACAACTCCCATCCTTCCCTGCCTGGGAATTATGGGAATTGTAGTCCAACACATGTGGAGTATACCAGGTTGAGAAAGCTGTCCTAGATGCTAGCAATGCTGTTTTTTGTTTGGGGCAGTGGTGGCTGGATGTGAATTTTCTACAATCTCACAGTATTTTCTTCTTCTCCTTTTGTTTCCTAGGCCTTCACTGTCATTGACCAGAACAGAGATGGCATCATTGACAAGGAAGACTTGCGAGACACATTCGCTGCTATGGGTAAGACAAAAGGGAATTTTGAAAGAGGAAGACAGTATAAGCGGGATGTGAACCAAAGTTTACTGGTTGACTGGACCCCTACAAACCCAGTCCTCAGCTGCTAACCCTCCCATCCCTGGCTCTGCAGGGCGCCTGAACGTAAAGAATGAGGAGCTGGATGCCATGATCAAGGAGGCCAGCGGCCCAATCAACTTCACCGTCTTTCTCACCATGTTTGGGGAGAAGCTGAAGGGTGAGTAATTCCCCCATCCATCTCCCTCCCGCTTCCCTACTTGATGGCATGTCCCCATCTCTCACTGCCACTCCCCCTTCGTCCTGCCAGGTGCTGATCCCGAGGACGTAATCATTGGCGCCTTCAAAGTCCTGGACCCTGAGGGCAAGGGCACTGTCAAGAAGCAATTGTGAGTATCTACCCCAACTCACTTCCAATGGAGGTACTGGGCTGGTCCGCGTGTAACTCTGAACCATGATTTGGTTGTCCTTGGGTTCACATATTCCCCCGTCCTCCAGTCACAAGCTCCAATTCCCCTTCCTGACTTGCTTGTTCAAGTAAACCGTGGTTTGCCGTTACATTCTAATTGGCAAACTGTGGCTTGCGCTTACCCTCCAAACCAGAATCAGTTTGAGGTGAGTTTCCAGTTCTGGTTTGGAGGGTAAATGCAAACCATAGTTTACTGATTGATATGTGAAAGTCAGCTATGGTTGGCCCAAAACCAGAAGTCAGAGAGAGAATCCAAGTATGTGAGTAGAGGAAGGAATGTGCAAGCCCAAGGCTTGGACTGGACAGGCAAACCATGTACTGGCTTTTACGCCTGCACCATCACATTGTCTCCCAGATGATACACTGGACACATGACTGGACTACAAACTTCTACCACCTGTTTTATTCTAATATAATTGTCATGACTTCCTTTCAAAAAACCCTGGTAGCTAGACTAACATTGTTGATGGTTTTGAGATTTTTCTTAAGAGATCTGTAGTCCTCCTCATAAAGCTACCATTCCATGAGGAAAGTTAAATGTGTGCAGTGCCGGCTCCAGGTTTTTGAGGACCCTTGGGCAAGACACCCTCAGCAGGAGCGCTTGCTCCTCCTCCTCTTTCTCACCATTGCTACCACCTGCTTGCTTGACAGGCAGAGAGCCAGGGAACAAGCAGGTTGCAGCGGTGAAGAGGAGGAGTGAGGGCCCCTGCTAGGTTTGAGCCCTAGGCAGACGATGCCTACCTTTGATGCCAGCCCTGAATCGGTGGTGTAGATATATGTATGTTGTGGGATTAAAGTTCTTGCAAAACTGGGATTCAAAGAAGGTGGGGCTGGTTGTCTATGAAAAGGCCCCATTTTGCAAGTGTGGTCGTTGCTGAATAGCAACTAATATTTCCAAACAACAATATTTCTGTCAGTAGGGGCTTTGAGCTTGTGCAAGACAGTGTGTGTGTGCATGAGTGGATGTGGTGTGTGTCTGTGTGAGAAGCGATTGTGGCGTGGAAGTTCTCCAGAATCAGAGGCTACGCAAAGTGGAGTAGAATCATAGAATAGTATAGAATCATAGTAGGGTTGGAAGGGGCCTACAAGGCCATCGAGTCCAACCCCCTGCTCAATGCAGGAATCCAAGTCAGAGCATCCCTGACAAATGGCTGTCCAGCCTCGTCTTGAAGGCCTCCAGTGTGGGAGAGCCCACCACCTCCCCAGGTAATTGGTTCCATTGTCGTATTGGTCTTACAGTCAGGAAGTTTTTCCTGATGTTCAGCCGGAATCTGGTTTCCTGTAACTTGAGCCCATTATTCCGTGTCCTGCACTCTGGGATGATCAAGAAGAGATCCTGGCCTTCTTCTCTGTGACAACCTTTCAAGTACTTGAAGAGCGCTATCATATCTCCCCTCAGTCTTCTCTTCTCAAGGCTAAACTTGCCCAGTTCTGTCAGTCTCTGCTCATAGGGCTTTGTTTCCAGTCCCCTGATCATCTTTGTTGCCCTCCTCTGAACCCTCTCCAGTTTGTCTGCATCCTTCTTAAAGTGTGGTGCCCAGAACTGGACACAGTACTCCAGATGAGGCCTAACCAGTGCTGAGTAGAGGGGAACTAGTACTTCCCGGGATTTGAGTGTTTGGGAACAATCTAATAGGGGGTCACAAATATTTCACACACCCCATTCTTTTTGCCTCACTACAGCTTGGAAGAACTCCTGACCACCCAGTGTGACCGGTTCACTCATGAAGAGGTAAGGGAACTTCCCTGCATCATGCTGTTGTCCCAGTCCTTTCCTCACTCACCAGTATTCCTCCTCCCCATGCCTGTCTTATCAATTGGTCTTCTGCCATGTGCTGTTCCTTGCCAAAAAATAAATGTAACTTCTGAAAAAGCTAGAATATTATGCTCAGGGTAGAATATTAAATTTGGTTATATTTATACCAGGTATACCTGCATACATGTCATTGATTTGCCAAACTGATTTTGAATACGTGCAGGGTTTAATCTGAGCTGAGGCCAGGGCTCTGTTCTGAAATCTTTTTTTTCAGTTGTCAAAGAATGAAATGCTTCGGAGCACGTGCAGAGAGTTTTTCTGTCACCATGGAGTAATTGCAACCCATTTCCAAACGTAGGTCCCAGCCTGAAACATGCAGTGTCTATGCAGGCTTGTGCTCTCACAGTTCTAGAGATCTGTGTTTAGAGTTGTAGCCCTCACAGAAAACTATGGTCAGTTAAGAGTTTTCTATCAAGAAACTGCCTCCTCCTTCCCCAGTGGCCTACAACACAGCAGCTCAGTCCTGATTGGGTAGTTTAAATGCTAAATTTCCATTGCAGAAATGGAAAGCAGTTGATGAGGTTGGCAGAGATGGAGTCGGAGTAGCAACAGCAGTTGTAAAATAAATGCTTATCATCATCAACCTCTTTGCTCCTAAATTCCTCGCTCTCTACTTCCACCTTCTTAGTTACCTGCATTTTTAAAATGCCAGTACATTTACTGAAATGGATTATACTGTGTTTTTTTAGCTCCTGGGAAGGGAAACGGATTCAAAAATCTGTCCACCTCTCACCTTAATCCTCTCCTCTCTCCACCAGATCAAGAACATGTGGCATGCCTTCCCTCCAGATGTAGCTGGCAACGTCGACTACAAGAACATTTGCTATGTCATCACACATGGAGAGGACAAGGAAGGGGAATAAACTCCGGGTTTTCTACCCTTGCTTTGTGGGGGAATACAGCCAAACACCCCCAGGCTGGGGAGTTTCCCTTAAGCTGGTCCCTAGTGATCCACTCATTTTTGTACCCCAACAATATACATGTCAATCTGTTATTTATTACTATTATGATGATTTGGGGAGGAAAATTATACCCCCCAAAGCTAGCCTCTGCCCACCTCAACTAGTCTTAACCTAACCGGGACCTTCCTCCGTAAAATGTCTTAATAAAAACGAGGACAGCTCTGTTTCTAATGCCCCAGTTGTTACAGTCTGTCTGTCTTCTCACAATATGAAATACAGATATGCCTAGAATGGGTTTGTAAGGTGGCCACGTTCCCATCAATGTTTTTTTAAAAAATCCCAATGTATATTCTGGTTCCTGAACTTGATGTCTTGAACTACAACTAGTGGGAACTGTAGTCCAATACAGCCGGAGGTCACGAAGTTGAAGAAGACTGGTTTAGTCGATTGATCTGTTAAAGTTGCAATCCTATGCATGTTTACAGAAAAAAGCCTACAACTCTGAGCATGCCCCAGCCAGCCCTGCTAGCTGGGGCATGCTGGGAGTAGTAGGCCTTCTTTTCTGTCTAAGGATGCACAGGAATGTGTCCTAAATTATTCTTTTGTAAGTGGGCAGATTAAAAAAAAAGACATTATGTTTAGTACATGTACTTATAAAAACTACAGATGGCAAGCATAGCCTTAAAGCAGCATTCCTTCCATCGTGCCTCTTCGAAGAAGATGCCAGGTACAATATATGCATCATCCATTATCTAAATGCAAAGGAAGTGGGCTTCCCAAATTTAATCGATGGATACATCGACTAAAACCCATATGATTAAGCAAATTAGATTTCTGTAATTGAGTTATGGGGCTAATAAGGTGGCTTCACTTGTGCATTAATTTAGTCATTTATATCCCTGCTCTTACATAGGGCTTCCGGCAGCCTCCCATCCAGATCCCTGATCAGCCTCACACACTCTGTTTAGCTTCAGTAATGCCATAGATATCAGATGTTTTCAGACCCCTCACTGGGCCCCATACATACCTAGCAATACGACAATGGAACCAATTACCTAGGGAGGTGGTGGGCTCTCCCACACTGGAGGCATTCAAGGTAAGGCTGGACAGCCATCTGTCAGGGATGCTCTGACTTGGATTCCTGCATTGAGCACAGGGTTGGACTCGATGGCCTTGTAGGCCCCTTCCAACCCTACTATTCTATGATTCTTAATACCCCTGGGTGGTATTCACATGAATTTGTTTAATAAACCCATTAACATGCATTAACTCAGAGGTGGGGAAGCTTTTTCTATTGAGGGCTGCATTCCCTCAGGAGGACTGCAATCTTTCGGGGGCTGCATGCTAGTGCCAACTGTGGGCAAGGCCACCCCTACTCTCTCCATCCCGCCCTCCCTCCCTCTATTCCTCTGTCCACCAATCCATTTTCTCTTTCTCTCCTTCTGCCGCCCCTTTTCTCTCCCCTCCTTCCTTCCCCAGGAGGATGCTGGCAAGGGAGGGACAGATGGCTCTTAGCAGAGGTCTGAACTGATCGCTTGCAGAGGCCTTTTGAAATTAGGCTGAGGGCTGCTGGTTGCTCACCCCTGCTTTAACTTATGAACTGTTTTCACAACCAGCAGGGATTAAAGCGGGGTGCAGAACTATTTTGTGCTGTGGGGCCAAATTGCCTGCTGTGGGCCAGACGATGTCAGGGGGTGTGGCCTCACCCCTGATGTCACAACAGGGGGTGTGGTCCTGCCTCCTGACATTACCTCCCCCCCCCATTCTGGAACAGCACAGAAAAAGGGACCCAGTCTGCCCTGCTTCCCTACTGCTATCTCCAATCTGAGACTAAGGCGGGGGGGGGCAGGTGTTTTCCCCTCTACCTTTGCACTGTTCACATATGGGCATAGTGGGATTTGGGGCATGGAATCCAGAAGTGCTGGAAGGAATTGTCACAGAGTGCTATCATGATCTTTGGCAACAGGGAAACACGTGCTGGGATCCTTTGGAGAACTGGGTCGGAGCCTTGCTACGGCTTCTTCTGGAATTTGGTACATTTGGCAAAAGGTTTAGGAAGCCTTCAGTTATAGCTGGAGGAGCTGTGAAGCAGTGAGAGTTGGTCTCTGACAGGGGAAGTATGGTAGTGCTGGAGAATGCAATGGAGTAGCAAGAGGGGTGCAGTAGAAGACAGAACGGTTTGAGGGGTGCCCTACTGTGAGAAGAGCAGGATTATTGGGGAGGGTGCGCATGGGTGTTTTGAGAGCCCAGCTTAGACAACAGGGCCACATGCTGGCAGCAACTGGGGACGAAGCCAATGGTGGGTGGGGCCAGAAGCAAAAGTGGCTGGGACTACCACTTTTCCCTCTTTCTGCCACTTCCTTTTCCCCTTTCTGCCATCCTCTCTCTCTCACTTCCTCTCTTCTTTTCTGCCACCCTCTCTCTCTCTCTCTCTCTTTCTCTCTCTCCCTTCCCACCAAGTGGGCTGGGCATACTGGGGGGAGGAGTCCCTGAGAGCATTCAGAAAAAATAATACTGGATTGGGCAGGTGACAAAATCGATAACAATGAAATACTTTTTTTTTTTTAATGAGTGTTTTATTGGCTAGCTGACCAAAACGGCCAGCAGCAGGAGCTGAAGAGGCACAGCTGGAAAAGATCACACATTTTTTAGAGTTGCCAGTTGAGAGCAAGAGACCATACCTATATCTTCAAGAAGTGCGAAGCTACAAGAGCAGAGGCAGCCATGGTGGCCTCCATGTTCCTGTTGCTCCACTGGTCCCTTTGCCTGCCCTCCGTCCACTCCAGGCAAGTCCCGGGGGCCGGGGAGAGAACAGGCAGAGGGACTGGTGGGGCAACCTGACTGAAACAAAGCCACTTAATCCTGCCCCCTTGTTCTGGTCCTTTTAAAGGTGCAGGCATGATACTCAGGTTGGTACTTGGCAAAACCAGTACACCAGCATTTGCCAACCTGGTGCCCTCCAGATGTCATCCCTGGCTAGGAGGCCAATGGGGACAGTCGGAGTTGTAGTCCAACACATCTGGAGAGTATCAGGTTAAGGAAGGCATTCCCCCATCCTCCATGCCTCACTCAACAATAAACCTTCCACCGATTTTACTGGGACTGGCTCTCCCATCTTGGGGACTCAGAAGACGAAATTCCGGAGAGGTGGCTTGGGGGCCAGGTCCTGGCTGATCTTGAGGGAGAAATCCACAGCTCTGGCTGACTGGGTGAGGCAACCAAGGGAGACCACATCAATATTGGGCCCCACAAAGCGGGCCACATTATCCTCGGTGATTCCACCGCTGGCTTCAATTGTCACATGGGGGAAGGAGGCCTTCAAGGCGCTGGCTGTGGGATGCAAATCCTGCAGAAGGACAACAAGGTGGATTAACAGGAGCAAAGGCCAAGTCAAATCAAGCACTCAGTGTTTGAGGATTGAGGCCCAAGTCTTACGTGGCATGGCAGAGTATAGCATGGGGTTCAAACTGCACATGGAGCCATGTGTGTGAAGTGATTCACACATAGATAAGATGGTTTTTAAACACATCAGCAGAACCACTTATTTGGGGATCATAAAGTTAAGGCCCAAAGACATTTCAAAAACCAGAACCTGCATAGATAATCAGGCCTAAGGTGAGGGAGTCTGCTCCTTTGTTTGAGGAGGAAAGATTTTATTTGTGAAAGCTGCCCCACACCCCCATACAACTGTAAACAACTTCATTAAGACATGTTTGTATGCCACCCTTTACTATGTAAACCACTTTGAGAACTTTTTGTTGAAAAGCGATCCACAAATATTCTAAATAAATAAAATTGAACCAAGCACAGCAGCAACCAGGTCTTCTGATTCCAGGAAACGGACAGCTCGGGAGGGCGTTGAGGGGGAAAAGATTTTAAAAACCCCAAGGTCTGACCAAAGTTGGTTGGGAGGGGTCACAAGTCCATGCTGGAGTCAGAGCCGGGTGCATGTGTGTCCATAGAAGAAGGAAACTGCAGGGTTTGGAAGAAAGATACGTCTGTTTTGGGACTGACACTGTTCACGTAACCCTGCTCAACACAACCACTTTAAGATTGTGATAATTTCACAGTATAGTTTCAAAAAGCCAAAATGCAAAAGTCAGAATGTTTATGAAAGAAAGCAAGCAAGCAAGCAAGCAAGCAAGCAAGCAAGCAAGCAGGCAGGACTTTGTTTTTTAAAATGGATAATTTCAGTTTCAAAATCTGGCCCCATCTTGTCCCAGCCAAGTACCTCAGGAGCAAAATTGTCCAACATGATAATATCAGCACCACATTCAGATGCTTCCAGAGCTTCTTCCAACAAGGAACATTCAACTTCTATCTTCAAGGCAAAGCCTCCAACACGCCGGGCGCCTTGGACAGCCTGTGGGATTGTACACGGTGAAAAACAGAGAGAGGCAAGCTAGTAATCTCCAGATATTTTGGACTACAATTCCCATAATCCCTGACCATTGGCTGGGGCTTATGGGAGTTCTGGGCCAAAATATCTGGAGGGCCCCAGGTTGCTTACCCCTTGGGTTAAGCTAACGTATAGCTCAGACAGAGAGTTATCTACATTTACTCCTGACCAGTAATGCACACACCACGGGCACGCAGCAATTTGGCAGCTTGCCGCCGTTTTCTGCTGAGAAGGGTAGACTTTTCCTCAGAAGGACCACATGCAGGTTGTCCATGGGGATGTGTCCGCTGGGTCTTTCATGGGAAATGTTCACCCACTATGCAGCTGATAAGACCGGGCTGCCAGTCGGCTCCAGTGGCAGTGCGTCTGGTGGCTGTGAGGTGGCCCACTTCCACTTAGGTGCTGGGAATTCTGCATAAAACCTGTAAGACCACTTTCCTCAACCTGGTGCCCTCTGGTGATTGTAGACTTCAACTCCCATCAGCCCCAGCCAGCATAGCCAATGGTCAGGAATGATGGGAGCTGTAGTCCAAAACGTCTGTTGGGGAAGGCTGCCATAAAAGTTCGGGGATTATTTATTCCTTTAAGATGTTTTCATCCCACCTCTCCAAAGCCTGAGGCAACTTAACAACTAAAAAATTAAAATGATAAAATATAATAAAATATAAATATATCCTATCACCCCCCTCTCCAACAAAACAGCAAGAACTATAACAATTTGTAACAGCAGCAAGATCTCATCAAGGGTCAAATGAGATGCATTAAACGTGTGTATGTATTTAATGTGTCTTGGTTTTACTTACTGCAGCCACGGAGGGGTCTGTGTGTGTGGGGGGAGGAGGAATCTGAGCAGCAGGAATTACTCATAAGGAGAGGGGTTAGCCCTTTCTCCCTGTGCTTGGTGTCAGTGAAAATGCCCCTCCCTAAGGCTACTATTGTTGGGAGCTAACGGGGCTGGCCTAGACCTTTTTTTTCTGAGCCTTCACATTTGTTCAGAAAAAGTCTGCATGTTTCCTGTATTTTTCAGGAAAACTCAGATAATTGCCAAGTTAATCCGAGGCAAGCTTTGGGAAGCGTGTCCATTTCTACTAAAATTATCATTTTCTAATGTTTTTATCTTTCTCCATGATGATATGATGATGATGACAACGACAGCACCAAATATTTACTAAGCGCTAGACATAGAATAAAATTAAAACAATCCTTGTCCAGTCTTAGCACTGTAAAAGGAAAAGGCGATCTTAAAAGCTACATTAATGTTCTTAGAATGAACACTTTGAATGGAAACCGTCAAGGGAAGGGAAGAGGCAAAGGGCAGCTGGATTTTCAACCAAGCTGTCCCGCCAATGCTGCAGCCAGCTGGAATGGCGGAGGCTGGGACTAACAACCGAGGGACCCAATTTTACTTTTTAAATGGTCTGGAATCTCTTATTTCCTTTAATATATCCCACCTTTCTTTCTTTTTGAACTAAAAGATTATAACCATCTCTTCACCAGCTTAAAATCCTGCATTTAAAATGGGGCTTTCTGCTTCTGTTTTAAATGCAGGATCACAACTGACTCTGTTTACATGCACTCCCCCCGCCCCTTCTCCCCCGTATCTGAGTCTTCCATTATCTTTCATTGATCTCACTCCTCTTCTTGCTGCTTTTACTCTTTTCATGGAGGAAACTGAAGGGAAACACAATGGGGGTAATTTGATAGCTCATTATTCACGATCTATTTAAAAATGGAACAAAGGGCATTTAGTGCAGGAGACGCCATGGAGGGACATGGTGTCATGTGAACAACCCGCAAACTTCTGTGAAGGAGCAATCTCAATCTCAGGATAAAAGCTCCGTGTGAAGGAGCCATATGTTTGGGGTTTTTGTACACTGAGAACATAAGAAGAACCCTGCTGGATTGGACCAAGGGTCCATCTAGTCCGGCATTCTGTTCACACAGTAGCCAACCAGCTGCCCATGGGAAACCCACATGCAGAACATGAGTGCAACAGCACCCTCCCACCCATGTTCCCCAGCAACTGGTGTACATAGGCATGCTGCCTCTGATGCTGGAGGTAGCACATAGCCAACAGGACTAGGAGCCATTGATAACCTTCTCCTCCATGAATTTGTCCAATCCCCTTTTAAAGCCATCCAGATTGGTAGCCATCATTACACCTTGTAATGATGCATGACAAAGACCTTCCTTTTATCCACCCTGAACCTCCCACCAATCAGCTTCATGGGATGACCCCGGATTCTAGTATTATGGGAGAGGGAAAAAAATTGCTCTCTGCTTTCTCTGCATCACACATAATTTTGTACACCTCCATCATCTCTCCCCTTATTCACCTTTTCTCCAAGCTAAATAATCCCAATTGTTATAACCTTCCTTCATAAGGAAGTTGCTCCAGCCCCTTGATCATTTTAGGGCAGAATCCTATGTGGAGAGGCTGCTGCCTCTGAACCCGGAGGCAACCCTATCCAATGCAGGGCAAGCAGAGCACATCTTCTCCTCCGCACTCCAGCCACCCTGCACTTGTGGCTAGACAGTTTATTTTGACTATCTAGCTGTGGGATCTCTAGCCATCGTACTGGGACTTCCGTGCTCCCCGCCCCCAGGAACACAACTTTTTGCCCCACTCCGTGCTGCTCTTCTGAGCGTGGAGCCCGGGGCAAACTGTGTCTCTTATGAGGCGGTGGGGCAGGGAGGCAGTGTTCTGGGAACCGATCTTGGAGCATGGGCTCCAAGGTTGGTTCCCAGAACCGAACAATCCTATGGCCATCTAGTCGCTGTCTAGCAGCCATAGGACTGCGCCCTTAGTTGCTCTTTTCTGCAATTCTACTCTACTGGCTCTGTTGATGTGTCCATGTTACCATGTTACCGACAGATTTTAACCTGTCGTTAAAGGAGGGGGGCTAGAAGCCTTTGTGGACACCCCACAAGTATTTGGGGTCCTGCAGAGGCTAGGTGGCAGCAGCCCATTTAGTTAAAAAGTGTTTTTGTATCCTAAGAACATAAGAGCTCTGCTGGATCAGACCCAGGGTCCGTCTAATCCAGCATTCTGTTCACACAGTGGCCAACCAGCTGCCCACAGGAAACCCACAAGCTGGACATGAGTGCAACAGCACCCTCCTGCCCATGTTCCCCAGCAACTGGTGTACAGAGACGTACTGCCTCTGATACTGGAGGTAACTTATAGCCTTCAGGACTAGGAGCCATGGATAACCTTTTCCTCCAGGAATTTGTCTAACTCCTTTTTAAAGCCATCCAAATTGGTGGCCATCACTATGCCTTGTGGTAGCAAATTCCGTAGTTTAACTCTGCGCTGTGTGAAGAAATCCTTCCTTTTATCTGTCCTGAATCTCCTACCAATCAGTTTTATGGGAGACATCCTAAAAGGAGACATGGGGTGTGAGGGCCCCTTGAGTCTCTATCAAAAGCCCCTTACGTCACACAGAATTTTGCCATTCCTGTTTGCCTCTATGGTTGGGCTGTTCCTGGGCCCACAGGCACCCACCAGAAATGAGGGTTATAGTAGTGAATTACCCCTTTTTTCCACTGCCAGTTCTTTTCATTCCCCCAAGCATTTTTAAGACTGTTTTAGTGCTTTGAGGTCTTTGCACTGGTTTTACTTTGTTTCATTATGTGCTGCATTGTTTTTACTCCTTGCTGCTTGCCCACCCCTAGGGTTTATTTATATGGCATTATTGTCATAGTTTTATTGTATTTTGTAGCTTACACTTTTAAATTACCTGTATGCTGCCCAGAGAAAAAGGTTACTGAGCAGTCAGGTAAAACTGCAATCCATCCATCCATCATGGAGAACTCTTTCCCAATCATGGAGGGAAAGAGTTCTCTACCTAACATGGAACCTGTGTGTTTTGATTAAGGCTTGAATAAGATACGAGTAACTTTTATATTTTCAAAAATAGGGACTCAGCCATTGTGTGTGTTTCCTTGTCCCACCATCCCTACGTGTAACTTGAAACCAGGGGTACTTCCAGATGGCATTGTGCAGCTATTCTGTTTCTTTGTTCCTTAATGGATTTTCTGCAGTAAAAAAAAAGATGGAACAAGCAGTGGGAAAACACGGGGTTACAAGTGAAAAACAACAATGTCTGGAACCCCCTGCCCTCATAAAATTCCATGTTTGAACTAGGGCAATTGCACAATAGAAGCCTTGTATGGAAGCACCCCAAGTCCGTGTCCTTGTCCTACACTCTGTCGTAAGACTTTGACCAAGGAGGACTTGATGGCCTTACCACCAAGCCAGTTATGTTTACCTACTCATGCTTTGCTCCACAGCCAGTATGATAAAGGGTTCTGGAGAATGTGAAAGTTGTAATCAATATTTTGTGAAATTTTGGTTGGCCCTAGTAAAGGGCCCTATTGCCCTATTGTGGGTTTTGGAATTATTTTCTTATGAGCCGACACATTTTCCTTTTTGTGTTCTCACCTGTGTGATGCTCCCAGATGCCCACACGTGGTTGTCCTTCAACATGATGAGGCTCCCCAAGTCATAACGGTGGCAGGAAGCTCCTCCCACAAGGAGGGCGTATTTCTCTGGGAAGCGGAAGCCAGGTGTGGTCTTCCTTGTCCCAGCCACCTCTCCATGCCAGCCAGCTTCTCGTGCCGCCCGGCATGCCTTTGCTGCTGATGTGGCAACACCGCTGCATCGTCCTAAACAGTTCAGAGCCACCCGCTCGCCCAGCAAGAGGTCTTTGGCTTTCCCGTGGACTTCGGCCACTCGGGTAATTGGTTCAACCCAGGCTCCCTCGGACTGGAGCCACTCCACGGAACAGCCCACTTCAGCAAAGATCGTCTCGAAGAACGGGAAACCAGCTAAGACTCCTGGGGACTTGCAGAGGAGCACAGCACATTCCTGACGGTCGCCAACTGCATAACCAGCATAATCAAAGCTGGGAGCATCTTCCTGCAGCCACTCCCGGGCCAGCTGATGCAACCGGGCTTTAGGTAGAAGGTGTGAAAGATTTGGGTGGGTGGCCATGAAGACTGGGGAGAAGAAACCATAGAGATGTTGGCAAAGATATACCAGACAAAACTCCAAGAAACTAATGGTGCCACCTAATGGTAGGAATTAGTGGTTCAGCTTATTAGCTCATGTCTTACAGCACCTGCTCCTGCTGGGTGAATTAGGGTGCACTGATTTATTTTGAGACTATCCTCCAACAACTGCCTGAAAACCCCCAAAATGAGGCATGTGATTATGCTGGGTCCTTGTATGGCTGGAGACTACGAAGGACCAACTCTCCACTTTGCTGGCAGGGCCACCAAGCCATACATGGTTGTATAACAGTGTTATGGCCTTGCTGCCTGACCACATCTTTTGTACGGTAAATTGCTGGTTTATAGCCCAGAGTGGCTGCTCCAATCATAACTCTTTGTAGGAGCAAACTGTTAGGAAATGGTCTCCTGATACCTGGAGATCTCTCTCAAGTTCTTTGAAGGAGAAAACCATCAGAGTATGGAGAAGGAGACTTGGACTTTGCTGAAAGACTTGGAAGAGAAGGAGACTTGGACTTTGCTGAACGATTGCTCATGCCAGGGGTAGGCAACCTTTTGGGGCCTTTGGCAGGGCTGACCCTACCATTAGGCAGGGTCGGGCAGTCACCTCAGGCAGCGGATGCTGGGAGGCAGCAGCAACTCGTTCATGGAGAGAACAGTGTGCCTTGCAGCCCACTCTGCACCCTCTAAGTTAGCCTGCTTCCTTCAAGTTCTGTGGAGAATGTTGTCCCATCATTAGTGTGGAAGACAGACTCATCTGCCACTCCAGTCAGCTTTTGTATATTTATTTATTTATTACATATATATCCCACCCTTTCCCCTCTTTTTTTAAGAAACCCAAGGCGGCGTACATAATCCTTCTTCCATTTTAGCCTCACAACAACCACCCTGTGTGGTAGGTTGGGCTGAAAGTCTGTGATGGGCCCAAAGTCACCCAGTGAGCTTCCATGGCTGAGTGGGGACTAGAACCTGGATCTCCCGGCTCCCAGTCCCAACACTCTAGACACCATTTTGTCCTTTGCCTCAGCAAAATGTCTTGGGCTGGCCCTGGCCCTTGGGCACAACTGACCTTTTGAGAAACTGTCCTGGGCACCACCACAAAATGGCTGCCATGGGAGGAGTGCCTACTCACAAAGGACAAGTCACCTGTCCAAAGGACTGAGTACATGGAAGAGGTGGGGTCTGAGCCCTAACACACTAAACAACTCCTTCGAAGATACACTTTTCAGCACCAACAGAAAGCTGTTTCACAACAATATTTCACAGGGCCAGTAAGAAAATTTGTTAATTTTTTTTAAGTGGGAGGGGCCAGGCACCAAGAAAGGTGTCCACACGTTGCCTGTGTTGGCTTAGGCTGCCTGTCTTCACTTGTGCTTATGCTGTTTGCTCTACTTGTATGTTTGTCCTCTCTGGAGAACTTCTCTTTGGATGATAAGCTGGAGCCCACCCATGGAGCCAAGCATCTCAGAGGAGGTGCCTGTGTCTGGGGGCCTTGAGGCAAACTGGCCAGGACCTGGGGCCCTCCCGGGAGACAGCCGTCGACCCTGTCACGACATAGTTAGCCCCCTCTCAGACTCAGAGGCAGATGGCAAGCGGCACTAAGCCACAGGGTGCAGAGACGTCTAAAGGTCAAGGCTCAGCCAGCTGCCAGACACAGAAGTGCCTGCCTGAGGAATAGGGATTCCTTGTGACTAAAGGTTTACTCTTGAGAAAGGCCTGGTCACAGGTAAACCTTGTCTCAGGTGGCACCAGTGGTCTGCAGCTGTGCTCTAGATGGGGGTCTGAAGGCTCTGGCTTAAAAGCCTTTAGTTCCAGGAACTGAAACACCTGCGTACTGGCTCCTGCTTTGTATTTCCCTGCTCTTCTCTGGATCTCCCTGTGCTTGACTTTGGAATGCATATTGACCTTGCTTTTCCACTTGGTCTGGACTGGATCACTATAATACTGTCCCAGCACCACTGCAGCAAGACAATATTTGCAGATCAGTGCTTCACAAACGTTTTTTAGTGGGACCCGCCTGTAAGCTGATTCCACCTTCTGAGGCCTATTTCCCTCTTCTAAAACAAAAACCCAAGCCTCGGACCAGTAGTTAACATTAAGTTTACATTTTATTTTTCATCTCTGATATTGATATAGATATACAAGTGGGGCCAGCAACAAAATGTCTGGTCTCCTGCCAGCTAATTAGCCAGCCATGCCCTTTTCTACAACACTACATTGCATTTTCTCTTTCCCCCCTGCCCACCCCAGTCAATTAGCATTCTGTGGCAACTACCCATGCTCATTTCTTGTGTGTGTGTGTGTGGGGGGGTCATTCTTCCCGTAATCTTTTTTTTGAAAGATTTTTGTACTTCTGTAAACGTTGGGGTTCCCTGAGCCTGCTAATACCTCTGCCTTGTGCATAGATGGTGCTGTTTTGGCTAAATCAGGATCCACACTTGAAGAATGTGTTTGCTGTTAGTGTATGTAGTCTCTTAAAGGAGTTGGACAACAGTGATGGTGTACTATTAACGCAGGAAAGGCGGGGGAAGCCTCTGGCAATGGGGGGGGGAGTCCCTCATTCTGTAACCCCTCCCCTCCAGGAAAAGGCACAGGTTGAGAGCCACCGTTGTAAAGAAATTATTACAAAAGTGTCATAAGCCCCCAGTGTGCTCTCTCCCAAAAAAAACCAAATATTAGAAGCACTATTTCTCACTGCTGCAGGAAGCAGGGAGCACACATTATCTTTATTATTAGGGAGCACACATTATCTTTATCTTTATTATTATAAAAAATCACAGGGTAGTAGTGACTCAAAAGACCCAGTCTGTACGATTAAACAACCCACAGATGGGTCTGGCTGCAATTTTTGTCTCCTAAGTGGTTACATGATTCCATGGTTTCTACCAAAACTCCTAAAAGAGGATATCTTGAAAGGACACCTCCAGTCCCATGACAAGCTTATGCTAGAGGGGGGTGTCTGTGTTTCTAGACTTCAGAGCCAAAACCATGAAAGGAACTCTCTCTTTTAAAGCAACGTATTAAACAAGATAAACTTCCCCCACACCCAAGAAGAAAAACCCGCTGGACTTCCACTTAACTAAGTAGGAGACCAAACAAGGCCACTTTTCTGCACTTCTTGGTTTTTATTCTGTGATTCCACACCCCCCGCCCCTACAATTGTGTAGGGATTCCAGACGTATTAAGAGGAAGTTATTTAAAAGACGATCTTACCTGAAGATCCAGGCTCAGAAATGTGTGTCTGCATTTTTTTCCCTCTTGCCCAACTGGTTTGCACAAGGCAAATTTCCTGAATTCCTGAGGGGTGGGAGGCTGAACAGTGAGGGGTGGGATTACGGCTGCGATGAGGATTTTTGGCACTTTGGACCCTTGCTTCTTCTGTTATAAACAGCCTCTCCTAGACCAGGGCCCAGGCAGAGCGCCCACTCAATTGCTATTCAGCTGAATTGACCAATAACATTACTGTAAAGGCAAAGCAAGCTATACCAGCTGTGTTGGCCATGTAGATGGGGGAAAACAGATCCCTACATGCCTAGAAAATAGGACCGTGCGGATACGTTTCATCTCTCCTTTTTAAGGTGCCCAAATCCTACTGCTGTTGCTTAAGGGTGCACGTTTCCTCAAAACTTTGCCGGACTCAATCCATAGGATTAGGCGGTGTGGTTGCAATCCTAGGCACGTTTACTTCACTGTAAACCCCACTGAATTTAGAGGGACTTGCTTTCTGAGTAAGATGCGTGGGATCGGGCTATAATAGTCCAATCCTAAACATGCTTCCTATGCAGAATTGCCAGTGTATTATCTTAAAAATACCTCCTATGCGTGCAGAGGGAGGAGAAGGTCAGGGGCTGCGTCCACCAGAGCCTGCTGAGCAGTGGGGGCTGGTGGCTCCGATGTCAATGAGGCGGTGAATCCGCTCCCGGGTTCAGTCAGAACTCTAAAGGAGCTGCCTAAGGTGCAAAGCTCCTGTAGAGTTCTGACTGGTTCTGACAAACCCGGAGCGGATTTACCGCCCCACTGACATTGGAGCCACCAGCCTCCACTGCTGCTGGGTTTGGGCAGTTCAAAGAGGTAGCGCCTAGTGGGCGCAGTCCTGAGCCTGTTTATCCAGAAGGAAGTCTCACTGCGTTCCACCGGGCCGTTGACGGGGCTGCAGCCGAACCCTCCCGCCGGAGCTCAAGATACCCGTGATTTGTTCAACCAGTGAACGAACCTGAGGCCACCCTGACGGTGCCGACGTTTGGCTGCTCTGTTCCTAGGCGGTAAGTCCCACTGAACCTCAACTTCCATTACAGACCGAGCGCGGATCTTGGGGCAAGACCTGGCTGGGGAGCCCTGCGAAGCAGCCTCGCTGCCTCTCTGCTCCTCCCTCATTCGTCACCTGCTGCTGAGGGAAAGGGAGTTTGTTTTTCGAGCAGCTCTTCTATGCCTGCTAGAGAACAGAAGCCACCCCGCGCTATTGCAGCCGGCGATGTACATTTACTTATTTATAAATAAATAGTTTATTTATTAATAAAATATTTATTATTTATTAATAAAATATTTATTATTTATTATTTATTAATAAAATATTTATTATTTATTAATAAAATATTTATTATTTACTAATAAAATATTTATTATTTATTATTTATTAATAAAATTGTTTATTAATAAATATTTATATATTTATAAATAAATGTACATTTTATTTGGCGTCCGGACTGTGAGCGGCGGGGATTGTGAGTTCGGCCACATCTGCGTCGCCATGATTTGGGCTTTCCTTTGCCTGCATCTGGCTGAGCTATGAATCATTTCCCCCAACTCCTTTCGTTTTTGTTGTTGTTGTTGTTGTTGTTTTTAAGGGCCGGCTCTTGATCACCTCTTTTCCGATTGGACACTCTCTGTGCTTGTCTGAGACTGAACTCGGACTCCTGATCCTCCCCTCTCCCTCTCCTTATGTGATTGGTTACAGTGTTCCGCATGCTTTCCGCCAGCTACCTTTGATTGGGCCACAGGTGCTTGCGTCACATCCTCGCTATCCACTTGAATGGCCGCTGTTGATCGGCGAGGGCAGGATCTCTGTGTCGAACCCGGGGAAAAACCCCACGTGGCTGGCGAGAAGAGCTTTTGTGTTGGTGGGAGGATCTTTCCCGGTGGATCCCGGCTTGTGATCGAGGGCAATCCAGGTAAGCGGACACCGCTGCTGCTTCTCAAGTTATTTCTCACCAGCCATGTGCTAGGAGCTGCGCCTTGAATCGTTGCCCAAGAAGGCAGAATTTCACTTGGTGCAGCTTTAGTCCTTCAAGTCGCACCAGGTAGAATTCTCCCTTCCCCGGAGCTCTGGAAAGTAAAACAATCTTGTTTAAGGGACAAGACGGGGCTGTTGGAGGAAGGACGAGGATTCATAGCTGGGGATGCTGGGAGTCGTAGTCCAACACATCTGGAGAGCGCCTGGTTGAACAAGGCTGTTTTTAGCCATCATGGTTGATATACCTCCATTATTTTTTCTGATTCCCTTTTAGCTCCCAGATTTAAGCTGCTCCTTTTATGTGGGGCGACATCGTGAGAGAGAGACAAATAAATTGCTAGACGGCAAATTTTCATGGAACTAAGAGCGAGAAGAAATTAGGGCCAGCATTTACTTTCCCTGATGAGGGATGTAATAGAATGCCCAGAAATCACACCGTCATGTCTGAAAGGGCATCTCCCTCATCCTTTCTGCACATGGTCAGAAACACTCCCGTCCTTACGAAGATTGAGGCTGGAGTCTTGATATTCAAAGCAAACACTGTGTGCTGGAGAGCCCTGGTTCACATTAAGCCCTAACTATGGGGGTGGGAGCAAGGACTGAGATTAAGGGAAATAGAGCATTTTGAAGGTTAGGGCTAAGCTGGACCATCCCCAATGTTAACTTGTGTGAAGGAAACTGTCAACCCCATCATACAAAAACAGAGGCAGCTGTGTTCGCCATAAGAAAAAAAACCCAAAATCCATATAGTGTAATAGCTTTCTTAGGCCAACTCACAGATTAAAAAAAATATGCAAGCTTTTGAGACCTCCACATCTCTTCATCAGGCAAGATGTTACAAAAAGATGATCATCTTAAGTCTCTTGCCATGCAGACATCCTAACTACAACATTCAGTCATCCACCAGCCCTGCTGCTACTGCCGAAGTGCTTTTTGTATCATCTTGTCGGATGAAGAGATCCGGTGGTCTGAAAAACTTGCACATTTTTTGTGATCTTTGCGTTGGCCTAATTAAAGGTATGCACTATATGGATTTGCCAACCACATGTGTCATTTGTTACATAGGAGATGCGTCGACATCTCTGAGCAAGAAGGCAACAATTAGCAGTGGGGGCCCACTGTGTGTTCACGGGTTGCAAAAGGCACATGAACGTTCATCATACCTGCTGAACTATGCACAGGACTGGAGCCATTTCCCCCCACAAAAACAGCTTCTGCAGAGCAAATGTGTGAAGGAGCCCTGAGTTGCATATCAGATAGTAATCTCATCTTGCTGGTAACAACCACTTTATTACGCGAGCCTTCTCTTGCAGGCCTGGCTCATCATGGCATCATCAAAGAGGGGCAAAAGCGAGGAAAAGTACTGCAGCAGCTGGGATGAGGTGGAGGATTTCAAAGGCTGGCTTCAGCCTGTGGTGGGAGAGGAGGGCAAGGCCACCTGCAGGTTCTGTGAATGTGAGATGCAGGCGGACTACGCTGAACTTTGCCAGCATGCAGCCACCACTGAGCATCAAAAGCATGCAACCCTGGGCTGTTCTGTGCCTGTCGCTGATGTGGGGCTTCATGTTGCTAAGTGTTCTTCTGATACCAGCATATTCAGGAGGACAGAGGTAAGAGATTATATAAATCCTGTGAGTGGATTGCGTGTGTCTGTGTGTGTGTGTAAGCTTTGATGCATCAGAACAGGTGCTTGTAGGTATGTGTCTTGTGAGGTTCTGAAGCTGTGGAAATGCGCCCTTTCAGCCATCACATTTGTCAATTGTCTGGTCCCACTGTGCCCAGGGCAACATCTCCTCCCACATGAACAACCTTTGACCCTCAGGCCTTTGCGGGAGGCGTGCTCCCTATTTTGGGGGGGAGGTAAAGACTGTGTAGAACTCGGGATGCAGAAAGTATTTGGGGAAGCTGAGAACTTGTGTTGTCCCTCACAGGCTGCAACTAAAGCCACAGTTGCGCCTGAGGAAAAAAGGTGTCTTTCTCTATGTGCCTGTGTACAGGGTGAGGGAACAATATTGTGTGTTCTTAAGTATGTTCTGTGTCAGGCACTCAGTTCCTGAGTCTGACTATCTATTTAAAAGATTTTTAACCTCCCTTTCAGGGTGCACTGCCCTCACAAAGCAAGCCCACAACAGAGAGAGAATGCATCTCAGGATGCTGGAAAAATGAGTGGTTTATTCCAAGATAAGCCCAAGATGATCTTAATGTTTAGGCAGGCTATACAGGTATAGGTGGGCCTTCAGGTAACTTGGTGCCAAACCATTTAGGGCTTTAAAGGCCAAATCCAGCACCTTGAATTGGGCCAGGAAACTTAAGTACCAAGGCAAATGGATGGGCAGTACAGAAGTGGAAATCAGCAGATTTGGGGCCTTGATAGCAGGCCCAGTGACATAGGCTTGGCTCTCAGGTGTCACTTGACTCCCAGACCGAGAGGGATTCTGGGCTGTGGCAACAGGGCCTTAGCTTAAGTTTCCTTCCTGTGGCCTGCAGGGAATAGGAGACCAGCACTTGACCTAAGATGGCTGCTGGTTTGATGGCTGCTGGCTGTTGTCAGTTTTAAACTGGCAACAGCAGACTTTTCCCTATTTCTTGGTCAGAATAAATGTTCATGTTTCTGTGGCTTCCTTTGCCAGGCATTACACTCCTCAGCTAGGTCGCCAGAGACAAAAGAGGGAGAAACAGATGAGGTGATGGTGGGTAACGGACTCAGGAATTCAACCATGGCTTTTCAGTTCAGCGTGGAGCCCACCTTGGAAGACATGTGAGGCACCCACACATCCCTTTATTCATGCTCATTCTCAGTTTCTTCCCCTCCTTTGATTCCACCCTCCTTCAATTGGGATGGGCATTCCTCCTGCAGCCTCTCACACTGCTCTCATCCCCCTGTCTCTCTGTTCCCCACAGACGAAGCCTCCAGTCTGCCTTCACAGCTGAGCGAGGCTGGGGAAAGTACCACCAGCCTCGGAATCTGCTTCTTGCTCTAGTTGGGGAGGTCGGGGAGTTGGCAGAGCTCTTGTGAGTACTGATGATGGAGCTGCAGGTTGGGCCCCAGGGGCAGTATTTGGGAGGGAGGGGAGAAGGAAAACAGGGGATAAACCGAAATGATGATGCTTCCTTGGGAGATGCCAAAGTAGCTTTCGGAGTGTGTGTGAGAGTGAGAGAGAGAGAGTGTTTTTGCAGCAGTGACCATCCACTAACAGCACAATAATTCATGGGGAAGTGTTTTCTAGTTCCTAATTTCCCCCATGCACTTTATTTTAATTTGGAAGAGGCAAATTAGAGGCAAATGGGTCAAGGAGGAGACTGGATATTTGAAGTCAGAATAAAACTGTAAAATACAGGAAGGACAAATCCAACAGGAAGTTAAAAATCCAGCATATATATATTCATTCTCTCTCTCTCTCACACACACACACACACACACACACACACCCCTACCTACCTAAAAGGCCAGGGCAATTAAAAAAAATAAAGTATACATACATACACTCTCTTTTCGTAAAGCCATTGCTATCCCTGTTTTGCCAATTGCTTTACTAAAAATATGGATTCTAATCGCAGTTGCTTGCATCCCAGGGTTTGTCTGATTGAGCACTGTTCAGTTGCTTTTCCTGTTAAATCTTGAATGCTGAAGTCTACCAGCCAGAGCCAAACACAAAATGAAGGCTCTGAGGGCAGAGTCAATTATGGACTGCACCCCCATGTGCCATATGCTGGGATATATACAACTCTACATGCAAGCTATCATAAAGCAGGGCTGAATCCTGCCTTCTCAGCTTCTCCTGGTCTCTCTCTAACCTATGTCTGGCTAAGCCTTTGCCTTCACCCCAGTGTTTTTGTCTGTTGCCCTCAGCCAATGGCGGGAAGAAGCTCCTGAAGGCCTACCGGGGTGGACGGTGTCAGAGCGCGACGCCCTCTCAGATGAGCTCAGCGATGTCCTCATCTACCTGGTGGCGCTGGCGGACAAATGCCATGTGGACCTCCCTTCCGCCGCCCGCCGTAAAATAGGGAAGAACTGCCTCAAGTACCCGGCCGAGGAAGTCTACGGGTCATCCAAGAAATACACGGAGTATCAGAAATGAAAGTGCATGCTGCTTCTTTCTCAGAGCCAGGAGGCGAGAAACCTACTGGTGGCTTTTAGAGGCTCCCCTCCTCTAGCCCTGAGTTGTGAGGATCCAAGTGATGTGGTGACTTAGTGCCTCATCCAGACTAACAGTCCAAAGCAAGCCCCTGCTTCCTTTTAGTCTCTCGAGTTCAGAGTCAAAGGCTATAGCCTGTGAGTGTTGCGACGAGTTCTGCTGCTGTTAATTCAGGGGCGGGCAACTTGTTGCCCTCCAGTTGTTGTTGAGCTGTAAATCCCATCAGCCCTAGCCAGTGGTGAGGGACAATGAGAGTTGTAGTCCAACAACTGGGGGAGGCACAAGTTTCCTAGCCCTGTGTTGTTTCCTTACCCTCTTATTTTTGTAAAGCGGGTGGAGAACCTGGGGCTCCCCAGATGTTGGACTACAACTACCATCATTCCTGGCCACTGACTATACTGTCAGGGGGTGATGGGATTTGGAGACCAGCAACATCTGGAGGGCCAGACACACACCAGAGCTTCCTGACAAGAAACTGGCCCTTGGGGCTTCAGCACACTTCGCTGTCAGACTCGGGGCCAAACTCAAAGCCTTCATCTCTTGTCTTTCTGTTTTTTAAGAAAAGAAGCTGCAGGAGGCAGCTGGTTTGAGCTGAGTGATAGCAGTGGGGGCTTCTTCAGCACTAGCCGTTTTTCTGACTTGGAGTCTGCCCTCTTGAGCGGTTTTTCTTTCTGTGGAGGAAAAGATGTATCTTTTCTCCTATGGGTTTAAAAACAGCTGAGGGGGGACATTTGTGAGGATAGAAATGGCTGGAGGGGAGAGGATAAAGTAGCCCCTCTCCATGGTTATTCTGCTGAAACTGGCAGCCTCCAATGGCTACTCTTCATTTAAAAAAAAGTCAAGAGGCTGCTGCACACCTCTTTTGTTTAATGACTCATTTGGCCCTCCGCACCTGAGCGAATCTCTTCGTTCTTCAGGCTGCATCCTTGTTTACCCAGCCAACAATTTTCTTTGTTCTTTTGGTTACAGCATTACACCGAGAGCTCAGAGTTGCCACTTCTCTGGTCTGATGTTTTCTTTCCTGGAGAATAATGCCCTGTTTTATGCTTGCCTTTTTGAGAACACATTGGCCATCCTGTTGTTAAAACTACCCTGTGGCCGCTTGGCAACATTTACCATAACATGGTGGACATGTGAATATTACAGAGAATATGTCTGTATAAATAACTATGATCCTGGATAAACTGATCAGATGGGGGGGTGAGAATTTGGGTCAGTAGAGGAGTATTTGTCAGGTGGATCTAGCAGCATAGATGAACATACCTTGGGAGATAAGAATTTGGTGATTGATAAATTGTGAGAGAGTGGATGCACAAAAAATGATTTGGGAACAGTATGGAAGCTAGTTCTTAAGCCTTGTAAAATAGATTTTATTTTCACTGACCAGTCTTGCATTTTTATTGAAGCACTACTATTCCCATGCGTTGGCACTACTGGGGATGACAGGTAGAAAGGAAAAAGAGCTTTATATGAGAGAGAGAGAGAGAGCGAGAGAGAGAGAGAGAGACCTTAGCCAGTGGGGGGATTTGGTAACCGGTCCCTTCCCTGTTCCACAAATCCACAGTGTACCCACCAACACAGGCACTGCCATTTCCAAAGCTAGCGGTCCTGTTTGGACCCTGGTCACATGGAAGTAGGCTGGAGTCTCTCCCTCCTCTCTAGGATTCTCGTGACAGCGTGGAAAAATGGCTGCATTGCGTTTCAGAGGCTGTCGCACTGCTCCCCCTGGCTCTGCAGCATCTGCGCCTGCATTTTCTGGAGCATTTCCTGCATCCGGCGGAGCTGGGCAAAGAAACGAGAGATGCTGAGATTGCTCTCACTTTTGGGGTGGAGCCAGCCGCAGATCATAGGAACATAGAAAGCTAACTTATGCTGAGTTGGGCCATTGGTCCATCTAGCCCAGGATTGTCGACACTGATTGGCAGTGGCCCTCCAGGGTTTCAGCGAGAGTCTTTTTCAGTCCTGCCTGGGGATGCCAAGGATTGAACCTGGGACCTTCCACATGCAAAGCAGGTGCTCAACCACTGAGCTATAAACCCTCATCTAGATGACAATTTGTCCAGTGCTGCCGATTTGTAGCTGCTGAGGGATGGGGCGGGGGGGACTGATTGTAAAGCGATCTATATTGGACAGGCTCAATAATCCAGTCTTATCAATAAGCCCACAAATTTTACTAGCCTGCTAAGAAGCTTGGAGTCTCTATATCCCCCCCCTCCTCCATGCCCAGTGTGGAGATGCAGGCTACCAGCCTCTTGGCAAACTACTAAAAAGAAAGGCCACCTACTAAGCAGACTGGGAAAGACAGAGTGATACATTCTCTCTCTGCTGGCCTGCTGTGTTTCTGTGTTGGTTGTAGAGCAAAAGGCTCTTCATCCTCTGCAGAAGACGCAGGAACCAAGCAGGCTAGTGGAGGAAGGATGCAGCAGTCTCTCCCTCCTCCGCCAGCCCACACACAATTCCTGGCCACCTGTGGCTGCCAGGTGAGCTGTTAAACCAGGGGTGCAGAATCTTTTTCAGGCCGAGGTCCAAGCTTCCAATGGTGGGTGGGGCTAAAGGCAAAGTGGGTGGGGCTAAAGGCAAAGTGGGTGGGGCCAAAAATGCCAGCATGTTTTAGCGTAAAGCTTTTTCTGCCAGTAACAGCCTTCGGAGAGGCATTTCAACCTTTTTAGAATGGGGAAGAAACTGCCCAAAAGCTGGGAAACAACAATCAGTGGTTGGAGGAAACCCTGGAAGGCCAGACTGGGACCCCAGGCTTGAGTTTCTGCACCCTTGTGTTAAATATTAAGCTGCAACAATCACTAACTCCAAGAGAAACCACACAGCCCTGCTCCTCTTCGTGACTCACCTCCTCGTCTTTCTCGCGAATCAGTTTCTCTGTCTCAGCCAGAGGCAGGAGTGGCAGCTCGGTGGCACTTTGGCGTGACAGTTTCCTAGGGAGGCAACAGAGACCTTGTTATCAAAGATAGGCATCCTGTAGGTTTCACTGGATCACATCAATAATAGCATGTAACATAGCAGCTAACGGTACAATCCTATGCACATTTGGACCGACAAAAGTCCTACAGCTCCCAGCATGGCTGGCTGGGGAATGCTGGGTGTTATAGGACTTTTTTTCTGTCCAAACACGTGTAAGATTGCACCCTAAGTGACCGAGCGGCAGATAAGTCCCTGGTGTGACTCTCCCCTCTGCCATGAACTAAGTGGCCTTAGGCAAGCACTTCTCTCTCAGCCTCAGCCTGCAAAAATGGGAATAATAATGACTTCCCTGACAGCAGGGGTGGCCAATTTGTGGGCCTCTGGATGTTTTGGCCTACAACTTCCATCAGCCCTAGCTAGCATAGCTGATAGTGAGGGATCATGGGTATTGTAGGCCAAAAAATCTAGAGAGCCACGATATTGCAACAAGGTAATGTATACCAAGTGCCTTGAACAGTCAAAAGTGCTGTGTAAATGCTAAGTGCTAGTATTATTACTTTTGTTCACAAGTTTTTTAAGGCTAGCATCCTATCCTATATCTGTTCTCTGAAGAGAAAGGTGACCGCTTTGCCCGGTTTTTTCTCTGCCCGCTCTTCTGTGTTGGTAAATTGTTATCTTACCCTTTCAAACAGTTTTTTTTAAATCTCTCCATTTGGTCAAATTCTTTTGAATCTGAAAAAGGTTCTTGTGCACATTAGACAGTACAATGAAGTTAACCAGATGAGAGTGACCTACACACTTAAGCATGATCCTATGTATTACTCAGAAGAAAACCCCATGAAGGTCACTGGGACTTACTCCCAGATAAGTGTATACAACTGCAGCCTAATCCACTGTTGTTTTTTTACACACATTCATACACATACACACACACACACACCTTTTATTTACCCCACTTCTTAAACCTTTCACAACCCGGTACCCTCCAGATGTTTTAGACTTCAACTCCTATCAGCCCCAGACAGCACGGACAATGGTCAGGAATCCTGGGAGGAGTTGTCCCATCTGGAGGGCACCAGTATGGGGAAAGCTATAATCTCATTTAAGAATTAACTGAAGGAAGCAGCTCTTGCCTGATTCCTCCCCTTTATTGACTGGAAACAGGCTATCATATTTAGGAAGTATCAGTGTGGCGTTTGCACAATCATACTTCATGATCTTACATTGTCATGTCTTTCAATTCTTCACCAAAATTCCTTCAGTCTCCCTATATTCCTTAACTGATCCCTTGGCTTTGGTCCATTGTACTAAGCTCTGCCCCTCTCCTCAAAGAAAACACAGAGAACCCCAGGACTTGCTTACGCGCGGCTGCTGCGGTCCCGAACCCCAGTTCTGGTCAGGCTCTGAATGCACTGGGCACGGTAGTTTTCGTAGTGAACCTCATGGGTCACATCCTTTAAGTCCTGCATATGGGTTTGAATCAACATGTTCCGAAGTTTGAGGAAGTCGCAGTGAGCAGAGTTTTCCACTAGGGAGCAAGAGAATAGGAAGTTATCAGTAACTTCTGTGGCACTGCGCCCTCTACTGAGCCTTCCCTGTTTTAACTTAACTTACCTTCCACTGTTCCCCAGGGGTACTGCCTTCCCCTGAACACTTTGTCCTTCAACTCTCTGACCACGTGACTAGATCCAATTACAGCAAAGGGGATGCTGTGCTGTAGGGGGAACACCAATTGGACCCATGTCTTAGTGCCCCCTCTTCCTCACCCAATACTTCACTCCCCCACAGTAGACTCATTTGCCTCCTGTTCAGTTCTCACCTTCATCTCAGCATCCTGAGCTTTGAACTCTTCATCTTCATCTGAGTCACAATCGGGGAATTCGTAAATGTTGATCCTGTTTTCTTCTAATTCGTGCCGGATCTGTGCATCCGAAGGAATTGAAACAAGCAACTAAAACTGGGGTCTCCAATATAGAACCAGAATAGTAGGGTTGGAAGGGGCCTACAAGGCCATCGAGTCCAACCCCCTGCTCAGTGCAGGAATCCAAGTCGGAGCATCCCCGACAGATGGCTGTCCAGCCTTGTCTTGAATGCCTCCAGCATGGGAGAGGCACCTCCCTAGGTAATTGGTTCCATTGTCGTATTGCTCTAACAGGAAGTTTTTCGTGATGTTCAGCCGGAATCCGGCTTCCCGTAACTTGAGCCCATTATTCTGTGTCCTGCACTCTGGGATGATCGAGAAGAGATCCTGGCCTTCCTCTTTGTGACAACCTTTCAAGGACTTGAAGAGCACTATCCTATCTCCCCTCAGTCTTCTCTTCGCAAGGCTAAACATGCCCAGTTCTTTCAGTCTCTCTTCATAGGGCGTTGTTTCCAGTCCCCTGATCATCTTTGTTGCCCTCCTCTGAACCCTCTCCAGTTTGTCTGCATCCTTCTTAAAATGTGGTGCCCAGAACTGGACACAGTACTCCAGATATGGCCTAACCACTGCTGAGTAGAGGGGAATTAGTACTTCCCGGGATTTGGAAGCTATGCTTCTATTAATGTAGCCCAAAATAGCATTTGCCTTTTTTTATGATGCCCACAAACACCGCTCAGCACCAACCAGGGTACCTACCCCTTATTTTATAAAGTTTTGTTAAAATTGTTACTATTTTTTAACTGGGAGTCTAACATGCTGCAAAGCAAAGTGTTGCTCTTCTGCACCGTATTTATTTGTGTTCAAAAGAGTGGTTTTGTGTTTTGGAGGTCAGACCCCTCCTCTGTACTTAGGTTCTTGGTTATTTTTCTTTTCGTCTCACCAGGTTGCCTGCTGGGAAATGAGTGTTTTGTGACCAGCCAATATATGAATGGATGAGTCTCTCCATGGGAACCATTTTGTGAGATTGCCCACAATATTCTCTGAAAATTCCAAATGTGCCCACTGAGCTAAAAGACACATAAAATGGAGCTTTGCAAGGGATGGGGGCAGGGGTGAGATATGAGAATCCTGGTTCCAGAGATACAGGTTGTTTTAATGAGTATTGGATTTGGTTTGGAAGAATGGCGAAGACGGGTGTGAATTTGCAGAGAGTCATATGCAGTGTTCAGTAACAAGTATAGTGATTTGCTAGAGCAGCTGGCAATTTTTATGATTTTAGAATTGGTTCTCTTAACTATATTCACATACAGTGAAGGTCAGTGGTTTTTTTTTGCTACTTACAGAAGTTTGACAATGCACAGTAGTTGCTTCTTGTTAGCAGCTGTTATGGTCTGTACCTTCTAGCTGATAAGGATGCTCTTCCTATGCTGTGAGAAGAGAAATGCTCTTTCCTGCCAAGACAAAGGCCCCCCTTTCTCCTCTCTGGCTGAAGGGATGGCAGTATGTATATGTGCATGTGTTGTGACAGTTTCTAACTCAATGAGACTTCCCCTATAAAATCCTGAACCTGTTCTCACCTGAGAGGGGGAAGGCACGCCACTTGCTCAGATAACCAGCCCTGGACCATGCCTGTCACTTCTTTGTGAACCAGAGTGACTGCAGTTGAGAGCTGGAGGGCCTTGTGTAGGCTTTCTTTGCTTTTTGAATATCTGCACCCATTTTCCATCAATAAACTATCATTCTTTCACACAAGTGGACTTGAGTCATACTGGAACCTTCAAATCTGTTTAGTGTGTGGGCCCTGGCTGGACTAGGCCCCAGTTTTAAGACATCATGGGATTTCCATTAGGGCATCTACTTCAAACAGAAGGGTTCCCTGCTGTGTGCATCTGTTCCACCCCTCCAGTACTTGAGGTTCCCCTGCAATGCCCCCTTCAGAAGCCTCACCTTCTCCTTCTTGCGTTGTACTTCTGTTGGAGTCAAGCAGTCTGCCTTTCCAATCACTGGCACAATATTGACTTTGTCATGTATGGCTCGGAGGAATGCAATATCTAGGGGGCGAAGCCTGTGACAGAGGAGGAGAAGGCTTGACTTCTTTTCAGAGCAGCTAGGGAGTCCAGGCCCAGCTAGCAGCCCTGCTCTAGATATGTGCAGATAGGTTGGATAATCCATGGTGAAGGCCCTCTACACATGCTCAGTAGCACTTTATTATCACATCACCTCTCCCACCGTCGAACTGGGTGGTAGGGATGTAGGGATTTTGTTCAAGCTGTTCTGCCTGTGTTTTGCAGATTGTTAGGCATCTTTCATTCCATTGCCCACTCATTCATGGAATCAGATTTTTTAAAACAGAAAATTGTTCTACGTGTGCAAGTGTGCATTAACGCTAATGCGAATTAGCACGTGTGTGAGTGCGCATTGATGCTAAGGCGAATTAGCGCTAATTCCATCCCCACCCCCCAAAATGAAGCAAACGGTCCGCAAGTCTGTGGACTCCATGCAAATCGGGGGGAAAGCCAGTCCGCTGCGGAATCTGCAGGTTCAATTCATAGAAATCTGAACTCATTTGCAACTCTTGGGGATTTCGCCGACATCCCTACTGGGTGATGGAAGTAAATGCTGGGCTGGATCTGGAGTCAAACTAAGCTCCTGTTGTCCCTCATTAGGAGAGCTGTTGGCCCTCCAAGACATAAGAGGTATGCCTTCAACCCACTTCGGCCACTACACCCCAATCCAGCCCTCCCCAACCCAATGCCTTCCAGATGGGATGGACCACAACTCCCATCATCCCCAGCCATGTAGTCCAACCCATCTGGAGGGTACCCAGTTGGAGAAGACTGCCCAAATCTTAGACTTCCATACATCATACCCATGTCCAAAGGGCGACAGGACGTAGAGGCAGCAGTGGACCCTCCCGTCCTGAATGTTCTTGCGGTCTAAGCCGCTCTCGTCCCGAAAATATTGTTCAGACTGGCAATCAATGTAATGGGCAATTGGCTTCCAGCTGTAGGGAGAGAGAAGTAGGAAAGGAAGGAGGTTGAGCTTGTGAGAAAACCCCTAACCGCAGTCAGAATCACACCAGAAACTGGACTGGATAAATCTCTTAATTTCAATTGCTGAGTTTTTAAAAAACAAAGAAAAGATTTGCAGTGATGCATGCTGCTCAAACAGCTCAAAGGTTTTCTAAGAACAAAACGCTTTACGTATACTGTCAGCAAAGAATTATATTGGAAAGCATCCCTTGTATCTTGACATTGCAAAATTTGACATTTAAAAAATTTGACATTATTAAATAATTCACCAGAATTTTAGATTTGGGTAACATTTAAACTTTATATTTCAATAGAGAAAAGGCTTTTAGTTCCAAACTTCTAATTGTTGTATTCCTTGATCCTTTCAGAAGGATGTTTTTGCTCCTAGCATTTCCGGATGAAACAGTTCTCCTAAGATCTCTGTCTCCCCACTATTGCTGTAGGGAAGCCTTCTGCAACCTGGTGCCTCCAGATGTATGGCATGTCTGAACTTTCTCGAATGCTCCATCTCTTGGGTTGTCAGAAGCAGACAAGGAATGCTTTCTTCATTTACGCCCAGAGAACCAATGAATCCTGGGTCCCAGCACCCCCAAATTAGACCCATCTTCCCATCTGGAGAACCCTGAACCGCAACTCTCATTGTCCCAGCCATAATTTCTTACATGTGCCTCTGCTTCTACATAACTGAGGCACATACAGACACAGGAATATAGGAGGCTGCCTTGTACTGGGTCAGACCATGGGTCCATCTAGCCCAATACTGTTGACACTGATTGACAGCTTCAGGCAGGATTCTTTCCTCATCCTATCTGGAAAAGCCAGGGATTAATCCTGGGACCTTCTGCCTGCAAAACAGGTGCCCTTTCACTGAGCTACAGCCCCTACCCAGATGCCCTCTTACCACTCAGTGTTGTCCACTGCATCCCCAAATCCTGGGGTATCAATCACCGTCAATTTCACTTTCACCCCCCTTTCTTCAATATCCACTGCATGTTTGACAATTTCCATAGTCCGTGGGATCCTGGCTATGAAGTGGAGAAGGCAGGACAATAATCAGCATTACAGTCTCGTTAACAGCTTCCCTCCCCCATCCCTGGGACCCCCACCCCAGTATCACAGACATGACAGGCATCATCCACCCTTACCTTCTGCATCTGGAAGCACCCGGTCTTTGTACAGGTCTGTCAAGAAAAGGCTATTGACAAGAGTGGATTTTCCCAGTCCAGATTCTCCTGTACAATGAATGAGTGGGAGAGAATAAGCTGGAACTCTTTAAAGTGCAATCCTAGGCATAGCTTAGACAGAAAAAAGTCCTTCAACTCCCAGCATATCCCAGTCAGCTATGCTAGCTGGGAATGCTGGTTGTTGTAGGGCTTTTTTCTGTCTATGCTGGCTGGGGAACGCTGGGCGTTGTAGGGCTTTTTTCTGTCTAAACATGCATAGGATTGCATCCTTAGAGGAGGAACAGGGTACAGTACACAGCAGGGGCAGAGCACATCTTTCAGCCCAAGGGCCAAATTGAGTTTCAGAGAAGTTTTCAGGGGCCATGTTGCTGTGGTGGGTGGAGTCAAAGGCAAAGGGGGCAGGGCCAAAACACCCAGAATGCCAGCAGATTGCAGCTTACAGCTCTTATTGGCTGTAACTAAGTCTCAGGAAAGACATGTCAACCTTTTAGAATGGGGAGAAAACTGCACAAATGATTGTGGAAACACCAGGAAAATACCAAATGATTGGTGGTTGGGGGGGAAGGCATGCGGCCAGCTGAGGAATCCCCAAGGGCCAGGTTTTGGCCCTGGGGCCTGAGGTTCCCCACCCCTGAAATACAGCCTGGGAGTAATTCTCTGGATGTTAGGACTGCCTACCTTTAGAAGGGAAATATATTTGAGTGCAGTCTTCCCCAATCTGGTGCCACCCAGATGGCCATGCTGGCTGGGGGTGAGTTGTAGTCCAACGCATCTGGACAGCGCCGGGTTGGGGAAGGCTGTCCTAGTGGGTTATAGCAGAAGGCTGGAGAGTGAGGACCCCTGGGGTCCTGCCTCTCCTATACCACTCTGCAAGTATGTGTATGTTGGGAGGGGAGAAAGCAGACTTTATTTTAAATCTGTGTCTAGCAGCTACGCTTTTTCATTTTCACTCTAGAATTAGTGCAGGGGCCCCCCAATCCGGATCTTAAAAGCCCCCCTCCCGTACCCACTAAAGCAGGGTCGCTTTCCTGATCAGGAACCCTGTGCCTACTCTAGAGTAAAAATGAGGGGAAAGACATAGCTGCCAGACCCAGATTTAAAGTAAGGTCGGTTTTGGCTCTAGGTCTGTAGCTACATTCCAATCTCGCTTTACATAAAAAGCAGCCAAAGTGCCTGGTAATCAAGCATTCACTGTTCACCATCAATTCTTAGGTGGTTAAGGGCATACCTCCGTTTTGTACAACAGAATACCATGTCTGAGGCAGAGTAGAAAGGGAAAATGGCAGCAAGGGGAGCATCTGGATGCATCCAGACCCCCGGGTTCTGTCTCACCTTGGGAAGCAGGAGGGGCCTTGTGGGCTAAGACCAAGACAAGGGAAGTTGGAGTTTGCTAGGACGGGGACAGCTGATGTTTTCACTGCTTACCTGCTACCATCAGTGTGAAGTCAAAACCCTTCTTCACAGACTTCCTGTGGACTTGGCTGGGCAGGGTAGCGAAGCCAACGTAATCTTTATCCTGAGGCACAGAGAAAGATGGCCTCAGGAGGCAGCTCTCGGTCAATCTCAGGGGTGCACAGCGCTTCCAGTCCCAAGGGCCACATGTGATGCTGGCTTGGGAGTCAGTGGGTGGGTTTAGGGGCTGCATGCGTGTACACAAAGATGTGCACTCACACACACACTCACCACTGATTCTCTTTCCTGGGGGGGGGGGGTATGGAAAGCCTCCTCTCCACCCCCTCCCCCAGCGGTCCAGACAGAGACCTAGCAGCAGCAGGGAAAGAGCAACCTGTAAGAATTTGGGTGCATGTGTGTGTCTGGGGCCCTATGGGAGCCTCATGTAAGGCCTCGGAGGACCGCAAGTTGTGCACCCCTGATCTATCTGGTCCTTCCCAGGTATCCTGAGAGATATCCACCCACCCACTCCCTTCGGAGTAAGGGGCACTACATGGAAAGGGAACTGTTTTCTGGATTCTTACCATAACCGGTCTCTAGTTGTATTGCAAAGAAGCTGCAGTGATGTCTGCACCTTGTTGCTGCTGACATACATCCATTTCCTGTCGTGGGGAAACAGGAAGCCAGCGTTGTGCCTGTTATCAAGGCATCTCGACCTCCGATTGGCTGGCTCACTTTCGTTTCCCTCCTCTACTTTCCACCTGTCTGTGGGCTGCAATCGTTTGAAGTTGAAATGTCACCCAGACGTGTTGCATTTGGAAAGTTGTTATTGTTGGTTTTTGTGTAGATATGTCTGCCTGCCTTTCTGCTGCCCCTGTTCTTTCCAAACAAACTTGTAAAATGTAGTTGAGTTGCGTTTTAACCCACATGCATCCCGTTTTCTCCACAAACAAAAAAACCTACACTCCAGCTGGTTTACAACAGAAGCACACAACAGCATTACTTAGACAAAGTGTGAAGAGTCGTATACAGACGATGCAAAAAGCAAAGGCAGCCATGTTGGCCAAAAGAACATTTCCAAACTCTGTATCGCTGTAATGGACCAATGCTTTATTAGGCCAACCCTAATGTTGAAAATTACTGCAAAAGCTTTTGGATTCTCCAGCACTCTTCATTAGACGAGATGGTTAACTGAGCAAAGCAGTGGGGTGGGGGTATATGGGACTGACAGGAAAGAAGGAAAGAAAGAAAGATCTGTATGGAATTGGCAGGGGGAAAGAAAGAATAAATAAATATGCTCGATTACTGAGACAAGCCAGAGTAATGTACGCAGAGCCAGCTCCAGATTTGAGGAGGCCTTGACCAAACTGCCCTCTAGTGGACCCTTGCTTACATTAGAAGGCCCACTGCTTACCCAGCAGTAGCCGCATGGGGGCTGCTGTGATCAGCACTAGGGCAACTTGGAATCCTCGTTTTAATGTCCCACAATGCTCCAGGGTGACACTTATTGAGGCATAGTGGGAACTGGATGGTGGAGAATGTTGAATGCTGATGGGAGGCTTGAATGCACAGCCTTGATGCCCCATTTTTCTCTGTCAGAGTGCCGACCCAGAGTGCAGCTACATCTCTTCCTTACCCATCCCCTGAACGCCTTGTCTCTCTTTCTCTCACAGTTTATCCTGGTTTTGTTTGTTAATGGGGTGGTGGTAGTAGTGGTGGTGGTGGGGGGGGAATATTAAGGAGCTTTCAATTAAATAGGTGTTGTTGTTTTTAAGTGCTCCAGCGCCGCACCTTCAGATATTTCATGAACGAAAACGTATGTGCTCACAACAGTGGTGTTTCGGTAATATTTGCACTTCTTTACATATATGCAGATTGAACACAGATGGAGGCACAATTTAAACACTCCAACAGACAGCCAAAGTCTATTGCTCCGACATCAGATATCTAGGGAGACGGCACCCTGAGATGCTTAAAAATCACAAACTCAGCTCTCTTCCTCTTCCTCTGTGTGTCTCAGGGCCAAAGCAGACATTACTTTAAATCTATATCTAGCAGCTAAGTCTTTTTTAAATTCATGTTTACTCTAGAGTAGGTGCAGAAGCGGAATTTGGATCTTAAAAGCCACACCCACACACACACTAGACTCCCAATCTGGATTGCGCCCCCTGCAACTACTTTAGAATAAAAATGAAGGGGGACACACACAAGGATTTAGAGCAATGTCTCTTTTAGCCCCGTCTCAAAATTCATACTGCAGTGTTCTTTTTGTTTCCTTTCACAGTCAGACGTAAATTACAACATATTTGGGGGGGACGTGGGAGGTGTGTGTGTGTGTGTGGGGGGGTGCAGCAGGAATGTCTTCCCTGTTCTCTGCTCAGTTTCCCTATATCCAGAACTTTCCCCCAAATCATCCAGTATCAACAAGCCACAGGCTAATTATTTCCCATGGCACCTAAGAAAGGGTGTCGCTCACCAGTGGGTCTGTCCTATTTTAACCCTCTCCCGTCCAACCCACCCCCACCCATTCTGGCTCACACCAATACCTTACCAGCTGCGGTGTATAAAATGGAAGGTTATGTATCATATCATACATTAGCGTTCAGTCTGTCAGTTGGGGCATGGACCATAGCTTTGCATGTAGAAGGCCCCAGGTTCAATATCTGACGTCTCCAGTTGAAAAGATCTCTGGTAACAGATGTGGGTGGGTCGGTGGGTGATGTGTCAGCTGCCAGTCACTAGGGACAACAAATCTGACCTCTGGGGCCCTCATTGGCAAACGGGTGGTCTAATGCCCACAAACCCCATTTTGATTGGAAGGTGGTTGTCTCATCACTCATTGCCCCGCCCCTTTGACCAGAACAAGTGTATAAAAGCAGAGGTAGCGAGGGTTGCAGCTCACTGCTCTTTTGCTGCTTCACCTCTGATCTTCTCTGGACCCCCAGATCCAAGGATTTGACTAACTATGGACTTCTTTAGACTCTTCGACTTTAGAACTTGCAAATACTTTAACCCTTTATTTTCTGAAGTTAGGACTTCGACCTGAGCTTGGGGCTTAGAATTATTTCTGAAGATGGAACTCAGAACTATTTCCAAGTCTTTGGTTTTTCCTTTCACTTTAGCTTCTACCTTTAACTAAATGTAATTCTTCACATGCCTAGAGGACCTTAGCAATGCTGTAGCTTAGCTTTTTATATTCAAGTAACGTGCACGAAGAAGTAAAAGGGAGAGTTAACAATTTTATTAGAATGCTTTAGTTTAGCTCTAAACTGCAAGAAGTAAGCAGGAGGATAAGGAGGAGTCACAACAATGTCAGAAGTTCAAGCCAGTATCTCACTAGCTACATTTGTAGTGCCAGCTTTGTCAACTGCAATTCTTTTAGGCCACAATCCATGCAGCTAGACATAAGCCTCCGAAATCAGAGGCTGACGCCTATCCAATGCACGGCGGCTGGAGCACAGAGGCAATCCTCACTTCTGTGCTCCAGCCGCCCTGCACTGTTGGCTAGACACATGATTTCACACGGCTAGCCGGGGACTTCGGAGCAGAGGGGGGAAGGCCACACAGCACATAGGAAGCCTCAACAAGTGGCTTCTGCAGTCTCCTCCCCTCCCCACCCTTTTCGCCCTCTCCATGCTCCATTTCCAAGCGTGGAGAAGAAGCGGGCGCAGAAAGAACTGCGCTGGCTATGAGGGAGCGGAGGAGTGGGCAGGGAGCATAGTTTCTGGGAACCATGTTCAGAGCCCTGGCTCCGACCTCATTTCCCAGAACCCGAAAAATCCTATGGTCCTCTAGACAGTGTCTAGCAGGCAGCCATAAGATTGCTCCCTCTATTAATCTTATATTTTTGTTACATTCTCTTTCCCTGTAAGTACAGAAAAAGTTTCTGACGCTATAACCACCATGCTACTTTCTTTTAATTTTGTAATTTTCTAAAATAAAGCATTAAATAGATTCCAGTGTACAATTTTGTCTGTGGTGATGTCTGCCTGTTTGGACTTAGCTTGGTTACCCATGCGGTGTTTGGAACCTATTTGGTGGAGGTTCTGAAGTTAAACAGGACTGAATTAACAAATGGGGATACTGTGACCAGGTGACCTGTGTGCCTGATGCTCAGCCCGCTACCCAGGTGCTTCCTGTGGATTGGCAGCATCTAGGCCCCCTCCCTGCTCTCCCTTCTTCTTGAGGTTCTTGATCTTTAAACTGGACTTGGTCTGGACAGTCCTTCAAATGGAGGATGCCTTCAAACAGAGGACTGTAAAGTAGGACACATGATCTCCCCTACGGTGGGGAGTTCGCAAAGGGGATCCAGCCCCCTTATCTTTTGTGAAGGATCCCTTAGCTACTCTTTTTAGAAGGCTACTGTTGAGAGGGGGATTGAGAGGGTCCTATAGATTTCCCCCTCAAAGAAGTAGCACCCATAATCTCCCCAGGTGGCTCCTACATTGATTGGTTGGTTTCTTGTTTGAAATATTTACGCCTCACCTTTCTGAGCCCCCCCCCCCCACACACACACAGTTGATCCCCTCAAGGCAGCTAACAACCATTGTAAAACCACAACCAATTAAACAATAAAAATGATCCCCACAAAAATATAGAGCAGCAGCGATAACAAATCAGGAACAGATCATTATCCCCAAATGCCTTCGGAATAACTGTCCCAGAACAGCATTGCTTCTCACTGTTACCTAAAGGGACAGAGAGAGCCCAGCCAGGCCTCCCAAGGCTGCAGTTCTAAAGCCTGAGGCACCACCAAGAAGGTGTTATCCTGTGTAATCACCAGCTGCACCTCCAATGCTGGTGGGATGCAGAGCAGATCCTCCTCTGAAGACCAAAGTCCACGGGAGGGTTCATATATGTGGAGGTGGTCCTCTCGATATCCAGGTCCCAAACCATTTTTTAGTTTTAAAGGTCAAAACCAGAATGGTATATTTGGCCCTGGAAACAAACCAGAAACCCGGGGAGATGGCACCACGTTGGCGGTATGTGGTCAAAGACCCAGGGCACTTTCAGTACTCCAGCTATGGGGTGGGCAGAAGGTAGATCTCCAAATATTTCAGACTTTAACTTCCAGAAGCCCCTGCCAGCATGGCCAATGGTCAGGGATGCTGGGAGCTGAGGTCCAAAGCATCTGGAGATCTACTTTCTGCCTGCGACTGCCTAACTGCTGCATTTAGGGATTTTATTACATTTAGGGAGCAATTCTAACTAGATATGTGGCCGCCTCTGAACTCGGAGGTGACCGCCTATCCAAAGCGGATTGGAAAAGGATTGTTCCCTCCACGCTTCTCCTGCCCTGCTTTTTCGGCTAGACAGCCGATTGCAGCTGTCCAGCCGCGGGAGGATGGAGCAGGGAAGGAGGCTGCTGTACGACACATAGGATGTGTTGTACAGGCAGTTATGCTCTCCTGGCCCTGGAACACCCCCAGCCATGCCCCTTTGCGAGCGCTGAGGACAGGGCTGCTCCGCACTACCTCTGAGGCAGCACGGAAGTGGGGGGAGGTCAATTCCCGGAAAACAACATATCCTATGGCTGTCTAGCCGCTGCCTAGCGGCCATAGGATTGCTCCCTCCGTGGCATATAAAGATTACACATTATCATAAATAATGTTGTGTTGTGTATGTTCCTTGCCACGCCTCTAGAGGGCTTTCTTGGAGCAAAGCAAGCAAGTTGGCAAACAAGTGACAAGTCTTCTCAATACTGGGACAACATGGATTTTGCCTTTTCCCCAGTTTGGAGAGATCCTTTTGGAGTTCTTTGTAATCTCCTTTTATTTTAACCACCCTAAACAATTTGGTGCTATCAGCAAACCTGTCCACCTCAGTGCTTACCCCTAACTTCCAGATCACTTATAAACACGTTAAAAAGCACCAGTCCCGCTGTTTACCTCCCTCCCTTGCAAAGTTGTCAGTTTATTCCTACTCTCTTCTTCCTGTTCTTTAACAAGTTACTGATTTATAAGAGGACTTCTTCTCTTGTCCCATGACTGCTACGTTTGCCCAGGAGTCTTTGGTGAGAGACTTTGATAAAAAGTCTTTTTAAAGTAGTGGTTAAGACGCTGAACTGCAGACTGGAAGGTCGGCAGGACAGCAGTTCGAGACCCGAGTGCCGCGTGACGGAGTGAGCTCCCGTCTTCAGTCCCAGCTCCTGCCAACCTAGCAGCTCGAAAGCAAGAAATTGCAAGTAGATAAATAGGTACCGCCTCGGCGGGAAAGGTAACAGCGTTCTGTGCACCTCGGTGTTCAGTCATGCCAGCCACATGACCACGGAAGCATCTTCGGACAGCGCTGGCTCTTCGGCTTAGAAACGGGGATGAGCACCGCACCCTAGAGTCGGACACGACTGGTTGGGGACACCTTTACCTTTTTTTTAATAATATCTACCACAGGGGTGGGCAAGATCAGGATGTCCAGGGGCCATTTTTGCCCCACGGATCCCCACCCCATCCCACCCCGTGGGCACCAAAAAAAGAGAAAAGAAATAAAAATAAAAATGGTGCCCATAGTGGCTACCGAGCCGCAAAAGGGTCAAAATAGCTTGTGCCCCCCCCCCTTTAAAAAAACAAATTAGGGTATATTTATGGGCAGTGTTGGCTGCAGTGGGAGACAGTGGGGGGCACATGTGGCCTGTGGGCTGCATGCTGCCCACCCCTGATCTACCAGCTCACCTCATCCACAAACATGTTGATACTCTCAAAGAAATCTACTGGTACAAGACTTACCTCTGTGCAAGCCATGTTAATTCTTCTTCAGCAAGACTTGCCCTTCTACATGCTTGATAATCTTATCTTTAATCATGCTTTCCACCAATTTGCCTGGAACAGATGATAAACTAACTGGCTTATCATTTGCTAATTGGCTTATCATGTAATTTCCTGGATCATCCCTGGATTCTCCCTTTTAAAAATGGTTACTGCAAATATATGAAAAATAGTTTAGGCACAGGTACTATCTGCCCCCGAAGTCCTTCTGCCAGCAGGCTTTTTATTCAAGCAGGCCTTTGGCATGTAACCTGGTCTGTTGGGTTGTGTCATGGCCCCATCCAAAGAGTCCTCCAAGGAGGAAGAGTTAGAGGCCCCAATGGAGGACGATGCCCTGGTCCTGCCTGAGCCTGTGCCACAGGAGAGGCCTGAGTCCTTGGGGGAGCCCACTGAGGTCCCAGCCCCAAAGGAAGAGGGGAAGACTGCCTCAGAAGAGGAGACTGAGCACCCCTGAAGTCCCAGGGAGCACTGGCACCAGAGAAGGGAGACCGAACACAGAGAACCTCAGGGAAGTGCCAGGATGCAGCAGAGGTCTGCTCAGGAGGAAAGGGGCTCCTCATGAGGAGGACTCTCTGCAATCGAAGTGAATGACTGCAGCTGGGATTTGGATGGGGGCTCTGTCAGCTCCAGGATAAAAAGCTCAGTAGAAGCTTACAGGAGTTGCTGGAAACAATGTCTGTGTTTGGCTTTATCTCCAGGCTGTTAACCTGTATGTAGTCCTTGCCTTCTGCTTGGGCTCTCTTTGTGAGTGACCTTGGCCTGGATTTGACTACTGTCTTTGCAGAACCCCTTTTATCTGGCTTACTGTTTATTACTCTGGAACAGCCTCAGACTGTCTGTTGATTCTGGCTCTGCTCCCCCACCCTGTTGTACCTTCAGCCCCTGATTCACCAGCCCCCCTGGGCACTGGGGGAAATAGGTCAGGTTGGGGGGTATGTTTTTTTAAACTCTGTTTTTAATGTGTTGGTTTTATGGTTGTTTTCATTAATGTTTTTCTTTTAAATGTAGGCTTTTCTGGTTGTTATGAGCCTTGAGTACCATTTCCTGGTAGAAAGGTGGGTTATTAATTAATTAAATACATAGCAATAGACCCATTCCTGCTGATCAGATGCCAAAGTCACAGGTCTACATACCCACACTTTCTTTCTCTTTCTTGTTTTCTGTTGGAGACTGCACTGATGCAACTCATTTTCCTCTTTGCACGGAGGCCACCTGTTAAAAGCTTGACTCTTTCATCACCATGTTGGGTGTGATCACAGGAAGCAATATGTTCTCCCCAAACTGCTTTCACCACCTCCTCACATTTTACTACCAGGCAGTGGAGAGAGAGAGAGAGACTGACAGTGTGGCATTGAAATTCGGAAGTGAGCCCCACTCCTTCCCCTCTCGTCTGTTTTATTGCTCTGCCAGATCCTGCTACTTCTCTTGAACCTGCGTCTTGGCTTTATCAGATTATTTGGCTGGTGGCCTGGCACCACCTGCCAGTCATGCCATCCAGAAAGTAAGACCCTGCGCTTTCTACGCTGCTCCACCATGGCTGGTGCCCTGCTTCCTGGCCATGTTCTGATGCTGCTGGTTGGCTTGGCTTTGCAAGGTAAGTTGACTGCAGTGGGAGAAAAGCCCCGGTCTGAAGGCTCCAGTGGGATTAGCTGCGCGCTGTACATGTAACATAGTGCATAGCATAGCGGACTGTAGCTCTGAGACAGGACAATGTGCAGAGGCAGATATTCAGTTGCAAAGAAATGGCTTGATTGTGGGGAGGGAGGCTGTTGATGGTGAAGAAGACTTAGCCAAGGGCTGTAGCCCAGTCACAGAGCACATGCTTTGCATGGACAAGGTCCTAAGTGTAATGTTTATCATTTACAAATAGGCTGGGCTGGGAACATCTCCTGTCTGAAACCTTGGTGAGCCGCTGTCAGTTAACATAGACCAGCTTTCCCCAGATCGATAGGGTGGGCTACAACTCTCATCACCCAGGCTGGCTGGGGGTGATGGAAGTTGTAGTCCAACCCATCAAGAGATTGCTACAGACAATACTGCCCTAGTTGGACCGGTGGTCTGACTGGGTATAAGGCAGGCTTCTGCCAAGGGAGTTGCATATCAGCAAAGGTCTTGCATATCAGCAGCACCCAAAACAGGTTTTGCCATCGTGGGCATGGTGTCGCTGACCCCTGTTTTTGCTACTTCCGTGCTGAGTTCACAAGAACACTTCAGGCTGCTGGGCGCTTCATCGAGAAAGTATTACGGATTCAAAGCTCTATAAATGTGTTCATGTTTGGAAAATGTGAGCCTGGGGATGGGGTGGGGGTGGGGGGAGAGTATTACTCTATGGGTTCCAATCCAAATGGCCTTAATAATTATGTACATTCCAGATTGGCAATGACTCATTCTGACAAAAGACTTTTTATACTTCTGCAAGCCTCGGAGTTCCCCCGTACCTACTGATACCTCCCTTTTGTACAAGGGTGGTGCTGTTTTGGCTAAATAAGCAGTGGCACTTATGGCCAGAACATCAGATATGGAGGGAATGATAAGTGCTCATCTGCACAGCATGGAAACACCTGTCAATTTTGGCATATTAAATTGCCCATTAAAGTGGTAGGCCAGGTTGTTTTTCTATCTAGTTCACTGACGTACCCTAAGGGACAAACTACATAGGGTTTGAAGGGAGGGAGGTGTGGATTTTGCTAAATCAGCTATGTCTGTGTTTTGCCAGTTGTCACCTTTTGTTCTGTCACAAGAATTGGCAAAATGTGAGCTCATTGAAGTCCTCTGAATCCCATCTCAAAGCTCATTCCAACTCATATCTGTATTGGATTGTGAGCTTTGGTGTGTTTTTTTGGTATGAAAATCTGTGCTTTCTCCGTATTTTCCCAAATGTACATGTCAATTGTGCACATCTTTGACATGTATGTATTCTTCTAATTGATGAAAACATATTTGTGCTCATTCCCCCCCCCCAAAGTATGCATTTTTCCTGCACATTTTTCAACTGTACGTGTGCTGCCAAAGCGGTTTTTTTGGCCTGCAAATCACGTCGCAACCTCAGAAATGTACAGACTTCGACCACAGATTGTGTCCAAGTCTGCATTCGGCATGGAAGGTATGAACTGGGTAAATCCTGAATCAGAAACAAAGTGAAACTAGTTTCTCAAACATCCTTATTAGTCATCTGCTCATTGATGGAACCCCTTCATGGATCACTGCCTTGTTGTGGCGAAGGGGCTTGCGTAACTCAGTGAAGCCATAAGCTATGCCGTGCAGGGCCACCCAAGACGGACAGGTCATGGCAGAGGGTTCTGACAAAATGTGGTCCACTGGAGAAGGAAATGGCAACCCACTCCAGTATTCTTGCCAAGAAAACCCCATGGAATAAAGCCTTTGATTGTGTGGATCACAACAAACTGTGGCAAATTCTGAAAGTGATGGGAGTACCAGACCACCTTACCCGTCTCCTGAGAAACCTGAACGAGGGTCAAGAAGCAACAGTAAGAACCAGACATGGAACAACCGATGGGTTCAAAATTGGGAAAGGAGTACGACAAGGCTGCATATTGTCACCCTGCTTATTTAACTTATATGCAGAGTACATCATGAGAAACGCCGGGTTGGATGAATCACAGGTCGGAATTAAGATTGCTGGGAGAATTATCAACAACCTCCGATATGCAGACGATACCACCCTAATGGCAGAAAGCGAAGAGGATCTCAAGAGCCTCTTGTTGAGGGTGAAAGAGGAGAGTGCAAAAGCTGGTTTGAAACTCAACATTAAAAAAACTAAGATCATGTCATCTGGCCCTATCACTTCCTGGCATATAGAAGGGGAAGAAATGGAAGCAGTGACAGATTTTACTTTCTTGGGCTCCAAGATCACCGCAGACGGTGACTGTAGCCATGAAATTAAAAGACGCTTGCTCCTTGGGAGGAAAGCTATGGCAAACCTAGACAGCATAGTAAGAAGCAGAGACAGCACCTTGCCGACAAAGGTCCGTCTAATCAAAGCTATGGTTTTCCCAGTAGTAATGTATGGCTGTGAGAGCTGGACTATAAGGAAGGCTGAGCGCCGAAGAATTGATGCTTTCGAACTGTGGTGCTGGAGAAGACTCTTACGAGTCCCCTGGACTGCAAGGAGGTCAAATCAGTCCATCCTAAAGGAAATCAACCCTGAGTGCTCATTGGAAGGACAGATAATGAAGCTGAAGCTCCAATAGTTTGGCCACCTAATGCGAAGAGAAAACTCCCTGGAAAAGACCCTGATGCTGGGAAAGACTGAAGGCCAAAGGAGAAGGGGACGGCAGAGGATGAGATGGCTAGATAGCATCACGGATGCAATGAATATGAACTTGAGCACGCTCCGGGAGAGAGCGCAGGACAGGAAGGCCTGGCGTGCTATGGTCCATGGGGTCACGAAGAGTCGGACACGACTGAACAACAACAACATTGATGGAATTGATTTTTTAAACCAGAAATTCGTCCTACTTGTGCTAATTCGCATTAGCGCTAGTGTACGTTTGTCTACTTGTGCAAATATTATAATGCGAATTAGCGCGAATCCCCACCAAAAGTGAAAAACTGGTCCACAAATCCACATTTGCCATGGAATCCACAGATTGGGTGCATAGAAATCCGAACTCATTCACATCCATGGTGGATTCTCCCACATCCCTATTTGATGTGTCTTTTAAAATAGCAGCCGCCGAAGGTCTCAGGCAGGCTTAGGAGCAGTGTGTAGGAACAAGAAAGGAACCTTTTCCTCCTGCGCTGTAGTCCTTAATAAAATGCCTACCCAACCACCTGGAGGTGCTGAATAACAGCTTGAGGGGGATTTTCATTGGGAGCACAGAGCAGGAGGAAAAGAGTTGGTGGGGAAATGCCCCTCCCCATGGTTGTGAACCTGATTAGGCCCCGAGCGGCTGCTATTTATAGTTTTTAAAAGATACATGCTAGACTGAAATCAAGGGTAGGCACTGTTGGGCATTTGCCAAGGCGCGTACCCTTGCAAGGGGCCCACTGCCAATATTTTTGTGCTTCTCCTTCCTGTCATTGCCTGTTCACCTTCCCTCTCTGGGCATGGAAGTGATGACAAGAGCGAGGAAATAGAACTGTTTTCTTTGCAGGCCTTGTGCTCTTGCTCTGGGCAGTGGCCCCACACAGAGAGAGTAAGTGAATGAGTAGCAGGGCTAGATTGGAGGAGAAGATGAACCCGCTCAGGGAGGGAGCCCACTGAAGTCATCTTGCCCAAGGGCCCCTCAAAACCTGGTACTGGATACGCACAATGCTAAACCATGTGCTTAATGTCACATGTGGTTTGGACCTAAGAATAAAGTACTTGGTTATAAGGAATGCAAGTTTGAATCCCCACTGAGGCATAAAGATGTCCTTGGCTAATTCACCAGCACTGCATAGACATTTCAGTCATATAGATTGATTTTGAACAGTTGTAACCTGCCATTCTTTCTTGAGAAAAGAAACTCAAACCAGTTTCAGACAAAACTTTTAAAACAAAGCAAACCTAGCACAAAACCACAGAAATCAAATGGAAAAGACCCACAACAGCATTGCTGCTGCAGCAGCAGAAAAGAGACAAAATATTAGTGATAACCAGGAATGTAGCAACCAAAATACCTGTCCCCCAAGAAATACCCTCAGCTGATACCAAAAGCCTTCAGGAAAAGCCAGACTTTTCCATCATACCAGTATTGAAGCTAGGTGGGTCCCCCTGCAGAGACCATTTCACAGTGTTGGTATAACCTATACTTATGTGGGTCCAGTGGGGCTTAGTTAGAATAAAGCTTCCAAAGATATAACTGAACAAACACATCTTTAGTAAGAATCAAAATTATGCGAAACATGCAGCAATTTCCCAATACAAATACATGCGACAATTAGTCCTTCTGAGTTCAAACAAAAATATGGAGCTCTTGCTTGCAACTCTGCAGTAGGCCAGCCCCGAAGTATCTTTGGTTTCACAAGATGCTGGACACTTCAGTAGTCTTTTGTAGATACCTTAACTTTAGACCACAGGACAATTCACAATTGGTAGCTTACACGCTGTAGTTCAAGGTCCTGCAATAATAATATAAATACAACAAACATCAAAGATGCAAAAATGATTCCCCATCCTCTTGCAATTCTGCTATACACAAGTATCAGTTCAGTTTACCTTATAGAAGGTGATAAGAGCCCATAATCATAAATCGACCCTCTAGCATTCAGCTTCCCAGCAGCATGAGCTGACTCTTTTTGCTTTTGTTTTTCTCTTAACCCTCCCTCTGAGTGAGGACTCCACCCCTAAGGGACTAAGCCATCCAGTCTATAGGGCACTACATTGGCACCACCACCAGAAAGGCCCTGACACCCACTGAACTTCAGTTGCTGAGGTCACCTTCACCAGCGCTTTAGATTTTGAACAGAGTGCACTGTAATTGGGTCCAGTGTGTGCATGGGGGAAGCGTGGGGATGTCAGGGTTATGCCTTCTGGGCTCACCCCAATGCTGCACCTGACCTCCCTGAATTCTGAGGCCTCATCTGCACAGGGCCTACCTACTTTTTAACACTGCATCACGTGGTCTGATTCTGCATGTACTCATTTAGAACATCTAGAGCTCAGGATTACTGTCTTTCAGCCTAATCATCCTCAGAGGGTTGTTGTGATGCTAAAATTAGACAGATCCCTGCGTGCTGCTGCGAGGAAGGGTGGGATTGAAATGTAATACATGAATCTGGGAGAAGTGGTTCTGGGCAGGCTTTAGCACTGGGTAGGATTGCTGACTCACCAAGAAACCCAGCTGGGACTGCTGTTATGCCTTTAACAGCAGGTTGATGTTCAGAAACCAGCAGATAAGGCTTTTCACAGCATAGTGATAAACATCACTACCTATTAATGGCTGCTGTTCTTAAAGGCATTGCAGCTAGTGAAAAGAATGGCAACCTTAGGGCTCTGATCTGCAGAGCTTATGCAAACAAGGAAGGGGAAGTCTGGCCTGGTAACCAGGGCCAGCATCAGCGTCAGGCATGATTGGGCAGTTGCTGGAGGCCCTGACCCCTTTGGCTTCACAGCATGGGCATGCTTACCCAGCAGGCAGTAGCACTCTGCTCCATGTATCAGCCAGCCACCATCTTAACTTGCCTCAGGTGGGACATTGCATTTGGGGTAATATAAGATGATGGCTGGCTGACGCTTGAGCTCTGTTAAGAAGTGCCACCATGACAGCCAGCCACTCACCTCATTGGCCCTCCCCTGACGGGTTTCCCAGCAATGTTTCTGATGAGAGCTGAGCAAGCACTCGCTTGTGCTCCTGTTCAAAAGTTTCCTTGCCATTCACCAAGGAAAATGCAGTTGGTCAGGGCCTGTCCAGTCTGTGAGGAATGTGCCAGCAAGCATAGGCAGAAGTTTGGTGCTGGGGGCCCCATTGAAAGTTCCACACTGTAGGGCCCATGTATGTCTGGCACCTCCCAAATATTTGCTGGCCCTACAGTCATTAAAGTGCATCTTGGTTACCATGTGGGTTGACCTGTGCCAGGAGAGGGAAAGAGGGAGTGCGAACCTGTTGGTTCTCTTGGACTTCTCAGCAGCTTTCAGTACCAACAATCATAGTATCCTTCTGAATAGGCTGGCTGAGTTGGGATGCGAGGGTACATCTGCACCGGCTGCCCGTTCATTTCTGGGCCAAATTCAAAGTGCTGGTTTTAACCTTCGAAGTGCTAAACAGCTTGGGGCCAGGTTACCTGATGGAACATCTCCCGTAGGTACCTACCCGGATATAAAGAGCATCATCTGAGGTCCTCCTCCAGGTGCCCCTGCCAAATGAGGCGGGTGGCTAGCTACATGAAAGAGGGCCTCTTCAGTGGTGGCACCTGGTTGTGGAATGCTCTCCCTAGAAAGACTCGCCTGGGGCCTGTGTTATGGTCTTTCTGGCGCCAGGTTAAGGCCTTTTCTTCTCCCAAACATTTTAAGAACAGCTTTTTGCTCTTTATTCTGCTGCTGGTTTTGATTTGCATTTTTTTGTTTTTATTTTAGTGTTTCTATTTTATGTTTTTAATGAATTGTACACCACCAAGAAAACTTTGGTTATTGGGTGGTTAAGAAGATTAAAATGAAGACACAGGAGGTTTGCCAGAAAAGAAAACAGAATTGGCAACTCTATTTGTCAGATGCCACAAGGAGTCTAAGTCACACAGCAGTCCGTAAACCCATATTGTGCTGTTCCGCGAATACTGCCTGTGCATGCATATGTTTTTTCTGTCTTTTTCCTCGTCATGGCATGTTTCTAGGTGATTTTCCCCTCAGCCTCTGCATCAGAAAGTGTGTGGGAGCCATTTTTCTAGCATTGGTGGTGGCAGTGACAGGGCTGTGGCTTACTCTTTAGTTGCAGACCAAGCCCCTCACCGCTGTAGGTCTAAAAGACCAAGGGGGTGGTATCCCAGAGGGGAAATCATCTGACCTAACATCAAGTGGCTTCACCGTCTTGTGGGATCTTGGTGTGATCTGCTAGCAATGTAAGAGTTACCAGCTATTTGATTAGCTTTGCTGCTCTGCTTTTCAGCAGCAGCCCCACAGGCATGCAGCAGGTGAAACTTTGAATTAATGCCTTGGAGAAGTGGGAGAGAAGAACTCAGTCTGCTTTTGTGTGTGTTTGTGTGTGTGTGTGTGTGTATATATATATGTGTACACCAGAGTTTCTTTCTTAAATTTATGTCCTGCCTTTCCTCTACAAATAGTGCTCAAGGTTTTGTTGTTCAGTCGTTAAGTCGTGTCCGACTCTTCGTGACCCCATGGACCATAGCACACCAGGCCTTCCTGTCCTCCGCTCTCTCCTGGAGTGTGCTCAAGTTCATGTTCATTGCATCGGTGATGCTCTCTAACCATCACATCCTCTGCTGTCCCCTTCTCCTTTGGCCTTCAATCCTTCCCAGCATCAGGGTCTTTTCCAGTGAGTTTTCTCTTCGCATTAGGTGGCCAAAATATTGGAGCTTCAGTATCTGTCCTTCCAATGAGCAGTCAGGGTTGATTTCCTTTAGGATTGACTGATTTGACCTCCTTGCAGTCCAGGGGACTCGCAAGAGTCTTCTCCAGCACCACAGTTCGAAAGCATCAATTCTTCGGCGCTCAGCCTTCCTTATAGTCCAGCTCTCGCAGCCGTACGTTGCTACTGAGAAAACCATAGCTTTGATTAGACAGACCAATACAATATAAAGTAAAAAAAAAATCTGCCATTTAAATTGATAATTCAAAGCAAATCAATTAAAACATCCATACAAAAGTAATAAACAGTGCCCACAAGTTAAAACCTACTTTAGTAAACAAATCAGCTGCAGAAAACATATTTGCCTGCCAGCAGAAAGGCAACAAATAGTTAGCCAGGCTTCCCTTGGCCGGGAGTCCCAGAGCCTGGAAATATCCACCAAGGCACCATCTCTCATGCTCCCACCAAAGTGCTTCCAGTGGTGGCAGGACCGAGAGAAGGGGCTCTTCCGAGGACCTTAAAATCCAGACAGGCTCATATGGGAGAATTTGGTTTTTCAAATAGTCATTTCAATCGGTCTGCTCTAAGTAGGACTAACATCGGCTACAATCCTGAGTCTTCAGTGGGAGTGTAACCCCACCCAGCACAGGTTGAGTCCCTGTTCCCTGATCTGCCTTTTGACTGGCCAGCAGCAGGTTTGTCTTGTCTGGATTAAGTTTCCATTTGTTTGTTGTCATCCAGTCCGTTGTTGACATCGAACAACAGTTTAGAACTAGAACAGATTCATTGGATTCAAATGGAAAAAAGAGACAGAATTGGGTGTCATCAGCATACTGGTGGCATTGCACCCTCGAAACTTTGGACACCTCTCCCAGCAGTTTAATGAATATTTAAAATTTAGTTTCTAGCAACCAAATCTCAGAGCAGATGTATCATCTCCAGGGTCAGTGTGAAGGGTGGGCATGGTCGGGCACCTGCCAAGGGCCCACACCCCATTAGGGGCCCACTAGCAAGATCCCCCTGGAGTTGCTCCTCCTTTTCACCATTGCAGTCTGCTTGTTCACCCACCTCTCCCTCCAGCCCAGACAACAGTGACGGCGAGAAGGAGGAGCAGCGGATGCCACTGCTTGCTCGCTCACTGGCTCTCTGCCTGTCAAACAAGCAAGTGGTTGCAGTGATGAGAAAGAGGATAAGGAGCAAGAGCAGCTGTGGACAATGATGGTGAGAAAGTAGACTCACTGAGGGAGGAGGCCCATTGAAAGTGTCTTGCCCAAGGACGTTCCAGCCCACCATTTCACATACTCAAGCGCTCTGTGTGTGCGTGCGTGTGTGTGTTCTACAATAGGTTATACTTTAAACCAGAAGATCAAACTTTTGGCTTTTAAATGGGTGGAAGGCTGGCCATTGCAGAATAAATTCATACAGAGTTCATAAAGCTGAGAAGATCAACTGGCCAAATTCTACCCATCCTGACTTGTTCCTTATTTATTTAGATAAGTAATACTTTTAAAATTAGGCCACCTCTAAGGGTACAACCCTCTCAAGGTAGCTTATGTGTTAAAACCCAATACAGTAGTAGAACAACTAAAATCAGTACAGCTTGCTGAGCAGAAGGACCGCAGCAGGACCACAGCTCAGTGGCAAAGCCTGCATCGGAATTCAAGAATTCTGAGCCCAGGAATTTGTTCTGAATACCGGAGCGGGACAGAGCTCATAGTCTTTCCACACAAAAATCCACTCCTCGTTACACCCAAGCTTCGTTCATTTCTGCAGGATAATTTAGGACCTGGTGAGAGTAATTTTGCTGTTGCTGCAATTGTTAAACAATTTGGGTATGGGAAAGTTCCTCCAGCTGTGGTTAGCGGGGCGGGGTGATTGAGGAAGAAGAAGAGGCAGTGTTGCAATAATTTATCTTCCCAGAATGGAAGGACAATATTAATAGCTGGGAAGGGTGGGTGCAGCAGACTGATATTTCTCTCCGGCCAGTGAATGGAGCCCATTGCCAAAGCACGATCAGTGGTGCCCTTCAGCCATTTTAGCCTCTGGACTGAATGGTCTTTATATCCTCTTTGGATGTTAATAAGCTATATTACTTCACTTACTTCACAGTGTGGTAAATCGGCCCTGCTACATTTGGGGTCCCTCCTGCTTGTTCTGCTGAGTGGGTCCCTGGACATCTGCCCCAAAGTCCTGCCTTGATGGCGCCACTTTTCATTGTTATCATAATTTTGTATGATTCGTATGCCACTTTCCAACAAAATGTGCCCAAAGCAGCTCACAACACGGCTCCAAGAACAAAAATGCACATCAGTACGGCAATTGCAACAACACATCATTCCAATAATAACCAAAACCATTCATTTCATTAATATTAATAATGGAACTGTTAGCAATATACGTAACCATTAAAACACTACCAGTTGTTATTAATCATTAACGCATCAGCCAGAGCCAAATGCATCAAACATTTCGACTGCATTGAGGCATTAACAATGCAGCCAGCAAACAACTCTCCACAAAGTGCCAAGTGCATGAACTAGCAATTTCTTAAAAATTGCACCAGCTGATTTTTCCCTTTCTGGTGCAGAATGGGATTACTTTATTCCCAAATCCTGGCAGGCAGAGAGTAGACATCTACCAGGCGCAGCTTCCCTTGGAATGGAAACGTAATCTTGTGCAGAAGTCTTCCTAGAAAAAGTATTGGCATCCCAGCCCTGTGAAGATGAGTAACAGTGCACAGTTTAAAAAATGTGTGTAAACGTCTGTAAGTTTGTTTTCCCAGAAGGCTGCTGTAGCTTTACCTGTTAACAGCAACATGGTCTGCAGAGATTAGTAAGCATTACTAATACTTACTACCTTCTGTGAAAGTTCCACACTAATTTCTGTCAGTCAAGCTGCTATTAAAGCGTAACAGCCCGTAAGATGTTTTGTTTGTTTTTCTTGATCAGTTGGCATTGTGACCTTAGTATTAAGGAATAATTAATTTGCATTATACGATCTCCTGAATGCACTCCTACTTTAGAATGGGGGGGGGGAGGGTCTGAGAGCCAGTTGAAAACCCCCAAGTGTGAGATAAGACATATTTTTAAACCTGTACCCTCTATTTCTGATGTGTATGCTGTTTTTTGTTACATATTCACAATTTTTATTTAACTTCTACATTTCCAAACTCTCACACCCAAAATAAATACATAAATGACATAAAATTAAGAAGAAAAGGAAAACTGTAGAGATGTATAGACATACACAAGAAAAATACAATACAAAAGCCATATAAAATGACTCTTGGTCCAAGGTACTCATAAAGGCTGAGGTACGTTGACCACATGTCAGAATGTTTCTCGGGGGCAGGGCATAGCTGTCTTTGGTAATACACTGTCTCGAAGGAGACAAGAGCTGTGAGATCCTCAGCCCATTGTACACTTGAGGGGGGCACCTTTTCCCTCCATCCCTGTAGTATGAATCTCTAGCCACCATCAGAGCCCAGATAGCCACTGCTGCTGGCTAATGGATAACTTCCACACCATGGGAAATTAATCTAGTAATGCATGGACATCTTTGAACTGTAATGATGTATCCAAGACAAAACTGATGTGCCTAATGTCTATCCAGAAGGAAGCCACCACTGTACATGCCCACATCATATGCACCAATGATGCATCTGCCATCCCACAGTGCCAGCATCTACAGGAAAGTGGTAGGTTTCTTTTCCTAGAATAGATGCTGTGGCGTCCAGTACACCCTAAAGAGCCATTTCTGCTGTAGAAAGCAAAGGGGAGTCCAGAATTAAGGGTTGCAGTTTGTTTAAACCTAACTTCTCAAATGTTTGAACACATGGCAAATGATTGATCCGTTTCATGTGTTTTATGGATGACCCTGGCTTTAAAAATAGGGATGCCAACTTTTTCACTGGCCCTGCTCAGCTGCCTTTACTGGCAGCCTGACACACAAAAAATGAAGTAGCAAATTAAACTCTGCCTCTCACTTCCTCTGTGTGCCAGGAAAACCATTGCCTACTGACTAGACTGCACAGAAGCGGGGCCAACATTAAGAAGTTGGAAATCCTTTTGGAAGGAGAAGGTTGAACCTCTATTAACTCTGGTTTAAATTTAGGCCAGGATCTTCCTCAGCCTAAAGCCCTAACTCCTGGCACTTCTCTAGCAAGCTGTGGCCTTTGCACTTCTATCTACCCCAGATATTTCAACACAGAAGGGGATCCTTCAAGCTTCCTCTTTTGCTATGCATCACCTGATCTCAGTCAGCTGTGAAACAAACAGGGATAGAGACACAAAAAACCCCCCTCCCCTAAAATTGGATCTGTCACCTGATTAAATAACTCAAAGGCTGCAATCCTCTGCATGATTTCCTGGGATCAAAACCCACTGAGTACAGCAGGATTTACCTCTGAATAAACCAGGCATAGGATTGCAGTGTAAGTCGATTCATGGTTAGTTTTACTGTGCAACCCTATATTGCTGCTCCAAGTAAGCCCAGCAGCTGCCTCCAGTGAGGCTGGGTCTGTGAGCCACCTGCCCTTTTAGTTGCCCACAATGCCCCAGAGCAATGCTATGTTGGGGGCATTGTGGATAATTAAAATGGTGGGTGCCTCACAGCCACCTGCCATAGATTATAGGCAGCATTGAGGCTTGCCACAGCTGGCAGCAGATAAGCAAATCAAGGAAGCTGATGGAAGTAGCAGGGTCCTTGCAAGAGGCTACTTGGCTGGGGTATTCCCCAACATGATCAGCTTGCAGCCTAACTGATCAACCAGTTGATTAAATCAGCATATGAATAAAACAATCACCAATGAAGGCAGGGAAGCATCCTTTACTAGTTTGTGGATGATGCAGGTATGAATCTCTGCAGACACGCTATGACAAGTGTAGGCAACTTGTGGCCCTCCAGATGTTGTTGGACTGTAATTCCCATCAGCTGTAGCCAACATAGCCAATGGTGAAGGATGATGGAGGTTGCACCCCTGCCGTATGAGGGGAGTCATTTCCTGCCTGTGTCGAACTCCCTATTTCCTGACACCTGTCCCTGCTAAAACACTGCTGTGGGTTTGTCCTTATAGTGAGGGTGCTGGGGGTGGCATTTAAAATGTTGTTAGGTGTCCACCTGTGCACTAGACTCCTTTGGTTTTCAACTCCCTGATTATTAGAGCAGGCTTCCCCAACCTGGTGCCCTCCAGATGTATTGGATTACAGTTCCCATCACCCTCAGCCAGCATGGCCAATAGCCGTGCTGGTTGGGAATGATGAAAGTTGTTGTCCAACACATCTGGAGGACACTGGGTTAGGGCAGGCTGCAGTAGCTCTTTCAAGTTAAAAGGAGGAAGGAAGGAAAGAAAGAAAGAAAGAATTACCTCACCAGCGGTGCCCAGTTAATTGCAACTCTGCTCTGCCCTATTTCACATCTCCACTGTAGATTGTAAGCACTCTGGGGTAGGGATCCATGCCATTCCTTTATCTCTGTATAGCATGTAAGCCTAACCTGGTGCCATCCAGATATTTTGGAGTACAACTCCCAGGATTCCTGAACATTGGCCATGCTGGCTGAGGCTGATTGGAGTTGAAGTTCGAAACATCTAGGAGGCACCAACCAGGTTGGGGAAGGCTGATGTCAGCACGCTGCTGGACCAAACTTTGTCGGTTCTAGTGGTGGCAGAGCCATGTGTGAACATGCTAAAACTGCCTCCTGCCGCTTCAACCCATTTTACTTTTTAAACGTTTAATTGTATTAATTTTCCACACACAACAACCTGTTTTACTTTGATCTGTTTTCTGGAAATGTTGCTCCAGAAGTTCACATTTGTGCAGGAGGCAAATGCATCTTGACTTTGGCGTGTGAATAAACCCATAGTCATCCCACATGCAGCACACTGGAGTGAACGCCAGTCCACTGTGGCTGACGCTGACCTCCCCATTTTCGGTTTCCATCGTTGTTGATGATGATGGCCCAATACTTCTCTTGGTAACACTGGGTCAGACAGTGGCCATTGCTATCATCATCATCATCATCTTCCACCACTTCCCTCCACAGTAGGAAAAGCTTCACTTGCGGAACTCCTCCTGTATGTTGTTGACCTGTTGTTAAAGGTCAGGTACAGAACTTGTTAAAAAAAAAAAGTGGCAACCCTATGATGATGCATTACTAGAGCTGGAAAGGGAACATGTTTATTACATGTACATGTAAAATTGTAACGTATATGCACATGCCAAATGTGTACAAGTATACAAAGATCAGCAGCCAGCCTCCACCTTGTGTACCCAGGGTGGTACAATCTTTCCATCCTTTGTATTGATTTACAGTCTTCTATTTATTACCATATTAGCAGTCCAAGAAGCAGCTCTTAGCACAAGTGAGCTCTGAGCCTGAGAACCAACAGAGTGTGGGCTACCCGAACTGCACAATTTTTTGTTGGTTTGTTTGCAAGGGTGAGGATAGATGACTGAGAAACCTTTGCAGGGACCACACGGCGCCTGCCGCTTATAAGAGTGTGAAATAATTGTGCCTGTTGAAAAAGTGTGAATATATGTTTCCTATTAATATGTCTGTGAAAGATGGAAAGATAAGATCAGAGGGTGCCTCATCTTGCCGATGTGCTCAAACATACCACACTGCCACTTATAAGTATGAATGAATAGAGTTTATTGAATTAGTCCAAGATCATTTCAAAGTCACCTATAAATAAGATCTTTATTATTATTAATTCCTATACTGCCCAATAGCTGAATCTCTCTGGGCAGTTCACAACAATTTAGGAAGGACCTGCCCATCAGGACTGGTTGCAAAGGGTGGGGCCTTCTCTGTGGTGGCTCCAAGGCTTTAGAATGAGCTCTGGAAAGAGGTGTGGCCACACACCTCACTGTACCCATAGATACCTGTGAAGTTGCCATAGACCCAGGCCGTGTTTCCACAACAATGGAAGGAGAAGTGAATTGAGTACTGGATTTTTTAAACGGAATTAGCTTTGCTGTGATTTATTCCATGCAGGGCTCCACAAGCAGGTTCTCTGCAGCAGTAAAAATTGCATCACAGAACATACTTCCTGGTCAGGGTGGGGGGTGGAGTGTCATCTGACTGGCAGGGGCTGCTCAAGCAATAAGAGAGGCTTCCCCCTCCCCTTTCCCCTGAAAGTCCAGATGCGCTTGCATTTCAGGAGCAAGCCTCATTGAGCACAAAGAGAGTTACTTCGGAGTAGACAAACATATGCTTGTGCAGGGAAAAGTGGGGGGAACACAAAGATGGGAAACCAGCCCCCATGTTAACCCACAGGATCTCTATAATGAAAGGTCAAAATAGTTACATCCTAAGGCAGTAAACCAAACAAAGGAGAATTAGAGCCTCAAGATCGCGCTTTTCCGCACTTAGGGAATTGGGCTTTAAATGTACTATGTCAATTGAGGGGGATCTCTGAAAGTTCTGATGTGGGCATTCAGAGGGCAAGCCTCATTCAGCACAACGGGAGTTACTTCTGAGGAGACACTAATTTGTTTGTGCAGGGACAGGAAATACCCCTTGACGGGGCTCCTGGTGAAAGGCACACCCCTGGGCAGGGCTAGCATACCTGAGCTAAATACAGGGGTTGGGGCACACAGCAACTATACTGAGGAGAACCCGACTTAAGGCAAAGAATCGGACTTTAAGCAGTCTCAGGAAATCTGCTTTTTCCCTGATAAGCTCCGGGGTGGCTGCTGGATGGCCATGACGTCCTGTATCCCTAACTGCCTCAGCTCGCAGCCAGCTTGGAGTAAATCACTGGTGGAAACACACACACACGCCCAGTCAAACCTTTGTCTGTCTAGCCCAGTACTAGCAGCTCCCCAAGGCCTGGGACAAAGGCAAGGGTTAAACCTGGAATTCTTGGTATACAATGCATATGCTCTCCTCTTGAGCTCTGGAATGAAATCTATGGGTACATACAGTTGTGCATTACAAATAGGCACATGCCACTGTGACTGTAATTTCAGCTCTCTTTTTAATGTACACATTGCTTTAGCTGCATCCTGCCTGGCAGAGTCTGCCTTGAGCCCAGGGTTGAACTAGATCAGGGAGTGGCAATATGCAAGCCTACATATGGCCCCTGTCATCCCTGCTGGGGCCCCCACCATCCCCCCCCCAGGATTTTTTTTAAAAGTGGCATCCATAGCAGCTATGGAGCACCCAAACATTAGTTGCTTGCAAGCCAAATTTGAACACCTTAATGCTCTGTAGCTGCTCTGCAGTGTCCCAAAGGTCAAATTTAGCTTCAAAACAAGCCATTTTTGACCCTTTGGGTGCTCAGTATTTGCTATGACTTTTTTTTTTTAATTTACCCTGTGGGGTGTGTATGTGCAGCCCACGGTTGGCAGGTCCAGGGAGCAAAAATGGCCTCTGGACCTCCTGCAGGTGTCCAGTCCACCCCTGGGCTCACCGGGTTGTTGTTGTGAGGATAAAATGGAGAGGAGGAGGATAATGTAAGCCGCCTTGGGTTCCTTGCAAGAGGAAGAAAGGTGGGGTATAAATGCAATAAATAAATAAATAAATAAATAAATAAATAAATAAATAAATAAATGATTCTGTGGCTGTAGCATAGCAGTGAAACTGGCTCGTGCTCCACTGCCACATCTTCCTCTTCTTCTCCCTCTTCCTGTTGGGGAATGAAGTGGCCCACAGCAAGTGGCTTGTCCGAGACAGGCTGCTTCTCTCTCAAGCACGTGGCTGTGCTGTGCTTTCTTTCCCAGCAGTGGGGGCAGGGGGACGAGCAGGGAAAGTAAGTGCCTGACACAGAGTGTCTGAGATGGAAGTTTGCCACCTTCTCCCATCTCTGGCAACTGACTGTGGGATGCTTTGCTCCCCCTACAGGAAGAGGGGAACAAGGAGGAGGTGGCAGAGATGGAGCTGTAGCATACAGCAGCATTGGTCAATGTGCTAAAATGCCACAGCCACACACAGATTTCAAAGAGAGCTCAAAGTATGTACGTTCACAGCTCTGTACATCTCACTTTAAGGCTTGCTGACTTCTCCTCGAAGGATCACCATTTTTGGCAGTGACTTACAAGAGTGTCAGTTCTTTCTGCTGTTTGTGGTGCATTTTTTGAAAAATAAGATGGTGCTATCTTCTTTCTTAACATTTGATAGCTGTGGTTTTATCCTGAACCTGGAAATGTTGCTGGTATTTTCTATCTCCTGTCATATCTGAGGAATATGGGTTTGAGGGAAGCGATGTAAAGCACTGTGACATCAGCATTAATCTTCGCTGTTTTGACTGCACCCTCTATTTGGAGTACACCCAACTGCCTTAGCAAATGGTTCCAGCAACATGCCAAAAATCAGGGGTGGGCAACTTCAGGCAGTCTTGGGGCCAATTTCCGCCCCCACCCCCACCCCCACCATGGCTTAACAGGGGCTGCACACACACTCCTGCCATCATATTGCTGCCAAGTTTGGTGGTGAGAAAAAAGCCATTTTCGCTTTCAGTCAAGGTGCATGGGAAGCACAAAACCCCAGGGAGCACAATTTTCTATTAAAACAAGTGAAAATGTGGCTTTTCCCCTCTGTTGCTATGCACTGCTAAAATTCTGTAGCAATTTAGTGATGCGGCCATTTGGAGGTTGCCAAAAAGGACCTGGGGGCCACATGCAGTCCACAAGTCGTGTGTTGCCCACCTCTGGCACAAAGGATAGAAGACAAGGGACTTTCCTGTAGACTTCCTCTTGGAGTCAGGAAGACAGGAGTCTAAACATTATTGGCCATGTTTTGGAGGTCACGTTATGCCCAAGAAGAAGATGCAGTATGACCCTTGGACTTGTGCAATCTCCCCTGTCCAGTGCAGCCATAAGGAGGAGTTCAGAAGGTTTTGCTTCCATTTTACATTAATTGCAATTTGCCATGTTTCCAAACCTGACAAACTGTGGTTAATCTTAAATATGCTAAATTAAAACAAGCCAACTTCAAACTGCAGTTTACAAAGCTGCCTTGTTGTCTGTGAGAAAGGAGCTGGAAGTAATGGCTCAAAGGGAGCTATATTGATCCAGCAAAGGTCTGGGAGGAACCTGAGGGCTTATATGCATGCTGTCATATACTTCTCTTCCTGGTTCAGCAGTTGCAGCTGGAACTTTTCCCTCCTCCTGAGTAGACTCTTGCTCACAAGTAGACCCACAGTGAACGGGTTTTCTGGCAGCCAAGCGGGCACTCCAACAACTAGTCTGAGTTTGGTCTGTTGCTGCCTGTGCTCTGGAGAGCTGCAAGGTGAGGAAGGAGAGCAGGGAACCAAAGCAAGACTCAGGATTGGGTTGAAGAGATTCTTCAATGTCTGAGGTGAGACACCTTGCGAAGGAACTCCTCAGACTGCCCCACATCTTTTGTGGATCTTCAGTGGAAGTGGGGATTGCTGAGGAATCCCGGTCCTCCTCCTTGAAAGAGGTCTCCCCTGAGCTTGGGTCAGATGGGAGTCTGACACTTGTTTTCATTAACCATGGTTAAAATTAACCAAAGTTTAGGGTTCAGACGTAATGCGAAATTACAGTTAAGCCGAAGTGGAGGAGATTGGTGAATGCATGAGTTTTGAGGTTTGCTGTGGCTTGTTCTTGTTATGTTAAACTATGGTTTAGTATAGGGGTGGATGAACTCCCTATAACCCTGAACATTGGCCATGCTGGCTGTGGCTGATAGCATTTGGAGTCCAACAACATTTGGAGAGCCACAGTTTCCCAGTCCTGGTTTGGCATGATGGCCGAACGTGGCCATTGACTTTAATCATAGAATCATAGAATAGCAGGGTTGGAAGGGGCCTACAAGGCCATTGAGTCCAACCCCCTGCTCAGTGCAGGAATCCAAGTCAGAGCATCCCTGACAGATGGCTGTCCAGCCTCGTCTTGAACGCCTCCAGTGTGGGAGAACCCACCACCTCCCTAGGTCATTGGTTCCATTGTCGTATGGCTCTAACAGTCAGGAAGTTTTTCCTGATGTTCAGCCAGAATCTGGCTTCCTGTCACTTGAGCCCATTATTCCATCCTGCACTCTGGGATGATCAAGAAGAGATCTTGGCCTTCTTCTCTGTGACAACCTTTCAAGTACTTGAAAAGCGCTATCATATCTCCCCTCAGTCTTTTCTTCTCAAGGCTAAACATGCCCAGTTCTTTCAGTCTCTCTTCATAGGGCTTTGTTTCCAGTCCCCTGATCATCTTTGTTGCCGTCCTCTGAACCCTCTCCAGCTTGTCTGCATCCTTCTTAAAGTGCTGTGCCCAGAACTGGACACAGTACTCCAGATGAGGCCTAACCAGTGCTGAGTAGAGGGGAACTAGTACTTCCCGGGATTTGGAAGCGATGCTTCTATTAATGCAGCCCAAAACAGCATTTGCCTTTTTTGCAGCCACATCACATTGTTGGCTCATATTCAGCTTGTGATCGACAACAATTCCAAGAGCTTTCTCACTTGTAGTGTTGTTGAGCCACGTATCCCCCATCTTGTAACTGTGCATTTGGTTTCTTTTTCCTAGGTGCAGAACTTGGCGTTTATCCCTATTAAATGTCATTCTGTTGTTTTCTGCCCAGTGCTCCAGTCTATCCAGATCACTTTGAATTTTGTTTCTGTCTTCCAAAGTATTAGCTATCCCGCCCAATTTTGTGTCACCTGCAAATTTGATCAGCATTCCCTGCACCTCCTCCTCCAAGTCATTCATAAAAATGTTGAAGAGCACTGGGCCCAGGACTGAGCCCTGCGGTACCCCACTCGTTACCTCTCCCCAGTTTGAGAAGGTCCCATTGATAAGCACTCTTTGAGTCCGATTCTGTAGCCAACTGTGGATCCACCGGATCGTTGTTTCATCTAGCCCACTTTGAGCTAGTTTGCTCATCAGGAGATCATGGGGCACTTTGTTGAAAGCTTTGCTGAAGTCGAGGTATATGATGTCTACAGCATTCCCACGGTCTACAAGGGAGGTTACTTGATCAAAAAATGAGATCAGATTTGTCTGGCAGGACTTGTTTTTGACAGATCCATGTTGGCTTCGAGTAATCACGGCATTGTTTTCAAGGTGCTTCCAGATGGATTGCTTTATCATCTGCTCCAGAATTTTCCCAGGGATTGATGTCAGACTGACTGGTCTGTAGTTCCCAGGTTCCTCCTTTTTACCCTTTTTGAAGATAGGGACAACATTAGCCCTCCTCCAGTCATCTGGCACTTCCCCCGTCCTCCATGATTTCTCAAAGAGAATAGACAGCGGTTCTGAGTGTTCTTCTGCCAGTTCCTTTATTACTCTAGGATGCAGTTCATCTGGCCCTGGAGATTAGAGACTTTTACTTGCTCTATTGGATGACTACAAAATGCTTCAATCATGGACCAAAATCCATGGCTTTTCAACATCTCTGTTAGACCAAGTTCTTCTGGGTGATCAGGTTCCTTCTCTGTGTCTACCAAAAGAATATCTAGTGCAACCTTCCCCAACCTGGTGCCCCCCAGACATGTTGGACTACACATGTTGGATAATGGGAGTTTTGTAGTCCAACACATCTGGAGAGCACCGCGTTGGGGAAGGCCGAGCTAGAGAAATTCGGAAGTGCTATAACGTAGTGGTAGAGCGCATGTTTTGCATGCAGAGGGCCCCAAGTTCAGTCCCTAGCAGAAAGCTGCTGCCAGTCAATGTCGACAATGCTGAGTTGGATAGACCAATAATCTGACTTTGCATAAGTCAGCTTCCTATCATGTGTTTAATTCTATAGAAATAGGTCATGTTCCAAGTATGTCTGGTACTATTTCATATTTGTATTGATGGTATATAACTGGATTGGTTTGAATTTATATACTTATTAATAAAATATTTTATTTTACTGGCCAGTAAAGAATTGAATATTTTCACCGCCTGATTCAGAAAATAAATAAGGGCATGAGATGAACATTTCATGGAAATCCCAGCCAGGTTTCAGGTTTACTACGATCTGTGTGCCTCTTGTCATTTTGTGGAGTTCTTACTCAGGTTTCAGGATGACTACAGGATCAGACTGAGTCATACTTAAGTATATAAGAAGAGCTGTGCTGGCTCAAACCAAAGGCCTATCTAGTCCAGCATTATGTTCCCATGGTTGCCAATCAGATACCTATTAGAAGCCCACAAGCAGGATAGGAGTGCAACAGCACCCTCCCACTCATGTTCCCCAGCATCCTGTCTCTGATACTGGAGGCAATACATGGCAGGAGTGCAGAACTCCCAGCCTGCAGACCTAATCTGGCCCACTGAGTGCCCCAATCCGGCCACTCCACCAGAGAGTGGGGCTTGGCCTTTCAACCAGACTTGGACTGGACAGCCCTTCAAATAGAGGACTGTCTTCTGTAAAGTAGGTTGCATGGCCACCTTAAAACAAATTACCTTGTGAAAAAGCTGAGAAACATCTTTTGATGGACACAAATCTTGAGTTTTCTGAAGTTCAGAAGCTATGGAACTTCAGAGACGGATGAGAGAGATTGAGTTATGCCTACATTTTCAAGCATACGTTATTGACACTTGCACCCTACTCTTCTGCCTGTTTTCTCAGAAGCAAATCCTGTGGAGTTCAATGGAGCCCACTCCCCCAATTACGCACACATGATGGTGCTGCACCACAGCCTGATTGTATATTGTTGTTGTTGCTCAGTCATTAAGTTGTGTCCGACTCTTTGTGACCCCATGGACCATAGCACGCCAGGCCTTCCTGTCCTGCGCTCTCTCCCGGAGCGTGCTCAAGTTCATATTCATTGCATCCGTGATGCTATCTAGCCATCTCATCCTCTGCCGTCCCCTTCTCCTTTGGCCTTCAGTCTTTCCCAGCATCAGGGTCTTTTCCAGGGAGTTTTCTCTTCGCATTGGTGATGCTATACTGATATCCAATTATAAATTTTAACTGAATATCCAAATATATTGCCACTCCTTGAGAGAAGACCATCTCAAAAAGACACATTGCTTCTGTTTCTGCATGATAACATTGTGGTCTGCATACTGTTTCTAGTCCAGATAATACAACATTCCTTTGTCTTCAGTGTTGGTGATAGTTTCAGTATTCAAGTTTAATTTAATCCCACCGCCGCACCATAATATTTTTTGAATTGGCAAAAAACTATGATATTCTGAGTCCCCTTGTTTTAACCTGAAACAGTTACTGAGAACAGAAGGGTCTGTAAAAGTGCAAAAACACTGTGTGTGTGTGTGGGGGGGGTGTTAGACAACTCCCTGATCGAATTGAAAGCAGATGTGAGTGGGTCACAGCATGTGCATACACCATAACTTCTTCTCTAGGTACCAACAGCTGCTGAATTATGTCTGGGTTGCAGCAGTTCTGAGAGAAGTACAGCCAGATCCATTGTGAGATTATTTCTAGAGGTAGCTCTGTTAGTATATTGTAGCAAAACCAGGAGTCTTGTGGCATCTTAAAGACTAACAAATTCATTATGGCAATAGCCTTTGTGAATTACAGTCCTCTTTATCAGATGCATGGAGTATTATCCTGTAATTTACACATGGTTAGGGGGTGGGGGGGTTAAACAGTGAGGTCAGAGGGAAATGAAATGCGGGAAGTACAGACAGTGATAAATATGTCGTTGACGGTGGCCATTCACAAAAACAGTTGTTGTTGGTGATAACACAGACATCCTAGCATTGGTAAACAAATTAACATGTGTTGTATGATTTAAAAAACCAAAAATCAATTTTTTTAAATTGCAATTCATACCAGATGTGATACTACTGAACTGCTTCGTTAACAATAATTCAGCAATCCATATAGCATATAACCTTTTTTATGTTGTTGTTGTTCAGTCGTTCAGTCGTGTCTGGCTCTTCGTGACCCCATGGACCACAGCACGCCAGGCCTTCCTGTCCTCCGCTCTTTCCCGGAGTGTGCTCAAGTTCATATAACCTTTATAGGCCAACTCAAAAGATCACAAAAATGTGATAATTTTTTAGATCTCCAGATCTCGTCCGCTGCAATTTCCCTTTGAAGTTACTTTGTTCAAGGATGACCACCTTAAGGTCAGCTACAGAATGTCCTGGGAGACTGAAATGTTCCCCCACTGGTATTTGAATATTGCACCTTCTTATGCTTTGTCTGTGGCTTTAAAGTGGAACTGCTATGGTCAGCGTACTAATATATCCTGCTTCAGAAGCCAGTGCAGTACAGACAGTATTGATTTCACAGTAAATTAATGCAGTTTATGGTGGGGTAGGAAAGAGCTTTGTGGAATGTATAAATTGTAAGAGAGGAGACACAGGCAGCAATCCTTGATTTTACAAGTACATAAGACCATCAGTGAAGTGGTGGAGGGTAGTATTGCTATGCCATCTATAGCCATTGAATGACCTCTCAACCAGGGGCAGGCAGACTTCAGTCTTGCTGGATCTACTGTGCTTTTTACTTGGACCCTAAGATCCGCCAACTAGAACCAGGTGCAAAAAGCATGCACTTAGCATTAAAGATGAGGGTGCCTCTGAGCACGTTCTAAGCTAGGAACTTTCTGGTTTTCAGTACCAGAACTGGACTGAGCTCACAGCCCTTTCACACAAAACTCCGTTACCCCAAGCGTTCTTCATTTCTGCAGCCTATGAATCCAAAAAAGAGGAAATGCATTGCCAAAAAACAGGACAATTGCATAAATTTTGCACATGCTAAATGTACATGTTTAGATGCAAATTTAGAAATAATACATCACATCTCACCACAATATGGAAAACTGAGACCGGGGGGGAACTTCATGACAACAGAATGAGAAGTGCATTGGAATATTATCTGGAATTTCATGGAATCGGCTTTGGTCCGTCAGGGACACACGAAGCAAGAAAAGCTGAGTGTACTGTACCTTTAAAATCCAGTTTTCATGGGTCACACAGCGCTTGAAAGGAACATACTTCCCGGTTTGGTGGGGGGATAGAACAGAATATCATCAACCTGGCAGGGCCTGCTCAACCAATGAGAGAGGTTTGTTTCCCACCCCTGTCCAGGCTGCCCCTGGACAGGCTTTTGCATGAAGTGTCAGGGTGGAAACTGAGCCCATAGAACCCCAGAGCAGTTCTGATTCTGAGGAGGAACAGCAATCCATGGGAGAGGAGCCTGCTCATCCCTCACAGGCAGAGCAGCTGGCAGAGATTCCTCCTGCCAGCATTCCTGAGATAGATAGTGACCCTGGCAGTGAGAGAGTGCGGGAACGGGGCTTGCTAGACGCTCCACGCAGACGCAGGGAGCGACGAGCAATGGAGGGTGCGGAAAGGAGGCGTAGCGCCCGTTTGGCACGCAAGCAACGGTCGCGTCCCGTGGACCCAAGGGAAAGAGGGAGGAACTCTCCCTAGCCCATAAGTTCAGGGTCTGCAAGTGATTCTCCTTCAAACAGGGACCAACTGCCTAACCCGGAGCATAGGCTACTCTGCTGTTCATTGCTTAATCGCTGGTGATTAGCATCTGAAAGAGTCATTAAGTTGTAAAAGGATTAAAGCCTTGAAAAGAATCCTTTTGTCTGTGTCTTGAGTTGGCTATTGGAGTAGACAGAAAGAAGCCGCTAGGGCGCTCCTGACATGAAGAAGCCAAAATCCCCGATTCTCCAGTGAAGCATCTGAAGGCTCCCCCTGAGAGTATCCCCCTCCCAATTTAATCCCATTCCTGCAATCTGTGCAGAGTTATAGTTTCCACCATCTCCCTTGTTCCTTCTCTGGGGTTGGGCACTTTCTCCCTGTTTGCAATGAAAGGCTTCTGTGTTCTGTGATCCCGATACCTCAGGAGATCAGTGTGGCGATAGAGCCCTAAGGCACATTTGTTTATCGCCAGATGAAAGAGTATAAGCTCACTGTTCCCTCACTTTTCCAAGAAGCCAAAATCCCAAATTATCCAGTACAGCATCTAAAGGCTTCCCCTGAGAGCACCCACCACCCCAATTTCATCCCATTCCAGCAAACTGTCACAGAATTGTCGCTTCCAGGTCGTTTTTTACTGCAAGCATCAGGGAAGCTAAACAATGCAATGAGAAGCAGGGAAGCGAAGTAATGTGCCAGAATCAGACAAGCCCCTAAGTGAAGTAAAGCAAATATCAAAGAAGGGAAGTAAGGCAAACATCAGAGAAGCAGCTAAGTAAGCAAGGATCAGATAAGTGCCCAGAGAAGCAAAGCAATACCACATCAGAGAGGTGAATTAACCCAACATCAGAGAAGCCAATCAACCCAACATCAGGCGAACATCAGGGAAGTGCATAATGAGGACTCTCAACTGGGAAAGCAAGGCTAAATACTCCCACTGGCAAAAGGAAGTACAGCACAATTCTGAAGTCTTGACAGCACACAATAGCGCTATGATGAGTCAGAAAGGCAGGCTAGTTACTGTAGTTACTCCAATTACCCTCCCTGGGGATAGTAGTGCCAATGGGGAAAATGAGTGAAGGGGGGGCACCGCTTGACCAGGTCACAGCCATGTCACAAAGGCACACCCAGGACTTAATGTGGAGGAACACGGCACACTGCAGTGGAACCGCGTGAGAACTGCTTTAACTGGAAAAAAAATGGAGTCAAAGGACTTTCAGATAATGTGGCTTTTCAAGACAGAAGCTGCTGGTTGGCAGTACACTGGTGGAAGGAGAAACCAATTGTGGCTTACCCGGATTTTCAAGAAGCCAGCTTTGGTCCTCGCAGGACTCCATGAGCAAGTGTATCGCACCAATAAAAGTCGCTTCACATAACATTTATTTATTTATTTGATTTATTTGATTTATTAGCTGCCCATCTGGCTGGCTACCTGGCCACTCTAGGTGGCGTACAATACTAATAAATTTATATAATCAACCAAACAAAACAAAAATAACAAAACAACACAGCTCTAAAAAGCCCTAACCCAACCTGAACTGCCAGGTTTTTAAAGCCCAGCAAAAGCTCATCAAAGAGGGGGCATGGCGGAAGTCACTAGGGAGGGAATTCCAGTGTGGGGGCCACCACAGAAAATGCCCTCTCCCTAGTCCTCACCAGCCTAGCTGTCCTGGCTGATGGGACAGACAGAAGGCCTACTGAGGCTGATCTTGTTGAGCGGCATCCCTGGTGTTGTTGGAGGCGCTCCTTAAGATAGACTGGGCCGGAACCATATAGGGTTTTAAAGGTCAATGCCATTACCTTGAATTGGGCCTGAAAAACAACTGGTAACCAGTGCAACTCCTTCAGCACTGGAGTGATGTGGTCTCGCCAACAGCTGCCTTTAATCAGGCAGGCCGCCGCATTCTGCACCAGCTGAAACTTCCGAACCATCTTCAAGGGTAACCCCACATGGAGCGCATTACAGTAGTCTAGGTGAGAGGAGACCAGGGCATGAACTACTTATGGGAGCAGATGGTTAGGGAGATAGGGGTGCAGCCACCGTATCAGATACAGAAGGTACAGCGCTACCAGGCACACGGGGGTTGGAGTGAATGTCATCTGACTGGCAGGGGCTGCTCAACCAATAAGAGAGGCTCCCCCCCCCCCGGTCCAGGCTCTCCCCCCTTTCTCCTTTGATAAAATCCTGGGAGGTTTCCTCCCCTGTCTTTAGAGAATTAGTGCTTTAAAATGTGCTATTTCAATGGGGGTGGGGAATCTCTGTAAATTCTGATGTGTGCATTCAGGGGACAAGCCTCATTGCCCACAATGGGAGTTACTTCTGAGTAGACACTAATTGGGTTGTGCTGGGAAACACAGGAGGGACAGGAATAATCTTCTTCTCCCCCCCCCCATTACTTCCTTCCTTAAATAAACAATCATTAGAGGAACACAGTGTTATTGTTGCCTGCTGAGATAAATTGAAGCTTCGAAGTTTTGACAATAAGGCTCTCTAAATGCGTTATTTTGATTCATGGGAATCTCAGTAACTTCAGGAGTGCGCATTTTGGGAACGAGCCCCATTGACCCCTGGGCAGGGCTAGCATACCCAAGGTCAATGCAGGGGTTGGGGCACATAGCAACTATACTGGAGAGAACACAACTTGAGGAAATGAATCGGACTTTAAGCAGTCTCTGGAAATCCGGTTTTTCCCTGATAAGCTCCAGGGTGGCTGCTGGATGGCCACGATGTCATATATCTCTAACGACCTCCAAATGCAGCCAGCTCAGAGTAACTCGCTCATGGAGACACCCCCCAGGAGATCTGACCTACCTTCTGTCCCCCCTGCTCTAAGCGACCCAGTCCACATGTAATGATAACCCATCAATTTAAAAACCAATGGGTTGTCGGGGACGTGCAAGCACGCTGCCTGCAACATGCCCGCTTCTTCTGCTTTAGCGCACAACCCACAACTGGCTTCTTCGTAGGTTGTGGAGTGTGATGTGAACCTGGATCGCTGGGTTGCTTAGGGGCCAGGGTGAATTACCCCATTTGCTTGGACGTGCTTCCCACAATACCTGTGTGATGCCACCCCTTACTTCAGTCAAACTGCTCCTCAAAAATCCACCTTTTCTGTGAAGCCTTTGGCATAACCCACTAGTTCCCATGCCCTACTTTAGCTAAGCCTAAGTAAATGTAGCTGAAGTATACCACCCCCAACCTGGTATACTTCCCTCCCCTTCCTCTGCTGTTTTCCCTTGTGTTAAATTTGGAAGCCCCTCAGGGCAGGCTTCGTGCATTCTGTAAAGTGCCATGCACACCAGTGCCTCTATACAATTAATAACAAAATCATCATTATTCCCTCTCACTCACAGAGCAACTCCTTTGCTTGCCTTCCCTCCATTTCCCCTGAGGAGACAGGTCAAATGCAAACTTCCTTTGGTAAGGAAGTAGGCCTGAGAGAAGCGAAGGGCAGGGCAGGGCAGCCGGTAACATTTGAGGTTAGATGCTCATCTCCCCCTTCAGTTGACATCCACTGAAGAAAATGTAAGTGCATCATGAAGGCCTCCAGTACAGGGATGGAAAAGCTTCAAGTGTATGGGGGGGTCTACTTGTTTTTTACTAGAGCCCCCAAAATCCATCAACCAGAACATGGTGCAAAAGACATACGCTTAGAGTTCAAGAATTCTGAGCCCAGGAAGTTGTTTTTGAGTATCAGAACAGAAGGGAGCTAACAGTCCTTCCCCACACAAATACACTTCTGGTTACCCCAAGCTTTCTTCATTTCACCAATATAACTGGGGGGGGGGGGGTGCGTGCGTGCATGCATGCATGCATGGGGAGAGTCTTGTTAAACAGTTGGCCGGCAGAAATATTTGCTGATGTGCTGATCAACCAGTAGATCCTACCTACCTTCAACTCACCCCTCTCTGCTCTTGTAGATTGACAGTGTGGTTCAGTGGTCAGAGTGCTGGGTTTGGCCTGTGGAGCATGGGTTCATATCTCCCCTCAGCACAAAGCTTATTGAGTGATTTTGAGCCAGTCACCTGGCTTCTCAGCCTACTTTGCAGAATTATTGTGAGGTTTAAAGGGGGACAGGTATGCTGCCTAAAAACAGAATTAAAAATGATAAAATAATAAATTTAATAAATAAACAAACATAAGTAATTCTCAAGTGTCCTTGCTATCATGGACATTATTTCCAGTCATGTGGCATTGTCGTTTTGAGTACTGGCCTTTCTGCACTCAGCCATGAAACTCACTGGGTGACTATGGGCCAATCACTCTCGGCCTAACCTATCTCAAAGTTGTTGTGAGGATAAAATGGTGGGAGGGAGGACTATGTGTGCTGCCTTCAGCTCCTTGGAAGGAGAACAGGATATAAATCTAATAATCAGTATAATCAATTAAAAACCACTCTGGGGGTGAGGACTTCCTTTGTTTCACTTAGTTGCTTCAAAGATTCCCCTGGTATGAAGGAGGCAGGTAATTCCTCTTAGATCAGCATTTCTCTCCCCTCAAATGGGTCTGTGTCCGCCAACACTTTCCCCTGGGTCAGCTTTTCCGAAATCTCTAGTATACATGTTAATTTGCTGCTGCCTACGCTTTAACATTTCAGAGGAGATATCTTGGTGTATTTGAACTGAGCTGCCCTGTATTGACTCTGTGGTTTTTATGATGACATGAACGTAGAAGACTTTTGTGGTTGGGATCGTTCTTTTTTCGTGAAGGGGCAAATGTGATGTAACATGATCTCTTTCTGCTTCAGGGGCTACCCCCTCCTCCAGAGTCATAATAATGGCTGAGCTAGCATGCAAGGAATTTTTCCAGGTGGGAGCCTTCCACTTTTTCAGGTAGACCCCCTAAAACAATGATTGTTTCTGTCCTCTGTAACTTTGGTGTTTTCCATCTGAACGGTGTGACGTTTTCCAGCATTGCACTTGGCGTGGCAACTTGCCGAGTGCCCACGTCCCAGCAGTGGCCCAGTGACAAAAGACTCTGGGGACGCCCCGCCTCCTCACCATCTCAACCTGCCTGTTCCCCTGCCTCTCGCTGTGGCCCAGACTGGGGTGGTGGTGAGGAGGAGGCACAGTAGATGCCACTGCCTACTTCCTCACTGGCTCTCTGTCTGTTAAGCAAGCAAGTGGTCACAATGATGAGAGAGAGGAGGAGCAATTGTGGCTGGTGTTGATGGTGCTGAGAAGGTAGACTCAGTGAGGGAAGGGGCCCAATGAGTGTGTCTTGCCCAAGGGCCCTCAGAAACCTGGAGCCACCACTGGTTGTTGTACTACAGTGTCATGGCATCAGTTATGACAATTTTCAGTCAGATTGGAAAGAGAGCCCCTGCTACAGAGGGAATTTTAAAAGGCACGGTTCATAGAAGCTTCGCGTTGCTTTCTGTGGCAGACCAGCCTGCTCTTCTGCTTGTACCTTTTGTATATTCCATTAAATTGGTATGACATTTCCAGGCATTTACCTCCTTCTCCAAAGGATCAGAACTGGCCTGCCCAATTTCACATAGTCAGGATGAAGGACCCCCATTTTATAGGCAATTTAAAAAGGCATACAGACACAGCCTGTTTCTCTTTTTTCTCCTTATATGGGGTTGAATACATGGATATCAATGGGTTGTTGTTGTTTTTTTAAATGTTATTTTAAATTGATTGCTATTAAATGTTTTCCTACATTCTCACATAACTATTTCTAGACTTCATTTGATATTTGTTGTTCAGTCGTTAAGTTGTGTCCGACTCTTCGTGACCCCATGGACCATAGCACTCCAGGCCTTCCTGTCCTGCGCTCTCTCCCGGAGCGTGCTCAAGTCCATATTCATTGCATCGGTGATGCTATCTAGCCATCTCATCCTCTGCCGCCCCCTTCTCCTTTTGCCTTCAGTCCTTCCCAGCATCAGGGTCTTTTCCCGGGAGTTTTCTCTTTGCATTTGGTGGCCAAAATATTTGAGCTTCAGCTTCAGTATCTGTCCTTCCAGTGGGCACTCAGGGTTGATTTCCTTTAGGATGGACTGAGTTGACCTCCTTGCAGTCCAGGGAACTCATAAGACTCTTCTCCAGCACCGCAGTTCGAAAGCATCAATTCTTCGGCACTCAGCCTTCCTTATAGTCCAGCTCTCACAGCCATATGTTACTACTGGGAAAACCATAGCTTTGATTATGCGGACCTTTGTCGGCAAGGTGATGTCTCTGCTTCTTACTATGCTGTCGAGGTTTGCCATAGCTTTCCTCCGAAGGAGCAAGCGTCTTTTAATTTCATGGCTACAGTCACCGTCTGCGGTGATCTTGGAGCCCAAGAAAATAAAATCTGTCACTGCTACCATTTCTTCCCCTTCTATGTGCCAGCAAGTGATGGGGCCAGATGCCATGATCTGAGTTTTTTTAATGTTGAGTTTCAAACCAGCTTTTGCACTCTCTACTTTCACCCTCAACAAGAGGCTCTTTAGATCCTCTTCGCTTTCTGCCATTAGGGTGGTATCATCTGCGTATCTGAGGTTGTTGATAATTCTCCCAGCAATCTTAATTCCGACCTGTGATTCATCCAACCCGGCGTTTCTCATGATGTACTCTGCATATAAGTTAAATAAGCAGGGCGACAATATGCAGCCTTGTCGTACTCCTTTCCCAATTTTGAACCAATCGGTTGTTCCATGTCCGGTTCTGACTGTTGCTTCTTGACCCTCGTACAGGTTTCACAGGAGACAGGTAAGGTGGTCTGGTACTCCCATCTCTTTAAGAATTAGCTAGAGTTTGTTGTGATCCACACAATCAAAGGCTTTAGCATAGTCAGTGAAGCAGAAATAGAAATTTTGCTGGAATTCTCTTGCTTTCTCCATGATCCAGCGAATGTTGGCGATTTGATCTCTTCATTTGATATAGTCCCTCCTAAATCTCTCTCCCATTAATACTGCTAGGTTGCATGGCCTCTTTCTGTATATTTTTAATTATAAAACATACCTTGCCTATCAGGCTACTACTAGTTGTAAATAATTAAAATTGCTTCTGCAGTTTGAGAAAAGTTATTAATTGGGCCATATTTCCATAACCATATGCTAATAGTATGTCTGATTTGAGGGGTGGGGTGGAATCAGAACAACCTAGGCTTATAAAGATTTAGTATTTGAATTATCTGATCAAAATATATAATATTCCCTGTTTTGATGAAGTCCAAAGCCATACTGAACTTTTATTTTCCCAGTCAGACATATGAATAAATACATGTGTCTGTCCTGTCATATCTAGTTTGCCCCTAAGTTTCTGTATTTGCTTCAGTTGCTGCTGCTAGATTTTTATTTATTTAAAACATTTATATCCCGCCCTATATCATTAAGATCTCAGATAAAATCAATTTAAACAGTATAAAACAATAACTAATTTAAACAGCTAAAAGCATATTAAAACATTAAACAAGCTAATACGAGTGAGAAAATTTAAAACAATAAAACAGTTAAAACAGTGTGCAACTTTAAGGAATTCAATTCAAGCCCTCAAAGGTTTTGGTAAAAAGCCATGTTTTAACTTGGCACCAAAACAAAACCAATGTCTGTGCCAATTGAGCCTCCAAGGGAAGGGCATTCCAGAACTGGGGTGCCACAGAAGAAAAGGCCCTCTCCCACGTCCCACCATAGTATATGTCTCGCACTGGTGGGACACAGAGGAGGGCCCCTCCAACAGATCTCAATCCTTGGTGAGGCATATATAGGGAGAAGCGCTAGATGGGATCGATCTGGCCTTCAGAATTAGAAGCTAGCATACTGTCTTGTTCCTTCCTAGTTTTTTTTCTAGGAGAAGGTACAGGTCAGCTTTAATCATCAGAGTATCCTACACAATGTCCTGCACTGTCATTTTGTCCTTACGGTGTCATTCCCTTCCTATCCTGCTAGCTAAGGTTTTGACATTCTGAAGCCGGAAAGGTGTCTTCTTGTGGAGACTTCAGACTTCTCCCTGGGCCAATCTTCATGGGCAATTTACTGTGGAGGGGGGGCACTTTGAGGTCGTTTGCGACACATGATGTCATTGCCAATCCACAGCAAAGCCGCTGCTTCACTCTGGAAAAGGTGCAGTTTCCGAAAGTCCTTTTACTGCATCTTTTCCCTAAAATGCGGCTCGCAAGCGGTTTTGCCACAGTGTGCCATGTCCCCCGCATTAAATCCTGGGCACGCCTCTGTGACCTGACAGTGATGTGGTCAAGGGGGTGGGACACCCCATTCCCTCTTGTTTCCCCAATCTAAGTCGCTTTTTCCATTGAGAAAATCCCCAGGACTGCAGCAGAGACCATGCCGCAGTAGTGGGGACACTCATTCGTCTTCGGTAGCCTGCTTTTAATCTTTAACATATCCGCCCCACCTTCTGTGAATGTTTGCTCAGAAGTAAGAAGTCAATCTCACACCTCTGCAGTGAATCTTTAACATATTGCAATGCTGGACGAGAGCCTCTGTGAAGCTCCCCTCGCCCCTGCATTTTTACTCAGAAGTGAGAAATAAATCTTGCTCCCCCACAGGGAACCTTTAACGTATCCCAGTGCATATGGAGACGTGGTATACTGCTAAAGCGCTCAAGCGTTAACAGGCAGGTTAAAGTTCTTTAAATGCATTAGTGCTTTAACCCTTTAGCGCTTTAGCTATATACCGTGGCTCTGTATGCATTGGGATATGTTAAAGATTCACTGTGGGGGAACGGGATTTATTTCTCACTTCTGAGGAAACATGCACAGAAAGCGGGGGTGGGGGGCTTTACAGAGACTCTCATCCAGCATTGCGATATGTTAAAGATTCACTGCTTTAACTCTTTAAGGGTTTAATGCTTTAGCGCTATGGGAGTCTTGTTTCTGTGGAGAAAGCCTGGCAAGCACACTTGTTGGTGGGACATAGGGAAATGTCCAGACAAAAGGCTCTGTGCCTTTTCTCTAGATGCCTGATATCCCTTACAATACTTTCCCTCACCCGAAGCAGGGGAAAGAGGGGGGCGGGGATGGGCACCAAGCCTGTCATACGTGGTTGACTCTGCCCACCCCACCCCAAAGTAAGGTTGATTAGAGTGATGTGTGACCGGTGAAAGCTGGTGGTTTGGGAGCGGTATAGTCTGCTTTTTTGTGTGCTACTGACGGACCAAAGCTGATTTCAGGAAAAAGTGGAGAAAAGCTTAAAGTGATTCTCAATGCTTTTGGTGAAGATTCCGCCCTTGTCAGCCTTACCCATCTTCAGGAAGGCTTGAATACATTTTGCCACTATTTATTAATAACAGAGGACAGATAAAAGGAAGTACTGTTTCACATGGTGCAACGCTGAAATTTGCTGTCACAGGATGTAGTGATGGCTACCAATTTGGGTGGCTTTAAATGGGCACTAGACACATTCAAGGAAGAGGTGGCTATTAATAGTTACTAGTCATGATGGCTATATATTACTGACAGTCAGAGCCGGCCCAAGACATTTTGTTGCCTGAGGCAAAGGACAAAATGGTGCCCCCCATCCATTCCATGTACAGGACTGCTTGTCCTGCTTTTGTGCCTTTAAAAACTGTTTGGTCTGCAGACGCTACCAAGTAATAATACTTATTGTGCCATGAAAAACATTGCCTTGTGATTCATGCAGATCAGGTTTCTGTTAAAGACCAGGAACAGGACAAGCCCTGCTTTTCCTGATCAGTTGGCAACCCTAGGTGTGGAAGAGAAAGAGATGAACATGAGTTCTCTCCCTGTTTCTTCATCTACCCTGAATAAACATTGCACCTCTTCTTTCCACAGGCCTGTTGCCATCCATGGGGCACAACATCGACACCTCCGCGGCTGCCCTGTTCTTCTCCAATGTCAGCAAACAGTTTGGGTATCAGGTCCTGCAGCTTGGGGAAGGCTCTGAAGCAAGGTAATAACCCTCCAACTCACCCCCAGATACAATTGGGAGATTTGCCTGCGTAGGGGGAAAACTTATATTTGGGGACCTCCTAGCTGTGGGAAAGGAGTGATTACAGTTGCCTGGTAGGGCATTTGTGCCTTTAACAGCTGCTGGGCATGCAGAAATATGGCATGGACAGAATATAGGGTTGCTCCGTGTCCTCTTTTACAAAGGACAGTCCTCTGGCAAGCCCTTTAAATAGAAGGGCTGCCAGAGACTGTCTTCTGTTTCAAGAGCTGGCCTGTCCAATTCCAGTTTAAAGAACCATAAGAACCGTTGTCTGTCAACAGCACCTTGCTGGCAGACTGAACAGGCAGGAACATGGGTTACCTGCTCACAGTCTTTCGCACCGTGATGAGGTGTACCGTATTTCTATTTAAACTATACATTTGTATCTATATACACACATTAGCATATGCAATTATATGTCCTCTTTTTTAGTGATGCATGCCCTCTTTTTTGGCAACTAATAAGTGGCCACCCTTGACAGAAAGCAGCAGGAAGGCTTCATCTCCTAAATGTCCACCTGTGAGGTTGCTGCTAAAGGCACAGTAAGAAAAACTGATGTCAGGAAAGGCTTAGGAAGCACACCACTGAGGAAGCGAGGCAAAAACTTTATTGTGTCTGTCTCTGCAACAAGAACAGAACAGCCACAGGAAATTCCCCATTCCTCCCAGGTACAACTAGGTAGGAACTAAACTGTATAATGACATTATCTACACAGTTGGCAACTCTAGGTAGGGCCCAAGCAGATCTCCTTGGGAAGAGTATTCCACATTTTAGCAAGCACTACCAAAGGCCCTGTCTCCTCTCCTGTGAAATCTTCCTTATCAGAGAAGAGGGATTCTGAACAGGGCCATTTCTGATGGTTGAGTGTGGGTTTATGTGGGTGGAAGTGTGTGTGTGTGTGTATGTACAATGGACTACATGGGGTCCAGCTTCTCAAGGACAAAGTCTGAACTGAGTGAGGATGCTTGAGTGCTCTGGATGCCCGAGTTAAGCACAAAAGCATTTACAAGATGGAAAGAAAAGAGGAGTCCTGTTCATGGGTTCACTGTTTTCACTATGCTGAATTTTCAGTCTGTGGCTGACTAACTTGTTTGCACCCAGTTTGGTTTCATTTGGTTTCAGGGGAGGGGGTTACTTCCAATCTGTTCCCCTTTTTATTGAGCCATGCCTTATCTTCTACATGGTATTGCTGAGGAAGTGAGAGTGAAGGGTTGTGACGGAGCGGGGGTGGGGGAAGTAGGGTTTGCACCATTTGTTTTATAGGCAGGAGTTCCCTAATTGGTGTATGATAGGCAGAACTTCAGATGGTGATTTATTTATTTAAAATATAGCACCTTTCAGTAACAAATTCCAAAGCAATATACAATATTAGTTACAACAACTATTAAAATAAAAATAAAAATTCACAATAAAACAGAAAATCTAATTGAGGGTGCAATCATATGCATGTTTAGACAGAAAAAAAGGCCTACATGGCTGGCTGGGGAATGCTGGGGGTTGTAGGCCTTTTTCTGTCTAAACATGCATAGGATTGTGCCTTAAGGTAGGCATTAATATCAGTAGATGCTTGGTTAAATAAATATGTTTTTAACAGGCACTGAAACACTATCAGGGTTGGTGACTGTTGTACTGTTTGGGGGGGGGGAAATTCCAGAAGCAGGGCACCACAACCAAAAAGGCCCTGTCCCAGGTTGCTGCCAGATGTACACGTGCAGGTGATGGAACGCCCAGAAGACCCTGATCTGTAGATTTCAATGAACTTTCCTAAATGGTTACATTGCCACACCAGGAAAATGTTCTGTCTGTCTGATGTCTGTCAGTCATAATGCTGTCAAAGGCATGGGAGCTATGAAAAGGTGACAACCCTATCCAGGGGCTTGAAGCTGAGATTTGGGGTCCTTTGGGAAAAAAGTTAAATCTTCATTACTGATACCACCCTGCACCTGCTATTACTTCTCTTTCAGCATCGTTGTGGGAGCTCCCGGTGAGCTGAACTCCACGGGGAAGGTGTACCAATGCAAAATGCAGAGTGGGGAGTGTGAGGATGTTCCCCTCGAGGGTGAGTTGCAGGATGCCAGGATTTTGTAGGCCCTGAATTAAAGGCCATCAGTGAGCCCAACCATAACTGACAAAGATCATGGCACAAGAACTGAGAGACAACCCCAGAAACTTCACTTTGTTATTACATTTTAATGTTGCTGATCCTCCAAGTTGTTCAGGGCAACATACATGACACCCCTCCTGCATTTTTATTTCCACAGTATAACAACTTTATGAGGTATGTTAGGCTGAGAGATAGTGACTGGTCCAAAGTCCACTCAGCTTCATGACTGAGCAAAGATTTAAAGTCTTGGCCAGATTCTGAAACTCTGCCTAATACACCACACTGCTACTCCAGTCCCCTCCTTATCCTGTACTTCATATGTGTGTCACAGAGGACTCTGGGGTCTATTTGTGTGTGCCTGGTCTCTAAGTTCATGGCGGTTGCCTCAGAATGTTAGAGGTGGCTCCAAGGCAGGGGTGGGCAAACCTTTGGGTTGGGGGACATATTGCTCCCCATGGGATCCTTTGGGGGCCACCCATTCATACACCCATTCACATACAGACACCCATTCTCTCTCTCTCTCTCTCATAGCCCCCATGTGCACACATAATTGCTGATTCTGCTGGGAAATGGGTGCGCAAGGGGAACCATCCATGTGCAGCCTGTTTCCTTGCAGAATTGGGCTCCGCCTCCCACTACCCACGAAACAACTGTCTGGGGAAATATCAGGATCCCCGTTTTGAGGGAAAACAGGGTGTGCAGGGATGACTTTACTTGTGCACCCTGTGTGATGGTGGCAGGGGGAATTGGGGGAGACAGAGCACTTGTGGCGGCTGCATGGAAGCTGTGAGTTGCCCACCCCTGCTCTATGGCAGGGGTGCCATAGGGTGAGCAGGGGTGCTCACTCCCACTAACCATCCCTGGTGCTCTGTCCAAAGTGCGAATGGTGGTAGTCTTGCTTTGGTGGCCCCCTTACTGGCTTTTAGGCCTTGGCCGCTGACCAGCCTTGCTCAGGACTGGAGCCAGCCCTGCAGAGATGTTTGTGTTGTGTGTATGTGTGCGTGGGGGGGGGGGCAGGGGGCATCTATAGAACAGGAGGAAAGTCAAGTGTGTGTCTCCTTCAGCATTAACCCATTTGATCTCTGTCTATTTGCAGGGAATTCTGAAGTGTCCCACCTTGGCATGAACCTGGCAAGTGACATGCAGGGGTCTAAGATGATTGTGAGTCTGCACTGGAGGGCTGGAAGAGAAGAGGGTGCCTTTCACCCATCAGAACTGGGTGCAGGGTTCAACAGGGCCTTTTAACAGTGACATGACAGGCAGAAATCAACAGATAAAGCTGTTTCTCATTCCTGACCTGCATGCTGAGAAAAGTTTTGCCTGTCGATTTCAAATGAACTGTTGAAAGCGCCAAGTGGGAGGCAGCTTGATGGGGCCCTCATTTTCTTTTTACAATTGTTATGTTCCCACAATCTACCAGTACAGTACAGTGCCCCATGCAACACCAATGATAAACTGGGAGTTTGAGCACTGTGTGGGCTGGAAAAGGAGCAGATCCAATAGGGGAAACACCGCAACAAAATTCCCGGTGAGGTAAAGCTGATACTGCGGAAATAGGGCCCCTGTCTCTGTTTCCTGGATCCATTAGAGCAGGGGTGGGAAACCTCAGGCCAAATCCGGCCCTCCTGGGGTCCTAGTCCATCCTTCTGGGCTTCACCAGGTGGCTGCTGACTGCCTTTCCCCTGACTGCCAATTTGGTGGTTTTCCTGCTTTTGCACTGTTTTTTTCCAGTTCTGAAAGTTTGAAATGCCCCCCCTAAGGCTTAGTTACTGGGAGTAAGAGCTGTAAGCTAAAACATGCTTGTATTTTGCCCCCACCCCACTGGAATGCAGCCCCCTCTTGAGAGCTTCTCTGAAGTGGAATTCAGCCCTTGGGCTGGAAGAAGTTCCCCACCAATGCATTAGAGCCCCAGGAATCCTTAGAAGGCTGGCCCAGAGACATTTTTGTGTCTGAGGTGAAAACCCCAAAGAGCATGCACCCCCCCCCACACACACACACTAATTAATATGGGACACAATCCACTGGGAAGAGCTTTTGGACAGTTCCCAGTCATGTCAAGCAGGACTTGTGCAGAAGAATTTCCCTGTGGATGATGCCCCTTGAGTTACATCATTCTTCCGCTTTGCATTCAAAGACTCCCACCTGAAGTAGCCCCTCCCCTTCCCTCATCGTAGTGCCATCTTTGGTGACATGCACTGCCCTGCTGCTGAGATTCCCAGAATCTCCTTCTCCATTCTCCTGGCCACTAACCTCACTTTTTCAAGAATATTCTTTGTCCCTAATTTCCTCCTGTTGTTGTTGTTGTTGTTGTTGCTAAACTGTTTATTTGAACCCTCTTCTCCTGCAGGCTTGTGGGGCACATGAACAGCGTTGTGACAAAAATCTGTACGTGAGTGGGTTGTGCTATCTCTTTGATGCTAGACTGAATGAACACAAGACTATAGCAACTGGGTACCAAAGTAAGTTGGAGTTGTGCCTTGACCTTGGGGCAGGGGAGGGCCAAAGGTAAACTAAGATTTACTGATAGATCTCTTGGTGATTTGCAGTAGATTGACAGGGCTCTCTGGCTCCCAATTGTTTAGCCATAGCAATTTCTAGGTCTAAATTAGACAGTTAGAATAGAATCCCTGATCCGTAGTGACTCAGAGGCTGATTTGGATTTGTGCATGGAGGTCATCCCAGTGCTCGTGGGATACAGTAGGTAATTAGTTCCACTTCCTGAGCCACCATTTTGCATCTGACTCCAGTTTGTGGACCTCCGGGTTCTAGTAAAAAAAGCATAGTAGATCTCACAAGCCTGAAGCCTGCCCTCCCCAGTCTTAAGTGAACCCCATTCCGATCTGAACACCCACAGCACAGAGCCCAGAACTGGAAGGGTTTCTGGCTTCATAGCAAAAGAATAAATAAATAAAAATAGCATCTCCAGTCTTTTCATAACTGCTATGTTGGTAATCCTTACAACAACTTTGTACCGTCAGTCAGTCTTATCACCATGATGCAGGTGGGTGGGGGCTGGGGGGATGATGCAACAGTTCAGTTTAGTTTATTATTAATTTGTTCCACTTTCCCTTTTTTTATAAAGCAGCTTACAAAAAGATAATGACAACAAAATGAAAACAAATAAATTAAAATACAGAAAGGAAAGCAATCAAAGTTAAAACTTCAAAATGGCAGCAGTTCTAAAACTTCCAGCGATTAAAAAACACACAATAAAACAGCAGCTTGGAGATTAAAACAAACAGCTGCCAGAAAAAAGGTCTTTACAAATTACCTAAACATGGAAAGAAGGGGTGCCTGGTTGGATACACCATTGCACTGGCTTGGTAAAGCTATCTAAGTGAATCAATGGCATTCCCTGAATCCTTGAGCTTTTCTACAGGAGGCTGTTAATCGGCTGTATGTACTTTCAGTTTTGTCACAGGACTGAGATCCAAGCAGTACATGAGAAACGTTTCCTTTCCTGCTTTTCTAATACATAACCTCTAGGTGACACTGCGCTATAGCAGCATAGCACAAATACACAAGTTAAAATTAAAAAAGTGTTTTCTTTTGGTTTTACAATTAAATGCCACACTTTCCCTGCTCTAAAAAAAAAAAACTTGCAGAAAGTAGTCTTTAAACACAGAAGTGAAACTGAAGGGTTACAACATCATCTAAAGAATCCATAAACAACTGTGAGTAGGGAATGACAAGCACATGATAAATGCCTTGTATCGAAAAGCCCTTTATGTAGCAAAAACGGCACCATCCACACGTATCAGCAGACCCGGGGGAACTCCAAGGTTTGTACAAGTACAAAAAATATTTGCGGGGATAGCCTAATTGGGGGATGGGGGAACTGACCAAAAACAGTCAATGAGGACTGAGGATGTTCAGCAGGAATAGAATGCTGAATGACTATTGGGGAATGGGGGTAGAAAAACTGGGGGAAACGGAATGGAGTATTCTGGAAAATGGTATGGCTACTTGGCTGGAAGCAAGAACAGGAACACTCCACACTGCAACATTTTGTTGCAAGTTCCACTTGTCCATGTATAAACTACATTTCCAGAGCTCAAAGTGGTGAATGAGAACAAAAAAGAAGAAACCATGACAAAATGAAAGAACCAATATACAGCTGTAAACAAATATAGCTGCAGAAACAGAACCGCATCGAACAAAAGTTTGCCACTAAAGAAAAGTCTTGTGACCCCTTCCAAATCCTGGCAAGGATGCTGATTTTCAGACTTCCTGAAGCAGGTGACTCCAGAGTTTAAGGGGCCACTGCCATTAAGGCACTTGCTTTAGCTGCTTCCCTCCTTACTCACCATAAAGGGCTCCTTCACACTGAACTTTTATCCTGCAACTGAGATTGCTCCTTCACAGAAGGTTTCACTAGATGCACTTTGTTCCGTTTTTAAATAGATCGCAGATAATGAGCAAGCAAATTACCCCGTTGTGTTCTGCTTCAGTTTCCTCCGTGAAAAGAGGAAAAGGGGCAAGAAGAGGAGTAAGATCAATGAAAGAGAATGGAAGACTCAGATACTGGGAGAAGGAGGGGGAAGGGGGTGGGGGGAAATGAAGCACGTGAAAAAGGGAGTCGTTGTGATCCTGCATTTAAAATGGAAGCAGAAAGCCCCGTTTTAAATGCAAGATTTTAGGCTCATGTAGAGATGCCCAAAGACTGGCAGGATCTCAAGTGGTGTCTGGGCTCAGGTAGGGAGAGATGGACAGACTTGCTAGGATTCTACACAACTAAAAAAGGCATGGGCGTCCTGTCCCATTCTGCATTTGCTTAACCCTCTCTGTAACATCCTGCAATGGGAGTAGGGTTGCTAACAGTGAAATACAATAATTTTGTTTCTGCTCACAAATCATGCAAACATGTGCTGTTTGCAATACTGAATGCAAGTGGGAGTGCTTTTTCAATAAGTGTTCACAAAATGCATTTTTTTAAAAATGCACACTTTGAAATGGACATTTAAAAAAATACGCATTTTTATGCTTTAGCAGTGGGGGAAAGTGTGCACTTTTGAGAAGTATGCACAGAAATGCAGATTTTTCCTGTTCTAAATGTGCACAAAAACAGCCAAAACAAGCTTCAAAGTGATTTTTGGAGAATTTAGGCAAGCCCAAAAATTACTGGTTCTGCTATCCCTAGTTGCTAATCTTTGTATTAGCCCCTGCAGTTGTCTCATTAGATGCTGTTGAAAGGACAACAATTAGCAAGAGATCCTGTTTGTCTCCATGCCATCAAAAGCTTCTCTAGCTGATTTCTGCATATCAAGCCCCTGCTGAAGGGGCAAGAACAGGTCAGGACATTTTTTTAAGCAACCCTAGATAGAAGTCAAGACAGAGGCAGAAGGAGCTTGATTTCTTCCTTGCCAAAACATCACGCTCTTAGGCCCTGGCAAAGCAGGGGAAGGTGTGGTTTATGAAATCTTTACCTAGAAATTCCAAAGTTAACCAAAGGTTGGAAACCAACATGAGATATGATTGTCAAGAAGCATGGGGGGGGGGGGGGAGGTGATCAACCATTACTTCCGTTTTCAGAGAATAAAGCACTTCTAAATTTGAAGTCTAAAATGTAATGCCCATCGAGAGCATCTGGGTTAAAATAAATGGAGCAAAGAATAAAAGGAACCTGGTGGTCGGAGTCTACTACCAACCACCCAATCAAGGAGAAGACGAGGATGAAACTTTTGAAAAGCAAATTGCCAAGGTTTCAAGGAAGCATGATGTAGTAGTAATGGGGGACTTCAATTTCCCCGATACTTGTTGGGAGACAAATCCTGCAAAATATGGCACCTCCAGGAAATTCCTGACTTGTGTGGCGGATAATTTCCTCCTACAGAAAGTAGAGGAAGGAACTAGAGGATTGGCTAACCTTGATTTGATCCTAACCAACAGAGATGACTTAGTGGATCAAGTAGCAGTTACAGGAACTCTGGGGGAAAGCGACCATGTTATACTTGAGTTCTTGGTTCTAAAGGAAGCAAAAGCCGAGTGTAGCCAAACGCATACCCTGGATTTTAGGAAACTGATTTTAATAAACTCAGAACAATGATAAGGTCCCATGGCAAGCGACTCTTAACAAGTCCAAGATGGGTGGGAGTTTAAAAAAAAAAAGAAAATCTCAAGGCACAATTACAAACAATTCCAACAAGAAAAAAAGATGGAAGACAACAGAAGAAGCCAATGTGGCTTCACAAAAAGCTTAAGAGATGACCTAAAAACAAAAAAAGACACATATAGGAAGTGGAAGGAAGGCCAAGCAACAAAGGAAGAGTACAGGCAGGTAGCACAGAATTGCAGGGATGGCATCAGGAAGGCTAAAGCTGAGGAAGAGCTGAGGTTAGCGAGGGGTGCTAAAAGCAACAAAAAAGCTTTCTTCAGCTATGTGCATAGTAAAAGACAGAGGAAAGAAATGGTGGTTCAGCTCTTAAATAATGATGGCAAAATGATAACAGATGACAAAGAAAAGGCAGAAGTGCTCAATTCCTACTTTGGCTCAGTCTTCTCCCAAAAGAGGGGGTCTATGACCCCTCTGGCAAAGGCAAAGTACAGGCTGAAGGGGAAGGATTGCAGCTTGAGATGGATAGGCATATGGTCAAGAAACACCTCATTACTTTGAATGAGTTCAAATCTCCAGGGCCAGATGAACTGCACCCTACAGTAATAAAGGAACTGGCAGAAGAACTCTCAGAACCACTGTCTATTATCTTTGAGAAATCATGGAGGATGGGTGAAATGCCAGATGACTGGAGGGCTAATGTTGTCCCTATCTTCAAAAAGGGTAAAAAGGAGGAACCTGGGAACTACAGACCAGTCAGTCTGACATCAATCCCTGGGAAAATTCTGGAGCAGATGATAAAGCAATCCATCTGGAAGCACCTTGAAAACAATGCAGTGATTACTTGAAGCCAACATGGATTTGTCAAAAACAAATCCTGCCAGACGAATCTGATCTCATTTTTCAATCAGGTAACCTCCCTTGTGCACTGTGGGAATGCTGTGGACATAATATACCTTGACTTCAGCAAAGCTTTCAACAAAGTGCGCCATGATATCCTGATGAGCAAACTAGCTCAAAGTGGGCTAGATGAAACAATGATCCGGTGGATCCACAGTTGGCTACAGAATCGTACCCAAAGAGTGCTTATCAATGGGATCTTCTCAAACTGGGGAGAAGTAATGAGCGGGGTACTGCAGGGCTCAGTCCCGGGCCCAGTGCTCTTCAACATTTTTATTAATGACTTGGAGGAGGAGGTGCAGGGAATGCTGATCAAATTTGCAGATGACAAAATTGGGCGGGATAGCAAATACTTTGGAAGACAGAAACACAACTCAAAATGATCTGGATAGACTGGAGCGCTGGGCAGAAAACAGCAGAATGACATTTAATAGGGATAAATGCCAAGTTCTGCACCTAGGAAAAAGAAACCAAATGCACAGTTACAAGACGGGGGATATGTGGCTCAGCAACACTACAAGCAAGAAGGATCTTGGAATTGTTGTCGATCACAAGCTGAATATGAGCCAACAATGTGATGTGGCTGCAAAAAAGGCAAATGCTGTTTTGGGCTGCATTAATAGAAGCATAGCTTCCAAATCCCATGAAGTACTAGTTGCCCTCTCCTTGGCACTGGTTAGGCCTCATCTGGAGTACTGTGTCCAGTTCTGGACACCGCACTTTAAGAAGGATGCAGACAAGCTGGAGAGTATTTGGAGGAGGGCAACGAAGATGATCAGGGGACCGGAAACAAAGCCCTATGAAGAGAGACTGAAAGAACTGGGCATGTTTAGTCTTGAAAAGACTGAGGGGAGATCTTCAAGTACTTGAAAGGTTGTCACAGAGAGGAAGGTCAGCATCTCTTCTTGATCATCCCAGAGTGCAGGACATGGAATAATGGGCTCAAGTTACAGGAAGCCAGATTCCGTCTGAACATCAGGAAAAACGTCCTGACTGTTAGAGCAATATGACAATGGAATCAATTACCTAGGGAGGTGGTGGGCTCTCCCACACTGGAGGCGTTCAAGACGAGGCTGGACAGCCATCTGTCAGGGATTCTCTGACTTGGATTCCTGCATTGAGCAGGGGGTTGGACTCGATGGCCTTGTAGGCCCCTTCCAATCCTACTATTCTATGATTCTAAGTTTCTTAGGAAAGCTTCCGGCAGAGTTCCTTACAAGAGACCAGCGTTAAGGAAATTTCCAAGGCAGGTTAGGTAGAACAGTCAGGAATGTATTAAAGCACAAACACAGCAGTGGAGAGTGAGTTGGAACTGAGTCTCCTGAATACAAAAAACAGGAGATATTTATACATGCTGAAAGCCTGGAAAACAAAGAAAATACACTACGTGTGCACAGGAACTACTTTTACTCAGGAACTACTTTTACTCAGTCTTATCAGCACAGCTGCATTCTTATCTCTTGCTTCTAATTTTCTAACCTAGCCTAGAGGTAAGGAATGTCCTGCCTATAATGAGAAAGTTCCAGTTACCTTCTCATGATCAGGCACGTACACATTCTCTCAGTCTCATCAAGCACCTTGAATATTGCTTGAATCGAACCACTTAGGAGTCCTGGTCAGGCCTATCTTCACAATTCCCCCTTTGAGCCTATCAGACTCACCATCTATGCTTGTATTGTCATCAGTTGCTCAATCTCTTTCTCATTCTCTCTCCTCTTCCCATATCTCTCTTTGCATTCTACTGACCATCTGGTGCAGTTCAACTTTATTTATAGTTTTAGTAGTAGATTTAATACAACATTTAATCAAAGCCATAAGTACATGGAATACAACAATACAGACAACAATAATTCAAATCATCAGTGCTGTAAATTATGATAATTTGCAACATTTTTGCTCCCCAGCTTCCAAGGATGGATCCAAACCATGACCAAAGGGACCACTGATCTTCTTGATGTAGCTGGGCAGCTACTTTTCGAATGTGAGCAGCTTGATCACATCTATCTTTTGTATTATCAGGAATGTATATGCAACAGTCTTTCCCAATTAAGGCACGTACTCCACCTTTGCTAACCAGGGTGAAATCTAAAGCCATTCTGTTCTGTAAAACCATTTGTCTTATGCTGCTAAGTTTGGTGATAATGGCTTCGAACCCTAAGGCTGTAAAGTTGGGTACTTCTTCAAGCACAGCAGATAAGTTTCATTGCTTTGGACGCGCCATACATTTGAAGCCAGGTTCCGAAGAGTCAGGTTTCTGTGATGCTCTCTTATTGTGGAGCCTGCCTTTAGGCAGAATTTTGAGCACTCTATAAGTAGGTATTGCAGCTGCCACATAACAGTTTCCATTCCACCCACTAGGCAGATGCTTATAAGCTTTATCTCTGCATATAAAATAACAGCCTGCTAGGTATGGGGATACCAAGTCATCTTGTCTGCCTCCTGAGGAATCTGTATAACGACCAAGTAGCAACGGTAAGAACAGACCACGGAACAACGGACTGGTTTAAGATTGGGAAAGGAGTACGGCAGGGTTGTATACTCTCACCCTACCTATTCAACCTGTACGCAGAACACATCATGCGACGTGCTGGGCTTGATGAATCCAAGGCTGGAGTTAAAATCTCTGGAAGAAACATTAACAATCTCAGATATGCAGATGATACCACTTTGATGGCTGAAAGCGAGGAGGAGCTGAGGAACCTTATGACGAAGGTGAAAGAAGAAAGTGCAAAAGTTGGGTTGCAGTTAAACCTCAAAAAAACCAAGATTATGGCAACCAGCTTGATTGATAACTGGCAAATAGAGGGAGAAAACGTGGAGGCAGTGACAGACTTTCTGTTTCTAGGCGCAAAGATTACTGCAGACACTGACTGCAGCCAGGAAATCAGAAGACATTTACTTCTTGGGAGGACAGCAATGACAAATCTTGATAAAATAATTAAGAGCAGAGACATCACACTGACAACAAAGGTCCGCATAGTTAAAGCAATGGTATTCCCCGTAGTAACCTATGGCTGCGAGAGCTGGACCACAAGGAAGGCTGAGCAAAGGAAGATAGATGGTTTTGAACTGTAGTGTTGGAGGAAAATTCTGAGAGTGCCTTGGACTGCAAGAAGATCAAACCAGTCCATACTCCAGGAAATAAAGCCAGACTGCTCACTGGAGGGAATTATATTAAAGGCAAAACTGGAGTACTTTGGCCACATAATGAAAAGACAGGATACCCTGGAGAAGATGCTGATGCTAGGGAAAGTGGAAGGCAAAAGGAAGAGGGGCTGACCAAGGGCAAGATGGATGGATGATATTCTGGAGGTGACGGACTCAGCCTTGGGAGAGCTGGGGGTGGCGACGGCCGACAGGAAGCTCTGGCATGGGCTGGTCCATGAAGTCACGAAGAGTCGGAAGTGACTGAACGAATAAACAACAAGAGGGCAGTAAAAGGCTTGTTACAACAGGAGGACATCATTCATTGTCAGTAATAATCTATACAGGAAGGACTTGCACCTTTTATCCAGGTCATATTTGAAAAATATGCTCTATTCGTTTAAAAATCTCCGCATAACTGTACTGCCATTACACTGCCAACAATATTTACCCCAAATACCAAAGGACAATTTCACATAATCAGAACTATTACTTTGTACATCTTGCCAGGTGGCTGTTTCTGGTAGATCTAGGTAATAGGATTTAGTAATTTCAGTCTCATTTAGTGCGATTGGTATCCTTGGTATGCCTCCATGGGCATGGACTGGCCCATGGCTGCAGATCCAGCAGTTGGATACATTTAAGTGTATTTGAATCTGGTTCACTACTTTCAGAAAAGTGTTCTCTGCTTTCAGGCAACAGAAGATGCCAAGCAGCAGGATGCAGGTGGGCCACATCATGAGAATGTGCCTCTGGTGGATGCTGAGACAACTTTCTTCACTAACAGGCACTATGCTCACTGCTAGGCTTATGCTCACCTTGCCAGCGGGTGCGTGACTCACTACTGGTCTCTTAGAGGTGGCTATTCTGTCATTCAGAGGAGGCTAAAGCGTTGAAGGTCTAAGAAGATCACACACAATAGCAGGGAAAAGGGCAACAGCCAGCACCACAATAGTAATCAGAGACGTTTTTCTCTTTTCGGGTCCAAAATAACCCAAAGGCTGATGAACTCCACATTAGGGCATTTCCAGCGTTATCTGGTTCTGGGGCATGTCGTCTCTAGGGGTCCACACTTTCTTGCAGTGGGATGTGTGGATCCAGATAGGTTGTCCTTGCAACTTCACAGCAGTGTGGGTGGTCAACAGCACCTGATGGGGTCCTTTCCAGCGAGGCTCAAGGGAAGACTTACTTTGATTGACTTTGTCATAAACCCAGTCTCCAGGCTGTAGATCAAGACACTGTACTGTAGGGACATCTGGAAGCGCTTGTTTAACCTGTGAATGAAAGGCCGTAACACACTTCATCAATGCCTGGCAGTAATTCAACACAGTCTCATCTCTTAAATGCAAGTTAGTAAGATGTTCCTTAGTAGGTGCTGAAGACGGGAGTCTCATGGGTCTTCCCATAAGAATCTGATGGGGACTGAGTCCAGGCTGTCGGTGCGAAGTGGCACGCATGCTAATCAAGGCCAAACGTAGAGCATCAGGCCATTTAAGTCCAATTTCAGCACAGACTTTGGCTAATTTGTTCTTTAAGACTCCATTTTTCCTTTCCACCAGCCCTACTGACTGGGGGTGGTGGGGACAATGGAGATGCTGTTGGATTTGCAGGGTCTTATATACCTATTCGACATTTTTGTACATGTACACTGCAGTTGTCTGTTTTGGGGGCAGCAGAGCCTCTTTCGAGGTTCCCAATCCCATCCTCAATTCACACAGAGGCAATGGAATACAGTTAGGAGATCTCCATAGGTTGCAAGAAACAAAAGGCACTGCCAAATTCTGGTCAGAGACCAACTCTCACTGAATTGGAGGCACGATCAGTCACTCATGGTCAAGGGAGCTCATACCATGGCAGGGAGTGAAGGAAAGGTTGGGTCAGTCACTGCAATCTCCGTTCATTCAGGAATGGCTTATTCAGGAGTTTCTGTGCCTTCAAGGCTGGTTCATACTATGGAGAGAGGGTGGAAAACTCATTCACACAAGGTTCCAGTGCCTATTCTTCCACTGTGAACCCTTGCTTTTGAGCCTCTTGACAAGTGGAGGCTTGGGGCAGCTGCACACAGTTTCAGAATTTGTCCTTTTTACCCCAGTTCACACAAGGCAACTCTCACTCACCTGACACCATATCCTATGGACCTCCATGACCAAAAACCTTACCAGGTGATTAAATTACTGTCTTTTTTCAAAGGCGGTATCCTGTCAGCCAAGGCAGAATCATCCCATGAGTCCCAGACTAGAGCTTTCAAAAGGTCTCTTACCTTGGCATGTGCTTCTGGGATATCCAGTAAGTGGTGGCCCGAATTGGTCCAGTTTTCCTCAGTGTTTGAGATCTGAGTCATGGCACCAGATTGCTAAGGAATTTCCAATTACCTTCTCATGGTCAGACACGTACACATTCTCTCAATCCCATCAAGCACCTTGAGTATTGCTTGAACCAAACTTATTTACGAGGCCTGGTCAAGCCTACCTTCACACCAGGGTAGGCTAAATCAGCCTTCCTCAACCTGGTGCCCTCCAGATGTATTAGACTACAATGCCCATTGCCCATGTACCATGCTGCCAATGGTTGTGCTCACTGGGGTTGTTGGGTATTGTAGACCAACACATCTGGAGGGCACCGGGTTGAGGAAGGCTGGGCTAAAGAGTGAAAAATCAGCACTTCCCACTCTTCCTAAACTTACTTGACAGCATGTGGATTGTTAGGAAATGTGTGGCATTTCTGAACATTTCTGTTTCAGTAGAATAGACCCCTGGATCTGCCACATGGAATCTCATCTCCTGTTCTAACCCAGCCCAGGGGCCCTGACCCACACGTCTTTGCTTTTACTTTCATCTTGGTTATCGTCTACCCAGTCATCTTTCTTTTCATCCCACAGAGTGCCTGAAAGGGAACATGGATCTGGTATTTCTCTTTGATGGGTCAGAAAGCATGAAAGCGGATGAGTTCAATACTATTAAGGAGTTCATGATCGATGTAATGGAGAAGTCACACAACACCAGCATACATGTAAGATGTATTTGCCAGATACAGAGGGGTCGCTGTCGGAGGCCCTGAGAGACCAAGCAGAGCAGGGGTGGGCAACCACAGGACTGGGGTCCCAATCCAGCCCTCCAGGCTTCCCCAATGGCCATGCTCCCTTCCCCTGGCCCATCTTTCCTCCGACCGCTGAACATTTAGTGGTTTCTCAACATTTGTGGAGTTTTTTCTCCAGCCATTCAAAAAGGTTGAAATGCCACTCTGAAGGCTACTGGCAGTAAGAATTGTAAGCTAAAATATGCTGGTATTTTTTGTATTTTTGGCCCCACCCCCTTTACCTTTGGCCCTGCTCACCACTGGAATGCGGCCCCTGAGAGTTTTTTCTAAATTGAAGTTGGCCCTTGGATTGAAAGAGGTTCCCTATCTCTGTTGTGGAGCCCTTTAGTCCTGCTGTATACTTTGCTTTTCCGCAGTCAGCTGGAAGCAGAATTAACTTCATTGGATGGAGGTTCCTCCCCCACCCCCATCCTGCCCCCATTCAAATTGCAGACATGATCTGGATTGGGATCACAGCTGGGGACAAAGGGTTAAATCCTCCCTACCCTGCACTCTGTGGTCCCAATCCAGATTGGGTCACCCACACTTACTTTTGAGTAAAAAGAACAGACATGGTTGCATGCTAAAAGTAATAAACAGTTTAGCTAGATGCACATTGCCAGCCGCAAAAGGAGACTCAGAACTGAGTAGATTTGCCTCCCCATCAGCAACACATCTTTTTGCTGCTTTGTAAGCTGCAGGTGAGACAGAGAAGACACAGGAGAGTGGAATTCCCCTTATATACTAAATAACACAAAAGTCTCAGCACCTCCCACTAAGCTGCCCCGCAACTATTACTACAATGGCGACGACTACTATTACAGTACTGGCACAATTCTGTTCCATTGAATAGCACCAACAGACATTAAGTAATTTTTTTAAAGAAATGAAACTGCAAATTTAAATGGAATTTCAGAGGTGGGGTTGAAGACATTGCATTCTGGGAGGAAATAAATTCAGGAAGCAATTAATGAAGTGGCTAGCAATTATGGTTTGGAGAGCCAAAAGCAGATCACACCAAATTCATATATATATACGTATATACACACACACACACACACACACACACACACATGTGCATATTTACATCAACCAAATTATTAACAAAGATTAAAGGTAAATGGCAAAACTCTTTAGAGGAAAGGAGTTTATTTGCAGGACACGAAATAACTCTGCAACAGGAAATGCATCACAAGCTATCAACAAAGGAGGAATATTGCCCAACTGGTCATTCACTTTCCTCAGAGACAACTCCTCCCACCTACCTCCATTCCACATTTTCCTGTCCACACCTGCAAGGAGATTGCGCTGCTATTCTGCTCTTTCCATCCTGACCTGGGGTGCTTGCAAACAGACAGCTCCTATTGCAATGCCTCTCAAAAGGTGTTGTGCAGCTATTCCAGGTGCTTCCAGGCAGACAGCTCTTAGCACTACCAGTGAGAAGGCTTTGTGTAGCTATTCTGTCTTTTCTTCTTTAACCGATATTCTGCAGTAAGAAAAAGGATATGGGAAAACAGGAGGGTTATGAGTAGAATATGATATCATCTGGAACCCACCCCACCCCCTGTTAAATTCTAAGAATGAGGCAGGGTGAAGGTGTGACCAAAGCCCAATCTGGAAGCACCCTCAATTTTGTCTCCTTAACAGATTTTTTTCTGGTAAGAAAAAAGACAGAAGGCGCAGTGGGAATACATGGGATGGTTACAAATTGAAGATGATGGTGTCTGGACACCCCCCTCCCCCAGTATAATTCCTTGAATGAGGCAGTGTGATTGCACAATAAAAGTCTCATATGAAAACACCCTGGATTTTCTGTGGTAAGAAAAAAAATGCATGCTGCGCTGGGAAAACATAGGCTGATTAGAAATGGATCACAACGCCATCTGGACCCCCTGTGAAATTAAAGTAAATGAACTGTGGTGATTTCACGATAAAGCCTTGTCTGGAAGTACTCCAAAATGGAAGACTATTATAACACTATAACACTAGTTTGTGCTTCCAGATGAGGCTTTTATTGTGCAATCACACTGCCTCATTCACGGAATTTTACTGTGGTCCAGATGTCATTGTCTTCCACTTACAACCTTTCTGTTTTTTCCCATGGACTTTTCCATCTTTTTTCTTTTCACAAAAAAGGGATTAAGGAAGAAAAGACTGAATAGTTGCACAATGTCTTTTGAGTAGTGCTGTTAGGAGTCCTCCATCTGGAAGCACTTTGTAATGCTGTAACACTAATTAAAAAAAAAATGATAAGGTGGAAAAAAAGAGTCACTGCAAGGCTGATGACTGGAAAAGGGGTGTCTTTTTTGCCTTCATTTAAAAAAACAATAGTGTTGTGCCATTATAGAGGTATAACTTCCTTTGATTTAAATGGCATTTCCCTATTTTAATATAGTAAAAATATATATACCTGGAAAAGCGTGTTAGTACTAAATATAAGAATTATTATTTTTAAATAGCATGATAAAATTGCAGCCACTGCAAAGCTTCTAGTGAATGTGTGCTTAGCTTCAATTGGATGTTTGGGTAAATAGGACCTTCTCCTTTCCCACCCACAACAGCTATGCCACGTCTACTGGTTGGATGGAACATAGTGGCATGTATACATAGAAAAAGCACAATACTTCTGCTAGTGTGGAAAATCAATTGCAATTCAGCTTGTACCTTACAGCAGAAGAGCAATGATTGAGAAGTGTTAGGAGCTACCTGTCTGAAAGCAACCCAAGATTTTTCTATAAAGTTTAATCAGAAATAAGGACCATTTGGCAAAGGTCCTGTGCAATGTTAATTGAAATTCTCCTGCTTTCTGATTCTGTGATTTTCATTGCTTCTTGGTGAGTGTGGCAGCAAGCTATTTTATGAGTAGCCTGTGAATTGCCCCTTGAGTGACGTCTCAATTGTCCCTTATTGTCCATTTATGTTTTAGGGTGTGTGTATGTGTTCATTACTAGTTTTCTCTTACATTTTCTTCTCATTCTAATTTAGCAAAAAAGTGCTATTTTAGTCAGTTAGCAAAAACAAAAAGAACAATTGTGAGATGAAATCAGTAGTTAACCACTCCTTCCTTTGGGAACAAAAACGGAATACAAGAGAAAATTAAGGTTATCTAAGGGACAATCAATAGGTTATTCATCACTAATCCCCAAGATGTGATCAACAGAAAGTAATAGAAGGGCATAACCTACTAATAGGAAGTTTTTAATTAAAGGCACAGGGACCCTGAAAAGCCTAAAGTGTTCACACTGGACAGCCTGGTTCTGGGAGCAAAACTCAGGTCTGAAAAAAAACAGGACAACATAAAAACACTGGACTGCAACAATTTGACAGTGAGGATATCTGAATTCTCCATTAAAAAAAGAGTAAACAAAGAATGGCAATTCCAGAGAAAAAGGGTAGGGCGGAAGCTAACCAGGAGAGGTGGGCTGTTTTGCTCAGGGCTCATGTCTACCAGCTGTCTACCATGTCTACCCCAAGTGTTTGCCTTGGGGTTCTTTTCCAGCAATGTATAAGAGTCACTCTCACATACTCATGTTATCGCAGCAGAACCTCCCTATCCACCCCTGCCCTTTAAAGGCAGGGACGTGCGGCTGGCATAGCCCAGCTATACGATTGCTTTCTGCAGTACAGTGCAGTGGTGGCTGTGTGTGCACTGGCTCTCCAGTCTTACATATACTATAGAAAGAGTTGCTGCAGTAATGACTCTTCTTTCTTCTGGCTGTTGTATCACAAGAAACATCAGTGTGCTCACAGCTTATTCCCCAGCAGGAAATTGCTAGGTTATGCTGGCTGCTTATCTTAGCTAAACAGGTGAATTTTTATTTGTTTGTTTGTTTCATTTTTATACCGCCCAGTAGCTGAAGCTCTCGGCATTAATTTCCAGTGAATGGAATAGATTGGGTGCCCTGGCCGTGAGAGGCTCTCATCCAGGGCTAGGCAGTGTGTGGCTCTCCAGTGTGTTAGACTGCATCCTCCATCAGCCCTAGCCGACATAGCCAATGCAGAGGGATGCTGAGAGTGGCAATCCAACAACATCTGGAGGGCCACAAGTTACCCAACCCTGCTTTACTCTACACATTCAGCAAAATTGCATGGTAGATGTCTTCTAGGACTCGATCATTTCAGACTGCCAGTGGAGAGGGGGATTGCAGTTTTCAGTGCTCCACTTTTGACAAAGAATTTCCCACTTGCAGAAGACTAGCACACCAGGGTGGGGCTATGCTAGACGCTTGCTCCTAGTTTTCAGTTTCTACATGTGGGGATGATGATGATGATTTTAGCCTGGGGAAGTAGTCAAACGTGTGACAACCCCAACACCTGCTGTATGAAGTGGTACAGTATTGCCCAGACTATACCGTGTGATTTTGCCAAACATATATGCTGGCTCTGTTTTCCACACAGCGTATTCTTTCTCCCAAGACCCTGACATGGTACCCCTTCATCTCCCAGCCTGTGCAATAAGGGGGACTTTGTTTTGCATAGCAATTTTGTAACAATGTCTTTAATGCTGCTTCTGTTTTCCCTCCCAACCCTTCCAGTTTGCTGCCGTGCAGTTCTCATTTAATACCACCATTGAATTTGATTTTAACAACTACACCAGTGATCGCAACCCTCGAAGGCTCTTGGCCAACGTGAAACATGCGAAAAGCATTACAAACACCTTTGAGGCTGTTAAAGTTGTGGCGTGAGTGGCTTTGCTTTTTCAATGGGAGTTGGGTTGGTGGGTGGTAAGTTCAAGTGTGGGGTGGAGTGGCCTCTAAAAATTCAGAGATTGAGGGTCGCGTGTCCTTTCTCAAGATCTATAAACCAAGAAGCTGCCTTGGACTCTTGATTCATCTAGCTCAGTCATGGTAGTGGAAGTGAGCAGAGACCATCAAGTATGGAGTACTGGCATAAGGTTTAGCAGTGGCAGAGGTGTGCCAGATCTTTTGGAATACAATCCCCATCATCCCTGACCATTGGTTGGGTCTGAAGGGAGGTGTAGTCCAAAACATCTAGAGAGTGTCCAGATGTTAACTGCTATAAGCTGAGTTTCAAAACAAAAGAATTTGTTTAGGGCAGCCTCCTCCAATGTGGAGCCTACCGAATGTTTTGGACTACAGCTTCCATCAGCCCCAGCCAGTATGGCCAATGGTCAGGGATGATGGGAGTTTTGGTCCAGATCATCTGGAGGGCACCAGATTGGGGAAGGCTGGTTAGGTGAGTTCTCAGAACACTGCCAAGGAATAGTTGGGGTAGTGCTTTTAATTGATGGGCTGCAGTTTTCTCTGCGGTGAGAGCGTAGACACTCGCCACATGCTCAGAGGTACTCTGCTTTGCTTCTTATCCGTTTTCTTTTCACGGGAACTGGGCCCATAGATGGGAGGGAGCAGCCAAACAAGTGCGGTTAAAAGAGAAAAAGTGGGACCAAAAGACCACAGCCAACAATACCGGGAAGACATTATTTTCTGCTTGCAGTTATGCTAGCCATCTCCAGCCAACAGCTGCTCTGCAAGGTCTCAGATAGTTGTATTTCCCAGCCCTGCTACCTAAGATCCTTTGGGGGATTGACGTAGCAGTCTTCTGCTGGCAAACTACATGCTGTATCCAGTGCAGACTGGTGGCTCCGATGTCAGTGGGGCTGTGCATCTGTTCTGGGTTCCAGTTAGAACTCTAAAGGAGCTATCTGAGACACTGAACCTATTTTGGAGATAGAGTTCGGTGCTGGGTTTAGCACCTTGGGTAGCTCCTTTAGAGTTCTGGCTGGTTCTGACTGAAACCGGAGCGGATGCATTACCCCACTGACATGAGAGCCACCAGCCTCCACTGGCTGTATCACAGAACTATGGCCCTTTGCATAAGAAGACGTCTGAGTCAGCGTCAGAGTTCTCCTGAGCCCACTGATTTGTCCCTCTCGAGCATGGATGGTGCTGTTTTGGCTATATGCGTGTCTGAACTAGTCCCCAGCAAGAACAGTATAGTAGTTAAACTGCATTCAGGATTTGCCTTGCTCTAGATAACCATTCCCCTGTTTCTGATGGCAGGGATAAAGTTTTCATCCCTGAGCGTGGCATGCGAAAAGGTGCAAACAAAGTGATGGTCATCATCACGGATGGCGATGCCTCGGATAGCGACAATGGGAGCATAGAAGCCGCCAAGAAAAAGGGAATCGTACGCCTCATCATTGGGGTAAAGTATCTGGGACTCCTGTCCACCCATCTCTTTTGAACCCATGGTAGTGCTTCAGTTGTCCAAAAGCTACAGAAATAATAAGCATTGTATGTTACCAGCCCTGATTTTCTAACTTGGTGGATTGCTGTCTCCAAAATCAAGCTGCTGGTACTTACCATCAAGGATGCTCATGAGTGTTGAGAGAAAAGGGATCCAGGAGTACTGCCACAAGAAGGGGGGGGTGAGGGGGGTAGCAGCAAGTGAAGGCCTTCAAGGTGATGAGTTGCTGGTTGGGCTGGCCCACCTCATGACCTAATTAACAGGTGTGACATAAAATCCATGAACACGATCTCCAGTGTGTTTTTCTTTCAGTTTAAAAACTGCTGTGTGTGTGTACAGTTTTAATCAGGAAAATCAACCAAAGGTTATAAAGAAACAATACATCTCTAGTACTCTCTAAAGGAAAAGTAAATTAGGCCTGTCATGCAGCCCCTGGACTTCTCACCTCTCAGAGAAGTGGGGAGCATGTAACAGAGGATCAAGCTACTTGATTCCTCATTTCCCACCCCGATCTCCCATTTTCTGGGTGTTTCCAGCTCCCTTCCTACCGCTAATTATTTATTTATTATTTATTATTAAATTTATTAATCGCCCATCTGGCTGGTCACCCAGCCACTCTGGGCGATGTACAACATACAATAAAAACAGTTTAAAACAATAAAATTCTACAATAAAAACATTTTCTAAAATACCCTAACCCACCCCAAATGCCTGCCTGAACAACACCGTTTTTAATGCATGACGGAAGCTCATTAAAGAGGGGGCATGACGGAGTTCCCTAGGGAGGGAGTTCCACAGAGTGGGGGCCACCACAGAAAAGGCCCTTTCCCTCGTCCCCACCAGTCTAGCTGTCCTGGCTGATGGGACAGACAGAAGGCCATCCGAGGCTGATCTTGTTAAGCGGCCTGTCTGGTGCTGCTGGAGGCGCTCCTTAAGATAGGCTGGGCCGGAACCATCTAGGGTTTTAAAGGTCAAAACCAACACCTTGAATTTGGCCCGGAAAACAACTGGTAACCAGTGCAACTCCTTCAGCACTGGAGTGATGTGAACTTGCCGGCGGCTGCCTTCAATCAGGCGAGCCGCCGCATTCTGTACCAGCTGCAGCTTCCGAACCGTCTTCAAGGGTAACCCCACATAGAGCACATTACAGTAGTCTAAACGAGAGGAGACCAGGGCATGTACTACCGATGGGAGCAGATGGTCGGGAAGGAAGGGGCGCAGCCGCCGTATCAGATGTAGTTGATACAGCGCTGTCCGGCTCACAGCTGACACCTGAGCCTCCATGGACAGCTGGGAGTCCAAAATGACCCCTAGGTTGCGGACCTGGTCTTTCAAGGGTAGCCATACCCCATTCAACACCAGGTCAACATCCCCCAGCCTCCTCTTGTCTCCCACCAAAAGTACCTCGGTCTTGCCAGGGTTCAGCTTCAGCCTATTCCTCCCCATCCAGCCACTCACCGTCTCCAGACATTTGGACAGGGATTCTACAGCCAACCTTGGTGAAGATTTAAACGAGAGGTAGAGCTGCGTGTCATCCGCATATTGATGACACTGCACCCCAAACCTCCTGATGATAGCCCCCAGCGGCTTCACATAGATGTTAAATAGCATCGGGGAGAGGATGGAACCCTGTGGCACCCCACAAGTAAGTGGCCACGGGTCCGAAACCTCCTCTCCCAGTGCTACCCTCTGGTACCTGCCGGAGAGGAAGGACCAGAACCACCGCAATACGGTGTCCCCAATGCCCAACCCCTCCAGGCGGTCCAGGAGGATACCGTGGTCAATGGTATCAAAAGCCGCTGAGAGGTCGAGGAGAACAAGGAAGGAGCATTCACCCCTATCCAGAGCCCTCCTCATATCATCCACCAAGGCGACCAAGGCCGTTTCTGTCCCATGCCCAGGCCTGAAGCCCGACTGAAATGGGTCTAGATAATCAGTTTCTTCCAAGTGTGCCTTCAACTGCACTGCCACCACCCGCTCAATCACCTTGCCCAAAAATGGCAGATTCGAGACTGGGCGAAAGTTGTTCAGAACTTGAGGATCCAAGGAGGGCTTCTTTAAGAGCGGTCTTATCACTGCCTCCTTGAGGGCTGATGGCATCACTCCCTCCTCAAGGGAGGCGTTCACCACCGCCTTGATCCCCTCACCCAGTCTCTCTCTGCAGCTCATAATGAGCCAAGATGGGCAAGGATCAAGTAAGCAGGTGGTCGGCCTTACAGATTAAAGCACCTTGTCCACTTCATCAGGAGGAAGAAGCTGGAACCGATCCCACAAAACCGGTTTGCCACAGGCCGCCTCTTGCTCACTAACTGTATCCACAGCGTGCAGAGTAACACACCTAATCTGATCAATTTTATCTGCAAAGTGCCTTGCCAAGGCCTCACAGGAGGCCTTAGAATGCTCCAGTGGTTCCGGAGCCACAGGACCGACCAGGCTCCGGACCACTTGGAACAGCCTCCTGGGACAGCACTCTGCAGACATGATGGAGGCAGCATAATATTCCTTTTTTGCTGCCTTCACCGCCACGTGATAGGCTGAAGATACAGCTCTAGCCTGTGTCTGATCGTCTTTGGAGTGAGACTTCCGCCACCGGCGCTCTAGCCGCCTCACCTCCTGTTTCAGAGCTCGTAACCGCGGATTGAACCATGGTGCAGTCCGAGCCCTGTTCAGGGGGAGAGGGCGTTTCGGAGCCACGTGATCTAATGCCCCAGTGATTACAGCATTCCAGCCACCCACCAGGGTCTCAACCGAGTGGCCGTTGGCATGCCCCAGAGAATCCCCAAGCACGTTCAGGAATCCATTTGGATCCATAAGACGCCTGGGGCGGACCATTTTAATGGGTCCTCCACCCCTGCGGAGGGGTTGTGGAACCGAGAAGTCCAACGTCACCAGATAGTGATCTGACCATGACAAGGGGGTGGTGGATATACCCCCGACTTCCAGATCACTTCCCACTTCTCCAGAAACAAACACAAGGTCTAGTGCATGACCGGCTACATGGGTGGGCCCAGTTGTGCGTGTGTAGCTCCCAGGAGGCCATGGTCTCCATGAAGTCCCGAGGTGCTCCTGTGAGGATGGCCTCCGAATGTACGTTGAAGTCCCCCAACACCAGTAAGTTAGGGGACTGCACACGCACATCAGAGACCACCTCAAGCACCTCGGCCAGGGAGTCAGTCGTGCAGCGGGGTGGACGGTACACGAGCAGAATCCCCAGACTGCCCTTCGGGCCCAACCTCCAGTACATGCACTCAGCAACCTTGGTCTCCCGGAGAGGGGGTCTGGTGAAGACCAAGGACTCTCGGTAGATAACAGCCACTCCCCCTCCCCGATCCCCAGCCCTCGGCTGCTGTGCATACGAAAATCCAGGTGGACATATGGCTGCAAGGGTTGGAGCAGCAGCCTCGGCCAGCCAGGTCTCCGTAATACATGCCAGGTCTGCACCCTCATCCAGGATCATGTCATGGATGAGGGAGGTTTTCTGGGTAACAGAACTGGCATTGCAGAGCAGCAAACGAAGGCCAGAAGATGGGGTCACGCCTCCCCCAGCCATCCTTTGGCTCTGGACAGGCCCGGAGCAGGGAACAGATACTACACATCTCTCCCTTGTTCCCCTTACCTGGCATGGCCTGCCCCTAGCGCTCCGCCAGTGCCTGCCGCCCAGCCTCAGTATCTTCTGGCCCCCAAAACTCCCCCCACTGCCTCCATCAGGTGGACACATGCCCCCTCGCTCCCGCCTATCAGGCAGGCTACCCACCCCTAAAACCACAACAAAATCCCCCAGGAAAAAGAAAACACACACACACAACAAGTAAAATTCCCCTTAAAAATAATGCCAGGCTGGAGTCCACAGGGAAGGCCAGGTGGTGGTGGTGGTGGTGGTGGCAGCAGCAGCCGCCGCAGGCCCAGCAGCAGCAGGTGCACCTCTTCCCCGATGATGGTGGTGGCCTCTCCTGCAGGCCCTGGCTCTCCCAGGCCACCTCAGCCAGCCAGCTTATGTAGCCCCTCCAGGGAGGGCAGGTGGAGCAGCACAGCTGGCTCGGTACCTGGGGGTCTGGTCCTGCAGGGACTGGCGGTCTGCCAGGCAGAAGTCTCCAGGGAAGGCCTGGTGGTGGTGGCAGCGGCAGCAGCAGGCCCGCCTCTTCCCCGGTGGTGGTGGCCTCTCCTGCAGGCCCTGGCTCTCCCAGGCCACCTCAGCCAGCCAGCTTATGTAGCCCCTCCAGGGAGGGCAGGTGGAGCAGCACAGCTGGCTCGGTACCTGGGGGCCTGGTCCTGCAGGGACTGGCGGTCTGCCAGGCAGAAGTCTCCAGGGAAGGCCTGGTGGTGGTGGCAGCGGCAGCAGCAGCAGGCCCAGCAGCAGCAGGCCCGCCTCTTCCCTGGTGGTGGTGGTGGCCTCTCCTGCAGGCCCTGGCTCTCCAGAAATTATAGAAATCCCAACATCCTGCCTTTGCCTCACTTGGTCCTTCCTTGTCTTCCCCAGATCGGGCATCTTCTTAACACTGTGGAGTCGCAAAGCAATCTCCGAATGCTTGCCTCAGAACCCAAGGATGAATTTCTGAGGGTCCTTGCCAGTTTTGAGAAGCTCAAGAACAGCTTCAACGATCTCCAGTCGAAAATCTATAACATTGAAGGAGGAGAGAATGGTACAGACTCCTGCTTTTGAAATTTATATATTTATTTGAAGTATTTTTGTGCTGCTCCTCAGCCAAAAAGGCTCCCAGAGCATCTTACATATAATTAAATAAACAAGACAGTCCCTGCCTGCAGGCTCACCATCTAAAAAGACGTGACACACAAGGAAAAAGGAATGGGGAGGGAAGAGGAGAGGAGAAAAACTATCTCCTTCAGCAGGGCTGGTGGAATGGCCTGGTGACATGGAAATTTTACCTGTGTTCAAAGCTTCCCAGCAAAAAACTGGCCAATTTGGAACTTTGGTGAGGCTACCCCAATATAGTACAACCTTCCGTCATGATATACACATTGCAGGGCATGCCTGAAGCTGCTCTTCAAGTGGTGCCATCAACCATAAGACACAACTGGTAGGCAGATATAGAAGCTCCTGAACATCATCCAGCGGCAGAGATTAATTCTGAAGAGAGGTGGTGGTTCTCCATCCTGCCTGGAAGTCAGCCCTTCTGACCAAGAAGCTGTCCTTGCTCCTTTCACACCTCGGTTGCCTGGGGTAACTCAGCGGTGAGGTGGATGCCTTCTGAACATGCTCAGAGGCACACTTCACACCTGCACATTGTGGTTGCGATATTCTCTACCAGTGTTGCTCAGTTAACTTTTAGGGGAAAGCTAACTGATGTTCTCAGTTAGCTTTTTTGCAACTTCAGCTTCCCAATTCCTCACAGTTGTTCTTTCTCACTTGGTGCCAAGACCCATTTGCTTTTGGGATGGAAGGGGGGCAGTGGTTTATATAAAGACATCTACCCCTCCCGTGATCTGTGTCCATTGCTTGCAGATAACAGCGACAGTGGCTCCTTCCACCTGGAGATGTCATCCAGTGGATTCAGTGCAGATCTATCCCAGGTGAGGCTGAACCCACAGGTGTGTTGTGGAAGGAAGAATCTCCCATGCCTACTTGGAAGTAAGCCCTACTGAGTTCAATGGGACTTACTCCCACAAGGCAAGCATGGTCTAGGGTTGCAGTCTTGGCCCCTAGGGGATCCTCATGCATTTGTAAACCTCCTTCTTTTTCTCCTTCTCCCCTCTGCAGGGCCGGGTGGTCCTGGGGGCTGTGGGTGCCGACAGCTGGGCAGGGGGGCTGCTAGAGCAGCAGACGGATTTCACCAGTGAAAGATTCATCACCACGCCTTTGTTCAGGAAGGAGATGGAAGGGGCCTACTTGGGTGAGTAAGGAGACAACCTGCACTCCTCCGAGTCTCTATACCAGAGCTTTCCAAACTTTTCATGTTGGTGACACACTTTTTAGACATGCGTCATTTCATGACACAGTAATTCAGTTTTACTAGCAAATTGGAGGTTAAACTAACCCGTTATAAGAGATACGGACACATAAATAAATTGTAGTAATGAAATGTATGGGGATAGAACATATCTCATGAAAACTTTTCATTTATATTTTTAAAAATATATGATTTGTAAGATAATAACATACATTGTCATTTATGAGTAACAGTATGTAAATATGTGCAGGAAAATGTGAAAAATAAACAAAATTAACTAAAGTATTTACAATACATATTAGGACACATAGGCCCAGGTAGGAGCTCAGCTGCAAAAACACATGAAGTAGAGAAGCAAAAGTCCAACAAAAATGATGTAAATATATATGTCTCACTACAAGGCTATATTGCTGTAAATATTTGCAATGCCTATGTCCAGAGTCCAGTTCCAGCACTCTCTGGTGGTACACTGCCGGTGGGTGGTTAATCCACAATTACAGCAGAGTAAAAATAAGAATAAATGGCAGAAATCAAATCATAAGTGCCACGTGGTGGGTGGCTTGCTGTTTGCCACATTGGGTTTGGGGGGGTGGCCGCCCTTCAGCCAGCAGCAGGTGGGTTGACTGGGTGACAGCCTGCAGCTGTGCTCGCCCGGGTGCTTGGGAGCAGGCTGATTCTGAGGCTTCTGGCCTCCACTGAGCTCCGTTCCGACTGGCCAAGATGGCGGACAGCCCGCTCGGTGCAGTCGCAGTCCCAGTCCCAGGCGGCGTTTCCACCCGCGTGCTACTCTGGCCTGGCCGTGCAGGAGCGCGGTGCAGAAGTCCGCGAAGGGCATGCTCGAAATCTCGCAGGGCTGGTGGCCACTGCCACTTCTCTACACCAGCGTCCAAGCTCTGCTCCCAGGGCGGCGCCTCCCCTCCCCTCTCTTCGCCCTGCGCCTCTACCTCACCGTACTGCTCCAACTCCGCCAATCATGTGCGTCTACGTCAAGATGCCACATGATCCTAAAGCAGCTAATGTTAAAGCAGCTAAGTCTTAGCTGCTTTAACATTAGCTGCTTTAGGAAGTTCCGGGGGAGGGGCCAAGGGAAGCACACGCGAGTAAGGGAGCTCCGCGGTGCCCTTCCGCACAGTTTTCTGCATTTCGCGCGACACACCTACACACTGCCGGCGACACACTAATGTGTCACGGCACACAGTTTGGAAAGCTCTGCTCTACACCATCACCATGATTAGCTGGTCCCTTCCTTCCAGCTCTGTATGCTGAGCACGGACACACTGGGGTGTGGGGGCTTTCCTTACTGAACTAGGCAGCACACAGCCATCTTTCTTACGGGGCAGTCATGCCTGCATAGGGTTGCCAGTCAACTTGACCTTTATCCTTCTGCCTCATTCTGGTTGTTTCCAGTACGTTTGAAATTATTAATATAAACGTGTGCAATTTACAACGGTGATGGGAAAATAAGCACTTCAGCAAAAAACAACTCAGGCTATCTCCCATTGTTAAGGGTTAATTTTGATTAACAATAATTAAGGAGAAGTTTGGCAAATGGAGGAGGAAAGGGGAGGAATACTGAATTGTTCAGTTGTGAGGAAGCGGGTGGGGCAGACCACGAGCCCTCTTGGCCTCAGCTGGAGGGAAGTGGTCATTGACAACTGGTTCCTTCTCTGAGCCTGCTGTTCTTCTCTTACCACAGGGAGCCCAAGAAAGCTTGCCTCCCTCTTCTATGGAATTCATGGCTATTAGCCGTGATGGTTCTGAACCTCCAGGTTCAGAGGCATATTGCCTCTGAACCTGGAGGTTCAGAACCATCATGGATATTGCCTCCCTGCAGGAAATAGGATGCCAAACTAGATGGATCTTTGTCCTGATCCAGCAGAGGTCTTCTTGCATTCTTACGATGATAGCTGCATTTGCATGGAACAGTAAGCCAGGATTCTGAAGAAAAACCAAAGTCAGGATCCTGGCTTGTTGGTTCCAAACAAACCAGGATCCACAAGCCAAGAAAAAAGCCTGGTTTATGATCTGGGCTTGTGAAGGGTGCAACAAGCCAGGATCAGTTCCTGGTTGATTTAGCCAACCCCACTGGCAGGAGGAGCCCAGCAGGAGTGAACGGACTGTGTGCATATAGCTTGGCTTACTGTTTCGTGCATACATAGCCATTGGAGCAGATCTTAAAAGCTCACCACCACCATTGATTCATCTGAATAGTCAAACCAGTATTTATTTTCCAGATTTCCTTAAGAGAGTCTACAGACAGTTCTAAATAACTTTTCAGTGTATTATATATAAGTACTGTCTTGCTGTTTACCCTGGTAAGAGAATCTAAGACACATTGTTTCTTACGGGGAGGAATGGATAAAGTGTAAGAAAGAAAATGCACAGTTACAAGATGCGCGATACTTGGCTCAACAAGATTCCAAGTGAGAAGGATCTTGGAATTGTTGTAGATCACAAGCTGAATATGAGCCAACAATGTGATGTGGCTGCAAAAAAGGCAAATGCTATTTTGGGCTGCATTAATAGAAGTATAGCTTCCAAATCACGTGAAGTACTCATTCCCCTCTACTGGTTAGGCCTCATCTTGAGTACTATGTCCAGTTCTGGGCATTACACTTTAAGAAGGATGCAGACAAACTGGAGAGGGTTCAGAGGAGGGCAACAAAGATGATCAGGGGACTGGAAACAAAGCCCTATGAGGACAGACTGAAAGAACTGGGCATGTTTAGCCTTGAGAAGAGAAGACTGAGGGGAAATATGATAGCACTCTTCAAGTACTTGAAGGGTTGTTCCAGAGAGGAAGGCCAGGATCTCTTCTCAATCATCCCAGAATGCAGGACACAGAATAATGCGCACAAGTGACAGGAAGCCAGATTCCAGCTGAACATCAGGAAAAACTTCCTGACTGTTAGAGCAATATGACAATGGAACCAATGACCTAGGGAAGTGGTGGGCTCTCCCACACTGGAGGCATTCAGGATGAAGCTGGACAGCCATGTGTGAGGGATGCTTTGACTTAGATTCCTGTGCTGAGCAGGGGGTTGGACTCGATGGTCTTATAGGCCCCTTCCAACCCTACTGTTCTATGATTCTATGATCTGCTCCAGAAAGAATAGTTAATGAATGTTGTAATGTTTCTGAGCCAATTGTAAAATTGCTTTCAATCCATTCTTTCTACATTTCTGGTTTATTCTCGGTGCACGAGAGAGAGAATATATGGAGAAAGGAATCAAACTTTGTGCAAATGCTCACCAGTCATGTTCGGCAGCAAGTAGAATTGGAGGCTTTGAGTCCAGTCTTTCCTATAAGATACTGGGAGGTTAACGCCTTTAGGCAAGTGATTGTAAACATGCCCTTGGCCTCAGGAAGAACTCAACACATACTTTTTGTGATTAAAAAAACAAGATACTATAACTGAAGCTTGGGTCAAATAACTTCTCTACACATCCTCAGAGGCACTTTTCCTTTCATCAGTAACTTTTAAAAGCTATTTCCTGTCTGAAGGGGAAAGGAACTCTCCATATGCTCAAAGGCACTGGGTCAGTTCACACAACATAAAAGCTTAACTTGGATTAATTAGCCACAGTGCATATGGTCACCATTTTGAATATACAACCCCCAGTTGGGGCGATTAGGGTCAGAGTGTATCATGCAAACCTGGCCATCGTGGGTTGAAGGTTAAACAAGCCACAGCTACTAATCAAGGTTTACGTGTAAGACATTTACCCTTCAATTAACTCACGTTGACTGGGTTTGCACGGCACGCTGCGACTCTCAGTCATACCAATTGGAGGTTGCATATTCAAAACAGCAGCTGCAGACACCTGGCATGCACTGCGACTAATCGTGGGTTAATCAACCCATGAGAACCCACCATGTCATGTGAACTGGATCACTATGGCCTTAGATCCATTTTTAAAACAAGCTCTTTTTCTTCATGCACAGCACATGCTCAGAGACACTTGTAGTGTCTTCTATTATAATAAAAGGCCTATAGGTCCTTTTATTGGGGAAAAAACTTTATTCCTCTTGGCATTCATATATTTTGAAAGAAAAAGTTGGCAAGCTAGAATTGGGGCAGATGGTTGGGCTTGCTCTGATTAATCTATTGTAACTATTAAGTTACTGTGGGATCTCTTAGCAAGCTTCTAGTCCTCCCTGTTGCAAAATGCAAGAAGTATTAACGTTTTGTGTGTATGGAAGTATCTTCAGTCTATTCCCCCCCCCCCTCCTCTGGTATTTCCAGCTAATTAATTATTTTTTCTTTTTCTTCTTTTCAGGTTATGCACTGAAATTCCTGCAGCATCAGCAGAGAGAGTTCTATGCTGTTGGTGCCCCTCGATACCTACATGTGGGAAGAGTCCTCGTCTTTGAGGTCAATGCCACCACTACCAACTGGACCTTAAAGCAAGAGATTGAAGGGCAGCAGGTGAAGAAAATGGGAACTGCAGGGAACTATCTGGACAGTCTGGTCAACTTGGATGCCCACTGTCCTGGCTGGAATGAGGCAAAAGGGGGATAATGGTGGCCCAAGCAGACCCATTCAAGATGCCCCTCCCTGTGTAGGGTTGGTGTGGTGTAGCAGCTAATGGACTGAGCTACAAGTCAGGAAGTCCCCAGTTCGAATCTTGCCTCTGCCACGAGCTCACCAGTTAGCCTTTAGCAAGCCACTCTCAGCCTCACCTGACCCCCGTGTCTGCAGTATGGAGGATAATAATACTCACTTGCCTTACAGCAGCCTTTCCCAACCTGGTGCCCTCCAGGGCCCTGTTTCCACGACAACAGAAGGAGGAGGAGTGGCTCACCCACATCTTTGTAGGAGCCACTTTTGGTCCGGGCAGGGCTCCACGAGGGTGTATATCACACCATTCTAAGGGGCTTCACATAACTTAATTCTGGGTGGTGGTGGGGGGCGGGTTGGAGTGAACATCATCTGAGTGGCAGGGGCTGCTCAACCAGTAAGAGAGGTCCCCCCCTCCCGCCTTCCAGGCTCTGTAAGGAAGATGCGAACTACTTCCCCTTGTGCGCATTTGTAAGAGAAGCCTCCCAATGAGCCCCCAAGCCTCATTGAACACAATGGGTGTTATTTCTGAGTAGACACACACATGCTGGTGCTGGGAAAGGGAATGGGGAGAACACAGGGATGGGAAATCAGCCCCCTTTATAACCAAACCGATACTGCGCAAGAACTCTATAACAAAGCTGTGAAGTAGTTAATTCCTAAGGCAATAAACCAAACAATGGAGAATCAGAGCCTCGAGATCGTGCACATTTCAATTGAGGGGGATCTCAGTAAGTTCTGATGTGGTATTCAGATCATAAGCCTCATTCAGCACAGTGGGAGTTACTTCTGAGGAGACACTAATTGGTTTGTGCAGGGACAGGAAACACAGAAAACACCCCTTGACTGGGGTCACAGTGAAAGGCACACCCCTGGGCAGGGTTAGCATACCCGAGGTCAGTGCAGGGGTTGGGGCACACAGCAACTATACAGGGGAGAACCCAAGTTGAGGAAAAGAATTGGACTTTAAGCAGTCTCTGGAAATCCAGTTTTTCCCTGATAAGCTCTGAGGTGGCTGCTGGATGGTCATGACATCATGTATCCTTAACGACCTCCACACACAGCCAGTTCGGAGTAAATCGCTTGTGGAAACAGGCCCCAGATGTGTCGAGCTGCAATTCAGTCCGACACATCTGGAGGGCACCAGGTCCAGGAAGGCTGCCTTACAGGGTTGTTAGGAGGATTGCAGCTAGATAATGTGTGTGAAGTGCTTTCAGCCTTTGAGGGCACTGCGCCAGGCATGGGGGATGTGTGGCCCTCCAGATGTTGGAATGCTACTCCCGTCACCCTTAGCTACTGTAGCCAATGCTGAGGCATGACAGGAGGTGCAGTTCAACAATGTGTGGCAGGCCACAGCTTCGCCCTTCCCGGATGATTCAAATGCTAAGCAACGTATCCCTTGAGGTGGCCCTGTGCTCATTTCTCCCCACCCTGGTTTTACCCTGTGCATTTGTATATATTTCTTTTGCAGACCGGATCCTATTTTGGGGGAGTGCTGTGTGCCGTGGATGTAGATAACAATCAGGAGACAGATCTGCTCCTTGTCGGGGCCCCGCTCCATTTCACAGAGACAAATGGAGGCTGCGTGTATGTGTATGACTGGGCACAGGTGAGCAAACTGGTCCAAAAGAGAGCAGGCCATGCTGGGCACCTTCCGTGCACTCATAGGGTTCCCACAGCATCTGGTGAACTCTGAAAGACACACCTCTGTCTCCCTCCCAGGATAACCTTGTCCTCCGGGGGAAGCTTAACGGGGTCTCAGGATACCCCTTGGGCAGGTTTGGAGCAGCCATCACAGACCTGGCAGACACCAATGGGGATGGATGGACGGATGTGGCTGTGGGAGCCCCCTTAGAAGAGGAGGAGAAGGGAGCCATCTACATCTATAATGGCCATGAGGGGGGCCTGCATCTGCTCTATAGCCAGGTAACAGGATAGGACTGTAGAGGCAATTTGCACGCTCATGGGCCTCCAGAGGATGTCTGGCTTGCTACAGGAAATAAAGTAAGTGGAATAATTAAAGGCTCCTGTGAGCCCAAGGGACCCATCTGTCAAGGTGTCTTCCTGCAGCATCTCTGCATGAGCTACTTTCCATCAAGAGACAGGCTCAGAGCAGTGACTCCCACAGAACCACAAAGGATCATTCTTACACCAGGGACAGGGGTGAAGCCTGAAGTTCGCATTCCCTTGTGGCTAACTTTCGGGGGTGGGGGAGCGCTGCAAAAGGTGGGCAGGACTCCCCCCCCCTCACACACACACACACTCACTCACTTATACGTGTGTGCACACGCACACATACACACACTCAGGTGCTCTTCCCCATGCAGCAAAGAGACTTGAAAAAGCCTTTAATTGGTCCAATGGGAGGCTTTTTTCATGTTTAATTGCAGTGTATGGGGGTGAAGGGGGGTATCACAGTGTACGGGGAGAAGAGGGTTAACCCTTTCCTCCCTAGCTGCAATTTCCCCCCCCCCCTTCCAGTTGACCCCCATGCAGCAACTAGGCTTGGAAAAAAGCCTTCCATTGGCTCTGTTGTTGTTGTTGTTCAGTTCAGTCATGTCCAACTCTTCGTGACCCCATGGACCATAGCACGCCAGGCCTTCCTGTCCTGCGCTCTCTCCCGGAGCGTGCTCAAGTCCATATTCATTGCATCGGTGATGCTATCTAGCCATCTCATCCTCTGCCGCCCCCTTCTCCTTTTGCCTTCAGTCCTTCCCCGCATCAGGGTCTTTTCCCGGGAGTTTTCTCTTTGCATTTGGTGGCCAAAATATTTGAGCTTCAGCTTCAGTATCTGTCCTTCCAGTGGGCACTCAGGGTTGATTTCCTTTAGGATGGACTGATCTGACCTCCTTGCAGTCCAGGGGACTCGTAAGAGTCTTCTCCAGCACCACAGTTCGAAAGCATCGATTCTTTGGCGCTCAGCCTTCCTTATAGTCCAGCTCTCACAGCCATACGTTACTACTGGGAAAACCATAGCTTTGATTAGACGGACCTTTGTCGGCAAGGTGATGTCTCTGCTTCTTACTGTGCTGTCTAGGTTTGCCATAGCTTTCCTCCCAAGGAGCAAGCGTCTTTTAATTTCATGGCTACAGTCACCGTCTGCGGTGATCTTGGAGCCCAAGAAAATAAAATCTGTCACTGCTTCCATTTCTTCCCCTTCTACATGCCAGGAAGTGATGGGGCCAGATGCCACGATCTTAGTTTTTTTAATGTTGAGTTTCAAACCAGCTTTTGCACTCTCCTCTTTCACCCTCAAAAAGAGGCTCTTTAGATCCTCTTCGCTTTCTGCCATTAGGGTGGTATCATCTGCGTATCTGAGGTTGTTGATAATTCTCCTGGCAATCTTAATTTCGACCTGTGATTCATCCAAGCCGGCGTTTCTCATGATGTAGTCTGCATATAAGTTAAATAAGCAGGGCGACAATATGCAGCCTTGTCATACTCCTTTCCCAATTTTGAACCAATCGGTTGTTCCATGTCCGGTTCTTACTGTTGCTTCTTGACCCTCGTACAGGTTTCTCAGGAGACAGGTAAGGTGGTCGGGTACCCCCATCTCTTTCAGAATTTGCCACAGTTTGTTGTGATCCACACAAGCAAAGGCTTTAGCGTAGTCAATGAAGCAGAAATAGACGTTTTTCTGGAATTCTCTCGCTTTCTTTATGATCCAGCGAAAGTTGGCGATTTGATCTCTAGTTCCTCTGCCTCTTTGAAACCCAGCTTGTACTTCCGGTAGCTCTCGGTTTGCATACTGCTGAAGCCTAGCTTGTAGGATTTTGAGCATCACCTTGCTGGCATGTGAAATGAGAGAAATTGTGCGGTAGTTTGAACACTCTTTGGTATTGCCCTTCTTTGGAATTGGAATGTAAACTGACCTTTTCCAGTCTTGTGGCCACTGTCAAGTGTTCCAAATTTGTTGGCATATTGAGTGCAGTACTTTAACAGCATCATCTTTTAGGATTTTAAATAGCTCAGCTGGAATACTGTCATCTCCGCTAGCTTTGTTGTTAGTAATGTTTCCTAAGGCCCACTTGACTTCACTCTCTAGGATGTCCGGCTCAAGTTCAGTGACCACACTATCATGGCTACCAGGGACATTCAGATCTTTCCTGTATAGTTCTTCTGTGTATTCTTTCCACCTCTTCTTAATCTCATCTGCTTCTGTTAGAAGCCTGCCTTCTTTGTCCTTTCTCATGCCCGTTTTTGCACAAAACGTTCTCTTGACATCTCCGATTTTCTTGAAGAGATCTTTAGTCTTTCCTATTCTGTTGTTTTCCTCGATTTCTTTGCATTGTTCATTTAAGAAGGCCTTCTTGTCTCTTCTTGCTATTCTCTAGAACTCTGCATTCAGTTGGATATATCTTCCCCTTTCTCCCTTGATTTTCGCTTCCCTTCTTTCCTCAGCTACTTGTAAAGCCTCATCAGACAGCCACTTTGCTTTCTTGCATTTCTTTTTCTTTGGGATGGATTGAGTTGCTGCCTCCTGAACAGTGTTACGGACCTCCGTCCATAGTTCCTCAGGCACTCTGTCTATCAGGTGTAATCCCTTAAATCTATTCCTCACCTCCACTGTATATTCATAAGGGATATGATTTAGGTCATACCTGAATGGTTTAGTGGTTTTCCTTACGTTCTTCAATTTAAGCCAAAATTTTGCAACAAGAAGCTCATGATCTGAGCCGCAGTCAGCTCCAGGTCTTGTTTTTACTGACTGTATAGAGCTTCTCCATCTTGGGCTGCAAAGGACATAATCAATCTGATTTCGATATTGACCATCTGGTGATGTCCATGTGTAGAGTTGCCTCTTGTGCTGTTGGAAAAGTGTGTTTGTCTGTGTGTTAGCCATCTCATCCTCTGCCGTCCCCTTCTCCTTTTGCCTAAATACTTGCAGAAAGTGCTGTTTAAAAACAGAAGTGGGAGGGTCACAACGTTGTCGAAAGAACCTGTAAACAACCATGAATAGGGAATGACGAGTGCACGATAAATGCCTCATGTAGAAAAGCTCTGGGAAACCATCCATGGAGGATCCCTCTAGCTCTGGATTTCTTGTATTGAGCAGGAGGTTGTTGGTTGGCCTATAAGGCCTCCTCCAACTCAATGATTCTATGACTCCGTCTAAAGCGGCCTTCCTCAACCTGGTGCCTCCAGATATGCTGAACTACAACTCCCAGCATTCCTGATCATGGGGCTGATGGAAGCTGAAGTCCAAAACATCTGGAGGGCACCAGGTAGGGGAAGGCTGCACTGGGGACTGTAGCCAAGATCCATGCCCCAGGCAAGGCACAAAGTCCAAAGATAGGGCCTAAGGAGAGCGGCAGTGCTTCCTTCCCTCTCTGACAGATATCTTCCTTCTTCCTTCCCTCTCAACATATGTTCTCTGAGTGGCTTACAAAACAAGGAATAAAATATGAAGATATAACACAAGGATGAAAATGCAACAATAAAAGCACAATCACATTAAACCCAGAGTAAAATTTAGCCTAAAAACCTGTCCTTTCTGGAAGCCCTCTTGTGGTGGTCATGTAAGAACGGAAGAAGAGCCCTGTTGGATCTGACTACTGAGTGACCTATTGAATAGCCATCACTGCATAGTGTGGCAGCCAATTCCATTAGCCAGTTATATGTTTTGTAAAGAAGTACATTCTGTTGTCTGTCCTGAATCAAGTGGTTGCACTGCTGACCTGTCATGATAAACCAGCAGCATTTCTCTCCAATAGAGAATTAAAGGAGACAGCCTTTCTCCCAGCTTGACATTCTTTGGACAGTCCATCCACGGAAAGACAGACCTTGACAGAGATGGTCTCACAGACATCACAGTGGGAGCTCTGGGAGAAGTTGTGGTGCTCCGGTGAGTGAGTGACTGAGAACTGAGTCTCTTGGGTTCTCCCAGATGAGGGCCCATGCCCCACCTCTGTTGGCCAGGGGCCTGCATGTCATTTGGCACCAATGGAAGTTTTTCCCCAAGCTTAATTCCCATGCTGGGTGTGTGTGGATTTTCATGGGGGATCACATCTGAGGAAGGGAACCCTCCCCACCCTACCCCACTTGCTGCATCCCCCCTAGTCACCATCCCCCAAGTAGCAATTAAGCTTAGGAAAAAACACTTCCATTGGTGCCAGTAGAAGGTGTTCTCTAAGCTTAATGGCCAGGCACAAGGGATTTCATAGGCAGGGGAGCAGAGCAATCCGCCACTCCTCCTGCACCACCGCCTGATCCAGGCACCTCACCCTGCGTCATGGGTGGACCAGCCCAGATTGGATCCCTTGAAACTTCTCCCTTCCTGGAAGTGAGATGCATGTGCATAACAATATGTATGTGCTGGGGGTGGGGAAAAGTCACAAGCCCCCGCCCCATAGACAGACAAGCCCAGGAACTGCGGAGCAAGAAAGTGAGAGAGCCATCTTTGTTGTTGTTGTTCAGTCGTTCAGTCGTGTCCGACTCTTCGTGACCCCATGAACCATAGCACGCCAGGCCTTCCTGTCCTGAGAGCCATCTTTCCCCTCCCTCAAACCTGCCTGTTCCTTTCTTCCAACCTTCCCCTCTACCAGTCTTCTTCCTTGCCCTCTTTCCTCCACCTCCTCTGCTCCACTCTCCAGCCCTCCCTACTCTCACCATCCACCCAGCATTTTGAACCTCCCTGAACATTGTGTAACACTTTATTTTATTTTGAATGTAACTTATGGAGGTAAGGATGATTGATGAATGGGGTAGTTAACTGAAGGGGGATTGATTACATTTTGGAACAAGATCTGGGAGGTTATTGGGAAGGGAAGTGGGGGTGTCCCTGATTCAGCCTTGGCTTGATTTTGGATTAGCGTGCCGACAAATTTTTAAAACTCTGGTGCAAAAGTTGCCATTTTGTGTGTGGATGTGTGTGTGTGCGCCTTGTAAAAGAGAATTAGTTGTGGTGGTAGCAGGGCTTATATTTTCTGGAGGTAAGAAATCCAGGACTCTTATCTCCAGAAAAGAAAGGGGATTAGAATCTAGTTGGTTGTGGGGGGAGGCTGTGGGGCTTAAAGCCCCTGGATTTTGAAGGAGCTGGGTAGAGGTTCCTGGGTATATTTGTGAATGAGCTGTGAATCAGGATAGGGACATAGAACCTTCCTCAAACTGGTGCCCTCCAGATGTGTCAGACTGTGACTGCCATCATTCCCAGCCAGCCACTGGCCATGCTGATTGGGATTGATGAGAGTTGCAGTCCAACACATTTGGAGGGCACTGGCATAGGGAAGGCTGAGGACATAATTAAGGCTAAGCTGGGACACCAGTCCTGAAACACATTAAGTCAGTGTGGTTTGGTGTGGTGCTTAGAGTGTTGGACTGGGACCCAGGAGATCCAGGTTCTAGTCCCCACTCGGCCACAAAGCTCACTGGGTGACTTTGGGCCAGTCACTGACTCTCAGCCTAACCTCCCTCACAGGGCTGTTGTAGGAATCAAATGGAGAGAAGAATGATGTAAGCTGTCTTAGGTTTCTTGCAAAAGGAAAAAAGGTGGGATATAAATGTAATCATAAATAAAGAAAGGAAGTCATATTAAAGAAAGGAGTGCCTCAGGACATGAGCAGAGTGCCTTTCCCTTTCCATGGAAATAACAACAGGTGGTCCACAAATACCTTGAACTTCTTGTGGTGACTTCTAGGCAGGTTTGAACATCTCTTGTTAATAAAGTAGCCACTGAACATGATAGGAGATCTGTAGGGGATAGTAGGTAATAATCCTCCTTCTCTGGTACCTGTAGCTCCAGACCCATTGTCACAGTAGATGCACAGGTGATGTTTGAACCTGCAGAAATTCGAGTGGAAGATGTGGAATGTTTGGGGGATGCCAGTTCTTGGCAGAATAGGGTGCTCTACCTCAACATCTGCTTTGTCACCAGCTTGGCTACCAAGAGCTTCAAAGGTAAGAGTTGCCAGAGGGTCATGGAGCTTCTCTTTAACCCTAATCCTACAGTCCAGGGAAGAACTCAGCATCTACATCTGTAGCAGACAGATTGCTATGGGAGCAAGGCAAAGGCTTACTTTTGCATACGAGTTGCTTCTGCACCAGCTCCGTTCCCCTGGAATTGCCGTTTTTTGTTCACTCTCTCTTTATGGAGGATCCAGATGATGGGATTTCCAACCCATTGCATTCCAGTGTTTCCTGTGGTGTTGTCCTCCTCTTTTCAGACTTGAATGGTAGCAAGCAATTTGTTTTGCATGTAAAATGTAATTGCAGTGCCAGCCTGTCCAATGTGGGCTGGTTTGGCTAAGTAAGTAATAGTTTATTACGGTCACAAGACCAGCAAAGTGAAGTAGTGCAATAATATAAAGTGATAAAAGTTAAACTGCAAATAAATAAGAATTACACATAACCCAGTCATAATAGTGTAATATTTAACAAGTTAAAACATTATCAAACAATTGACATCATCCCATGTGGACAAACAACTGCAGCAGCGCAGAATCTAAGCCACCTTAGAGGTTACCTGAGAATTCTGGTCAGCCAAGAGATAATCTCTATAAAACACATCAGATCTCCCAGGTATTCCTTGTTAAATAGGAGTAATAAAGATGCTGAAAATCACGATAAAAGGAACAATGCAGTGGTAGATGGCCCACAGTCTCCACCACGCCAGCTTCACAGGGTCATAAATACTCAGAGTATAAGATACTATTAGATCTACCCTCCAAAAGTGCAGAAGGTAACACACTGAACTTAGCCATCGTGAATGCTTTCCTATATTTTGGAATGCTTAAAGTAGTTAAATAGGTTGCAGGTAAGAAAGTCTGCCCCCTATTGGAGTATGGGGTAGCTATTTTTATATGATCTTGTCGCTTGTTGTCCCTAATACGTTGACATATGTCCCCTTTGGCTTTTGTATGGCCTAGGGCCAGGATGGCATTTTGCAAGAATCCCAAATCATGCAGTTTCTTGTCCACAGTCTTTTTCCATTTTGACTGAAATACATCAGTCAAAGTCAAGGGGCCAAACCTTGAGGGGCAAATATCAGTTTTAACCAAAAAATTAACCTATACATTCTAACCAGGGATTCAACCAAGATTTGGCCTGTCTCTAAGCATAGGAGCACATTGGGCACATAACTCGGAAGGCCAAGAATGTTTCTCAGGAATTTTGTTTGCATGGATTCCATAGTGGCAATATTACTATAAACACACAGCTGTGCACCATATAACATTTGTGTTAACACCTTAGCAGAAAAAACTTGTAGGGCTTATGGTATGTGCTGACCTCCTTTGGCATAGAAAAAGGAGATGAGTGATTTAACACTCCTCTGAGCATTTGCAATGACATTAGAAATTTGAGTTCTTCAAGAGCCAGATGACTGGAAAATTACTCCCAAATATTTGTAAGATTTAACCTGCTCAATTGGGTGCCCATTTAACTGCCAGCGATGTTTAGTTCATTTTCAAGTAAAGACTAAACTTTAGATTTGGCATAGTTAATCACCAGTTTTTCAGTTGTACAAAAAGTGTCCAGAGCTCTTAAAGCCAATGCATGTCAGAGAAAGAAGTACCACATCATCTGTATACAGTAAAATACACAAAGGTCTATTTGTCAATGTGGGAGGGTAGGAGTTTGTCTCAGAAAGCCTATTGACCAGATCTTTGTTGTAAATGTTGAACAAAGTAGGGGCTAAAGTTTGCAAAGCACCGTTGAAGTTTTTAAAAGCTAATGTGGTTTTAATTAAAAATTTCCTCCCTGCAACTTCTGCCCTTTTTATTGCTTTCTTTTAACTGCAGCAACATTCTTGATTAATGGGGCTTTTCTATACGAGGCATTTATTGTGCGCTTGTCATTCCCTACTTACAGTTATTTACAGGTTCTTTAGACAGTGATATGACTTTCAAGTTTGCTTTGGTGTCTAAAGAGAACTTTCAGTGAGTTTTTTTAGAGCACGGAAAGTGTGGCATTTAATTGTAGGGCTGTGCACTGCCTCATTACAAAGCCTGAATAATGAGGTGAAGTGGGCTGATTCGGAGTAGCCTCCTCATGATATGAAGCGGATCAGAGCAGAACCGAGGCGCCCTGAGGCAAAGCACCTCCTCCACGAAGCGCCTCCTTTGCCTTGTATATTCGGAGCTCTTCTGAGCAGTCCAGACAGGCTGCCTCCAAAATGTATAAACTTCTGTAAGCTCACGCGGAGAGGCAGGAGGATGAGGAGGAGGGAGGGGGAAGGTGAGCGGACGCGGGAGGTGGCGGGAGGCAGGAAGGCAAGTAGAGGAGGAGGGGGAAGAGTGTGCTTTGGCGAATGGAAACTCTCGGGCTGTACCTACGCCAGCAGTCTCCCATCAGAGTGAGTGGTGGAAGAGAGGGGTAGTTCTGTGAAAGGCTGCATTTTTTGTGTGTGCAAGCTGCTTTGGGAGAGGGCTGGTGTATGGTTAGGTCTGGTATGTGTACATGCGTGCAGTCACTGCAGTTCCTTCTTAGATTCCTTCGTTAGTTCTCCATTGCTATCACGCTTTTTTAGATTTTTAAAAGCAAACAGCTAGCTTGTCGTAGGATCGTTCCTTTGTTCCTTGTGTGAGCAGTGCCTTTGGGACTGTTTGTTCTTTTGGGACCTGTTGCACCTTTTTTCCTCCGAGTCATTTGTTCTGTGTATTCATTCCACTCTGTCTTTTCAAGATTTTTTCAAACAAACATAGCTTTGCTTTGCTCATTGCTATGCTCCCTGCCCCCCTTTCCATTGCTTATTGGTCAAGTTGCTTGTTTGGGGACTCCGTAAAAGGTTGTGTTTTTTAAGTTCAGCCCTCACTGCTGCTCACTGGAGACCTTCTCGTTTTTTCATTCAGTTCTGTCTTGTCTTGATTTTTAAGAACCTGGTCTTATTTTGATTTTTAAAAACAAACATTGACTTCTGGATATGTTTCTCCCCCTGGCTTTTTAATTAATATTCAACCATTTAGTTGTTTCTTTCTTTCTAAATTCTTAAATAAAGGCATATTATAGCAGCCTATGTGTTTAGTGTTTGGCTCCCACCCCCCATGCTCCATTCTGAAGTGAACGGTCTGATTCTTTTCTGTCTTGATCTTCCCAAAACATAAATTAAAGAAGGTTTTTTTCTATTCTTTACTTGCTCTTGGCTGTTACCTTATCGCCTCTGCCGCCCTCCTGTATTTATTGAACTTTACCTGCCTTCCCTAAAAGAAAATCTTCTATGTATATAAAAGTCAAAAATTGTGTGGGGGTTTGTGGCTGGCTGCAGGGCCATCTGTAATGCAGGGAATAAGGGGGAGCTGCCCTGGGTGTAATCACACTGTAGGGGCCCACTGAGCCTGCCGTTTGGGCCCTACAGTTGCTGCCGCTTTTACTTCAACTCTCACTTGCCAGAGTGTATGACAGGAGTCACTGGGTTACATTATTACTTTGTTTATACTTTCCCTTACTAACAAGTACACCCTCTCAATCATGGTACAGGCCAGGTTACTGATTTCAGCCACGAGTCATCCCATTGGCCATCTTTCATTCTATTGGTCTCTCTCCCATTCACTTTGAGTTCATTCACCTTGGATTGGCTGGCCGCCAGTTGTTCCGTCCCCTTTACTCGTGGTTTCTTTTCTGATTGTGAAGAGCATTTAGTTTCTCCCCTCTGCCTGCAATATCCAGCAAGCAAGCAAGTTAGGGTTAAATATCTTTACCCCTTTCAATGCCAGATGTGTGATTAACACTAATGTGAAATGTGGTGCGGTGTGTGCTCGCCTGTGTGAGGGGCTGGGATGACACACCGGAGTGGAGACTTAGGGCTTTATTCATAAAAGAGTGAACTGCGGGGAATTGAGAAGGGAATTGCAAAATGAAGGGCAAAATAGCGGAGTTTTACATGTAGCTGAATTGAGGATTTTTCCCAACTCAGCTTCTTTGGCTTTAAGTTTGCAATTCCCTCTTTCATGAATAAAGCCCTAAGTGGCAGAGTTCAATGTATAAGGTGGCAGAGGTGACATTTTTTCAGGTTACTGAGCTGAGTGTGTAGCTGGGGTTTGATGTAAAGGATTTGCAAGTTACCTGGTAGTTGGTAGGCTGGTGCATCACATTGTAGTACGTGACATTGTCATATTTTATGGTCAGGCAGATGTTTACACAGCACACTGAAGTAGGGAGAAGTTTTGGTGAAACATGGGACATGGAGCAGTGTTTGTTTGGGGAGCACAGTAGGATGATGTGAATTTCAGTTTTACATTGGTGTAGGCGGTGTCCATTGGTGGCACATTGTGTGAGAGAGAGAACGGGGTTTGAATAGGATTAGGTTTTTTGTGACATATTTCAAGGTTTTGGTGACCTTTAAGGCTTACAAAGCATTAAAAAAACAACAACCCTCTGTGTGGACAATGCGCCATAAGCCTGAAACCATTTATAGTGTTAATGCAGTGTTATGATAGGGCTTCATGTCAAACCAACCACTGTGCTGGACTCTAAAAACAATCTCAGCTGTGTATGATGTGGTAAGGATTGTGCCATTAGGGGCCCACAAACAGATGCTTGCCTGGGTCCTATTAACATTAAAGACGGCCCTGCACACAAGTAGTCACACCTGAGAGGTGAGGGTGAAGGCGGGTAGCATTCCAGAAGTTTCCAAATTGTTCTATATAACATGTTCTATAGATGGGGCAACCATGTCTGTTACTCTCTTATGAATAGTGCTAAAGTGTTATTAGAGCCTCTGTTGAACATTTTAATAGTGGTATGAGATTCAGTGTGAATTATATTGTAGTAGTGTTTAGAGATTCAGTCTTTTGCATTTTAGTAGTGTTTTTTATTCAGTCTGCTCATTATAATTGTGCTTTTTTAATCAAGTCTGGTGGAGTCAACATAACTCCAAAAAAATGGGGTTCCCTGAATCTGTTGTATATCTTTGCTCCAACTAGAAAAACAACAAATGTTTTTTACAAACAAGACTTACAATGAACTTCTACTTTCCTAATATTTAACATTAGGTCCATAGTTGTTGGCACCGTCGCCATCATGTCGCCCATCATGCTACTCAGGAATCTCCATGTTCTCATGTACAGTGATAACTTCCAGAATTAGTTTGTAACAATAAGCAAAAATTGTGTTGTGTGCTCTTTATAAGAATTTTTTAAAAAAATAATAAACAAAAAATCTCCTAAATTTTCCTTTTCACCTTTCTTATGGAACCTTTCCAAGAAGCGTAAACCTACCTTAGTGTGTTTCAAACAAATAGTGCCTATGACAAAATTACATCCTGGGCAACGCCAGGTATATCAGCTAATTAAATATAAAACAGTACATTAAAAACCACTTTAATTTTCTTAGGTAGTTCTGCTTTTCTTTTGGTCTTCTGTGTCTGTGTACCTATGTGTGCGCATGCATGCTTTTGCTGCTTTGTTCCACAAAAGTAATACGTCCACATGGCAAGAAAGTGGAGAAAGCACTACAGACATAGTATTTATATTAATTAACTTCTTATTCCAATAATCCTCCACTGTGTGGCAAAACAAGCCAGCCCAATATGAGGCATCTTCAGGGTGTTGGCCAGGGCAGAGGTGGGCGATGAGTGATGCTGGCCTTCCTCTCTGTGACAACCTTTCAAGTACTTGAAGAGCGCTATCATATCTCCCCTCAGTCTTCTCTTCTCAAGGTTAAACATGCCCAGTTCTTTCCGTCTCTCTTCATAGGGCTTTTTTTCCAGTCCCCTGATCATCCTTGTTGCCTTCCTCTGAACCCTCTCCAGTTTGTCTGCATCCTTCTTAAAGTGTGGTGCCCAGAACTGGACACAGTACTCCAGATGAGGCCTAATCAGTGCTGAAAAGAAGGGAACTAGTCCTTCCAGGGATTTGGAAGCTATACTTCTATTAATGCAGCCCAAAATGGCATTTGCCTTTTTTGCAGCCACATCACATTGTTGGCTCATATTCAGCTTGTGATCGACGACAATTCCAAGATCCTTCTTGCTTGTAGTGTTGTTGAGCCACGTATCCCCCATCTTGTAACTGTGCATTTGGTTTCTTTTTCCTAGGTGCAGAACTTGGCATTTATCCCTATTATCTTGGTTCATTGTGTGGGCTTAACCTTACAATGCTTATGTTTACAGACAGATATTCTGTGCTGATAAAGAGAAATATACAGCAGATGCTCATCCTATCATCACCATATATCTATGCTGGGAAAGCTTTTGTCTGTTGGAATTTTGCCTGTTAAAGGCACAGGACATCTGTAGGTCAAGCCTAGCCCCAAGCCTATCTTCTAATTTAGACCCCAAACTTCTCTATCAGAGGGCCAAGATACCCTGCCCCATCTCTCCACTGACCCAGCCAGGCAGTCTTTAACTTATTACCATGCCAGTCCCCTTAACTCAAGAACTGCCGCCATCCAGGTCTCTTATCCCCTCCCTCCAGGACCTCTTTCTGCCAGCCTCCGCTTCTACTTGGAGATTGACGGAAACAGGATGAAGAACCGAGGTGTGCTTAGCAATGGCAAGAAGGTCACAGATGGAGTCCTGAAAATCTCTCCAGAACCAGTGTGCAAACAGGAGAAAATTAACATCACGGTAAATGGAGGTTTACTCTCATTCCATGCAGCTTCATCTGGGGTGGGACGTGTCAGCTGCTTGCATAAAATGATGCATGGTGTGGAGAAAGTGGCTAGGAGGCCTCTCTCATAATGCCAGAATCTGGGGTCATGCCATGAAGCTGAACAGTGGGAGATTCAGGACAGATAAAAGGAAATATTTTTTCTCACAGTGCATAGTGAAACTAGCATGGAATTTGCTACCACACGATGTAGTGACAGCCACCAATTTAGATAGCTTTTAAAGGGGATTAGACAAATTAATGGAAGATAAGGCTATCAATGGCTACAAGTCATGGGGGCTATGTATGACCTCCAGTATCATAGGCAGTACGCTGGGGAACATGAGCAGAAGGGTGCTGTTGCACTCAAGTCCTGCTTGTGGGCTTCCCATTGGGGCATCTCATCGGCCACTGTGCGAACAGAGTCTGGACTAGACGGCCCTTTGGACTTATCCAGCAGGGCTCTTCTGAAGTTCTTATATGGGTATCTCTTGGGTGTTGTGAAATGTCCAGTTTCTTCTGGGGTGGAGCTGGCTGCATATGCAAGGAACCTTCCTTAGCAGCAGTCTGGCTTATATTCATAAGTGAAGTGTGGAATTATACGGCAACTGTTGTCTCCATTACCTTGCAGAACTGCATTGAGGATTACCTCTCACCTATTAAGGTCTTGGTGAACTACTCCCTAGCGGACGACAACGAACCTACCAAGGGGCATCCTAGGCCTGTTCTGAACCCCCTAAAGAACAGGACGATGGTGGAGGTGAGAGCAAGGAGGGACTCTTGATACCTGGAAGGAATGTAGATTTAGTGGTAGACTGGGGGTGGGGGCATGGCCCTAGATGCTGTGGGAAGGGTGTGGGGTTTAGTGGCTTTAAGGCAGATGAATTGGGCAAATAGGAAAACGTGCAGAGCTATAATTGACACCCGTGGCATGCAGTGGAGGGCGACATTTGGGCTACACACAACTAAGTTCAGACGTTTCTGTGTAAGAACATACATGAAGATAACTTTCTTACCAATTAAAATTGTTTTGAATTGAAAGCAAATACAAGGGTTAGATAGAAAAGAACTTTCTGGGAGGGGAAGGGATGAGATTCAAAGCAAGCTGGGAGGAGATCTGGAAACAGGGCTGTGTCAAGCAATTATGGACAGGGGAGAGGTAGAATGTTGGGCAGGTGTAATATATTAACTACCCCTGTTCTCTCGGCGGACGTGTTTAGATTCCTTTTGGGAAGAACTGTGGGACAGACGATGTGTGTCAGGCTGACATGCAAATTTCCTTCCATGACTCTGGGTATGTAGAATGACCTTGATGCTAGTAGTTTCTGCAGTTTGCAGACTATGGGAAGAGATGGAATGCAGTAGTTTCCCAACCTGGTGTCCTGCAGTCACAGATGTGTTCAGGGAGGCTGCACAGAGGGAGGACAGGTCTTAGTATTTTAAGTAAGATGCAATGTATTTCAAGTGTTCAGAGCGCTTTGTCTTGGCAATCCTTACAACAGCCCTGTAAGGTGTTAAGATTCCCCATAGTATGGGTGCAGGCTGAGGCTGAGAGAGTAGTGGTTTGGCATATCTACACTACAAAAATCTAATGATCATAGGAACCAAAGCAAACCACGGCTAGGTGCATGAAGAGAAGCAGTTCTGGAGAACACCAGCAGAGAATTTCAACCTCAGACAGCCGCCATTTTGAGTTAAGCTGTGCTTAAAACCCAGTGTTGAGTAAATTTTGTTCGACCCTTGGCTCTCTTGTGGTATTATTTTGCAAAGCTAGCAGCAGTAAATATTGCAAAACATAGATTAATTGTATACTAGATTAATAGTCATAGTTAATAACAGTCCCCCAAATCCTGGGACTTGTAATTTAGGGAGACTGCTAAGAATTCTCTTTTGGAGATACCTAGTCTATTTTATACCAGAAGTACTGTGGTTTCCCATGTTTTGGGGATGTGGAGAGGGAATTACTGTTAAATCACTCTACATAAATATGCCGTATGTAAATATGTGCTGAGGCCATTTAGTGAGTTCTTGGTTGAAGCAAGATAGCAAGATATGAATGCTACACCAGCTTCCTAGTGTATTCAAATAACCACACCACCTAATTCAGGTTCTAAGGCAGGAGTGCAAGACTTCTTTTAGCCTGTGGGCTAAATTTCATTTTCTAGGAAGCTTTCGAAGGCTACCTTCCAGTGTGGGTGTTGCCAGTGGCAAAAAGGGCAGGGCCCCAAACACCAAAAATTCCAGCATATTTCAGCTTAGAGCTTTTAGTGTGAGTAACTAAGCCTTAGGAGAGGCACCTTAACCTTTTAGAAGGGGGTGGGGTGGGGAAATTACCTCAAAGCTGGAAGCCACCAAACTATTGGTGGTTGGAGGGAAGGGGGTGTGGCTGAGGGAAAGAGGTCCTAATTGGACCCCAGGAGGACTGGATTTGGCCCTTAGACCTGGGGTTCTGCAGATCTGCTCTGCTACTCAAGTTGTTCTCTCAACACCCTCTTTATCAGGTCTAAGGTGCTGGTTGTATCCCCTCAACATCAACTGGAAGTGCAACTAGAGCTAGAGAACCACCTGGAGGATGCATACTTCGTGACCTTCCATGTACCGCACATACCTGGCCTCTCCTTTCGCAAAGCTTCTGTAGTCAGGGTACGTCTTCCATCCGCAAGAAGTCAGGCTTTTGCCTTTGCTGCTGTTTCACGCGCTGTGATCTTTTCGGTTGGGATAGCAGCATACCAGGGTGCCACTTTCTCCCACAAGAATAAAATTGCTATAAGGGGAAAATCTGTAAGGTGCAGAGTATTGAGATTCTCAGGTGGCAGGGGGAAGGCTGTCCCTGCTCAGCATGTCTGAAGATTTGGGTTTGTGCATAATTTTGCAAGTGGGAAGTTACAACTGGATTCGCATCTTTGGTTTGTCTTCTTGCACAGTCCAATCCTCTGATCATTGTAAACTGTGACGGGATGCTGCATGGTCAGGACCTCAAGGGCCTCTCTTGCAATATCAGCCACCCAGTCTACAGGAATAGCACAAAGGTGAGGATGTAATAACACCAGTGTGGCACTGGGGGCGGTTGACCGTGCTTCAGATTCACTGAATCCTGTGCAGGACTAAATATGAATTAGGGCTGAGCCCTGGACTTGTTGCCTCAGCCATGGGCAGCAGTCTGAGGGGAGCCATTGTTCAAGCCAGGAGGAGAGATCAAGGAGAAAGCCAGGAGGTGGGTTCAAGGAGAAAGCCAAAGGATACAGCAGCACACCAGAGCTCAGGACGATCTTGTTGCTTGACCAGGGCTTAACTGGAATAGGAGGTCCTCGCATATGCCTTCCTGTCCAGGAGGATCGAATAGCCATTCTGGGTGGGCATAAACAGTCCAGGGCCTGAGAATACGTGGGGTTACCCTTGAAGACGGTTCGGAAACTGCAGCAGGTGCAGAACGCGGCGGCTTGCCTGATTAAAGGCAGCCGCCGGTGAGATCACATCACTCCAGTGCTGAAGGAGTTGCACTGGTTACCAGTTGTTTTCCGGGCCAAATTCAAGGTGTTGGTTTTGACCTTTAAAACCCTATATGGTTCCGGCCCAGCCTATCTTAAGGAGCACCTCCAGCAGCACCAGACAGGCCGCTTAACAAGATCAGCCTCGGATGGCCTTCTCTCTGTCCCATCAGCCAGGACAGCTAGACTGGTGGGGACGAGGGAGAGGGCCTTTTCTGTGGTGGCCCCCACTCTGTGGAGCTCTCTCCCTAGGGAACTCTGTCATGCCCCCTCTTTAATGAGCTTCCGTCATGCATTAAAAACATGGCTGTTCAGGCAGGCATTTGGGGTGGGTTAGGGTATTTTAGAAAATGTTTTTATTGTAGAATTTTATTGTTTTAAACTGTTTTTATTGTATGTTGTACATCGCCCAGAGTGGCTGGGTGAGATGGGCGATTAATAAATTTAATAATAAAATAAATAAATAAATACTAAGCTGCCTAGGCCAGGATTAGGCAACATTTTTGCCCCTGAGGGCTGCTTATGGCAGTGGGTGGTGTGTCAGGGGCCATGTGCTGGCAGTGGGCATGGCCAGAGCCAGCAGTGGGTAGGGCCACAAGTCCCCCCTTCTCCCTCTCTCTTTCCCTCTCACAACACCCCCCCCACACACAAAAGTCTTCCCCTGTCACTCTGTCATGCACAGATGCACACACACACTCTCGCTCCGTGACACATTTCCCTCCATCCAAGACCCAAGCATACACCCACAGACTCCCCCCTTACCTCGCCTCTATGGAGTGGCGGGGCGATCTTAAACCTCCCCTTCCAAGGCAGGGAAGGGTTTCCTCTCCCTGCTAGGAGAGGAGAGGTGGCTCTTCCAGCCCATCAAACTCTGGTTTCTGTCTCAAAAATAATGTTATTGTGAGGGAAACCAGAGAGTATGTATCGCTAGAGTGGCCAAAGAGACTTTGGGCATCTCTACACCAGTCTAAAATACTGCTTTTAAAACGGGGCTTTCTGCTTCCGTTTTAAATGCAGGATCACAGTGGCTTCCTTTTTCACCCACTTCCTTTCCCCCCTCCCCTTTCCCCCTCCTTCTCCCCATATCCAAGTCTTCCATTATCTTTCATTGATCTCACTCTTCTTCTTGCCGCTTTTTGTCTTTTCTCGGAGGGAACTGAAGCAGAACACAACGGGGTAATTTGATAGCTCATTATCAAATGATCTATTTAAAAACGGAACAAAGCAATCTATTTAAAAACGGAACAAAGGGCATTTAATGCAGGAGACGCCCTAGAGGGACACAGAGTCACGTAAAGAGCCCACAGATGTCCGTGAAGGAGCAATCTCCGTTGCAGGATAAAAGCTCCATGTGAAGAAAGCCTTTTTTGCTCCATATGCCGGTACCCATCCATAATGTTCTTGAGAGAGAAACCGCAGAATTCGGCAGGCTAGAGCAGCAAAGTCTGTTTTAGGCCCCCAAAGGGGAAAAGGTACAGCAGGGACAGAAATGGGGGGTGGCCATTAGGACATCCATAGGTCGCCCACCCCTGAGCTAGGCAGAAGCTGCAACATGCTGTTTAGTAACTCACCACATGACACAGCGGCACACAGACTGAAAGGTTCCTGGTTCAAACCTCGGCTCGTGGCATTCCTTCCATGTTCCCAGCATCCTCTAGACTAGAGAGGTTATGCATTTGTCCACTATTTAAAAGTTGAAGTTGCTCCACAGGTGAGGCTTGTGGCAAAGTTGATATGTTGTCTGAAAATATGCCCTGAAATTACTCCATCACTGTATGAAGAATGAAACAGAAGACGTATACTTGGTGGGGTGGGAGTTTGCCAGAACAGCAGGAGGAAATTTGGGGGAGCCTTTGGGAATAGGAAGCACTGGCTGCAGTACAAGTGAGTGGTTCAAGGAGACCTGATGTGTAGAATTGGCTTCCGTAGAGGGGGGATGAAAAGAACAGAAAAACATTTTGAGTTCTCCTTTATTCATAATTTTGAAATTTTCTGTTTCCTAGAATTGTTGTGAGTTATCTGTAACATGTAAAGGCACCATGAGCGTAGAGTTAAAAAAGAAAAGAAAACATGGCTGTCATTTCTTACTGCAGTTTTGCATTTCAAGGTGTGCCTCTTCCATTGTTCAGGATTATGGGGATGAAAGGGGAAGGGCTGGTGCTCCTGAGTGAAAGAGGGAGACATACAGTGGATACAGTGAATTGTCTCACTCCTGTCCTCCTCCTCCTCCCAATTCAGGCTTTGATCCAGCTCCGGTTTGGCATCCTTCTTAACAGAGTCTGGGAAGATAACTTGTACATGGAGGCATATGTCCGCAGGTAGGTATTCTGTCTGCTGTGCTGAACTGTTTTGGGCTGTTGTTGTTGTTTGCAGCAGCACTGTACTAGGTGTCTAAAGAACATAGAAGTGACCTTGGGTGCTTCCAGGCTTTTGTCATGCTATCACCCTGCCTCATGCACATAATTTCACAGGAGGTCTAGACATCATCTTCCATTCATAACCCTCCTGTGTTTTCCTACCGCCTTTTCTGTTTTTTCTCTTATCACAGAAAGTCCATTAAAGAGGAAAAGCTGGAATAGCTGTACAATGCCTTCTAATTAGCAGTGCTAGGAGCCCTCCCTCTGGAAGCACCTTTGGTCCCTAATGATAGGGCTTCCACTCAAGATAGGACTGGAGGAAGAATTTGGGGGGTCGACCAGAAGTTGCAGAGGGGAGAGTCAGATAGCAATAGCGGAGCAGGTAAGATAAGGTTAAATGGTTCAGGAAATAAAGACGAAAGTGGCTTGATGCAGGGTAGATGGGGCAGAAAGAATTCCAGCCATAGCGAATAGCATGGCAGAAGGCACAGTGATGAGAGCATGAGAGATCTGCTTATTATAATACAATATAGGAGGCATGGGGAGAATTATCTATAAATTTTTATTATAAATGTTTTTGGCTGTGTATGAATGCAGAAGTTGGAACTATTTCTGGAGCAAGTGGGGTTAAGAATAGGTTGTGTCTTCTTGATCTATTTAACTCTCTGTGTCTTACAGCAACAATGAGATGAATGAGACTCTTAGTGACAACAAGGCCAGTGTTAACATCCCGGTCCAGTATCCCATCAACATGGTTGTCAAGGGGTAAGAGACGGGTTGCCTTTTCTCCCATTTCCCCACTAGGGAGGAGGGAGAGCTCAAGAATCTTAACCAGGGCTGTGTATATTCTATGATTCCATGTAAGTGCAAACCTAGAATTTGGTACTGGGTGCAGAATTCAGCATCTTGAATGCCCTAGCCTTCTCTGTCTCTCAGTCTCTCTCTGTGCATGCGTGCGTGTGTCTTGTGCATGTGTGTCTGTGTTTGTTTTTATGTGGGAAAAAACTCTCATCCCACTATGTCAGGGAGAAGGCTAGGTGAGACCCCTTCTCCCCCACATCTAGAGGCGTATCTTCACATGTGATTTACTGAGGATTGGGACCATTTGGAGGTCGTTTGTGGCAGATGATGTCATGGCCAGCGTGCAGCCACCCCGGGGTTTACCTGTGGGGAAGCTGTATTTTTGCAGTATACTTTTACTCTGTTGTTTTCTTTAATTTGGCTCCCCTGTGGTTCAGCTGCGATGTGACCATCCCTCCGCTTTAAATTCGATATAATTGGAGTGTTCCTAGGGGTGAGTCTTTCACTTGGCCATGCCCTCAGTAACCTAGGTAACTAAAGTAACTCGCCTGCCTTTCCAACACATCGAAGCGCTAGAAGACTCTTTCGAGCCTTCAGAATCTTCCTGTTCTTCCTTTTCACCAGCAAGAGTAATTAGCTTCAGTGATTATGCACTTCTCTGATGTTTGCGTTACTTCGCGTCTCTGATGTTGTCTTAAATCGCTTCTCTGAAATTGTGTACAGTTGTTTCTCTGATGCATAAGAGCTTTACTGCAGTAGTGATCTGGTGAGGTCTCAGGATTATGGGAGCCTGTCATTGTGAGCAGGGAGAAAGTGCCCAGAGAAGGAGAAAAGGGGTGGTGGAAGCTCTAACTCCATCACAGTTTGCTGGAATGGGGTGAAATGGGGTGGGGAGTGATGCTCTCAGAGGGAGCCTTCAGATGCTGCACTGGAGATCGGGGATTTGGGCTTCTTCAGGGAAATCTGCTCACATTGGGAAAAACGGGGCTGGAGCAATAACTCCATGACAGTTTGCTGGAATGGGGAGAAATTGGGGTGGTGGGATTCTCTCATGGGGACGCTTCAAATGCTGCACTGGATAATTGGGGATTTGGGCTTCAGGGAAAAGTGAACATTTTCCACCTATCCCCCCATTTCCCCCTATCCTCTTTGGCATTAAACAAATCCGCATAAGGGCTTTATCGTGGTAGCGATCTACTGTGGTCTCAGGATACACAGGAGCAGAGAAGCCTGTCATTGCAAGCAGGGAGAAGTGCCCAGGGAAGGAAAACGGGGGATTGGAGCTAGAACGTCAGGACTGTTTGCTGGAATGGGGCTTATTTGCATGCGCGGTGGGGGGGGCTCTCATGGGAAGCGAGTATCTAGTCTGCCTTTTTAGCTCTGTTTCTAGCCTTCAGAATTGTGAATTAGTTACTCTCCATGCATAGTAATGTTACAACGTGGAGGAGCTTGGACAGGGACAGGCCTCTCCCCTTGGTTGAGCAGCCCCTGCAGGGTTGATGATGTTCAGTTTTACTCTCCCCGCCTCCCCCCAACCTGGAAGTATGTCCTTTCAGGACCTGTGTGGTCCATGAAAACCGGATTTTTAAGGTACGGTACACACGGCTTTTCTTGCTTTATGTGTCCCTGATGGACCAAAGCCGATTCCTTGAAAATCCAGATAATACTCCAACACTCTTCTGATTCCATTGTTGTGAAGACCCCCCCCCCCAGGTATTTTTGTGTGTAGAGGGATTTTTTCCTGTAGTCATGTGATCCCTGAAGTGGTACAGCCCAGGCACAGGTTTACTACCTCAGTGCATACTAGATGAAAGAACCAAATCAAATGTAGCATAAGAGATCCATGACTACATCTAGAGGCTTTACGGTATATATTTTTTAAAATTCACCTGCAGGAAATGGCCACATTTTCCAAAGGAGCAGCGGTGGGCGATGGGGGGAAAGCAAAGGGGTGTTCAGCTCAATCTGACAATTGCTTCCCAATCAAAATTGGATCTCCACTTGCCCCAGCTGCTGCTGCTTATTTTCCCCTGTGAGGAGAAGGATTTGTTGTTTTTTCCTCTGCTGGGAGGTTGAAATGTTTATTGGGAAAACACGATGGAGGGCTAACAATTAAATATCATTTCCACATGCTGCTTGCTCCCCGCCCCCAAAACTACCTGCCCCTCCAAAGCTACATTCCATTAAAAAAAAAAAAAAAAGTCAGGAGTGTAGTGATTTGGGATTTATGAACATAAATCACAGAATGAGGACTGGCATAAAACACATCTGTGGAGCCGCCTTCCCCAATCCAGTCCCTCAATATGGGATGGACTGCAACTCCCATCATTCCCAGCCAGCATGGCCAATGGCTGTACGATGAGTCAACGGTTTGTACAGTAGGGTCAAAGCCAAACTAGATATGATGTTCATTGTTGTTGTTTTTCAGTCGTTCAGTCGTGTCCGACTCTTCGTGACCCCATGGACCATAGCACGCCAGGCCTTCCTGTCCTGCGCTCTCTCCCGGAGCGTGCTCAAGTTCATATTCATTGCATAATGATGTTCATTACATTAATACAATTAACATGCCTTTTATATTATGTAGCTTTAATGTTTTATTGTTTTTAATGTTCTTGGTTTGTTTGTTTTTATTGCTTTAAGGTTTTACTGTTTTCAGTTTTTGTGCACTGCCTTCCTAGCTTTTTATTTTTTCGCAAATAGGGCAATAGATAAATGTTAATCATTCCTAAATAAAGTTTTTTGTTGTATAAATAGCACTTGTAGGGTATGATCAAAAACAAAGATGGCAAGACCTAACAGAAGCAGAAGAGATAAAGAAAAGGTGGCAAGAATATACGGAAGATCTGTATAGGAAGGACAATAGTATCGGGGATAGATTTGACGGTGTGGTCAGTGAGCTAGAGCCAGACATCCTGAAGAGTGAGGTTGAATGGGCCTTAAAAAGCATTGCTAATAACAAGGCAGCAGGAGATGACGGTATCCCAGCTGAACTGTTTAAAATCTTGCAAGATGATGCTGTCAAGGTGATCCATGCCATATGCCAGCAAATTTGGAAAACACAAGAATGGCCACCAGATTGGAAAAAATCAACTTATATCCCCATACCAAAAAAGGGAAGCACCAAAGAATGTTCAAAGTATCGAACAGTGACACTTATTTCACATGCCAGTAAGGTAATGCTCAAGATCTTGCAAGGTAGACTCCAGCAATTCATGGAATGAGAATTGCCAGATGTACAAGCTGGGTTTAGAAAAGGCAGAGGAACTAGAGACCAAATTGCCAATATCCGCTGGATAATGGAGAAAGCCAGGGAGTTTCAGAAAAACATCTATTTCTGTTTTATTGACTATTCTAAAGCCTCTGACTGTGTGGATCACAACAAATTGTGGCAAGTTCTTGGTGGTATGGGGATACCAAGTCATCTTGTCTGCCTCCTGAGGAATCTGTATAACGACCAAGTAGCAACGGTAAGAACAGACCACGGAACAATGGACTGGTTTAAGATTGAGAAAGGAGTACGGCAGGGTTGTATACTCTCACCCTACCTATTCAACCTGTACGCAGAACACATCATGCGACGTGCTGGGCTTGATGAATCCAAGGCTGGAGTTAAAATTGCTGGAAGAAACATTAACAATCTCAGATATGCAGATGATACCACGTTGATGGCTGAAAGCGAGGAGGAGCTGAGGAACCTTGTGACAAAGGTGAAAGAAGAAAGTGCAAAAGCTGGGTTGCAGTAAAACCTCAAAAAAACCAAGATTATGGCAACCAGCTTGATTGATAACTGGCAAATGGAGGGTGAAAACGTGGAGGCAGTGACAGACTTTGTCTTTCTAGGCGCAAAGATTACTGCAGACGCTGACTGCAGCCAGGAAATCAGAAGACGTTTACTTCTTGGGAGAACAGCAATGACAAATCTTGATAAAATAGTGAAGAGCAGAGACATCACACTGACAACAAAGGTCTGCATAGTTAAAGCAATGGTATTCCCCCTAGTAACCTATGGCTGGGAGAGCTGGACCATAAGGAAGGCTGAGCGAAGGAAGATAGATGCTTTTGACCTGTGGTGCTGGAGGAAAATTCTGAGAGTGCCTTGGACTGCAAGAAGATCAAACCAGTTCATACTCCAGGAAAGAAAGCCAGACTGCTCACTTGAGGGAATGATATTAAAAGCAAAACTGAAGTACTTTGGCCACATCATGAGAAGACAGGATACCCTGGAGAAGATGCTGATGCTAGGGAAAGTGGAAGGCCAAAGGAAGAGGGGCCAACCAAGGGCAAGATGGATGGATGATATTCTGGAGGTGACGGACTCAACCTTGGGGGAGCTGGGGGTGGCGACGGCTGACAGGAAGCTCTGGCATGGGCTGGTCCATGAAGTCACGAAGAGTCGGAAGCGACTGACCGAATAAACAACAACAAGGGAAGTCTAAGCAGGACATTCTCCATTGCCATAGTCCAGAGGCTGCTTAGACTTATCCACCGCTGCTAAGTGCTGAGTGCATCCTAGAGTAATAAAGGAACTGGCAGAAGAACTCTCAGAACCGCTGTCTATTCTCTTTGAGAAATCATGGAGGATGGGGGAAGTGCCAGATGACTGGAGGAGGGCTAATGTTGTCCCTGTCTTCAAAAAGGGTAAAAAGGAGGAACCTGGGAACTACAGACCAGTCAGTCTGACATCAATCCCTGGGAAAATTCTGGAGCAGATGATAAAGCAATCCATCTGGAAGCACCTTGAAAACAATGCCGTGATTACTCGAAGCCAACATGGATTTGTCAAAAACAAGTCCTGCCAGAAAAATCTGATCTCATTTTTTGATCAAGTAACCTCCCTTGTAGACCGTGGGAATGCTGTAGGCATCATATACCTCAACTTCAGCAAAGCTTTCGACAAAGTGCCCCATGATATCCTGATGAGCAAACTAGCTCGAAGTGGGCTAGATGAAACAACGATCCAGTGGATCCACAGTTGGCTACAGAATCGGACTCAAAGAGTGCTTATCAATGGGACCTTCTCAAACTGGGGAGAGGTAACAAGTGGGGTACTGCAGGGCTCAGTCCTGGGCCCAGTGCTCTTCAACATTTTTATTAATGACTTGGAGGAGGAGGTGCAGGGAATGCTGATCACATTTGCAGATGACACAAAATTGGGAGGGATAGCTAATACTTTGGAAGACAGAAACAAAATTCAAAGTGATCTGGATAGACTGGAGCGCTGGGCAGAAAACAGCAGAATGACATTTAATAGGGATAAATGCAAAGTTCTGCACCTAGGAAAAAGAAACCAAATGCACAGTTACAAGATGGGGGATACGTGGCTCAACAACACTACAAGCGAGAAAGGTCTTGGAATTGTTGTCGATCACAAGCTGAATATGAGCCAACAATGTGATGAGGCTGCAAAAAAGGCAAATGCTATTTTGGGCTGCATTAATAGAAGCATCGCTTCCAAATCCCGGGAAGTACTAGTTGCCCTCTCCTTGGCACTGGTTAGGCCTCATCTGGAGTACTGTGTCCAGTTCTGGGCACCACACTTTAAGAAGGATGCAGACAAACTGGAGAGGGTTCAGAGGAGGGCAACAAAGATGATCAGGGGACTGGAAACAAAGCCCTATGAAGAGAGGTGGAAAGAACTGGGCATGTTTAGCCTTGAGCAGAGAAGACTGAGGGGAGATATGATAGCGCTCTTCAAGTACTTGAAAGGTTGTCACAGAGAAGAAGGCCAGGATCTCTTCTTGATCATCCCAGAGTGCAGGACACGGAATCATGGGCTCAAGTGACAGGAAGCCAGATTCTGGCTGAACATCAGGAAAAACTTCCTGACTGTTAGAGCCATACGACAATGGAACCAATTACCTAGGGAGGTGGTGGGCTCTCCCACACTGGAGGCATTCAAGATGAGGCTGGATGCTCTGACTTGGATTCCTGCATTGAGCAGGGGGTTGGACTCGATGGCCTTGTAGGCCCCTTCCAACCCTGCTATTCTATGATTCTAATCTATATCACCTCTAGTATCAGAAGTGGTATGCTGAGGAACATGATTGCGGGGTGGTGTTGCTTTCATGTCCTGCTTGTGGGTTCCCCACAGGCATTTGGTTGGCTATGGAGTGAACAGAATGCTGGATGAGATGGATCTTTGGTCTGCTCCAGTATGGCTCTTATGTTATGACCATCATAAGAAAAATCCCTCAGCCCGTGCCTTAGGGCATGACCACAAATTACCAATTTCTAGCATGAATTAGTGTTCCAAATAAGGGGATGTCTCTAAATCATAAACTGTAACTACAAGAAAAGACTGTCATGCCCATATCTCATGTGTAGCATGCAGCTGGCCCTAAGTTTACAGGAAACAACTTGGCTAGATAGCTGTCAGCCAACATGGTAGTCTTTTCTTGTATATTGGAGAAATAATGCTCATAATCATGGGTTTACTAATGCCCAAAACAAGGCAAAAAGAGTCTTTGGATTCATGTAATTGGTATGGATGCTGTGCAGGCTTATTCCATTCAAACACACAGAACCATGTAACAAATGGCTGTTACTGCAGCTGAGCATAAAATGTCTCTTCCTGGTAACAAGAAGACCAGGCTTATTCCCCCCGCTCTGGCCCATTCCTTTCCTCTCTAGCTAGAAGAGTTGTTGGGCTGTCCCTGGTAGACAAGGGCCCAAGGGGATTACTGTAATGGTGAGAGGTGTTCAGCCCAGTAGTGGCTTGCTTAGGTCACTGCCACTACTGCCGGGTCACCACCTTTGGTGAATGTTGCACTTAGGGGTGGGCTTTTCCTGCCCCCACGTCTTGCCCTACCTTATCCTCTTTTTACTCTTTCTCCAATGCAGGTTAGAAGCATCTACCCACTATGTTAACTTCAGCTCCCTGGATCAAGAAAACAAGACTGTGGCGCACTCGTATAAAGTAAGTGAGAGCCCACAAACTTCACAAAAAGAGAGATCTAGGATCTCTTTCATGATTCCCAGAATCCAAAACTATCAGGCCAAAGGCATGTGATGCAGCAATTTTGCTTTAGCTAAGCCCGTCTGGGTCTGGTCAGTGCAGAACCTCAAGCTTGGAGACCAAATCTGGCCCCCTGGGGAGTCCCCAGAAGCCCCCTGCCTCACCTTTTCCCCAACCACTGACTGTTTGGTGGTTTCCTGGCTTTTGTTCAGTTTTTCCCTATTCTAAAAGGTTAAAGTGCCTCTCCCAAGGTTTAATTATTGGAAGTAAGACATTTAACTTGTTGACTCTTCTTTCTCTCTCTTTCTTCATCTCCCTCCCACCCCCCAGGTAACTAACATGCCCGTTGGCGCTTCCCCACCTCCTGAAGTGACGGTGTATGTGAAGGTGCCAGCCACCATTCCTGGGGGGCTGACATGGAAGGTGGACAATATCCAAACAGTAAGTGCTATATAGAATAACAGGGTGGCTGGCAACTGGAAGTACAAGGATGCGCCCCCTAGTGCTAGATTGGAATAGATGAGCATGAGTAGGAATCACTATATAACTCCTCAGCATCATTCTGGAGAGGTGAACAATGGGTGCTTCCAGATAAAGGGATCCTAGCATTGCCAGTCATAGCTCTTCTGCTGTCAGCTCAAAGCGGGATTCCCACCTGTGGTCTACATTTCAGGGGGTCTAGTGCTTTTTCATTGTGTGCCTCCCACCATGTTCGATCCACACAGTGAGTACAGCATAGACAAGTTGGCAGGGTTGTCTCCTTCCTTTTCTTGACCCCTCATGGTCACCACACGCTGATTTGCTCAGCATTTTGAAGCAGTTGCTAAGTTTGCAGCACCATTTGAGCATGCTGGGTTTTGTGTGTGTACTTTTCAAGTTATTTTCTTAAAAAAAAAGAAAAAAGAAAGAAAGAGTGCCTGTAACACAGGGCAAGTGGACTACAGCCTTACCTCCAGGTAAACAAGGCTATGATGAGGCTGTAAATCCTGACTGGTAAGTTTCATGAACTGGCTGGCTCATTTGATTTTTTTTCAACTTTCAAACTCACCCCTTGATTTGTTTGGTCCCTTTTGTGACCCACAACCCTGCTAGGAAACTTGCCTGCCTGGTCGGTTTTGCAGTCACACCAGGAAACCTCAGAATGTTATTATGTTATCAAACCCCACCCTCCCCTGCCCCGGCCTGACATTTGAAGGAGCCCCACTGACAGTTTCCATAAGCTGTTTCTTTTAAGGGGGAAAGGAAGGCAGTAGCTGAAATTGACAAGCTGTGTCTCTTTAAAAAAGGAAAAGGAAAAGAAGACAGCTTCTCCATAATTTCAAAGCGCCTCTATTCCAGCACAATGAAAATAATAAAAGTAGTAGTAGTAGTAATAATAATAATAAACATAATTGTTTGCGCAACCACCTTCTCCAGGGACAATACCTCCCCTGTGCCTCAGTGGTACATTTTCCTGTCTGCATCTGCTGAAAACTTGCACTGCTATTCCACTTTTTCCCTCTTTACTGGATTTGCTGCAGTTAGAAAAAAAGATGAATGCAGCAGTGGGAAAACACAGGCTGAGTACAAGCAGATCACACTGTCATCTGGACCTTCCATAAAATTCTGTGAATGAGACAGGGCAATTGTACAATAAAAACCCTATTTAGAAGTAAGCACGGCCGATAGATCCGTTAAAAATCTCATACACTAATCTAAAACTTATATAATTATTGTATGGTAACATGGAGTGTTCTTCTCTTCCTAGGTTCCCCCTGTGATCTGCCAAGCCCATCAAATGGACAATAGCCCAAAGAGCCATTCCAAGTTGACTGAGGTAGACTATCTCAGGATGAGCATTGCTTATAAAGTATTATATCTCAAAATATTTTGCAAGATTATTAGTCAGTTAATTAAATTAGTACCACCAATGTGCACCCACAGTGGAGAAAACACAGGGTGGGGAGTGGTAAATAAGTGAAGTGTGCACTGATTTCATGTACATATATACTTAGTTACAGTAGAGCAGGGATGGGGCGAATGTAGATCGGGATCTATAGATAGATCTCTTTGTGATTTGCAGTTGATCGTTAAGAGTTTCTGACTCCCTATGGAAAGGGTGGGGAATTATGTTTAGGTGGGGCACAAGTTGCCCCACCAGGCCAGATCATGTCAGTGGGCTTGACCACACCCACTGATACCATGACCTCTGCTCCATTCATTTTTTCTTTCTCTGTGCCTCTCTCAGCACAGAGGAAGGTACTTAGTTGGGCACCTCATCTATGTGCCTCTCATCTGAAAGAAGACTTGGATTGCGCTGGAAGGAGTGGCTCCTCTCATTGATGGCCCAGTCTTTTTTGTGTGTGCCTGCATCCCCACAACTGTGACCTTAGATCACATCCTGCATCTGTGATGAGGAATGGGTGTGTGTGTGTGTTGTGTGTGCGTGTGTGCGTGCGAGCGAGTGAGTGAGTGAAAGGATGGCAAGCTGAGTTCTGGTACTAAAACACAATCTTGGGCTGAGAATATGCTCAGAGGGAAATTCCGCTGTGCACCATTCCCCAATTGGGAGGGGGAGCAGTGTACAGGGGAACTTCCCCTGTCAACTCTAATCACAGATAACAGCGGGGATTCCTCCAGGGGTGGGGCTTCGAGGCCAAATCCTGCCTCCTGGAGGACTCCAGAGGTTCCATGGGATGGATGGGGAACCTCCACAGGCCAGATTAGTTACACAGGCCAGAGGTTCCCCAACCCGGCTCTATGGTTTAATGATAGCAACCACAAAAAGGTGGATTCCCCACCCCACATTAGGCTGCTGAAATGGGGAAAGTTTAAGGGAAAAGCAGGTGTGTGTGTGTGTGTGTGTGTGTGTGTGTGTAAGAGAGAAAGAGAGGGCGAGGGAGAGAGAGAGAGAGAGAGAGAGAGAGAAGGTAAGCTCCATTCTGGTACTAAAACAAATTCTTGGGCAGAGTGTGTGCTCAGGGGCACCCTGTTCCTTCATTCTAACTGTACATCTTTCGCACACCCTTGGCCACTCTTTCACACCTGGTGGACCTTGGGACTCTAGTAAAAAAAACCAAGTAGATTTTCCAAACCTGAAGTCTGCCCACCCCTGCAGTAGGACATGGGGACTAGAGGACTGGACCAATGCTTTCATGGAAAATGTAGGATTTATGGAGAGATTTGAAGAAAGAGAAGGCGATCTCATGCAGATGTTCTGGGAAGTAGTTCCAGGTATGAGAGGCAGCAAGGGAGAAAGGTAAAAGTCTTTTGAGGGAGCAGGAGACCTTCAGATGGTGGTGGGTTGTGGAGCTGAAAGAATGAAGACCACTGGCAGGTCATGTATTGGGATACAAGAGCAGAGAGATAAAGAGACACATGAAGGTAAGGATGAGCTCCCTTGCTCAGAGGTGTTGTTAACAAAAGATCAAAAATGTTAGGTGGCCAGGAACGTGGGGGCTGGCCTTGGTCTTTAAGATGTGGGAAAAAGATTTAAAAGTCAGTGATGAGTTCTCATTCATATGCAAAAGAAAATAAGCAACCTGCAGTAGCTTCTATTGGAACCAAGTGGGTGTCTCCATAACAATGGAAAGAGAAGTCAATGGTGGCTTACCCGGATTTTTCAAGGAGCTGGTTTTGGTTTGCGCAGGACAAGTGCACTGCACCATTCTAAGTCTCTTCACAGGAACATACTTCCAGGTAGGGTGGGGGGATTGGAGTGAATGTCATCAGACTGGCAGGGGCTGATCAACCAATGTGAGAGGCTTCCCCCCTCCTTTCTTATGGCTGACAAAGTTGCGAATGATCGAAGCTTTGCATTAATTACTCCAAAGCAAACATGAAAGAAACACATGCAGCCTTCTTTCTCCCCTGAAGCTCCTGATGCTGTGAACAGTCGAAGCTTTGCATTAATTACTCCCTTACATCTTGCAAAGCAGCTTCGACATAATGCTTCACAGCCCTTTGGAGAGTTACCCTCTGAATACTTGAAGCACCATGGCTCCAATCAGCCCCCTTTCTAATCCCTGTTCTTCTTTCCGCTGAAGCTCCTGATACTGCAGAGGATCGAAGCTGCGAAGTAATTACTTCCGAAAAGCAAGGAGGCAAACATAAAAGACACGCAGCTTCGACATTAAGGCTCCTAAATGCATCTCGGTAACTTCTGGAGCGCGCATTTCGGGAACAAGCTTTATTGACCACAATCAGAGTTACTTCTGAGTAGTCACACATGTGTTTGTCCTGGGAAAGGCAGGGATGGGAAACCAGTCCCATTTCTAACATGATGCTGTGCAGGGTCGAAGGTGCAAATCAGTTACTTCCGAATGGCAGTAAACCAAACATAGGAGGATCGCAGCTTCAAGATAGTGCTTTACAACTTTCAGGGAATTAATGCTTTAAAATGTGCTATTTTGATTGAGGGGGAGCTCTATAAATTCTGATGTGCACATTCAGGGGACAAGCCTCATTGACCACAAGGGGAGTTACTTCTGAGGAGACACTAATTGGTTTGTAGTGAGAACATAGGGACAGAAAGCACCCCTTGATGGGGGTCACAGTGAAAGGCACACCCCTGGGCAGGGCTAGCATACCCAAGATAAATGCGGGAGTTGGGGCACATAGCAACTATACCATGGAGAACCCGACTTAAGAAAAATAAATGAACTTAAAAGTCATCTCAAGAAATCTTTTTCCATGAAAATCTCCAGGGTGGCTGCAGGATGGCCATGACATCATGTGCCCCGAGCGACCTGGAAATGGAGCCAGCTCACAGCAAATCACCTGTGGAGACACCCCTCCAGCTTGCTTCTGATTCCCTAGGGACAGCACCAGGCTGCTGCAAGCCTGTTCCTTAAACGTAACCTCACTAGGGCATCGCAATTCTTCATCTACAGTGATTCGCCAATCCTAAACTGGTTTACCTCAGATAATCTATTGTAACTGCCTCATTTTGCTTCATCTCAAGGGATTTCTTGAATGTGCTGGTCTTTCTGTGCCAAGAAGCACAGCATTAGGTTTAAACTGCTGAGTAATACTTTTTTCTAGAGTTTGCAATCCATGCTTCACAGGCTACCTTTAAAATCTTTGCCTTCTGAAGTAGATCACTTTTGGGTATGTCCATCATACGACTTCACTATTGTGGTATAATGTGGTAAATTACCTCTGGAATTGCCCCATCACTAAAGCAGCTTTATTTCCTCCAGTGGTGGTTATTCCTTCCTTGTGTTGGAGAATTACCACAGGTGGAACATCCGATGCTGGTTATTTTTAGTCCTGACTTGTCTCCCTTTGGAAGCAGCAGCAAGAAGCAATCTCTGCTTACCTGGGACAAAGATCAGGCATAAAAATGTCCTTCACCCTTCCTTCTGGTGAAGTGCTGTCATTACCGAAGAGTAAATTTGCAAGGCCTGCTATATCTGGACATAGAAGTTTGCTCACAGTAGGTGCTACTGGTCTGTTATAGAAATGTAACCACTCCTGAAAAAGATGTTTTATGTTGGATGGACCTTTTCTTTAACTCCTCTGCTTTCTTCCTAGCAATGTACAGCTGACCAGTATAACATCTACAAGTGTGAACTTGGACCGATAAATTCCTCTGTAATCCATATTACTGGGGTGATGTATGCCAAAGGCAAAATTGAGGTAAAGACTAGTCCAGGAAAGATAACATACTGCTCCCATCCAGCTTTAGAACTGGGACCTGGGTTTATAGAGGGCACTGGGAGAATGGGATCCTTTCCCCATCTAACCAGAGGGCTAAATTGGGATTAGGAGGTAATTAGTAAACTGCCTTATATGCCTCTGGTCCATCTAGCTCATTATTGCCCCATTGGTTGGCAGCTGCTCTCCAGGGTTTCAGGCAAGGGTCTTCTCAGCCCTGCACTGAGGTGCTGGGGATTGAATCTGGGGCATCTGCATGCAAAGCATGTGTTCTGCCACTGAACTCCAGCCCTTTTGTACTTTGGGGTGTTTTATTTACAATTATATTTAACATAAATCACACTGACGTGGCAGATATTCTGGCCAAACAAGTTGCATATCCTGTGATGTCCATATTCTAGATTTATAAACCATAGCTACACATGTGAACAGTCTTTGAGAGGGCTCCTTAAACCTCTCAAGACAATCACCAAGATACTGTGACTTTAAGTTAATTATTGAAAGCATATGTGCTTAGAAGGAGACTTCTTGCTTTAATGGAACACTGGGATTTTCTGCAAATGGTTTATGTTGCTCAATATGATGTAGAGCTTATTGTTCCTTTCTCTATCCTTTTAGCACTCCTTTCGATCCAAGTTTTGCACAGCCTTGTGGTTAACGTTTAACACCAAAAGATTCATAAATGTCCACAGTTCTGAATTTGCCCAATTTCAGGTACTGGATGCTTCTGGGATTATTTCCTTTCCTCCTTTACTGAACATTTACCCATACTGTTTGCAGCATTAATTCCTTTCAACAAAATATTCTCCATCCAAACCATTTACTTTATGGCAGGGGTTCTCAGTCTGTGCTCTGTGAGGTCCATTAAGGTGGTCTCTGTAAAGGTTGCAGAGCAATCAGGAATAACTGTACTTGATTCTGCATTTGATTTAATTTTTCTGACAACAGAGATCAGTTCTGTTTTGACCAGAGCTGGATTATCAAACAGGCAAACAAGACCCTGGCATAGGGTCCATGATTTTTATAATACAGCTCTGGGGAAGTTTACTATCCCCCCACCCCTAAAAATGTATCAGTTGGGGTCTGGTCTGCCACCTGTGTTTTTAGTAATACGACACTGTTTTTGATGATGAAGTCATCGCTGAAGGGGAAAATGTTATTAAAATATTAATTATGTGCTTTGATTTGTTGAACCCCCAGCTGAGACCCCCAGCGATTTCAAATGATACACACACATTTGAGAACCACTACTTTATGGGATTGTTCATAAGATCATTCCCCGTACCTGCTAGATTATTTCAGCATTAACCCTCTTGCTCATTTTCTCTTTGTGTATGTTTCTGTGAGAAATATTTAATCCCCATTTAATTATTCTTTTTCATTCTAAATTAACCTGTGGTGCTTCCAGATAGACGGTTCCTAGTGCTACCACTAAGAAGGAATTGTGCAGCTTTTCTGTCTTCCTTAATGGATTTTTTGCAGTAAGAGAAAAGACAGAAGCAGCGGTGGGAAAACATGGAAGGGCTACAAGTGGAAGCCACCATCATCTGAACCCCCTGTAAGATTCTATGAATGAGGCAGGGTGATGGCATGATAAAAGCCTTATCTGGAAGTACACCAGGAATATTCTCACAAATGATAATGATCAGATTTTTCAGTCACTCTAAGGCAGGGATGGGGAACATGTGGCCCTCCAGAGTGGACTGCAACTCCCATCATCCCTTACCATTGGCTATGCTGGCTAGGGCTTATGAGAGCTGCAACCCAACAACATCTAGAAGGCCACACATTTCGCACCACTGCTCTAAGTAAAAGTGGGCAAATCCCATCCTTTTACCATTGTTTAGCCAAAATAAGGGTGCAATCCTATTGATTGCACCCTTGGTGATTGGAAGCTCCTGAACTTGGAGGTGTCCAGTTATCCAGTGCAGGGCAGGAGGAGCAGCAGAGGTGATCTTCACCTCCCCATCTTCCCGCCCTGCAGATTTCACTAGATGGGCTTTTCAGCCCATCTAGCAAGGATACTTCAGAGGGGGAGGGAAGGAGGCTCAGGACAAATCGTATCCTGGCCTTTTTGGTTTCCTCCCCTCCACCCACTGGAATGCCCCCTTTTCTCCTCCTCCAAAGTCGGTTTTCCGACCTCTGAGGGCAGCCGACGCGGTTCTTTCTGCACCAGCTGCAAGGGGGAGTGGAGGAGGGTTGTATCTCTGACTCCACCTTCCGAGGTTGGAGCGCGGTCTTTGACCTTGGAAGGAAGTTCCGAACAATCCTATGGTCCCTGGGTTGCTTGCTCTCTAATTTTATGAACAAAAGGATGTCTGGAGAGTGTTAAACAGTATCTAATCTATGAGCTGTGCATTTTGAGCAGCATAGCGTCATTTCTATTAGACAGATCGTGCATTCTAAGCTGCATCTTTTCCTCCTCTCACTGTCCACAACTTACTTCGGTACCATACACATTACTACTTTGAAATGACTGTGGGTATACAATGATCACTAGTTGGCTTCTCAGAAAGCATGTTAAATTTTATTTCACCTTCACTCTGTCTAGACATTTCACTTTACCTGCCTTGTTCTTGATTATCTGATAATTGGGCTTCTACTTTAGAAGCAACAAACACATCTGGTATATTCTGAGCATGTTTATTTGAAAGAAGCTACTATATAAGAGAGGCTTTGGTTGGAGAAAATACAGCATTCGGCTGGTATGCAAACCTTGAGTGAAATCTAAATACCTTTTCCTTGCTGAATTGGGTCCGTCAGATCCAGGCTGCCCATCTCAGACTTTATCCAATATGATTAGTAATCTCTCTGTGATTCTTCCCCCCACCCCCAGGTCACTGAGGTGGAGAAGGTTTATGTGATGGATTATCTGCCTGTTATAATAGGCAGTGGCATAGGAGGCTTGCTCTTGCTAATTCTCATCATCGTAGGGCTTTATAAGGTAAGATTGGATGTAATTTGGGAAGCTCAACTTCTTAGTAGTAGTTTAAAGTTACCACAGTTAATATCCAAAAATTATTTTTTCAGTTCATAGGAAAGAGCCTTTTACTGTGTCAGAACATTGGTCCATTTAGTTTACTTATCTGACTGGCAATGGCTCTCCAGCGTTTCAGATGGGAGTCTTTTCCAGCCATATCTGGAGATGCCGGGGATTGAACCTGGGGCTTTTGCCTGCAGAGCATGTGCTCTGCCACTAAGCTTCAGCCCTTCGCCAAATTTAGCTGTATTAATACTCAATGGAAGTTCCCTCTGTTTCAAACTTCAGAAGATTCTGCACGAGAAATTCTTAAATCAACTTTGGCTGCTGTAGAATTTGATAAATTGTACAGAATTCTTGTTTAATACTGGCAGTAGGACTAGCATGCCAAGCATTAGGACCTGGCCACCACTATTCATGGGGATGTTCCCCATTTGTGACTTGGAGGATGGCAAGGATTCTGCTACTCATTAAAAAACGGTTTATCTCTTCAGGCAGGCTTTAACATTTATTTTGTAATATTTTGGGAATAGTTTTATTAGGTTACTTCATGTAGACTCCATTGATGTTTATACTTTATGTGCCTTTTTTGTTGTATTTAGATTTTTATTCTGAGCTATATTACAGGAATGACAGGATAAAAATCTGTAAATGTTTTCACTATGACTGCCTGCCCCCCATCTCCAATCAGTGGAAGAATAAATTAAATTGTATCGTCTGGTGTTCTGTCAAATAATTTGGCATGATATATTTTGATATCATAGCTGGGGTCTTCCTGCTCCAAGGACATGGTTTGCCTTTTTACAGAACATGGATTTATTTGTTGCAAACTCCAGGGCTCTATTAATCCTGCAGAATGTTCTCACTCAGATGAGAATGACAAGGCAATATATGGAAGTGGCCTTCCCGCCCTTCTGCTCTGAAGGTGGGGGGCACTGGTTCCATTCACTTCAGTTTGAAGAGACTGTCTGGACCAAGGCTATTGAACAGCCACCTGCTCTTTATTTTACAATAATCTGCTTAATCCAGTCAAAGTTAAGCCCTTTCAGGTCCCACAGATATGAATGGCAGAGAGTGCTTAACTCTCTCATTGGAGTCAGTTGGATTTAAGTATGCTTAACATGGGCCGGATTGTTCCTATAATGATCACTTTTACAGTGCACAAAGTGTTTTACAACAATCCATCGGGCTCGGTTAGGCCAGTCTTCCCCAGACTGGTGCCCTCCATGTTGGCTGGGGCTGATGGGAGTGCAACACACCTGGAGGGCACCAGGTCGGGAAAGGCTGGGTTAGGCCTTCGGTGGGTCACACCCAATGGCATCACCGCCATCTTCTTTTCTTTTGTGTTTATGCAAGATATTTTATAAGGAGAGAAAAGGAAAAAGAGAGGGAGGAAGACAGACATTTACAGTAACAAAATTTAATCTGGATCAACTGGGGGTCCCGAAGTTGAAGACCGCTGGGTTAGGCTGTGAGAAGCAATATGTTGCCCAAGGACATTCCAAAAGTTTTGAATTGGGATATGAAGTGGGGTCTCTCACATACAAATTGAGCATCTTATTCCTGCTGCTAATAGTTTCCCGTCCCTTTTATCTACAGTGTGGATTCTTTAAACGTAATTACAAGGAGAAAATGGACTTTCCAGAGGAAAATGCATTACAACCAGAAGACAACCTAGGCAATAATACAGGGAAAGAAGCCAAATCAGAAGGCAATGTGGAGGGTGATAAAGAGAAAGAAGCCAAATGCTTTATAATGGATGGAGAAACTGAGCCTCAATGACCAGATCAATTTCCTCCCCACAAATTGTAGTTGAGATACTTTGCCTAAATCTTTGGTGTGCAGGAAAGAACCTTTTCTGAGGCTAGCATTGAGGACTTTCAATCACTCTCTTGCCATTCGCACATCTGTTGTGGACAATGGGACTTTGTGTTTATTTCTGGTGTTTCCACTGGTTTTCCTTGGAATGATACCTATCATCTGTGTATATGGGGGCAGCAGATGGCAAGAGCACATGAGGTGACCAGAAACAAACGGTTGGAAGTAGGAATTGAATTCTTATGGAATAGCATGCTTATATGTCCTTGCTATCCCCTTGATGAAAATGACAGGCAAACTGTTTGTGTGTGTATATGTGTGTGTGTGTGTGTGTGTATATATATATATATATATATATATGTGTGTGTGTGTGTGTGTGTGTGTGGTTTCTTATCTAGAAGAGGGCCCACGGGCCACATGTGGCTGTCAGATGCTACTCTTTGTCTCAGGGAGGCCTGCCCACTTTTCTCTTTGGATCAACTATCAGAAGGGGAAAAAGATGCCAGGGGTGGAAGAGACTTTAAAATCACCCTTCCTAGTGATCCCAGTGCAGTCATGGTGTCTGTTTCCATGCTGTTAATAGCAGCAGGAACCAGCGATCTTCATCAGGATTGCTGCAGGGGGTGTGAGGGAGGCTTTAACTCCCTCCCCTCACGATCCTGATATAAGATCACTGTTTCTGTGCTGCTGCTTGGCTGCATTGGGATTGCTGTGCATGGAGGCTGTGTGTGTGAGAGAGAGGGAGAGAGAGAATGAACAGTAGAGATAAGGATGAAATAGGGGAGAGAAAAAGAAGATAAAAGGGATGTCTCCTTTTGCAGGATTGGCAGGATGCGGCTCTCAACCACTTCCCACATGGGGCTGTGGTCCTCAACTCCATCCCTGCCACAGAGGATACTTCCCCCGTTTCATCTTCAAATTGCATATCAGAGACAGAGAGCACATCAAGCCTTTCCAAGCCTTTAACAGAGATTTTGAAATGGGAATTATGCAGATCAACTTTGGTTTCCCCCTCTTCTCTTTTAGAAACAACGTTTTTTTTAGAGAGCCAGGATTCAGCTTAAAAGAAAATGGGTGCTGTTTATGTGGCATTTCTACCTTTCAACCTCTGTGATTGTCTGGGTTTTTAAATAGATTAATTTTGCACTTCAAATTGACCAGATTTGACTAATATAATATGTTTAAATTAAAAATGTTACAGTAAGTTATGCACTTTTTCAGTATTCATTCTTTGAAGATTTGTTGGGTTTCGGTTTTATTTATATTTCCTCCTTAAGATATTACCATTACTTACTATATCACAATATACACAAAGTGCCTTCTAGAAACAAAAATGCTTTAATAATGTAATCATGCTTGCCACAATGTAACTGCCTTTAAGAATATCTATATAGGAAAAGGCAGTGTGGGAAGATGACTTTCAACTAGTAGATAGCTTCACAGAAAGTGGGTCAGAATATATGATTGTGATAGGTCATTTTAATCATAATGAATGGAAATTATTGGCCAGGATCAAAGAGGTACTTTCAGTACTCCCAAGGTTTTGGGAATGCCCTGTGGAACTTACTTTTTCTCTTTGAACAGCTGACTCCCATGCATATCTCAATCTGCTAATGAAACTCTGTTCAGAGTTTCAAAAGAGGCTTGCCATTTGGCTCTCTATTAAACACAAGTCCAAGCCCCCTTCAGGCATGCACACAGCCCATATGGTTCTCTGGATTCAGGCCACAGAGATTTGATCAGCTGTCTAGATTAAGCAGGCATTTGTAACTCATTCTGCTTGCAAATAATGCCCAGAAATAACTGTTCAAAATACGCAAGCAATATGCAACAACATATCTTGAAATTTATTTGAAAAAATGTTTAGCAAAGTTATAACCCTGGCTCCAAAGTTAATGAATTCGCTGCACTTGAGTAGAATCAAAAAGAGCATTTATTAGTTCATAAGACGGAGACATGGGTAAGAACAGGAAATCAGAATATTACAAAAATAACTAGACAGGAGTAGGGGTTAAGGGTTCAGAGCATGCAGTAAAAGTTTTAAAAGCTGTTCTAGTTAAATACTGGAGTCTTACATATGTCCCCAGATTCCTCTGGGCTCCTAAATAATAACCATAAAAATAAACCAATGTTAATGGTTTTTTGCTCACAAAGCACCTTTTTAGCCAATGATTTCAAAGCTTTCAGACTGAGGTGAGGTACCCTTGCTACCAAATCAGTTCCAGGAGTGCAGCAAAAATTGCTCACTCAATAAGAAAAGGCACCCACCTCTTTATGAAAAGGCACCTACCTCAGGAGAGGAGCTTCATAGGTTTTTAATAAAACATGGTTCAGGGTGGGGAGTGTGGTACACCATGTACGTACGTAGGGTAAAATTTAAAAATTGACTGAATAAAATCACCCAATTTGGAATTCGTCTGATCAGCAAATGGCACAAGACTTGGGACAACACAGGGCGCTGGATCATTATTCAGCTTGACCATGAGAGCCACTTGGTGCTACCTAGAACAGGCATGCAGGTGTTGGGGGTGAGGAACACTTTCAAGTGGAGAGCAGCCCCAACAGCACCTCCCACAAACATAAATACGTCTATATTTGCTGCAGAAGAACGAGACCACTTTGCATCAAGGTACAGTTCAGCTATTTTTGTCCATTACGTCTTGAGCTGATGGCTTGCTGCGCTTGGCAATAATATGCACTCCCCACGCATCCCATTCCCATTCTCTCTCCCAATACATCCCGGCTAATCACTTTAATTCCACAAGCTCCTCGTCTTCATCCTGGCAATCTGGTCTCCCACTGTTTCCCTCCTCTCCCTCGAAGCTATCCTCCCCATCTCCCAGCCAACTTTCTCTCTCGCTATCGTCTTCACTGTCCTGCCACTCCTGTTCCACAGTTAGTTTCTTCTGCCTTAAACTCTCATCTACAACGTCCCCCCGCTCCTCCCTTATGCTCTCCTCGCGATCATCCTGCCAGTCTTGCTCCACATTCTCATCCAGACACTTTCCCCTCATGTTTTGATCCCCATCATCCTGCAAATCCTCCCCTGCACTTTCATCATCATCTTGACACTCCAGCCTCATGCTGTCATCCCCATCACCCTGCAAAGCTGCCTCCACCCTCTCATCTTCATCATCATCATCATCATCATCATCCTGGCACTCCAGCCTCATGCTCTCAGTACAATCGTCCTGTGAGACCTGCTCTGTGCTCTCGTCCTCATCGTCCTGCCACTCTGTCCTCACTGTTTCATCCACACTACCCTTCCAGTCTTGTCTCATGCTCTCCCTGCCATCTGCCCGCAATCGCTGCCCCACGTGCTCATCGGCATCATCCTGCCACTCTGTCCTTGTAGACTCATCTCCATCATCCTCCCATTCCCGCCTCATGCTCTCATCCCCATCCCCCTGCCACTCCTGTTCCATAATCCCTATTCCATTGCCTTGCCACATGCTGTCCACTCCTCCTCCTACCCCCTGGTCCCCAACACCTTCCATCCCAGCAGCTTCCCACCCTTCCACCAAAGCCAATGTGTCTCCTCTTCTCACATGGGCTCGCCGATGCTGGGAAAGTGCTGACTTCTGTCCAAAGCCTCTTCCGCAGTAAGGGCATCGGAAGGGCTTTTCACCCGTGTGGGTGGCTTGGTGCTGAAGGAGAGCAGAACTGCGCACAAATCCTTTCCCGCAATCTGCACACGAGTAAGGCTTTTGGCCAGCGTGGATACGCTGGTGTATATGATAGGTGGAGCTGACGCTGAAACTCTTCCCACACTGGCTGCAGCAGTAGGGCCGTTCACCTGTGTGCGTGCGCTGATGTTGCAAAAGTGCTGAGCTTACACCAAAACCTTTCCCACACTCATCGCATTTGAAGGGTTTCTGGCCTCGATGCACGCGCTGGTGCTGCTGGAGGTTGGAACTCTGGTTGAACCCTTTCCCACAGTCTGGACAGCGGAAGGGCCGCTCGCTCATGTGGATCCTCTGGTGTCGGATAAGATGGGAGCTCTCGGCAAAGTGCTTCCCACACTCTGGGCAGCCAAAGGGCCGCTCACCAGTGTGAGCACGAAGGTGGCGGACCAGGTCGGCACGGAGACGGAACGTCTTGGTGCATTCCCCGCAAGAAAATGGTCGTTCCCCAGAGTGGAAGCGCTTGTGCTGGGTGACCTTGGAGCTCTGCGAGAAGCATTTTCCACAGATGGAGCAGACATAGGGCTTCTCACCTGTATGGATCCGCTTGTGCTGAATGAGATCAGAACTGTGGCTGAAGCTCCGTCCACATTCTGGGCATGTGAAGGGGCGTTCGCCTGTGTGTGTCCGCTGGTGGATGATGAGATTGGAGCTCTGTGAGAAGCCCTTGCCACAGTGAGTACAGCGGTATGGCTTCTCACCTGTGTGGGAGCGCATATGCTGAACTAGGTGGGAGTCTTGGCGGTAGCTCTTGTCACAGTGGGGGCACTTGTATGGTTTCTCACCTGTATGGACACGACGATGCCGGACTAGGTGAGAGCTGTTACTAAAGCTTTTCCCACAGTCAGGGCAGATGGTGGCTTTGGGCACCTTGTCATTATCAGAAAGATTATCCGTACATTCCTGTTCCACAGAAGCGACAGATTCACCATTACTGGCTTCACACTGAGTGGTTTCTACTTGGTGACCTTCTTCCATGACTCCCTTCTCTGGAGAGACGTCTTGCTGCATTTTCGCCCCTCTGTGAATCTCCTTGTCTTCTTTTTGTATGCTCTGTGGTTCTGCTTCCTCGTTTTCATTTATCATCTCAATGCCCTCTGTCAGAACAATTACACCACAGATTTTTACCTCATTATTGCCAACTGAACTTAGAACTTTATACTGCACGGTGCTTTGAGCTTTGGGAAGGCAGACTATAGATTTTAAAATAAATATTGACAAATTCAATGGGAACTGTTCCTTGAACCAGATTTCTTCCTGCTTCAAACTGCCACAAAACCTTGCAAGATTGTGCCAGTCATGGAGGTTACTATGGATGTCAAAAGTTAATTTGCCCACAGATCTATCATTAAAAGAAAATGATAGAATAATAGGTAAAATTAAGCATAAAAAGAGAATGGCAATAGGCTCTGTTATATCTCATTAAAATCTAAGACTCTGTTAAAACTAAAATGTTATTATCCAATTACACCTACAGGCATCTCTGTAAGATTTAGGGTGCTTCCAGATGCAGCTTTTTAAATATAATCATCCTGCCTCATTTACATAATTTTAAGGGGGAGGGAGTCCAGATGACATCTTCAGCTTGTAATCCTCCCACATTTTCCCACTACTTCAGTCTTTTTTTTCTTTCCATAAAAAATCCATCCAGGAGGAAAAGACAGAATAGCTGCACAATGTCTTTTGATTGGTGGCACTAAGAGTTCTCTGTCTGGAAGACCTTTGGGCTAGAGTTCAGCTTTCAAAAGTGATTTGTATAAGCTAGTCAGCTGTACAAAGAACTTCAATGTAGGCTCTCACTTTCTTCAGCTACTTAATGTGTTCTAAGGCTAGGAGGAATCATAGTTTACCACTTCTCAACTGAACACCTACCTCATTTTAGTCTTGTTCTTGCTCAACACCAGTCCCACACTTGGTAGTGATGGGAGAAAGGCAGATAGCAAAACTTGTTTCCTGCATCACACAATTTAGTAAAAAGGTTAAACAGATCTAAGTATTCAATATATATTATCAAGAATCTCCACAAATTCAGAGGGATTTGATGACATCTTTGAAGCCTCAAACAAAAGATAAGGAATAGGAATGACTGAGTTATTTTGATTATGGATCAAGGAAACTAGAACAGGGCAACCTCCTGGGATTTGAAGAAGGAGAGGAGACAGAACTCTTATTTGAACAATCCAAAATCAAGTTTTACATCTAGGTTCCTTTCTGGTAGAACTGGGAATCTGTCCTCTATTCTTTCACTTTTAGATGTCTAAATAAAACTGTTAAGAGATGGTGGCTAACCCAAGCTCATATTGTAAGGCTGTGGCAGTGCTGAGATTTGAAACAAGAGGCTTCCTGATTCACAGCTCAGTCTCTTAACCATTATGCTATATGAGTTTGACATTCCTCACCTCTTAGTGTCTCTCCTTCACTGGAGTCTTGAAGATTCAGGACACATGCTTCTTTCCCACTTTCCATACAGGAAGTCACAGCAGGGTTAGTACTAAGGGATCCTGATTGTGGGGAAAGAAACAGATTTGTGTAGGGTGAAGGCATGTACATGTCTAACATCTGAAGACCTATAACACTCATAATAATAACCATATTCCAGTGCTCTATAGAGACCCATAAAAGAGAGCCACCCTGCCACACACACACATGTTCCACATAGTTCCATAACACTCACAAGCTCCCTACACATCATATAGAATAGATATTTCCCACAAAACCAGACTACTAAAGATAAGACTTTTACCCCATATATAACCACATCTCTACAGAGCCTGATTGAGCAGTCACCCCCAAGCTCCATGGAGCTCCACATAACAGATTTTAAAAAAAAATCCAAACCACCCACCACAATTGACCTCTCGTTTCAGAAACATTCCTCTAACTAAGGATATTTTGCACAATATAAATACAGCTGCTATGGACCCCTGGGCTGGGAGAGGAGCGTGTCTCCTTTGCTTCCCCCAGCCCAATTCTTACATTCCTGTCACCAAGACAATTTCTTGACTCCTATGCTGTTTTGACTCCCACCCCCTTCACAGCCCCTTCCCCTTCGACTGCTCCTTATACTGCCCAATGAGATGCAGCTACTGCAGCCACGTCAAACCTTGTTATTTGGCGTTGTCTCCCGTATGTGTTCCCTGCTGGCTTTGTTTTCATTAAAGAGTGGGCATGAGGATGCTGCCAGGTGTCTAGCTATGGAGATCGGCTTGCAACAGGAAGGTCCCTTCATGATTAAGCCCCTTCTACAACTGTACTTCCTTCTGAGTCCTTTCTAGGCAGCAGCAACTGTTAAAGCTCTACGGTTTTAACTCAGTCACTTCCCCAAGTTAGAGCTGTTACACGACCCTCGTTTACAGAAACATCCTTATTCCAATGCACTGCGGAAACAATAAATTTTAATGCCTGTTCTTTATTTCACAGAGATGTTTATGAAGTTATTTTTGTTTATGAAATTTTATTCTAGTATATCTAATTATTGCTCCCCAAATATGTTAAGCAATTGCTCATTTTTGCACGGTCAACCTAGATTCCTTTCATTACATGTGGAAATAAACAATTCAATATTACTGGCAATATTACTTGGCAATATTACTTACTAGTGTAAGAAGAAGTGTCAAACTATGAGGGAGGACAACTGACCCAAATACAGCTAGGCTAGAAAGTGTGAGTGCATGACAATTCCCACCGCTGAGCCCTCATGGGGTTATTACCTAATATCACTATACTTTCCTGGTCCAGCCATTATACAGCAAATGTCAACTCTGTCCATCTCTTCAACCCAAAGTCAGTTTCTCATTTACAAGAAAAGTTATGGTTTGCTTGTGTGTGGTTTTAAAAAAAATTGTAATGTAATGAAATAGTATGGTCAAATATCCTTGCTTTTGGTACTGTGGACAGAAAATGCCTTTGCCTTTATTTCTCTCCTCTGACCATGGTTACAAATTCTTCTGAATTAAGGGACAGAACAGAAAGCATCCCAATTAATTTAATTACTCATATGATGTCATCAATGTGCATGATGCACATTTACATAGAATAAGAGGGCAGGTCCCTGCCCCATGAAGCATACAATATAACATTTGCTCTGTTCCCCAGCTACAAAGCTGATGGAGGGAACATTGCACAAGTTGGGGAAGGAAAATGCCAGGATGCAAATGTCTTTCTAACCCCCCAGCCCCCAACTGTGTACTGAACAAAAATAAGTCACATCAGTAACTCTGCCCACTTTGGGCTCTGGATTTGCCCATGGCTGGAATATGGTCACCATCAGGTTTCATTTGAGATAATATGGACCTCAACAGGAAAAAAGTTCCCCAGCCCTATCCTAATATATGTGTTTAGGATTACAGCCTTTGATACAATGGGGTATGGGGACTATGGACTTGTGCCAAAGGCTTCATGGAAATGGTGGATTTTGAGGTGGGATTTCCACTGTTGTGGTCATTAAAGGTACTGTCTCTGTTTTGCACACAGTGTGAGATGATCCATCAGTAACTAGTTCCATAAAGGGACCAGCAGCAGTGTGTTGCATTTCTAATTTGATTTCATTCCTGTCAGTGAGATGTAAAACTAATTTCAACACAAATCTGTACACATGACTCCCTCTTTTCATATAGTATCTCCAAATGTATTTCCACGAAGTTCGGCAAGTTAATCACATAGACACAACTGCATATTCACTCTATCCCAGAAGATCTGGCTGTTAAGTTCAGCATCAGAAAAGGTTTACATGATCCTGGTCCTTCACAGCAATTAACACACAATATCAAGATTCACAGCTAATACCCAAGTTGCAGACATGGTAATATTGTCTCCTTATATTTTATGAAACATAAGAATAGATGGTGTTGGGTTTCATTATGGTGGGTTTTAAAAAAAAAAAAATCTGGTAGCAAAGCGAGATATGGGCACACCATCACTGAGTCGACATATTGAACATCAGCAGAAAATTTTCCTCAGTTCTGCTCACCATTCAAAACTACTTATTTGGCCATGTCTGTTTAACAATTAAAGCACTTCCTGGCAATTTTTAAAAAATAAGCCCCCCTTCAAACTAGTATTTTTTTGTTTCACAATTTACAGATGTAAGCAATGTTTACAATGCCATATGGGGCTGCAGTGTTCTGGAACAAGGGACAATCTTTCAAAATAAGGGATGCCTCTTAAACTAAGTATTGAAACAATTTGGTCACCAGCCTTTTGAAATTCTGCAATGTTAGCTGCATTACTTCATAGGTCGTAGTAAACAAATCACCCCAGAATGGGCTCAAGACATTACCAGTTACCAAAATCTAAGATAGCTACCAACAGTAATATAATTCTGTATGGATAATTCCATGTGGGGTTCGGGGGTAGTGGTAGTGAGTTGTCCTATGACTGAACTAAAGAGCTTGTAACTATCTCTGTGTTATGTCCTCCATGCACCAGGCAAACCCTTTTTGTTTACCTAGCCATTTTAATCTGTTGGATTTTACTGTGTTTTTATGTCCCCACAATCTTTTAATATCTCGAACCATACCCTTCTTTGCACTCTGAAGCTTATATAACTATTTATGAGTGGTCTATTTTTTGTTATTTGTTTTTCAGATTGTTGTGCAACACCTTGAATGCTAGCATTCAGCACCACCGCCGTTAAGGGGATGCTGTACTGTGGAATTTATTTGCTTGTCGCCTCTTTCCCCACTCCACATCTCGGCTCACTTTTATGCTTTAGATGAGAACCAAAAAAAATCTGAGCAGGAACGAGTAAGAATTGAGGAGCTGCTTCTTGCACCTTCACGAGCTACCCGAAGGTCCCGCGACTCGCTTCGCCTGTCTAACGGCTGCAACGCGCGACTCCGCCCCCTTCTCGGGCAGCTCTATAAATAGTCATTGCGGCTCACGCGCTTGATTAGTTTTCCCGCCTACTCACAAGTTCTCGCTACTCTGCCCTGCCCGGGACCGTTGACTGACTCTTTTAAACAGGCGATTTTACCTCAGGCTCACCCTCTATGAAGGAAAGGGATAGGATTTTGGGTTTTTTTCCTTTTATCTCCCAGCGCTTGTAATCACAGCACACCTTATTCCAACTCACGTTTGTACGTGTATCCCACACCTTATGCGATAACGCCCTTGTTTTCAATGATAATTATTTCTGAAGTATTTGGTACTTTTCTGGATCCTGTGTTTCACTTTTAAGTACAGAAGTGCCGGGGCTCAGGTATACATGGGAGCTCGCCCCACCCCTAAAAAAAGCCCAATTCTTTGATTTATAGGCTGTGGTTTGCTGGTAAACCACAAAGGTTTCCCACAAAACTAATCCACCTGAACATGTCCTAACAAATCTGTTAATCATTAAGGTGACACAGAGCTCATGTTCATGGCTAGCCCTCTGGAATCTGGTTACAGAAATATACTATTATTACCATGTTCCACAGCTGAGCACCTCTATTCAAATTAGGTTTTCGGGTTGAACGCTCTGCTCAGATTAGGCCTGGCTCCATGCTCACAGTTTACTAAAGCAGATTCCCACTTCAGTTATTATAACCAAGCCTGCATTGTCTGAAAAAACTGTGTGGATAGGGAAATCTACCCACTTTGTACCAGCCTGGTCATACCCAATAGCACAGTCCTGTGTGTTTATTTGGAAGTAAATCCCACTCTTACTCCCTAGTAAATGGGTTTAGGCCTGCAGCTTGAAGTTAGTAAAGGAATTTTAAATATTCACCCTACATAGCACAGCACACAACTCCCTCCCCAAGGTGGTGAAGTATACTATGATGTGGGACAGGGACGTGACTTGCTTTGTAGATATCACCAGCACTTTATCATACCACAGGTCATCATGGAAGATTGGCTGGATGCCTCATGCTAAAATGCCCACAATGGAGTAGCCAAAAAACAGAAGGAAATTAGTTTGGTACTCTTCAGTGCATACCACATGAGCCATACCAGGAGAAACTCAAGTTTTCCACCATGATCCTAACAGCTGCTGGATCACTCCCAAGAAAGAACATCTGCACTGCCCAGGAAAGAGCCATAACACCAAATAGCAGTCATCAGCAGGGAAATTATGGAGCTGAGAGCAGTAGATTAACATCTAAACTGCTCCTTTATAATCTCCAGCAGTGGACAGCACCAGTGTCTTTCTTATTGTACCAGGCCCTAACAAATGCTGTACTGCAGTAAAGTGCTTTTCCTTTCTCTGTAACCATCAAAATACTGAAGGTATATTTTATGAAGGTTCAGCTATTGGCTTTAATTAAAAGTGTAGAGAAGAAATAAACTAGACTGGCAGACAGTGGCAAGAACAACCCAATGCAAACAAACAACCTCCCCCACTCCAAGTTAGAATTGGGAGCTGCAAACATTCCTCTTCTCTCCCTACTCTTCTCACTCACCCCCCTCCCGCCCCAATATATGCATTCCTTACATCTTATATTGTACCTTTTCATGATGGATTGTAATTATTGTAAGCTGTTTTGGAAACGAATCTTAGCTGAAAAGTGAGACATAAATATGTAGATGAGATAGGAGCGCCATAAAGGAAAAAAAGAGATGCAGACAGAAATTATTATTACTTCTGATATAATTTAGGGATGGAATTACTTTTTGAACAGTGTACCCTAAGATAATGTGGAGGGATGGCAATTCTTCAGCTCGTTAGTAAGCATCTTAACTGGGACATTATTTTGATTTTGTCAGTTATTATTTGGGAAGTTTACATAGATGAACTTTGATAAATCCCTGCTTTAAGAATATCATAAGAACATAAGGGGTTGGATCCAGGATCTGAATTCTGTGGACAGAAGGGCTCTGCTTGCAGAAGGTCCCTTTGCCCAATTTTCAGGAATGCCCCCCTTTCCTTGTGCACCACAGCTCACTCCATTCAGCAGGGTTCCCTGACCCTCTGTGTAGCATTTCAGCGGGCTGCCGTGGTAGGGGGGCAGAGAAGTCTACTCCTGCCAGCCGAGTTACACATGCTTCAATCTGGATCCAACCCAATGTAGAGAAATACCAGAGCCCATGACTTCCTTAAGATCACAACCATGCCCATGACAGCCCTGTCCCCCTAATCCAAGATACTTTGTGGGCATCTGTGGTAACTCACAAAGTCAGCAAAGGACACTGTGCATTGCAACTTCTCACACGTGTCCTCTTCTACAGCCACCCTGTAGGAGAGACAAATAATCCTATGTAACACATATTGTGGGAAATTCAGATACTATGACCTGAACTATTTGGATTCTGAGCCCTGACACCAGTAGATCACACTGAAACTATTATTTCTGCATTTTTAGCTGCAAAAAAAGCATATCCTATTGGTAACTGGCTTACAAATAGTCCAGTCTAGTTTCCTAAAGCATGGGTCATGACCCCACTGGGATTGATGAGAGAAGCGGAACCGCAGGTCTCTTGAGTTACCTCAGGCTGAAGAAAAGGTGTACTGAGAGAGACAGCGGGGGTATAGGGTCTTATCTTGGCGAGTGAAGCAGCATAAGTGGATGTAGGAATCTGGGGGGGGGGTCAAGGGTTATATAAGATGGGCAGGTAAGCCCCCAATGAAGTTTCTAGTTTGGGTGTGTGGGAAAATCTGTAATAAATGTAGAATGGGGCAAGACTTCACAAAGTTTGAGAAACACTGCCATAATTCATTTATTATAGTCACTATAATATAGTGCAAGAAAACACACACATATTGTTTCCCTTTTTTGGAGTCTGAATCACAGTAGCTCAAGTGTCCACCCCTGCTTCACTTCCCACCGCTAAACAAATTAATCAGTTCCTCTGAAAGTGGCACTACTTGCAAAGTGCCTCAAAGATCTCTAGGGTCCTCTTAATCTCCCGGATCTGTTTAGCAAGGGTGTGGACAGGCTGCATGGAGCGGTCCAGCTCCTCGCATCTTGCCATCAGAGTATACATCCCTTTGATGCTCATGTCCACTGATTCACCCAGGCTGTCCACAGCATCCCGGTAAGTCTGGATGTACCCCACGCTGAGTGCAGTCATGTTCTGGATAGCACTGTTCAAGACTCTCAGCATCTGATCCACCTTTTGCGCCACATCCCGAGTGAGCTTTTCCAGATCCCGAATTACCTGTGGGTCAATTGGAGGTATATCAGCAGTTTTGCCCCTAACAGACAGCTGTGATGACATTGACGACGAGGAGGTGGGTTCTGTGTCATCCAAACTGCCCCAGGAGCTCATTTTGATTTTCATCTGCAGGTTGTTGGCCACAAAGTGGGTCAGGTCTCCATCATGGCTCACTGTCCCTTCCAGTTCCAAGGCGCTGGATATGGTGGCCCTCCTTCCTTCCTGAGCCTTGGATGCTCCATACACTTGGCTTATCCCGTCCAAGCTATGACTGTCCAACAAACGGCCTCCCACCATTCTTTCCCGGGCTGCCACTCGTACTTGATTCGGCAGCCTCCTGGATTCCTCCCCAGCCACTGAAGACGACGACGTGGAAGAGGACATTGGGCTCTGGATGTGCACCTGAGCCATTATATGTTGTCCCTCCAGCATGTAACGCAGAAGGAGGATCTAAGATGCGAGGAGCAGCGAAGCAAGAAGTAAAGATCAAGATACAGAAACTCAAGAAGGGGCGCTGGAGGAAAGAAAGCTACTGGGAACAAGGCGCAAGAGGGACTCCGTTTTCCCATTTCCTGCATCTGAATACCCAGTGATCTCTTTGCGCCTCTAGTGGGTGGAGAGTTAGCTAGGAAGACGAAGAAGAAACGAATCGGTTGGCTAGGGTGGACGAATAGAGGTTTCTTATTGGCTCATTTCATAGTCTTTAAACAGGAAAAAGCCAATCAGCGGGAAGTAAGAGGAGTAGAGCGGGCGCTCTATGCCCTGATCTGCTCGTCTGCCGGAAAGAATTTGACACAAGACAACATTCTTGATTTGCCAGGAAAAGGGGAGGTGGGGTTCAAGATTCACCAATGGGAGCCTCCGGGAGCGTTAAAGGGGCAGCGGGATATTAATACCACCCCACTGTCATAGAGGATTGTCAGACCATAATGTCAGCGTTTTAAATACTGACAGACTTTGCTTTTGTTTGCTCTATTTCCAAATGCAATGTATATTTTCCATTTACTGCCTTACTCTTGACGGGATTTAAAAACAGACAACTTAAATCATGACCGCAAAGTTTATTTGTACTTTGGGCACCTTTTCTTCTTTGTCCGGAAGGGCAGAAAATACGAAAAGGTAAACTTCAGCTGGGCCATCTATGCAGTTGTCATGTTCTTCATGAAGAAGAAGAAATTACATTCTAAAGCAGTAACTTGGAACCTCATTCCTGCGAGCCAAATACGCACCCCTCTCTCCTGATTCTCTGCAATTCCCCTGTACTAATTTGCTCCCATCCTGCTTTGGGCAAGGCCCCAGGCCCATAGCTAAATTAGGTAGATATGGGTGCGTAGAGGATTGCTTGAGAGATTTCTCCCCAAGGAAAGTGAAAGCAACTTGGGAAACAAGGTGTGCCTCTCTTGAAGCAGGGCCACTTTCCCAGTAGCTTCAGCTTAAAGCTGCTTTGTCCCAGGCAGGTGCTGACAAGGAGCAGAGACAAAGAGCAGTGTATTTAAGAAGAGATTGTGTATATTTGGTTATCTGAATACTGCACAGCCTTGGGAATGAAATGTATTAATCCTGATTCCCTGGCCCTTGCCGCCTGTCCACCCTCCATTGGGGCTTATGGTAAACCATTCTTTTCCTCAGAATTCACAACATCTAACGTATAATTACCCGTTTCTCCTCTCCCCACAAATGCCTTGCTGTTTTCATTTTCAGAGGTGATGGGAAGGAATGAAACCAGGAATCATGGGTCTCGATCCTTTCCCCACCCCCACCCGTTAATACTCTTGACTATGGGAGTGAAATCATGAAAGTGACCAAACAGCCATCTAAATCAGCTTATATTCCAAAGGCAGCACTAATCCACTCACCCCTTCCCAGACCAACATATGCAGTTAAGCATACAATGGATGTGACAAATCTATCTTGACGCTGGAGTGCACTGAATAGTGGAGCATCTCTCTTTTTCTCCCCTAATGTATTACATACAGATGAGATATCATCCTATGCCCACTGAGAAAAGGCTTATAACACCCCACAGGCTAAAACATAGATGGAACATAATACTATGATACAAGTTAATACCTTTCATTGAGGTGAGGAAGTCTCCTGTAGCAAAGGCAGTCTGTGTTGTTGCTGCCTTTAGTTAGTTTTCCCTCACAAAGGGACTAGTCAACAATGCAGTTCATAACTGTAGATTACCTAATGTATTCACAGCTTTCATTGCTATCATAATGCATTCTTTACATTTTTCTTATCCTTAGGCCATGTCTTGTTAAAATGAAGTAACTGCTTGTGTAAACATCACCCAAGTGTGGCCTTCGGCTACTGCAATGCCGCAGGGAAGTAAATACAGTTCTAGTGCTTCTATTGGTTCAAAAATGAAAGCCATTCATTATTCATAATTTACACTGCACTTTTTAGTTTTAGTCCTCACGACAACGCTCAGAGGTAGGCCATTAATGCTCCTATTTTACAGACTGAGGAGCTGGAGATTAAGAAGAGAGTTTGCCGAAGCTGAACCTTCCCAGTGAGTTCATACCTGTGGTGAGTTGAGACAAGGCCATTCATGGCCATTGTTTTTTTTACCAATCTCTGTTCTTTCCCGATGTATTTGGCTGTTACAAGCTCTTGTTTCGAAACACCCTTCCATTAATTCATTTTTTTCAAGGAGCGAGTTAAATTCTGTTCTGTTCAGCTTTCTGATTTAGTTTGTTTTAAATTAATTCAAACATGATGATACTTTTCAAAATCAGTTACGTTGCAAAGCCACTCTTTAAAAGATTAAGGGCACAATCCTATGCATGCTTCGACAGAAAAAAGGCCTACAACTCCCAGCATGCCCCAGCCAGCAAGGTTGCTATGTCTACTTATTTTCTTTTTTAAGGGCACCCCTCTGATGACCAGACAAAACAATTAATATATACTACTTAATTCAGAGCCAAAGCAACTTCCAAGATCCAGGAAACTCTGTAAACCCAGTTTCAGAGTGACCCTTAAAAATTACTGATATATCATCTCTAGCTTTAATGCAACCTGAAAATGCACATTTCATATGTAAACACCAGGCTTATGACAAATGCAAACATGAGGCAGAGATTTATTTCTTGTGATCTTTTAAGACCACAGAAATATTTCGGGGAGGGACCTTTACCCAGGGGCCCATGGAACAATAAAATATAAAAACAAGGGGTAAAGATTTTTATTTGGCAAAGCAATGGTAAGCAATATTTCAAGAGTTTTGACATCAGGAAGAATAAAGGATCCTGAATTTTCTCCCTGCCAAATAACTTTCTGGTGTGAAGTCAGATTGGGTTGGATCCAGGCTTAGTCATGCTTACAGTAGACCCGCTGAAATCAATGGGATGTAAGTTATTCATGACTAATTTCAGGCCCACTTTTCAGTGGGTCTGTTCTAAGTATGACTAAGCCTGGATACAACCCACCAGACATTTTTGAATAGCTAACCAAAAATTATTTTCCAGTAACAGCCTAGACAATCCAGCTGAGTAGTGCCGTTTTAAAGTTGACTTGTACTCCAGTGATCTTTAGACCAGGGGTGTTGAATCTCTTTCAGCCGAAGGGCCAAATTCAGTTTCACAGAAGTTTTTAGGAGCTGCATTCCAATGGTGGGCAGGACCGAAGGCAAAAGGAGCAGGGACAAAATAGCAAAAATACCAGCTTATTTTAGCTTAAAGCTCTTATTGTCAGTAACTAAGCCTTAAGGGAGGCATTAAAACTTTTTAGAACAGGGAAAAAACTGCACAAAAGCCAGGAAACCACCAAAGAATGGGTGGCCAGGGGAAAGGGATGTGATCATCTGGGAACCTGAGGTTTCTGGGCCTGAGGTTCTACATCCCAGCCTTAGACCCTATCCCTTTATAAACTGGCACACCATGAGAAGGAACTAATTATGTTCTGGCCCTTAGACAAAGTTCCAGGTCAGGTGAACAAATGCTGAACATCACTACACAGCAAGTTTGGCAGCTTAGGCACTGTTCTCATCATGCCCTTTAATACATTTTGAATGCAGATAGGGGAGATCTTCTAGCACAATCACCATCAAGGTTACTTGCATTCTCTTCGATATCCCCCACCATTAATTAGTTGGCTTGATCACCACCAGTGCCTTCTACCCCAACTACAAACTTGGATTTGCAACCATGTGGACTAGAACTCCCTTTTTGAAAAGATACTTTCAGGATTCTATGAAACTGCCAGAACTGGCCCAAAGAATATAAAGATCCAAGCATCTGTTTAAATTAAGGCTGTGCACTAGAACTTGTTCTGAATCTGCTCCCTACCAAGGGGACTCTGCCTGAACCTATGTAAAGTAGGATGCCTCTGAATTCCTTTCCCTTACCACTGAGTTAATCTCAATCTACCCACACACATCTGGGATTGAAACAGGAATAGGCGATCTTTTTTTATGTTGAGAGCTGCATTCCCTCATGGGTAATCTTATGTTTTTATGGTGTTTACTTTTGTCTGTATTATTGTGTTGATCATCGTTTATATTGATTGGGGGGGTTCTGTTATATTAATTATGGATTTCTGCATTTATGTGTGCAAGCCACTGCAAGATGCTTTTTGCAGTGGGGAGCAATGCATAAGTCATCATCTGTTGGGGGTTGTGTGTCGAAGGTAGGTGGGGCCAAAGCCAGAGACAAGCCGGGCCAGAGCCCAAAGTGGGCAGGTCACCCCTTCTCTCTCTCTCTCTTTTGGCCACCTCCTTTTCTCTCTCTCCCTCTTCCTTCCCAAGCAGTGGGCTGCCTGGGAAAGGATAGATCGCTCTTGCCAGAGGTTTGATCTACTCACAAGTAAAGGGCTTTTAGGCCAAGGGCCACAGGTTGCCCACCCCTGGATGAAAGGGGCAGGATTTCAGGGTTTCAGGATGTGGGCTTAAAGGCAGGCTTCAGTTCCATAGCTCTCTTTTTAGAGGTCAACCACTGCAATGCAAACAGGACTTTCTACCTTTGACCATCCTGAGAGTTTCTGGGACAGCCCTGTCACTCACATTCCTTTATAAAACATGGAGCCTGGCATCTTGCTTGCAACCCTTTCAGTCCTCTGGCTCCTGTTTGATCTGGAAAGACATTGTTGGTGGTTCTTCTCTCTCTTCCATCTGGGCCTCATCTGACACTTCCTTTTTCACCCACGAGAGTAACCCTGTTTCCGCAGATGGTACATCATTCTCCCACTTAAGATCTGGCTCCTCTTTTATCTCAGCATCCCATGTCCCTGGTGGGAGTGCCAGTACCTCACCCACTTCTTCCTCCTTGTCATTCTCCATATCTTCTCCTTTTTCTTGGGGCTGGATGAAAGGGTCTTCGTAACCCTGTTTGTCTACGAGCTCGCTGCCTGTGCCAGAAAGTGAGGAGCCCTTGGTGTGAGTCCTCAAGTGCTTAGCAAGTGCAGCCCGCTGGCTGTAGTTCTTGTTACACTGGAGACAAGCATATGGCTTCTCGTGGGTGTGAATCCTCTGATGCTGAACCAGCGTGGAGCTCTGTTTGAACCTTTTGCCACACTCATCGCAGTGAAAGGGACGTTCACCTGTATGGGTGAGGTGGTGCCGCTTGAGGGCCGTCATACCACTAAAGCTTTTTCCACACTCTCCGCAGCTGTACGGGGACTCCCCTGTATGTGTCCGGAGATGCTGAGTCAATGCTGAACTCTGACTGAACCCTTTCCCACACTCCTGGCATTTGTATGGTCTCTCGCCTGTGTGAAGCCTCCGATGCGTCGTAAGCACCGATTTCTGGCTAAAACTACGCCCACAGTCTGGACAAGAGTAAGGCGTCTCTCCAGTGTGTATCCGCCGATGCTGTGTTAAAGCGGAGCTGGCAATGAAGCTTTTGGGGCAGTCTGGGCACTGGTAAGGCTTTTCTCCCGTGTGCGACCTCTGGTGTTGGAGAAGAGAATAGCGCTTAGTGAAGGATTTACCACAGGCTACACACAGGTTGGGCGAGCCCTCTTCAGAATGTGTGCGGACATGTTCATTGTACAGAGTCCGCCTCATGAACCGCGCACCACACTCCCCGCAGGCAAAAGGACGCTCGCCGGTGTGAATGCGACGGTGCTCCGCTAATGTGGTGCTCCGACAGAAATCCTTGCCACAGTCATCACAATGGTGAAGGTTCCCACTACCTGAATGTCCTGTGGAAGCAGTTCCATTTCCCCCCACACCACCATCACCCTGATGTGAAAGAAGATGCTCTACCAGCGAGGAGATCTCACCAAAACGCTTCCAGCACTCAGTACATTTGTACGGCTTCTCACCCGTATGGCTGTTGAGATGCCAGCCTAGGTGGGCTTTGGTGCTGTAGGTGGCCCCACAGTACTCGCATCTGAATGGTCTGACGCCATCATGGACACGTTGGTGGCGGGTCAGATTGCTCTTCAGACGGAAGTTCTTGCCGCACTCCTGACATTTGTAAGGCTTCTCGCCTGTGTGGATGCTTTGGTGGCTGGCCAACGTAGACTGGACAGAAAAGCAACGCCCACAATCCAAGCACTGGTAGGGCTTCTCCCCTGTATGGGTCCGCTGGTGAGCAAACAGTTCACAGGTCTTGACAAACCTCTTTCCACAAATGCCGCAGATTACTCGGCCAACTCGCCGATATTTTGCTGCTGGGACTGCTAAACTTCCCTGAATTTTTCTCCCTGATGCAATCTCTTCTCCCCTTTTGTTTGCCGGCATTTCAGTTGGCTCAACTGCCTCCATCTTCTTCCCAGTTCCTAGTGGGAAAAAGAAATTCACACTGATTCATCTGCTATCATCCCCCTACTCTAAGCTTTCTGGAAAGCAATGCCCCATGCCTAGAACAAGCTCCTCTCCCTACCAGAGAAAAGTCCTTACTATTTCTTCCACAAAGTCTTTCTTGAATCACCAGAGCTTCACCTGTGCTGCATCATTTGCTGCCAGCCAGCCTTTACCAAGCTTTTGCTTCTCCCTTCATCTCTATCCTGCCTGCATTGGCCTTTGATCTTCAGTCAGGATTACTGAACTACCAGAATTTAGGGCATGTGTGAAGAGCCCTCCTCAACCACAATTTCCTTCCCCAGCCCATTTTGGTCTCCAGCCCAGTGAATACATATGTAACTCACAGAATTAACTACTACAAGATGTGGTGGCAAGCCACTAGTTGAGATCATTTAAAAAAAATCTGACAAATTTGAGGAGGATTGGTCTATGAGTGGCAATTAGCTATGAGAAGTAAATGGCACCTCCATTCTCAGTGGCACTATATCTCTGATTAACAGGTACCAGGGACAAACAAAAAGGGAAGACTATTTTCATCATGTCCTGCTTGCCATCATCCCAGGGACATCTGGCTGGCCACTGTCAGAGTGATGAGCTAGATCATGGACCTCAGTATGACAGTTATTGTTATGAAAGTGGCTGCAGGGGTCAGATAGTAAGACGAGATTCTTGTACTGATTGTCTTCTTTTTATGGCCGTCCCACAAGGACTCATTCTCAGTCTGATAAGCTTCAGTTGCACTTATGGGCTGCCTCGTTCTCCCCACCTGTCTTCTTATCCCACTACTATCTCCTACCTAGATTCTTCCAGCTTCCTAGCTTCTCCAGACATTTCAGAAAGGGCTCACAATTCTGTCTGTGGAGACTTCAGTTGGCATTGGATTACAGAAAGACCAATGTTCTGATGCAATTTGCAAGTCGTGTTGTTACTGAAGGCTCAGCTTTCAAACTTTTACAATTCTGGTTTGCGTTAACTGTTCTCTGTCTCATCTGGGTAAAAACATTTGATAACCAAGAAAAGCATAAACTTCAAAAAATAAACTACGCCTTTCCTTCTCTTTCCCCCCTCCTTCTGTATCCTTTTTTCCACAAGCCTTTTAGATTGTAAGCCTATTGTCAAAGTTCACTACTATTAATATAATTACTGTACAATGTCTATAATCATCGTCATCATCATCATCATCACTATCACCACCCTAGGCTGCCTAGACCTGAGCTTACTTTATTATTATTTATGTATTTGTTACATTTCTATCCTGCCTTTCCTCAAAAAAGCCCAAGGCAATGTGCCTGATCCTTCTCTCCATTTTATCCTCACAACAAACCTGTTATGTAGGTTAGGCTGAGAGTCAATGACTGATCCAAAGTCACCCAGTGAGCTTCATGGCTGAGTGTGGACTAGAACCTGGATCTGGTTATAGACAGTGTGCTTACTTTAGCAACTGCCCACTTCTGATATTCTTTTACCTGGTACCATGGGATAAAAAGTCAATACACTGAACCTATCTCCCTATAATTTTAAACACTTTATGCCTATGTTACAACCCAGATAAAACGCTAACACGGGCTGTGGAAAGAAATTAGACAGAAGAACCTCCTAGTGACTTCACTAACCCTCCCACCAGTCCTCTCCATTTGTCCATCTTTATCAAACAGTCTTAAAGCTGGCCTCTTATTCCCCATGCCTACAGGCTATTCCTGTCCTCAGAGCTTTTCTTGTCACTCTCCTCTTCCTGATCTATCTCAGACATTGAAAGGGATTTGCTGATAGGAATGTCCTGCTCAAAATAAAGAAAAAATGGTAGCTTATTAGGGTTCATGATAATTTATCCTCAGTAATATCACCTGTTTGTGTCCCTCACGGATAAATGAAGAGGATCCCAGAATATTTTAGATTCCATATCATTGGCACATTATTACTTTTTCAATAATAATAATAATAATAATAATAATAATAGTCTGCCTAGACCTGAGCTTACTTTATAGATCTACTTTATCGAATCATGAAAGTGAAATACTTCTTTAAAAAATAAGGACAAGCGAAGAGTATCAAGATTCCAACAAAACCCTGTAAAACCCTTATGTTGTCCACCATTACCACCATAAAAGCACATACTTCTGAAACATAAGACAGCCCTGCCTGTGGCAAGGAGTGGGGGCATCAGATACCAGCAGAATGTCCTTAAAGAGAGCACAATGCTGTCATCTGGAAAGGAGAATCTGTTAATTCTGCTCTTCAGCGTCTCTGTCGCAACATGCCTGCTCTGTCTTGTAATGTTCTGTGCTTTTCTGTGCTGAAGGGGCCCAGTTTTAACAGACTGTGAAACAACAAGGCACATCTTGCTCAGTCACTTAAAACTCAAGTGAAGGGGGGGGGGGGAATTCCAGTCTGGGTCCTTGTTCAAGTACTATGGAGCTAGGCAAAAGCTTACTATACATCTGTCTATTAAGAAACAGACTGCTTTATTTGTTGAAAACTGACTGAGGCAGACACCAAATCAAAAGGCTTTCAGGATTAGTTATGCAAGTACAACACACGTTCTGTTGACACTTTTATACTCACAAAGCAGGGAGGGGCCAAGTAATTTGGACCTTCTGTTCCCAAACATGTTTCACCTGCCTTTATTTAGCATTAATTCTACAGGCATCTCTACAGGATCTTGGAAATATTCCATTTCTTCAGATGTCACTTTGTCCTGGAAATAGCTTTAATACCTAAGCAGGAAAAGTTGGTGAGAGGAGAAATGGTCTGAGACAGAAGTCTTTATCATGTTGATAAGGCCAGATGCAAGACGAGTACATAAAACTTGTGGTTCTGCCAAGCGGGTTGGCACGTCCAGCATGGTAGACTCACATTTTGACCTTTACCCCTTCCTTCTACCCCCTCCATTTGCTTTTGTCAAAGAGAAAAGTAACATCCTACGTGGCCCTGCATTCCACATTTAATGTCAGAATTCTCAGTCATTAGCTCATACCGCTAGCCTGCCTCATACATCCTCAGGAAGCAAAAGGGCAATCCCAGGCTTTCTGCCTTTGCATATCCTGCATTTCCAACATTTCAGCAACCAATCTGGACAGTTCACTTGGGCCATGTTATGACAAAGTTAAGCTCTGCCACTCCCTTACTAGATACTGCAAAACTACACCAGCCAGCAAAGGAACGATACTGGGGAGGGACGGCCAGGGGTGGATGGACACACACACAACACCGTACCTGTCAAATTTCTGTGTCTCATGCAGGTGTTTCAATCATAGAAGCCCTGCCACAACAATATTAGCTGGGAAACCACTCAATCTGCAGCTAGCCCGGTCTGCAGACTTCCAATGTCGTACCTCCTGCACCCCAACGTTTCAAATACAACAACCCCAACCTTCTCCGGTCCCAGTTTTGCAGATGCCTCCAAAACTCACAAGATGAGTGTTTCAAATAAATTAATAGCCCCTGCCCTGGACTTTCCACTTGCCCACTACATTATGCACGTTGACAGCTCTGCCTCTGTGTGATCCCAGAGGTAAGCTTTGCTTTGCTTTCCACTGGAGGGGTGGGTGGGAAGAGACGACAACACAGGAAGTTCCATTGGTGTCCCCTTCCGTCTTATTGCTGTTTCCGAGTCCCCTCTAGCATGTAAAACTCTCGCTGATATTAACCCCGTAAGAGTGGCCACTTTTCCTTTAGCTTTTTACGATGTATACTAGGTGACTATTAAATATTATTCACTGTATATTTTGTACGAGTGTGTGTGTGTGTGTTTCATCCTTTTGATTTCAGGGATGGAAATAAGCCGACTTTTTTTCTCCCAGGTTATGCTTAATTTGGTTGTGGGTTACCTATCTGGAAGTCTGTCTCGCTCTCCAATCCAGAAGAAGGAAATTTCTGATGATACCAAAATGGGACAAGGTTCTCTTTGCATTTCTTTGGGTGGATTTTTTTTCCTTCTTCGGCGGCGGCAGGGTAGGTGGGGTGTCTTTCTTCATAAAATGATGCGGAAAGTTTTCACTTCTTAAATTCTGCACATTAGGCTTCTTTAAGGCACGATCACTAAGAGAAAAAGAAAGTTAGTTGCCCTGTCATAGATTATGATCCCATACCCTACTTTAACTGACATGTCTACTCATAAGTTAGCCCCATTTAGTTCAGTCGAACAAGTTACTCCCAGGTAAGTGTGAATAAGGTTGCAGCCTAAGCGATCACATATTCTTCCCCTTTTTCCCAGTCTCCATTTCCCTTCCCTCTTTTTGCTCAGTTGGAGGCTGGAAGGTCTTTGGGTCAAGGATAGCCCCCCCCCCCCCGCGCCCAGATTGTAAGCCCTTTGGGACAGAGACCTGCTGTACATGGATGACACTATTTGTAAAAATACATACATAGAGTCGAAACCGGATTTAGTCATACATAAACCCATTGAAATCAGTGGGACTGCCCAACTTTTGTCCCATTGATTTCAATGGGTTGACTCTAAGTATGACTAAATCTAGATTTAATCCATAATATTTAGGCTCAAATATCTCTAGAATTAATCACTGCTATGGCCTGCTCATTTCATGAGTTGTCCAATTGGTTTTCTTCCAATAGGAACAAAGTAATATGGATTTTGTGTTCACTTTATACACACTATTCACAGCCTTACAGAATTGTGACCTTTCACCCCCTGCAATAGCCAGCATTTTAAATGTGCTATGGAAGTTATTAAGTAAAGGCACAATCCTATGCAAGTTTAGATAGAAAAAAGTCCTACAACTCCCAGCATTCCCCAGCCAGCCACAGGGACATTTTTCTGTCTAAATATGCACAGGATGTGCCCTAAGTAACTTGCCACCTCATCCTACACCTAACTCACTCACTAAACCTATAGCCAATCCCTTCAATTATATTCTCTTCCTGCCTTCCCAAATCCATTTTTTAAATTTGAAGGACGATTGCAAAAGCAAGATATACTTTTATTTTAAAAGAAAAATGGCAGAAAAAAAAGACACTTGAAATATATAAACACAATGGAGATACTTTTTGGAAATTGGTTGTGGGCTGCTTTGAACCACAGGGTATAACAATGGTGACTTTTGTATACAGTGAAAAGCATGAATATAAAATACTGGGCTGAGTATGTCAATTCAATAGAAAAGTATCTGATCAGCCCAGTGACCTCTCCACCTAGATAGCTAAACAGTCACATTGCCACCTTCTTTCCCAGCAAAGGCTGCATGCTTTTCACAGCCTTTGGATGAATAGAAATTCAACAGGTGATGCTTTTAGCATGTGTCAAGATGCTGAACTTAATCTTATGATTTTTATTGATTATATATTTATCCCACCATTCCTTCAAGGAGCTCAGAGAAGCATACATGATTTTCCCCTCCTTTTATCCTTACTAGAATCCTGTGAGATAAGCTAGGTGGAAATATAGGGTCTGGCCAAAGGTCACAGTCATAGCGAGCATCATGGCTGAGTAGGGATTTGAACCTTCTTTAAGTCAGATCTCTATTCACTACCACATACTGGTTCTCAAATTTCAACTTTGAGCAAAATTAGTGCTGCTGCTTTTTTATTCCCTTAACTGTTGCTCTCGGGGTTTTTTTTTGGCCTTTTACATAAGTATTATATTACATCTAGAGTACTGATTTACAGACCTTTACAAATAAGTTGCATCTGTTCAATTACTGCCTGCCATGAAGCTGTTAATGGCACACCATCTCTGTCAGGCAAAAAGGTGACGATTCCCAATGGGTGCCCAGGTTTATCTCTTCATTTATTTACATTTTGATCCCTTCCTCCAAGAAGTGCCCTCCTTCCTTGGCCCACTCCCAGTTTTTATCTTCATAACAACCTGGTGAGGTATGCTTGGCTGTGAAATAGTGACTGGCCCAAGATTAACCCAGTGAACTTTATGGCCAATGAGGATTTGAACTGAGGTCTCCCCAGTCCAAGTCTGGCACTCTATCCAGTACACTACACTGGTTTTAGTGTCTGCCTGTGTATGTCTGTGATGGGGTTGGAGGCTTAATCCTCTAGCCCACTTTAGGAAAACGTATGACAAACAGAGGTGACTGCAACTGGGAGGCTGCAACTTCTGCCTTCTAGGAAGAACATCATGGCAAGGAGGAGATCAACCTGGCCCCATCCATAGGGCAGAGGAAGAATAGCTGTAGGGAGCTTGTTTCTCCCCTCTCTGCCAGAAAGACCACTGATGAGAATTTTTTAACTAAGAACCAGTCACAAAATGTTGGGTGCACCCAGTGGAGGCTGATGGCTGTTTTTTCCTCTTCCCTCCCAATCCCCTTTCCTTTTGTGTTGTGTTGTTTGGACTGTAAGTCTGACAGCAGGGACTGTCATATTACTAATTTTCAAAAGTCACTCTGGGAGCCCTTTTTTGGCTGCAGAGTGGGGTAAAATATTTTAAATAAATAAGTGAAACATACATTCCAAAGGAAAAGCAATGTTACATTAGGAAGGCCTGTAACTACTGCTTACTAGACCACCCTATGTCTATCCTTCCGATTCCTCCTTAATCTGGAGGTCCAAACTGGCTTTCCACGTCTCCAAAGAAAAGACCATCACATTGTGCTCTTCCTCTCCCAGGTCCCTCTGCTGGACAAAAGGGTCCCAGTAGATCCTCACCCTGTTGGACACGTTCACAGGGTTGTCACTGTGTTTGTTCCTCTGGTGGGTTCACTGGTGCTGCATCAAGACAAGATCCCTGACTGAAACAGTGACTGCGCTGCAGGCAAGCGTGGGAGGGCTCTCTGCTGTGAATTCTCTGGTGTTGGAGAGCGGAGCCCTGGCTGAACAGATATAGTGCTTCTCCCCTGTGTGAATGCACAGGCGTTGCGCGAGGCCTGAGCTGTGCTTGAAACACTTCCCACACCAGGGCACCCGTACAGCTTTTTGTCTGTGTGAATCCTGTCACGGTGCTTCAGGGCGGAGGGGTTGCTGAACCTCACACATATGCTCAGGCTGCGGGAAAAAGTGGCTGAACTTCTTCCCGCAGCCTGAGCATGTGTGGAGTCTCTGGTGTGTGAGGGCTGACCTCTGGCTGAAGCACTCCAAGCACTTGCATGGCTTCTCTGGTGCCTAGAAGACAAGACAGCAATTGGGGACGGGGGGAGACGACATCTCAGCTTCACAAATATTTATCCTTTAGCACATCATGGGGAGGTGGGATCAAATTACACAGTAAATGTTATGGGAAGTATTGAGTCCAACATGGGTTACATTGGGGTGGGCAGAAAGAACGTAGATCAGAATTTAGCAACCCCCCCCCCCCGCCCCAGTAAGCTGCTGCAATGAAGACCATTTGGGGTAACCAGGAGTGGACTTTTGTGTGAGTGGACTGTGAGGTTGTTTCAGTTTTGGTACTGAAAGCAAATTCCTAGGCTCAGAGGCACTGTTCTTGAATCCTAACTGGATATTTTCTGCCTCTGGCTATGGTGCATGGATTTGGGGGTTCTAATAAAAAAAATAAAGTAGATCTGAGAGACTGAAATCTGCCCACCTCTACTTTACATACGTAAAAATATATTCATGGAAATTTGACAGATCAGCCAACTGGGATGGGGGCTCCAACAAGAGACCTAAGAAGTTCTCCACCTATGCACAGTGGCAGCAGACCCCACCCTATACTAGACCCCTTCATATCCTTCCCTATTGGGTGCAATTCCTAGAGAACCTTCCTTGCATCTCTCTGGAGAAGGGCAAGCAGGTATTAGGGAGCATGCTAGACTGGAAGAGCAATGGTAAGAATTAGTGTCTCCCTCCCCTCCCCAGAAAAAAATCAGCCCAAGCACCTGCCCAAGCAACCTGATCACTGGCACAGGAATGCTTGCCGGCGCAGGCAGAGGGATCCTTGGCAGAGGAGTTCAAGGAATGGTTAACTTAGCAGGAGGGGTAGATTTGACTGCAGGAAGCATGACAGCATTGCTAACTGGCAACTGGTGACAATGGCACTGAGAAGGTAGGCTCACTGAGGGAGGGGCTCCATAGCGGGTCTCTTGCCCAAGGGCCCTCAGAAACCTGAAGCTGGCACTGGTCACTGGAATAAGAACACAGCCAGGTTGCCACTGACTGGATTTGCACATGCTAACCCACACAGTGGTTGAGTGTGGGTTGTTGTTGAACCACGGATTGTTTGTTGAACTGGGGGTTGTGTTGTCTGAACCCAAGACATTTTCCACAGGGTGGCTTGTTAAACATAGTGTGGCTTATTTTCTCGAACAAGCCACCTTGAAAATCCATGGTTTGTTGTTGGGTTGTTCAGGGTGGTTAACAAGCCACATGATGTCTTTGAGCCATGCTCTTCTCACAACTTACATTAAGTTTAACAAGTTTGTGGGTTCTTCTGCAAGCTCTGATCCAAATTAAACAGCAGCAAACACCCAGAGTACTCTTTAAAAATACAAACTGTGTGATACATTTCCCAGCAACCCCTAGGAAATGAACCAAAAGCAGCGGGACAGGTGCCTGCTCCCAAGAATTGCATAAGTTTCCCTTTCCAAAATGTGACCTTACCAAAAAAGTTTTTGGCCAGCTTTGTTGGGAGTTGTGCTAAAACCAGAAGTGTGGAAAGGAATACCCAAGAGACTTCTAGCTCACAGTCTCTTTGGAAACTAGGATCAGCTCCCCCTTTTAGTAGAGGCCCCACTCCTGAACATTTATGGCCCAGCACACAGAAATTAAGCAAATGAACAGCTTTTCCCATCATTCTTCTCTGCCAAAAAAAAGCTGCAGTGGATTAATTTCTGTGTGCCAAACTGCTGTCACAGGCATAGGAATGGGGACAAAGAGAGAAGGTGCTGATAACCATGTTTGCAATCTTCCCTAGTGTACGGCTTTACTGCAATGTGCTGTATGTAGGGCTGCCTTTGAAGATGGCTCAAAACCGCGATCCAAAAGTCACTGCCAATGGGGACCACATAACATGCTAACATTTCACCAGTGTTGACACAGCTTCAGTCCATTCCAGAGCCCGGTTCAAAGTGTTGGTGCTTACCTGTTAAAGCACTACATGGCTTGGAAGCCAGGTACCTGTTGCGCTGCCTTCACCTGGATCTCTCCAATTTTCACCCAGGTTGACATCTGAGGCTCTCCTCTGGATGCCCCACCTTCTGAGATAAAGTAGGTGTCAGCACGGGAGGGTGTTCTTTTGGGGGTGGCATCCCAAGCTCGCTTGTGTTTGTGTCAGCTTGGCACCAGGCAAAGTTTTTCTTGTCTCCGAGTTTATTTTACTTTTAACCTTTAAAGTAACTGAAATACCTTAACTTCTCTTCCTTTTCATTATGTTTTTATCCGCAGTTAATTGCTGATTTTTGGACTGGACCATAGTTTATTCTAAGTCATCCTGGGAACACTAAGTATTGAACAACAATAAATGAATGATGCCACTCATTTATCCTGGCCCCACTACTCATGCAAGTCTGTTATGTGGGCCGGGTATGCTGAGGCAACACATCTGGATCCCAGAAAAATCCCGTCCACAAATACTCACAGACCCAGTTTGCTCATCCCACCAATTCCTGGTTTATTTAATGAGGGAGTGACATGGCAGTGAGTGAGCATGCTGCCTCTCCTGCACTTGTCGCTTCCACTTTCAGTCAACTGTAATCAACAACGCAGGAAGCCATGGATGATTGTTGGGATAAACTTAGGGTTTCTTAAACCCTAAACAACCCAGAATTCCAGGTTTGGACATCACAATAACCACCAACAAATCGATGAGATGAGCAAACCAGGTCACAGAAAGGTGTGTATTCCACACATGATATCAGGTAGAAATCGGAGATTCTCAGGATGTTGAACTTAGTGGTTTTTTTTTAAAAGAGAAGTTTCTAGCCCCTGTAGTAGCCAAGAGAAGCTTGAAACTTGGGGGGCAGGGGGCAGTGCCTGGTGAGATCAGAAGATGGGGCTGGTCAGGACTTCCAGTCGTTCACAGCCTGGGGCTTCAGGACTTTCTGCAAAGATGCTTGCTGTTATCCTGTGGTTTGGAGAAGCAGGATAAAGTATACAAAATATGCAGTCCTCTGCAAGTTGGCTTAATTGGCACAATTTATTCAGGTTGCCTTAGTGCAGATTATGTGGAGTTTTTTTTTTTTAAGATGTTTTTAATTTTACGAGAGCATACATATCCAAGCTCATAGAATAATCCCTTGACCAGGGAGTTGGTAGGATGACCATTCTTGCTGAGTAGAAGAGCTTAATTGAAGGAGAGGGGAAAACATGGTTTTCCTGGGGAATGTGATTGTCCTCCCTCCCCCGCAAAGCTAAGCATGAGCTTGAAGATAAAAGTTTCAGCGCACAAATGAACACAGAGATTCTATATGCACGCTAAGTACAGCTTGCTTTTGGCAACCACCAATATGTGCCTGGCTGCCACTGCAAACCCCTTTGTTTACCAGGGGCTGCTTCAATTGTGAGGCTTGCTTTGCTCTGTAATGGGTTGATAAACGCTATTAGGAGGCAAACTATTCCCCAAGTTTCAAGGGAGAGATGTTTAAAAGTGTCCTCCCAAACTTTTCTAGGAATCAGGTTGTCCTAGACTAGGGTTTTTTCACTATTGCGGAAAGACCTGAATAATGACAGGGGTGCAGGGCCTCTCAGCCTGAGGGCCAAACTGCATTCCAGAGAAGCTCTTCCAACGGTGGAAGGGACTCAAGGCAAAAGGGGCAGCACCGAAATACCAGCATATTTTAGGTTACAGCTCCTGGCTACCAGTATCTAAGCCTTAGGAGAAGCCACCTTCTTCTCTGCCTCCATTCCCACAATACTATATACACTCTCCACCCTCATCCCTGCATTGTACCTTCTGCCAGGAAGTGGTGCTGGCGACACAAATCCAAACCCTGAACTTCCTTTGCATGGCTCCTATGGCTGGTTGCACCACTATTCCTGATGCTCCCAGCCCCAGTAAGAACCTTGACTCCTGACCACCTGGATGCTCCTTCCCATAAAAGGAAGGCAAAAAGAAAAGGGGGACTGTTTTATTTTTAGTTTTTTGTGAAGGAGGTGTGAGCAGGGAGGAAAAAGGCAGCAAGAATAAAAGTGTGGGGGAATGAGAGGGGGAGGGAAGGAGGAACATCTTTCTAACACCATCTTGAGGTACGACTAGATAAAACCCATCCTCTCCTAGAAGTCAAGAGTGCACACTCTATTGTTTACTCCTTTCCTTCACAGCCAAAAGCAGGAACAGGACTTTGGAGATGAATTAAGGACACAGTGGAAGCAAATTCAAGGCCAGCTCCATGCAAGCATCATCCTATTGGGAAAATGCAGGGCTCAGCTTACACCTGCCACCCCAGTCCACATCCCGGTTTATTATTGATTTAGTGATCAATAAATCTCTTTCTCCCCTGCCACCCCAAACTAAGCTGGGGCTTTTCTTTCTGATCAGTCCGACAGCTCAGGGGGCTACCAAAGCTTTGCTACTTGGCCCCGCGACCGTCTGGCTACGTCCAACAGCTGTTGCCACACTCCGTACAACTATAGGGTCCCTCCCCCAGTGCTGAGTCTTCTTGGTTCGGCTCTTCAGGACTGGATGCCAAGCGGAAACCTTTGCCACACTGGCTGCAGATAAGAAGCCGGTCACCCTCTTCGCCATCTGTCTCGTTGTTGCCATTGGAGACACCGGTGTTGGCACACGGGGCATCAAGGCCAGCTCCATGCGGGCTGCCGACGTCAGCGCTGCCGTCGCTGGCACAACCAAGGCTGCCGTGGTGGGCCTCAGCATTGGCCTCGTCACAGGTTGCATCGACGCTGCCAACAAGGTCGTGGCCCAAGCTGGTGCTGCGGGCGTTGGTATGAGTGCGGCGGTGGCGGATGATGTGGGAGCTGAGCCGGAAGCTCTTCCCGCACTCGGAACACACGTATGGCTTTTCTCCCGTGTGCACCCGCCAGTGGTCCACCAGGTTGGAGTGATGGGTGAACCTCTTTCCACACTCAGCGCAACCGTACGGTTTCTCGCCAGTGTGGGTGCGCCGGTGGTTGGCCAAGGTGGAGCTCCCGGAAAAGCGCTTGCCGCACTCCTGGCACTGGTACGGCTTCTCCCCGGTATGGGTCCTCTGGTGGCGAGTGAGGCAGGAGCTCCCAGTGAAGCGCTTGCCACACACGCCGCACTGGTACGGCGTGACGCCTGTGTGGCCGCGGCGGTGCAAGTTATAGTTGGAGCTCTGGGAGAAGGCCTTGCCGCACAGCTCACAGCGGTAGGGCCGCTCTCCAGTGTGGAAACGCCGGTGCTGGAGGAGGTTCGAGCTGGCCGTGAAGGCTTTGCCACAGTCCCCGCAGACATAGGGCCGCTCGCCGGTGTGCGTCCTCTGGTGCTTGGTGAGGGCGGAGCTTTGGTTGAAGCTGCGGCCACAGTCGTTGCAGCGGTACGGCTTCTCGCCTGTGTGGATGATCTGGTGCTTGGCCAGGTTGGAGCGGCGGCTAAAACTCTTACCGCACACGCCACAGGTGTTGGGGTGCGAGGAGGAGGAGGGCGACTGCAGGAACGGAGACACAGTTAAGAACAGCCCAGGCTGCATTCACAGCTTTAAAGCATTTCTGTAACGGGTTATTCAGGATGGTGTGCCTTACTTTTGCACCTTGTTTAACTCCCTCCCACTTCTAGGGACACAGGAAGCTGCCTTATACTGAGTCAGACCCTTGGTCCATCTAGCCTAGTATTGTTGACACTGACTGGCAGTGGCTCTCCAGGGTTTTAAGCATGACTTTTTCCTAGCCCTACCTGGAAATGCCAGGAATTGAACTTGGGACCTTCTGCCTGCAAATGTGTTCTACCACTGAGCTACAGCCCTTCCTTTTGTAGGGACACTCTTCATTCCCAGCCACAACAAGGAGCATAATGTTTGTTGAAGTCCTGTAAGGGTGATCCAGGGTTCTTGATTGCTCTTCTTTGTACAGAGCTGGTGATGTTTGGGGAACAGAAGCAACCTGGGAAGGGATATATGGGGCACTGCCCCAGAAACCTTCACATGAATAGTTCTACTTTAAAGAAGATTCTGTCCTCCTGCACCCTTCCTGCTTTAGAACTCCTCTCTCAAGAAGAGCAGGAACTAAAGTACATTAAAGGGGCAATCCTATGCATGTTTAGACAGAAAAAAAGTCCTACAATTCCCAGCATTCCCCAGCCAGCACTGCTGGCTGGGGAATGCTGGGAGTTGTAGGACTTTTTTTTCTGTCTAAACATGCATAGGACTGCACCCTAAGTACTGGTCAAAACCTGAGGCAAAAGTTTTACCTCACCTTTTTCTACTTAGTGGGCCCCTCATACTGTCACTGCCAGTAAATTGAGTTTAATGCATGTGGATGTGCTGGGGGCAAAATGCGGGATGGGACAAGCAGTGCCAGCTCCAGGTTGCTGAGGGCCCCTGGGAAAGACACCCATCAATGGGCCCCTCCCTCAGTGAGCCTATCTTCTCCTTGCCGTTGTCACCAGCTGCTCTTGCTCTTCATCCTCTCCCTCCTCACTGCTACCACTTGCTTGCTTGACAGCCAGAGAGCCAGTGAGCAAATAGGCAGGGGCATCTGCTGCTCCTCCTTCTCACTGCCACCCTTGTCTGGTCCAGAGAGAGAGGCAGGTGAACAAGCAGGTTGCAATGGTGAAGAAAAGGAGAAACTCCAGGGGGCTGTTGTCAGTGGGCCCCTGCAGGGCTGTGGCTCTTGGCAAGTGCCTGACCATGCCTATCCTTGACACTTGCCCTGGGGACAAGTCTAGAGAGGGTCTCTACAGATGCAGAGGACCCCTGAAGTTCACAGGAAAAACCTACTTTAAAAAAAGAAGAGACCAGCCCACCAAAAAACAAAACAGAACACCCAATCATCTCCCATCCTGATGGGAACCCAGGGCTATGCATTCATGCTGCCCCCAAACCTTGGCAACAAGGAGAGCAGAATGTACCTGCAAGCCCTCCCGTGCCAGAGTTGGGAGGTATGTTGGAAGTTTGCCACTTGCTTCCTTTCAGCCTGGGACCTGAAGGAGAAGGGGCAGCCACCGACACACTCTCTCCAAGCCCAGTTTATCCCCCACCCTCTGCCAAAGGGTGCAGGATAATAACTGGATGCATGTCGGCTTGCAAATGCAACCTGTCTGCACCGCATTGCCTTCAATGGGAAGTCCAAGGATTTGCAGAGTGCATCTTCCTGAAAGCACAGCACCTTGGCTGTACAGCTTTGCCACTCAGATGGGCCTGCAGTGTAGGCCTGTGGTTCCCAAAACAGGAAATGTTATGGATGTGAGTGGCCCTTTCTGTATGCAGAGCTCCTTAGCTGGATCAGCTGAGGAGGAGGAATCGTGAGCTGGGATGTGGTGGCAAAGGACGGGGGGGGGGGGGGGTGTCTCCTCTTTGTCCTGTCCCTCTTGTTCTTCTTTGAGGACAAGATGTAAACAACGGGAGACGCAAAATACACAAACTGTGAACTATGATACAAATTATTAGCCTTGGAATTGCCTTGAAAATGCATCAGTGGTTATAGTTTAATGGATAATGGTTGTCACTGTTTTAAATTTTGTATGTCTTAATTTGATTGTAAGTCACCATGAGTCTTTTTGTGTGTGAAAGGCAGCTAAGAAAGTTTTAGTGATGATGATGATGATGATACAAAAGGCTCTCATGTCTTAAAGCAGCCTTCCCCAACCTGGCTCCTTCCAGATATGTTGGACTACAACTCCCCTCATCCTCAAGCTGGTGGAGGATGATGGGAATTGTAGCCCAACACGTTTGGAGGGCACCGGGTTGGGGAAGGCTCCCTTAAAGAGCTGCATAGAAAGGAAAGACCCTCTAGATACAGCTTCTCCTAATGCAGCACCACAGTCCTATTTTCCCTCCATGCAGAGCCACCATCTGTCGTAAGCTACCTGGGGAACCTTACATTATGGGGCAGTGCACAAATGCCACAAACAAACAGCTAAATAATAAGCACAAGTACAATGAAAGATGTGGTGTTTGGGAATGTTGCCAGCTTTGTACAGATCTCCGTTTTAGTACTGCAAGGACCTGGAAAGTCCAATATGCCAGTCGCCGAGGCCTGACAGCAAAACAGGACCTAAAACAGGCCACAGGTTGAATCCAGAAGGCCAAGCAGTTGGCAAGACTCACAGAAAGGCTAACATCAGGATGCAGCCTGGGCAACCTGACAGGAGAAGCCCAGCATCACCGAGACAACACCATGGACCGGTCCCAACACCACCACCACCACCACCACCACCACCCATCTGCCACAAATCTCTCTCGGTTGCGCTTCTCCACTACTCACTGAATTCCCATCTATTGGGATGGTGACTTTTTGCACCTCGAATTCTTGAGCGTTCTGCTCCTCCAACTCCACCTTCATCTCTTCCTCAGGTGGTGAGTCCACAGAATCAAGCTGGAGTGGATTTGGTGGAAATGAGACAATTAAAAAATCACACAAGTAATAACCTCATACTCTGAAATCTGGTCCTTCTGCCTCCCCCGCCCCTGCCCTCAAATGTTCTGTCTTCCTGTCCTCCTCATCTCCACTCACTGGTTTCCCATCTGCAGAAACCCTCCGCACTTCCACCTCAAATTCCAGATCCTCTTCTTCGTCTTTCTCCTTCTTCACTCTCCTTCTGATTACCAGCTTTTCCTCACTGCTGTCCCCCATCACTGACAGCCCATCCCGGAAGGATGAAGAATCTGTCTGGAAAAGGAAAAAGGAGCGCAACAAGTGGTTAGCTTTTACACTGATCTTCTTCTCACTCCAGAGTTGAATTGTACTCAAACAGGTAGCACGCCCGCACGCATTATCACCCACAAGCCGAGTACAGCTCAGCAGTCATGAATCTAGCAACTAAGAATCTAGTGCCTGAATTTGCCTTTTTCCTCTTCCCTCCCAGTTGCTGTTGTTGTTCAGTCGTGTCCGACTCTTCGTGACCCCATGGACCATAGCATGCCTTTCCTTTTGTGTCATGTCTTTAGAGTGTAAACCTACAGGAAGGGCCTGTCTTATTTTTTATCTTCGTAAGCCACTCTGGGAGCCTTTTTGGCTGAAGGGTGGGATAAAAACGCTATAAATAACAAATAATAATAAAATATGTACTGTGGCCTACCAGTTCCTGGACAGTCCTACTTTTTTTGCTGTGCCAGGAAGGCACGACACGCCATCATGCATGTGGGTCAGAAGTTGTGTATGCCAAGCCCAAGGAGGTATGAAAACTTGCCAGGGGAGACACAGCTTCTTTTGTGTCTCCTCACAGGATTTTTCCTTAATTGACCCTCATAGCCATTTTTAAACTAGCAAAATAACCACAGAAGCTAACTTTCCCCAAAGGAACTCAACCTATTGAAGAATATTGAAAATATTTAGCATATATGTAGCTTTGCACTCAGTGTACAAAGCAGGGGGTCAAACCATTACATTGGGGTGCGTGTGCATGTGTTCGATTCCAGTTCAGGTTTGGCCGCAACTGAAGTTCTGGTTTGTTTCCGATTCAGGCCAGTAGAGGTTCAGTAACCAGTTTGGCACGCATAACAACCAGTCCAGTTCTGGTTCGCATAATTTTTTTAAATAGAAGGCACACTATTTATTATGATCATTTACACCGTGGGGTGGAGTAAGCTCATAAGTCTAAAACCGTTGCAGCTAAGTGTCAGCAATTACTATGAAGCATGCATGAAATAAAAAAAATTAAATTCAAACTGTTTAACAAATCAAATATATTCCTACTTCATTTGACATTTACATGAATGTTCTTGTTGTACTGTACCTGTAAAGACCTTAGGAGAAAACACCAAATATGTCACATATTGCCTGTCCTGTATCGTTGCATTACCGCACGAAGAAGCTGCAAGCATGCTCATCCCTTCCATGTTTTAACCTCTATGTTGACCAAGCCCCTGTCACAGCAAGGAACCAGGCCTCCAGTCCAATCCCAGCCTAATGGTTCCCAGACCCAGCCCTTGAAGAGGACAAGGCAGTGGAGGCTGGTGGCTCCGATGTCAGTGGGGCGGTGAATCCTTTCCAGGTTTCAGTCAGAACCAGCCAGATCTCTAAAGGAGCTATCCAAAGTGCTCTGCAACTTGGATAGCTCCTTTAGAGTTCTGACTGAAGCCTGGAGTAGAGCCACCGCCCCACTGACATAGGAGCCACCAGGCTCCACTGGGGCAGGACCACTGAAGACCGTACCAACCCAACATACATGAATCCTCCCAGATATTGGTTTTCTTTTATATGCTTGTTCTGATTCTGGTGGAGCCAATGCGTGTCCTGCATAAAGTGTTTTATGGTTTGATTGAACCCTTATTCTGAACGATTAACCTGTTCCCCTGCTCCACCCCCTGCCCCCGGTTCGCTTCTGGTTTAGATTCAGCAGAGACTTTTGGGGCGCAATCCTATCCAGATGCCCATCAGTCTCTGAACTTGGAGGCTGACAGGCATCCTATGCAGAGTGGGATGACCGCAAAGGCGATCTTCACCTCTGTGCTCCTCCCGCTCTGCAGTTTGGCTAGATGGGAGTTTTTGCCCATCTAGCTGAGGCACTGGGGAGGGGGAGGGAAGGAGGAGGGGGAGGCCGAAGGATTCCTCATGAGCTGGTCTCCCCATTTCCCTCCCCTCCCCGCCCACGGGAACACCCCTCTACCTTCCCTCCAAGGTCAGATTTGCAACCTCAGGGGCAGCCAGCATGGTTCTCTCCATGCTAGCTGCAAGGGGGAGGGGGTGAGGAGCTCAGACTCCGGGGTCTGAGGTCGGAGTGCTGTCTCCAACCTCGGATCCAGGAATCTGAACTATCTTATGGCGCCCTGGATGCTGTCTAAGAGTCATAAGACTGCTCTCTTAGATAACATTTCAGGAAAAAAAAAAAGATTTGTTCCAGTTTTTGGTTCCCATTTGGCTTGACTCCCTGGTGCAAAATGTGTAGAATTTTTGTTTAGGTCACTGTCAGTGGTGCAGTGGTAAATTTTGGAATGCAGGTGTTCATCATAACAACCCCTAAAGCTATGCCCCAAGGAGAGTCCAAAATGCAGGTAGTTGTGTTGATCCTTATCTACACACACACACACACACACACACTTTGTATTACAACAGGGATAACTCACAACAATGTGGCTGAGAAAATCCATCCGGGGCCTCCAGCTACTGTGAGTTTTGCAGCTACGTTCAGAGGGAACAGGGAAGCCTGAGAGGCACAGCAGGTGACATCATTGTCCCTGCTACTAAAAAATGTCCTGGCATTTCGACCCTGTGAGCCCTGCCTCCATTACAACACTGGTCACTGTGCTTCCAGAATGGCAATTTTCCCCACATATTCTACAACAACTACTCAAAACACCACCACCACCACGTGAGGTCACGCAATCTACACTGTCTCTTAACAAAACACGACTTGTTGTTCCTTTTCAGTTCTCTAATGTTAGTTTCTTATTACAAAAGAACAAAATTAAGTAGTAAGATTTTGCCTTTAGGAGTCAAAGCACAGCACTCATACAGATTAGATCTTTTCCCCACAAAAATTATTTTCCTAAGAAAGAATGACGATATCAACTAACCAGAAAAATTCCTGACCTGAGGAAATGCACAAATTCTTGCATTTAACAGCTGCTCTGATCTGCAGAAATCAGTAGGCAAAGCTTTTTCATAGCCCAGAGGCAAAAGTTGTAAGAACATAAAAACATAAAACATAAAAACGGAAGAAGAGCCCTGCTGGATCAGACCATGGGTCCATCTAGTCCAGCATTCTGTTCACACAGTGGCCAACCAGCTGTTGACCAGGAAACCCACAAACAGGACATGAGTGCAACTGCACCCTCCCACCCATGTTCCCCAGCAACCGGTGTACAGAGGCATACTGCCTCTTATACTGGAGGTAGTACATAGCTATCAGGACTAGTAGCCATGTTAGCCTTCTCCAGGAATTTGTCCAATCCCCTTTTAAAGCTATCCAAATTGGTGGCCATCACTACCTATTGTGGAAGTGAATTTCATAGTTTAACTCTGCACTGTGTGAAGAAGTCCTTCCTTTTATCTGTCCTGAATCTCCCTCCAATTAGCTTCATGGGATGACCCCAGGTTCTAGTATTAGAAAGGGGAAAAATGGCTCCCTATACACTTTCGCCACACCATGCCTAATTTTGTAAACCTTTATCATGTCTCCTGTTACCGTTTTTCTAAGCTAAACAATCCCAGCTGTTGTAACCTTTTCTCATAATAGACTCCAGTCCCATTAACCATGTTAGTTGCCCTTTTCTACACTTTTTCCAACTCTACAATGTCATTTTTTTAGGAGCAGTGATCAGAATTGTACACAATATTCTAAGTGTGGTTGCACCACAGATTTGTATAAGGGCAGTATGATCTTGGCAGTTTTATTCTCAATTCCTCTCCTAATTATGCCTAACATGGAATTTGCCTTTTTCACAGCAGCTGCATACTGGGTCAACATTTTCATCGAGCTGTCCACCACAACCCCACGATCTCTTTCTTGGTCAGTCATTTGCTCATTGCTCTTGAACATGCTGCTTTTCAAAAGGCACAGCTCCACGGCTGGTTGAACAGCTGTCAACCCTAATGAGGAAGGTTTAAGTTTTGACCCGTAAAAGCAGCCTAAAAATAATTTTAATTAAATAACATAAAATAAATATGTAGGGAAGGAGTGCATATGTAAACAGGAGCCCTTTCTACAGCATTCCTTCTTCAGGTGTGGAGATGTAGCTCTCTAAGACACAATCACTGGGTTGCTTTCATTACTCAAAGTTTTGTCACCTACTGGGACCTTGGATATCTTCATCTCAAACAGAGGACCCTCTTCTTCCTCCTACTCTCCTTTTGCTCCCTTCTCTGCTTTGCCTAATGTGTCAAACAGTTTTTGTTTCTTTGGAGAAGGGGATAGAGGTTGAAAGGAGAGACAGAGCTAGGGGGAGGACTTGACAAAGGTGAGCAGAATTAAGCACCAACCAACCCCGTGAAATCCACACAGGATACTTCAGAACACATGAGAAGCCAGCACGGTGTAGTGGTTAGAGCACTGGACTAGGATTAGGGAAGATCCAGGCTCAGTTTCCCACTCAGCCACGAAACTCACTACATGCTGTTGGGCCAGCCACTCACCCACACACACAATCTGACCTACCTCAGACGGATGCTGTGAGGATAAAAGGAGGGGGGAGAGAATCATGTACATGGTTCAGCTATTGGGCAGTATAGAAATGTTATAAATAAATGTACAGCCCCCTGATCTCCTTGAAGGAAAAATGGGAAACAAAGGAATAATCCCACTGCACCCCAAACTAAGAAATCTTTATTCTCAATCCTGATCCACAATCCTGATCCGCTCCTATAGAATCTAGGGATCCTATCTGCTCTTTCTCTCCTGTTCTAACCTATTCCTTCAAATCTGTGTGCCCTTTGCTCTTTTATAGGGCCGTTTCCACTCCAAAATGGACTGTGCGTTTAGTATTCAAAGAGGGGATAGCAATCCAGTTACACCCAAGCCAGGTATGCAAATCCCAAGCCTTCCTTCTCTTTTCCTCCCCCGGCCCCCCTGCCCCACCCTTCCAAAAGGAAACGCTTCTTAAGTCTGTCCCCGGAGATCTCTGGCATGTGCACCTTGGTGTCCTGTGCTCCCCCTTCCACTCCCTTCTTTGCTCTGGGCCGCAGCCTTTTCCTCCGTATCCCCACGGACTGCCAGAGTATTCCTTCACTCTTTACCAACGGTCCATCCACATCCAGCTTCTGAGAATACAGAGTGGGAAACAAACAAACAAAATCAGTGAAAGAATCAGGCTCAAGGTGACATTAGATCCCCAAACATTTTAAGCACTTCCCATTGGTCCTACTCAGATCTTCCACAGTGCTGTTCACCAAGGTTCCTGAGACTACTTTAGCCTTCCCCAACTTGGTGCCTTCCAGAGATGTTGGATTACAACTCCTCGCACCCCCTTACGGCTGGTGATGATGAGAGCTGTAGTCCAACACATCTAGTGGATGCCAGGTTGCAGAGGGCTACATTTGTACCGGTGCAAGCAGAAACAGATGCAATGTTCTGGGCTGCTTTCTGCAAAGGAGCCTCTCTCAAACTCAGAGGCATATGGTGGTGGTGGTGGTGGTGGTGTTGCTCAGGGTTAATGGCTCTCTGGTACTCACCTCAGCCTCGTCTTTAACCACAGTTGGTGTGTCAGACATGGGGATCTCCTCTAGCTTCTCTTCTTCCATGCTCTCGTTGTTGTCATCCATCACAAATTTAAAGGCAGAAATGGGCAGCTTTTGAGGGGAGAAACAAAGTTAAAAGCAACCGAGGCTCTCCACTCTAGCATAATTACTTAGAAGCAAGTCCTTTGTTATCTGTAGCCCACCAAGCCCCCAACAAATCAGAGTGGCATTTTTTTCACCTCCCAACAATCCAGTGAGGTAGGCCAGGCGACAATGACTTGTACAAGGCCATCCGGCCAGGTAGCTTCATACGGGGGTGGGGGGTGGGATTTGGATCTCCACTTTCCTACATCCCTCCGCACCACCCTAGCACTTCCATTGGACAGGACTGAGTCCACCTGGGTTAGGATACAGGCAACGGGGAGACACTCAAACCAGCCAGGAAATCCGGGCCCTCATCCCAGAGGTGAGTGTACCTTCACACGGAGGGGCCGGCTTAGGAACCTGCAGAAGCAATGATGGAAATGCACTCTGCACATGCTCAGAGGCAAGCACCTAAGAGTTTGTACGCGGTTCCTAGAGCCAGCCGTGCGTGGCTCAAAAATAAGCAAACCCCCCCCCCCCTTTTGTCCGCCGGCGCGTGTGTTAATAACAGCCGCCCGTTAGTTTCGCCCAACCCCGGGGCAATGGGTGGCCGGCTGAGGGGAGCCGAGGGCGGCGGGGGGGGCGGTGTTGGGCCACGCAGCCCCCGCTCCTCCCGTCAGAGCAACAGCTGCTCCTGCGACCCACGTGGAGGCTCCCCCCCGCGACCCACTCCTCCGCGTAGGGAGAGCCGGGGCGCCGGGGCGAGCAGCAACTCCGGGGAGGAAGTTGGGAGCGAGGGAGTGACCGCTTCCTGCGACCCGGGCGGGCTCCCCGCTCACCCGGGCCTCCGGGGGCGAGGCGCGACGAGCGGCAGGGCGGGCCGCGGGGCGCGGGCGGGGCAGCTCGGCGGGGCCCCGAGGCCCGCCGCCCTCCGGCAAGCGCCCGAGGCGCGCGCGACCCGCTCCCAGCGCGCGCCCGCGCCTCCGCGGCCGAAGCGGCGACCCTCGCTCGGAGGCGGCGGCGGCGGCGGCGGGGGAGCGCCGCGGGGAGGGGAATCGTATCGGGAGGGGGGACGACAGAGGGAGGGCGCGCCGCATAGATTGGCTCCCGTCGCCCCCCCCGTCCCTACCATTGGTGGAGAGGCTGGCTGGAGAGAGAGCGGCAGCCGCTGCAGCGGCGCATGTGCCTGGCAGGCCCGAAGCAGGGGCTGGACTCGGGAGTCCGGCTCCCCCCGCTCTCCTCCCTCCCCCCCGCCGCCCCGCAAAACCCAGATGCGCCCACTCCCGGTGAAGCAGAACTTTGGTCAGAGCCAGCCCCGGCGGAACCTCTGCCTACGCTGCCAGGGGGAGCCAGCTCTTCTAAGAGAGGACGGGCATGATTCAGGGCGCCTCTGAGCATGTGCAGAGAGCGAGCGCTTTTGTGGCGCCGTGGAATGGCAGTCGCTTCTTTAAATTGCCCAAGCAGCTCTGGAGCTTCCACCGTTCGCATGGGATATAATCAGCCTTCCGCAGCCCAGTGCCCTCTAGGTGTGTTGGACTACAACTCCCAGCATGGGTGGCTGGGAGATGCTGGGAGCTGTAGTCCAGCATGCCTGGAGGCTGGGAAGGCTGAATTATATAGCGTTGAGCCTAAGGAGGGCAGGCCTCAGGCTTGCAAGATCCATTTTGCTTTTTTCTTTCTAGAACCCCAGGATCCACCAGCTGGAGCTGGAAGTAAGATGGTGGCTCAAGGGTGAAGCCAGTCGTCTACTGCACCCCATGACCCACAGACACAGACTAGGGATATTATTAGCCTACTGTAGACCTAAAATGGCTAAGGCTAAACCATTGGCAGTTGGAAACTTGCTGACCATGCAGAGATCTGCCAGTAGATTCCAAATGGATCTACCTTCTGCCCGCTCCTACCCAAAAGAGAAATTTTCCTTTTCTTTGCAAGAAAAGAAAAAAAAATAGTATATTGTATTTACAACATTTAAATCCCACATTTCCTTCAAGGAGCTCAAAGCTGCATACAAAGTTCTCCCTACCGTGGCACCTGTTTTATTCTCACAACAACCTTGTGAGGTAGGTTAGGCAGAGTGGCTGGTCCAAGGTCACCCAGTGAGCTTCATGGCTGAGTGAGTTGAACCTGGGTCTCCAAAGTCCTAGTCAAACACTAACCACTATATCGCACTGACTCTTACTAAATAATTTTTAGAAGCTAAATAATTTTCTTTTTAAAATAACCTGGGTTTCCAGGTCATGGGATGTAGCTTCTCCAAGCAGGGTAAAATTCCTGGAATCACACACTGAAATGTATGAAGTGAAAATAAACACACAACTTCAGAATGCAGCCCTCCACCGGGCCTGCTAGGCAGCTATTAACAGCACAGAGTCTGTCTGTCAGGAAAGAGAGGTGGTGGCTTTGGGTCACAACAACAAATAGAATGTCGGATTCCATCAGGAGCCTTTCCCCTTTTCAGAACGGCGTCCACCTTTAATTCCCATTTGCTTGCTGGGATCCACTTTTCATTTTTCTGTGTTGGATGACTGCCTTTCTCCTCTCTCTTCCCTTCTACATCTCTTCACTCCTCTCGTTCTGCTTTCCACTTAAAAAAAAATCAAGATAAACAACAACAAATGATGGTTGTACCCCTGCTGCATCCCATCGTAAGCTGCCCTGCCACCCAGTTTTGGGTCCTGCCATCCCAGCATTTGAAAACTAATGAATCAGATGAACAATTCCCCTGCCCAAAACTTCTGATACTGGGGCTTAATTGTGAGGGGGGGTGTCAGAGAGAAGTATCCCTCTGACCATGCACAGATTGCCTTTATTCAGCTCTGAGGAACCTCTGCTAACTTCCAGGGAGATGTGCTTGTGGGGAGGCTTGTCTGGTCTCTTCAAAAATGCATGCTCTCTGGCTCCATGAACTAGAACAGCCTCCAGAAGAGTTGGACCACAACTCTCATAATTCCCAGTCAGCACTGGGCTTTAAACTCATCCTTGGGCTCCATCTCGTTCCTCTCACTTAGTAGAGATACTAATGATAAGCAGCTAAACCTGATGGGCCAACTATGCCAAATTATTTCCATATGAAAATACCCTAGATACAGGTGGGATATGGTCCCTGCTCTTTCCAGATGTGTTGGACTACAGCTCCCATCAACACCAGCCAGTATGGGGTGATGGGAGTTGTAATTCAACACATCTGGAGGGTTCCAGGCTGGGGAAAGTTAAAGCTTTATCCCTTAAGAGGTTTGGGAAGGAAGTGGGGATGTTTGCTTACCTTTTACTATCCAGCTCAATGATATTTCCAGCATCATTTAGAGGAGGGGGAAAGGGTAGGAGAGAACAGCTTCATTGGAGTTAACTCCTTTCCTGTCAGAGGCTCCTATGTCTTTAAGAGCTGGACGACTGGGAGAAATTGTGCGCATTTTTCCCTATCACAGGACTGAAGCGATGGGTCAAACTGCACCTCTTGAATTTATTCTTGCTCTTAAAAGACACAAGAGCAACTGCCTGGAGAGATGGCAACCCCACCCTGTCCTGCAGAATCTAGAACTCTCAAGAGAGAGGATGCAGGAATGGCTCGACCATCCGAGACATGGAATCTTTTATCATCAATATCTTCATTTTTATTCCACCTTTTTCCAAGGAACACAAAGTGGCATACACAGTTCTTCTCACGCATCCATGTTACCCTCACAACAACCCTGTGAGGTAGTTAGGCTGAGAGGAAGCCCAAGGCTACCCAGTGAGCACCATGCTTGAATGGGGATTTGAAGCTGGGTCTCCTCAGACCTAGTCAGACACCCTAGCTGCTACATCATACATTCCTATACAAATTTATATTTTTTTTCTTGTAGCCAAGGGTGAGCTCTGTTAGTTCAAATAGCTTGTGGGGCTGAGCCAATTACATCCTGCATCCAACCCTCAATACAGTTCAGGCTGTCATATGTCCAACAGAGACAGAAGCAGAAATGCAGCCAGGTATCATTTGATTAGGTTAATTTAAAAGTATCCAAGGTGAAAATTATGTGGGGTATTTTGTTGAAGTTGTTGATTTAGCATTGTTCATTGCCAAGTATTGAATTAAGAATGCAATCCTATACATGTCTATTCAGAAGTAAGTTCCATTGAGTTCAATGGGACTTACTTCGAGGTTAGTGAGTATAGGATTACCGCCTAAAGGTGCAATCCTATGCATGTTCAGATAAAAAAAAGGCCCATAATTCCCAATATGCCCCAGCCAGCATGGCTGGCTGGGACATGCTGGGAGTTGTGGGCCTTTTTCTGTCTAAACATGCATAGGATTGCACCCTAAATGAAGCTAAAAAATCATCTAGGTTAGTGAAATGGTTTAAAGGGGGTCAGGGAATAAGAGGGGAAAGCATCCACCCTAAGACTAGATAACCTTCTATGGTGCCTTTCAACCCCTTGGTTTTATTAAAGATCAAAACACATCTAAGCACTTTTATCATTCACAAATATGTAGTGATCAATTGAGGCAACATGGTGGCTCAGGCCTGCATTTAAGCCATATCCTTCTGGCCTGAAACTTCAGCCCCTCAATCCAAAATATATGTAGAACAGACTGTGGTTACTCAGCAGCAAAAAAAGTACTCTGCACAGGCACCTATATTTCGAGGATCATGAAATAACTAGGTTTATCTTTTGCTAAAAGAAATTCGAAGATAAAATTAGCAAGGCATCAGTGGTGAAATTCTGCCCAGGTACAGTGGTGCAAATTCATTATAAGGAAAAGGAAATGTTTCTTAAAAAGGCTGAAATAGTTGGAGGAGGGGAGGGGGAACAATGGCCAGGAAGAGGCATAATGCAAGATGTCTGTCCAGCCTTTGTAAAGCAAAACTTTGTACAACTCTAATGACAAAAAACCAAAACAGGAAGTGGAGCACAAACCGTGCCTCAGAGCTGAGTGTAGTAAAACAGTGCCACTTCCTTGCACAATTTTTTGAAGCAGACTGCACAAAACATGGTCAGGCTGCGCACGCTCTTCATATTTTTTAAGGATGCAGTGAAATATGCATTACGCAATCATAACCACATGGGGAGGAAAGAAAAAGACCACCTTGTGAGGGCATTTCCTTGCTTTTCACAAAAACAACCAAGGGCGCAATCCTATGCAACTTTTCTGTCTAAAATGCATTCCCCAGCCAGCCTGGGAGTTGTAGGACTTTTTTCTGTCTAAACATGCATAGGATTGCACCCAAAAGAAAAGTAAGGATGTTTTCTGACACACCGTAATCCTATGCACGCTGATCTGGGGAGTAAGTCCCATTGAACACAGTGGGAATTACCTCTGAGTAAACACAACTAGGATTGGGTTGCACAGAACTGTCTGTGATGTGGAAAGCAGTCTCCACCACCTCACCCTAATCTTGAGTTAAAGAGAAAATGATCATTTCTTCAGTATACGTTTAATGAAAATGTAATGGACAAGTGCATTCATTCCTCCTCACGCCATAATAATATTCTTCATAGATGCATTTGGCTTAGGATTTCTGCAGCAAGAATACTTTTATTTTAAAATAACAGCAGCCAGCAGCCCCCCACTCATCAAAAATAAATCCCCAGCCCACTTCCTTCCCCATTTTGGATCCTCTCACAAAGAGGGGATTTAATTTTTTCCTTCCCTATCCCCATCCTTTGGATTCATGTCAGGCTTTCCCCACCGCCAAGTGGATTCTCTGTTGCCGAGCGAGTCCCACACCCCAGTTCAACGTTTCACTGCCACTACCCAGGAAGCGCCGGGGAGGCTTCTTGGCCTGGTGAATGGTCTCGTGCTGGTTCCGGTTGGAGTTCTGGCTGAAGCCCTTCCCGCACAGCCGGCACTTGTAGGGCCTCTCGCCTGTGTGGATGCGCTGGTGCTCGATGAGGACGGAGCTGCGAGTAAAACTCTTGCCACAGCTCCCGCATGTGTAGGGCTTCTCTCCCGTGTGGGTGATGTGGTGCCGGATGAAATCCGTGCTCCGCGCAAAGCACTTCCCACACTCCGGGCACCGGTAGGGCTTCTCGACCAGGTGGCTTCGCTGACGCTTCATCACTACCTTGGAATTCCAGGAAGGGCTTTGGCCGGGAGGTCGAGCACCTCCTCCAGATCCCAAACCCTCTTTGGTTCTCCTCAAGCTTTGAGGCCCACACTGCCGGTCCTCTGTTCTTTGCCGATTCAGCCCCCAATGTGCTGGGTTGCCTGTCTTCTCCTTGCCATGAGTCCTCTCATGCTGGTTACGGTTAGAGCTCTGGCTAAACCCTTGCCCGCAATGGCTGCATTTGTAGGGCTTCTCACCAGTGTGGATTCTCTGGTGTTCGAGGAGGATCGAACTCCGGCTGAAGCTCTTCCCACAGTCCAGACACAGATAGGGCCTCTCCCCAGTGTGGGTCCGCTGGTGCCTCAGGAGATCGGTGCTCCGGCGGTAATTTTTCCCGCAGTCGGAGCATTTGTAAGATTTTGGTTTGCTGCATGGTGACTCTGCAGGGTCCTTGAACTCTCCTTTAGAGAAGGCCAGCTGTTCTTTCACAGGGCTTCCTTGCAGGAGCCCTTTATTTCCACCCCTGCTGGGGCTGCTGGAGGATGTCCCGCTCAGTTCTGCACTGTTGTCCTGCTGATTTCCTGCTTTGTTCTTGCTTTCGGCTGAGAGAGACAGTACCCAGGCAGGATTTGCTCCATCTGCTGTAGACAGAAAAGAGGTTTGATCACTAGACTAAACCCTCATTTTTAGAACAGAACCCAAGCTCTTTCCCTCCCCTCCGCCATCCACCCACATACAGTGGCTGTGGGAGTTGCAACTCCAAACGTTTTGCACCCCCTTCCCCTGGTGTGCAGACTGTTTTGCTGGCTCCCAGGCAGTGTGAGATTCCATTCACAATGCCCAAGACGAGGAATCTCTCTGGGACAGTTGTCACGCGGGACTACAGCACCCACCATGGGGTGATGGGAGTTGCAGTTGGCTGGGGTGATGGGAGATGTAGTGATGGGAGTTGTACTCTTGGGAATCAAGAAGGCCTGGGAAGACAGAATGAAATGTGCTGTGAGAAACAAAACATCCCCTGGTTTAAACCGGCGAGGTTGCATTCACAGGAACAGAGATGTGTGTCTATTCAGAAATGGTAAGGATTCCCTGCCGGCTTACATGGCAGCCTTACTTCGACATCGTTCTCTCCCTTTTCGTCTCTTTCAAGGCTACAATCCTATGCATACATACCTGCGAGTAAGCCCTGTTGACCTCAAGGGGGCTTACTTCTACGTAGACATGCATAGGATTGTGCTGTTACACATTTGCACACACATACACTTCTGCATAAGCCCATTTCCCTCCGTCTCCCAGAAGGAGTAAACGACGAGAGCTCATCCCCAGATCTCTCAGGGTCCAGACTTCGGAATCGGCGCAGGAGACAGATTCTGGGATAGGTCCCTGGATCCAGTTCGCCCGGTTTACGAGGATGCCCCCCTTCCCACGCACTCACCCGGTGTCAGCACCAGGGGCCTTCCAGCAGGGACGGCCAGCGGCAGGAGGAGGTACACCGAGCCCTCGGCCGGGCCCCCGAACCCCGGAGTGGGGCAGGCGGCAGGAGCAGCCGAGGGACCGCCTGCAGCCATCGCGAGGCAGGGGGCGAAGGCGGCACAAGGCGGCGAGGCGCTGCCTGCGCTTGCAACGGAGCGTCCCATCCAGCAGACGCGACGCAAGGAGCGGCGGGAAAGAGAGGACTGGCGCTGCGCAGCATCCTGGGAGATGTAGGCAAAGGGGCGAGTTGAAAACGGTGGAGGCTGATGGCTCCGATTTCGGTGGGGCCTTGAGTCCTTCCTGGGTTTCAATCAGAACCAGCCAGACCTCTAGGGATCTATCCAAGGTGCTGAACCCTATCTCCAAAACAGGTTCAGTACCTTGGAAAGCTCCTTTAGAGGTTTGGCTGGTTCTGACCGAAACCCACCGAAATCGGAGCCACCAGCCTCCACCGGTTTAAAAACAATAAAATAACCACCACAACAGCTCGAGTGGAGAGAAAAGGGAAGGGAGACAGAGGGGGAGCGGGCAAAGGGAAAGAAAACCCATGAATTCTAGAAGAGCAGGGAATGAGCGAATGCCAGAGATGACAGAGAGGGGACGAGGAGCGGAGGCAGCGCTTGGCAGTGTAGAAAAGGGTATTCATCACAGCCTTCCCCAACCTGGTTGCCCTCCCGATGAGTTGCACTACAAATCCCAGGGGGATTATGGGAGTTGTAGTCTAACACATCTGTAGTCTAACACCAGGTTGGGGAAGGATGATCTAGGGAAAGAAAAATAGATGTTTTGGGGCACCCTTCATTCAGGCAAGGCCATGTCCGAGAGAAAGAAAGGAGAGGGCAGCTCGTGTTTGACCCAATTCCTCTGTCAGAAGGAAAAATGACTCACCTGGCGTCCAGGAAGCAAGGCAAACTAAGTACTACTGACAAGATCTTGAACACTTGACACTTCATCATCACCATCTTATTATTATTATTATTACAAAATCTAATAAATTAAAGGTGCAATCCTACGCATTTTTCTGTCTAAGCCTGTGCAGGATTGCACTCTAAATCCCTTTACTATGCTGGCTGGGAAATGCTGGGAATTGTTGAACATTTTTTCTGTCTAAACAGGATTGTGCCCCCCCCCCTTTTTTTTTGCTGTTGTGCATTACCTTACAATTACCTTTTGCATTACCTTACATTCTTCACACAGACTTTCCCTGAAGTGTGACCCAGCCAGCTATGTTCATAGAATCACAGAATAGAATCATAGAACAGTAGGGTTGGAAGGGGCCTACAAGGCCATCGAGTCCAACCCCCTGCTCAATGCAGGAATCCAAGTCAGAGCATCCCTGACAGATGGCTGTCCAGCCTCGTCTCAATGTTCTGTAGCACACATTGAGTAGAGTATAGAGTGTTTTTGTTTTGTTTTTACTACTGATTAGCATATATTTATTATTGTGTAGTTTTATATGTTTTATTATTGTTTTTGATATAATGACATTGAATAGTATCCAATATTAGTCCTATGTAGAACAGACCCACTAAAATGAATGGGTCTACTCTACAAAGGAGTAAGATTGAATACTACCCATTTTATGGTCACCACTTTGATACCTCTGTAGGAAGTGGTATATAAATCTGGGTAATAAATAAACCTTAAAACACATGTTGACTTTTGTGGGGGACAAATTTCTTCAGAGATTTTGGAATATGGTAATTTTTCTGTGGATTTTCACCAAACTTCAGAAAATGGGAAGGAGAAAGTGAGGGTGAGCTTGACAGTGCAAACCTATGCATCTCTATTCTGAAGTAGGCCCTGCTGAATTCAATGGGACTTACTCCCAGGTAAGTGTTATAAGACTGCAGCCTCAGAGGCTGAACCTAGGAGAAGAGTTTAGATTATCCAAATACAGGGCTATCCCCACCCCCTACTCCCCATGAAGAATGTTAAAACATAGTTTTTCATTTAAAATCTGCTTTGGAGTTAGATTTTAACTCCAACAGAGATGCATCTCCTTTAAAAATAGTAACTATGAGAAGGAACCAAGGTTAGTAGTCTATTTCATCACGCTCAATGGGATTGTGGAAACCCTGTCCCTTTAAATCCGCAGTTTTGGGTCCTCCACTCAAATGGCGGCATCGTAAACGGCGCCATCTAGTATCTGCCCTTATCCAAAATGGTTACCGCCCCCTACGTTTTCCTCCTGATTTTCAACTCTCTCTCCCTCTCGCTCTCTCTGCCCTTGTCCAAGATGGCGCACCTATCAACTTCAGAGGCCCGTATACCCTTACCCAAAAAGGCGGACAACAATGCTTTTCTTGAAACGCAACTAGTGTACGATCAGCCCCACTTTTTTTTTTTTTTTTTGCCCTAAGCAATGATGGCGATACTTTAGCCGCCCAACCCCGTTAAAGAAGGCGCATGTGTATTGGCTGCGGTCGAAAATAAGGCGTACTGCTATTGGGTGAGCTGGATCTCAAGGAGGATCGGGTAGTGTCGAGAGGCTGGTAGGAGAAGGGCAGTGGGAGGAGGAAGAAGCAGAAGCGGAGGAGGAGGGAGAGCTGGTGAGTTGGAGGGAGGGGGGCACAGGCGGGCACGATCCTGGGTGTGTGTTATTTTTAAATTTAGTGCTCTTTCGTTGTTTGTTGCTTGTTATGAGTTTGTTTACTTCTCTGTAAAGAAGAAGCCGAGGGAAGTGAGGGGTGGAGGGGAGAGCCCAGGGCTGAGGTGGGGGCTGGAGGGGAGGGTACCCCGGTGGGTGGGGGCATCGCGAAGGACGGGCCCGGCGTATTGTGGGGCTGGGGCGAAGCAGTGGGATTTGCTGTACAGAGCCTTCTAGCGGGGAAGTATGGCGGGGGGTGATGGAGAGAGAGAGATGGGGAGGGGCCATCTAGGGGAGGGGGAGGGGAAGGGTGGGAAGCTCTTTGCGGGGGAGGACTTGTGGGGCGGGGTCGAACGGGTTGGGGGGAATGCAGAAGACTCCTCCATGGGTGAGGATATGCTTGGGGGTGTTGGAAAAGGGGGCCTGGAGGTTGCCCACAAAATGGGAGCGAGGGTGCAGAGGCTTTGGGGGGCCCGGGGTGGTGGTGCAGGGTTCGGAGAGGGCGCTTGAGTAGGGAGCCAGGGCCGGGTCAGGGTGGGCGTCTTCAAGTGCCACCCCTGTCAGCCTGTGGGCCCCCCTCGCACCGCTGCTCCTTGCTGTGGCTGCCTGTTCACTCACCTGCCCTCCTCTCCAAGCGAGCGAATCGCGAGAGGAGCCAGGAGAAGGAGCAAGAGCCTCTCCTCGCCTGGCCCGCTTCCCTGGGCAGCTGGGTGGATCTGGCCCAAAGCGGCCTTCCCCAGCCGGGTGCGCTCCAGATGTTGTGGACTACACCCGGGTGTAGTCTGAGCTCTGGCCATGCTGGCTGGGGGTGATGGCAGTTGAAGTCCACAACTCTTGGAGGGCACCGGGCTGGGGCAAGGCAGACGAGCAGGCAACAACAGCGAGGGGACTTTAGGTCCTCTTGCGTGAGGGCTTCCCAAATCCTGCAGCTCACACTGTGGGGAAGATGTATGTATATACAGAGGGGAGCAATATCTCAGGAGATAAAGAGGGAGGGAGTGGGGAAAATCAGTGGGAGCACGTGATTGGGGTGGATCTGGGGGTTGAGGTCAGGCGGTGACATCCAAGGGAAAGAGAGGGGTGGAGTGGGGGTTAGGTGTGCTCCTGTGCCAGCCTTCCCCAAGCTGGTGCCCTCCAGATGGTTTGGACTACAATTCCATTCAGCACCAGTCAACATGAACAATGGGCAGGGATGACAGGAGTTGTCGTCTAAAACATCTGGAAGGCACCAGGCTGCAGAAGCTTTCCCTAGTCTGTGAAACATGATTGGGTAGGAAGAAGGGATGGGAGGCCAATTCTAGATGAGCTATGTTTTTCCTCCACCTTTCCTCTAGAATAGCCTTCCTCAAACGGTTGTCCTCCAGATGTTTTTGACTTCAAATCCCATTAGCCCCAGCCAGCATGGCCAGTGGTCAGGAGTGCTGGGAGTTATAGCCCAAACCATGAGGGCACCAGCTTGAGAGAAGCTGCTCCAGAATCCTTTCCATTTGTAGGGAATGGTGTCATAGCACTATTCTACACAGCATCATACTGGGACTGAAAGCAGATTCTGGGATACGTCCTTGGGTTCCTGGCTTATGATTACCCCCCTCCTGCTGCTGCCTCCACAAGACCAAATGCTCACCTGGTTTAAAGCAGGAATGGCAAAGAGCAGGAGTAGTAGGTATGATGAGTCCTCCACCGGCCCTCCAAGCAACAGATCAGCAGCAGAGGTAGAAGGACCCTCTCCTTCCATAGCAAGGGCACAATGGGAAATACTTCCATAATAAAATTGCAAGACATGGAGGGGGCACAGTTCAAAGCTGGAGAGTGAGATTGTAAAGACTGGAGTGGGGAAGTATTTGGATGGGAGTGATTGAGGTGCCTTCAATGAGAAGGGAGTAGTTCTTCCCCTTTCAAGCTGTGTAGTTTGAGTGGCTACAGAACAGCCTTCCCCAATATGGCACCCTCCAGATGTGTTGGACTACAACTCCCATAATTCCCAGTCAGCATGACTGTTGACTGGGAATTATGTGAGTTGTAATCCAATGCATCTGGAAAACACCGCGTTGGGGAAGGCTGCTTATTTTTTAAAAATTACATTTCTGTAATGCCCATCAGCAGCGGTTCACAAAACAGTTTGCTTGCTCTATAGAGAAAGTGTGGGCAGAGGCTGCCTAATATTACCACTGGCCTCACTCCTCACAAGACACCCACCTTCTGCTCATGCTCCTGCTTGCCTCTACTTACTTCAGTTTGGCATGACTCACTGGTTTTTGATGCCTTGATTTCGATCATGTTGCCTCACTTGGCCTCCCCTCCTCCTCCTCCTTGGTCTTGTTGGATGTTTTTCCAGCTGTAACTTTGAATAACCTCTAATCAGTGTCTCAGGCAGGAAGGTAATGGAGAGGAGAATGGTTGGAGGAGACTTTTTTCAAATAGAGGTGCAAATCCACCAAAAAGTTGGCCTGTCCATAGTGTGCATCTCTACTGGGGTGGGGGTTTAGTTTGCAACTTGGTTTCTGTTCCATACAGACCTTTGTGGGCTTCCCATATGTTCAGATTTGCCCCTTTAATTTGCTGCTCCACCCTGTTTGCATTTGGCGAGAGCCTGTCTAGTTTTGTACATCCCACTGTGCTGAGGTTTCTGCAGGTACACCTCCCAGGCTAATGCTGGGAAATTTTCCCATCACCATCTAAAGTCCTCATCTGGTTACCCTGGAGAGTCCCTGGGGGAGGAGGGGCAGATTTTGATTGTCACTAACATGCTATTTGCATGTCTGTTAATGATTCATAATTGCCTTCTCTGAGGGGAAGCATAATTACCATTAGGCCCGCCCTACTTGCCTTTGTGTCTTTTTCACTGCCCATTGGAAGAATAAGTGTTTGAGCTGGCAAGTTTTTGAAATGTAATGGGAGGCATTCACAAGGGAACATGCCCCGTAACATGCTTAGGCTGCAGTCGTATGCACTTATCCGGGAGTTAGTCCTGCTGAACTCAGAGGGGCTTGCTTCTGAATAGACATGTATAGGATTGCACTGTAAATTGTTCTTAGTTCCAGCAGTAAATGTAAACTCCTTTCCCTGCTCTTGAAGAGCAAAAGTGCGATTGTTGTCTATGTTATAACTTATGGAAACACAACCAGGCAGCGGTACATATTCCAGACAAATGCTTTTTAAAATCCCAGATTAAACTTGCGAATGCCATATGGGGCACAGCTAAATCTGTGAACCATAAGGGTATGGTTTAATCCTGGTTTCCTCCAAATGCCCTTCCGGAGAGGCTCACCAAGTGTCTATGTTCTAGTCTTTTCAGCGCCAGGTGAATACCTTGTCTTCCTGCATATTTTCCTGTAGACTGCACCCTCGATGATTGGAAACTCCCCGAACTCAGAGGCTTCTGATCATCCAGGGCAGGGTGGGAGGAGTGGTGGAGGCAATCTTTGACTCCCTGTCCTCCCGCCCTGCCTTTTTTTGTTAGGTGGGCTTTATTGCCCGTCTAGCTGGGGCTTCAGAGTGGGAGGGAAGCAGGCTAGAGAGGCCTCATGATAGCTCGTATCCTGGCCTCCCTGGTCTCCTCCCCGCCTGCTGAAACGCCCCCTTTTCCCCCTCCCCATGGTTGCTTTTCTGACCTTGGAGAGCAGCTGGCATGCTTCTTTCTGTGCCGGCTGCGGTGGGGTGGGGTGGGGTGGGGGGTCAGATCTCCAACTCCCCCTGCTGAGGTCGGAGTGCTGTCTCTGACCTTGGACAGTGGAGTCCCAACAATCCTATGGCCCCTCAGACAATGTCTAAGGGCCATAGGACTGCTCCCTTAAGATAATTTTAAGACCTTCAGTGCTTTCACTCTTCTATGTTAATGTTTTGCTGTTGCTGATTTGTCTTCTTTAGAGAGCAATCCTATGCATGGCTGGCTGGGGAATGCTGGGAGTTGTAGGACTTTTTTCTGTCTAAACATGCATAGGTTTGTGCTCTTATTTAGTTTTCTCCTGGGATGGGGTTTTATTCTATCTGATTTTTAGGTCTTTCTTCATTTGTTTTTATGATTTTAAATTTTTATTGTCAGTGGCCCAGAGGAGGGCCATTTTTTCCCCCTGAGGGAGAGAAGTGAAGAATGAGGACTTGGTGGACCATCCTGGGGCAGCCTCCGAATCCCTGATCCTAGGGAGCTGCCTTCTGAGGCCAGCCATGGAATGCCCCCTTCTCGAAGGAACATTGGAGGGAGACCCTCAGCCTGTGTCTGCCTTTGAGAGGCAGGTCAGGCGACGAAAAGTCATCATCTACAGGTGAGAGAAGAGCAGGTCTCTTCCCTGGAAATTCAAGTGGGAGTGGGGAGAGAGAAATGGTAGTGCTGCCTTGGGATTCTCTCTCTCTCTCTGTCGTTTCACATTTTCAGGCCTGCCACTGAGGAGCAGGGATCCCCCATCCTGCGGCAGAAGCCCCTCGAGAGAGGCGGGACATCTCCATGTGGGGATGCAGGGTGGTCGCCCAGCAAGAGGCAACGACTTCAGCAGGGCTCACCCCTGATGGTGGAAAAGCATGGGGGGGCCAAGACCCTGTGGCATGTGGCGTCTCCCATGGAGAAGGAGCAACGGAGGGTGCTGGCTGTTGGCCTGGAGGACTTTTCCATCACCCAAGTGCCTGTGAGGATGCCGTGGAGTGGGGGCAGAAGGGGGGTAATAATAATAAAATTGATGATGATGATAATAAATACGAGTAATAAGAAGGGAGTTCCTAATGGACTGTGTTTAGTTATGTGCATTTTCTGGGAAATGTTGAATTGGAAAATTTTTCCTATATAAGTTAGGGTAAGTTGCAATGGGATTGTGACACTGAGTTCATTTTATTTGCTTAGTTTTTGAATTTGCATTTTAGTTGTTCTTTTTGTAAACTGCCCAGGGAAAGTGATTGAAAGGCTGTATAAACATACTTCAGATAAATGAAGAAATGCATTCCCTCACCACTCAAAAAGGTAACTCTTCACAAGGATCAGTGCAGGAGTGAAGGCACCAGTTCCCTAGTTTTCCTACTCCCTTGATGTTTTGTGCCAACAAATCTAGAGTATTGTGCCATACGTTATACAGCAGGGTAGGCAACCTGGCACCCTTCAGTTGCTTTGGGTTGCAACTTGCATCAGCCCCAGCCATCAAAGCCAATAGTCAGGGATTATGGGAGTTGTAGTCCAAAATACCATGTTGCCTACCCCTGGTATACAGGGGTTCTCTTGCCTGGTGGGGAAGGAGTCAGTGTACCCATATTAAGTCATTTGTAGGATGGATTCTCATTGGGTAAATTCTTGTGTAAACAGGCTCACGGAGGGTGGGGGGAGGGAAGGCCTCTGACATTGCTTGCTCCTGAGCTATTTCAAACTTGGGGGTGGGACTGTCTTTGCCTAGGAGGATGTGCAAGGGTGCTCGCCTCTACAAAGAGCCATTGCCTCTCCCTGCGCAAATCCACTCTGGCCAGCAACAATAAGTGAAGACGGAGCTTCCAGGCCAGCAATGGGTCAGAGCAACACCATCTGCAGGTGAGCACGGGTCTGAGGATCATGAGGTGGAGCGGCTGCAGGCTGGGCACCTCACTTGAAGCCCCCTCTCGGTCTCTCCCTCTCCCACAGATCGTCTTCCCCTATGGGGGGCTGCCCACCCCATCAGGAGCCTCGGGAGCAGTTGGCTCGTGCGTGCCGGCAGCTCTGGGACCGGAGGCCGTCTCCCCCTCAGGGCCGGGAGTCGGAGCGCCTGCAGGCCAAGCGGCAGCGTCTGCAGAAGGGGGTCTCCCTGGCAAACGGGAGTGAGGGGACCAAGGCCTCCCCGCTGGAGCAGGCTCCCCTGAAAATCGTGACAGTCAGTTTGGAGGACTGTGCCTTGATCCAAGCTCTGGTGAGTTTGGGGTGGGAGGCCGCCTTGAGAAAGGGGGGCGGGGTGCTGCTGGGCTGAGTTTTACCAAGGGAATTGGAGGGGGGCGGCTTGGTCCGTGTTTTGGTTCAGATGTCTTTTCTCGCTGGCAGGATGCCGGCGCTGGCAAGGAGCAGCTGGAGACCTCCCCATCCCCCTGCAGGTGAGTGCTCCCTGCTCCAAACCATCTGAGGCCTGCCGCTTTATTCCCCCTGCCTTCAAGATGGGGCCAGCTATGCAGCAAGAGAACTGACTGACGTCGAGAGTTAGCTTTGATGCCTCATGTGTCCCTTTATAACCCAAGAGACCTTGAGAGGGTAGTTTCTTTCCCCTTGGCAGGAGCATTGACTTCGGGCCCTGAGTATCTCAAGAGCCAGGTGCCCTCCAGAGGTGTGGGACTACAACTCCCATCATCCTTGTTGGCTTGGTGCGATGAGGCCTGTAGCCTAACACCTGTGAAGGGTACCCGGTTGGGGAAGGCTGCTCTGGAACATCTTGGTTTTGAAGGGCCAAAGGTGGCTGCCCGTGACATTCCCCATCTTTCTGCTCTCACTCAGGAGCAATCAGCCAATGTTGCCTCACCGATCACCTTCTCCAAATGCAGCAAAGCCGGCCCCTTTGGACCTGCGTGAACACAGCCATCAAACAGGTGGGTGGGGCTCAGAATTGAGTTCTGTGGCCTTTGTGCCTATCCTTCAGAGCAAGAGGATATTTCAGAGGCATGTAAAAGTCAGTATGTGTGTAAACTTTACTGGGTTGTTGCTAGTCCCAATGAATTTGGCAAACTCTTTGCAGACTTCACTCATACAAGCACATTTCCCTTGTGTAATCGGATTCATTTAAAATATTTGTCTCTTGCCTTTCCATCACTTCAGTCATCAAGGCTGCTTACAGACACTGTTGAACAAAGTTGCTTTTGGTTTCTGGGGCAAATGTTTCCACATGCAGATCTTCCACCCTAGAACAAGCCAACACCCCCTTACCCTGCACCTGATGTCCATGCCAGAAAGGCCCAGCGCTTCTGGCATTGCGCGTGATGCCTTGGTGATGGCAGCTGGGCATAAAGCAAGCCCTCACCAGAAACAGCCACACCCCAGACCAGTCTCCCTCTACCAGATGTGTGAACCCAGTCATTGTAGCCCAACACAACACGATAACCCATACTCAAGGTTCAGTGTGGGTTGTTGTTGAAACGTGGTTTGTTGTGCTGTCTGAATGCAGCCACAATAACAAACCATGGTTTGTTAACCACAAACAACGAACCCATAAAGAGAACGCAGGGTTTGTTGTTGGGTTGCGAACTATGGGTTGTTCGTGGTTAACAAACCATGGATATCACAGCTGGGTTCAGACAACACGACAATCCACGTTTCAACAACAGCCTGTACTCAACCCACGCTCAACCCTGAGTGTGGGTTATTATGTTGTGTGAACTCAGTCAATGTGTTGTTGTGAATGGTGTGTGTTGCAGTCCGACACATCTGGAGGGCACTGCGTTGTGGGGAGGCTGGTCTGAGAGCAGAACAGATAACACCTGTGTCTGAGTGTGGGTCAGTTCTTCTCACTAATGGCTTGATGGCAGGTAGTACTGTCTGCACCTGGACACTGTTACCAGACTTGCTTGGATCGTGCATCTCTAGGCACGTCTGAAAACTTTTTTAGTGTGGAGGAGGGAATCAGCCCTTGTGGAACCCTCATGATTGGAGGGAATGTAGCTCTCGTGCCAGGGCAGGCTTCCTCCAGTTGTTTTGGACTTCAGCTCCCATCAGGATGGCTGGGAGCTGTACTCCAAAACATCTGGAGGACCCCCGTTTGGGGGACGCTAGCATAGAGGGCCAGGGCAGTGTTTTCCAATTGACTTCCCATTCCATTTGGAGCTGCCGCTGCACCCCAGCCATCCTGATCAGCCTTCGCCCGCTAGCGTTGCAGACAAGATGGAGGTCCAAAAGACGAGACGATAGTGTGGGGGACCAATACAGAGGTGAGAGGGTCACCATTTACAACTTCCTCCGGAGAGGCGGGAGCGCCAAGGCATGTGTGACGAGATCCTATGCAGGCAAGCAAGGAAGGAAGATGTCGGCGAGATGCAAATAGCAGGGGGACTGATCAGGTTGCACGGTGGCCTTCCCCAACCTGCCCCTTGCCCCGGGTCATAGCTCCCATCATCTCCAGCCGGCATGGCTGTTGGCTAGCCTTCCCCAGCTGTGCTGGCTGGGCAGGATGGGAGTTGCAGTCCAACACAGCTGGAGGGTGCCAGGTTGGGGAAGGCTGCTCTAAGGGCATGACCCTCTGTTCCTTCGGTCCTGCATCAACGTGGCTTCTTTCTCCCTCCCACCAGATGCATCCTCTGAAGCTCCCTCCTCCTGGCCTCCGCCGGCTTCCACCCTCTTGCGTCCGTCGGCGGCCCCCCGTTTCCGGCAGTGGGGCCTGGCCCCCGTCTTCCAGAGCATGCGCTCGAAACTGGAAGCCTTCGCTGACATCTTCCTCAGCCCGTCCAAGCCCACCCTGGTGTCCACCGAGGGGATGCCGTCTTTGCCGCCATGTCCCCAGGGAAACATGGACCAGGCAGCTGCCCAGGCAGGAGCCCCACGCCAGGGAGTCAACATCGAGGTGAAAATCGCCATTTCAGAGCCCCGTCCCCGGAAGAGAGGCTGTCCCCAGGAGGAGGAAGAGGAGCCAGGCAGTGTAGTGGTGAGCGGGCGGCCCCCCATTCGCCAGTGGCGTCTGAACGAAGGGGACCTGGCTCCCCAGCCCCGCCTTGGACGCAGCTACTCCTGCCCTGATTTCCCCGGGGCCCGTGCTTGGCGAGCCTCCCCCACGGCCCTTCCCCCCTTCTTGCAGCTGCGGCAGCGCCGACACACCGTCTGCAGCCTGGAAGTGTCCCGAGAGCTGGGCCGCCCCACCCCGCCCTGCCTGCGCAAGGAGGTGTACCCGTTCAGCACGCCCCCTGCCCGCTTCCTGCTCGGCCCCCTGGGGCATGTGCCCCACTGCGATGGCTCCTCCTATGCTTCCCCCGTGCCTTCCTGCTGCCACGAATCTGACTCGCCTTGTTCCAGGTAACACCTTTCTCCTCCTTGCCCTGCCCTTCCCTTCCCTTCCTTTCCTTGACCCACGCAGAAGCTGGATGTTATTCCTTGGGGGTCTGTCTGAAAGCTGTGCTTTTAGGCCAGCCCACCCAAAAGAAGCACAGGCAGTCTTTCAGCAGGAAGATGCTCCTCTCGGACTGCTGATCTTTTTTAATGGCCTTGATTGGGCAAAAAGTGTGGAGGGTCTGTGTCAGGAGTGCAGAACCTTGGGCCAGATCTGAACACCTGGGGTTCCCCAGATAGCCACGCCCCCTTCCCACCAATCATTTGGTGGTTTCCTGGCTTCTGTACATTTTCCTCCACCCCTCTCCTACAAGGCTGAAATGGCTCTCCTAAGGCGTCGTTAGTGGCAGTAAGAGCTTTAAGCTATGATATGCTGGTATCTTTGGCCCCACCCATTTTGCCATCATTCCCGCCCACCACTGGAATGCAGCCCCCAGAAGCTTCTCAGAAATGGAATTTGGCCCTCTGCTGAAAGAGGCTCTCCAACCCTGGTTGATGTCCTTGTGGTGGAGCACTTCCTTTGCCTGTGAGAGGTCCCATTTTCTGTTCCCTAGCAGATTTTCCTGAGTTTGGGTCTCCAGATGTTGGTGGCCTACAACTCCCATCATCCCTAACTAGCTTGGCCAATGGTCGGGGATGATGGGAGTTGTTGTCCAGAAGCATCTGGAGACCCGAGGTTGGGGAGGGCTCAAGATCCTCTAGGTCAGAGGTTGGCAACAGGAGGCCTTCTCGGCGCCACCTGGCTGTGACTCTCGTCAACCCTCACCGTTGGCTATGCTGGCTTAGGGCTGGTGGGAGTTCCTCCTCGACAACGTCTGGAGGGCCACTGGCTGACTGGCCCCTGCTGTAGGGCAGCAAGCAGGGCCGGCCAAGTCTCTGTCCTGAGACCCAGTCAAGGTGGACTAGAAGCAGCAGGGGCCTGACTCTCCGTAAGGCACAGCTGCATTTCCATGTGTTGACTTGTGCTAGAGGCTAATGGGATGGGCCTCTTCTCTCACTTCTTCCACTCGTAGGCAGGAGGGCTGCATTCCCCCGCCCCCCGCCCCGTGCTACATAGCCTCCATGAGGCTTTGTACCATCAACGTTCAGCAGCCCAGCACTATCCGTTTGTTTAACATTTCAGTTCCTCCCCTCCCGTGAGTTGGCACGTGAGCGCTTCCTGTCTGGGGACAGTCCGGGGCTCACTTCTACTTGCATGTGTTTCTCTCCCACTACCACCCTGTCCTCACAGGGACATCCCCCCCTCCCCAGATGGCAGGCAGAAGGTGCCTGGGCTTGGCCTGGACGGGGCTGACTCTGAGCTGGTTGCATCGGAGCAGATGATGTTTTCTGAGGCTGGGATGAAGGTCAGTCACCGCTTGATGGAGGTCTGGTGCAACGATGGCTGCGAGGAATGGGTGGCTGTGGATCATTTCCCCACCACCACCACCATTCCCGCCTTCTGGGGACTTTGTTCTTGTGTTACTGTCACGCCCTTTCACAGCTCTCTCCCTCAAACCTTCAGGGATCCCAAGAGAACACCATTGGGAAAGTGTCCTGCATAAGGATCCGCAAGACACCAGCCAGGCAGCAGGCCAATCTCACTCCCATGGGGCTTCCCCGGCCCGTCAGGTAAGGGGTCCCCAAGAGGAGAGGGACAGTTTTGGGGTGACTCTGGGAAGTTAAGCTTCAGATTCTCCTGTGCCTGGAGGTGAGGTGGGGGGTGGCAGGTTACAGCTGTGACCCCTGGGGCAGATGAGTGCGGGGTGTGTGTGTGTGTGTGTGTGTGTGTGTGCGCGTGCGTGCGTGCGCAGAATGGAACCTACTGGCAAAGAACCAGGACTGTGCACCTATGTTAAAGATGTGTTGATCATCTGCCTTCTGATCCCGTTTGAACCAATCCAGGTCCTCTCTGACTGGGTCCGCTCTAGCTGGTGGGTTAGAAATGAACATTCTGGAGAAGCGGGGCAGGGTGAGGTGGGGGGCTAAAGGGGCAGGAAGCACTGGAGCCAGGAATTCTGGTATCTCAGGAAGGTGTTGTGGCAATAAGGAAGGCCCAATGGAAAAGGCTGCCAGGGTCAAATAGAATTGAACTGCAAGCTCAGAGACCAGTTGGTGATGTCCGTGTGAAGGAAATGAGCTACAGCGGCCTTCCCCAACCTGGTACCTTCCAGATGTGTTGGACTACAACTCCCATAATGCCATCTGGAAGGCACCAGGTTGGGGAAGGCTGAACCAGAGGGTAGCAGGGCTGCCCCAATCCACTGCGAGGAGAATGCATCTAGATGCACAGCACATCTCAGTGACTGCCTCCCCCCCCCGCCAAGCCTGCCTGCCTGCCTGCCTGCCTGCCTGCCTTAAAGAGAATACCGTTTCGTCACTGGCCAAGCAGTCCCTGGATGATGAGTGTGCTCTTTTCTTTTCTCAGGCTGAACAAGAAAGAGTTCAGTCTGGAGGAGATCTACACAAACAAGAACTACCGCACACCCACGGAGAAGAGGTGAGGAGGGCTGTTCCATGGGCTGCTTGCTTTCAGGACCATTACTGCTGCACGCACACTGCCTCTCTTGCTCTGCTTGGCCATTCTGGGTGGGGAGCCCCGGGTCCTGTCCAAGAGTAATAAGTGCAAACTGCGCTCTGAACGTATCTGTGAATATGGCACAAAGGCTTTATTGCACCATAGGGTGGTGGTGATGACAGGCATGGGGGGAGATAATAGAAGTGCAAGCTTGGCATTGTTTCTGAGCCTCGCACGGGGGGTGGGCAGCTTATGGTCCTCCAGATGTTTTGGCCTACAACTCCCATGATCCCTCACCATTGGCTGTGCTGGCTAGGGCTGATGGGAATTGCAGGCTGAAGCACCTGGAGGGTCACAGGTTGGCCACTCCTGCTCCAGCACATAGGCGAGCACAGGCCAGCAGGCTTTCCACCCTGGCGATTATTTTGGAGGAGTGGTGTTGAAAAATAAATACAAGTGAACAGTCTACCACCTGTTCACCTAGCATTGGCCCCATATTGTGACAGCGGCATGCACATGATGTGAATTGTATTTGACTCAAATGGGCAGATGAACTGTGGCCACCTCGCATGTTTTTTCGGGGGGGGGGTGGCGTTTCTATTGCCCCTGGTGCTGTCTGAATCCCCCAGATCCTTATACTGCATTCCAGGCACCCCGCTCCTATTTCTCCTCTGGATGTCACATAGGCTGCTTGCTGCACTCCTTCAGATTTTTGCTGCCTTCCTGAAAAGGCCTGTTTTTTTCATCTAAATGCTTCTAGTTATCAAGGCTGATGAGGCAAATACTTAACATGGGAACAGTTAATGCTGAAGGCTCTGAATCCAAAGAGAGCTTCAGGCAGGGAGTTGTCTTATTACAAAGGTGCTTTGATGTTTTTCTTGGCTTTGCATTCCTGCTTGCTCTCCAAACCTCTTTCATGCTTGACCCTTTTCCTCATGCCACCCCAGACTTTGCCCAAATATTCCAATTTCAAGTGAAACCCCTGCCTTACGCCCAGATCATGACGACGGCAACACTTGCTTCGCTGGTTCTAGCTACAGAATGTTGGGAGTGAGGATGTGTTCCATAGCTGAGCCTGCCTTTTTTTACATTTGCCAGGCTGGCCTTGATATGGGGAGGGGGGTCTCTGAGATGCTCCCTCCCTTGCCTTGGTGTCCCACCCCCTCCCCTCTCTCCCTGCAGGTCCTTTGAGACCATCTTTGAGGTGCCGCTGGAGCGCAACGGGGCGCTCATCTTCACCAGCCAGCGCAAGCTGAAGCGGGCCATGGAGTTCCGGGAGGGAGGCCTTCCCCGCAAGCAGCGCAAAGTCCGCTCCCGAGGGGGCCGCAGAGCAGGGGGGCGGCAGCGGCACCAGCAGCCCCAACCCCCAGAGCTGGAAGAGATGCTGCAGCAGCGGCTGGCTGAGCTGGATGCCCTGCTTGAGCAGGAAGAAGAAGATGAGTGCTGAGCTGAGCAGGGCCTACATCTCCCCAGAGGAAAGGGCAGAGCCCCTGGTTCTCCCACCCCAATGCGCCTCTTTCTCAAAACTGGCGAGAGGTGTGTGTTTCTTCCAGGCCACCATTACCACTCCAGGTCTCCTTCATTCTCCTCTTCCCCTGCCAATTGGTCTTTCGTGACTATTGCCTCATCGTCCGTTGACCCAACGTCACTCTCCAAGCTGCTATGAAAATGGGGGTTGGGTGTCCCTCAAGGCCAACTGCCCAATCGCCATGGTGCCTGCTTTGGCCTCGCATCGGTCCCCCTTGGCTCAGCCCTTTGGCTCAGCCCTTTGGCTCATGAGCACGAGGAGAAGAATGTTGGTGGTGCCCCAAAGTTGCCCGTTCTCTGTACTCTGCTGCCTATGCACAACCAGCTTGTCAGTGCCTCAGGTGGTGGTGGGGGTGCGTGTAGGCCCAGTGCCCTATTGGGCCATCTACCCAGCAAGGGATGCGCCCAGCTGCAGTGCGGGCACGTTGCCCACCTACTGGGGCTGCCATCACCACCAAAGCAAAATCTGAATGCAGAACTGATGAGCCTGTCGCATGGAACTGGCAAAGAGAGGGATTCTGGGAAAGAAGCAGTGGGGCAGGCTTGTGCTGGGGCAGGAGATGAAATGTGAAGGCAGGGAAGATGTGTCAAGAGGCTGGGAAAGGGGACTGTGCCCTTGCCAATTCTTAAAGCATAAAGATGGTGGGGAATCCTGATAGAATCCCTTGGGGTCTCTGTCCAGGATTGAGGCCTCAGTATCCCAAGTTTAGATCAACTTGCTGGGACTGTGTTCTGTTAGGCATGCTTTGAGGTGGGGAGTGGGGAGGATTGTTTGACATTTTTTGTATTAAGCTATATTTCTAATAAACTTTTCAGCTTGGGGGAAGAAGTGTAGCTTTGGTCTCTCCTTAATTGTTCTCTGTGTCCATGTGGACCCTGAATGTGGCATATGGGGAAACTGCAGGGCCGGCACCAGCTGCTTTCTGGGCATCCTCCAAGAAATGAAGATGGCCGTGGCTGCAGCAGCTTCACTTGGCACTGCTTTGCCACATCCCTGCCCCTGCGTGCTGCCGGCAACCTGGCCCCTGCAAAGTTAGTAGGGTGGAGTCAGTGTGGGTGGATAGCAGCACTCCGCAGAGCAGTAAAGCACTGAGTAAGGTGGCTGGTGCAGTCTCAGACCTTTTTACACTACACTGGGGCCCAGAGGCATTCTGGGATAATAAAGATGGCAATTGTGTTACATGGCTCTTCTCTTCAATGGGCCAAGTTAAAAAAAAGTTTTTAAATTGCTTTTTTTTAAAAAGGATGATTGCAGCAGCCCCTATGAGCAATACCATTTTCCCTACCATGCCAGGTTCTAATGCTAGGCTTGGGAAACTGTGTTGCCAGGGCTGGGCCAGATAATTTTGCTTCGAGACAATACCTCTTGAATGAAAGTCAATAACAAATTGTGGGTTACATACAGTTTCCACACCAAATTAGTGCCCCAGCAAACTTGCCTCCTATCAGGAATGGTGGCAAATGTATTGGCTATGACAGAGAGAAATCGCTACTATGCAGAATAATTGACAAGAAAGGTCAGACACATTGACTGAGTTCAGATAACACAATAACCTACGCTCAGGTGTTGAGTGTGGGTTGTTGTTGAACCATGGGTTATGTCTGAACCCAGCCACTCTAACAAACCATGGTTTGTTAACCACGAACAACTCTCAGTTCACAGCCCAGTACCAAACTATGGGTTCTCTTCATGGGCTGTTGATGGTTAACAAACCATGGTTTGTTGTGGCTGCATTCAGACAACATGACAACCCACACTCAACCCCTGAGTATGGGTTGTTGTGTTGTCTGAACCCAGCCATTGTTGTATTACAATGTCTGCCTAAATGAGATGACACCAATAATGACATCTTTGGATAAACTGCATCATAGACGATATGAATCCAAACTTGAACCTGAAGCCTAGTTTAAAAACTGTTTGAGGTTATATTACAATTTACCTGTTTCACTACCATGGCAAGTCTTAAGTTCCAACAAATATAAAATTCACATCCCCTCTCATTACAGGAAAAGACAATGTGTCTGACTTCTTGAAGTTAGTACTTCTACATGGTGACATCTCATTAGAGCAGACTAATAGGTTTTTGGTGTGCATGTGAGTGAAGTCTTTTGCGTCATATTCACTATGGCAAATCCCTTGTTTGGTATATTTGTCTACTAGAAGTTGCCTTTTTTCCTTGTTAGATACTCAGAATTTATTGGATAGCCTATGTTCAAATACACTCTTGTCAATGTTTTTTTTAACAGTCAGTGGGTAGACCCACAAATGAAAGGTAAGCGTTAGCCCCACGGCATCTTGCCTCTTGTCCAGGCCTGGTTCTGTAGCTTTAAAATTGCATTAGGGGACCATTCTTCAATACTGTTGTGGATTAAAAAACACACACCAAATTCTTCCTCGATTCTTAAGTTGCACTTCTGTTTATTTACCATGCTACATTTCTAAACTAAATGGGGGTAGAAACAGTTGAACTCCATTCTTCACTACCCCACTTGCATGGGGATGGAAGGAAGCAGGGATAGGTTTGATAAATACCTCCAAAATGTTGCTAGGCATGCACATTGCACACAGGTTGCCATGACTGGCTGCTTTTGGATGCCACCATTTTGGAACAAGATGGCAGCCATCAGGTGATTTCATTGTGCATGCCTGCCTCCACCTCAAAGCTGCTTTCCCTCCCAATCCCCACTGTGACAAAGAGTTCAAGACAGCCTGTTGTGGACAACATTTGTCTAAGAAAATCTATTTGTTGCCCATTGTGGGACCTTCAGACCATATCAGGTGCGTATCTGGGATGGTAACGGTTGCCTTGCCCTTGATGCTTCACAACTGTATTCGTTGCTAACCTTGCTCAACTGTGCATTTGAGATTTGTCTTCCTCTCAGCTCTGCCTGATGAGGACTTAAGCTGTCCGAAATGATTACTTGCCTCTAACACCAGCTGACATTGATACCGTTTTGCCCATTTCTCATTGTCCACAGTCACAAGGTAATATTTTATACCAGATAATAAAAATGCAGTACAATTGATAATCTTTGAGGTATTATGATCCACTTCCAAGAAACCAAAGTGGATAACAATGTTTAAAACAAATATTGCACCGCTGAAAGAAGGGAAGGGCCATATCTCAGTAGCAGGACCCATGAGGTTGTATCGGAAGTTAGTCCTACTGAAAGCAGACCACTAAAATGAATGGGACTTCAGTCATGCCTTTTGTCCCATTCATTTCAATAGGTCTACTCCAAGTAGGACTAACACTGGATAAACCCCATGCTTTGCATGTGTAAGGTCCAAGAGTTCCAGGAAGAGCAGACAGTCCTGGGGTAGCAGTCTCGAAACCAGCTCCCACAGAATCTTCAGTCTTCTATTGCTGGGCTATGACATCACACTTTGTCTTCAACGGACTGCTACAACATAGGCGTGACGTCCTAGCCTTTCCGTGTTGCGCGTTTGACATCACTCGCGGGTGTTATGACATCATTGCAAGAAACTGTCGGGAGGGGAGTATGACATCATTGCATCACGTTCGTCTCCGTGACACGATGACGTCACCTTGCACAGGACGGAAATGACTCCTGAGCAGGGGGTGTGTGTGAGAGGGTTTAGGGGAACGCCCCCACCCCAACCCGTCTCTGAGAGCAGGGATATGAAGGCTAACTGAAGGGACTATCTCCCCCGCCTCTTCCGGCGGAGGGATTTTGTTGCTTCCATCAACACGAAGGCGGAGGGATATGACGCTGTGGGCGGAGTTGCGTGCCGTGCGCAGAGAGGAAGGGGATCCGGCAGAGACAGCTAGAGAGAGAGAGAGTCGGGGGGCAGCAGCGGAGACGGAACAGAGAGGGAGGGGGGCCGACGGACGACGAGACCAGAGCCCCCCCCCCGCACGCGCGGGGGAAGGGAGTGCCACGCGAGCCAGCCTCCCTCCCCGCGGCCGGACCCTGCGAGCCAGCCACCCCTCCCCCATCCTTACTCACCTCACCGCTTCGGCCAATCAGCTGTGGGGGGGCGCGAGGATAGCGGAGGGGACCAGCCTCGCGACCAATCAGCGTTCGGGGCTCGCGGGACCCCTCGCCTCGAGCCTGAACGAGGGCGAAAGGGGGGTTGAGTTGAAGCCACCCTCAACGGCCGGCGCTCTTAAAGGTACAGCTTGGGGGGGCAGCGAGAAGAAGGGGGCACTTTCAGCCGGCGGACAACAACCCCCCCCCAGCCTCCAGCTCCTGTCAATGGATTTAAAGGGAGCTCGGCCCTCTTAAAGGGGAGTTCTCAACCCCTCATTGTGGCTACGAGGGAGGGGTGGCTCTTAAAGGTGAAATTTGGGTTGCTCTGGAGGACTTTGAACACTGGCTTCTTAAAGGGGAGTGTGAGCTGACGAGGAGAAATGTTTGGAGGGCGTTTAATTCCGATCGTTAAACGAGCGGATGCCTGACGAGGGAGAACTTTAAAATCCAGATTCTTAAAGGGGCGGCCATGCTTTGGCAGGAAACGTGCGGCGGACTCGAAATCGTGAACCCTTAAAGGGGATTGAAGGCGAGGAATCTTTTTGCAAAACTGGATCCTTAAAGGCAAGGTCACACCCTGGAGGAGGAAGAATCCAGGATCCCCCCCCCTTAAAAAAAAAAGGAAAAAGGAGAAGCTTTCGAGCTTCACAGAGAGGAAGTGACCGCATAGGACGAATCTCCGAAGAGGAGATGCTACCACAGAGGTGCTTATGGGAGCCCTTGCCGTCGTCATCGATGGGGAGGAAGTGACTGCCCTCTGAGCGGAAGCCAGTCGCCATTGTTGGCAGTAATCACATCCGCAGCCTTAAAGGGGAGGCCGCTCAAGCTTTTAGCACTGCCTGGGCACCTTTCGAGCCTCGTTCTTGAAGAGAACAATCTGAGGACAGCTTCTTTTTATCTTTAAAATATATAGGCACTTAAATCAGACGCTTCCTTCGAGCTACAAGACAACTGCTAAGTACTGGTGTTCATTCAAAGGGGTTTTCAGAGCTGGCCTTTCAAAGGCACCCACCCCTGACACTAATCGCAGTTGGAGGGATGCAGAATCCTTACTGAGCGCTAACAGTGCTGGTGTTCAGGGAGTGTTTCTTCTGGACCCAAAGGGGAGGCTTCCTGTTAAAGGAGTGCTCTCTGTGCATTGACAGGAGCTAGTTTCATGTTAAAGATTTCCACTTTTCTAGAGTTTTATGTTTAAAGTATTTAATTGTTTTTTTAATTTAATGGTCTTGCCTTTAAGAGGAAGACACACACACAAAGGTAGCCGCCTGTGCTTCCCTTGAGAGGGGGTTAAACTTGAACAAAGAGGTTCCCTCCTGCTTTTGAGCGGGCTGTCTCAACCAGGACGTTTCTGTCACGGAATACGAAACTCTTTTTTTAAAGAAAAAAAAGAGGAGAGCCTTGTTCTTGCATTTGCTGCTTCTCCGAGTGGTGTCTGTTGAAGAGGAGGTGCCAGTTGAGAGCAGCTGCGATGCACCTGGCTGGTGAGGGGTGAAGGGTGCCCCCCTTTCTCACGTGCTACGACAGCCACCGGACACAACACGACACATTTTCTGTACCTCAAGGGGGGGCATCATGGAAGGAACCGCGGCAGCTTCTGCCCTGTGCTGGAGCGGAGGAGGAGGCAGCAGTAGCCGAGCACGGAGGAAGCGGCGTTGCTCACGGCGGGACCGTGAGAGTCGCTGCACTCGCCGTCGGGGTGGCCGGCCTGGGGATACTCCCCACTGTGGCCTCTCGTCATCCTCGTCTTCAGGGTCGGACAGTGAAGGCCCCTCCCCGCCTGCCCCCGTGGCACCTGGCAAAGGCCGCCCCCTGCAGCAACAGCAGCGCCGGCGTCGGCGGCCTCTCCGACGGCGGAAGAGAGCCTCTGGGTCATCCTGCAGTCGTGACGAGGAGGAGGAGGAGGAAGAGGAGGAGGAGGATCTCATTGATGGCTTTGCCATTGCCAGCTTTGTCAGCCTTGAGGCCCTTGAGGTGAGGATGCTCCCCCAGTTTCTGCCAGAAAGGGGCTGTGGATCTTTAGGCAGGCTGGAGGCTGCTGTCAGGGAGGGGGAGGCACCCTTTTTCTAGGGTGTAATATAGCAAGGAAGGAGAACTGGACTGAACCTAGGATCCCGTCCTTTCCATGGGCTGAGTGCAGGCAGCTAATAGTTGAGACTCCACAGGCCGAATTGAGCTGGGATAAGATGGATTGGGGAATGGGAGTGGAGACTTCTTTAGGTGCTGGTTTGCTTTAATACAGCAGGGTTTGTTTGTTTCTTGTTGCCATGGGATTCCCAAGTCAAGAGACCGCAGTGATGGGGGGTGGGCCCAGTGGATAGTCTAGGACAGGGATGGGCAACTTGTAGGCATCTGGAGGGCCACAACTCATATGATCCCTCACCATTGGCTGTGTTGGCTAGGGCTGATGGGAGTTGTAGGCGAAGAGGTCTGGAGTACCTGATGCAGCAGATTGCTGAAGGCAAGGAAGTGATCTGTCCCTTGGGTGGGAGACCACTGGAAGCCCTATGTAAGAGCAAGAGATTTAAAGCTATGATTGGTGGTGTTCAAGCCATCTAACATAGGACAGAGGCAAATTGGTTGTTTGAACATGTTTTTGCCCTAGATACATTGGGGATATAAATGGGAACCAGGCCATGATAACCTGTGGTTCCTACATCCTGAGAAATGGTACCATAAGAAGAGGATGCGCCATTGGTCTCCTGTGCAGTTAGTCAACTCAAGTAAGGAGGCACACAGACACTCATGTTGCAACTGAGTGGCCTGTGCAAGAAAAGGGGGCAGATCCATTGTTTTCTCCTTGGGATATTATTAAGACAAGAAATATCCCTGTATGAGAGGCTGGAGAAATGAGTGCAGTCAGAGGAGTCTTCTGCTCTTGAAATATAATGATAAAAGGGATGAATTGGTATCTGCTCAGGGGAGTGCCCATTGCTTATTGTTAGAGCTAGTACTTTGTTCATATAAAGACGAGGATTAAATCCCTGATGGTATGGCTAGGTAGAGCCCACAGTCTGACTCAGTATAAGGTACCTCTTTATATTTTGTCCCCAGTAGTGGGACAGTAGGCATGTGTCATGCCAGAGGGTGTGGGGTACAGGGATGTAGCATGAACCATAAAGCAGTGGTGGCTTCAGCAAGCTGAAATTAGGCTTTGAGATGGGGCTGTATCTCCTCTTTGGCTGGGATGGAGCCGCCACCTATTTCCTCTCCCTGGTAGAATGGAACATGCTATTAGCTGTGAATTTCTTAGTGCCTAAATTATGGCAGCATAATCAGCCCACCCCCCTTTGTCCTTCCAGCTATTTTCCTAGTGCTAGGATATGGATCAGTAAATTATATATTTCTTGGCAGGGGTGAGATCACCGGAACTCAGTAGGTGGTAATGTGTAGTTCTTGGATGATGTGCAGGCCACAGCTGTTTTGCCTGCTGAAGCAGCAAAGAAGGCTCGGCTTCACCCAGGAATGCTCTAGGCTGAATTGTAGACCAGTTTTGGACTGACTTCACCTGCCTTTCCTGCTAGGCAGGACTGGGTGAGGAGCAGGGCGTGGACACAGCTGTCTTCGCCAAGCTCCAAAGGAATCGGGCATGTAACGAAGACCTATTCACTGCACAACAGCACACAGAATCACAGAACTGGAAGAGAGGGCGATAACATTAGTCTAACTCCCTGCCCACCCTGAAACAGGCTGTTTCACACCTTCCACTTTTCCTTGTAGGAATTACCTTTTAGACTTTTACCTTCCTCCAAGGTCTTTCTAAGTTGTCAGCTCTTTCCTTGGACAAAAGAGATCTTCCATAAAAGTGACCTCTAGGCCTATGCTGGTCATTTGTGGTGCAGCAAGAGCGGTCTCAAAATAAAATTTTAAAGCACCGGTTCCCGGTATACAAAAGCGTTCACTGTCCGCTGACCTGAAGGAGAACGTTACTTGAATGTTTATTGTAGAGCGGTAAATGACTGGCTCAAGATCACCCAGTGAGCTTTATGACTGAATGGGAATTTGAACCCTGGTCTCCTAGATTCTAGTTGAACACTCTAACCACTACATTGGATCTTGGTCTGGAAATATTAGCACAATATTTAGGATATTATTATATAATTTATTACATTTTTATCCGGCCCTTATTTATAAGAGCTCTGCGTAGTCTATGAGGTTCTTCCTTTTAGTCTAACCAAGCCTTCTTGGCTGTGCTGACTGATGATGATGGGAGTTGTAGTCCAACACATGTGGAGGGCACCATGTTGGGAAAGGCTGACCTAACCCACCTCACAGGATTGTGAAGACGGGAGGTGGTGGCTAGGTTTGCACGACACGCTGTGGCTCGTTGTGGCTTCTTTAAGCCGCCGCACCCATGGGTGGCATCCTGAATATTCAGCCCCTAACCGTGGGTTTTCACATCGTGCGAAACCAGCTGATGGAGGGTTATGCAAGGGTTAAACAACTGGCCGGGTTCACATGACACAACAACCCACGATCAGGGGTTGAATATTCAGGAAGTACCTTTGGGCACTGCCATTTGTTATGGCTTAAATAATGGCCCCGGTGACTGGCCCAAGGCCACCCAGTGTGGTGGCTGAGGAGAGATTTGAATCTTAGTCTTAATCCAACAATATGCCACACTAGTTTTCCCACATTGGGGATATACTTTGATCTCTTAACTTTCCACTTTGGGGAGTGTTTTTTTAAACAAATGAAAATATATACCATGTCTATTCAATAGTGGTATGCATATTTCAATCCCCCTCTCGAAATTTCCAGTTTACATTTTTGGGGTGGTTTTCCATTTTTTCTTTGTGAAACAAATGTAAATTTCTACCCCCTAGAAGATATATTGGCATCTGTTCAGGGATAATCTGGGGAAATGTTTCCTGAGCCCGGGGTGGATCCTCCGCAGTTGATTTGGTTTGATGCATGCATGCCTTGTCACCCACCTGCAGAAGGATGCAACCTTGAAGACCCCAGAGCGATTGGAGCTTCGGATGAAGCATTCTGGAAAGAGAAAACGGGGCGAGGGGAACAACTCTGAGCCCGAGGATGAGGATGGGAGCTCAGAGAAGGGTCGCAGCCAGGGCTGTGGAGGGGAGAGAGCACTGAGGAAACGTAGCAAGAGACGGCACAAAGAGGTGAGGCCTGGGGAATATGGGGATGGCATGGAGCAGAGGAAACTGAGGCATGTGGGGGCATGTGGAGGGGAAAGCAGCTAAGCAGAGGTTTGCTCATCTGCAATTTGCATTCATATTAAGCATTAATATGTAGGTATTGGGGATAGATGCAAAAGCAGGCTTGACAGCAGCTAACATAATAAGAACAATTGGTGTGCTGTGCACAGACTGCTCCAGTCAGGTGACTTTGTGGAGCAGGGTGGGGGAATGCAGACATTAGTGGGCATCCATCGTGGTTGGTTTGGGGCATGTAACCAACAGGATTTTGCCATACAACCTCTCCCTTTTAATACATGCACTTGGAATCTAGGGTTTTCTTGTGAAACAAGGCAAGGGGAAAAAAAAACCTGACTCGGCCTGAAGCATTGTGTTCCTAGGTTGTCCGTTGTTTTTTTTTTAATGTTCTTCTCTTTCTGAGTACAGAATCATGTCAAAAACATTGGTTGAGCAAGGAGCAAAATGAAGAGCTGCCAGAAGTCAGTAAATCACATGAGTGCAGAAGGCATTCTTGGGAGCTAGGATAGTGTGGCAGACTTGCAAGCTTCAGGAAAATTAATCATTCTTGGTTGGCAGAGAGTGGAGCCCACAGGAATGAGTTAACTCTTCTTCTCCATGAGAAGACAGGAATATATAAAGGAGAAGAGTGAACAAAAACATTTCTCTTTTTCTTCCCCCATCCATCATCAATTAGTTATGGGGAGGATAGATTTTGCTGCTGGACTTAAGCCACTGAACATCTGAAAAAGAGTTTCTTTGAACATTTGCAGGGTGTCTTTCCTTTGTTCAGTAGTAAATGAGAGTTTGCCCATGTGGATTAAAGATGAGGGACTCCAAGTGAATGTGCATCACCTTGAGGCTGGCTCAAAGTCCCAGCACTTCTAATAGTAGAAATTAAGTAGAGACAGACAGTAATAGAGGGGAGCATAGTTGACATAATTCATACGAGGCTTGTGATTTGAGGGTGGGAGATCAGCCAATAGATGGCTTTCTGTTGGGCAGTGGAATCTGGAAAAGGAAGTTGAGTTTTGGTGACGTCAATAAAGATGTCATGCCAACAGGGGGCCCCTGAATGAAATGCTACTAATCATTTGAACAGAGAGACTATGTCAGCACCTCAGTCAGAACTGCTATTCCCCACCCAGCAAAATGGCTCTTGGCATTCTCAAAAAACCAGATGACTTGGGAGCAAAAGACTGAGCTGTTGATTCCAGCAGATGCAATGTGTGCTTGTGTAGGGCATGCCAGCCTGTCACAAGCCAGGATCATCCTCTCCCTTGGGAACACAGAGCGTTTATTTCTAAAACAGACACGTTATTTCTTATTTCCAGTGTAGATCTTACAGTCATGCAACTCTCCTGACAGAACAAGTGTGCTTGGCATCTAGGGCCCCAGCACTTTGTCTTTTTGTTTTTAAGGAATGGCAGTCTGCAATAATTGTGTGCCTAATCTTCCCTCACTTTTTATTTTTTTATTTCCAGCCGTCTCTCCAATCCTACCTGGAAACTGGATATATAGTAAGTAATCTCTTGGTTTTGGGCTGTAGTTTGCCTAGCAGTTAGTCCTGGCAGCACATTGTTCCACTGCTCAAGCATTCCATTCGTGAAGGGGTTAATCACAGAAGGGCCGGGAGATCTGGGGAATCTTCTTCTCCGTGCTAGACCAGGGCAGATCCTGGACTATTGGACAGCTAGAAGGCACTATGTCTGCTTCTTCATGCCCAAGTAGATACAGCTATGCTTCTTTGCAATGACATCAACCTGCATGATTTCTTTGTGTTTCATTCTGTTTCCTTTGAAGGCCTCAGGGCATACGGACTCGCTTCATGAGTGTTGGTTATTGGCAGATCACGCTTTCTGTGTTGTTCCATTCTAACATGGAACATTCTAACATTACCTTTTTGTGCCCTTGCAATCTCTTTTCCTCACCTATACACTTTAGTACGGGCCGCAATATCGCCTAGCTGCTGTTGGGCTACAAAAACCTAACGTTGAGTCCTCAACTGAGCCTCCTCCTTCAGTCCTCTACAGAGCCTGCAGTTGACCGGTGTAGGATGGCGGGGAGTGTTTTGAGATTGCTGCTGTACTTGACTCTCCTCTCTTTCTCCCTTTGCAGTGTGATACAGAAAGCGACCCAGAGGAGCAGGTAGGCATTGACCCAACCCTAGTCCTATCATTTGCCAGCCTTCAGTTGTGACTGTCACACCTCTTGGCGCTTACAGATAGCTGTATATATTTTTCCGAGGGTGCATGGCTGGGGAGTGGGTGGGGGTGTTGTTCTGCGGGGAAATATTGCAAGAGAGATCCAGACATGTGAAGGGCACAAAGGCTCCATTTCTATACACACTGAGCCACTTCTGTGGTCCCATCCCACACTAACATCGAGTGTGTGATTACTTCAAGCATGGGGGACTTTCCACAATTCTGCAAAGGTTCTGTGAAAACCTCCAGCCCCTCTTGCCTAATCCCAGACCCAGTGCGTGTAGGGCGTAAGCCACTGAAGACTCCATAGGATGGGTGGGCCACGTGTGGCCCCTGACAATCCCTGAAAAAAAGAAACAAAATGGTGCTCTGTAACAGCTTCTGAGTGCCAAAAGGCTGAACTGCCCAGAGATCTTCAGCTTTTGGGCAGTATAGAAATGTAATAAATCAATCAATCAAAAGGGTCAAATTTAGCTTGATAGCAAGCTAATATTTAATTTCGCCTCCCAGTGTGGCCTGCAGGGCGGGGCGTCCATGGGCCAGAAATGGTCTCTGGACCTCCTGCAGTCACCCACCCCTGCTGTAGGCGGTCAGCATGAGCACCTTGAGTTGTACTGGGAGTCTGTAGGAAGCCTGTGTAAGCCAAGAGTAACATAACAGTTTCCCAGAGGCCTGTTCCTGTTGGAAGGCAAGTGGCCGTATTCTGCACCAGCGCCCATTGCCAAGACGTGGCCCTATGTAGCACATGTAGAGGTAGCCTTCCCTCCATATGAACAAAGTTGTGTGTGTGAGCTGCTGGCTTGAATGCAAATGGACAGGTGGCAATAAACAAAGAGCATTTCTGACTGTGTTAGAAATCCTTTCCTGCTCAGCTGTCTGTCATGCAAAGCAGCCAGTTTTGTTAATTTAAAGAGTGAATCAGTCCTCGTTTGTATGAAGAGCTGTTGCAGCCTTCCCCAACTGGTGCCTTCCAGAGGTGTTGGACTACATCTTGCATAATCCCACAGCCACCATCTGGGATTATGGGAGTTGTAATCTAACACCTCTGGAGGGCACCGAGCTGGGGAAGGCTGAGCTACTGTATCTCTTGCTGTATCTCTTGCTTCCAAAGGAAGAAGATTTCGGGCAGCTTTTCAGTCTGTATTAAAATGAATTTGAGGTGGTGCATATATTAACATCTTCTTTGGGGATCTAAATAATGCCCTTGCCCCCTGTGTTTCTTGTCTCTGCAGGCCTCCGTTGATGACCTCGAACAGTCATTCACTGTCTCAACCAGCAAAGGTGAGGGGTGGGTGAATGGGGGGTGGGGGTGGTGGAGGCTGTCTGTGGGTCTCTGTGCCAAAGAGGGCACCACAACAGTTCTAAAACATGGATATTTCGGTATGTGCCAGCTGGCTTGGATGTGGTTGGGAAGGGACTGGAGCTCCGTGGTAGAGCACCTGCTCTGTGTGGAGAAGGCCCCCGATGCAGTCCTCAGCACATCCAGTTAAAAGATTCCAGAGAGTAGCTTCAAGTCGAAGCAGACCGTACGGTCTAGACTGGCCACCCCCAGCCTGGTGCCCTCCAGATGTGTTGGACCGCAGCTCCCCTTTTCCCATTGGCCATTATTGCAGTCCAACATACCTGGAGGGCACCGGGCTGGGGGTGGCCGGTCTAGACGGATCACTGGCCTAGTTTCCCCTGTTCATTTTATCTATAGCCAGATGTACATTAGCCGGATCAAGACTGTTCTCTTGGCCGAGGTGCCAAAAAAGACTCTGATTGGCAGAACTTTATTCCAGTAGCGGGAACCAACACTGGATTTCCTTTTCTCTACCTCATGACGCAGCCTATGATGCGTTTGGCATGGTGATGGGGGCACCTGAATTGGGACAAAATGTACTTAACTATACTCAATTCTGTGTCTCTTTTTGAGAGCGAGGTAAACCCTTCTGAGTTCCACAAAGGCTTGTGGTAGTAGTAACAGTAGTAGTAGTAGTAGTAATAGTAATAATAAATATAGTACTGTGTAGTAAATGCTTGAAGTGCTTAGTGCTGTAACCAGTTGTCCCTTCTGCCTCCGCCACCAGGGTTTCTACCCACTTTGTATTTGCTCTTTTCATAGGTTTTTTAAGGGCACCATTGCTTGTGGGTATTTACCTCCTCCACCCCCAGAATGACTCTCTGTAGTAGGTCCCCGTGGCTCCTGTTCTGCATGGCAGAAACTGGCCAAGAGATGACGCTGGCCCAGCTGTTGAGACCGTGGCTGAGTTAGGCTTTCACCCCAGGTTCTCAATCCCGCATGGTCCATTGGGACCTCACTGGCACCCTCACCTCCGTTTTCTCCCCCTTTTTCTTCTGGAAGCCTCGGGACCCATTGGTGCATTAAACGGGAGCTGTGAAGCCAAACTCTCTGTGATCCCTAAAGTCTCTGGCCTGGAGCGGAGCCAGGAGCGCAACTACGAGGCCGACCGGGACCCCCTGCTAGTGCCTTTCCTGCCCAAGGAGCCCCCTTCTCAGGCAGCCGTGGCCCCTGTTCCAGCTCAGACCCTCCTGCCCCCCAGCCCTCCCGCCCCACCGCCTGTAAGGACTCGGGCTTCGACACCGAATGCTCTTCGCGGGACTCCCCAGCCCAGAGGCCAGCTTCCTCCGACACCTCAGGGGGGCGCAGTCCCCCACAACATCACCCAGAGCCAGCTGCACATGAAGGCACCACCCTTTGCCAGCCAGACGCAGGCTCCGTATGCTGTAGGGCTGGACCTCAGCACTGGAGGGTGAGTTCCAGCATGATGTACCCACAGAGCTTACTCTACCTTTTCCCTTTTCTCCTATTTGCCCTCCTTCCATCTCTCTCTCTCTCTCTCTCTCTCTCTCTCTCAGGCTCCCCCCCCTTTTACGTTTCCTCTCTCAGTTTTTATCCTTTCTTTCTCCCTCCCTTCTTTTCCCTCTCCATTTTTCTTCCCTTCAGCCATTGCTCCTCCTCCTCCCTGTCTCCTTCAAGCAATTCCCCTTGTGTCTTAATAATTTACAACACTTTATAGAGCACTTGACAGCTTTCAACGGCCTTTGAATATCCTTGCAGCAACCCCATAAATAGGTCAGTACTGTTATAGTGCAGATGGGTTGACTGAGGCTGAGAGAGAGAGAGGCTTGCCTAAGACCACCTGGTAATGCACAGGCGAGATTGAACTGGGACGTCGCGCTCCTCGGTTCTGTCACCTTGTGACTCCAGTGTGCATTTTCGCTGCACTTTGGCTCCCCCTTTGTTCCCCCTCTTTTATTTGCTTTTCCCTCCCCTTTTTCTTTAGAAATATGCCTCTTTTTTAAAAAAGAAAAAGTTCCATTCCTTGCTTCTTTCCCCATAACTTTCACGTAGGTGCACTCATCAGAAAAATGAATTGGTTTGACATCGTTAAACTGCAGATGTGTCCCAGCTTAATTCCGGTTATCTAAGCAAGTGTTACAAAAAGTCCTTTCTCTAAGGTTACTTTGAATAAAAGATTCTGAAGATTCCTTCTCTGGCTTGTGTCCTTACTGGCTTCTTTCATGACTCTGTCTCCTCCTGACTTGTGCGCTGCAAATTATTTTTCTCTCCCTTTTTCAGGTGCAGCCGCGGCGCAGCTCACCCTAAGCCCATCCTCCCGCCCTGCTCCCCTTCTTCCTCTCAGCTCCCTCACCGACCCTCCACCCCCTCGCTGGCCCTGCCTCCCCACGCCTTTCCGTCCACACTTCGGCCCCCTTCCCACCACCACCCCCAAGGCATGTTCACCCCCTCGCCTGGCCTCCCCCCACCACCCCCGCTGCTTCAAGTTGCCGGGCACCCAGCTGCAGCCGCTCCCATATCTGGTAAGAGAGACTTGGTTGGAGGGGCGTGATAAGGGCTTTGGAAAGAAGAAAGGCCGGGGCTGAGTGGAAAGGAAGAGGCAGTTGTTGCAAATCGGGCTGTTCACACAATATGCTGTACACACATACAGGAGTTCGTACACAGGTGCAACAGATCTTAGTATGAATGACTGTACAGATGTCAGTTGTAAACTTCAACGTGATTATTGGACCCCTGAAAAATGTAGAGTATAAATTTTGTGGACTGCTGTACTCAAGTTCTGTATACCTGGGTACAGTGTTGTGGTAAATTTTGAAGGGCAGGTGCTCATCATGACAGTCTCCATAGCCTCAGGGAGAGTCCAAAAATTCAGGCAGCTGCGTTGAGCTATATTAACAAATCTAACAATTTTCATCTCCACCAGGAGCAGGTCATCAGCAAATCTAATGGGTCTTAATTGCCCATGCAATACCAAGCCACCCCCAAATACTTCACATTACCACAAGGAGCATTATATTGTTGCTGGGAAATTAATTTTCCCACAGCTACTGTGAGGATTTTAGCTAAACTCAGAGGGAAGAGGGAAGTCTGGAGCTGGGGTGGCAGTGGATGTCAGCATCCCTGCTAATATAAAAGTGACGGTGCTGCATCCCCGTGAGCCTTGCCTCCGCTACACCACTGCCTGGATACAATCGTCTGAGGTGAATTTCTAATTTCATGGGTGTCCCTTTGGTGAATGTGGGGGTATGGGTTGAGGCGGTGAAGGTGGGCAATCTAAGGCTCCTGTGGTACTACTCTTTGTGTCTTGTGAACCCCAGTTTTAAGTTTTTGAAGTAAATTTCTAATCCTCATGGTGTTGGGGATTGGCAGGGAGAGAGATTTTTGAACATACAATGACAACCTGAAGCAGGAAGTAAAAGAAATTCTAGGGGAAGTTGGGGGAAATAGATTTGCCAGGGAGAATACAGGGAAGGCTTTGCTCCAGAGGAGTCAGGCTGCCTTAGAGGGTGACATGTCTTCTTGACAAAAAGAACCCTGGTAAGAGGAGAACTCCGGAGCTGAGCCTTGCTCCAATGCTTGTGGGTCAGATGGGAGTTCCTGTGGGGCAGGGGCTATGTGCAGATGGAGAGTCGCACAGGTGGGTGGGGGTCCACTCTTTTTCCAGCACCTCATGGACTCCCCTGCCCCCACCAACGTGCCTTTCAGTGATTCGTTCTTCTGCTTCCCCAGAACAAGAACTGATCCGCCAAGACCTGAGCTCCCGGTTCCTCACGGCACAAGGCAGTGCCGACATGGGGGCCGCCGCCATTCGCCCCCTGGCCTTCCAGTTCCACCAACACAACCACCAGCACCAGCACACCCACCAGCACACCCACCAGCACTTCACACCTTTCCCGCCAGGCATGGTGCCCACGCCCAGCCCAGCCATGGTGAGTGCCACCTTGCACAGGCTTTCTGAGAAGGGTATGGGGACAGGCCTGCATGTTGCAGCCTCTGATATAGGAGTGAGCCTTTTAGGGCCAGGGGTTGGAATAATCTTCCCATCCCCATCCACCAGCAAGAAGTGTAATTTTCTGGTTCTATTCTCTCTCCCTCCGCAGTTTGAGAAATACCCGGGCAAGATGGATGGACTCCTGAGGCATAATGTAAGTGCAGCCTTTTTGAAGGGGTGTGTGTGTGTGTGGCCTTTTTGGCAGGGAGGCCCAAGGAAGATTATAAAGCTGTGTATCCTGAGAAACGAACTGAACCCCCCTCCCCCCCGCCTCGTTTTTTCCGGGTGGCGTTTCCATCGCTTTCTCTTCTTCTTCCAGTTCTATGCCGCATACCCCCCAACTGTGTCGGGGATCTCCCCAGTCCTGCCTCCCGCTGTGTCCTTTGGCTCCCTGCAGGGGGCGTTCCAACCTAAGGTGAACCCTCCAGATGTAGTAGACAAATGGGCTTTCTTGGAAGTGGGGGGGGGAAGTTTGGAATTCAGGGCTCCTGGGTTTTCTTCCCACCTCCTGGCAATAGGGGGTCTAGTGGATTTCCAGTAGGGAGGACTGAGGGCCAGGATGCCTGGGTTCTCTGTGTGAGGAATGAGCTTGGTGGGGTAGAGTAGAGGATGCGGGGAGCCAGGGTGACCGGGGAACAGTGGTGCTCCATGGGTTTGAGCAGGTGTTTGGACTCATGAGTTCACTGGCTGGTTCTGGAAAGGCAGCAGGGCCCAGCAGATCAGCCCTCGTGGGGGGTGGGGGGTATGTTGCTTGCATACAGTGGTATTATCCCCTTCTCCTGAGTTGACCAGTGATCCTGAAGGTTAGGAGAGGGCTGCTGGGAACCAAGACCCTTTGGTAGTTGGGTGGCAAGCCAGGATCCTTGGCTTCTGTGGGGAAAGCATAGAAACTTTGAGGGCTGGGTGGCAGAGGGAATTCCCAAGCTCTGCCATTGAAAGGGGGCGGCATTCAGGATCCTCTGTGCGGGGTGTGGCATCTGAATGACAAGAGCAGGGCAGAGAGGGGAGCTATGCTCAGAGGTCTATCCAGCACCCTGACTGCCCTCTTTCTTCCCCAGAGCACTAACCCTGATCTGCCATCCCGCCTGGCCGCTGTCCCGCCCAGCTTGGCCCAGAAAGGCACCCAGGTGAGTTTGCCATCTATATCGGGAGGGGTGAGGTAAGGTGAGGTGGGGGTAGTGAGGAGACAACCGCTAACCCCCCGCGTGGCTTTTCTGTCTCATTGCAGCTCACTGATCCCTTCCGGCCAGCGCTGAGAGTGAGTAACCCCCAGTACCCCTCCTGGCTGCAGTGCAATGGGATGGATGCGTGGGGGGGGTGCATAAGGCCTAGCGGTGGCTGACCAGCAGGGGAGAGAGGTGGGAGATGCACAGTGGGGTGCGGAGAAGTGACTCAGTCAGGATGTAGGGCAGCTTGTGCCTGGCCCAGCAGGGACCTAACGTGCAGAGCTGACAGTTCCCCCCTCTCTCGCAGAAGCCCGGGAAGTGGTGCGCCATGCATGTCCGTGTAGCATATATGATCCTGCGGCACCAGGAGAAGATGAAGGTAGGGTGGGCCTGCGCTGCCTCCCCCCTTGGCCTGTATACAGTGACGGGGCGTGGCGCAGCTCCTGCCGGTGGCCACCAAAGGGTTGCTGCAAGCGACGGGAGAGGCCTCTCCCCTTCTGTTCAGACCCTGGATCCAAATTGGGGTCTGTGAGTCTGGGCTTAGGAGGCTGGAAAACTAGGAACCCCCCCCCCCCCAAAGCTGGGGCGGGGCTGAGCAGGAGGTGTCCTGCCAAAGAACAGGCTGAGGCTGGTGTGGCTGAAGGGATGCCAGGTCTGTTGCTCACAGGGGGTCTGCATTCTCCTTTCTTTCCTCACAGCTGATGCAGGGGGACCCCCACAAATTGGATTTCCGGAATGACCTCCTCACCGGCTTGCCTGGGACGGGAGCCTTTGGCAGTCTGCCCCACGGCCAGGAGCTGGCGCGCCCTGCCACCCTCTTCACGGCCTCTGGTCAGTGCCCTCTGCTCCATCTGGGAGGGACTTTCCCTGAGGAGTACAAGATGAGGGAGCCTTAGGGCTCACCCTGCCCACTTTCAGACCCTCATACAAATGGTGCCCCCTTTATTTATTTATTTATTAAATTTATTAATCGCCCATCTGACTGGTCACCCAGCCACTCTGGGCGATGTACAACCCACCATAAAACAATTTAAAACAATAAAATTTTACCATAATTTTTTTTTTTTAAATACCCTAACCCACCCCAAATGCCTGCCTGAACAACCACGTTTTTAATGCACGACGGAAACTCATTAAAGAGGGGGCATGACGGAGTTCCCTAGGGAGGGAGTTCCACAGAGTGGGGGCCACCACAGAGAAGGCCCTCTCCCTCGTCCCCACCAGTCTAGCTGTCCTGGCTGATGGGACAGAGAGAAGGCCATCTGAGGCTGATCTTGTTAAGCGGCCTGTCTGGTGTTGCTGGAGGCGCTCCTTAAGATAGGCTGGGCCGGAACCGTATAGGGTTTTAAAGGTCAAAACCAACACCTTGAATTTGGCCTGGAAAACAACTGGTAACCAGTGCAACTCCTTCAGCACTGGAGTGATGTGATCTCACCGGCGGCTGCCTTTAATCAGGCGAGCCGCCGCGTTCTGTACCAGGTGCAGCTTCCGAACCGTCTTCTCCATGGCAGTGACAGTAGCGAGCTTTCCTAGAAACCTAAGAAGTGCTTCCTGACTACATGGTATTTCAAGGGACGTTTTTCTCTGCTTCCACTGTCTGTCAAATATGAACAGGTGTGCCCTACCATTATAGCAGGAGTGCAGAATCTGACACCCAGGGGCCAATCCGGCCCTCCAGGGTTTCCCAGAAAGCCATACCCCTTTCTCCTTGCCCCCAGCCACCGATCGTTTAGTGGTTTCCCAGCTCTTGTGCAATTTCCCCCATTCGAAAAGGTTGAAATGCCTCTGCTAAGGCCTAGTTACTGATAGTAAGAGCTTTAGGCTACATTATGCCAGTATTTTTGGCCTCTCTCCCTTTTGCCTTTGGCCTCACCCACCACTGGAATGCAGGCCTCGAAGGCTTCTCTGAAATTAAATTTGGCCCTTAGGCAGAAAGAGGTTCTGCACCCTGATTTATAGGGTTGTTAGCAAAAACAATCAAGACAGTAAAACAGGTTCTGTACTCTAGAAATTATATGAGAGTGGCAAAGGCTGTCACCCTTGAAGGACTGACTTCTGTTCTTGGGAGCCCAGCATCCTGTAGCTATGCGGTACATCCCTTTCTTCCCTCTAGCAGGACTCTTGACCTTTAACTCTTCTCCCCTGCCACCCCCTCTGTCTTGCAGGTGTCGTCCACCCAGGCAGTGGCTCCTCTTTTGGTCCTGCCAGCACCCCTCACGGCTCCTTCCTGAGCCCCAGCCCCCACATTGGTAAGAGCTGGCACACCAGAGTGACGGAGCAAATGGGACACGAGCCCGAAGCATCCGCACGATTGCTCACCCCTCTACTCGCCTCTTTTCCAGATCCCTTTGGCAGGCCCCCCAGCTTTGCCTCCCTGGCAGCACTCTCCAATGGGGCTTTTGGGGGCCTGGGCAATCCGTCCTTCAGTGAGTATTATTGGGGGAAAGGGGTCTAAGAAGCTATCATTGAATGTGGGCAGGAAGGTATTCCTTGGGGTTTCCCAGAGAAGCTATTATTAATGGGGGCAGGAAGGTGGTTTCCGCAGATGCTTCTAGCCCAGGTAAGCAAGTGATGAAGGATGACATGCCCATTTGATAGGTGGGGATAGAGTCCCAGGCTCCAGAATCCCACCATTTTCCTCTACCCACTGCACCTCACTATTTCAGCTGGAGAAGTAACCCAGCAAGGCTGATTTCCCATCCGAGCCCCCTAACCCTTTACCATCAACTGGAGAAAGAAACTCAGGAGTTCTAGTTTTTCACTCTTCTTAATTGACACACTACTCCTTGCTTCCTCCCCAGAGCTGGAGGGAAAATCCAAAAGTCCTGGATCCCACCCTCTCTTAGAGGCTGAGCCTTGGGATTTTCCCCATTGCTGGAGCCACAGCTTCCAGACCTTTCCTGCCACTTGTTCTCCTATTTATTTGGCTGTCCTTTCAAGGCTCAGATAAGACCTTGCACCTCCATTGCAGTCTTGAGTTTGTTGGGACTGATCTCCACTTTCAGAAAAAGCAAATGGTAAAGTCCTCCCAGGATTCAACCCACTGGAAATGGTATGGGCAGCGAGGGCAGGAAATAGAGGCAAGTTCTCTGCACGTAGCATACAAAGGAGAAGCCTAGGTTAGAACCCTTCTCCCTTTTATGCTAGTTTCCTCTGTGCCAAACGTTTTTGCTGTGAGGGATCATTCAAACATGTGATGTCCTCCCTCCTCCTCCATTCACCACAAGCAGCATTTTGAAGTGGTACAGTTCAAGAGGACTGTACCGTGGCCTTTTTCTAAATACTTGTATACATGAGTTCTTAGTTTGGGGCTTTTCACCATGGTGTGCTGTCTACTAGGGCTCTTACTCCAGTGTGGGAACCAAGTTGCTTCCATATTTGCTGGCTGGGCAACTCCTGGTGCCTAGGGCTTTTGATTATGTACCCCACTGTTCCAGAGGTTGGGGGGGCCGCTGTGCTGCTAACATGCCGGGTCTGATTCCTGCTTTCCCTCCCAGACTCGAGCGCTGTCTTTGGGCAGAAGGACAGCCCCGGAGCTCCAGGCTTCCCTAGCCCCCACGAGGCATGGAACCGCCTACACCGCACACCCCCTTCCTTCCCCACTGCCCCAGCCTGGCCCAAAGGTGGCACTGGTGATGGGACTGACCGTGGAGGCACCCAGCATGACAAGGAGAGCGAGAAGCCAGAAGGGCCAGTGATCAAGGACGAAAAGGACAGGTGAGAGGCAAAGGAGGGACAGGCCATAGAGCTGATAGAAGAGCTTTCTGAAATGCAAGAGCATCTGGGACATCTTGCTAGGTTTACGTTTGAACAAAGGGGTGACTTTCAAGGCTGTTGGGATAGAAGACTGGATAGACTTAGGTTTGGGGAGAGAGGGAGGGGAATGCTGCGTGGCTGCACTGGGGATCAGACAGAATACAGGGAGGGTGATTGAAGTGGGCTGAAGAAGAGAGAAGACCTCTCCTTGAGAGCGGGGAGGACTCTGCTGTGGCTGTTTAGGTGTGGGTGGGGAGCAAGGGGTGGACTTGGGAGGAGATTGGGCCAGGTTAGTGCAGTACAGCACAGAGTAGGCTTGGATGGGGAAGACATGGGCAGCTGCCGGTAAATTATTAAAGGCCAGGCCAGGCTAGGCTGGAAAAAGCTGATCTCTGAATTTTCTGTGTGTGTTTCAGAGACGCACTCTTCTCACGCCATCCCCTGCGTGCCTCTCCAGCTACTCCCACCCCAAAGAACCCAGCCCTGGCCCTCGAAGAGCCCTCTGGTCGGCCCCATGTGCCAGTGGAGCGTGAGCACCGCTATGGAAGCCCGGCAAGTTCCGGCCACACCTCCCGCTCACCATATCCAGATCTGCCCCTGAAGAAGGAAGTCAAGGTGAAGGAGGAGCCCGAGCTGACGGGCTTTGAGGGGGCGCTGCGCACGGGGGCTCCCTACCACAGCACCCTGCATGTCTCCCACCCCTTGGGGACTCTAGCTGTGTTTGAGAGGCCCCAGGCCGGGACTGGCGGAAGTGTCTCCCCGTACTTGGTGGCTGCCCCACCCTCAGCGGCCTCCTATGCCGCGCTTGAAGCTTGGCGTGAGCCATACCACCGGGGCCTGGAGCTGCACCCACTTCAGCGCCTGCCCCGCTACCTGGAGACCCCATCGCCGGCTGCTGCCGAGGACTACGAACGGGCCCGGTTGTATGGCCTGGCGCCCCCACCCCACCCTGGCCTCATGGCCTATCCCCGCCACCAAAATGGGCTGCTGTCAAAAGCCACCCCCTCGGCTGCTGCTGTGGGACTACTGAGTGCCCCACCACCACTCATCCCAGCTTCAAACACTCGGCCCTGTTCCCCTCGGCGGGCCCCAGACATCCGAGAACTGGCAGCCGCCTACAAGGACCGGGACTCCAGATAATGGTGCTGCAGTGAGGGGCCCTGGAACTTGAGCGCCTAGACCGAGGGGCTTCCCATCTCTACTGGACTGATGGACAGCATCAGTGGGAGCCCTGGGCAGCTATCTAGGCCCCCTTTCACATTAGGGTGTGTGTGGAAGAGTGGCCCTCCTGCCACCTTAGCCTGAGTTAGGGGCCTGCCACTGCCACCACCCCAGAAGGACTTGAGTCCCCTTCAGTCCTGGCTCAGGTTGGGGCTTAAGATGATGGGGCCTTTTTTTTTGCGGGGGGGGGGGCAGGAATCCAGGTGTTGGGGTCACCTCGGTCTGTGTCCCCAATTTCTACAATGATGCCTCTTCCTGCCTCTGTGGGGATTGCCGGAGGGTTTGGTGTCTGCTTCCAGTATTCCCGCTGGGCTGAAACTGGACGCTGGGAGGGGGCTGTTCTCCTCTAGCTATGGATTGATGGGAAAGCTGCTTTCAGGGGAAAGGGGAGGACTATGTTGGGGCACCTCCCCCACCAGGCAGTGTAAATATTTATATATTCTGCCCCAGGCAGGTGGGGAAAAGGTTTTTGTACATTTATAAAAGGTTTGAGATGTGATTTTAAAAGTGACTTCTCTCTCTTCTCCTGCCCTCCCCCCACACCTCCCCTTGTTTTTACTGTACTGCTCTTTTCTATTCCTGTATCTGCTCCCTGCCCACCTCCCGTCCCTTTTCCTCCTTCTGTAATTGATCGGAGAGGTGCAACAAAGGAGGGTGGGGTGCAATGCACTTGTCCAATGCCCTTTTCTTCCCCAGATTGGTTAATTAAACCCCAAACTGGTGCTTCTGGATTCCTTGCTCTGTGTGTGTGCATGTGTGTGTGTGTGTGGGGGTGGCCTGGGGAGAGGAGGGCAGAAGATGTAAGACTCCGGGTGGTGTAAGACTCCTACTTCCTTAGAGATTGAGTTCTGGGAAGGGGAAGCCAGTGCCCTGGAGTATCTTCTTTATTTTTGAAGAGGAGAAAATGAGTAAGTCATGGAGTCAAAGAATATACTATTCTGATGTAGATTCCCTCATGGTCCTGGAAGCATTCACCAAGCATTGCAATTATGTTTCTAAGTAGGGCTGCAATTTGGGGGCAAGAGAGGGAGGCGAAAATTTCTGGCATTAAGACAGAATCAGCAGTGGTTCTAAGGCAGCCCCCCCCCCCCTCAGCCTCACACGTGCCAGATGCCTTGGACTACAAATACCATCAGCCCTAGCCAGCTCTGCCACTGGGAGTTGCAGATCAAGACATCTGGAGTGCATCAGATTGGGAAAGGCTATTCAAAGGAAAAATCAAAACCTCCTTTCCCTCCCCTTGCCTTAGGGGCAAACTAAGAAAAAACACTGCATGTGGCTGCCTCCCATCTTCATCCTTTTAGAGCAAGCCATAGAACTGCAGCTCAGAAGACTCGTCTGGTAGAGTCTTGCCCCAAGAGATCATCAAACCCAATAGAGATAGATGTGCATTCAAAAGAGACACTTGATGGGCAGGACTTTGTGGGATGGGACTTGGGGGTCTTTCTTGGAGTTGACAAGCAAAGCATGTCTTCATGCCTCTCCCCTGTATAGTCTACAGCAGCCTTCCCCAACCTAGTTCCCTCCAGATATGTTGGACTGAAGTCCCATAATTCTCAGCCCACATGGCAGTTGGCTGGTCTGTTGAATGCAGTGCCCCAAGACTAAATATATTGAAGACTCGTCTACAGATAGCCAGTACTAGTCATAGCCAGAGGTTTCCCCACTCCAGACTGGGCTACCTCAGTTTGCTAGCCACTGTTGAATGCTGAACTAGATGTTATTCTGGGTCAGAGCAACAGTCACAACTCCTAGGTTCGGAGGATGTCTGCTTTTGTGGCAATAAAGAGGCAAAGACTGCACCATTTTCCCAGTTGTGGGGCGAGTGTGCCTATATAGGGCTGCTTATCCCAAGGGAACCCTACCTATGATTTGCTTTCAGATCTGTAGCTGCCATAACCGCCTCCTAGGCTGAGAAAGTGTTCATAAGGGCCAATCATCTCCTGGTCCTCTAGCTTTAATCAACATATTGGTGCACTGTAGAACAGGGCAGTCAGTGTGGAATGGTTACTTTCAAGCAAATCCCATGGCTGTCTCCATCCCAGAGATCTGTGGCTGTGTGGAGTTGTGCTCCATGCCCTCACCACCCTCTGTACTCCCCCTGCTTATATCCTAGGCTATTTTGGGGAGGGTAAACTGGGGAGGGGGGAGCAACTGATGAAGTGACATGAAAGCCAGGAATGAGCCAGGCTAGTACTGCTGGCAGGCTGCATGTTTATTTCTCTCAATGCCCACTTCAAACACCACATCCCATTTATAGTATTTTTATCCTGCTCCTCAGCCAAAAAGGCTCATGGAAAGGCTTACATGCAATCAATAAAACAAGACAGCCCCTGCATGCAGGCTTACAAGCTCAAAAGACACAACACAAGGGAAAAGGGATATCTCACCATATATCGCCCATCATGAGCCTTTCAAAAAGCAGAAATGCCATCAGATCTTTTATGGTAGGGGTGCAGAACTTCAGGCTAGGGTCTTCCAGAGGGCCCCACCCCCTTGCCCCTGACTGTTGGTGGTTTCCTGGCTTTTGTGCAGTTTTCCTCCCCTCCTAAAAGGCTGAAATGCCTCTCACAAGCCTTAGTTACTAGAGGCAGTAATTGCTGTAGGCTAAAATGTGCTGGCATTTTTGATCCCACCTGCCACTGGAATGTGATTCCCAAAAGCTGCTGCGGCATGGGATTCAGCACACTGGCAGGAGGAGATTCAACATCCTCTGTTGCATGGTCTGGATTATATTCATAACATATTGACTGCTTTACACTCATTTTTTTCCACAAAATGTCACTGTTGCAGCAAATTTGCCTCCATGTTACAGGTTGGGATGAGGGATGGGGCAGAATGGAAAGCTTTTTACCTATGAGCATCCTTTGCTTTGTACCCACCTGCTGGACAGTAGGCCTGATGCTGGGTGCTTTCCCAGTAGAACCAACAAGCAGAAGAAACTGTAGCCACTGGACTGGAGGCAAAATCTCTCTCCACCCCCTGGCTTCTTTAGGAAGAATGAGCTTTTTACCACTGCTAAGCCAGAAACCTGGAAGGCTTAGGCATATTCAAAGTACTAGGTGATGCAGGGATCAGTTTTGCACAAACAAGAGGCAAATAGCCAAAGGCCCTAGACGAGACTAATTTTTTTAATGGCCCAGCTGTCAGGTTCAGCTTGGGCCAGGCTCAGTCTTGGAACATGGAAAATTAGAAGAATCCCTTTCCCGTGTCATTCACTCACCACTGTCTGCACTTTCTCACATGAGACTGATCAAGTGGCAAGAGTTTCCATGTAGTCTTGAATCTTGCAATTTTCCATACAATAACTATTGGGACCTTAACTCCCAGTTTTCTTTTTTTATCAGTAGTTTATTATTATTTTAATGCTATTAGTAACAATGTTACAAATATTTTTTAAAAAGACTTTGAAATGCAGAAAACCAAATACATGATCTCAAATACATGAGTGGCACAAAATTATCAGAACACATCAAAGTGAAACTCAGTATAATATTTAATATTTCTTGGGGTTCCCCTTCATATGACATAAACAGTTCCAGTAGAGTAGATCAGAAATGGTTTCCAACCGTCCAAAAGAATAGTCCTTATTTTCCCATAGCTATTTGTAATGACTGATTTTTAGCACAATTTATGTTTTCAAAGCATTTCATAGCCCGTCTCCTACAGTAAGTAAATTAGGACTCTTCTAATGCTTTGCGATCTGAATGCAACACCAGCATCCCAAAGTTGCTAACAGTGCAATATTATATATATCGACTCAAAAGTAAATCCTATTGAGTTCATTGGGGCTTACTCCCAAATAAGTAGGTATAGGGTTGCAGACCAAGCTATATATTGTCTTTAATTCAGGAGCACATGATCTCAAAAGAACATTACCTTTAAAGAATTCTCCCTAAACTGAATATCCATTAAGAACTCCATAGCCCCCCCCCCCATTTCTGGCCATTTAAATAAATATACTCAGATTTCCTTGCTGCATAGTGGAAACAATCTTATAAATCCTTGATAATTGTCCTCTGTGATACTTGCCCTAATACATTCTCAAAAGTGGTTGTTTGCTATCTTGTCTCTATTTGATGTGAATTCTTTCAGAACTGGATGTTTGTGAAATATTTGCAGCTTTTTTCTTTTTATGGTGCAAATAATTTATATAAACATCTGAAAGAAAAAAGTCCCAGTTTGAGGGGATGGGGGGGCATGTTGGCTGAAGATTATGGGAGTTGTAGTCCAAGATGTCTGGAATCTGTCAGGTTGGGAAACAATAATAGACAAACCAATAGTCTGACTCACTGGAGGGCAGGATCATACATTCACTCATTTAAAGACATATAAATGCCTTTTTAAAAAAGTGTACATACGCTTGACTGCAACCCAAGAACCACTCTTAAGCCTGATTTCAGTGGGCACCTGTCTTACATTGTGACCACATACTTTAATATTTGAAATCACGCCAGAACATTCAGAATCAACCAAAGGGCCAATTTTTAGTTGTGTTTCTTGTTGAAAATACATTATGTGCCGTTGAACACGGCTGCAATCTGTATAGCTTTATGGCACAGGAAGCTAAGAGGTGTGTGGTCAGCACACCATCTAGCTGTCTTTGGGCGGGCATCACCTTTGCAAAGTTACGTTTTCAGCGTTTGTAGCATCGTGAAACTAACAAATTTGTTATAATATACTCTTTGCCGGATAAGGGTGAAATGGCAGACAAAATAGGAAAGGTGTCTTTCATACCAATCTCTCTTGCTGTAGGAACACACAAGCTTTTGAACACACAATGCACAACTCGAATTTAGCCGCTGCTTTAAAAAACGTTTATAGAGAGCTTTTCTACCCATGTATATTCAAAACACTTTTGACTTACAAATAACGGAAACTTTCGTGACTGTAAACTTCGGAAATATTTGCGAGACCCATGTGAGATATTTTTGAACAAAACGTGAACGGGAGATTTTTTTTCATTCATAAGCACAAAGTAGTAACAATATATTCAGTGAATTCGAATGGTCCCGCCAGCCCGCCCAGCGAAAGGTCAGAACAATATCCCGGCGCAGAGAACTCCAGTCCTCTCCCCCCGGGGTTAATGAGAGAGTTCGGGGGGGGGGGGGGAGACTCCAGCTCCCAGCATTCCCTAGGACTCCGTTTCCCAAGATGCTTCTCGCTCACGACGGCCTTTCTCCTCGCGGGTTAAGCGTCCCGTTCTTGTTATGTTATGGAAAAAATAAGCTGCGTTTCCCGCAACCCCTCTGGCACTGCCCCTCATTGGGATCCCATCACCCTTCATTTCGTGAGTCACATTGGGTTTGAGTTTCTTTCCCTCCCTCGCCCCCCTCCCCGTCCTTCCCTCCCTCGCGTTGCCTTAGCTCTCGCGAGATTTGTGTGCCGAGGCCGGCGGGCGGAGGGAGCAGCGGGAGGAGGGAGGGGGCTGGCCCTGGCGCTTGGTGGTGGCGGCCGCCATTTTGCCGCGGCGGGTCGGGTCTGGCTCGGCGGGGCCTGGTTAGGGATCAGTTGCCGGGTGGGAGGGGTTGGCGACGTGCCGAGCAGCACCGGCGGGGGCTACGCAACGGGAGAAGCCGGGCGGGGGCATTCTGGGGGCTACGGATGGCAGCGGATTCTATCCGGCCGAGGCGGCGGCGCTGGGGCTGAGGCGGCGGTAGGAGGAGGCGGGGCAGGAGGCGCCTCCCCTCCCTCCTCACTCCTCCCCCCTCCCACCCAGGTAAGATGGCGGACCGGCCGGGGCTCTACTCCTGTCGCTCACACCCCCCTCCTTGGAGAGGTGCGAGACTCTGCTTCGAGTCGGGAGGGAAAAGTGAGGAACCGATAAGAGCGCGCGTGTGCTCTCTTTCCCCCGCTCCCATTGGTCATTTCCCACCCCTACCAATAGAGGGCGCGCTAATGGAGAGTGGTAGGGGCGGGAGGCGAAGGAACGGTAGCCAATGGGAGAGTGCACGCGCTTATTCAGCCAACGGCCGCTCGCAGTGCCGGCCTATTACTTCAGCCACCGCCGTTCTCTTCTCCCCTCCCCCGTCACCTTGTCTTTCTTGCGCGCGCCACGAAAGCGACCAACCAACTGCCGCCTTCTCCTCAGTGCGTGGGGGAGGGGCGAGCGGGGGAACCTGAGGGGACAGGGCTAGGGAGGGGAGGGACGGGCGCCTGGGTGGGCGGGGTTTGGGGAGCCGGGGCGGGGTCAAGGGGGAAGGTGGGAGGGGAAGGTGACAAAGGGGTTAAAGCGAGGGGGGAGGGGAAATCTAAGGACCTCGAACTTGCGCTGAAAAAGAAAGAAGCAAGGTGTCAAAGGGCGATCTCTTAGGGTCAGCGTGCAGAAAGACAGGACTGCAAGGTTTAAGGAATGAGGGGTCAGAGGGCGTCGGGGGCTGGGAAAGGGTTGCATGTTCAAAGAGCAGTAGGGTATCTGGGGCTGGTACAGGGCATTGGGGAATCAAGGCATTTGGATCACAGAGGGCATTAGGGTTAGGGTGGTTTGGGGTAATCGTTGAAAAAAGCTGGTACTGGATGGGGAGGAAGGATTTTATTTACTTAGTGTCATCAAGTGGTGTAGAGAGTTCTGAACGAAACAGAAGGTCAGAAGTGAAAGGGTAATATGATCATGGAGTCTGAAGGGGGACATGTTGATGCTCAGGCTGATAGCAAGGGAGATGAAGAGATGAATCAAGGGAGCATGGTGGAAAGACCCATGACTGAGGTGGGGGCGAAGACATCAGGATTACTTCCAGGGACTGCTGGGGAGGTGGTTGGACCAGGTCAGGAGACACTGGGGGATTTGGCAGAACTGGATCAGGGGGTGGTTGAGGAGCAGATGGAAGGAGAGATGGTATTAGGAATGGGTGGGGAAGAGACTGAGGAAATGGCAGTACCAGGTCCCTGGAAAGCAGAAGAGTCAGAGTCAGGGAGACCATGTCTTGAGGAGCTCAAGAGCAGTGGGGTGAAGGAGGAAGCTGAGGAGTTGGGGGAACTAGATCAGGAGGAGACAAATGTATTTATGACTCCAGATGAGGGGGAGACTGAAGAAGGAATAGATCAGTGGGAGACAAAGGAACGTGTGGAAAAAGAGACAGTTGGAGAGAGTGGAATCATTCTAGAAATGGATGAGAGGGAGGCTGTGGAGTTGGCAGGACCAGATCTCAGGGACGAGGAGGAGTTGGTGGAAGAAGATCATGCAGATGTCCAAGAAGGAAGTGAAAATGGAGATGATCAACACACATTAATTGGGCTGGAGGAGGAGGAGGTTGAGGAGATGACTGCTAGAGAAGATGTATTGGGAAGTGAGGAGGCTGAAGAGGTGCCAGGATCGGATCAGAGTGAGACAGAGAGAGGAAGCGAAAAGAACGCTATGGAATCAGCAGAGAATCAGGGAGAGGTGGAGGAGTTATTAGGAATGGGCCAAGGGGAGGCCCTGGAAGTAACTGGAGAGGAGTTGGATGAGGCACCAGCAGTGAACCAGGGAAAAGCTGAGGAGGTGCTAGGTGCAGCCAAGAGAGAGTTAGAAGAGGCGACTCTAGAGGGAGATGCAGCATCAGTAGCGGTTCAGAGGGAGACTGAGGAGTTGGTAGGACTAGGTGAGGAGGAAATTGAGATGTTGCCTGAAGAGGAACTTGGGAAATCAGCCTTGGATCTTGGGGAGGTTGAAGCGTTGGTTGGATCAGATAAGGAGGGACTCCAGGAAGTAATTGGAAGGGGAGATGTGACATCTGGAGAAGTTCAGGGTAAGGAAATTCTTGGAGTGGATCAGAGGGAGGCAGTGAGTGTTACTGCAGAGGGAGATGTGGCATCAGCAGTGGGTCAGCAGGAGACTGAAGACTTGGTAGGGGCAAGTCAGGGAGAGATGGAGCAGATGACTGGAAAAGAGAAGGCACCACCAGTGGTGGATCATGGAGAAGCTGAGGAAGTGCCAGAAGATCTGAGGGAGGCAAAGGGGGAGACTGCAGAGCAAGATGCAGCAGTGCTTAAGGAGATGGCTGAGCATTTGATTGGGACAAGTCAGGGAGAGATTGAGGAGACTGAAAAGGAGGATGTGGCATCAGCACTGGATCAAGGGGAAACTGGGAAGGCACCAGGAGCAGATCAGAGGGAGGCAGAGAAGGCGACTGAAGAGGGAGGTGTGGTATTAGTAGTAGATCAGGGGGAGATTGAGAATTTGATTGGGGTGAGTCAGAGCAAGATTAAGGAGTATGTGGCACTAATATTGGAGGAGGTGGCAACTGCAGAGAGAGCTGAGACATTAGCAAAGGTTGCTGGGGAGGCTGAAGAATGGGTGGAGGCAACTAAGGTGGGGACTGGAAAGGAGGATATGGCACTAGCAGTGGATCATGGTAAAGTTGAGGGAGATGCAGCACTGGCACTAGGTCAGGGGGAAGCAGACGAGTTAGCGGGGCCACTAGAAAGAGTAGCAGGAACACAAGAAGACACGCCTGGAAGAGGTCTTCAGGAAACACCTGTCCAAAGTCAGGAGGAGGCGACAGAAGGGGAGATGAAATTAGGAATGAGTCAGGAGAAAGTTGAAGCATTAACAGGACCTGAACAGAGGGAGGCAAAAGAGCTAGTAGGACTTGATCAGGGAGAAGGCAAGGAGTTGGGATCAGCTGAAGTGATGGCTGTGGAGGAAACTGGAGAGGAAAAGGTGGCATCAGCAGTGGATCAGGGTGAAAGTAAGGTATGGCTGGAACCATATATGGACCAGGCAGCGGACATTGGTGATGTAGATGAGAAGGTATTGAGTCAGGATCAGCAGGATGCTGTGGAAAGAAAGGTACCCTCTTGGGAAAAGGCATTAGTTTGGAGTCCAGAACTAGATGAGAAATTGGCAGGAGAAAGTCGTGAGATAGCAGGGGTGGATTTTGATGAGGGGATATCCAGATTGGGTCAAAAAGAAGCTGCGATAATGGCCCGAGTAGGCTGGGCAACACCTGATTTCAGTTTTGGCCGAGATCAAATAAGATCAGAGTTAGCAGGAACAAGCCTGAGGGTGGCTGATGAATTTGGTAGATCAGGTTCCTCAGCAGTGTCATCACTTTGGTCCCAACGCACGGCCACACCAAGTCCAGAGCAAAGTCACAGAGTAAAGGGGAAAATAATTTCAGGGTTGGCAGGACTGCGGCAAGGGCCAGTACTGGTAGCACAGCGTGGGGCAACACAGTCAGCAGGAGTGAGGCATGGGGTGCTGAAGCATGTAGCTCCTGGTTTGGTTGTGACTAGTTTAACGGCACAGGCTGAGCAAAGGGGATCGACAACACAGGAACGTAAGAAATTGGAAGTGGGGAAGGTAGAACAGAGGGGGACCCGATCAGCGGAACTGGGGCGTTTTGGGACAAAGGTTAAGGTGGGTGAAGGAGTGGTCCTCATGGGCTACAGAATTGGTCAGGAAGGGATGTCATGTTTCTCAGACGCAGAGAACAGGACAGTGAAGGTTCAGCAGGTGCCTGTATTTGAGGAGACAGAAAAGGTGTTTGATGAGGGGCTGGCAGAACCACCCAAGCAGGAACAGGAATTTAAGGAATTGGAAACACTGGAAAGTAACATCAGTGACTTAGCAAGGCAACATCTAGAAGAAGTGCCATTGGCCTGGCTCGGTAGGCCACTGACACGAGATTATACAGCATCACGACCAGATTCTGGCTGGACAGCCGGGATGGGGCCAGGACATGGGCTTGCTTTAAGGTCACTGCGGGCAGGAATAAAAGAACGAATTGACATGATGGTGGTAGGTCAGGGAGCACCAAAATCAGCAGGACCAAGTCCTGAACTCCCACAGCCCGGAATGGGAAGACAGGTGTTTGGGCTGGCAAGCAAGCCGGAGGACGTGCACTGGCTGAAGGAAGTGTTGGGATCAGGAAAGGCAGCATCTCAACTCTCGGTAGCAGGACACGGCTCAAGCTCGAAAGAAGGGAGTCCTGGTTTGACAGCAGAGAGGCGGAGTCCTGGCCTCTTGACAGGGAAGCGAGAATTAAAAGACTGGCGGGATGGTGTGATGGGAATTGCAATTAAAAGATACAATGCAATGAGGCTGGCCATGTGGGGTGAAGGCCCTGTTGGTTTGCATGTGAAGGGGGTGAAGGTGACTGGGAGTTCCGACAGCATTCGGGCTAGTACCATTAAGACAAATTCCATCCTGGGACATGTGGAACAGAGGGTGCTGAGGCTAGCGCAGCATGTGACGAATGAGAATGCGCCAGTCTTGGGAGTGGAAGGACAGGGGCTGAGTGATACCTTGAAGCAGGACATGGAGTTAGTAGGGTCAGGACATGGTCATAGCGTTTCAAGGTAACTGGAGGGTACAATGGGTTGGGAGATATTGGGTTCTTTAAGAACTAGAGCATATTGAGGCTGCACTACGTAGAGTATTAATTGGGATCGATAGCAATAAAGTTAAGTTGCAAAATCCCAGCTTGCAGGATTTAGTGAATTTGCAGAGAATTGTGTAAAGAGACCCTAGGACAATGATATGAGAGTGACAGCTAGAATATTGACACTTCTGAGTGCATAGTGGAAGTGAAAAATAAGGCAAAACAAGTTTGGGAAATGAATATTGATAAAATGTGGGGTTCTGACTACTTCGTGGTAGTGAGTAAAACAAGCATTCTTCTAGAGAACTTAGAATCCATCAAGGGAAGGGGAAAGATGGGCTCCTTGTGGCTCTCTCAACAGCACCCCAAACAGGTTCTTGCCTCTTATCATAGGCCTGGATTTGGTAGCTGGTGCTTACATTAAAACTCTCCACTGCAACCCGTGGTCAGGCTGTTCCCATGCTGTCTACGTTACAATCATGGAGAGACAGTGGTAGGAGGAGCAAGTTTGATGACATCCCAGCCACAGAAACAGACTGATGCACAGGTACCACAAGAAAGGATATCTTCTGTCCTAGACTGACAGTCCCATCTCGTTTCAGGAGTAGTCTTCCCCAGGAAAGCGAAATCCTGGAAGTGCAGTCTGAACAGCAAGAGCAGTTCTCAGCTCACACAGGTATAGGTGGAAATGAATAATAACATTGGGGAATTGGCCAAAGGACGTTTGTGCAGGAACACTGAGGAAATAGAAATTCTTTACTGTTTTCCAGAAGCCAAAGTTAGGTTCATTTTGTTACCAAGATTATGTTTCTGCCCCAACATCCATGGTCATTGACGGGCTAGAATTTATGATGTGATAAGATTTGACTTGGCCACATGCTACATTTACTTTGCTTGCTGAGGTATAAATCACAAGCTACTGCAGCCCAAAGGCAGGACATACATTTTGCAAGTCCTACAACTGACATGCATCCATAGCTCCCCTAAAATATATATATTTGCAAAAACTTTGGCTTTTAGTGCTAAACAGTAGAACTATCTTCTCCCTAGGCTTTTCTAATCAATATCTTAATTTGCCCTTGTTCGTGTTCACTGTTATTATAATCTGGTGTGTTTTTATGTTTGCCTTTTGTATGTTCTGTGTCCCTCATAAGAATGAGAAGCGTATATGTGTGTGCTGAATTCTAAATATTGAGGTTGCAAATGCAAACTTGAAAAAAAGACAGATCTTGTGTCCTGTGTTGGGATGCCAAGTAGAAACCATATTCATGATCACTTTAGTTTTGTTGATTGAAACGTTACCAAGAAGGTTGGTCTACACCAGAAAAATAGTGCCTCTGTGTACAAACTTACTTTGGGACAGAGATATCCTAATGGTGGTGTTTTTGATATATTAATGTAAGGCACTGGTTCTCAAACATTCTACTGGGTTTTACCAGAGGAATTATCTTTTGTAGATCGTAAGACCTCTGAATAAGGACTGTGCCACGACTGTATGGCACTCCACTCATGACAAATAAGGGACAGAAGATATGAGATGATGGAGATCTGTGATTGAGATCTCCCATCTCTTAAAGTCTTTATATGTTGATTGGGACCATGATGGTGGAAGTTAATCTTTTCCTATGGTGCCATTTACTTGATTAAAATCACCCCTTGAGCTGCTATTTTGACTGATTGGGGGAAAGTACATCTCCTTTTCCCAGTGAAAATTCCTCTCGCCCACCCACCCCCAGCTGCTATTACCCAGTAGGGAAAATGTATGTGTACGCAGGCCCTACAACACTGCACAGCATCCTTGGCTCCAGCATCCTTGGCCCCAGCATCCTAGCAAGGCTCAGGGCTAATCCCAGCCCTTGCCTCTGCCCTCCCTTTACATTTTTTCCAGCACTAAGCACCAGGCATCCAAGCAGCTGCCGTTTTCATTTCCCACAATGCCTCCAGCAAAACATCACTCCAGGGCATTGAGGAAAATTAAAATGAGGAGCACTGGGATCACCAATCAGAGGGAGCATGGCTGCCAGGTAAGCTTACTACAGGGAGTCCTGCCAGGGCGCTAAGCTGAGGGCACCCTCAAGCCAGGAGCATCCCATTTGTATTCTCCTAATGGGGCAAATAGCAGCTTTCTGGGGAGGGGGAATGATTTTCATTGGGAAAACTGGGGGGGATTAAACCCCCCCGCCCCGTTGTAGTCACGATTCAAATTGTACTTACACTCGTAGCTGCTTTTTGCAAAAGTGTAGAGAGACAGGAAATTGGATCAACTAAAAACTGCATGGTTTTACATTTGCTTTTTTTAGTTATTAGTTGGTTTTAAGGTACATGGTTTTCCTTTATTTTTTATTGATTGATCGTGCTTTTCAAATAAAAGTTCTCAAAGCAGTGTACAGAATTTAAAAACAACAATTAAAACTAAATTCAAAATCAGTAGAGCAGCACATTAGTAATAAGAACAGGACAAATTCAAGAAGCCAACTAATTAAAATCAGCTCAGCGTAATGGATTAAATAAAAACTCGTCAACTGAAAACAGACTGAAATTAAAGGACTTTCAGGTCCATCTAAAATCTGACAGAGAAGGAATTCCATAAATAAGGGGCTACCATTGAAAAGACCCTTTCTCACATGCCTGCCAATCTAACTGTTGCTAATGGAGGGCATCCAGATAGGGTTGCAGTTAGCATACCAGCTTCAGCTGGTAAAAGGCACTCCTGGCTACCGCAGCCACCTGTGCTTCTACAGGTAGCCCCGAATCCCAGACAACCCACAGACTGTAAACTTGCTCTTTAAGAGGGAGTGCAACCTCATCCAAGATCAGTTGAACACCTCTATCTAGATCTTCGGGTTTTTTTATTGCTTTATTGTGTGTTAAGGGCCAATGATGTAGTAGGCATAGAATATACTAATTTCATTTTGATGTGGTTAATTTCACTTCCTCCAAAAATTGCCCTTTTGGCTTGTTCTTGATTGTAGAGTGTCAGCTTTTAAGGCTCTGATCGCAATGTGACTGACTTCTTTGCATGATTCTCCTTAGCTAATTCTGAGACAGGCAGTCCCGAGCGCAGGCTGGGCTGCCAAGGAACTCAGGAGCTGGACGGCTCGTCCCAGTGGCTGGCTGACCAGAATGAGGCCGGTTCCCAGCATGCACTGGAGCAGGACGCCAGCACTACAACCACAGACGAAGCTATTGGGACGAGAGGCAAAGAGCAAGAGAGAATTAAAATGCAGAGCAGTCCTCCTCGACAGCACCGTGCACTGCACACACAGGTAGAGTTGGAGGTGAGGGGAATCCCAGCACAAGTCCCTGTGGCTTAGTTAGGGACACCTGATGACAGCTCTGCAGAACATTGGTGGTTTGGCAAGGGCTGTTACCATGGCTGTTGAATGCTTTACTGAGGTGTATGGAGTGTTGTGCTGCCAAGAGCAGCTTTGGGGGCAAGACAAGGGCAGCTGTTCTCGCACCTCCTGTCCATACATGCTCCCAGAGTAGTAACACTCTCAGATTAAGGCTGCCATGCTAACCACCTACTCTGGTCTGTCCCCCACATTCACCAGACTGCAGCAGACAGAATGACAGGCAGCAACCCGGTGTCACCAGCCTCTTCAGGCTCGCCTGCCTCAAGCGGCAGCATCTCACCCCCACATCTCACTCACAACTCCTCCCTGGACAGTCACCTTGGCTTTGATGTTCCCAAGACACAGAACAGAGCCCTCGTATCGCCTGGAATGTACATCTCCCCTGACCCAGCAAGCATGTGGGACAAGACGCATGCAGAGATTGCTGAACAAGCCAAGCATGTAAGCACATGGCCCCAGCCCTTTCCACCCTCTTGGCCTTGGGCATTAACACCCACTATCCAGGCTAACAGAACGTGGACAGGGTACTTCCAGGCTGCAGTGCAGGGGATAGTAATGAGCTGCCTAACTTGGGCATGCTGTATTTCAGGAGGCAGAGATTGAGAATCGCATTGCAGAAATGAAGAAGGAAGGATTCTGGTCCCTGAAAAGGTTATCGAAGGTGCCTGAGCCAGTTCGGCCCAAAGTGCACTGGGATTATCTTTGTGAGGAGATGCAGTGGCTGTCTGCTGACTTTGCCCAAGAGCGCCGCTGGAAGAGGGGTGTTGCAAGGAAGGTGAGTTCCATCATCTTGGTGGAACTGTCCACCAACCTCCAAACCTTTATCCCATCTCCTTCAGCGAGTTTTCATCCATACATTCCAGTCTCTTGGCCTCTAAAATGCAAATGCCATAGCATGGCACACTTTCTAACTGACTGGTGGCTTCTGCTTATCTTAAGGACATTTCATTGTCATGCCATTTTGTACCACTTAAGGTTACAATAGCTTGTGCCATTTCAGACAGGCAATGCAATGTATGTCCATAAACTTTCCATCTACACAGCGTTTAGTTAGCTAGAGCTAGTCGTCCTTAAAAGCCACATCCTGAAGAAGGATGGTATAGTATCCTGAACGTCTGTGGTGAGTTGTGGTCATGGAGGTATCCCTCCCTCCTCCGTTGCATGCAGGTTGTGCGCATGGTAATCAGGCACCATGAAGAGCAGAAGCAGAAAGAAGAGCGAGCCAAACGGGAGGAGCAGGCCAAGCTGCGCCGCATTGCTTCGTCCATCGCCAAAGAGGTCAAGCAGTTCTGGACCAATGTAGAGAAGGTACGTGAGGCACCTATCTTGCATCGTGAAAGCAGCATACAGGCCCAACCCTCCAGCCAGTTTTCTGAGGGTGTATTCTCTTTATCTTTGGTCTACCCCAGGGGTGCAGAACCTCCAACTGACGGGTCTAATCCAGCCCACAGGGCACCCCAATCTGGCCCATGTAGCCTCTCGAGGTTCCTCCAGGGGGCAGGGCTTAGGTTCCAAGTTCCGCCCCTTGGCGGAATCCCCTTAGAGGGCATCCCCTACTGCTGTCTCTGGTCTGATTGGAGATAGCAGCAGAGGGGCAAGGGATGGGCGATGTGACTCGCCCATGATGGGGAGAGTGACTGCTCTTCCCTGTGTGGGTGAGTCCCTTTATGTTTCACCCTCCCCGCCTCCTTCCAGCACTGGGGAAGGGAGGCAGGGCAGGCAAAGCAGCTGTGTCTCCTTTACTCTGTCACAGAAGCAAAGGTGTCCTGACTTGTTCTGCTTCGCACACCCCAGCTTCTTTCCCCCATTGCTGGAAGGAGGTGGCACAGGCGGAGACGGGGCAGAGCTGACCTAGTTCCAATTGCTCTTCCATCAGGAAGGCCTGTGCACAGTGAAACCTGGTCCCCAGCCCAAGCGCTGGGTGGAAGATCCACCCAGCACTTGGGCCAGGGATCAACGTATGTCAGGTGGGCGTGGCTATGCCCACTGTCATCACGGACATAGCCATACCCACCTGATGTCATATGGCCTCCGGAGGGCTGGGTGGGTGAGTGGTCATTCCCCCCCTCCCCCCAAAAAAACTAGTTCTGCATCCCAGGTGTACCCTGTCTAATCAAAAATACAAGGGATTCATGATGGAAGGGGTACAGCTTTGCACCAGAGCTCTGTGTGTGTGTGTGTGTGTATCTTGCCGTTTCAGTTTGGTTGTTGGTGGATTTACTTAGCTAGAAGTGCCATTTCAGCCCTTCTAAACTTTTGGGTTCATACCATGAAATATGCGACTTTGGGCACTTCACACTCTGTATATTCTCCTGCAGCAACCAGTTGTTCTGTGTCATGTCAAAACCCTCTTTTGTTATGATTACATTTTTAATGTTAAATTGGAATCACTGCCTGAATAGTAACTAAGAGTGCCAATGTATGGGCAGTACTCTTGAGGACTTAGAAAACCCAGTAGGTCTTGAGTGGCTTTAACCCAGGTCTCTTAACTCCAGAGCAAATTCCAGCAGCAGTCGATCCTGCAGGCAGATGACCATTGAGACATCTTTGAATGCTTCATCTGTCTTAGGTTGTGCAGTTCAAGCAACAGTCACGTCTGGAGGAGAAACGGAAAAAAGCCCTGGACCTACAGCTAGACTTTATAGTGGGCCAGACAGAGAAGTACTCAGACCTGCTGACCCAAAGCCTCAATGAGACCCTTCCAACTTCCAGCAAGACCAGTGGCTCGCATGCCGGCTCTACTGCCTCTAGCCCAGCGCCTCCCAGTCACCTCACTGAGGATGAAGGTCAGAAGCCTAGGCATCTCAACTCTGGTCTCTGAACGCGAGAATCCCCAGCCCACCCAGGGCTAGCTCAGAACTGGTATCACGTCTTCTACCCTCCAGACTTTCACTTCTGTTAGAAGTTAACTTCATTGGAGGGAGAAGCCTCCCTTGTCTATTCCCTATCCTGACCCCACCAAACCCGGGTGGAATTGTAATCTTATGTTTCTTTTGAAGGGAGATCTTGTCATTCTCATGGGCTTTCATCTGATTCCTCATTTCCTTTTCTGGCAGATGGGGATTTCCAGCCCCATGAGGAGTCGGATGATGAGGAGACAATTGAAGTGGAGGAGCAGCAAGAAGGGAATGATTCAGAGACTCGGCAACGGGAAATTGAGCTGCTAAAGCAGGAAAGTGAACTGCCCCTAGAGGAACTGCTGCAGTCACTGCCACCCCAAATCCTAGAGAACTCCTTCAGCATGTCGCCTTGTGCTTCTAGCTCTGACAATGATGAAGAAGAGGAGGGTGACAGTGAAGAGGAAGACGAACTTGAAGAAAAACAGACCTCTAAGAACCTAAAGGTGTGCTATTGGTTTATGGGCAAGTCTTGAGTTGGGTAGTCTGGGCATTTAGATTCTGCAGCTAAGGAAATTCAGCCACTCAACTTTGGAAGTCCCATTTTCGGGGGCATCTGCAATAGATACTTAGCAGCAAGTGCCTATACCAGCCTTGTCTTGATTGCCATCTGGAGCTGGTTCCTCCCTGTGCCGGGCATGTCAGATTCTGTGGCCCTGTCCTTTCTGGCCTGCTTTCTGTGACATTGCCCGTGCAGTGCTAAAGGCCTTCCACCTTGGCCTGTCCCTTGAAAGTTCTTTCCCTTCTATGCTCAGCAGGAGAAACCAAAGCCTGTTACTCAGAGGGATAAAAACCCCTGGAAGCCTGATGAAGAGGATGAGGAGTTCACTGCCAATGAAGAGGAGGGTGAGCTTATTCTTTTGGGGCTGGGGTTAACAATGCGGTTAACCAGAATTTGGGATGGTGGTGGGGAAGCACTGGAATCCTCTCATGCAGTAACATATAGAGCACCTTTCCTGTTCTAGCTGAAGATGAAGAAGAAACAATAGATGCCGAAGAAAAGCTGGAAGGGGATGTGGATCATAGCAAAGAGCTGGATGACCTCGCCAAGGAAGGTTCGGAGGCAGATTGTGGCTGGGGTGGCAAATGGGAGTCAAGACTTGCACTCCATGGGCCCTGAAAACAATTAGTTCTATTACTAAATTGTGTTTCCAAATGTCTGCTAGGTCTGTGAACCATCGTTCCCAGAATTTCTGCTCTTAAAGGGACATAGGGCCAGGGTAAGCACCTGCCCCAACTCAGTACTGTATCTCTTGGAGTACCCCCTAGAAGTAACTCCAGTAGCCCTGGAGCCTGTAATCAGACTAAGTAGATCAATCCTACTTGTTGGTGAATTTAGCTGGGCCTCTATTGGTGGTGCTATTTTCACTTTCACCTGTTCCCAAAATCATGGGGAAAGAAAGCATTTTTGCAGATGAAGTCTAAAAATGGACTGATTTGAACTGCTGGGCAAGGTAGGGGTGGGCTCAGAAAGGACAGAAAGCACTTGAACCCAATCCCAGGTTGGGATTCAATAGCTTGTGCTAAGACTAACCCCTCTGTTGCACCCCACAACTTGGGTCATTTCTATGCTGACTGCATTGCAGAATGAGAAGGCCACTTCAGCACAAATAGGATGTGGTTAGGGCTGGGGATAGAAGACTCAATGGAGTCTGTGGGCATAACATGATGCCTTCTTTCCCTCTGATAGGTGAGCTGCCCATGGAGGAGCTGCTGCAGAAATTTGCTGGTGCCTATGCCTCAGACTTTGAAATGGAGGAGTCAGACACCTCATCCGAGGCCTTGGAGCCCAGCACTTCAGAGTACGAGGAGGAGTCGGAGGAAGAGGACAGCAGTAGCCATTCCGGTAGATGGAGGAGAGAGGGGTTCCTGGAAAGTTCAAACACAGTCGAAACCTGTATGCGATGGCTGTTGCTGCCACCTCAAATGCTGAGTGCATTTTTCTGAGCTGTTGTCCTCAAGCATTCAACTCCGCCCCCCAGCCCCAATCTTCAAATCAGACTTTGATTTTTGCAAAAGTATTTGTCCCCAAGTATAATTTAGGGCACAATCCTGTGCATGTTTAGACAGAAAAAAAGGCCTACAACTTCCAGCATTCACCAGCCAGCATGGCTGGCTGAGGAAAGCTGAACCTTTAGGAATTTTTTCTGTCTAGACATGCATGGGATTGTACCCTTAATGTGTTGCAGTTGTCTTGATGGAAGTTGGGGCATGTAACGAGTGCCTTTTAGTATAGGGAGGTGTACTTGTCCTCAGCAGTTTGTAAACCACTGTTCTTCTTCATGGCCTCTCTGCATCATTCATATAGACTCTGCACCTGCACGGAGGCTTGATTGGGGAAACTTCTGTAGCTGAGGAGTTTTGGTGGGAACCCTTCTCCCACCGTCCCAGTGCAGATGTCCCTAGTGGGTTCCCACTTATTTCCTCAGTTCTCTTTCAACTTCCATTATGGTAGCATTGTCTGGGAACTTCTCTTGCCTTCAGTTCAATCTGAAAGTGTTTTTCGACGCTGAGGTTTTTCTTCTATCTATCTTACCTATTAAAGTACTTCTGTCTTTTACTTAACATTATTTTTATTTTCTATTTGTTTTCGTGGTCTCGCAATCACTCTCACAGGCATATGGTCCTTAGGGCGCCATTTCAGAAGTATAGCCGCTATGGGGTGAATCTACCGCCTTCCAGTGGGCCCTTGTGCCTTGTCTGCCTTGCCAGAGGCCACATTGTCAAAGCTTGTCCTCATTGCCTAGCCTTTTCGAAACAGGCAAGGCGAAATCGTTCTGACCAGCTGAAAGCTGTTCTCTGGAAATGAGCATTGGAAGCTGTCGAGGAGCCAAAAGGTGTGGCGGAGAAGCCAACCTCGTCATCATGCAGGAGCCTGCTCCATTGTTGGGGATATCGTCCCCTCAACATCATACTCCACTGAGTACACAAGACTCTCCTCCTCCAGGTCGGTCTCTGATGTTCTCACTGGCTAAGAAGCTACCCACAAGGGCTAAAGCTCCAAAACAGGCTAGTCTGTCTTTTTTGGAGCCTGAAAAGAAGAAGAAAAAGACCTCTAAAAGTCGGATGACTTTAACTGAGATCAGATGCACCCTTTGGGATCACACGCTCTCCCTGACTGTGTGAGCACCTTGGGATCAACAGCAACCTCGACATTTGGTTGCGACTCCCAGCACTTCAGCTCGGGATGAAGCGTGTCCCTCGACTCCAACCGTCTCTATTCTGACATCTTGGGATCAACAGCAACCCTTGGTACTGGTTGCATCTCCCGCTGCTCTATCAACGCCTCAAGGTCAAACATGGGCTCGTATATCAACAACTGTATCTGCTGCTCCGCCAGTGTTATTTTCATTGATTCGTATGGCGAATCCAATCCAGGCAGGGGAAACTATTCCGCTGGTATCGATGTTGGAATGTGGAATCCGGGATCCATCCACAGCTGACCCACCCATTCTACTGCCTCGTCATTACCGACTGGAAGGCTACGGCACAGGTCATGATTAGCGTTTGTGATTGCCAGATTCAATCTGTTCAGTTGCCTCTTTTAACAGAGGTCATGTCCCTAGTTTTTATAAGCGAATCAGTTATAGGGACAGGTCTAGATCTCCATTCTATGAGTGGGGTAGGCGTTCAACCTGGGACTTGCGATACAGGAAACTCCAGGATTGGGTTGAGAACCGTGATGATCTTTATGGTCCTCCTTACTGGGGAGAAAGTTGGTACCGATGACAGCCATTGGCTACAGTGTCAAGGCCACTGAACCTAGAAGGTTCTCTTCACACCCCAACTCTGGTCACACTGTCTGTTCGACTGCAACTACAGACAGCGCGGTTGCAGACTGTCCAGCCTGCTCTACCGCAGCCACAAGCTGCACAGTTGCAGACCACCCTGCCTACTACCCAGCTGCTGGCCGCGCTACAGTTGCTTTCACAAACTAACTCTGGGGACGTCTCCTCATTCTCAAGGAGAGAGAGAGAGGCAGGCTCCATGTCAGTTTCCACCAGAGGAATCTCCACTTTCTGGTATGGAAGTTTAGCAGTCTGACACCACGTCTCAGTCTTCCTGCCCTCTGTCTCCTCACCTGATGCTGTTATCCGGTCGAGTGACACCATCTCTCCATCAGAGGACCTGGGATAGTTTTCTAGTCAGGTTCTGAGAATGGCACAGGCCTTGGGTCTACAGACCCAGCAAGTAGCCTCCATGGTGCAGGATCCAGTTTTTGATGCTGTGAATGCAGAATCTTTCAGACTGTGGCCATTCCTCTCCTCCCTGCTTTAGAGGAGACCATTTGTCAGGAGCGCCCTTGCTGCCTTTTACAGTCCCCTCCAATAGTCAACTCAAGACACAGACGAAAAGGATTATTTTCAAGGCTTTATTCCATTTACAACTTAATGACTTTTTCAGATGCTAATCACCAGCAACTAAGCAAGCAACTGCACTGGGGTAGTTAGCAGAGTAGCCTAAGCTCCAGGTAAGACAGTTGGTCCCCGTTTGAAGGAGGAGGGCGGGAAGACTCTGAACTTACGGGCTATGGAGAGGTCCTCCCTCTTACCCTTGGGTCCTCAGGACGCAGCCGTTGTTTTAGTGCCAAGCGAGCAGAGCGCCTCCTCTCGGCGCCCTCCATCTGGCGCTGCTGTCTGCGCCAAGCGTCTAGCAAGGCCCCATCCCCCACTCTCTCGCTGCCAGGGTCACTATCTCAGGAATGCAGGCAGGAGGAATCTCTCCCTGCCGCTGTGCCTGTGTGAGAAGAGCGAGCTTCTCTCCCACGGGTTGTTGCGCTTCCTCAGAATCAGAACTGCTCTGGGGCTCTATGGGCTCAGTTTCCACCCTGACACCATTAAACAATCCTGGAAAGCCCCTTCCACTATGCCACCAACATCCAAAGGCTTGGAGGGGATGTATCGTATAGAAGAGTCTAACACCGATTACCTATTTAACCACTTGGCCCCAAAGTCGATGGTTGCAGAGGCGAAGCAAGGCAAGACTCATGGGTCACATTCCTCCCCAACTGACAAAGACGGCAGACACCTAGACCTACTTGGGAGGAAACTATATTCGTCTGCAGCTATCAGTCTGAAGATCTCACATTACCAGGTGGCAATATCTGGGTACCAGCTATTACTATTGGACAAAGTTGGCCATCTCCTAGACCATCTTCCCGATTACAAGAAGGAGTTAGGTCACCTCTTCTAATCCGAGGTTTTGAAGCTGTCGAGAGGGCATATAAATCCGTCGTGTCACCAAGTCGACTGACTCAAAATACTGGTTTGGTCCATTGCCCTGCGTCTCCATGCCTGTTTGAAGTCGGCCAGCCTCTGACAAGAGACTAGAGCCCGTATTGAAGATTTGCCCTTTGATGGACAAGGGTCGTTTAATGCAAAAACTGATGATGCATTAGACTCAGTCCAAAAGGCCCATACCACAGCATTTTGTATGGGTTTTATATCCCAACAGCCGTCCGGACAACGACGCTGGTTCCAAGGTTCCACCACCAGATATCAACCCCAACAACCAGGGCCATCGCAGCAGCACCATTCTCAACCTGTGGCATCGAGGAAGGTCTTTCTAGAAATCAAAGCTGCGCAGTTGTTGCTGCAAATTTGGCAATAGGAATAGGCAGCATCTTTGACTCAGATTTACTTCCTTTTCACCTCCCGGCCTGTCCTCCCATTTTTGGAGAGCTTCTGTCTACCTATCATCGGACCTGGCACTCCATCACATTGGGCTCCTGGCTTCTTTCCATTGTACGGAGGGGCTTACAGGATTGAGTTCAATACCCTCCCTCCACTTGGTACCATGAAAGTCACAGCTCCATCACCTGTTCTCCAAGAGTCAGTATTCTTCTTAGGAAGGGAACCATCATGCCTGTCCTGTGTTTGTGTCTCTGAGATAGGTTCTACTCCAGGCACCTCATGGTACTGAAGAAAGACGGAGGGCTGTGGCCGATCCTGGGCCTCTGAGAACTAAATCTGTATATTTTACCCAGGAAGTTCCTCATGGTTTCTCTGGCTTCCATCTGCCCTCTCCTCTCTTGAGAATATTGGTTTGCCTCTATCGACCTCAAGGACGCATATTTTTGTATTGCCATAGCAAAGTTGCACCAATATTATCTCCAGTCGGTTCCGACACCTACCAGTTCCATGTGCTACCTTTTGGCCTAGCCACCATCCTGAGAGTATTCACCAAATGCATGATGGTGGTCTGTTCTCACCTTTGCTTGCAAGGTGTTGAGGTGTACCCATAAATCAAAGATTGGCTGTTAGTGGCATCAACACGGAACCACCTTCTTTGGTCAGTAGATGTGATCTGCAGTCTCATTTGAAGTTTGGAACATTGTCTCAATCTCGAGAAATCACACCTACAGCCTATCCAGACTCTGCAGTTTGTTGGGGCACTGCTGGACTCCTGCTCTGCAGAGTATTCCTCCGTCAGTATCGAGCAGAGGTGTTGGCTGCGATGGCAACGGAGCGAAACCTTCGTTTGGCCTCTTTGGTGCTTAAGATCCAACATGTACTAGGCCTTATGGCTGCAACAACGGCTGTAGTTTGGTACACCTGGTTGAATATGGGATCGCTCCAGAATTGACTCATATGCAGTTTTGACACAAAGCAGTACGCCCAGCAGACAAAACTACAGCTTCCACAGGACGTCAGGGACTCTTTATGGTGGTGGATGGTACCAGCCAACCTATCAAAGGCAAGCCCTTCCTTCAACTCTCTCCATCCCAAGTAGTAACTAAGGATGTGTTGCTCTCAGGATGGGGAGCTCATTGTTCAGGTTTCACAGTCCACAGACAATAGTCGGTCATGGAAGCAAGTCAACACATCAACCTCCTAGAGCTCAGGGCAGTGAAAAAGGCCCTTCAGGCATTCGAGCTGGACCTAGTGGGCAGACTGATCCAGGTCACCTTGGACAATACAGTGGTCATCATGTACCCAAACAAGGAAGGGGGTACAAGATCGCTTCCACTCCTTGCTCCAGTGCTAGAGATCTTTCAGTGGTGTTCACCTCATCTGATTGGACTGGTCGCTGTCCATGTTACTGGAGTGGATGATGTTTTGGCTGACCATGAATGGGAGTTGAACAGGTCAGTTTTGACGAAGCTTTTTCAGCGCTGGGGCACACCAGAGGTGGACCTCTTTGCCATGCAGCACAACGTGGTGTGCCAAGCTTTCTGCAGTCAGGCGGGCCACAGCATAGGTTTGTTGGGAGATGCCTTCCTCCTGCAGTGGACGGGGGTGTTGTTCTCTCTTCTCTCTGTTCCCTCTAATTACGAAAGTACTTGCAGAGATCGGGACAGATGGTACTGAGTGCATACTTGTAATTCCGTGGGGGCCTCACCAGCCCTGGTTCGCCCCGCTGCTCGAGAAGCTGCCAGGGTCAACACCATCATCTCCCATCGCATCCATCCCTCCTCACCAGGGAGAATGTCCAAATCCAGCATCCAAACTTAGCGACTCTCAGCTTGACAGCGTGGAAGATCAGATGATGGAGACTGAACTATTCCCAATATTGATACAGAGGATCCTCGATACCACTCATAAGCCTTTTATGCAGCATTCCTATGTGAGGAAATGGACTGCTTTCTCCTCTTCTGGTCAACTCAAGGTTTTCACCTGGTTCGGTGTTTCTTGCATCAGATCCTCCAGTTTTTGCTGTCTGTTTTTGAGAAATTACTCAAACTGCCATCTTTAAGAGTTTATTCGTCTGCTGTCTTTGCTTTTCACCCTCCTTTTCAGGGCTTTTCAGTCTTCTTGCACCTAGCCACTGGCAACTACAGACTTGTGCCTTCTCGCTTGGAAGGTGGCATTTTTGGTGGCCATTACATCAGCACTTTGCACCAGTGAACTCTGTACACTCAGAGTAGACCAGCCTTATCTTACCTTTCACCAGGATAAAATTGTGCTTAGAACTGATTCTGCTTTCCTGCTGAAAGTTGCGTTGAACTTCCATTTAAATCAGGACCTTTTTGGCGAGCTTTCTTTACTTCCCCATCCACACTTTTGGAGTCCACCCTCCACACACTTGATGTTCATCATGCTTTGGCCTTTTACAAGTTGAGGACTGAGCAGTTCAGGCTTTCACCTCAATTATTTGTCTGCTGTGGTGGCAAGCGCAAAGACCAGCCTCTCAACTCAGCATTTCGCTTCCTGGGTCATCAAGACTATCAAGTTATTGTATGAGCGGGCTGGGCTCGAACTGTCTGCCCCAGTCCAAGCTCACTCTACTCATGCGGTAGCGATGTCGATTGTATTCACCAGGGGGTTGCCATACCTGAACTGTGCCGTGCTGCAACCTGGTCAGCATGTCTACCTTTGTTAGACATTACAGACTGGATGTTCGGGCTAGAGCTGACTGTGTTTTTGGTCGTGCTGTCCTTCTGTGTTGTAATAGGAGACCGACCCACCACCTTGTAAGTTAGCTTGCTACTCCCCATATGTGTGATGCACATAGACCACAAAGAAGAAAGGCAGGTTGCTACCTGTAAGTGTAGTTCTTCGAGTGGTTATCTGTGCATTCACACAACCCACCCACTGTCCCCTCTATGGTGTCATACTCAAGCTCAGTGTGGGGTACTGAAGGGATTTCCTATCAGTTCTGAGGCTACAATGTTTGTCTCAAGGAACTGAAGAAATAAAGAGAAACCCACTAGGGACATGCACACTGGGATGGTTGGATAAGGGTTCCCACCAAAATTCTCAGCTGTAGAAATTTCCCAAATTGAGGCTCTGTGCAGGCAGAGAGCCCATATGTGTGAATGCACAGATGACCACTCAAAGAACTACACTTACAGGTAGCAGCCTGTCTGTTTTAAAGATGGTAGGAAGAAATTGCCCGGCTCCCTGGTGCAGGTCCATCACATCAACGGAATGAGGAATCTGCTTATGCCTTTTTTTCCTGATGTTGCTGCATTTCCTTCTAGATTCCACAGATGAGGGGGAGAGTGAGCAGGAGGAAAGTGAAGAGGAGGATACCATCGAGGAGGAGGAAGAAGCTTCGGTGAGCCAGGAGGAGGACTTTGGTGTTGAGTACCTGCTGAAGCAGGATGAGGATCGTGGTGGCGAGGGAGACAATGACTCTACTCCAGCCCCAGGGCCCAAAAAGGAGATCACAGACATTGCAGCCGCAGCAGAGAGTCTGCAGCCCAAAGGTTATACTTTGGCCACAACACAGGTGAATTATGGGGTCAGCAGGTTTGGGTTGGAGTGAAAGAATGCAAGGAGATGACATTGCCGTCCTCCCATTCAGGTTAAGACACCCATTCCTTATCTGTTGCGTGGGACACTGCGAGAATACCAACACATTGGTCTGGACTGGTTGGTCACCATGTATGAGAAGAAACTCAACGGTATTCTGGCGGACGAGATGGGGCTTGGCAAAACAATTCAGACGATCTCCCTGCTGGCACATCTGGCCTGTGAAAAGGGTGGGTGAGAGGCTTTGAGAGGACGTTGCTTATTGGGCAGTGTATAAATAGTGTAACTAAGGAGAAGGGAGGGTGAGGATGGGCTCCAAACAAGAGAAAGGAAGCAATTGATGTTGTTGATTGGCACCCTCTTTACTGCTAGCATCTGCTGGCTCCCTTGGTAGTCTGGCTTTAACAGATCTATTTTGGGGATGAATATGCTATGGCGAAGCAGGAGCTCGATTTGTTCCAGGCATAGTATATGACGGAGGACAGAGGCAGCCTTGCTTTCCAGAAGTGTTTAAGGTTCTCTGTGCTGTGTTCCTGTGCTCCTGCAGGCAGTTGGGGCCCCCACCTGATCATCGTTCCCACCAGTGTGATGCTGAACTGGGAAATGGAGATCAAACGCTGGTGCCCCAGTTTCAAGATCCTCACCTACTATGGGGCACAGAAGGAGCGTAAGCTGAAGCGGCAGGTGAGGGGATTCAAGCCGTTGCAGCTAGGGTCAAAGATGGGTTTTGCATCTCACAATATACATGGTTTGAATGCTCCAGTTATGCAAGGGAAGGTTGCTGTGTGGTTGAAAAAAGTAAAATCACATAATTTTCCTCCAGGAAATTTTGAGTTTTGTAGGATCTTGGATAAAGTCTTAAAATAGGATCCCCCAATCTGTTTCTAACTAAATCTAGGTGTAGCTTATCTAGTAAGTGAGATACTAGACTTCGTTACTGTTATGTTAAGTAGCGCATATGGGGCTAATGCCAGTTTGGTGGGCTATTGTGTTATGCTAGAACATTTACTCTGTTTTAAAGCAAGAGGTTGGCAGAAGGTAAATTGGGATCTACTGGCCTGTGTGATTTGCAGTAGATTAGCAAGGGTTTCTGACTCCCAATTTTTTAATAATAGCAACAACAAAATACCTTTTGCCACCTAAATTAGGCTGCTGAAATGAAGAAAGCTTGAGTAACCTGGAGTTGACTTTTGTGTGAAAAGTCTGTGAGCTCAGTTCAGTTCTGGTACCGATAACACATTCCTAGATTCAGAATGTGCTCAGAGGCACCCTTTTCTTCCATTCTTAAGTACATGTCTTTGTACCTGGCCCTGGTGGTTAGTGGATCTTGCGGGTTCTAGTAAAAAGAAGAAAAAAAGATAAATTAGATCTGACTAGCCTGAAGTTTAAAACACAAGGATGTTTTTGAAAAGGTGAGATGATCCTTGTGGGTGATTTGAATACAGTCTGCCATCCATCTCTAGGTAGCGTAGGAAGGGGTGTACAAGTATAATCCCCCCAAAGTTCAGAAAATGGCTAAAGAATTGGAATATAGCAGAAGGTTGGGATTATATGAATGCAGGAGTTAGCGATTACCTCATGTTGTTCTAATAGGCACAAACAGTGTACTGGAATTCATTTTATGTGTGTCTGTTCAGTTTGGCAAATGCCAAGTTGGTGAATCTTGGACAGATCGGATCATGCTTCTGTATTTATGTGCTCTGGCAGTTATTAAAGACAGAGCAGTGAAACATTTTGATAGCTGAATTCTTTGCTGTTTTACAAAACACAAGTTAGGGAAACCTCAAGTTGGGGATATGCAAAAAATTTCTTTTGATATTTTCTAGTTCTCTAAGGGCATAATCCTATGCATGTTTAGACAGAAAAAAGGCCTACAACTCCCAGCATGCCCCAGCCAGCATGGCTGGTGGGAATTGTAGGACTTTTTTCTGTCTAAACATGCATAGGATTGTGCCCTGAACTACTTGATAGTGGTGCAGAATTCATTTAAGGTGGAAATAAGGGTGTGAAGGGAGGAAGGGGGTCACTCTAGCTCCCAGCAGTGCAGGCAGGGACAAAAGGTTGCTTGGGCTGAACACCACCCCTTATGCCCAACTCAGCCTGAAGCAGGGGACTCTTAGACCTTACAGGACATCCCTAGGGCTTAAGAAATAAGGACTCAAGCTAGCAGCTTCCATTTCAAGCCCTAGATCTGAAACTTTAAACAGTAGCAATAACCAAGCAGAAGGCTCTGGATTTCGTACGAAGGCTTCCTTAGAATAAAGCACACACTTTCAATTATGATAGGTGGTAAGTTTATTTACAAAAGGGAAAAGGGATAACATACAATAAAACAGAGCAGTCTTTGGAAACAGTACCTACAAGTCAAAATAATAAAGCTGCCTATACCTGTCTACACATACCTAAGCACAGGTCTTCAAATAGGATAGGACCACATGGACATACGTGTAGTCCAAAGCAAAGGCAGAGACAAAGCTGAAGACACACAAAACTACACTAAGACAAAGGGCAGTTATAGCCCCTTTGTTTTATACTGAAAAGCCTTTGACAAGGGTGAGGTGAGCCGTCTTAGCCAATCATCAGCTGGCGGAATAGTTTCCCCAGGCTTTCCGGGGGGGGGGGGGGGCAGTTCTCACAGAAGCCCAGCTGAAATCATTCAGTCTAATCAGCAAAAGTTCTGCTCTGGCCTTGAAGGGCCTTCAGACTAGGACAACAGGAGATAACACATGCAGGTGATTTAACAAGTGTGTGCAGGCCCATCTTCACAAAATGGAGCTTTTACAGATGGCTAGACCACACAAGGAAAATGGATTTCTTCACTAAGGGGTTTTTTGTTCAGCATCGCTTCACATAAAAATAAGAAACAGAGAACCGAGAAATGGCCAACATGGGACCTAAACCTAAAATGGATGAAGCATATAAGAAGTTATAGTTAGCATATTTAAAGAAGCTTGAGCTAACAGATACGTGTAAGATGGAGCATTCATTAGCATATTTAAAGCAAAAATACTTTGGAGAAGGTAAAAAACCTAATAAATACCTAGTATTCATTTTTTTAAAATTTTATTGTAAAATTGCAACAATACAAAACAAAATCATAAAGGAAAAAAAGGTAGCTACATAGATTTGAATATATCATTTTCAATACATCCATATGAGGTGTGTGTGTGTGTGTGTGTAAGAAAATACAGCTAAGAACTATACATTCAACAAAGGCAGACCAAACATCCATATAAGTATCCATTCGCAAATGGTGTCTATATACCACCTGCTCAAATAATGAAAGCATTGTAAGGTCCTCAATCCATTGCATTACAGGGGATGAGCATGTATTCTTCCAGTGTTGTAATTTCAGTCTTAGCTGTTAAAAGGGGAATCCATTTGCACTGACTGTGTTAATTTCCAGGAAGCAGGTAGAGATTTAAGAGGACACGTACGTCAGTAAATACTAAAGAGTGTTCCAATACAAGGTTTATCCATACAATAACCTCCTCCCCAAAAGCGGCAACTATTGGGCCTTGCCAAAACATATGGTTAAAAGAAGCATTAGCTGTGATACACCTCCAGCAATTAACTGACTTAGACAAACCCTTATTAAAGAGACGTTGAGGTGTCCTTTAGACACAAAACAAGAGATTTTGTTGAATAAGACATAATCCAAGATCCATGGATGCTTCAGATACAGACATGGAGGGAGCAATCCTGTGGCCACTAGACAGCACCTAGACAGCCATAAGACATTGTGTTATCCGGAAACTGACCTCACTCCACTTCTTCACTGCCTCAGAGGCAGCGCAGAACAGCCCCATTCTCTGCTCTTGCAAGAGGAGTGCGGAGCGGCCGAAAAGGGGCGTGTCTGGGGGCATTCCAGGGCAGGGAGGGTGGAAATGCCTGTACGACACATCCAATGTGTTGTGCGGCAGCCTCCTCCCCCACTCCGTCTTCCCGCGGCTAAACAGCCACAATCAGCTGCCTAGCAGAAAATGCAGGGCAGGAGAAGCGCGGAGGGAACGGTCCCCTCTGTGCGTCTCCTGCCCTGCTTTGGATAGGTGGTCACCTCCGAGTTCGGAGGCAGCCACCTATCTGGATAGGATTGTGCCCTTAAGCTTCAATCCATTGATTAGGCAAAATGGGACAGTCCAGGTCTCCATTCCATTCCTGCTTAAGACCCTGTGTGTCATGTTTATTCACCAATTTGAAACCTGGACCCTGAGGGGACAGCAGCTGGGACATCGAACAAAGGCAGGTGGGCCAACTTACCATCTTATTGGCCCTGCCTGGGACTGTGTTTCCTGCTGGAGAGGAGAAGCCACCCTCCCTGGCTGGAGCTGGAGCTGAAGAGGGAAAGAAAAAACTCCCCTGGGCTAATTACAGCTGATTCGAGCCAACTGGGCCTGAGTTCCTGTGGAACACTCTTCTCAGCCCAGCAAAGGCAGGGTTGCCCCTTTGGGGGAAGCTGCTTCGGGGGGAGCCGCAAGGGCCACCACCCTAACACTGGGTTGACTGGTTTTGCAGCTTTTTGGTGTGGGGCTTGGTTGTTTGCTTAGGATCCTGTTATGTGCTTGGGAGAGAGGACATATGACCAAGTTGGGGTACTTGGAGGGGCCCCAATTAGTGTGGTTACGGGTCAAGGGAGATATGGCGTCGGGAGGAGGGCTAGCCAGGTTAGGGGAACACGGCCCAGACAGTTAATGGCTTTGCCGTGTTCCGGCCCTGCCTCCCTTCAGCCTCAGGCGTAGTGGTTGCCCTATCAGCCTGCCCTCCGGTCTCCGGATGCTGCTATTAAATGCCAGATCAGTTCAGAATAAGACCTCTATCATCCATGATTTAATAGTGGATGAGGCAGCCGATCTGGTATGCGTAACTGAGACCTGGGTGGGCGAGCAGGAAAGAGTTAGTCTCTCCCAGCTCTGCCCACTGGGGTATTTGGTTCAGCATCAGGGAAGACCTGAAGGCCGAGGAAGGGGGGTTGCTTTGGTCTATAGGAGTTCCATCTCCCTCTGCAGGCTCCCTGTCCATGTGACTACTGGTCTGGAGTGTTTGCACCTTGTGTTGGGCCAGCAGGATAGACTGGGGACTCTGTTGGTGTACCGCCTACCCCACTGCTCAACAGACTCCCTATCTGAGCTGATGGAGGTGGTCTCAGGTACGCTGTTGCAATCCCCCAGACTGTTGGTTCTGTGGGATGTCAACATTCACCCTGGGGACACCTTGTCTGGGGCGGCTCAGGATTTCATGGCCTCCATGACGACCATAGGACTGTCCCAACGTGTCATCGGCCCGACACATGTAGTGGGGAATACTCTAGACTTGGTTTTCTCAACTGGACATGGAAATGGTGTTCTGAAGGTGGGGGACTTTGCATCAGTCCCCTTGTCGTGGTCAGATCATTACTTGCTGAGGTTTAGACGTACAGCAGCTTTTCCCCTCAGCAAGGGTGGGGGACCTATTAAAATGGTCCACCCCTGAAGGCATAGGGAACCAGATGGTTTCCAGAGGACTCTGGGGAGGTTCCCAGCTGATGTGGCGGGCTCTCCTGTCGAAACCCTGGTTGATCTGTGGAATGCAGAAATGACCTGGGCGGTTGACATGATTGCTCCTGAGTAGAGCTCATACTGCTCCGTGATATACCCCGGAGCTGAGAGCAATGAAACAAAATAGGAGACAGCTTGAGTACAGATGGAGAAGAACTCCTAGTGGATTCAATCGAATGCTGATATGTGCCTATAGTAAAGTATATTCAGGGGCATTGAGGGCAGCAAAAAAACATCCTGCTGCCTTTATTGAATCTTCTCTCTGCCGCCCAGCAGAGCTGTTCGGAGTCATCCGGGGGCTATTACATGCCTGCTCCAAGGACACTGTAGACCTCTCTGAGGCCCACTGTAATGCATTTGCTAGGCACTTCCAGGGTAAGATCCCTTGCATCCGCCAGGACTTAGACTCCAGTGTTATAGTAGGTGAATCTGGTGAGGTATCCAGAGCACAACCTGCGCTGTTTTCCTGGATGAGTTTCAGTTGGTACAGCTCGAGGACATTGACAAGGTACTTGGAAAAGTTCGTCCAAGCACTTCCGTACTGGATCCTTGCCCCTCTTGTCTTATAAAATCTGGCAGGGAAGGAACAGCTGGCTGGGCCAGGGAGGAGATTAATGCCTCCTTGTGAGAGGGGGTGGTCCTGGGCCACCTCAAAGAGGCAGTAGTGAGACCGCTCCTGAAAAAAACCTCCCTGGACCTGGAAAATCTTAGTAATTTTAGGCCAGTGTGGCAAATGTTCCTTTCCTGGGCAAGGTTCTTGAGCGGGTGGTTGCCAACCAGCTCCAGACACTCTTGGATGAGACCGATTATCTAGATCCATTTCAGTCTGGGTTCAGGTTGAGTTTTGGCACGGAATTGGCCTTGGTCACCCTGTATGATGACCTATCTCGGGAGAGAGACAGGAGGAGTGTGACCTTGTTGATTCTCCTTGACCTCTCTGCAGCTTTTGATACCATCAACCATGGTATCCTTCTGGAACGATTGTCTGAGCTGGGAGTGGGAGGCACTGCATTGCAGTTGTTTTGCTCCTTGGAGGGTTGGCTCCAGAAGGTGGTGCTTTGGAACCACTGCTCAGCCCCGTGGATTCTCGAATATGGAGTTCCACAGGGGTTGGTTTTGTCCCCCATGCAGTTCAACATCTACATGAAATGGTTGAGAGCGGTCATCTGGAGTTTTGGAGTGCGTTGTCATCAGTGTTCTGATGACACACAGCTCTATTTCTCCTTTTCATCTTCTTCAGGTGAGGCTGTGGATGTGCTGAATCAGTGCCTGGCTGCGACAATGGGCTGGATGAGGGCTAATAAACTGAAACTCAGTCCAGACAAGACTGAGATGCTGTTGGTGGGTGGTTCTGCTGACGGGATGGAGGGTGTTCAACCTGTTCTGGATGGGGTTGCACTCCCCCTGAAGGAGCAGGTCCATAGCTTGGGGGTCCTCCTGGCACCATCCTTGTCACTTGAGGCTCAGGTGGCCTCAGTGGCATGGAGTGCCTTCCACCAATTTGAGTTGGTGGCCCAGCTATGCCCCTATTTGGACAGGGATAACCATTGTCTTATGCTCTGGTAATCTCCGTGTTAGATTACTGCAATGCACTCTACATGGGGCTGCCTTTGAAGATGGTTCAGAAGGTGCAGCTTGTGCAAAATGCAGCGGCCAGATTGATATCAAGGGGCTAGAAGGTCCAAACGCATAAGACAGATTCTAGCCCGCCTGCACTGGCTGCCTGTATGTTTCCGAGCTCGATTCAAGGTGCTGGTTTTAACCTATAAAACACAGCTTGGGACCACAATACCTGACAGAGCGCCTCTCCCGGCACGAACCTACCTGTACACTATGCTCAACATCTAAGGCCCTCTCCAGCTGCCTACTCCAAGGGATGCTCGGAAATCGGCAGCAAGGGAGAGGACCTTCTCGGTGGTGGCCCCCAAATTATGGAATGATCTCCCCAATGAGGCCCGCCTGGCGCCAACAGTGTTATTTTTTTGGCCCCAGTTTAAGACCTTTCTCTTCTCCCAGGCATTTGGCAGCATATAAGTTTTAATTGATCCTGGAATGGAGTATGGTTATGGTTGTCTGCTTTGAGATTGCTTGTTGAAGTTGTTTTAGATATATGTTCTTGTATATTCTGTTTGTGTGTTTTTTATGGAATTGGCTTTTAAAATCTGTGTATTGTATTTTTGAATGTTTTAATCTTTGTAAACGGCCCAGAGAGCTTTGGCTATTGGGCGGTATAGAAATGTAATTAATAAATAAATGTCTAAACATGGGTTGTGGGTTGATAGAACTGATCAGCCTCAATAAGTGGTTCCAGTAGCAAAGGAGACTCTGAAGTTGTAAAAGTGGCAGGGCCAGACCTACTCTAGCAATTGCAAGTACTACCATTCATCCGTAGCAGGAAAGCCATATTTAAATTGGCAAAAATTAGAGTAGTATATCTCTGTGGTGATATGTAAAGGCTCCTTGATCCTATTCGCTCCTGATTACTATTTCCCCCACTATTATTCCCTCCAAAACAGTGGCAAAAGTGGGTGGGGCTGAAAAATCCAACTTTTAGTAGGAAGTATGTCTACTTAGAACTAAGCGTGAGTAGCATGTCTACTCACAAATAAGCAGGACAGGCCCTGGTATGTCGACTCATACGTAAGCAAGACTGAATCACTCAGCAGCTTCCTCTCTTGGTCTCCACCCTCTGCCCTGCAGGAAAAAGCTCTTCTCTCCCATCAGCAGCTGATTGGTGATAACTGCTTTCCAGACTAAGTAAGAGCAGAGCACATCTCTGAGCAGCTGCTGATTGGAGATAAAAGCATTTCCCTCCTGGTGGGGCCAGGGGAGGAGCTGCCATGGCTGGATGGGGAACCCCCATGGGCTTTATCAGGCCTGTGGGCCATAGGTTCCGTATCCCTGGCTTATACAGTGGCACATAATAAAATGAGCGTATTCCCTTGTATGCACTTACATGGATCACCAAACATAAGAGGCTATCCTTAATTAGAAATAAATTAGTTCAGCATAAATATTGCTATCTTGTGATTAACACAACGAAATTACTCCCAGAATCTTTCATCGTAAGATTCTTTCAGAAATCATGGACTGAATTAATTAGGGTGAGAGAGTTTTCTCAATAAGACATTCAGTGTTAATAAATGGTTTGGTAAGCAGTAGGTTTATTAAATTGCAAACACGAAACTAGGAACATCTCTGACTTCAGTATTTCTGGGTGAGACATTTTGTAACAAGTGTTACAGGTACAAAAGGGCAGATAGAGAAATTGTCAAGGTGTGAAGAATTAATGGTGCAAGTGACAGGAAAGAAAGGTGCGCTTTCTCAGTTACATTAGATTTGCCAAATGGGAAGAGATTCCTAAAAGCAATTGTAGGCCAAAGATCTTAGGATATGCCTTAATGGTTGCTAACTGGTATAAAAAGTATAACATTTATCATAGAATTTATCACTATCACAGAATACTTTTTAGAAAATGAGATTTAAAGGTATAATGAATGGGAGACAGACTTTTTTGTTAATTCTAAATACATTTGAGATGGAAGTTGTACCAATACCTGCAGTTGAGCTATTTGATTCAAGACTCCTGCATTTGTGCAAAATTAGTAGGACTCTTGCCATATTCAAAAAACTTACAGCAAAACAGTTTATTCAGGCAAAAGGGTATTGTAGAGTATTCTCCCTCGATACTTTACAGCAGGGGTCCCCAACCTTTTTGGACTCGTGGGCGCATTTGGGAATTTGCGATACTGCTTGGGCATCACCAAAAAATGCCTAATCAGCAGGTCGCTGCTTTGGCATCCACCTTTTGTGTTTGCGGATCTTAGGCCGCATCTCATTCAGCAAAACCTTTTGCTTCATGTCTGTTGGACTCCACATCGTCTCTTTAATAAGGGAGTGTCTAACGTGGCTGATTGCTGGTGGTGCAATACAGCTAATGCTTCTTTTACACATATGTTTTGGCAATGTCCAATAGTTGCTTCTTTTTGCAGATTGTACACGCTCTTTTAAATTCTTTACCTGGTTCATGGAAATTAACAAATGGTCAGCTTAAAAGGATTCTCTGCACCCTTTTAACAGCTAAAAACTGTTACTACAATATTGGAAGGAACAAACTATGGGATAACACACATTTAGATAAGTGTCAGCCTCTATCCGAGAAACCTCCTTGAAAGTCCTGCACAGATGGTACCCACATCGATCCAGCTGGCACATATTACTTCCAACGTGCAACCCCCTCTGTTGGAGAGGCTGTGGGGCAAAAGGCATATACTGTCATTTATGATGGGAATGCCCACGAATTCAGGGATTCTGGATACTGGTACACAGAGAAATAATTACTATTACCAGAGATATGGTTGTATACCAACCAGAACTTTATTATCATTGTATAAAGGATCTAATGGAAGTATTAAATGTAAAGATTTGCTATCATTCTTGTTAATTGCCACTTACCAGACAATCACATTGTAATGTTGTTTTTGATTTTTCATTTTCTTGATATATAATAAAAGTCTTTAAAAATATTACAGTAGTGGAAGGATAAACACTCTGTAATGCAGTATTTGAAAGAGTGGCATGTAGACATCGCCTTCAAATGGATCCTTATTTGGATATTTGGTCCGCTTTTGTTGCAGACCATGTATAAGTGCTAGAAAGTTGTATGCATTTCATACAAATCCATGTATGTATGTTTTAAAGGGGGGGTTAAAAAATGGGAAAAAATACTTTTGGGTGCCTGTAGGCGCCACATTGGGGACCCCGACCTACAACTTACAGAAGCCTTGATATTCTACAACAGTGGTGCAGAACTTTAGGCCCAAAGGTCAAATCTGGCCCTTCTGGGTTCTCCAGAGGGCCACAGTTCCTTCTCCCAGCCCCACCTCCTTTCCCCAACCAGCAATTGTTTGGTGGTTTCCCAGCTTTTATAGTCTCCCCACCCCCCACCCAAAAAGAGTCTGAAATGCCTCTCCTGAGGCTTAATTACAGGAAGTGAGAGTTTTAAGCTAATATATGTTGATGTTTGGGGTATCTTGTCCCCATCCTGGAATGTGGCCCTGAAAGCCTCTCTGAAATAGAATTCAGCCCTTGGGCTGAAACAGGTTCTGCACCCCTGCTCTACATCTTACTGCGGTCATTGCTGTTAAATGTGGTTGCAACAAACATGGCTTTCGCATGATGTTGGAAATTAGCTTCAATGCCATTTATAAGATACTGGCTTATCAAAGCTCTAGAAATTGCAGAAGTGGACAAGACTAGATAAAATTTGTGGAAGCAACGGTATTATGGTGCTAGATTTAGGAACAATATGGGCTCCATTTATAAATTATTGGCTTGAGAGACAATTTTGCCTTTGTAAGTAGCTGTCTGCCTGAAGTGGGATGGTGAATGGGTAAAACAGAGTCTTCCTTATTGGCCACATCATAACCCCTTGACTGTCTGTGTTCAGGGTTGGACCAAGCCCAATGCCTTCCATATCTGCATCACCTCATACAAGCTGGTGCTGCAGGACCACCAAGCCTTTCGACGCAAGAATTGGAAATATCTGATCTTGGATGAGGCTCAGAACATCAAGAACTTCAAATCTCAACGCTGGCAGTCTTTGCTCAACTTCAACAGGTGGGGAACAAGTGGTGTTGCCCTTGGAGCACAAAGGGCTGTCTCCTCCTCCTCCTCAGAGCTTCTCACGAGCCTGTCATATTTGTGTTCCAGCCAGAGGCGTCTGCTGCTGACCGGGACCCCTCTCCAGAACAGCCTGATGGAGTTGTGGTCCCTCATGCATTTCCTGATGCCCCACGTCTTCCAGTCACACCGTGAGTTCAAGGAGTGGTTTTCCAATCCGCTGACGGGTATGATTGAGGGCAGCCAGGAGTACAACGAGAACCTGGTCAAGAGGCTGCATAAGGTGAGTAGGACGGGCAGTGAGTGCCTCTGCCAGAGACTGCTGAAACTTTACAGGGGGTGGCTCACACGATAGGAAAATATCTAGGACTGGGAGAGGAAACTATCCCTCTGTGTTATCCTGCTAACAGGTGCTGCGGCCCTTCCTTCTGCGGAGGGTGAAAGTGGATGTCGAAAAGCAAATGCCAAAGAAATACGAGCATGTCATCAAGTGCCGGCTCTCTAAGCGCCAGCGTTATCTCTACGATGACTTCATGGCTCAAGCTACGTAAGTACAGAAGGGGAGCTGAGCAGCAGAGGCGGGGGGAGCACATTGGGAACCAGGATTGTTGGGTTTTGGTGAGGAAAGTTTTTGCTTGTGGCCTGGATCTTACGGTCTGTTAAGCAGGGTGTCTGGAGAAGGGAACTGGGGTCCTGAGGATGTGCTCAGTGGTTTCTCCCTGGCTTCCTGTTCTCTCAGTTCCTCCACACTGGGTAGCCCCCCACATCCCTTTCCTTCTTGAGACCAGTACAGGGGACTGTGGTGCTTGGTGCCTCTGGGCATGGCTGATTCTCTGTGGCCGGTTCTCCTTTCAGCACCAAGGAGACCTTGGCAACTGGGCACTTCATGAGTGTCATCAACATCCTGATGCAGCTCCGCAAGGTCTGCAACCATCCCAACCTCTTTGATCCGCGTCCAATCCACTCACCATTTATCACAGAGGGCGTCTGCTTCAACACAGCCTCCCTTGTCCTGCATGCCCTCGATAACGACCCTTTCAAGGCAGGTGCCTCCCACTCTGGTTTGGTGGGAGAGGGTAGGATTGGCCCATTTAGGGGGCACTGGGGTGGGAGGGTGACCATTGTCTTGGGAGCAAGAAGGGGCAAGCAGAGGGAGGGCAAACGAGGCATCAGAGTCAGGTTGGAACTCATTTCCTGCATGCGGGCCTTGCTCCTTCCAGCACGTGGACTTGGGTATTTTCGATTTGATCAACTTGGAGGGCCGTGTGTCCCGTTACGAGACGGACACGTTCCTGCCCAAGTGGAAGGTGACACGAAAACTGATCGAGGAGATTGCTGAGTCCCCAGACCCTCCTCCCAGGCCCAAGCCGGTCAAGATGAAAGTGAACAGGTACTTGGGCTTCCTCTCCCTGTCTCTTCAGTGGGTAGCTTCAACCAGAGATTTTGATTCTATGTTGCCCCAAGTCTGTGTTGCCCCAAGTCTATGTTGCCCCACCAATGTTCTTGGCAGGCTCAGAAAGGCAGTTTCAAGCCTTTTCCCTCAGCCTCAGACTCGTCAGCTCTGCATGATTGGGAGTTTTCTGTCCTGAAAAAGAGGCTGACATCAGGAAGAGGTTCTGCCTCTTTCAAGCAGTATCTAGATATGGCAGGTTACTGGCCAACAGCCAAGACACCCTTAGCTAATTGTCAGGGTGGAAACTGAGCTGATAGAACCCCAGAGCAGTTCTGATTCTGAGGAGGAACAGCAATCCATGGGAGAGGAGCGTGCTCATCTCTCACAGGCAGAGCAGCTGGCAGAGATTCCTCCTGCCAGCATTCCTGAGATAGATAGTGACCCTGGCAGCAAGAGAGTGCAGGAGGGGGGCTTGCTGAACGCTCGACGCTGACGCCAGGAGCGACGAGCGATGGCGGGCGCGGAAAGGAGGCGTAGCGCTCGTTTGGCACGCAAGCAACAGGCGCGTCCCGAGGACCCAAGGGAAAGAGGGAGGATCTCCCCCTAGCCCATAAGTTCAGGGTTTTCCCATGATTCTCCTTCAAACGGGGACCAATAGCCTAACCTGGAGCATAGGCTACTCTGCTGTTCCTTGCTTAGGCTGGTGATTAGCATCTGAAAGAGTCATTAAGTTGTAAAAGGATTAAAGCCTTGAAAAGAATCCTTTTGTCTGTGTCTTGCCTTAGCTATTGGAGTAGACTGAAAGAGGCTGCCAGGGCGCTCCTGACACTAATGAGTTCCCAAGATCCTGACTCAAAATATTCCCCTGACGAGAGAGCAGAGAGAGTACAGAAGTCTTGCTTGAGATCTGCCTATTAGGAACTCCACTCTAGAGGATGGAGATCTCACAGGGGGGATGTCCAGGATCCTAGTGCTGAATCAGTCGTTTTCCTCCCTTTCTTCTCCCTCAGGATGCTGCAGCCAATGCCCAAGCCAGAGAACCGTACAGTGGTGCTGGTGAACAGCCCTCGTCCCCCAGCCCCCCTGCAGAGACCTGTAGCTCCTGTGCTTCCAGAGCCACTGACACCTGCTCTCACCCCCATTCCACACCCAGGCCCAGTCTTGCCAGGGCCCGTGCAGCCTCCCTCACTCCCTGTCTCAGTCTCCCTCCCTGTGTCCATCCCGATGGCCCCCTCGCCAGTGACCATGTCGATACCAGTGCCTCCTTCCGCCAGACCACAAACCCAGACTCTAGTGCCTACTCTGAGCCAGAACAACACAGCTGCTGCTGCCCTGCTGCAGGGTCAAGCCTCTGCTCCCCAGGGTAAGCATCAGAGGTCCCAGAGATGTGGGAGGGGTAGAGGGTTGTTCCCTCTCTCAGTTGAGCCCTGGTTTCTAAGCAGTTCTCTGCAGGGATACACTGAGAAGTTTTACTGCCTTGACTGAGAGAGAGAGAGAGAGAGTCATGCTCATGTATGACATAGGAGTGTCAGATTTCATTTTTAATTTTCATTTTGAAGTTTTAAGCTTCTAGTCCTTGTCCTTGTGAATATGCTGCTTCTGTGCAGCAGAACTGCTTCAACCATGGGTGCCTCTGTCTTAATGGGGTGGGGGTGGGGATAATGGGTATTGCTGGGAAGGGTTAGTTGAGGCAGAGATAGGGCTGAAAGAAGCTTTCTTTTATCCCATTTGGAACAACAAAATCCCTTTTTAGGAGAGCAGGGCTAGATCAGGAAGCCCCTCCATGTCTCTAATCTTCTTCTTTTTCCACAGTCCTGCCCATGGCGATGACGGCAGCTCAGCTGGTTCCAAACACTCCCCGGCCCCTCCTCCCACCCCCTCCTATTTCTCCTGTCACAACAGCCTCCTCCTCCTCCTTGAAGCCTGGTGTAGTGCCAGTCCCCGTGGGGCAGCAGCAGCCCCTCAGCACCATGGGCATCACCCCTGTGGGGGGGCAGCAGCAGCCCCTCAGCAACTTGGCCATCACCCCTGTGGGGCAGCCGCCGCCGCAGCCCCTCAGCACCAAGCCCATCAGCACCCTGGGCATATCCCCTGTGGGGCAGCAGCAGCCCATCAACACTTTGGGCATGTCCCCCCTGGGGGGGCAGCAGCAGCCCATCAACACCTTGGGCATGCCCCCCTTGGGGGGGCAGCAGCAGCAGCCTACCAGCACTTTGGGCCCAACCCCTGCAGCCCAACAGTCTACCAGCACCATGGCCTCAGGCACCGTTGGAGGCATGATGAAGCCTGTGAACATCCATCCTGCGGGCCCCGCCTTACCTGGCTACAACTTTGCAACTGGACCCCTGCAGCAAAGGCTTCTGCTGTCCCCAGACATGCAGGCCCGGTTGCCCTGTGAGTATCACAAGGGCAGCGTGAAGAAGGCAGCACGTGGGGAGGGCTGTCTCCAGAGCCTCAGCATCCCTTCTTTCTTTCTCTCCAGCGGGGGAAGTGGTGAGCCTTGGACAGCTTGCCTCGCTGGCCAACCGGCCCCTCCAGAGTGCTCCCGGCAGCAAACCCCTCACGTTCCAAATCCAAGGAAACAAGCTTACCTTGACGGGTACGCAGGTGCGCCAGGTCACTATGCCTCAGCCAGCCCGACAGCTGCCAAGTAGGTAAACCCCAGTCCCCCCACGACTCCCAATGACATCCCTCTGCGCTGCATGGTGCGTGTTTTGCTGGGCTGTATTACTGGAGAGAATAGGTCAGGGGTGGGCCGCACTAATAGTTTTTTTAACAGCACGGCGCCTCTCAAACCGAGCTTGTCGAAGAGAAAGCTCTGGCCTCACCTCCTCTCTGACATGCTGGTTTTCAATGCACAGACAGTTCACATGAGGGGCCATCTGACCTCGCGCTTGCCATCTGCAGTGGATTGGCCTGTTAACAGATAACCTCTTTTCCACTCCCGTTACCCGAGTCCTCCTGTGGAACAGAACTGTCAGATCTTAGTTGTAGATCTGCAAGGGGGCAATCAGAACCTAGCAAGATTCTTGTACAGGGGAGTGATAACACCAGGTTGTTGAGGGGGCATGATGAAAGGGCAATGGGGTCCGGGGGAGATGGCCTCTTTTCTCTTTCAGCAGAGGAACAGTCCCTCTAAGCTCCTGATGCCTCTTTGTGAGCCATCCGGTGACCCGAGGGATACAAGAAATGCCAGAGCCTTGCCTTACGTAGAGGACCACTGTTTCTTTGGTGGGATCTCTGTAGGAAGGCTTACACCTGCACATTTGAAGCATTGCTGCCCCCTGCAGGCCCAACTGGCAATTGAGTGGACCATTCTCTCCCCTCTTGCTCTCCTCATAGGGAATGTAGTTCACCTGGTGTCTGCTGGGGGGCAGCACCACATCATCAGCCAGCCGGCGCAAGTGGCTTTGATCCAGGCCATGGCCCAGCAGGCTGGGCAGGCCCCAGTGGGTGTGCAGGCTGTGCCAGGCCACCAGCCCCCCACCATCCTGCCCGTCCCAGCTGCCAGCACAGCCGCTGCCGCTGTTGCCTCCACAGCAACCATCAGTGTCCCCATTGCTGCCACCCAAGGTCAGTCAATATCAGGATTCCTGGATGTTATTTCTAGCTCTTGAAGGGAAGTCGAGTTGAAGGACTCGGTGCCAGGTCTCCTGGGCCTTTGTCCTTGGGTCAGTAAACTTCCCTCCTGTGCCCCAAACTGTACCTCCTTTCTTTCCTCTTCCCTCCTCCTGCATCAGTTCCATCATCTGCTACTAGCCACCTTCTCCCCTGTTTCCTTCCCCCATCCTATGTCTGAGTCTTCTGCCATGCTGCTCCCTACACTCAGTTGACGCTCCTGTTCAGTGCCTTCTGCTTTGTGAGGCTTGCCTTTCTGTGCCAGCTTAACATAAATGTCAGATAGTAATTGCCAGGCAATGGCCCTGCTCCATAGGGCCACCCCAGTGCAGCATCTCTTCTCTGCTGTTGCCTCCGCAGTGCCCTCCTCTGCAGTGAATAGCTCTGGTGTGGTGAAGATCGTGGTGCGTCAGGCCCCTCGAGATGGCCTGGTGTCCCCCTCACCTGGCCCGCAGCAACCCCCTCTGCGTCCGGCTACGCCAACAACTGCTGCCACCCTGCCTGGCCTTCCAGCAGCCCTCATGGCCCAGCGAGCCCCACTCCCCATGAACCCTGTGCCACCAGTCAGGCTGCCCACTCAGCCCCTGGTGCCAGTGAGGACACCCACTCCAGCTCCTCTGCAGGCCCTTGTGAGACCCATGCTGCGAATGGTCCAGGCGCCCAACCCCAGCATGGAGCAGCAGCTGGGTAAGCATGCCTCCCAATACCCCAGGCACAGCTTTCTGCATCTGAGATGATTTGAGGGTTGGTTTCATGGCCTTCAGCGTCAGATTTTTAGGACCTTCCGCTGCTCCCCTTGTCTGTCACCCTCATGGTTACACGTTTGTTCCTTTCTGCATTGACAGCTTCCCTGCCTCTCACAGTGGCCCCATTTGCTGTCAGCCCAGCTGCCACTGCCACTGTCGCCACCAACACCCCCCCTGCTATGGCTTCCCACATCACCTCAAGCCCAATGCCCAAGGAGGAACCAGAGATGTTAACGCTGCGCTCCACGACACCTACACCTCCCCCCCCTTCAGTCCTGGCCCCAAGGCCTCGACGGCAGCCGCCTCCCCCGCCCCGTTCACCCTTCTATCTGGTGAGTTGCCTGGCCAGGGGACTTGGGGGCTCTGGGTGGGATTGTGGGGCAGGGTTGCCAAGAAGCTGGTAGATGCTCAGGGGCTTGTGATGTGGGAAAGGGTCGAGTTCCACTCCACCTGACTGATCCCCCCCCAAACTCTGGGCTGCAGGAATCACTTGAAGAAAAGCGGAAAAAGCAGAAGGAGGAGCGCCTTGACCGGCTTTTCCGCCTCAACGAGCAGCACTGCAACCTTGTGCCCATTTACGGTACTGAGGTGCTGCACTTCTGCACCCTCTTCCCCCCTGCTCCCCCTTCTTGGAGGGAGGAGGAGGAGGAGGAGAGCGAGGGGCGAGGGGCGGCCGTCCAGGAAGTAGAACCAAAGGGCTCGAGAGGAGCTAGCTATACACACTGCTACGCAGCACAAGTGCAAAGGGACCCTGAGCGCCTCGAGGCCTACTGGCAGCGGGCAGAGACCTTGGCCCAGGCTATCCTGATGCCCCAGCAGCGAATCGAGGAACTCAGAGACATCATAGAGAGGTAATGTTTTCTTCCTGTGGGCACTTCGACATTTGGAAGGGGGCATGGCAAAGGAACACAGTGGGTGTGGAGAAGCACTTCAGTTTTCCAGAGTGTTCTTGAGTTGTTCCAGTTTTAATCGCTGAAAACAACCCAGGAGTCCCTGCTCTCTGGAGGTGCCCTGGCACTTCCCTTACTGCCCTTAGCCTTCCTTCTATCTCTGCAGGTTCATTTTCGTTATGCCTCCCGTGGAGGCTCCTGCTATCACCATGCACACCTCTCACCCGCCCCCATCGCTCCTGCTCCAGCAGGCTGTCTTCAAGGAGACCCTGCGCCAAGAGCTCTCACCTCATGCCAGCTGCCTGCATCGTATCATTTGCAACATGAGAACTCAGTTCCCAGACCTCCGCCTCATCCAGTACGACTGTGGTACGTGTTGCAGGGTAGAGTCCATGGGACATCAACTGAGGATGAGGGCAGTGTGTTTAGGCCAGGGGTGGAGAGCCTCTTTCAGCCTGAGGACCAAGTTCAATTTCAGAGATGCTCTCAGGGGCCATATTTCAGTGGTGGGTAGGGCTGAAGGTAAAAGGGGTGGGGCCAAAAATACAAAAATTGCCAGGATACTATAGCATAAAGCTCTTAGTGTCAGTAACGAAGCCTTAGGAGAGGCATTTCACTCTTTCAAAATTGGGGGGGGGGGGGGACAAAAACCAGGAAACCATCAAATGATCGATGGTGGGGGAAGGGGGTGGGGTCAGAGGAAGGGGTGGGGCTCTCTGGGGGACCACAGAGGTCCAGATTGGAATTTGGGGGGAGGGGCGGATTTGGCCCCTGGGCCTGAGGTTGCCCACCCCTGGTTTAGGCTATGCATTAAAGCTGGGCAAGCTGGTTTCTGGATGGACACAGGTACACATATTGATGATTCTTTGCCTCCTGGTCAATTTCTGTCTCTGAACTTCCTTTCACCTGTAGGGAAGCTGCAGACGTTGGATGTTCTTCTGCGGCAGCTCAAGGCTGGGGCCCACCGTGTCCTTATCTTCACCCAGATGACCCGCATGTTGGACGTGCTGGAGCAGTTCCTCAATTATCATGGACACATCTACTTACGGCTGGATGGTAGCACCCGCGTGGAGCAACGACAGGTGAGTCATAGTGACCTGCTGCCTCTTGTGGAAAGTGAAGGGAACACCCAGGACAGCAACAGTTTTGACAAATCAGTCTGTAAAGATTTCCCTCAAAAGTCCAGGAAACGATCATCTGTGTTTGGAAGAAATGAGGGGCAGCACACGGGCCTTTTGCCGTTGGCCAGAGGACTAATGGCTGCTGGGTGGGCAAGTAAAGGGCCTGAGGACTATATGGAGAAGGGGACTAGAGGTCACAGGACAAGAGAGCCAGGCAAGACATGGAATCTCCATCCTCTAATGCAGTGGTCTCTAAACCTTTTTGATCGCGCACCCCTGTCAGTAAACATTTTTTGAGCACACATCCCCAATATATGTGTATTTATTTATAAATGATATACATTTACTACTGTACTAATATATTATATACATTATAAAACGTATGTAAAAATAGAAATAAAAAAGGATGAGATAAAGATGAAATAAACAATATTTTTAAAATAATTTTAGCTCTCACTAAAAAAAAAATCAATATTTTTAGTAAGAGCAATGAGATTGAATATGCTTCATTGTTTTTGAAAATCTTGGTTTAACACTTTTGTGATTCAGCGATTCGAAGGTCTGGTTCTAAGTTCAGTTTATTTCGATACTTGGTTTTAATGGCTGTCATAGCTGAAAAAGACACCTCACAAAAATATGTAGATACAAATGGAAGAAGTGCATCTTTGGCTGTGCTTACTAAATCATGATACTCATTTTTCAATCCCATCCACCAATTATGCAAAGGTTTTTGTCCATCTTCCCTGATGTCAATCAGTTGTTCTTGCAAACTAATTGGAAGGTGTTGCATTTTTATATTTTTAACAAATGGGTTCAAAACCCACTGAAACTCTTCAAAAGATTTTTAAACAGGTTAGAAAGTTAAATTTCCAAGTGTTTTAAGTGTGTGGATATGAGAGTTTGTATAGGTGACGTACATCATTTTCGGCAACAGAATCACATACCAATGAAAACATTTCCAAACATCCATTTTCAAAATGTTCTCTCCATAGCACAAATTTCTTTTGAAAAGCAGTTACTTTCTCATTCACTGTTAAAATGTTGCCATTACCTTGAAGAGACAGATTACATGTGTTTATTTTTTCAAAAATATCTGCTGGGTAACATACTATTGACAGCTACTTGTCATCACAGAAGAGGTCAGCAAATTTGGAACAAATTTGCTGACCTTTGGCAGGATGGCAGCTGCTCCGGTACCACAGCCAAGGAAGCAACTCTGCCTTCCTCTGCCGTGCCTGGCAGAGACTGGTGCGGTTGCTTTCTGTGGCCGTGGCAGAGGCAGGATAGGACTGGAGCCGACACAGAAATGCCATGGAGCTTCACTCTGGGCTCCTGTCCTGCTGCCTCCGCCACCATCATTGCACACAACTGCAGCTCATTGGGGCAGCAGGAGGTTGCTCAGTTATCAGGTGGCTGGCTCACCCCAGTGGATCATCTTGTGCACCCCCTGGGGTGCGCGCACCCCACTTTGGAGACCACTGCTCTAATGTAGGGCCTTTTGCAGATAGTGCTTAATGGCGTTAGGAAGTAAAGCCAGAAGTCCCAGCCCTGGATTTTCATTCCCTTTTTGACTCTGGGTTCTTCTCTGACCCTGGCAGGCACTCATGGAGCGTTTCAACGCAGATAAGCGCATTTTCTGTTTCATCTTGTCAACGCGCAGTGGTGGTGTGGGGGTGAACCTGACTGGGGCTGACACTGTGGTGTTCTATGACAGCGACTGGAACCCCACCATGGATGCCCAGGCTCAAGATCGCTGCCACCGTATCGGGCAGACACGGGACGTTCACATCTACAGGTTAGCTGGGCTCTCTGTTCCATAGACATGGAACAGACAAAGCTGCCTTATGCAAAGTCTAACCATTGGTCCATCTAGCTCAGTATTGTCTGCAGCAGGGGTGGGCAACATGTGGCCCTCCACATGTTTTAGCTCATCAGTCCTAGCCAGCACAGCCAGCAGTGAGGAACCATGGGAGTTGCAGGCCAAAACATCTGAAAGACCACAAGTTGCCCACCTCTGGTCTGCAGTGACTGGCAGTGGCTCTCCAGGGTTTCAGTCAGGGGTTATTCCCAGTCTTATTTGGAGATGCCAGGATCAAACCAGACACGTGCTCTAGGAGGTGATATAGCCATAAGAGATTGCCGAATGCGCTTTCTAAAGGAGACTTGGACTACAAATGGGATGATGCTGTGGACACAAGCAGTAAAGTGTAGGTTAACTCTCTGATGCCCTCTTTAGGTTGATCAGTGAAAGGACAGTGGAAGAAAATATCCTGAAGAAGGCCAATCAGAAAAGGATGCTGGGAGATATGGCCATTGAGGGAGGCAACTTCACCACAGCCTACTTCAAGCAGGTGATCATGCAAATCTGTCGTTGTTGCAGAGGCTGAGGGCTGAATTATGCTTTGTGCCACCCATAGGAAAGTTGGCTTTGTGATAACATTGCTTTGATGCTTAGCTCCGTAAAGAGGTCTCTTATCTCTGTGGATGATCTGGAGGCATCCTTAGGAGTGATTACAGAGGGGCAGTTGTCTTGGTCTGCTGCAGGAAAAGCATCTTGCGACATTTTACAGACAATCCTGTTAGCTGCAATGTGGATTTTCAGCAGATGCATGTCCAAGAGCAAGCAGCTCACTGCCCGGAGGCCATTTGTAACTGGTTTCTTTCTGTGCTCCTCAGCAAACCATTCGTGAGCTGTTTGATATGCCGCTAGATGAACCAGCTAAGAAAGAAGGGGAGGCCCCAGCTCCAGCACAGGAGGAGGAAGAGGACCCCATGGCCACCAAACAGGCCCAGATTCTGGAGCAGGTAAGCTGCCTTCACCCAGCCGTGATGCTGAAGGTAGGATGGTGGCCCTCTGACAAGGGACCTTGCTTACCTCTGCCTGAATACGTCTGGCTCACAGGCACTATGCAAGGCAGAAGACCCCGAAGACATCCGGGCAGCCACGCAGGCCAAGGCAGAGCAAGTGGCTGAGCTGGCCGAGTTCAACGAGAACATCCCTTTAGACACAGAAGAGAGGCCCAGCAGAGAAGAGGAAGAGGAAATGTCTAAGGCTGAGCAGGAGATTGCCTCACTGGTAGAACAGGTACATAGTCTCTTGGTGCTTCTGTGTGCCTTTAAAAGTGATGGAGAGGGAATGGGATCCTGTTTCTCTGCGGTGTGTGCTGATTGGGGTCATATTGAGCACCCTTATCAGACCACTCCAAAGGTCAGGCAGAGTGTTTTCTCAGCCCTGCTACCTGCGATCCTTATAACTGGCATTGATGTGGTTTGAGCCATGAAAAGCATGTACTGCTATTGATCTGTGGGTCCTCCTTTTCCAGCAAGACATCCAGGAAGCTCATTAGCCAGCATCATTTTAGAAGCTCCACTTCCCAAATCCATCTTCCCTTCCTTCTAATGTGCTTAGACTGAGTATATTCCTACCTGTTTCCTTATTCTGACTGATGGACCTGCACTTTTCCGCAAAGTTCCCCCTGAATGTCTTTTTCCCTTTTGCAGCTCACCCCCATTGAACGCTATGCCATGAACTTCCTGGAGGCATCTCTGGAGGACATCAGCCGGGAGGAGTTGAAGCAGGCAGAGGTAAACCCCCCACCCATTATCGCAGGTGCCCTACATATAGCCTCTTGTCAGGCATGTGTGGCTGGAATTTTGGCTGGCTGCATCTTCTTCCAATTTGAAGTTGGTCAGCTCCTCAGTCTGATGTAACTTCTTAAAGGCAGCCACACAGCAACCCTCTCCTAGGCTGTTGTGAGTCCCATTCCTCTGGACTTGCAACCTTTCATGGAGATGACACCCAAGACCGAAAGTTGATAGAGCCTGGAGTGTCTGTGGGTTTGTAGTGTGAAGGGTTCAGTAGCCAGTTCTGTTGGGGAGGAAGACAGCTTGGGCCTCTAGAGTCTTGCTCTCCCTGGTGCCCCAGACTAAACAGGCCTCTGGCTTGGCTGGGCATCACTTGGTAAACCAATGATAAAAGCCTCATTTGAGAACAGCTTCTCTGTTGTCTCTAGGAACAGGTGGAAGCTGCCCGTAAAGATATCGACCAGGCTAAGGATGAGGTGGTTTTCAAGCTGCCAGAGGATGAAGATGAGAGCTATCTTCCTGAGGAAGGCTCCAGCAAGAAGAGCAAGAAGGCCAAGTTTCCTGGCCGCACAGCCACAGAGAGGACAGGCACCCGCATGAGTGAGAGGCTGCGTAGCACTCGCCTCCTGCCACGGGATGGGGACAGTGGAGATGTGGAGTCCCCCCAGGCTAGGCTGTCCAATATCCGACATCCCCGGGTGGTGACTGATGAGGAGGATGACGGCCTGCCCCAAGTGGCTCAGCACACACGAGGTGCTGCTGTGCGTAGAGAGTTGGTGCGGGAAGAAAAGCCTGCCCAGGTTGTCCTGAACGCTCGCAGAAATTTGGTCCGCCGAGAGGAGCCATGGACTAAAGCCCCAACTACTGGGGAGAGGGTGCAGAAAACAGCCCCACACAGAACTGAGGCTTCTGGTGACAGAGGTTTGAGAAATAATCCCCACAGGCTAGAGACCCCATCGGTGGCGGATAAGTTGGTACAAGCTACTCAACAGAAGCCAGATCCAGGAGCTGCTGGGGACAGAATTCTACGAGGCCCTCCTCCCAAAACAGGAGCCCAGCCTGCTGGTGATAGGTTGCCACAAAGTGCCCTGCAAATAGCAGATACTGGTTTGGAGAAGGTGTTGAAGCCAGGCCCTCAGAAGCCTGAAAAACCTTCTAGGTTGGATAAGTGTCACTCCAGCCCACCTAAGTCTGAGGCACCAGTAGCTGAGGCACGGGCCCCCCAGCTTCATTCCGAGGGGTTTGATGGGGAGGTGCTCAAATTAGAAGCAGATATAAGAGAACGGGAAGAGGAAGAAACTCCCCAGCTCAGTCTGTCATCCCCTGAATTCCAAGTTGCTGAGAATATCCCAAGTGTGGAAGTACCAGCATTCCGGGCACAAGATGCTCTAGTGGCGGAGCAGTTGTTGGCTGTGCAGACACCGCCTGTTGCTGAGGCGGCCATCCTAGGGATTCCAGGTGCTAAAGAGAAGGCGCCAAGCCTGGTGCCTCTCAGGGCCGCCCTGGAACTACCTAGTGACGACAGACCTGAGGTTGCTTGTGAGGAAGACCTATCTTTGAGTGAGCAAAAGGAAAGCCTGCCCAAGCCAGAGGAAGAGACAGACATAAGCACCACTTACAGCACTGCAGAACAAGGATCATTGTGCTCCGTGGACAAGGCACCCAGGCAGGAGGCTGCTCAGGAGATGGCGTCTTCCGATAGTGCTGATGGGGCAGTGGCTGGGACTCTTGCCTCCCCAAACTCAGAGGGCATCCCCCTGGAAGCCATCAGTAGTGCAGCATCCCAGTTGGACAGTGAGACCCCCAAGGCTGCGGTGCTTGTGCTCACTTCCCCAGACCACTCCATGGCAGCTGCTAGCTCCCTAGTTCAGCTGGAAACTTTGACCTGTGTTGAAGAACAGAATGGTTTGAAGCAGCCTCCCAGAACTGGAGACCTGTCTTGCCCCATTTCAAACTTGATGGATGAGCCTCAGCTGGAAACATCGACCCCAGAGACAGCGTCATCAGTGTCAGAGGTGGCAACAGCTAACAGCGAAACCAGCAGTCTCAATGAGTCACCCAAGCAGGGTCAGGTGGCAGTGGGGAAAAAGCTTCCTGGAGATGAGCCCCCAAACAAGGAGGCCGAGGTTACAACCATCTGCCCTAGTGGTGTCTCATCACAGGTGAGTCCATCAGCTACAGTAATCTGTCCGGGAACTCTGTCAGCAGATGAGAGTCTTTCACGGATCAAGCCCCCCCGCCGTCGAACCAGTGCTGATGTGCAAATCCGGCAGAGCTGTCAGGACCAGGATGGCCCCACTGCCAAAGTCCTGCGCAAGCTGCCTGGGCGCCTGGTCACAGTGGTGGAGGAGAAAGAGCTAATTCGGCGTCGCCGTAATCGTGTGCGCAAGCTGGACGTTGCTAACAGCTCCATCGCGAGTCCCAGCAACAGCTCAGCCCAGAGCATGTCAGAACCAGAGGTCTCGCCCTCTGGGAAAGAGCTGCCACTGTTGCGTGACTTGCCTGCCCGCCGGAGAATTGAGCTGGAGAGCCGGGCAGCAGCCAAGGAAAGAGATGACAGTTCAAGAGGAGAGGTGCTCATTAGCCCTTCCACTGAGCCCATCAAACGCAAACGAGGGCGTCCCCCTAAGAACAAGTCCCCTGAGCAGCAGAGTCCAGGTTTGCTTCAGCCCCTCCCTGAGCCAGTCCTGGAGATCAACCTCCAGAGCAAAACACCAGAGTGGAAGGTGCCCGAGACCAAACCCCAAAATAAGACCCCAGAGCGGAAGGTGCCTGAGACCCAACCCCAAAGTAAGACCTCCCTGCGGAGGGTGCCCGAGACCGAACCCCCAAGTAAAACCTCAGAGCAGAAGGTGCCTGGGACGTCCTCGCTCAAGAGTGAGTCTCCCAAGAGCAAGACTGAGAGTAGTGAGAATGACTCTCCGGTAGAAAAGCGAAGACGTGGCCGGCCACCCAAAGTCCGGGAGTCCCCCATTGTGTCTCCCAAGGCTTCTGCTTCTGAAAAGCTGTCAGCCCCATCCACGAAACCTCTGATTACAGAGCTACCCCGCAAGGTGCAGAAGCAGTTGCAGAAGTCCCCTGGGCCTACCCCTGTACCAGAGGCGACATCAAAGATTCATGGGTTGCTGGGCTCGTGTCCCAAAACAATTTCTGTCTCAAAAGTATCACCTAAGCCACGGAACCGAATGCATCCCAACCCCACATCAGTGTCAAGATCAACTCCCCCGAAACCTCTTTCCAAATCACCTGCAGAAGTGTGTGAACTCCTTCCTGCGCTCCCTAGAGCAGTCTCTGCAACAGAACCCTCCCCAGAAAAGCAAGCGTGGCCTTCTCCACCTCCTCTGCTACGCGCACCACCCAAAGCTGCTCTTGGTTCCCCAGCAGCAGATTCTCCGCTGAAGCGGAAGAGGGGGCGGCCCCCAAAGAACCCACCTCCTTGTGTGGAGGTAGCACCACCTCCCGCCTCAACCTCCGACCAAGAGACCTCCACAGAGAAGCAGACCCCAGCTCCTCCTGTCCGCAAACGGCGGAGGCGAAGGCGAAAGGACGACCTAGGCCCGTCGTTGCCTGCTGTCAGTCAGAGCTCTTCAGAGGGCGAGGACATGCGCCCGCTCACCAGACTAGCTCGGCACAAGCGGGAGGAAAAGCCGGAGTCTTGCAGTGAGGGCTTAGCTCAGCCCTTCCCAAAGCCCGTTGTTGCAGAGGGGGCCTCCTCAGCAGAGAGTAGTGCTTGGGAACAGCCTTCTAGCGACATTCCCACCCGCTCTACCCGCCTGCGGCCTGGCAGCCTCGTTCCACCCCTGGAACGGGAGACCCAGCGACGGAAGCGGCGCTGCTCCTTGGAGGGCAGCCAGGTGAGCAACAGCAGCAAGTCGCCCGCCCCCCAAGCCATCTCGGAGCAGGACGGCGGAGAGTCAGAGTCCTCCCTGCGCTCCTCCTCCGAGTCCAACAGTAATAAGTTCAGCCAGCAGCCCAAGCGCCAGTGCTGTGCATCAGCCGGGGGGCGGGGCAGGGGGCGGGGGCGGCGGCAACATGGCAGCTTGGCTGACCGCATCCTCCGGAGCGCAGCAAAGCCTGCCGTCCCCATCCGCTCAGCCTCCTCCCCTGTCCCCACCAGGAAAAAGGGCCCTGCTTCTGCTTCCACCTCAGCTGGGGGAGTCACTGGCGCACTCTCTCCCTCAGCCGCCTCCTGCCCAGCTGCCCCGGTTACCTCTTCACTAAGTAACAGAGGCCGTAAGCCCAAGACGTGACCACAGCATGAGAAGTTCTGCCGTCACTTCTCTGCGGGGAGGGATCAGCGGCCGTCTCTCCCCCACACAATACCATAAGCAGATTTCGCCCGCCCCGCCCTTGCTCTTATTCCTCCCGTAAACGGGGGCAGCTGATGGGGCTCACCTGTCCCCACCCAGCTCCCTGCATTCCAGACTTGACTGTTAGAGTACTACTTGAAAGGAGGAGGACAGCAAGCATGGCGGTTCATTCCCGGGTGCTCTTTTCAGAGCGGACAAGGCGCACTCCTGCTGAAGCTGCTAGCGCGGGGGTGGGTGGGGCGTTGGCTCAGCTGCTCGGTCACAGGGGGAAGTGACAGGGCCAGCACTTTGCTCAATGAATTTTGCTGCTTCCTGACTGTGGAGTGTGTAGGGGGGCAGGGGGGGGCCACTCCATAGAGCTGTGGCCCCTGGAGTGACACTACAGGGTTCCCACCACCCCTGAATGCCCTACCAGTTCAGTATCATTTTGGGAAGCCTCAGGCCAGCCTGTTAGGCGCTTGCCTCCATTCTTTTTAATTGTCACATTTGGGGGTTAGGCGTCCCTGTCCTCTGCCCCCTTCCTTCCTCCCCCCACCCAAAAAAAGAATCTACAGGGGATGCCCTCCTGATTTATAACACAATTAGCTCTTACTTTTTTAATGGCTTTGGGTTGGTTTTTAAATGACAGTGACCAAATGCTGGGTCCCCTTCTCTGGCTCTCCCTTCTGATTGTCTCCCTGCTTATTCCGTTCACCACTTAGGGCCCTCTTGAGGCACAAAGAGGGGGGAGAATTGGCTCCTCAAAATGGGGGGGGTGCGAGGCCCGCCCCAACAAAGCCGTGCCCTCACGTTTTGCACCACCACCAGGAGAAAACTCCCTTATTTTTAATTATGTATATTGCAGCCTCACTCCTCCAAGGACCCTTTGTGGGCTTCTGAGTTGGGTCAAATCCCTCTCCCCTTCCCTGCCTCTGTGTACAGCTCTCACTGTAAAATAGGTTCTTTTGAACATAATCTATGCAAAGGTTATTTTGTATAGGGGAGCACAACGTTCCCTCCCCTCCCCCACCGCAGTGGGATTAAGGGGTGGCAGTGGTTCTCTGGTTTGGGGGAGGGGTGCAGTTGGGGTGGAGGGGGAGGTGTTCCCATGGAGCTGTCTTTCCTACTGAAGCATGTTCAGAACTTGTACAGAAGACCGATGTAATCTTTCTTCAGAATAATGCTATGAATAAAGTGTTAAAAAAAGAGAAAACAACAACAACAGCACACCATATGGGTCTGTGGAGTCTTTCTTGCAGATGGAGCGTCTCAAGCTTCCCTCTTCCTTGATCCAGTCTTCCTGGAAGATAAACTGGTGGTTTGGTGCAGGGGTCCCTAACCTTTTGGGGTTGGCTCATTTGGAATTTCGAGTGTCATGGGTGCTCTTACAAAATGGCTGCCATGGTGGGCACGGCCAGTTGCAAAATACTCCTTTTCCAGAAGGCAAACTGGTGAGACTTAAAGAAAAGTAACTTGCTCAAGAACAGAAATACAAGGCAGAGATGGGATCGAAGCTCCAAAACACAAGCTCTTGAACCCAGCTAAAGATGGCACTGGAGAGCAGCACTTCGCTTTGCTTTTTAAAAAATCTTAAGAAATAAAACCACAAACTTTGAGCAAGACTTGGGCTCAGCGTCCACACTTGCATGCTCAGATTCAACTATTTGCTTCCCGTTTAGTGTAAAACATAATTTGCCGTCACGTCCAAACTAGTATGCTATAGGGTTGTTTGCTTTCCCTCCACACCCAAATTGCAAACCACTGTTCAAGATAGCTTGCAGTTATGGTTTGGAGAGCAAGCACAAACCTTTGCCTGCAATGATAAACTGGTTTGCATTATACATATGGTAACTAACTGAATATGGGTGTATATGGCAGGAGTGGGCAACTTGTGATCTTCCAGATGTTTTGGCCTACAACTCCCATCAGCCCCAGCCAGCATAGCCAATGGTGAGGGATGATGGGAGTTTTAGGCCAAAATGTCGGGAGGGCCACAAGTTGCCCACCTCTGATATTAGAGAATGCCCAAGCGTATAGTTTGGAAGACTGAATGTTAGATCCTATGTGTCTAACTGAATTGCTCCTATGTGTCATAACTGGCTTTGAGAGGACAGGATTTTCCTTCCTCATAGCAACTTGGAGCTATATCATTTTTTTGGGTGTGTGGATGTTTGTGTGCTGGGGGTGGGAATACAAATTTAATTGGTTACTGTGTAACTTCTATATCTGATTCACATGAGGGCTTTTCCATCCAGGCTGTGAACATGCTCCCAGCGGTTGTCTTCAGCTAAGATATGAGCCTCTTCTCATTGCTTACACTCTCTGTCTGCAGCTTGAGTTATGCCTTGTAGCAGCCTGTGGAAGAAAGAAAATTTTATTAAAGAGGAATAAAACCAGAAACGTTAACAATTGCTGTTACTTTAAGAACAAGGTTTCTTTATAGTTGCTTTAAAACAGGGCTTCTATATTATTACTCTTGCCACCAAGCCACAGTTCCTAATCCTAACCAAGCTTAAGCCAATTCCCTTGTCAGGCTCCATCCCAGTTAACACATCTGGCAATGAAGGCTTGATAGTCCAGTAAGGGTTGAAACCTTTGTGGTTTACCAGACTTCCTTTGAAGCTTTCAATCTGGTGCAGCAGCTGCTCTGTCTTCCAACCTCCACTAAGTGTCTCCCAGGCCTCAGTTCTTCCCGAAGGCTGCTTTGGGAGTCTTCCTCTCCACGCTCACTGACCTTGTGCCTTGCCTGCTTCCAGCTTGGCTTCCCAGTCTAGCTGGTGCTGTCTTCCTCAGGGTCTCTTGAAGACACTCTTCAGACAACCCCCCAGGCAAACTCCCAGATGCCTCTCGATAGTTCCTTGTATTTGCTCCCATCAGAACCCTCAAGTCAATCAGCTTTGGTGTGGCCAACATTCCATCACATCACTTCCGTTCAAACTCAGGACCCATAGGCATCTTTAGAATGTTCAGTTATTCCCCAATCAGATGGTACCAATTTTGAGACGATCCTATATGTAAGACAGAATCTGGCCTCATATTCCCCTCTCGATAGCAAACTGCTGCTTCAAGGAGTGCACCAGATTTATAGTGTGTCCTCTGGCTCAAGCAGAAGACATAAAAAAAAATTCTTTTTTGCTGTTAACCCTATTTGTCTTCACTCACTCAGATAAAAAGTAACAGTTGAACATACTAAAACTTTTACCTCACAAAACGTTGGTTTCTTTACAAAGCCTTATAGGCTTGATTCCCATACTCCCACCATTGCTTGAGAGCTGCCTCACATCATACCGAAAGGGGAAAGAAGGTTGTGTTGGCCTTAAGTGTCTCTAAATTGGCCTTCCCCAACCTGGTGACCTCCAGATGTTTTGGATGTCCCGGTCAGCATGGTCAGGAATCCCGTGGGCTGTAATACAAAACATCCAGAGGGCACCAGCTTGGGAGGGACTGGCCTTAAACCATCCAAAAACAAGCAAGGATGATTCGACCTCCTCTACGTGCACCTGGCCTACTTGCTTGTTTGGATATACCTCCACATTAAATTACCGTATATTAAAGGCTGGTGGCCCCAGTGTCAGTGGGATGGGGAATCTGCTTTGGGTTTCAGTCAGAACTCTAAAGGAGCTATCCAAGGTGTGAAGCACCGGAGCCACCAGACTCCACTAGTTAAAAGCCTAGAGCTCAGAAGGCAGCCCTGAAACAAATACGCCAGGAAAGCTTTGGAAGGCCCTAAAAGTGTTAAAGGAAGTTATAAATAATTGACTCATGGCTTTGCTGCAGGCTTTGGAAGGTGTCTTTCCTGCCACTGGGTACAGGAATGTTGGCAAACTGGTTTCTCAGCTGTCCCTGACATTGCCTGGTAGCGGGAACTTTTGTGTTTGATTCTTCCTGTGCTGAGGTATGCCTATATTTGGACTTGTCCATGCCTTTTCTAGGCTAGGTGGTTTCCTTTTTAATCGACTGTGTTGCTGCCAATCCTAAAGCAGCACTTAAGGCTGATGGTGGAGCGAAATTGAAACTTGTTCATGGTACTTCCCAGTTAAGCAAATATGAAATCCTAAGCAAAGCTACGTTGCTATGGTAGAAGCGAGGAACCAGTCACTCTGTGCCTTTGAGGAGTATAACCCACCTGGCTCACAAAATTCTTGGGTGCTGTGTTAATCTGGTTTTGAATTTGCACCCCCATGGGTAAAGCTAAACCAGGGATTACGACCACACAGGATGGTAACTGAATCAAACACTTTATTGATAAATACTAGTGGAGAAAAAGACTTACAGGAAAATCCAATAAAGCTCTGCAACAGAAAGCCATTTGAGTAAGAATAATAGAATGCCCTACATTGTCAGGGCCTACACTACATGGCTATGTGGGGTCAGTATGATGGAAGTTGTAGTCCCAACACATCTGGTGGGGAAAGGCTAGTTTAAAGCATCTTACAGCATTCTAAATTTCCTAGCAATTGTAAGTTGTAAAGCATTGTACTATTAAGTTCAAGAGAACGGAAGGAAAACTAATAAAAAAAACAATAGGAAGGTTTAAGAAACATGGGGTGGTGTGTGTGTGTGTTATTTTTAAGGTGAACTGGATGTTTTTTACCTGTTAGGTGAGTATTTCAACATACCTGCTTTTTGATGTCCTGAAAATAAAACTTTGGGAAGCGCTTTCAGGGGATCAAAATGGGCAATCCCAGAGAATCCCTGCGTCAAACCTATGACATCCAGGAAATAAGAGTTTGCAGTTCTGGTGGAATAATGCGTAACTCCAAAACTTGACACTCACACCAAGAGGTACAAGGACAACCATTCTATAGTTTTTCAGCTTCAATTATAGCTATCTTTGTTTAAGACATTGGGCTGGAGGCAGAGCTCACTCAAACCTCCAAAAAAAATTTTCTTTTTGGGCTGGCCTCAACTCTGGGACATACAAAGTATTGGTAAAAATGTGCATTTTGCAGTGTATCCCTTTTACTACTAACTGAATCCAACCCCATCATTGTATTTAGGAATGTAGGTGTTGCATCTCATTCAGGCTACTGTGAGCTGTGGCCCGCTCATAAGAGAAATAAAGCGTTGAAGTTGGATTACCATTTCACTGAAATCAATGGAGCTTCCAAGTACATGCAAGTTTAGGAGCACACTTCATATATGTGGATGTAATCCAGGGGCGCAGAACATCTTTCAGCCTGAGTGCTAAATTCCAGTGGTGGGTGGGCCAAAGGCAAATGGGCAGGGCCAAAAATACTAGCATATTTTAGTTTAAGGGCCCAGTTTGCACATAACGACAGTCCTCGAGTTAAACAACCCATGGGCTGTTGTGGACAAACAGGAAGGAGTGGATTTGCTGCCTGCAGTGCGCCTGGCACTTCCGCTTTTGCTTAACAACCCACATTCGGTTCCTTCATGGGTTGCTGAGCATGACATGCAAGTGGCCTGGGTTTGCACATCACACTCGGCAACCTGCGAAGGAGCTGATTGTGGGTTGCTGATTAAAAGCGGAGGCGGTGGGCAAACTGCAGCCGGTGCACCCCCCCTCTCATTATTTAACCCATGGGCTGTCACGATGTGTGAGCCAGGTTGAAGCTCTTACTGCCAGTAAATAAGCCTTCCAACGAGGCATGCCAGCCGTTTAAAAGGGGTGGGGGGGGATTATAGAAGCCAGGAAACCACCCAACCACTGGTGGTTGGAGAAAGGGGAGGGGCCTCCTGGGAAACCCAAATGGGCTGGATTTGGCCTGCGCCTCTGTTATAATAGCTTACAGCCTAACGCTGTGACACGCTTGGTGGGGTGGGGTGGAGGAAGCCACTTTTTCTCCCCGTTGAGATCCTGTCTTGCTGTATCTATCACAGGTGGGGAATGGTTTTCTTGTCAAGGGCTGTGTTCCCTTGGTGGTAATCTGTTGGACTCCACATACCAGCAGCGGGTAGGGGTCAGCCACCGGTGGATGGAGCACAGATTTCCCCATCCTTGTTCTAAAAGCTAGGAATCCAGAGTTCTGACCCATGCCAGTTCCCCCCTTTCTGCTTATTTCCCAGAGCTGGAGTTACTAGTCAGAAGCTGAGGTGCATAATACTCCTCCCCTTGCCAGTTAACCTCCATCTCCTTCAGCATCTTGCATCAGAAGCAGTGCCAGCTCCACGTTTTTGAGGGCCATTGGTCAAGACACCCTCCATGGGCCCCCTCCCCCAGCCAAGTCCACCTTCTCACCGCCACTGTCTCCAGCTTCTCTTGCTCTTCCTCCTCTTTCTCATCATTGCTACCGCTTGCTTGCTTGCTTGCTTGCCAGGTGGAGAGCCAGGGAGCAAGGAGGCAGCGGCATCTGCTGCTCCTTCTCACCACTCCTGTTGTGTGGACCTGAGCAAGAGGCAGGTAGCAGTGGTGAAGAAGAGGAGAAACTCCAGGCGACTCTTTTCAGTGGGCCCCTGCTAGGGTGTGGGCCCTTGGCAAGTGCCCAATCACGCCTACCCTTGACACCAGCCCTGGACAGAGCCCACCCATCTTACCCTCTCTCACATTTCCTGCACTATCTGACATTCCTGCTCTTGAGTATCTCTGAGTCATAAGGCATTCAAGCTGCAGCACCAGGCCGTGGGAATGAGAGTATGATCTCACACTAAATGGCAGCAGCAACCTACATACCTGAGTCAGGAACAGCACCAGTGACTTCATCCAGCAAGAGTCTGGGACCCAGCCCAAAAAAGGCACGACTGCACCTGAACCTGGGAGGTGTTCAGTGCATGACTATAAAACAGACTCGGAGAGAAAACAAAGCCGGAGAGATTCTGAGGGACACTGGAAAGCCAGAGAGGTATGCTTCCTGTCGATAGAGGTGGCTCTCTTCTCAAGATACTTTTCTCTCCTATTCAACCCCATAAAAATGAGCTGAATGAGGGTCCCCAGAACTGAGGAGAATTAACCAAGCAGACACAGGATCACACCTGCTTTTTCTTCTTTTTAAAACATTGCTTCAGATGGATCAATTTCACAGACCTTATCATTTCTACAATGCTTTTAATTTGTGAAAGTCTTTTTAAAACGCCACATTTTCTTTTGCAACAATCTGGTGAGGCATGGCACAGTTACTTTATGGAGGAGAGACTGAGGCTGAGCGAGTGACTTTTTCTCAGTGCCAACAGGTGAATCCACAAAAGAAGGGGGATTCAAATCTGTGTATCCCAGATCAGGTTCTCCACTGGCTCTCACAGCCTCCTGGCTTTGAATTTAGAATCACGAATGCAGATTAGGATCCTCTTCGCTGCAGATGTAACAATAATAACAAACTGAGAAGAGCAGAGAGAAAAATTCAGACTTTTACCACTCTTGTCATGGAAGAAGCGATGGAGCTCAGAAACGGAGGCCTTCCTCGAGATGGGGTGGAGACCGCTATCATGATCCCAACAAGCACCATGGAGGTTGACCCCCCCTCCAAGCACCCTCCTTTGCCCATGCACAGACTCCGCAACCTGGCGATAGCTGGCATCATCTGTGGCTGTTCTTGCATCGGCATTCTCGCACTGATCTATGCAATCAAGGTGAGCCACATACTGCCATGAAGGGCTGGGGGTGGGGGGCAAGAGATGGTGGATGACTTTGTGTTTCTACTTCCCCTGCGCCAGGTTATAGAACTGGAGGGGGCAACTATATTGAGGTGAATGACCTCCCCACCCAGCCCTCTGTGGCCAAATGACATCAGCAGTCATCCTTGGATTCCCGGCTGTCACACTCTGTGGCCAGCACATCACTTGGGACCCTACTTTGCTGCGCACCAGCTCCCCCCATTTGCATGCAGTGGCCGCTCCACCTGAGTTGGTAATTGGAGGTGTGCTCCAGCCGCTGACTCCATTGGAGATGCTTCGCTTATGTGGGACCTTCCCACTGGAGATAACGTGGGGATTTCTCCTGGGGCAGGTCTCGGAGACATCTAGGAAAGTGCTGATGACCTGCTGGGGAATCTCTTGCAGGCTGGAGGTTCCCCTCCTATATTTTAAAAAGGTCAAGGCAGCTTTGAGGCTAATTCTTTTTTTGAGGGGTGGGGAAAGAGTTCCTGGTAACTTAAAAAAATACAAATTTACAAATATACGTACTGATCAGAAAGCTAGTGTTTGGAAACTCAGTCCAGACTGTTAGAATCTTCTGCCATCTTCTTTTCCCCACCACTTCAGTCTACCCGGGCGAATACTTTTAGCCCTGCCTCTGCCATTCTCACAAGTGTGTGCCTGCGTGCACACATGCTAAACAAATATGCATTCTAGGTGTGTTGCATGTACCTTTCTAGCAGCTCGAGGGGAGATAAAAAATAAATTTTAAGGGCTTCTTGCTGCAGTTCATAGCTCATGACACTTGGACTGTTTCCTTCAGCTTGTACGAATGACCATGCCCAAGAGAGAAAGGGCTGCACCCCTCCCTCTACTTTCTATGGGAAAAACAAGCAGCCCTTGATAGCTGGGAGTATCTGTGGAGTTGGGAAGAACTTGATTGAGTCTGACAAGGTTTTGTCAGATCATTTTTTATATTCATACAAATTCATATATTGTAAGAATGGTGGGGCAAAATATCCCTTGAGCAGGGTGTTGCTGGTGTGGGAAATAACCCTATCTCTGCCCCACCCATGTCAGGACTTAGTGCCTTTAAAACTCTCACACACCCCATCATGCTGGGAAACTGGTGGTATTCTGGAAGAAGTGGCTCTGAGATTCAGAAAAAACGGTGCGCCAGAGAAACCTGGGGTGGCTTGGAAAACTTTTCAGGGGTTCCTCAATGAGAAGACCAGTCATGGGGACACATCAGGAGGGCACCAGGTTGGGGAAGGCTGTTCTGTATGCTGGAAAAGAGAAGCAAAGAATTCTGGGAGTTATGCCAAGCACCTTAGCAGATGACTGCATATAAGAAAGGTTAGGCCAAAAGGAACAAATCAAAATATAAAGCATCTTTCTTTAAAACAAGTGTCATCCAGCAACTCATTTTCTAACCAGTCTCTCTTGGTTTTCTCTCATCTAGGCTAGCGAGAAGCAAAAAGCCAGTTCCCAGGATGCAGCAGCTTATTGGGCCCAGAAGTCCCGGTTTATGTCCTTCCTAAGTATTGGCATCTGGCTGTTGCTTCTCATTCTGGTGCCCCTGTTAATCCTCCTCCTTTCTTACATCTTCTCTCAAGCTGAATGACAACTCCTGCAAATATGTGACTTTGGACTTCCAGGATCACCATCTCATGCTGGGTTTTCATCAGCAGAATATAGCCTAAGTGGGCATTAAACATTACAGCCCACTACAGTGCCTCTCATTTCAGTTGGCTTTGTAGGGGTCAGAGAAGAGAGACTGTGAAAATGGCTGTACTTCCTCTTCTATCTCCAGACATCATACTTGGGTACACCTGAGTTCTGCTTATGGGACAGTCCCAATTCAGACTTGGCTCAGACTTTGCCAGAGATCAGCTCTTTTGAAGCCATGGGATATCGAAAAATGGAAGCACCAGCTGTATTGTTTCCCTTCTGTGCTGTTTTTCTTCCATTAGAAGTTCCACTACTGTTGCTGCTATTTTCTGTTGTTTTGTTTCAATTGTCTCTTGGATGTTCATACACAACACGCTTTTAACTGAATGGATTAAACATTGTGCTTGAATCTAGAGGACCGCGATTGAAATCCTGTCTTGAATGTAGACTCCTTTGGGTCCCGTTGTTCTCCACCTCACTTCTTAATTTATACAAAAGCGACAGTCTACCTCATAGGACTGTTGTGAGAGTAAACGAAATAAGGCTTATAAAACCACTCTGCATATCAAAGCCCTCCATAGAAGGAAAAGCATGATTAACACTTTGTACAGACCAGCCTCTCCCAACCTGGTATCCGGATGTGTTAGACTGCAACTCCCATCATTCCCAGTCAGCATGGCCATTTGTATGGATCCATATTTGTTTATTCATGTTATAGGTAATGGACTTCTTGTTCCATACCCTTTTCAGAGAGGTGTCCGTCATGGTGAATGCTATTTTGTCTGGATACAGATTCCTGTAAAATCACAATGTGAAAGCTAATCTGGTGTTGATAGTTCACCTGATGTTGATAGTTCTTGCTACTATGGCCTACGTGAGTCAGAGAAACCAAATGAGCTATATCGTTTGTCAGATCAGGTTTATAGAAGGTTACAGGTTTTCAGCAATGCAGGTGGAATGTACAACAAACACTAACAAGTTTACCGTAGCATAAGCTTTCATAGAGTAGAGTCCACTTCATCAAATTCATGAAGTGTTATTCTCAATTGACAGGGATGGCTGTGTGTGTGTGTGTTTCTGTCTGTCTGTCTGTCTATCTGTGTGTGTGTGTGTGTGTGTGTGTATTCAGCCATAGATACACTTTATGTGGGGGGCCGTCGAGACAAAAAATATAACCAGGGAGGTCAGATGGAAAGTCGGTGCAAAAAATACAGTCTGTGACAATTATGTTAAAGCTTAAATGTATGCAAAATAAGTACAGACAGAACAGAAAGTTATCTCCTTGTCAACCACAGGGAAGGAAGTTAGGGAGGAAAGGTGGTTACATGCAGACCTTTTCCGGTTGCTTCAGCCCCAAAGTGACACAATTCAGTTCAGCCCAGTATACTCTTACCCCACTTCCCCAAGCGGTGAGAAGTTCCAGGTTTGATTCCCTTTGGAAGGAGGTCACTGGAGGCTTTGAAGTATTTGTATTTATTTATGAAAATACAGGTTAAGTTTAGGTGGAGGCATGGCTTATATACTTCAACAGACAGCCAAAGTCCACTTATCCCACATCAGATCTCCAGGGGAGACAGCCAGCTCCCTAAAATGCTTACAGAGCCCAAACCTCACCTCTCTGTAAGCCTGGGCAAATGGGACTTGTCTCCTGCAATCGCCCTGCCTTAGACATGAAATTTTACAGGGGTCCATACAACATCATCTTCCATTTGTATCACTCCTGTGTTTTTCTACCACTGTTTTTGTCTTTTTTACCAGAAAAAAATCTGTTAATGTGAAAAAGATGGAATAGGTGCACAGTGCCTTTCGATTTGTAGTGCTAGGAACCCTCTGTATGGAAGCACCTGGTGTCTTTTCTCCATCTGCCTTAAACTGCAGTTTTCTTTTCACATGCAGACATCTAGACCACAGTTCCACAAATGGTCCTGTATCAAGAAGCAAGTGGCTAACCATTTAGTTCCCGTGGGTACCTATTACCTGTATTGCCTTAACAAAGAGCTGTGCTCAATATTAAGCAGTCCTTTTGGCCCTTTAACCCTCTGCTGTCCAACCATCCACACGTACACACTCCGGCCACCCCAATCCTACAACACTACATTGATCTGTACAGTGTTGCAGCTTACACTCCAACTGTCCTGGGTAAACTGCTGGCGTTATTTTGCCTGTGGGGAATGCCTATTAAAATGTTCTTGACTGCATACATGTGAACATGCTGTTTTGTTTAATGTAGAAGTTTAAATCTTTGAAAAGAAGTGGATGCAATTTAACTAGTGCACATGCATGTAACTGCATTCACATGGGCACCACATACCAGTGTACTGCTTCCCATACACTCACACAGACCAATAACAGCCTGTTCAGACAAGGGACAAGGCAATTCTATAGTTCCCTTGGGGTGCTCTGAAATTTCCTAAGCCCTGGTGGGCTCCTGCCAGCAGGGTGGGAGGAAGGGGCTAGTGGTTTTGGCAGCTCCTTTCCCCCTGGTTTTTTATTTCCCTCCCATTGTGAGCACTCCCCCTTGTTGGGGGTGTGGCAGGAGGCTGGGAGGGCTTCAGATACTGCATATCCAGAACCTCCCGCTCCCCGCCCATGCTGCACCCCCAATGTGCCCATGTTCCACTCTCCAGTTTCAGAGCAGGAAGGGCCACAGAAAGTTCCATGCGGTCAGGGAAGGGAGGGGTCTGAGATCGGATCTCCTCCTCCAAGGTTGGAGCTCTGTCTCTAACCTTGGAGGGAAAGCTCCAATCTCTTCTATGGCCCCTGGGACCCCAGCCCATGGGATTGCAGCCTTCATAGAATAGAATAGTAGGGCTGGAAGGGGCCAACAAGGCCACCGAGTCCAACCCCCTGCTCAATGCAGGAATCCAAGTCAGAGCATCCCTGACAGATGGCTGTCCAGCCTCGTCTTGAACGCCTCCAGTGTGGGAGAGCCCACCACCTCCCTAGGTAATTGGTTCCATTGTCGTATTGCTCTAACAGTCAGGAAGTTTTTCCTGATGTTCAGCCGGAATCTGGCTTCCTGTAACTTGAGCCCATTATTCCGTGTCCTGCACTCTGGGATGATCAAGAAGAGATCCTGGCCTTCTTCTCTGTGACAATCTTTCAAGTACTTGAAGAGTGCTATCATATCTCCCCTCAGTCTTCTCTTCTCAAGGCTAAACATGCCCAGTTCTTTCAGTCTCTCTTCATAGGGCTTTGTTTCCAGTCCTCTGATCATCTCTGTTTTTGTTAATGCTGCTGAGTATATTAATGCTGCTGAGTATATTTAAGATGCAGCTCTTCTCAAAGTACAACCAAATCCACTGTGAGAAGAAATATTCCTGCACAAATAACTATTTGATTCAAGGTGTGGGGGAATTAATCCTCCTCCTTTGGATGATTGGCTCATTGGAGCAAGTGATGCGGTATATATAGTCAAGCTAACAAACAGAATTCGAGTAAGGGAAGGCAAAATCATTTTAGTGAGAAACTGAGTTTATTTACCATGTACTGGAACAATAGAGTCCATGATGTAGCACAGCCTTATGTTTTATTGGATACATTATGAAAACAGATATTAATGTATTATTTAAGAGCAATATGCATTTTCTTTTCATTATAACAAAGCATGTTCATTATTGGTGTGCTCTGAAGGGGGAAAGAGGCCTCTACTGAGACAAATGCTGCATCTTACATCTGTAATGGCTTTAACTGTACAACTGAGCGCAATGTTATTAGAAAGAGATAATTATGATGTTTTAAAAAACAAAGTAATTGCTGCTGAGTATGCTTGAGGTGCAACTCTTCTTGAAATACAACCAAATAATTTGTGAGAGTTAATATTCCTTTCAACATTCTTAAGGTTAAGAAAATGAAACTGTTGCAGTCAGTTGACTAACCCACCCTGCTTCAGAAACCAGTGCAGGATAATACAACCAAGAGTCTCAAGGCACAAAGCATTTGTCTAAGTTTCCCCAAGAAGACTCTTGAACTGTTTTTGCTGCAGCAGATGGAGCTAGAGGCCAGGTCATCTGACTTGCCTAGACACAAGGAGAGGGATTCTTTAGGTCCTAAAGAATCCCTTCTTTTATACCCAGGTGCAGCTGCTTCTGGGACGTCTGTGTGCTAGTGGCTGGCTATAACAGCCTTCCTTTTTTCTTACCCCATGGATGTCATAGAGTATAGCAGTTGGGCAAGGGAGGGAATCTGAAGAGAGACTCAGTGTAGCAGGCAGAGTGTTGGATAACGTCTGGGGAGATCTGAGCTGAAATCCCCCTCAGCCATGAAGCTCATTGGGTGATCTTGGGCAAGTCCTTGTCTCCCTCAGCCTGACCCGCCTCATAGGGTTGTTGGGAGGAACTGAGGATAAAATGAGGGGCTGGGGAGAGAATATGTACTGCCTTCAGTTCCTTGGAAGAAAGATGGATTAATAGTAACAACAGCGACAAGCAACAACTCAACACATTTGCCGCCAAACTCATTTGCACAGAACGGAAAGGCACAAAAGCCCCATCAGACAGGCGGGAGCCAGTGTGGTGTAGCGCTTACCTCGGGGTGTGGAACATGTGGGCAGCAAATGTCGTAGTGCAGCTCCCATCAGCCCCAGCCAGCATGATGAATGGTCAGGGATGATGGGAGCTGGAGTGCAGTGCCGCCTAGAGACCCACGCGTTCCCCACCCCTGGGTTACAGTGTCCGAGCTTCAGCCGAGAAGCTCCTTGTGTGCGACTTTGGGCCAGCCGCTATTTCCCTCAGCCGATCCTACCTCGCAGGGTCGTCGTGAAGCGCCAGAGGGGTGGCGAGTCAGCTCAAGAGGTCATCACTAGACGGGCGTGTCCGTCCTCCTGTGTGGCCGCGTGACCAAGAACTGAAGGAGGGCGGGAAGAGCCGTGACCTCATCGTGACCTTTACTTTCGCTGTTGTGAAACCCAGGATAACCCCTCTGGTCCCCCTCCCCGCTCGCGATTGGCTACTGCCTCGCCCAGACTTTGTTTTCGGAGCGCCTCCTCAAAGCTCGTCTCCTCAAGCAGCATCCTACTGGCTCGTTCGGCTGCCAATAACACGCATCCTCCGCCCTCTCCTTGAGCTTCTCCGATTGGCTGAACGTTCTCCTCCCCCGCTCCGCCGTGGGTAGGAAACTGCCGCTTCCTCTTTTAATCCCCGCCTTCCGCTTGCTTTCACCTTCACTTTGATTCGACACTGCGGTCGACAGCCCGCCCTCCTTTCGTCTCTCCCTTTCTATTCGCCTTATTACTGGATGCTGCCTTCGCCAGTAGAGACACACCCCACATATCCCTTTCTTCAATTAGTGGTGGGTTCTGCCACTCACTGCCTCCTTTGGAGCAGCGCGGACCAATCGGAAGGGGAAGGAGGCGGAGCCTGGGAGTCGCCGGCTGCTATCGGGGTCATTCACTCCATCCCAACAAAGGCGCTGTTGGGTGAGGATGTCGGGGAGTCCCTCTGCGTGCGAGGGGCGGGGCCTAACTACGTAGTGGGGAATCCCTCTAAAAAAGCGGTGGGGTAGAGCTGCACCCTGGGTAACGTGGGCAACGCTTCATTTTGCTGTAGGGCTTCCCAGCGCTCAGCCCCGGAACCTCTTGCCTGTGCTAGGCCATGGTCCTGAAATCCCAGAAAATCGTGCCTCTGAGTACAGGGAGAGGGCATTTCCCTTACTCCTGAGCGGCCCTGAACCACCTGCTCGGATCTGGGACTTGAGGACAGGGCTTCCACAATAGACAGCATGTATCTCATGGGTACCTTGTCTCAGCCTCTGCATATTTTGCGATACGATCATTAAACCACTTGGTATTTTATAGAGTGATTTCTTCAGAGTTCAAAAGGCTTCACTCACACTGACTCAGTAATCCTCACAACAGCCTTGCAAGTTAGGCCAGTCTTACAGATATGTGTAGAAAGTAAGGCCTGGGTATGGGGGCGCTGGTGGCGTGGCGATCTTGTGGAAGGGGTTTCGTACTCCAGCGAACTAATATGGATTAATATACTGTGACGCACATTCATATGTACAATCTGAGTCATCAGAGGGACGTTCTCCTGTCCGTTACATCTCATCATGTTTGTTGTCCCTGCATGTTGATGGGTTGGAAAGGGGATGCTAGTTTTTAATAATACAAAGCCCAGGAGGAGTGCTGAGAAAGTAGACTTTAACTCCCAGTATTCTTGACCATTGGGCATGCTGGCAGGGGCTTCTGAGAGTTGAAGCCCCCAAAAGTCTGGAGAGCTATCTTCTGCCCACCCATGGGTTATTGGACATGCAGTGCAATCCTATGCATATTTACTTGGAAGAAAGCCCCACTTATGTCAATGAAATTCACTGCATGGGATTGCAGCCTTGCAGCTGGGAGAGCCGGGTTCAGATCCCTGCCTAGTTTAGCATAATCTGTTGTTGTTTATTCGATCAGTCACTTCCGACTCTTCGTGACTTCATGGACCAGCCCACACCAGACCCTACCTTGCAGGATTCCTGTGAAGCTAAAATATAGCTTTGAGCTTTTTTTTGAGAAAGAAATAGAGAATTCCACACAATGGGGATGGAAAAGCAGGCCAAGAAGTAGGTAGGAGTGAGTGGGCACAGTCAGCATGTCCTACCCTGAGAATTCATGCCTGACATTTGAAAGAGCACTCCTCCTGTCATCCGCTCCTCCCTGCATGCTGATGGGATGCTACAGTTAGAACCTCAGGGCAGTTATATTAGTGCGTACTGCTGTGGCTGGTGGAGATGAAGCTATTTCAGGCTTTCTGCCCCTCTTCCCCTGCTTTGGCCTCCCGATTTGCTCTGACTAGAGAGAATCTACTCTGTCATGTCACAGTGACATGGCTGTCGATTTTGGCTTGTGCGAGGGTCCAAAGAGAGAAGCTTCAGCAACCTGGTGCTCACTTGCGCAGGAGTGCCTTGCTAACCTGATGGGTAAAATTTGTCTGATTCAATTGTAAACTCCACCCCACCACTGAGTGTAAACATTCAGTCAACAGATTAGACTCTTGTAGAGCTGTGGGGGGCAGGGGATGGAAAAATTCAGGGGGGACATATTCCCCCCCCACCACCAAATTTTCCAAAAATTCCTGGAAAAAAACAGAAAAAAACACTTCAAAAATTCATTCCCCCTTTTTTCCTGGGGTTCCCCCCCACGCCTTCCCATCTCTAGGCTCCTCTACCCAATGACGTCATTCTCCTTTATCTCTTCCACTGCTCCCTTGAAAACAACATATGAACACAGGAACGTATTGTTGACACCAACTGGCAGTGGCTCTCCAGGGTTTCAAAGCAGGAGTTTTTCCTACCTGGAGATGCTGGGGCTTGATCCTGGGACCTTCTGCATGCAAAGCAGGCACCCTACCACTGAGCTACAGCCCCTCACTGTGAAGAGAACAGGAAGGTGTCTCTATGTTCACACGTGAGGCTTCCCCTGCCATCATGTACCCTCAGCCTTCCCTCTTTATTGCCCCCTCTTATCTCTCCCACAGCTGCCTTGCACCCATTGCCCGATCCCTCCCACTTTGGCCCCTGTTCTCATGGGGCAGCACTTGCCTGCCTTGGGGTAGCTGGCCCTTGAAGTCTTCAGCTGTTTGACAGGTTCTCCCCTGAACCCCTCCCTGCCTTGCTGCTTTTCAGACGTTGATTCTACACCCTCCACCCCTGAGGTGCAATGACCCGAGACGTGGGTCTAGACGATGAGCTTCCGGACTGGGCTGGCGCCAAGGAATTCTATCAGAAATACGACCCCAAGGATGTCATTGGCAGGTGAGGGCTGGACATGGGACCTCAGGCAAGGAGGGGCATGAAGGGAGGGGGGGGTCTCCTGTATTCCCACCACCACTATCCCACGTTGCTAGTACCTTGATCTCTCTCTCTTGGCTGTTTGTTCATTCCCCCCCACCCCCGCTGCAGGGGCGTGAGCAGCGTGGTCCGGCGTTGCATCCACAAGCAGACGGGCCAGGAGTATGCAGTCAAGATTATTGAGGTGACCCCGGAGCGCATGACCCCACAGCAGCTGGAGGAAGTGCGCTTGTCAACGGGCAAAGAGATTGCGATCCTGCGCCAGGTCTCCGGCCACCCATTCATCAGTGAGTGAATATCCCCTCCGCCCTTCTCAGTGTCTCTCTAACCCAGGGGTGGGCAACTTCTGGGGGCTGCTGGGGCAGCATAGCCACTCCCTGGAACCAACTAGCGGGTGAACCTCACTCCTGCCAAAATTGCTGCTGCTGATTTGTCAGTGGTTTTTGCCATGGCAGTGGCAAATTCAGTAGTGGAGAGGGGCACAAAAGTAGCCATAGGGGCTGCTTGTTACCCTCCCTGTTTTAACCCAATTAAGCTTCCAACTCTTTGCCCTGTCCCTCCAAAATGCCAATATTTCCTCCAATGTAATTCTGTATTGGAGACTTGCCACCCAGTGAATCATGGTCGGCAGCATCACGCCACATCACACCGTCGAGGATCTGAAAACTCGCCCCAGCACCTCCATGGTGACTTCTGCGCTCATCTCCACTACTTCCATAATCATCACGGAATGGTCTTATCCCGCAAAATCCTAAATCAATACCATGGACTGTAATGCGCAAACAAGTTACCCTGCATTGCAGTGGAACAGGTTTGCAAATATGTTGTAACTGGCTTAGCTGACTGGTCATTTTATTGTTGTGTTACCTGCCATGTTTTTATAGCTTTTTAATGTCAGGATGGTTTTTATTTTGTATTCTGTTACTGTAGGACATCATGAGCACCGTCTGGTGGAAAAACTAGATGCAAGTGTAACAAATAAATTACAGATGAGGGAAAGCGTGGCTCTTGTCGATGCGGCTTTTTCCTCACTGGCATCTCTTGTAGTGCTCGTATTCTGGCACTAGGAGTTGCACTAGTGCTGTTTTCTTGCTCCTTCTGTATCATGCTGAAGCAATCAGCACTAAGCCTCTATAATCCTTCTCTTTTCCTCTCCTCTTTTTCTCCAGTTACTCTTATAGATTCCTATGAGACGTCCACCTTCATGTTCCTGGTATTCGACTTGTAAGTAGCAAGCCCCTGAAAACAGGAGCTGTTGATCCACCCTATTTTTCCCAGCAAAGGAAATAAATACCTGTCTAGCGGTTGGCTTCCCAACGGGAGTACAAAAAAGACAGTTGCACTTCCCTTTGCGCGTCACAGGGCCCGTGCTTCTTGAAATATGGAGATCAGTCAGCTTTGGAGAAGTCACAAGTGATGCAACACACACTCTCTTTCCAGAGAGAGAGATGGAAGATGGGTGGGAGGAGAAACCACATGTGTCTAGTGTTGATACAGCAGCGGCTGGAAAGAGATGCTGATGGAAACAGGCAGTTTTTGCTTGGCTGTCCTGACACTGCAGGCAGAACTGATGTTGGTTTGCAGCCCGCCCTGCCTGTGTGCTTGCTCTGTAATTTTTCTTCCGTCTGTACAACTCTAGATAAACAGAGTTTTTACCAAGACCCCGTTAACCCTACGGTCCTCTCAACTCTCAAGGAAAACAGCCCTGCCAAGGAGCCATATCATGATTTCATTTCAGAGGTGGAACTTGAACCCAGGTCCTCCTGGCCCCCACCTGCTGGACCACACTGGGTCTCACCTTGAAAAGGGTTGCCTTGCATCTAAATCGGGTGGGCAGCTTGTGGCTGTCCAGATGTTTTGGCCTACAATTCCCTAGCCAGCATAGCCAGTGGTGGGGGATGATGGGAATTGTAGGCCAAAACATCTGGACAGCCACAAGTTGCCCACCCCTGATCTGAAGTGTAGTGAGAGGGAGGGGAGGTGTGCCTCTCTCTTCCATGCCAATCCCCTTGCAGGTAGATTCACCCCAACTTGCGTTCCCCCTGCAGGATGAGACGTGGAGAGCTTTTTGACTACCTTACAGAGAAGGTAACGCTCAGCGAGAAGGAGACCAGGTAAGGCACTCTGCCCACTGTGGTGGGACTGGAGAGGAGGAAGCTCCCTTCGCCATGCTCTGCGCCCTTCCATGCTTTCTGCGGAGCTCCGAGAAACAGAGGCTTCAGCAGCCAGGGCCCCTCTCCCTTCTTTCAGATGCATCATGCGAGCCCTCCTGGAGGCTGTTAGCTACCTTCACACCAACCGCATCATCCATCGAGACCTCAAGCCCGAGAACATCCTCATGGATGATGACCTCAGCATCAAACTCTCGGATTTCGGCTTCTCCTGCCACTTGGAGCCAGGGCAGAAACTGCGAGGTGCAGACGAGGACTGGGGATGGACCGGTCAGGGAGCCGTTCCCTGTGGGTCTGGAGAGGGTTGGGGTGGGTCCATTCCATTTGGGCTCTATTCTGTGGAGTTCCAGAGCAAGGCTTCCCCAATCTGGGGCCCTCCGGATGTTGTGGATTTCAACTCCCATCAGCCCCTAGCCAGCATGGAATCCTGAGAGTTGAAGTCCAAAACATCTGGAGGGCACCTGGTTGGGGAAGGCTGCTTGGAAGCATTAGACTAGGGCTGGGCAACTTGTGGGACTGCAACTCTCACTGTGCCTCACCATTGGCTGTGCTGGCTGATGAGACTTGCAGCCCACCAATGTCTGGAGGGCCACAAAAGTTGCCCACCCCTGCATTAAACCATGGGGCAGGCCAGCCCACTGCTACTGGGCATGGGGGGCAGGGTTCGTGGACTGCCGCTCGTGGCTCCTGCCCTGGGACTCTTGAGGCACCCAACATTGTGGTTCTCTGCATTTCCTGACGCTGTAACTCCTCTCTGCCAGAGCTGTGTGGCACCCCAGGCTACCTGGCCCCAGAGATCCTGAAATGCTCCATGGATGAGACTCACCCTGGTTACGGGAAAGAGGTGGACCTGTAAGTTACCCTTGGCTGGCTCCTATCCCTTGGCAGAGGGGAGCAGGGGAGGATGGTGCTTGGCAGCCTGCCCCAACCCGGCGTTTTGCACATGTCTTGGACTACAGGTCCCATCACCCACAGCCAGTATTCGCCATTCTGACTGGGGATTATGGGAGTTGTAGCCCAACACACCTGGAGGGTGCCAGGCTGGGGGAGACTGGTGTATTGGGAAAGAGAGACTGAAGGATGGGTGTGCGCCAGTGTGGGAAGCAAAGCATGGCAGGATTGTCAGACCTGGTTTGTGAGTGGGGTTTGCTCACTGTTCTTCTAGCCTGAGCCAAAGTGAAGGGAGTTTGTCCCTCTCCCCCCCTGTTCTGTTCACCTCTCCCCTTCTACTGAGCATGGAATTACAATTCGTAAAGAACCCTAAACTCTGGAATGGGCAGGCAACTTGTGCCCCTCCAGATATTTTGGCCTACAACTCCCATCGGCCCTTGCCAGCATAGCCAATGGTGAGGGATGATGGGAGTTGCAGGCCAAAAATGATAGGCCGCCAGTTGCCTCCTCCTGCCTAGGAGATGGAACGGGTGTGCTGGGAACAAGAGGATGTACTTCCCTTCTTTTCCCTGTGCCCAATTCTGGACAATAGTTCACATAGCCTAGGCTTGCCCCTGTCAGATGCTCCATGCTTGTTGTCAGTTTTGTTTCCACAATTATCATGAGGTCTAGAAACACACACCCTTTAAAAAAAAAATGTTGACGTTCTCAAGATTCCAAAAAGCTACGCAAATTGCATGTGACACTGGCTAGACCAATATTCCTTAGCCCGCCTCTCTGTTTTTTGCGGGGCTGGAGGGGATGCAGGAAATAAGTTCTCCCCTCCTTTCCTTGCAGCTGGGCCTGTGGAGTCATCTTTTTCACACTCTTGGCCGGCTCTCCCCCTTTCTGGCACCGCAAGCAGATGCTGATGCTTCGGATGATCATGGAAGGGCGGTACCAGTTTGGTTCCCCCGAGTGGGACGACCGATCTGACACGGTCAAGGATCTGGTAAGATGAAGGATCTGTTGTTGCACGCCAAGGTATGTGGGTAGCTCCTGTCTCCCAGTAGGAAATATCTGTGCCAGGAAAAGCAATTCTGCAATGCGAGTTAAGCACATTTGCATATTTTGCATAATTTTGCTTCTGCTGGTTATGGGGAAGAGTCAAGAGTCACACCTGGCCCTGCCCTTTACCACTAGAAATCCTGCTCCTTTCTCTACCCAGCCTCTGGGATTAATTAATTACATTTCTGTACCACCTCCATAGTTTCACACCTATCTTCTCAGCCTTGAGAACTAGGAACTTGATGCTGCTTCTTTTTTTAAAGAAAACTTAGGTTATCCCGATTCATGACTCTTTTGCTACTTTCTTCAACCTTTAGGAATGTAGGGCAGTGGAAGTCAGGTTGAGATTCCAGGGGCTGTTGCCACATGATGATAACTGATCCGATTTTCATGAACCCAGCTCCTGAAGCCTTGTGCCTCTGCCCTGAAGGGTTGGTTGAAGTGCCCGCCAAGGTTCCCTTGTGAAATCAAGGTCCTGATCGACTGGTGTAAAAGCCAAGCTGCCATTGCAGAACCAAGACCTAGTGGCTGTTGGCTAATGGGGGCAGTCGTTGAGGTGGGCTGAAGGAGAAAGTTGAAGAAGTAACAGAAATTCTGTAGAGAGACTTGTAATGAATTGTGAAGCAATGTGTTGTATTGTTCAGAGCATGAGACTAGGACTGAGGTGATCTGGGTTCAAATCTCCACTTAAGCCTTGCAGATCATGGGGTGACCTCTAGTCCTTCTCAGCCTAACCTACCTCAGAGCATTGTTATGAGGATAAAATGGGGAGGAGGGAGAAGAACCCTGGCGTTCCTTGGAGGAAGGATGGGATAAACACGTAATAAGTATCCTTTTAAGCCAGGGGTGTCGAAACTCTTTCAGCCCAAAGGCTGAATTCATCTCAGAGAAGCTCTCGGGGGCCACATCCAGGTGGGTGGGGCTGAAGGCCAAGGGGGCGTGGCCAAAGATCAAAAGGGTGGGGTCAAAATACTAAGGATACCAACGTATTTTAGCTTAGAGCTCTTACTGCCCGTAATTAAGCCTCTGCCCGTAATTAAGCCTCTGGAGCGGCATTTCACCGTTTAGAGTGGGGGAAAACACTGCAACAGCTGGGAAACCACCAAACACTAAGTTGTTGGGGGTGGGGGGAATGGGGTAGGGGTGGGACTGAGGGAAGGGGGCGCAGCCATTCCACATCACGATCCACCGATGTGCTCCTCTCGCTTTGCCTCTCGCCCCCCCGTCTCTCCCCCCCCCGTCTCTCCCCCCCCCCCCCCGTGTGCTTGCAGATCTCGCGACTGCTACAGGTGGATCCAGTAGAACGGTTGACGGCCGAGCAGGCCCTTCAGCACCCCTTCTTCCAGCGCTACGGGAGGGAGTGTTGGAACTTCAGTCCCTACCACAAATTCAGGGTAGGTCTCTCGCTCCTCCTGCCACGTGTTTATGTATTTAAAGCATTTTTACCTTGCTCGTCAGCCAAAAAGGCACAGTCAGTAAAACAAGGGAGTCCCTGCCTTGTATGGGAGGCTTACGATCCCAGACATGACACAAAAGGGAAAAGGGATGGGGAGAGAACACACCCAGGCACAGATTCTTAACTTTAAATCGTGGCTGTTGTAATGACCAGCTGGAGTGGAAACAGTTCAGGGAGAGGGGGAGCCTGATGGAGCTGGTCTTTCAGCAGAGTTGACAGAATGGCCCTGCTTCTATCTTCCCTCTGCTTCTGCCTAATATGCTGTTAGATGTTGTTTACAGCAGAAGTGGGGAACTTCAGGCGTGGGGAACTTCAGGTGTGGGGAACTTCAGGCCTGGGGGCCCCATCCGGCCCTCTTCAGATGGCCACACCCCTTTGCCCCGACCACCCTATCTTTGGTGGCTTCTTGGCTCTTGTGCGTTTCCCCCCCGTTCTGAAAGATTGAAATCCCTCACCTAGGGCTTTGTTACTGGCCGAAAAAGCTTTAAGCTCAAATATGCTGGTATTTTTGGCCGCACTCCTTCTGTGCCACCCACCACTGGAATGCGGCCCCCAAGCCCTTCTCTGAAATGGCATTCGGCCCTCAGCTAAAAGAGTCCCCCCCGCCCCAATTTAGAATCACGGACTCTGCCAGCCACCCTTCTAACTGGATCTTTCCTCACGCCCCTCGTGGCTGCAGAGGGATGGACTCTCCCTGCCCTCCTCCTCTCTCTTTGAACGTGCATCCATTATGGGGGAGGCTGGCCTCTTCTTTATTCAGCTGCAAGTTTATGCAGATTTAATTGACTAAAGATGTAATCCATGCTGGCTGGGGCATGCTGGGAGTTGTAGGACTTTTTTCTGTCTAAACATGCATAGGATTGTGCCTAAAATGTATATGAGCAATCGACTAGGGCGGGGGTGGGCAGTTTGGGGTTCTCCAGATGTTTTGGCCCACCACTCCCATCAGCCCTCACAGCACAGCCAGTGGTGAGGGCTGATGAGAGTTGGAGGCCAAAACAACTAAGCATGCTTTAATTGGGTGGTGGCCTTACTCGTTTTGCTCTCATCCCACCTCCCCGCTTTCCAGTGTGACCGTCTCCCTTAGTGCTGACGATGTCATAGACATTTCTGGTGGCTTTCCTGCAGTTGTGGATCTTCCCCCCCTCCCCCCCATAACTTATAACTGGGGTTTTTTTTATTCAGTACTCCACTCCCTCCCAACTTCAATGGCTTTGAAGGGATCATGCAAATTCATGGAGGTCTGAAGGTGCCTGCTAGCCATGCTGGGAGTATGCTTTTCTCCATGTTCATACCCAATACGTCACTGAGCCTCAGTGGGGAGGGAGGTCTGTTGCCCTCTTGCCCCACCGGGGGCTTCCTGGAGGCATCTGCTTGGCCTCTAGGGGGGAATGGGCATCCTGTGGTCTCACCCCACAGGATTCTTCCATTCTCCTCTCCTTCCCCTGCTGACTTTTATGATCTCCGTTTCTTCCCTTCCCACCTCCAACTTGGGAAGGCGGTGTCTGTTGCCCACGGTTGTTTCTGCCTCTTCTCCCCCGTGGCAGGTGATCGCTTGGACGGTGCGGGCCTCCATCCGCATCTTCTCCAACTACCGACGGGTGCGGCCGGTCACCAAGGAGCTGCTGCTGTGTGAGCCCTACGCGCTCAGGGGGGTGCGCAAGCTGATTGACGCCTGTGCCTTCCGCATCTACGGGCACTGGGTCAAGAAGGGCGAGCAGCAGAACCGGGCCGCCCTTTTCGAAAACGTCCCGAAGGCCATCCAGCTGGTCTTGCTCAGCGCAGAGGGAGAGGAGCCCCCCTCCTCATCTGCCGTGGAAGACCCTGCCAACTAGAGGGCTTGTTGCTGCTCCCTGTGCCACGCCAGGATGGCCGTATCCCTGGCAACTGTGATGAAGGGAGGCAGGAGCCATCCTGGGAACTGAACTCTTCTTGGGAGAATGGCAAGCCGTGGAGCGTTCCCACGGGAGGGACACTCACCCTTACATGCAAAAGGGTCCAATTTTCTGGGGAATAGGGACACTGGGAACCTGAGTTTGTGGCTGAGGGGAACAAGGGTCCCGTAATATTCCTGAAAAGGGCAAGGAACCCTAGATCTGTGTGGGGAAAGTGCACAGCACTCCCATACTATTTGATACAAGGATTGAGGAGGATTGGGGAAGGGACTTCTTTATATTTATGTTGCAAGAATCAGGGCCTTTTGTACATTCCTTCCCACAGTAAGGAGGGCCCCTGCCTCTCACCTCTCCAAGCAGCTGACGTTCTCATTGCTGAGGGAACAATAATCATGTATGGTCAGTACTGGGGGGGCTGGGGTGGGATTGGAATCAGATATTACACAGCTCCCTGTCCCTATTAATGGGAACTGGGTTTGGCCCTTCTCCGTAGGCTCGTGTGTGTGTGTGTGTGTATGTGTGTGTGGCTATGTCATTGTCTGCCCACCTCTGTGATGTCAGAATTAGAATAAAAGTGGAACAAGACCAAAACTGACCTCTGACTTGGGCTTCCTTCACTTCCCAAGGTATCTTTTCTGTTGTGGGAGGACGCTGCCAGAGGGGACAAGAGGAGGGAGGGAGAATCACCCGTCGCCCTCTCCATCCCCCAGGAGCGCACAAGCACTGCAGACGGCGAAGCAAGGGGGAGTGCAGCGGTGCTGCCGCGTGACGCGGGTGCCAGAGGGAGGGCGTCCTGCTTGAGAAGCCAAGATTGGCCCAGGGTGGAACAGTACTGCGCTCAAGGGACAGTCTGGAGAAAGCAGCCGGGTCAGTTTCACCTTGGCAGCTAAAGCAGGAATGGGCAGCCTGTGGCCCTCCAGCTGTTCCAGGACTGTACCCGCCCTTGGAGTTAGTCCCACATCTGGAGGGCCACATGTTGCCCACCCCTGAGCGAAAGTGGTGCCTTGTGTTGCCCTACCGAGCCACTGCCTTGTGGCACTTCCCCAGCCACGTTCCAGCCAGACTCCAGCCCTGCTGGCAGGGGTGGAGCCATGTGGCATTTTCATTTCCCCAGAAAAATATGACCGGTTGAGTGCTGGGGGAGATGCGACAGGTTCAGACAGGGGAGGCAGACAGGACTCTAGGCACAGACAATGAGAAGCAATGATACCACTTGTTCAGAAAACTTTTTAATGCCTTAACTTCACTTCCACAGGGTACCCAGCGATTTCTGCTTGGTACACAGATCTCTCTCCAGAGGTATTCTGTAAACTACATCATACATTGAAAAGCCTGTTTAGAATCTGCTGCTCTCCAGCTGTTTTGGGCTGCAGCTCCCATAATTCCCAACCAGCATGGCCAGTGGCCATGCTGGCTGGGAATTATGGGAGTTGCAGTCCAACACAGCTGGGGGGCACCAGGTGGGGAAGGCTGTTTAAGCAACATTTGTTGTCGAAACATCTGTGTACCCGCCCTGCCTTTTGCTGCATGGCCTGCTTGTTGGATGGACTTGCATAATCTCTCAGGCAGGAGCTCCAAAGAAAAGGAGGAAACAACGTTCCCCTCCAAAACGGCTGCCCTCTCGTTTCCCACGCCCCAGGCCTTCCTGCTCACTTTTTCTTCCCCTTGGCACTCCCCTTGCCAGTGCCAGAGCTCTTCTCCAGCTGGACCAGCTTGGCGTTAAACTGATCCTCTGTTGTCTTTAAGCGCTGTTCGACTGAAAGGCGCAGCTGGGCCAGCTCCTGGTTGAGCTGGGTCGCGATGTACTCCCGCAGCACTGCCGTGGGACCTAGAGGGAGGGCGAGGCAGAGTGAGCCCTAACTCTTGCGTCCCCAAGAGGAAAAAGCACTTGCCCCGGTCAACAACTTGGGGTTCAGGACTGGCAGCCCCTCCCACCACGTTACTTAGCCTGTGTAAAGTGCTTCCCATATATTATCTCAGTAATCTTTACCATGGCCTTGTACGGGAGGGCAGTATTGTTATCCCCATCTTGCAGATGGGTTGACTGAGGCTGAACGAGGGTGGCTTGCCCCAGATCTCCCGAGGATTTCATAGCTGGGGCCTTTCTGGCTCACCCTCTTAGCCCATTGCACTGCCCCGGCCCCAGACACTGAGCCGTGCCATCTTACTTTCCTCAGGTGGAATATCAGAGTCTTCCATTTCCTCCTGCAAAGGCGACACGCCTGCCTCTGTGCTCTCAGCCGTTGCTTCTGTCAAAAAGAGAGAGAGAGAGACATTAAACCCTTTGGAAGAGCTGTGGGGAAAAGTGGGATTTGGGTTAATATTACCATCATCTCTTAACCAAATGGTTTTGTATGGTCGGTTTATATGATCATGTAAACTTAGTTCAGCTAAGCCTGAGCCAGGTCTGGAATGGGGGTGGGGGTACTGTGTCGTTCTCTCACTCGGCAAACCTTTGGAGTCCTGCAAGTCCTGAGTCGAAGCAATAGCGCCATGCCCCAAAAGAGGGAAGGCTCACAGCCCAGTGGCAGAGCCATTGCTCTGCAGGCAGAAGGCCCCAGGTTCAATTCTATTTATTTAATTAATTTACAGCATTTATATACCGCTCCTCATCTAAACAGATTCAATCCCCAACCATCTCCAGTTAAAAAAGATTTTGGCATGGTGAATCTGGGGAAGATGCCTCCCTGCCAATCAGGGTGGACCATACTAGGCTGAGTGGGTCAAGGGCCGGTGTGCGGCAGCCGGTGAGGGCCGGTAACATATATGTCCAGTCTGGGCCAGTAGCAGGATCCAGTGGACCCTTGGAATAGAGCTGCCAATGGGCCCACTGCTGCCAAGCCCCTGCTGAAGCCCCCCGCGAAACCTGCCACCACCAAAGCCCGCCCTCCAGCTGCCCCAACCGTCCACCTTCCGGCTGCTGAAACTGTCCCCCCACCCCGAGCCAGCCAACACGCCCTCCATGTGTTTTTTTTTACTGTGGCAGTGGCTGCAGCTCTGTCAGGGTGGAAACTGAGCCCATAGAACCACAGAGCAGTTCTGATTCTGAGGAGGAACAGCCGTCCGTGGGAGAGGAGCGCGCTCATCCCTCCCAGGCCCTGCAGCTGGCAGAGATTCCTCCTGCCGGCATTCCAGAGATAGATAGCAGTCCTGGGCGCGAAGGAGCGCGGGAGGAGAGCTGGCTGGATGCTCGACGCAAAGAGCGATGAGCTATGGAGGGTGCGGAAAGGAGGTGTAGCGTCCGTTTGGCACGCAAGCAATGGTCACGTCCAGAGGACCCAAGGGAAAAGCGGAGGGGCTCTCCCTAGCTCATAAGTTCAGGGTCTGCAAGTGATTCTCCTTCAAACGGGGACCAACTGTTTCCAACCCGGGGCATAGATTACTCTGCTGTTCATAGCTTAGTCGCTGTGTGATAGAGTTATTAAATTGTAAAAGGAATAATGCCTTGAAAAGAATCCTTTGTCTGTGTCCGGAGTTGGCTACTGGAGTAGACTGAAAGAGGCCGGCTAGGGCCTCCTGACAAGCTCCTCCTCTCCCCCCCGCCCCAGCCCCCACAGCCAGCCTACTCACTAGCAAAGCAGGATGGGATCCAGCCAGTGACCTTGCAGTCCCTGCAGCACACAACTAAGAAACAAGTTAGATTTTGAGTAGCAGCAACCTGAACTAATCAGGTGCTATCTGGGGGGGGAGGGGGGCCCCACACAGGGCAGTCTTTACTCCTGTGCCCTCACTAGCTGTGTCCACCCAAGGCAGTGCCTGACTGGTTCAGGTTGCTGCTACTCAAAATGTAACTACTACTTTTTTGGACCACTGCAGGACCTGTGTGCTTGGCCCTGGCACTTCCTTTTGCTATCTAGGGGCAAGCAAGGCGGAGGATGGCAGCAGCTGCTGAGGTAGCCGCAGGGCAGGGATGGGCCCTTCTGAACCTCGGGGCCCTCAGCGGCTGCCCGCCCATGCAAATGCCTGAATCCAGGTCACCCATAAGCTCTTATGGCAGCTTTCCTCAACCTGGTGCCCTCCAGATGTGTTGCACCACATCTCCCATCATCCCCTGGCTGGAGTTAATGGGAATTTTAGTACCACACAATCTGGAGGGCAATAGATTGGGGAAGGCTGCCTTAAGTTAACTTTAACCTCTGTTTTATCTGTGGCTCTCGGCTTAGCATTCTTTCACTTAGCTCTCTCCTCCTTTACAAGTAGAGCCTGATCAATTGTTTTTCGTCCCTTTTAAATCCTTGCTAAGGAGTGGATGACCGCTGGATTAACCATAGGGCTCCAGTAGTTTGGGAGAGGGATCCTGGCATCCCCACGCTTACCTTCGTCTTTGGGCTCTGGTTCGGGCATCCCAATATAGGTGAACGATATGTCCAATCGCACCTAGGGAAGACAGAAGATCCAGAGGTGTGAGTGCAGACTAACCCAAGGATTTCAGTAGCTTGAAACTTTCCGGTCCCACATTTTGAAGCTTTTCACTGCACTGCGAAGGCAGGAACCTTGCTCTTAAAGTTCTCAGGAGCAACCACACTGCATTGGAGGCCACGTTTTGTAGTTCATGGCCATCCAGGATCTCACACTCTTCCCTTCCCCACTGCGAGAAGGCAATATGAGAGCTGCTTTGATCCTCTTCTCCCACACAATTTGAGGTGAAGGGAAAGATCCCTTTTACCTGTGGAGTGAAAGCATATTTATAAAGCTTGTAGTGTCGGAAGTAGGTGTTGATCATGTAGTCAGTTATGCACACCAGTTGGTCTTGACTAAAGAGATCAATGCTGAAGGGAGGTCTCTAAAAAAGAAGCAAGGGGGGGGGGAGAAAATTAGGGAAGAGGGCAGGGGGGGAGTTTTCTCCCAACAAGCATTGCGGCAAAGAGGCACACGGTGAAGAGATTTCAGCAGGGTTCTTCTGCCCATCTGGCACAAAGCCACTCACCCGGATGGAATGGCAGAAGACCAGTTCGGTGAAATAGCTGTAGCATTCCTCCACGTTGGGCAGTGGTGTTTCTACAGGGGAGGAAGGCAGGAAGGAGGGTAAGCCGAAGATCCAGCTTGAACCTCCCCCACATTCCTCCCATGTTCTTATCTTCTACTCAAACACTCGCCCGACAACCCAGTTCCTCTACTAGCAGCCAACAGAGCAGAGGTGGGCAACTTACAGCCCTCTAGATATTTTGGCCTACAACTCCCATCAGCCCTAGCAGCATAAACAATGGTGAGGCTTGATGAAAGTTGTAGGCCAAAACGTCTGGAGGGCCACATGCTGCCCACTCCTGCAATAGGGCTAACCTGATTCTGGGGCTGTTCCTCGACCCTCCTCCCTCTTTTGCCTGCCACTGCTGCTCCATTTCGTTAAGATTCTGCATGTGTGCAATACCAAACAAAAACATGGCAGTTGGGACTTGAGGCCCCAGCAGCCACCATGAGCAGCAGAGACACAGGGCAGGCCATCACAGGAGGGGATGTCTGGGGCTAGGGGGCCTAGACCACTGCACTACCCTACAGCAGCTGCTGCTAAAAGATGGTGTCCTCCATTGGACGCTGGTGGCGCCGATGGCGGTGGGGCAGTGAATTCACTCCAGGTTTCAGTCAGAACTCTAAAAAAGTAATCCAAGGTGCCAAACCCTGTCCCAAAAATAGGGTTCAGCACCTTGGATAGCTCCTTTAGAGTTCTGACTGGTTCTGAATGAAAAGTGGAACGGATTCACTGCCCCACTGACATGGGAGTCACCAGCCTCCACTGGTGTCCTCTCCTTTCCAATGAGGCTTTGGCTCGTCTTTCCCCACTTTCTCCTCCATCATCTGTCCTGCCCATAAAGCTCCCTTCTCCCTCTTTGTCGACATCCCTTTGCTCACCCACACAGGCCTCATGGACATCCTTCACAATCGAGAAGAAGGCCGAGGTCTGTTCCCGGTTGAACCCCTGCTCCCGGCTGAACTGGATGGTGTAGAAGTAGAGATCCAGTAAGATTGCAGAGCGTGGGTTTGAGTCAAAATCCTGCAGATGCAAGAGCTCAGAGAGCAGGCTGTGAAGGAGAGGGGAGAAAGGGTGTGTGTGATTGAAGGAATCGTGCTAGACAGGAGACCGGCAGGACCCTTCCATCCATCTCCTGCTTCCATTTCCTTTAACTGGTGAGAGCCTGCCTTGATTTTGTACAACCTGCTGCAAGAAGATGACTGTGTGCAACTGAGGACAGGAGAGGGAGAGATATGGGGCTGTTGATTTCACTGCTTGTCTGATTCTGGAGCTTTGGCCACACCCAAACATTTGTTCATTTAGAATAGTTCTGGATCGCCCCCCGGCCCCAGTGCTCGAGCCAATGCACAAATAAAAACAATTTAAAAAAAATATGTAAGCTACAAACAGCTCAACGACTATCTGGACAATAAAACCAGCATATAAAATAAACACGGGGAGCGGCATTTACTATTAAAAGCTCAGTGGAACTATGTTGTCACTACCAGCTGTCTATAAAAGCCAGTAAAGAGGAGGCTTGCCTCACTTCCCTGGGTTCCACAAGGGGGGGGGGGTTGCTACAGAAAAGGGACATTAGCCTGTAGATACAAATGCTATCCTGGGTAATCTCTTTAACAGTACCTAGTTAACCATGTACTAATTAATAGCCAGTGCTGGTTATGTATCCTCTTCTCTTTCTGCATTCGGGATGTGTATTCCTTCATCTTGTGCAGCCTGATGCTATGCATGTTCATTCAGCAGCAACTCTCACTACGACTTACTTCCAAGTAAATAGATGTAGATTTGCAGCATCCTTCTCACCTGGCAAAACAGATCCCCCCCCCCCCCCCGGCTTCCCACCACCACTGACTCATCCGAATATAAATACGGGCACCATCACTATCCATTTCACGCATCTGATGAAGCAGACAGAAGCCTATGAAAACTTGTGCGCCATTAAGATGGCAAAGAATTCTGTCCTTTTGGCTGCAACAGAATAACATGACCCAACCACTGCAGGGAAGGACTTTATAGAAAGAACAGCTGTTGAATACAGGTCTACGTTTTCAAGTTTTATAGATATTGGAATTACTGCAACAAAGCTGCTTGGGATACTGAGTAGACTGTAAGGAAGCCAATGCTACACATTCAACCTCATGGAATGACCTATTGCAGGGCAAAGGTTCTCCTTTGTATATGTTTATCACAACAGAATGAATTTAATACTGCCTGGATATTAGACACTTATGAGCAAGAATCTGTGAAATCAATAAGCTGACCAGTCGCTCATTGATCTGGTTCACCCAACACAACAACCCATTTGTCAAGGGTTCCTTAGAGGGCTCTCTCAGTCTAATCCAGTAGCCAAGTCCAGACACAGACAAAGGGATTCTTTTCAAAGCTTTATTCTTCTTTTACAACTTAACAACTCTACAGGTAGCAACTAGATCTGAGCAGCAGCATCCCTATGCCCTAAGTTGGAACAGTTGGTCCCCATTTGAAAGGCAATTACTGGCAGACCTCTGAAAATAAGGACTAGGGAGAATCCCTCCCCTTTTCCCTTGGATCCTCTGGGCGCAACCATTCTTTGAGCGCCAACCGGGCGCTACGCCTTTCCGCACCCTCCATTTGGCGCCGCTCTCTGCGTCTGCGCCGCGCATCCACCCAGTCTGCTATCTGTGCTGGGTCACTCCCTGGACTGCTTTCTAATCTAGGAATGTTGGTGGGAGGAATCTCTGTCAGCTGCGGGCCCTGGGAAAAAGGGGCGCGCTCCTCTCCCAGGAGCGACTGCTCTTCCTCCGAATCAGAACTACTCTGGGATTCTATGGGCTCAGTGTCCACCCTGACACCATTGTAGGTAAATTTATGAATATGCAAGCCCTGATTGGGGGTTGCCATGGCTTCTTGTGTCATGCAAATCCAGCCAGTAGGGGTTATAAACAACCCTTGCATAACCTGTGGCCTGTTTCAGGGTTATTTGAGAGGTGTTCAAATAACCCCTACCGGTTGGGTTCACATGACACAACAAGCCATGCCAACCCCCACTTGGGGGTTGTGTATCTATAATGGCAGCTGGTGCATACTGCAGCTCCTGGTAGGTAATTTAACTTAGGATGGACTGTCATGTTCTGCGAACTGGTTCAGAGAGTGTACACTGGATCCTGGAAAAGCTGGATTTTTTTCCCTAGACTCTAAAAGGAATTGTGTTGTGTTAAAACTGCCCAAAGCTGCAGGACCCTGAAGGACTGCATTCTGCTTTCTACTGCTCTGACCATCTGGTCATAAGAGAGAGGGGCTGCTGTGCTACAGAGGCTGCTGTTACTGCTCAAGGCAACTGAATACAGATACTGGATCCATTTCGATACACAGTAATGTTCTGGAAAAAATCAACTATGGTCAGATTTCTGGTCGGAGCCATGTCGGAAGTGACCTGCAGAGCTCCGCAAGTTGCTTATGTCAAACAGCTATGAAAAGGTTGCGAAACCTTTAAAAATTCCCCCGGAATTAAAAGGGGAATCTTACAGTACCATCCGGTTGAAATCTTGGAAGAACAGCAGCTTTTGCAGCACAGCAGAAGGGCTGCAATCTAAGGTCAGTGGCCGGAGTATCATCTACTGAATGCTGTCTGAAACTCCTAGCAATTAGACTACAAGACTGACGAGCTCCAAAAATACTTGTGAACTTAAACTACCAGCAATATCTGGGGACTGGCAATTAAATCTAACGAAACATTTGTCTTTTCTGTTTCTGCAACTATACTTGCTTGTTGTGCTTTTGGAAGTGGAGGATGGCAGTATCAAAGGGAAAAACAAAAGGTCTGGGAATGCCACCTACCCCCCCAACTGCTCCCCCGGCAAAGGTTTCTAGAAAGGCCGGAGATGAAGAGGAGTTGCTCGCTTTGATAAAAACTATGTCTTCTCAGCTATCAGTGCAGTCAAAGAAGCTTGAAACAATCCAGGACTCAATCACTGCCCTCCAAGTGGCTGTGGATTTAATTAATATCTTTCTTCAAAAGATGGAAATGAAGGTTAATGTGCCCAAAGATCAAGTTATTGCTCATGAATCTGCCGTGCAAGCTTCGCACAATACTTTGTCTGCTCAAATTTCCCAGCTGGAGGCTTTTACATGCAGAGCAAACCTTCGTATTCTGGGTATTAAAGACTTGGCTGCTGATGTATGTTCGGCTGAATTTGTGGATAAACTTTTGCATGAGTTATTGGTTCTGCCATCTGATTTTTTACTGGATATTGAGCATGCATATTGTGTTCCTGGCTCAATACATGGCACTAAAGGAACTTCTGGGACTGTCATTGCGCAGTTTTCACGAGTTTCTACAAAAAATTATCTTCTGTGTCTGGCAAGAGAACAAGGTGAGCTTCGGTGGGGACCAGCAAATGACAAGATTATGCTCTTTCCTGATTAAAGAAAATCCTGACAGAAGAAGGCAATTCACCAAAGCAAGAAGTTTGGCAAAGCAAAATAACCTGCAATATCATATTAAATATCCTGCTACATTTTGCATTCCTTTTGAAGGCCAAATGAAAAGGTTTTTAAATCCTGACGTGGCTGAATCATTTCTCATTGGTGTTAACATTAAAACAAGGGAGCCAACTTTCCCAGCCTCTTGAGTTGGAATTTAGCCACTTTTGCTGTTCCTCTGAAGTCTTGTTTGGGGTTTTGCTGATAGGATGTCTGGGAAGTTTGCCAGATTAAATGTTTGCATATTTTTGTTTTCTCTCTCCTTTGTGTGTTATATTGTATGTGTGTATGCGAATGTACACATTTAAATACATTTTTAGATATGATATTACTTAAATAAATAGTTTGTTTTTATTTTTTACTTTTTATCCTTCTCTTAAATTTCTTCTTTTTCTTGTCTTTTTTTCTTTTTTTTAAATGATCATTAATATTAGTATTAGTATTAGTATTATGGAATTATGATTATTATTATTTCTTGTTGGTTAAACGTTCGTTTACTAATATGTGTCAATGGAATGGTAATATATGGTTAATGGAAATGGACTGTTTGCTCCCGTTTATTTGCTATAAGACTGAGGTTATAACATTGAAAGACAAGGCTCACAGTTTATGAAGCAGTGGATTGAAGATTTGCAATGTTTGCAATGTTTGGAAGAGTGCTGTATAGGTATAATTTGCAATTGGACTTATATTTGGATATTTGGTTTGCTTTCACTGAAGCTTAGATATAATCTTTTTTTGTTTCTTTTTTTCCTCTTCTTCTTTTGCTTTCCTCCTTTTTTTCCCCTTCCCCAAAATACTGTAATGTTGGAAACTGTAAATTTTGACTATGTTGTTGGTACTGGTTATTGCACTTATAAAAAATAAAATAAATATAGATTCAAAAAAGAAAAAAAAAAGAAAAAATCAACTGTGGTATGAAGCTGCATTTTGTGAGTGATTCTTGATGTTAGCTACCAACTATGCACTTTACTATACATGAGTACATTTTTGCATTATGCACTTTTCTGTACATGTTCAGATTTTGTATTGGTGTGCTGCACAGATATATTGCATTTATATACATTTTGAATTTCTGCATTCAGATCCGTACACTCCTCATTTTTTGTTCTGGTAAGAGGCAAACACAGCTAGTCATGAAATGTTCCTCAGTCTTAAAACGCCCATTACCTCTTCAGATCATCGGTGCTTTCTGCCTTGTTGATGCGATCCATGGAGTGCACATCCAGGTACTTCCTGAAATGGGGAGAATAAGGAAAAATAAGAAAGGCAGCTACATGTTGCCAACATACACAAGCAGCCTTGGGTGTGGCTAACAGGGCAATTCTATACATGTTTCCTCAGAAGTAAGTCCCACTGAGTTCAACAGTGCTTACTTCCAGGTAACAAGGTACAGGGCTGCAGCCTGAGTATTGGGCATCGACCTGCACCAAAACGCAGGCCACGCACCAAAACGCAACGGGCTCTACGGTGGGATGTGGCATCCAACACTTCGAGAAGTCACTCACCACATACATATCTTTGCTTTATGCGGCTGAGGCTGAAAAAGAATGGTAAATTTTAGGTGAGCTTTCTGAGTGGGGATCATTAACGTAATATTTTAAATCTACAACTAGCGTACTTTGTTTATTACTATTACTACTAACAGTAATCACGAATAGTCATTATTGCGGTACAGTTACTCCAGGGGCAACTTTAACGGCAGATGGCTTGGAGATCGCGATGGTCACGCCGTGCCGGCAGGTCCCGGCTTCGGGGTGCGTCTTACCCCGCCGTCGCCTTCCCCCCGCCGCTGATCAGCTCGCCCCTATCAGGCCACCCGCCCCGCAATACCTGCTGGAGGCCCTCCGGCCCCATTGCGGGTTGCTGGGCGGGGGCGGCGTGCGGAGAAGCACGCGTTGCCACAGCAATCCCTGCTTCAGCCAATTGGAATTCCGCACGCATTCGCCCAGTCAGAACGAGGAACACAGAGACCGGGGGTAGATCCGGGAAGGAGGCGTGTGCGAGCACCTAGCCAATCACAGAAGGCGTCTTTGCGGGGATGGGAAAAGAGGGAGAGTTTCAATAGAGATAGAGTGTTAGAGGAACACCACAGCCGCCATCTCCGTGGGCGCCGAAGAGGCAGAAAGAGGCTTTTCTCCTTCTCCTGCCGTTATGAGAGTCAAAGAGGGGCACCTTGCTCGGGAAAACTTTGCACTGGACACGCAGACTAAAAAATTAGTTCCATTTTAGGCCGAAAGTGGCCATAATGGACACCAACGGCGTAGTTGTCTTTACTTTTTTCTATCTCTATGAGACCGCCGCGAAGTCAACAGACCGCCTTAGAGCGCGCCTCCGCTAGGAAGTCTCCGCGGGCGCCTGGCCCAATCACAGGCGCCACCGAACGCAGCCTCTTTCGCGCCTCATCCAATCCCGGCCCTCTTTCTCTTTCCTCCCGCCCAAGCCTCCCACGAACAATAATCCCGTCCCGTGTGGCCCTTTCGACCAATAAAAAAAAGGCACTCTTTGCGTTCCTAGTAGGAGGGGGGAGCACGCATGCGCGCACGGGTGGGGCGGGGAAGAAGCGATTTGGGTTGCTCCAGAGGCGAGGGCTGTGGCCCGAGGATGGTTACGCCGGAGCATGCGCAGTAGCCGCGCTGGCGTTTCTGGTCCGAATCGTCGCATGGGGGGGAGTGCGAAGGATCCGCGGCTGTGGGGGGACGGGGCGCTGGGGCAGGTGAGAGAGAGGAAGGCCCCTGCCCCGCCGGGCGGGGGGCGCTCCTCTGTACCCCCTATATAAAAATGTATATATATCCCCGCTGTCTTCCCGTACCCCCCCCCATTCCTTCCTCTCCTCACTGAGGTCTCCCGCCTTATCTGTTCGTATTTATTTTTCCCAAACTGAGCTTCCCTCCTGGACACGGTTTTTGTAGTATATTCTGATACTACCTTTTATGAGACGGTAATAATATAGTATAAGTGGGTTTCTTTAGGAGACGTATATATAAAGTGTATCACCTTTGGGAGGGAAGTAGCAAAGTTGGGACAAAGGCAGGCTTTGGCTAAAAAAAGCGGGGGGGGGGAGACTTCGGTGTGACCACTCTTGGTTACTTCCTTCCTATCTTAACCCCCTATCCTACTATTCCCTTCTCCTCACTCCAGCCACCTCTGTCTCTTCTCCCTTTCGCTCTTCCCAGTTCAATGCTATTCCTTTTCCTGAAGATGTCTGATTGCCCTTCCCCTGAGCTTGCCTTTCCCTTCTTGCTGAGCCCTGCCATTTTTCCGTGCCGGTGCTGTTTCTCTTCCATATCTGCTCATCAGCGCTCTCCCCTCCAAGCAGAGTGCCTGCTGTGCCTTGGTCAACATGGTGATAGACAGCAGCAGTTCAACAGGTGCCGCTGTCCCGTATTGCTACATCTCCATGCCAGCAAACGCTTGTTGCACTTCTGCCTGCCCCGCAGTTCTTAATGAGCATACCGTGTGTGTTTATGTTGGCATCTGTGGTCACAACCCCCATTTCTGTTCCTGTTCTCTCTTGAAATCCCCATGCTAATGTTTGCACTTCATCTCACACAGCTGTTCTGCTCTCTGCGTTTTACCACCATTCCTTTATACCCCCTCTCTCCTTCCTGTTACTGTGACTAGATGTGGGATAAGCAATGCAGTGGTATTGGACTGTGTCTGGATTAATACTTCTGCTAATCTTCTTCTGACCCTTGTCACCCTTTTTTTTTCTTTTTTAGCTGCAAAGCTGCCCCCTCGGCTGACCACCTGATTCCTCTGCTTCTCACCCACCACTCAGAGTCACCATGTCAGGGCCTGGAAGCAAGCGGGCAGCTGGGGATGGGGGCTCAGGGCCCCCCGAGAAGAAAGCCAACAGGGAGGAGAAGACCACCACTACCCTGATTGAGCCCATCCGGCTTGGGGGCATCTCTTCTACGGTGAGGACCTGGGGATTGAGGGCAAGGTGGTAAGGTTTGTGGCAATCTCTTTTTAATCAGTTCTGGAATGGGATCTCTTGTGCATAGGTATGTTCCAGACTAGTAAAAAAGCAACCCAGTTTTAGGGCAGGGGTGGGCAGAAGGTAGATCTTCTCAGTGTTTTGGACTTCTGCTCCCAGAAGCCCCTGCCAGCATGGCCAGTGTTCAGGAATGCCAGGAGTTGGTCCAAAACATTCAGAGATCTATTTTCTGCCCATCCCCTGCCTTAAGAAGCTTGTCAACATGCCTGGCTTCCTTTGGAACAAGACCTTATGCCCAGAATCTATTTGCGGTGTTAGAACTTGTCTGTGGAATATATGGATAATTTTCAAATGCCTCTGAGCATGTGTAGAGTCCATTTCCCATCCCTACCAAGCAGTCAGAACCAGGCCACATAATCTGAAGTTCGGAATGATTGCTTTCAGACCAGAGGACACAGGAGCTGTCCTTAGAACTAATGACTGGGTTACTGGAGTAAGCGTGCGTGTGAGAGCAAATGTACCTTCTACTCATTCCTGCTTTAGGGGATGTTAGGAAAGCAATAGAAAACATTCCAAAGCAGGGCCAGAAAAATCCCAGGTTTACAGTTTTGCTTAGAAAATGGATGGTGGCACCTGGGTATGAAATATTTTCTACTGGCCCGTGCTGAGAAGGTGGCTTAAAATTAGATACTGATGCTTAGAAGTTTGAATGTTTTCCCAACAATTTTAGAAGGAAATGTTGAGAGGCGGCTTCATGATCTGCCTTCTGAGCCAAAGTAGACATAGACCCAAATTTTGTTGGCTGGAGAGGCAGGTGTAAGGAAGGCGGTTGTGTCAGCTTGAACCTCTGTAAAGGAGGACTTGTTCCCTGGTTTACTAGTGTTAAGGATCAATTTTAAAAATGCGTATGTGGGGACAGGTGAATTTATCCTAGTAACATGCTCAAATCTGTCCTGTGTGCCATGTTACCTTATTATTATTGACTAAATGATGTTGCTTTCAACACATTGCTGATGTCTTGTTAGAAATGCAAATGTCTCAGAAATTTCTGGAGGAAAGGTAATAAGACATGCAAAATCATCATCTCCCATATAGTGGATTGGATCCAGATTTACACTAGATCATCTGTGCTGATGGAAGTAGACATCCCTGCCCCCCTCCTGCCCCCTGAAAATGCTACACGCAGGGCCAGTTTGCACAATCAAAACAGCCCATTGTGGGTTGTTTAAGCCATGGTGAGCTGCAGCGCATGCCGGTGTGTGCCAGCCAGCATTTTGCATATTCAACCCCTGAGCAGGGGTTGTCATTGCGTCTGAACCCAGCCACCATGAGTTTTGCGAAGGCTATTTAATCTTCACATAACCCATGGTGGCTGGTTTCGAATGCAGTGAATATGCAAAATGCTGGCTGGCATGCAGTGCAGCTCACTATGCCTTAAACAACCCACGGTGGGCTGTTCGGATCATCACCAGGTCAGAGACACTGGGTTCGCGCAACATGCTAACCCACATTGAGTGGTTGAGTGTGGGTTGTTCTTGAACTGTGGGTTAGCGTGTTGTCTGAACACAGGACATTTTCCGCAGGGTGGCTTGTTAACCATGCAGCGTGGCTTTTTTTCTCGAACAAGCTACCTTGAGAACCCATGCTTTGTTGTTTGGTTGTTCAAGGTGGTTAACAAACCACACTGCATGGTTAACAAGCCACTCACTGACCCATGGTTCAGCAACAACCCACACTCAACTGCTGAGTGTGGGTTAGCATGTTGTATGCTGTCAGGAGACCCTGCTGAATGGAGTAAGCTTTGGTGTGGGGAGAATCCCCCCAAATCAGATGGAGGAACTTCTGCGAGTGAAGCCTTTCCTTTTGCAGAAAGCAGATCCTGGATCCAATCCAGTATTTCCATCTGTTTTGTTGTGGTGTTTTGACTGGAAGCCTTTGAGCATGAGCAAGATCCCGCTAATTTTCTTTGCAAGTTCAGGTTGAACTGTTGATGGGCTTTTCAGTGGGGCGGGTCTTGATACATCCTTAGCTGTCTAACGGACCAGCCGTCCATTAGAATGGCTGATGGGGATGGCAGAGGATTACACTGTGGAACAAATTCTCATGCGTGTGCGGTGGGGGGACTTCTCACTGCAGGAAGAAATGGACCTCAAAGTGCTTCAGTTCAAGAACAAGAAACTAGCAGAGCGCCTGGAGCAGCGGCAGGCCTTTGAGGACGAGCTGCGCGAGCGCATTGAGAAACTGGAGAAGAGGCAGGCGACCGACGACGCCACCCTCTTGATTGTCAACCGCTACTGGAAGCAGGTCAGGGCATACTCCTCCCAGCTGATCTTTTCCTTTCCCATTAAGTTTTTAGTCCTCAAGGTTGCAGGTACAGGGTTGATGATCAATTCAGCACCTGGGGCGATGCTAGGACATGGGCAGGGGGCCGGCAGGATTTCCAGTGGCCAGGGAGTGGCTGCTCCCTATCGTTTCCTCTAAACTAGTAGAATTGGAATAGGTTTAATTGACATAGTCCATTCTGTGTGGCCAGAAGCCGTACTGTTCTGAGCCTACACATAGCCCTGCTTACCGCATCCCAAACATCCTCTCTCCTTTCCCCTCTCCTCAACGCCTAAGTCTTCCCCCCACTCATCTGTATTTCTCCAGCTGGATGAGACGGTGCAAGTGCTCCTAAGACGTTACGACGGAGATTGTGGGCAGGCTCTCGAGGAGCCCACGCCGGAAATGGCAGGAGCAGAGTTAGACGCTCCTCTCCTTGGGCAAGAGGTGCCTGAGAGGAGAGGTGAGCCCAGCTTTCCGTGCTTATGGGATATGGCAGGGATGGAGCAGGGGCCCCCCATCCTCAGAGCCAAGGCCGACCCTGTTTTCTTCTGGTCTCTTCAGAGGCAGTACTGTCCCCCATTACTCCCCCTGCCCCTTGGAAGGCTGGGGGCCTGGTCCTGAATGAGACGGCCCTCTCCTTCCTGGCCACCTTGGCCAGCAGCAGCAATGAAGAGATCGAGCTGCAGCTTCAAGAGCGCATGGAGTTCTCCAAAGCCGCTGTCTCCCGCATTGTGGAGGTTTCCGACAAGATCCATCGGCGCACAGAGGAACTCTGCCAGAAGATCTATGCCCGTGGTGAGGCCAAGCCCCTCGTCGGGGGGCTGGGGGCGTTGAAGCATTTTGGCAGCACTCCCAGCATCCTTTGTGTTACGCCCTCTGAGGCTCTGCCTCTGGCATCACATGGGAAAGCAAGAGTCTGAGATCCAAAATTCTTGTGTCCTTAACGGTTGTGCAGGAGGCTCTCGTGCTCTCATACTACCTGGGAAGGGAACGGATCTCAGAAATCACAGTGCAGGCTTATTAGCAGCTGCTACACTGCGGCAAGAATTTCCTCCAAGTGAGCATGTGGGGAAGTTTTTAATTGATTGAGAAGGAATTCTTCCTCTTCTCCCCTCCGACCCTAAATTGGGCTGCACATGTGCCACAGATGACGCTGGTATGGATGGAGAGATGGACCAGTAAACATTTTATGGGCCAGTATGTTTTGTGGGTTAATTTGCAAGGCTGTAAGTGGGAAGCTTGTGGGAACTGGGAGAGCACTGGTCCTGCTCAATTATTCTAAGGGGAACGTGGCTTGATGGCCAAAGGTTACAAAGATTAAGATCTTTTAGGGTGCAATCCTGTGCATGTTTAGACAGAAAAAAGGCCTCCAACTCCCAGCATGCCCCAGCCAGCTATGTTGACTGGGGTATGCTGGGAGTTGGAGGCCTTTTTTCTTGTCTAAACATGTACAGGATTGCACCCTAAATCTACATTTGCACTTACAGTACCATGTGCTTAAAATGGCTCCGGTGACTAACTTTCAGAGTGTCACCTTTACTAAATTACCACGTGTTTGTAATCAACACTTACCTTTTTTTTAACCAATATTTAACTATTCAATTTAATTTTTTTTAATCTGTTAAATGTCAGACTGTAAAGTAGAGGAGGAAAGTGGAGAATCAGAATTCCTGAGTCCCCTAGCTAATGACACAATTTATTTGTTACTGATTTGTTTGTTTTTTTAACATGCTGTTTCCAATATTTGCTTGGTTTTACAGCCATCATGTGGGGTATCATAGAATCATAGAATAGTAGGGTATTATAGAATCATAGAATAGTAGGGTTGGAAGGGGCCTATAGGACCATTGAGTCCAACCCCAGTAGGTCTCTGCTGATTCCCTGTCTACAGGTGAAGGGTTGAGGTTGAGAGAGAGAGACTGAAACGAACTCTGGGGCAGGGTTTGAATGCAGATCCGAACTAGCATAACTGTTTGCGGTTCAGAGCCAAAGTGCGCTGGAAAAACACCAGCTCTTGGGGGACCCTGCACTGGCTGCCAGTTTTTAGCAGAGGGGGACTGGCAGTCAGCCGGCCCCAGGTTCTCAGGGAATCTCTTTCTCCCCCAGTGGAGTTCGACCAGCTGGAGGAAGCAGTGAAGGCTCTCACCAAAGAGCTGACGAGAGAGAACCGGCATCTGCAGGACTTAACCACCCAGCTGCAGGAGAAGCACCATAAGATCTCCCTGGAGGTAGGTTCCACGGCTGGACGCTTTCTGTCCACGTTTGCTGGCTTAGTGCAGGGTTGCGGGGGCAGGGGGGGGATGAGTGCCCTGAGGCCTGTTGTATCTGCCTCTTTCCCTCCGGCCTGCTTAGTACACGGAGCTGCAGGACAAGGTGACCTCATCGGAGACCAAGGTGCTGGAGATGGAAACCACCATCGAGGACCTGCAGTGGGACAGCGAGAAGCTGCGCAAGCGGGAGCAGAAGCTGAACAAGCACCTGGCCGAGGCACTGGAGCAGGCAAGCGAGGGCATGCGTATGGGGGGGGTCCCCTCTCCCCCTGCCCCGTGAAATTATCTGCGTTTGTGATTCTGACAGGTCCCAGTCAAATTAGCTTCTTTTAGATCACCAGGACGAAACAAAGCCACTCGTGCCAAAAGATGCCAGTTCATTGATAGCAAATGGATGCAGAATATGTGTGTACGTGTGTGTACGTGTGTGTATGTATATGTACACACAAAGTTCACAGCGCCGCTCAGTTGACAAAGCAAGCACCCTTGCTGCAAGCCAGTATGTCTGTCTGAGTCCCCAAGGCAGATGGGGAAGCTGTTCCTAGAGCCATCAGTGTTCTCCAAGCTGGTAACGTGCATTTCCCCTCGAAGCGACACCAATGCTCAAAGCCTGTGGATTAGATCTCAGGAGCTTCTCTGCCAGCTGCCCACCTCCAGCTCGTGAGCCAGCTGGCAGGGCAGACGCATCTAGGAGAGTGCGGGGGCCTCCCTTGCCTGACGCGTTCTAGCCTGGGAAACGACTTGCTTTCATTGAGTGGAGGAGAGGCCTCGACGCTCTAGTTCCTGGGAGGGGGCACCCAGCTTCTCTGTGACAATCAAGGCAAAGCACCCTTATCTCATTCACTTTATGAGATGACTGGGCAGGGGTTAGAAGTGTACCATTGCTAGCTGTATGTGCTCGATCAAGGCTTGGTGTAAAAGGCCTGCTTGCTTAACCATAAAACTGCTGGCTAAGCTGAATTACACAGGTTTACTATCAGCATCCAAGAATGCTGTGAAGCTCCTTTTTTTGCTTATCAACCAATTCGCCACTGTTGAACGGTCTCTTCCGTCTCCCTCTTCCTTTCCTTGGAGCAGGAAGGACGCGGTAAAACCCATCTACCATTCAGTCCACGTATCCACAGGGCAAGCAGGAATGGGATGAGGCGGCGTGCAGGTGCTTTCTAGCTCTTAGAGCAGAGAGGTGGTCCACCTTGCTGAAGGCAGCCGCACCACCAGTTCAGAGGACCATTCTGTAAAGCAGGGCTGGCAGTGGGGGGCCTTCCCAATGTTTCGGCCTGCAGCTCCCATCAGCCTCAGCCAGCATAGCCAGTGGTGAAGGATGATGGGAGCTGTAGACCAGAACATCAGGAGCGCCACAAGTTGGCCACCCCCTGATGTAGAGGAATCCATGTTGCTCAAGCAGCAGAACCAAGTAGTGTGAGGGATGGGGAAAGGCTAGGTAAGCCCTTACGTGCACCTGCCCCTTATGTTTTGGGGAAGAAGCCCTGCGTGGGATCCCTTCCATTCAAGATGTGAGGTTGGTCAGTGCATAGAGCAGGGCCTTCTTAGTCATAGCTCCCACTTCGTGGAACCAACTACCAATCCAGGCTCTCTCCTTCAGTAGTTGTAGGGATTTTGGAAATGGTTTCATGAATTAGCCTGGGCTCTTTTACTTAAGTTTCAGGTAAACTTGGATAGAGGCCTGGCAGAGAGCTTCAGTTATTGGGCGCTATAGAAATGTAATGAATAAATAAATGGCACGTTCTCATTTCTCTCTCTCCCCTGCTCCATAATAATAAAGGGTATTTATGTAACTGGAATATTTCTGCAGCACTTGCCTGCATCTCTTGCCTGTGTCTCAGCTGTTGCAGGTGAAGCCTATTAAGATTCAGAACTGTGGCCAGTTTGGCAGACAAGCCCATTTAAACACATTAAGGGTACAATCCTATGCATGTTTAGACAGAGAAAAGGCCCACAGCCCACAGCATTCCCCAGCCAGCAAAGCATAGGATTGCACCCTAAATACATTTTAGAAAATACAGTTGTGACTTGTAAGGCACTGACCTTCCCTCTCCACTTCTTTGGCAGCTAAACTCTGGTTACTATGCCTCAGGCAGTACCGGTGGGTTTCAAGGTGGGCAGATCACGCTTAGCATGCAGAAGGTAAGCAGGAGCAAAATGGCTGGAGAGTTAAGTGAGTGTCACTGGGATATGGGGGTCTCGGATCCCCCCCTGCCCCCCACAGAATCTCGCTGACTTGTTTTGTGTTTGAAGTTTGAGATGTTGAATGCGGAGCTGGAGGAGAACCAAGAACTTGCCAACAGCCGCATGGCAGAGCTGGAGAAACTGCAGCACGAAATGCAGCAGGCGGTTAGGACCAATGAGAAGCTCAAGGTAGGCGTGGCCCTGGCCTGGGGTAGGGAGTGAAGGCAGATGAGTGCCGGTCTCGCAGGTCTCTGCTCAGTCCCACGATCCTCGGCCACTAGTTGTAACGGCTCTATATTACTTCCAGTAGTGGAGGCAGTATGCTTCTGTGCACCAGTTGCTGGGTGCATGGGCGGGAGGGTGCTATGGCGCTTGCGTCCCGCTTGGGGGCTTGCCCTGGGCAGCTGGTTGGTCACTCTGAATAGAATGCTGGCCTAGAGGGACCCTGGGTCTGGCCCAGCAGGGCTCTTCCTTTGACCACCTGGCTTTGATTTTTTTTTGCTGCTGTCAGTTATTATGTACAAAGCCAAAAGGCCTGTGCCAAGAGCTCTGTGGAGAATGTGTCGCAGGACGCTTGCCCCAGGAGCTCCTGTGCGGTTGGGCCTGACTTAGTTGTCTTCCCTGGCATGATGGTTCTCCACCCTGCTGTGCAGGTGGCGCTGCGGAGCTTGCCCGAGGAGGCCGTGAAGGAAACCCTGGAGTTCAAAGTGCTGCAGTCTCAGTTCTCGCTGCTGTACAACGAGAGCCTGCAGGTGAAGACACAGCTGGACGAGGCCCGGGCCCTCCTGCTCACCACCAAGAACAGCCACCTCCGTCACATTGAGCACATGGAGGTGAGGGGCCCTGGTGCGTTTGACGGATCCCCCGCTTTGCGCGCAGAGGGTCCCAAGTGCGATCGCCGGCATCTCCATGTAGCGCGAGGAAAAAATCCTGCCTGAACCCTTGGAGAGCCATTGCTGCCAGTCAGTGCCCACGACACTGGGCTGGATGGACCAGCAGCCTGAACCTGATACAAGGCAGCGTCCCATGTTCCCACAAGGGAGCGTGTGAGAGGTGGAGGCAGGCCCCTGGCCCCCAGCCCTGCAAGGCTGTGGGCAGGTGCTTAAGCCAGCCTTTCCACAACCCAACACCCTCCAGGTGTGTTTGGGCTGCAACTCCCATATTTCCCAGCCAGCATGGCCATCCGTCCCCCTCTCCACACCTCTGCTTTGAGGTGTTGGATTGAAACATGAACATAATATCTGTACAATTTCAACATTAACCCTCCACCCTGCAATTTCTTGCACGGTGATGCTCCTCAAGAGGAAGGCGTCATGGGCCCGCGCTTTGGCTCCGTGGGGCTGACCACATTTCCCCCTCCCTGGCGCTAGAGCGATGAGCTGAACCTGCAGAAGAAGCTGCGAACGGAGGTGATCCAGCTGGAGGACACGCTGGCCCAGGTGCGCAAGGAGTACGAGATGCTGCGCATTGAGTTTGAGCAGAACCTGGCCGCCAATGAGCAAGCTGGTGAGCCGGCATTCCCTCCCTGTGGGGCGGCCCTGGGAGAGGGTGTTCGCTCACCCCTTGTGTATGTCACGGCACGGCCTGTCGGGCTTCTCTCCTGCTCTGGGCCCTTCAACAAGAATTGAGCCCTCTGCTACAGCAGGCGAACAAGTGGGAGACAAGCCACACCCTGAGGAGGGAGGCTGCACCCTATCGGTGGTTGCGAGAGAGGGTGCAGTATACCCAGCCTCAGCCTGTAAGGGCTATCCCATGGTTCTGCCCAAGAAAGCAATGGCCACCTTCATGGGCTATTTTCATCCCTCCCCACTGTGTTTTGGGTGCTTGTAAAGCAAGGGTGATGAACCTCAGGCCTGTGGGCCAAATCTGGCCCTTCTGGGGTCCCAGTCACCAGGTGGCTCCGTCCCTTTCCCTGTCCACCAATCATTTGGTGGTTTCCTGGCATTTTCCCCTCCTAAAAGGCCAAACAGTCTCTCCCAAGGCTGTGTTACTGGCAGTGAAAGCTTTATGCTAAATTATGCTGGTGTTTTGGCCCTGCCGTTTTTGCCTTTGGCCCCACCCTCACATGGCTCAGCCTCACCCACTACTGGCATGCGGCCCCCAAGATCCTCTCTGAAACAGAATGGGGCCCTGGGGGGCTGAAAGACATTCGATGCCCCTGCCACGAATGCTTCAGTCCTGCCCTGTGTCGAGAGAGCCCTCCCTTTGCAGTCATCCACCGGCTAAGTGGTCCATTCTCGCTCTCTGCCTCCCCCCGCAACCCCCCAACTTTGGATCTGAGGCCCCATCAACCGAGAGATGCGCCACCTGATCAGCAGCCTCCAGAACCACAACCACCAGCTGAAGGGTGACGTGCAGCGGTACAAGCGGAAGCTCCGGGAGGTGCAGGCGGAGATCAACAAGGTGCGCCTGCCACGGGGAGGGCGGAGGCATCCCCCTCGGGGGGGCTTGGGGGTACCTTGGGTTGGGGCAGCCCGGTCTCTCCCTCCCGCTTTGGCTTCGCGCCTGTGTGAACAGCCTCTTCCTGCTTGGGCGACGGAAAGATGGGCTCCGTGGCTGCGGGTGCACTGTGGTACACGCCCAGCCACCTCACGTTTCATTTCATTCATTTGAACTGTTTCTTCAGCTCTCAAGAGTTTGCTAAAAATCCTGTGAATGCTGGTTAAGTAGCTTTGACTCAGAACACATGCAGTCCAGCAGAGATTGGCGTGGGGCAGCTTGATGGACAGCTGTGCCCTGCTGTCCAGTGTGGGCTTCCTGTTTGCCTCCCCTCAGCTGCCGTGAGCCCCAAATGTGTTCTAGTCTCTCACCAAGAAAGCCCTCTCCCCTCTACCCTGTGTAAATTTATGTAGATTTGCATCCCTTCATCCTGCCAGAGCTGAGTGTTGCGGTTATGGAACGCAGATGTCTTTCACCGGGGGTGGGGGTGGGGGTGGCCTACAACTCCCATGGATCCTTCGCCATTGGCTGTGCTGGGTGCAGGTGGTGGAAGTTGTAGGCTAAAGCATCTGAAGATTTGGCCCGTGGTTCCAGGTGCTTGGGTGGACCCCTGCCATCTCGCCCAGCAGTGTCGGTTCCTTCATATGTCCCTTCCTCAGGTTCGGATGCAGCAGAGCGGCTTTTCCTCCAGCTCAGCAGCCACCCTCACTACGCCCGGGAGCGAAGACCCTGCCGGTCTGCTCGGGGCCCCGGGGGGAGCCACGGTGAAAGAGGAGGAGGGGATGGTGCCCTCTGAGGTGAAGAAGGAGCCCAAGGAGGTGCAGGTGAAGAAGGAGCCCAAGGACGAGGTGGCCACTACCCAGCCGCTTGGGCTGCATGAAGGGGTGAAAAAGGAGGAGGAGGAGCTGCCTGCCCCCCAGCCCCCCACGCCACAGCCGCCCCCACCCCCCCGAGCCAAGGAGCCTGAGCGGTCCAAGGGGCGGGGCGGAGAGCGGGGCGGGGACCGCGAGAGATCACGGGACCGGGACAAAGAGACCTGCTCGTCCTCCTCTTCGGCCTCGTCCTCTTCCTCACGGGATCGGGAGAAACAGAAAGGGGGCGGCGGCAGCGAGGACCCCAAGAAGAAAGATTCAGATCTGCTCAAACAGCTGCGGGCTGAGCTCAAGTGAGAGCTATGGAGGGCTCGGGGTAGTGTGGGGTGGAAGATGAAGTCCCTTGGAGTCCCTTGGAGACTCCTAGTCCCTTGGAGACTAGGTTGGGTGGGGGGGAGGCATGTCTGGAGAGAGGGCTGGGGGCATGTTGTGGGCTGGGGGGCATGGCATAATGGGGGCAAGCATAAGGGGAACATGGGGGTCTTGGTGAGTGTCTTGAGTCAAGTAGTGGAAAGGAGCCTTTGCGGTGAAGCAGCTTTCCCAAACCCAGGCACCCTCCAGATGTGTGGGTCTGCAACTCCCATAGTCCCGTTGGCCATGCTGGGTGGGGATTATGGGCATTGCAGCCCACACATCTGGAGGGCAGCAGGTTGGGGAAGGCTGCTGCGAAGGCGCTCTGCCCCTGCTGAGACTCCTGACTGCACTGCTGTGCACAGCTGGGAGGGGGGTCGAGTGCTCGGGAAGTGCAGCTGAGGAATTTGGGTAGCAGAGGCATTTCCAGACCCAGACAACTTTGCTGCCATCTTCATCATCGTCATCATTTTTTAGTTGCCTTTCTCTTTAAAAAGACCCAAGGCGACTTACGGCAGGATTATTAAAACATACAAAATATCAGTTAGCTAAAAACAATTTCCAGTACAAATATGAAACCTAATAAAACCACTGAAACATCAGTATGGACCATAATCAAGGCAGCTGGCGCATGAAAGCCCATCGTATGCCTCTGGATGTCTGGGAATAAAGTCTTGACCTGGTGCGGAAAAGATGACCCTGTTGGCTCCAGGCAGGCCTCACTGAGGGCGGCAGGAGTCAGTCCTTGACGGTCAGTCCTCTGCTGTAGCATTTGGGCCCACAGAAAAGGAAGAGAAGGATCGCTGCGAGCTAGAACTCCGGTATGCTTCTTTCTTCCTAATAGTGTCCTCCATACTGAAATGTTCCTTGTTATAGAACCGTCTGAGACCCCTTTGTACTCCCATAGTTTCCATTGGTCTCCAGAAGCAACAATTCCCCCTCTGTGGGCTTTCTAAGTGACTTCTTAAATCGGGGGATGGCAGCCTAGTGCCTGCCAGGCCCCCGTTGCTCCCCCCCACTCACCCCATGGCTCCCCCCCACTCACCCCATGGCTCCCCCCCACTCACCCCATGGCTCCCCCCCACTCACCCCATGGCTCCCCCCCACTCACCCCATGGCTCCCCCCCACTCACCCCATGGCTCCCCCCCACTCACCCCATGGCTCCCCCCCACTCACCCCATGGCTCCCCCCCACTCACCCCATGGCTCCCCCCCACTCACCCCATGGCTGATTCTGCCTCCCACCATGCTCAGCAGCAAGGAAGCAGGATGTCTGACTTCCTGCTTCCTTGCTGCTGAGGTGAGCGTGGGAGGAAGCAGCAACAGTTTGGAAGCAGAAGCTGTGGGGCTGAGGAGGGAGGGAGGGAGGGAAGGAAGGAAAACCTGAGCAGGAAGAAGTAGGAGGAGGAAGGGAAGGAGGGCCAAGAAAAGTGGGACTCCTTAAAGGGGGAAGTATTGGCCCCCTGGGCTGTGAGCTGTCCTGTTTCCTTCCCCAGAAAGGCCCAGGAGAGCCAGAAGGAGATGAAGCTTCTCCTAGACATGTACAAGTCGGCGCCCAAGGAGCAGCGGGACAAAGTGCAGCTCATGGCAGCTGAGAAGAAAACCAAGGCGGAGGTGAGGTGTGGGGGCCAATTCGTCTGTCCCCCTTCCCCCCCCCCTTCTGCATCACTCCAGCCCTACGTGCTCATTGCAGCTGAGCACTGGCACAGGAGGAGCGTTCTGGTTTAGCGCGCTGGAGTGCTGCCGTGTTGCGTGTCGGCACACTGGTTCAGAGTGTGGCGATGCAACTGGAGGGAAGGCTGAAGAAGTCCTGCATGGGTCACCGCCGTCCCTCACCCAGCATAGATCAGGTTCCCCGAAAGGGAGGTTCGCCTGTGTCTTTAAAAACTGGGTAAAATCATGAGAGCGTCAGAGCATGAGAAGAGCTATGCTTGATCAGGCCACAGGTCTCTCTGGTCCAGCATCCACTTCCCCACAGTGGCTGACCAGATGCCCCAGTGGGAAGCCCACAAGCAGGCCGTGAGGGCGACAGCACCCTCCCGCTCATCACTAGTAGTGTTTGTATCATTAAATTTCTCAGATGCCTTTCTAAAAAAAAAAAAGACTCAAGGTGTCTTGCAACAAAAATTAAAACGTACAAATACTTAGAGCAACTTAAAACACCTCAAAACAATTAGCAATAAAATACCACAGCCCAGTAAAACTAAGTTAAGAAGCACTTCGTATGCTGTCAGATGCCTGGGAATAGAGGAAAGTCTTAACATGGCACCGAGAAGATGACCATGTTGTTGGCACCAGGTGTCCCCCAGCAACTGGTGTACATAGGTGCCCTGACTCTGATACTGGAGGTAGCACATAGCCACCAGGACTAGTAGCCATTGATGGCCTTCTCCTCCAGGAATTTGTCTAGCCCCCTTTTTTAAAACTGTCCAAGTTGGTGGCCATCACTTTGTCTTGCGGGAGCGGCTCCCACAGTTTAACTGTGTGCCGTGTTCAGACATTTGTAAGTTGCCTTGTTCTGTCTGAGTCCTGGGTGACGGGTTTGGTGGAACCAAATTGAGGGGGCCTCAGGATAAGGAGCCGCCCCTCTCCTCTCTGGCTCGGGGCCATTGGCAGGTGGAGGAGCTGCGGGCGAGGATCCGTGAGCTGGAGGAGAAGGAGAAGAAAGAGAGCAAGAAAATGGCCGATGAGGACGCTCTGCGCAAGATCAAGTTGGCCGAGGAGCAAATTGAGCATCTGCAGAAGAAGCTGGCTGCGACCAAGCAGGTATGTCTCCGCGGAGGAGCGGGAGGGGGTGTAAGCTGTGCCGCAGCAGTGGGAGTTTAGAATCGGGCCGGGGGCTTGCTTCAGCCTTTCCCTAGCCATAGGCGAGGGGTGCAGAGCGTCTTGTGGTCTGAGGGCCAGATTCCACTTTGAAGAAGTTCTTGGGGGCCACATTCCAGTGGTGGGCGGGGCCAAAGGCAAAAGGAGCAGGGCAAAAAGACCAGCGTGTTTTGGCTTACAGCCCGCAATTAAGCCTTGGGAGAGGCATTTCAGCTGGGGGGGGAGACACATGCAAAGGCCAGGAAACCACCAAATGATCAGGGGAAATGGGCGTGGCCATCTGGGGAATTCTGAAAGGCCAGATCAGGACCCCAGGTTGGCCAGTTTTGGCCTGCGGACCTGAGGTTCAACAGCCCTGCCATAGACTCATAGCGTAGTTGCCCCAGCCCACTGGCAACTGTAGCAGAGGATAGTGATCATAGAGATGGAGCCAGGTGTGTGAAACCTGTGCAAGGCCTGCTGGTTAGCATGCATAAGAAAGAGCCCTGCTGGATCAGACCAAAGGCTCATCTAGCCAGACACCTTGTTTCCAGCAGTAGCTAGATGGGTCTTTGGTCAGCAGGCCCTGGACAGGTTGTGATGGATTTATCCTTGTATAGGGATATTATGGTATGGAATTTTTGTTTTTAGCTGATCATGGTTCACCGGGTAACATATCACATGCCATATTCCAGGTACAAAGAGTCACCAAAGAATTATAAGTTTACAAAATTCCTAGTATTAATACACAGATTTTTTTAAATAGAGGATTCTGAGATCAGGCATGTCTTTTCATCTTTCACTTCAAAATCTTCAGCAGTTTTTACATTTCATGATATAGGAGCATTGAACATGCAAAGTAGTTGCAAGCAAAACTTAATTTAAAACACGCAGTCGGTTCCCAGAAAACAATCTCCCTGCCCCCTCCCATGCTACCTCGAAGGCGGCACGGATTGTCCCCGGGTTCAGAAGAGGAGCATGGAACGGGGCAAAAGGGGGCGTTCGCGGGGCGGGGAGTGCAGAAGTGCCTATATAATGCTTCCTATGTGTCATCTCCCTGCCCCCCCCCCCCGGTCCTGCAGCTGGACAGCCAAAATCGGCCACCTAGCCATGAATGCAGGGCAGCCGGAGTGCGGAGGAGAAGATCCCCTCCGTGCTCCGTCCGTTCTGCATTGGATAGGTGGTCAGCTCTGAGTTTGGAGGCAGCTGCCTATCCTGATAGGATTGCTCCCTAAGTTTAGTTCTAGGAGAATTGCTTTTAAAGTAGCAAAATATCTCACCCAATAATATTTCTAAGCTGGAAGCACAATGGAACAAAGAAGCCAAGGAGAGAGGTGTTTTGGTCTCTCATGAAGACAGATGCTGTCTCCTGAGAGAACCAATGTTTGGTTCTGTGAGGACAGGTGCGATGTCCTGGAGTGTTTATATTTCACCTCTCCTATTTCTCTGATTTCTTATTTGTGCTGTTTATGTGATTCCTTCGCACAGAATGGCATTTCTTTAACCATTAGTTAATATTTTTTCTAAAGTTTCTGCTATGATTTGGAGTGATATATTTACTTCGTATCTTGTCAGCTTTTCTGAACCCATTTCCCTTCAAAATGGGGTAACATCTGCTTCTCTTCTGCAGATTTATTGTTTTATTATTTCAAATCTTAAGTGTTTCTATGTTCTGTTGACTTTCCACCATATTTCATGTTAACTTATTTGTGTCATAAGCTGGGCATGTACAATTGTCTAGTAAGCAGTTATCTTTTTCCCAACATTCTTATCTGATGCACCTGTTACTCCTTTCCTGACTTCAGCTGGGAAAATGTCATCTTTCCTATAGCAGGCTCCTAGGTCAGTGAAAGGTTCAGTCAAAAGTCACAGTACGTCTGCACAAATGCTTCTGTTAGAACGAAACTGATAAAAACTTAATTCAGGAATGTATCTTAATATTCCCTCGCTTCTCTATGGAAACCATAGCTTAGGAGAGTGTAGCAATTTATGAGAGAAATATGGAAGACCAATAACTTTTGTTATTTTGAATAAATATTTGCAAGGTAGCTTATTATGCAGGTCAGTGCAGCAGTCTTGCAAGATGCAAAGGCTTCTGGGGCAAATACTTTTCACAAGGTTCAACACACTTGGCTCCATCTCTGTGGTTGCTGTCCTCCTCCACAGTTACCAGTGAGCTGGGTGTGAATCTATAGTTATGGGCCATACATGGGGCATGCGAGCCTCTCCCTAAGCATAGATACGAGGCCTAATTGTCCTTTTCTGTGCGGAAGTTAGTGAATAAGGTTAGTGAAAAGGGCTGAGAGGGAGAACTTGGAACCATCTCATTCCTCCCACTGCTTATTTGGTCTGTGGGGCAGGAGGAGGAGGCTCTGCTATCTGAGATGGATGTGACAGGCCAGGCTTTCGAGGACATGCAGGAGCAGAACATGCGCCTGAACCAGCAGCTGCGTGAGAAGGATGACGCCAACTTCAAGCTGATGTCAGAGCGCATCAAGTCCAACCAGATCCACAAGCTGCTACGGGAGGAGAAGGATGAGCTGGCCGAGCAGGTGCTGGCCCTCAAGTCTCAGGTAATACAGCCCCGCCCCCGCTGGGGCTGTGGAACTTTGGATGAAGGGAAAGATGAGTGTGGCACAGTTGTGCGGGAGGCAGGCAATTGGCGCTCATGTCGCACATGCTGAAGCTTGGGCGGTTGACTTCCTTGCTTAGGTGGACACACAGCTGTTGGTGGTGCAGAAGCTGGAAGAGAAGGAACGCGTCCTGCAGGGGAATCTCAGCACAGTGGAGAAGGAGCTGACATTGCGCAGCCAGGCCCTGGAACTCAACAAGAGGAAGGCAAGGAGGGGTTAGGAAACGAGGTGGGGGTGGAACCCAACAGGGCCCATGGGCACTCGTGCTTCAAGAGAAGAGATTCTTCACCACTTCTATATTCTTCCATCTATATACTTGATGAAAATGTGGTGCATTTTAGATAATTCTGTTTTGGCTAGCCATGGGGAAGGGGAGACGAACTGTGCAAGCTGCTGAAACCTCACCCCTGAGCCTTGGGAATCCTGTTCTGTCTCTCCCCCACCCCTTCTCCTCTTCTGCAGTTTCCCCAGGCATTGCCTACTTGCTTTAAAGTTCGTCTTCATGGCCTGAGGGGCTAGAAACTTGCTTAAAAAAAAAAGAGAGAGATTTCCAAGGTACTGAATTCTGTATACCCAACGCTGATTTTTGTGCTCCCATGATGCAGTTGTATTTATACACCACCCTAGAAATAGGATTCCCATAGACAGGGCACTGTCCTGTGATTGGCAACACTTATCTTGGCTGACTGTGATGCTGCTGAGAAGACAGCCCAGGGCTTCTGCTGCTTTCTCCTTGCAGGCAGTGGAGGCTGCCCAGTTGGCAGAAGACCTGAAGGTGCAGCTGGAGCATGTGCAGTGTAAGCTGAAGGAAATCCAGACCTGTATGGCTGAGAACCGGGCAGCCAAGGAGAAGGAGTCTTTCAACCTCAAAAGAGCTCAGGTACGGAGGGAAGAAGGGCGCTCCTTTGCCATGTGGGTGTAGCCAGTTCTGATGCTCTTCTTGATGAGACTTCTAGAATCTGAATAGATAGAGATACTTGCAAAGCAAGGTACTAGCCCTCCTGGCTGCAGGGAGATCACTTCTAAAGCTGCCGGTGCTGTCTTACCGTGCTCTGGCTTACTTCCTCTTCTTTGGACTCATGGGCTTGCATCCCTTCCCCAGGAGGACATATCTCGCCTGCGGCGCAAGCTGGAGAAGCAGCGCAAGGTGGAGGTGTACGCAGATGCTGATGAAATCCTGCAGGAGGAGATCAAGGAGTACAAGGTGAGTGGAGGGAGGAGGAGAACTGTGGCTTGCAAACCGGGGGACGCTGCCCTGCGGGCATGTGGTGGTGGGGAGAGGTGAGCTCTGGATCCCACCTCACACGCTCAGTGTCTGTCTCCATACCCAGGCCAAGCTGACCTGTCCCTGCTGCAACACTCGCAAGAAGGACGCCGTCCTCACCAAATGCTTCCACGTCTTCTGCTTCGATTGTGTCAAGACGCGCTACGACACCCGCCAGCGGAAGTGCCCCAAGTGCAATGCAGCCTTCGGCGCCAACGACTTCCACCGCATCTACATCAGCTGAGCGCCTGGGCCTGATCCCCCCACCCAAGGGATCTCCCTTCACAGACTCTGCCTGGGCCTCCTGTAGAGACCTGCCTCGGGTCCAGCTGAGACCCCCCACCCAGTGTTCTTTGGCTCATGTCTGTGGATCCCCTTCCTACCTTTCGAGGCTTCCTTTTCAGTGGTTCCCTCTCCCTTGGTTTACTTTCAGTTCTCTCCCCCTGCCCTTATACTGCCTGGGTCTACTCACTGGTTTCCCGCTGGGTATCACTGGATCCTCTCCCTGTATCCCGAAGAATTTACTCTGCTGCTCTTCTCTTAAGCCTTTCCCAAATGGGCCCTCCATGTTGCCTTTGGATCTCCCCCGCCCCTACCATTCTGAAAACTTTGATGACACGAGCTCTCCAACTGCGGGCTGCAGTTGCGCCAATCAAATGCCCCTCGTGGGAGAGGGGCGTTCTTATTTTTTAATTGTTTTGAGTGTTTTGGAAGTAAAAGTTGGAGATGGTCTGCTCCTGCGGGATATGGATCCCTCTCTGTTCCTCCAAAGCCAGTGTCTGTGCTTTTGTTCTGGGAGATACTGTGCTGTGGCGGGATCAGAAACCTGGGGGCAGGGGTGTTTGCAGGGGCCATACCCCGGAAGTTGTTCTGAGCCCCACCCAGGCAAGGTGTAGCGTTGTGAGTGAGAAGGGGTGGGGGAAGAGAGTAAGCTAGCTGTGTGTGTGTGTGTACACACGTTTGTACATTCAGGATACACTGGGAGAGCCACTCCAGAGGGGGCAGAACCAGGCAGAAGACGAAGTGGAGGGAGAAGAGGCTGTCTGTCTAGCGTTGCGTGATCATAGCATTTTAGAGTTGGAAAGAGACCTTGGAGATCGTCTGCTCTGATATTCCCCAACCTTCTATCCCCTAGACGTGTTGGACTACAATTCCCAGCCAGCTGGGAATTGTAGCCCAGCACACCTGGAGGGCACCAGGTTGGCAAAGGCTGATCTAGTCCAATCGCCTGCTTAGTACAGGAACCTGAAACGACGGCATCCTTGAAACAGTGGCTGTACAGCAGCTGCTTGAAATCCCTTCACTGAAGGTAAGCCTGTCCCCTGAGGCCTCCTGTTCCTCTGTAATGCCCAGCTGATGCATCCAAAGGCCAGTCGTCCCCCCCCCCCCCCAGCATCAGTTGTTGACTGCAAGCCAGACGCAGGCACAAGCTCCTACCTGAGTCCCCACGCAGTGCCCTGTCGTCTCCCCAGTCTCTGTCCAGGGGTTCGCATGGCACCGATGAGGGAAGGCTACAACAGTTGGGCTTTTTAGCTTGGAAGAAAGGAGGGTAAGGGGAGACCTGACAGAGGTGTACAAAATCATGCGTGGTGTGGAGAATGTGGATAGGGAGACTTTTTTCTCCCTCTCACATAATACTAGAACCCAGCGGGGTCATCCCATGAAGCTGATTGGTGGTGTCAGGAGCACCCTCGCGGCCTCTTTCAGTCTACTCCAATAGCCAACTCAAGACACAGACAAAAGGATTCTTTTCAAGGAAGTACTTTGGCCACATAATGAGAAGGCAGGACACCCTGGAGAAGATGCTGATGCTAGGGAAAGTGGAAGGCAAAAGGAAGAGCGGCTGACCAAGGGCAAGGTGGATGGATGATATTCTGGAGGTGACAGGCTCGACCTTGAGGGAGCTGGGGGTGGCGACGGCCGACAGGAAGCTCTGGCATGGGCTGGTCCATGAAGTCACGAGTTGGACTGACTGAATAAACAACAAAATCCTTTTACAACTTAATGACTCTTTCAGATGCTAATCACCAGTGACTAAGCAGGGAACAGTACTGGGGAAAGATAGCAGAGTAGCCTATGTTCCAGGTTAGGCAGTTGGTCCCCGTTTGAAAGAGAATCATGGGAAGACCCTGAACTTATGGGCTAGGGAGAGATCCTCCCTGTTTCCCTTGGGTCCTCAGGACGCGACCGTTGCTTGCTCGCCAAACGAGCGCTATGCCTCCTTTCCGCGCCCTTCATCTGTCGTCGCTCCCGGCACCGAGCATCCAGCAAGCCCCCCTCCCGCACTCTCCCGCTGCCAGGGTCACTATCCCAGGAATGCTGGCAGGAGGAATCTCTGCCAGCTGCTGTGCCTGTGAGAGATGAGCGAGCTCCTCTCTCAGAATCAGAACTGCTCTGGGGTTCTATGGGCACAGTTTCCACCCTGATATCTGGGAGGTTCAGGGCGGATAGAAGGAAGGACTTCTTCACACAGTTAAACTAGAGAATTCAATTCCACAGGAAGTAGTGATGGCCACCACTTTGAATGGCTTTAAAAAGAAGTTTGGACAAATTCCTGGAGGAGAAGGCTATCGATGGCTTCTGGGCTTGAGGGCTATGTGCTGCCTCCGATACCTGAGGTGGTACGCCTCTGTATGCCAGTTGCTGGGGAGCATGGGCAGGAGGGTGCTGTTTCTCTTGTGTCCTGCTTGTGGGTTGCCTGTTGACAGCTGGCTGGCCACTGTGTGAACAGAATGCTGGACTACGTGGACCAATTGGTCTGATCCAGCAGGGCTCTTCCTGTGTTCATCACCTGCGGCTTGGACGTTTTCTTTGCAAACCAGTCTCCAGAGGCCAGATGATGTTTTGCCAGTACTTAGCTCTTTAATTCAAACCCTACCTAAGGTTGGCAGTTTGCTTTTAAATTACAAGCCCATGTCTCCTTTCACCAGCAGCCCAATGCACAGACATTTAGCAGGTGAAGCTTTTTGGATGGCTTGGAAATGATACTTGGCAAGGAAGGTTCACCTGCTAAATTCTGGTGTGCTGGTCTACTGGATTAAAGATGGAGGAGCAGAGCCAGAAAGATGGCAACAAAATGTTAATCTCCAGCCCTCCTTCCAGGATTACTTGGGCACGTCGTTTTTCGTAGGCAGTAGCGGTGATCTGTGGTGCAGCCTTGAACTCAAAAAACAGCAGCAATTCTAAAAGAAGAAAATGCTCCAGTCTGCCAGAAAGGCACCAGTGGCAGCCATACTTGGCCATTAGGCAAAGGAGCTTTACAGCACATTCCTATGTGGATTTACTCAGAATCAAGTCTCACTATCTGCAATGGAGCTTACTCCCAGGACAGTATGGATAGGGTTATGCATGTACATGTGGATAATGCTGATAAGCTAGGATGGCCAGCATGCAATTTTAGAATTGGCTTACCATCCTAGTCCAGTGGGAGGACAGTTCTTAGTGGGACCCATTTCTTGCCACTGTCAACCCTTCCTGGCTGACCCCCGGAAGCTGCAGCTCAGCTAAGCTATAGGAGATGCGCTATGCTCAAGATTAATCCGTGCAAGGTATAGTGGGGTGGCCAGGTGTCCTATTTTACAGAGGACAGTCCTGTATTGGAGGGGCTATCGGAGATAGTCCCCTATTCAGAAGTGTCAGCTGAAGGGCTGTCTGGTCAAAGTCCAGTTTCAAAATACAGAACCCCAAGAAAGGGGGTGGGGGCTGAAGTTGCCCATCAACAGTTAGTACCTGGACAACAGACTGAGCAGGCATACAGGTCACCTGGTCGCAGGTTTTCCCAACTTGGGAGCGATGTACTGAGCTGCTTCTTGCAAAATTTCGGCTTAAATTGAAGAACATCGGGGAAACCACTAAACCGTTCAGGTATGACCTAAATCATATCCCTGATGAATATACAGTGGAGGTGAGGAATAGATTTCAGGGATTAGACCTGATAGACAGAGTGCCTGAGGAACTATGGACGGAGGTCCGTAACATTGTTCAGGAGGCAGCAACGAAATCCATCCCAAAGAAAAAGAAATGCCAGAAAGCAAAGTGGCTGCCTGATGAGGCTTTACAAGTAGCTCACGAAAGAAGGGAAGCGAAAAGCAAGGGAGAAAGGGGAAGATATACCCAACTGAATGCAGAGTTCCAGAGAATAGCAAGGAGAGACAAGAAGGCCTTCTTAAATGAACAATGCAAAGAAATCGAGGAAAACAACAGAATGGGAAAGACTAGAGATCTCTTCAAGAAAACTGGAGATCTCAAGGGAACGTTTTGTGCAAAGACGGGCATGATGAAGGACAAAGAAGGCAGGGACCTAACAGAAGCAGATGAGATTAAGAAGAGGTGGCAAGAATACACAGAAGAACTATACAGGAAAGATCTGAATGTCCCTGATAGCCATGATAGTGCGGTCACTGAACTTGAGCCGGACATCCTCTAGAGTGAAGTCAAGTGGGCCTTAGGAAGCATTAGTAACAACAAAGCTAGCGGAGATGACAGTATTCCAGCCGAGCTATTTAAAATCCTAAAAGATGATGCTGTTAAAGTGCTGCATTCAATATGCCAACAAATCTGGAACACTCAACAGTGGCCGCAAGACTGGAAAAGGTCAGTTTACATTCCAATTCCAAAGAAGGGCAACGCCAAAGAGTGTTCAAACTACCGCACAATTGCGCTCATTTCACATGCCAGCAAGGTGATGCTCAAAATCCTACAAGCTAGGCTTCATCAGTATGCGAACCAAGAACTACCGGAAGTACAAGCTGGGTTTCGAAGAGGCAGAGGAACTAGAGATCAAATCGCCAACGTTCGCTGGATCATGGAGAAAGCAAGAGAATTCCAGAAAAACGTCTTTTTCTGCTTCATTGACTACGCTAAAGCCTTTGATTGTGTGGATCACAACAAACTGTGGCAAATTCTTAAAGTGATGGGAGTACCAGACCACCTTACCTGTCTCCTGAGAAACCTGTACGAGGGTCAAGAAGCAACAGTAAGAACCAGACATGGAACAACCGATTGGTTCAAAATTGGGAAAGGAGTACGACAAGGCTGCATATTGTCACCCTGCTTATTTAACTTATATGCAGAGTACATCATGAGAAATGCCGGGTTGGATGAATCAGAGGTCGGAATTAAGATTGCTGGGAGAATTATCAACAGCCTCCGATATGCAGACGATACCACCCTAATGGCAGAAAGCGAAGAGGATCTCAAGAGCCTCTTGTTGAGGGTGAAAGAGGAGAGTGCAAAAGCTGGTTTGAAACTCAACATTAAAAAAACGAAGTTCATGGCATCTGGCCCCATCACTTCCTGGCATATAGAAGGGGAAGAAATGGAAGCCGTGACAGATTTTACTTTCTTGGGCTCCAAGATCACCGCAGACGGTGACTGTAGCCATGAAATTAAAAGACGCTTGCTCCTTGGGAGGAAAGCTATGGCCAACCTAGACAGCATAGTAAGAAGCAGAGACATCACCTTGCCGACAAAGGTCCGTCTAATCAAAGCTATGGTTTTCCCAGTAGTAATGTATGGCTGTGAGAGCTGGACTATAAGGAAGGCTGAGCACCGAAGAATTGATGCTTTCGAACTGTGGTGCTGGAGAAGACTCTTACGAGTCCCCTGGACTGCAAGGAGGTCAAATCAGTCCATCCTAAAGGAAATCAACCCTGAGTGCTCATTGGAAGGACAGATAATGAAGCTGAAGCTCCAATATTTTGGCCACCTAATGCGAAGAGAAAACTCCCTGGAAAAGACCCTGATGCTGGGAAAGACTGAAGGCAAAAGGAGAAGGGGACGGCAGAGGATGAGATGGCTAGATAGCATCACGGATGCAATGAATATGAACTTGAGCACGCTCCGGGAGAGAGCGCAGGACAGGAAGGCCTGGCGTGCTGTGGTCCATGGGGTCACGAAGAGTCAGACATGACTGAACGACTGAACAACAACAACAACTGTTTCTATTTAAATTATAGTAATTATTTCTAAATTTGCATCTCCATATAAATCAGCATATCCAAATTTTATGCAAATCTGTTCTCTTGTCCTTTTGCTTCTTTTGGTGATGACTTGAGAGGATGCCGTACAAACATTTTAAATAAAAATAACTACAAAGGTGGCATCGATTTTCTTTGCCACACAGGTGTAGCAGGAGGCGTAACCCGCACATTTTTTTTTTTTTTTAGGGGTTCCCCCTCTCCCATCCCCATGCTGATCTCCAACCCCATCTATATATTCAGATCTATGAGGCTGCAGCTGAATTCGCACCCACCCCTCGAGAGCCCGTTCACTTCTGGGGCAACTTTCACTTCCCCCTACAGACGTACCCATAATAATAGGGGAATAGAGGACGGACTACATTTCCTAGAGTTCTGTGAGACAGGAAGACTATAGTGAAATGTGCCCGGCTTGCAACTCGACCGTCCCGTCCCCCGTCCCTAATGTGGGAAGAAGCAAAAAAACCGATGATTTACTGCGGCGCCAACTGGAAACGCTTTCAGAGCCATGTTCTGGTGAGGCTTGAGGACGTGGCTGTGTATTTCATTCGGCGGATGTTTTTCCCTGTCTGGATGTCCCTCCCCCCGTTTTTTTTTTTTCAACTAAAAGTCACACAGAAAAGAACCGGAATTAGTTGGTGAGCGAACAGTTCCAATCCCCAATATATACATTTTTGCGGGGGAGGTGAAGGTTGCTGCTTTTTCCTCTCTGGCAGGGCTCCTGTGCTTTTAGCCGCTGCACGACAGGTAGAAATTCATTCTGTGAAACTTTTCCTATCGCTGTATTTCCATGCTGTAAAACAGTATACTTGTATGTATTTAACAGTGCGATCCTATACATGTCGACTCAGAAGTAAACATCGTTTAATTCAGTGGGGCTTACTCCCGGATAAGTGGATACAGGGTTGCAGCATTTAATGTTTATACTCTCAATGTTTCAAGAAATATAGCTCTCAAGGCTGGAAATATGGGTGTGGGGGGTCCCACTAAATTAGAGAAGACGGGGTTAATGTGTGTGTTCTCACAAAATCACATTTGTTTTGAAACCACCAAAGAACCTTGTGGCACCTTTCGAGAATAAAATGTATTATAGTAGAAGCTTGTACATATGCTGTCTGCATGCATTTGATGATGTGAACTGTAGTTCACAAAATCTTATGCCATAATAAATTTCTTAGTCTTTAAGGTGCCATAGCATTCTTGGTTCTTTTTGCTGCAACAGACACAACATGGTCACCCGTCGGGGATTTGTTCTCCCCCTCCCCTCAAATGAAGGATGTATAATAGAGGAGGAGGTACAAGACAATAGTTAGGAACAGAAACTCCAACAACCAGACTACAGCCCCCATGGTCCATTGCCACTCTTTCCCAGCATTCTCTGCAGCCTTAAACTCACCAAAGTGAAACCAGTAGAGATCTGCCACTTGGCAAATAGAACTGGAAGCTGAATTGCTGGTTTGCAAAGACACATGCTGAACTAAGGGTAATAGTATCATGCTAAGCCCCTGCAGGAATTCCTGAGATTGGGAAGGCCACCAGCATTGCGTGAGGACTCATGGGAAAGCTTGTGCCTGTGTGAGGCTTGCCGTCAACAAGTGATGCTGGAAAAATCTGCCTTTGGATGCATCAGCTGTGCATTAGTGCAGTTTGATCTTATGCAGGGAACATCCATGATCAGAAGGTTGACTAGGGTGGCCAGATGCAAAAGCAGATGGGGCTCCTGCACCTTTAATAATTGTGTAGGAACGGGGTTTCAGCAGATGTAGCTTGCAAGCTACACCTGCTGAAATCCCAGCCCTGTACTCTTTTTCATCTGGCCACTCTAGGAAGGGCATCTGTCCATCTGTGCTGAATAGCTGATGTATGATCTCTCTGGTTGCATGGCTGTGTAGAGCAGGGGTGGGCAGACGGTTGATCTTCAGATGTTTTGGACTTCATTCCTGACAATTGACCATGCTGGCAGGGCCTCCTGAGAGTTGAAGTCCAAAACATCTGAAGTCCAAAACAATATGCCCACCCCTGGGGCAGAGGATGTGCACAATCTTCTGAATGGGCCATTTTGTGTAAACAGCTAGGATCTGAAATTGTTCACCTTGGGACGTTTGGGTGGATCAAGTTTGTTGGTAAAGTGACAAGGTTTTAAGTTGCACAGAACACCTCTTCAAGCCAGGGATATGCAGGTTCACTGCGTGTGTGTGTGTGTGTGTGTGTGTGTGTGTTGGGCTGCGCTGGGCATCTGTGAAAGCTTTTGCATAAAACTGCTGCAGGGTAGTCCATGTGTGTGATATGTGTAAGCACTTAGCCTGTTCACTAGGCGTGTTGAACCTCTTTCAGCCTGAGGGCCAAATTCAGTTTCAGGGATCCTTTGGGGGGGGGGCATTCCAGTGGTGGCTGGGGCAAAAGGGGTGGGCCAAAATAACAAAAAATACCAGCATGTTTTAGCTTAATGCCCTTATTGCCAGTAACTAAGGTTTAAGGGAGGCATTTCAACTTCTTTAGAATGGGAAAACACCATGCAAAAGCTGGGAAATGATTGGGGGAAAGAGTGTGGCCCCAGCAGAAGGGGCTTTGGCCACCTAGGGAACGGCAGAGGGATGGATTGTGCCTGTGGTTCAATACTCCTGCTGTACAGGAGTATTGTGATTTACATGTGTTGGGTTGTGCATAGCTCATCAGCTTTTTCCAGCCTAGGTACCCTCCAGATGTTTTGGACTACAGCTCCATTGTAGCTGACCATTGGCCGTGCTGGCTGGTGCTGATGGACATTGTAGTCCAAATCATCCGGAGGACACTCCATTGCAGAAGGCTGGCTCAGACTGAATCTTGAGCTACGTTGAATCTTAAGCTGGTTTCAGTGAGGATTTCTGCCATGGAGGGAGTCTTGGGAAACATCGTTCTGTCCACAAGCTAGACATTTATAATCTGGACTTTTCAACATCCGTCCAGCAGCTGTATGGGGGGAGGGTGTTTAAAAGCCGCTTTCACCAGAGTTGCTTAGAATTTCCTGGTCCCATGTAATCAGAAATTAAGACAGGCTGTGCTCTGAAGTTATTCTCAAACTGCTCTACAGAATTCTGGAGTGGTTCAACAAGAAGCTATTACTGTCTTTTCTTCCAAGCATTTTAAGGGTTGCTCTCAGTTTGCATGGAGCAGTAGTTCCAAGAAGTCCGTCTGCCCAGTGTCAGCTGGAGCATTGTTGTTATTACATTTATATCCCGCCCTTTTTCCTCTTGCAAGGAACTCAAGGCAGTTTACATGGTCCTCTCCGTTTTACCCCAGAATCCCCTGCATGCTGCAGACGATTGTGGGGCAAGTCCTAGGGTAGATTCTCTCAGCCCATGTCAGCTACACACTCTGCACTGCTTTTAGAGGTAGAAAAAAATGTGTAGAGTGATATGTTTCTTGAACTTCTGGTAAAAGCTGAAAGTTGCCGTTGGCCATGATTTTTTATGGCAGCAGAGTGATGTGATGTCATCTGTTTTCGTGGCATCTGTGTTGAAAAACCTATATTCTTTGTAAAGTGGTTGGAGTGGTTTTAGAGTGCCAGTTTTATGGCAGTTTTAAACCAGGAGTGCCAATAAGGACTGCAGTGGTGCCAGACACTTCAGGTTTTCTGTCTCTACAGTTGAGCTTAGCTGTCACTCTATGAACTGAGTGTGCTCCTTAAGGTGACCCCCAGAATCCCCGGCAGTGCATGAGGGTTCCATGGTAGATGGCATAATGAATGAATGGGTTCCCCAAGGGAAGGGAATTTGAAAAGCACAGTCTTGGAAATCCATGAATGGCTGTGATCCCAGTAAGTCAGGTTCACTGTTTTTCCAAGTCAACAATTGGTTAATTCTGTGTCTTTACAAATTCAGGTTCTACTTCAAGCATGACTGATCTTGGAGGGCAAGTGCTTTGCACGGAAAGTTATGGCTCTCGCAATGCTCAGTGCTATCAACCCTTGCCTGATGGGAGGCTGAGCTGCGTCCCAGATAGACCTGAAGGTCAGGGATACCGTTCAGTTCAAGATATCTTCATGGTGAGTAAACTTGATTTTTGAAACGGCACCTGAGGTTGGTTGGTTGGTTGGTTATTTATTTATTTATACATACATACATACATACATACATACATACCAGGTGCAGAACCTGTTTTGGCCCAAGGGCTGAATTCCATTTCAGTGAAGCTTTCAGGAGACACCTTAGGAGAGGCATTTCCACCTTTTAGAAAGGGGGAAAACTGCACAAAGGTCAGGAAACTACCAAATGATTAGTGGTTTGTGCACCCACTAATCAAACCCCACCTGGGCTTGTGCACCCTTGATTTAAAATATTTATCTACTCCTCTTCATTAATAAATTCCAAGGTGGTATACAGAATTCATTAAAACAATAAGCACATGTATAATTGCTATTTATATTGTTAAAAGATTGATACTTCTCAGTTAAGGTGCCCTCCTGCACTGATTCCCACCGGCTGAGGGGCTTTAGGATTTTTCAGGAGCCCGCTATGCCAGCGGGATGCGAGATACACTGCCGCCATGACAGATATGCTGATGGAATGTCCCACCTGCGTCACTGTTCCACCAGCGGAATGGCTAAAATGGGGCGGAGTCATGGGCAAGATGGGGGCAGGACAACAGAGGCAAAAGGGAGGAGCACACTTATGCTACATCTTACACTTTCTCTGTTCCACAGTCAGTCTTTCTACCTCAGGGTTATCCTGAAAGCGTGAGTCCGGACTACCTTGCTTACCAGATTTGGGACACGGTCCAGGTGAGGGGCTGACTGTCTGTCCTGGGGTGGGGCTCCTCCTCTAAAAGGGATGGTTGGGAGCTAACACCCTCCTCCTCCTCCTCCTCCTCCTCCTCCTCCTCCTCCTCCTCCTCCCATATTTTCTGAGGCTGAAAAAAGGAAGCTTGGGTGCATGGAAAGCGTTTTTTGTTTTAAGGAGGGCTTTGCCTTGGATGGGCCTGTATGTGATTGATGTGGAATAGAGGATTGAGGATCATGAGGAGACCACAAGAAGGTGGGGAATTGGTGCAAATGCGTTACCGGTTCTGCCCTAACTGTTCCTCCGCCTCTCTCTCTCCCCCAAACCTCAGGCCTTTGCTAGTAGCATCACAGGGACACTGGCCACCCAGGCTGTGCTGAAGGGGGTGGGAGTCGGGGACGAGACTTCGACAGTTATGGCCGCCACTGTCACTTGGATACTGAAAGGTGGGAGCTGCCCTCAGTTTATCCTCTGTGCCTTTCTCCAGCTCTTCTCTTCTCCTGGTTAAAATATCTTGGGTTGCCTGTTTGAAACTCACACTTTAAATTCCAGGCCCCACAAACAACCTTTTTATTGCCTCTTAATAATTCACAGCTTCAGACCGCCTCACCTGTTACTCCCCCAGCCATAACCCAGTTATATTTCCTCCCCCTCCAAGCACTTTGTAGCCTGAAACGCCCCTCAAGAATTCTATTTTGGCCTGCCAGTACTAACTCCCCACATAAGGCCTTCAGGGTTCATAGCTTAATATGATTTTCCCCCACCTGGTGCCCTCCAGATGTGTTGGACTGCAACTTCCCTGATTCCCAGCCAGCATGGCCAATGGCCATGCTGGCTGGGAATCATGGGTCTTGCAGTCCAACACATCTGGAGGGCACCAGGTGGGAGAAGGCTGACTTAATACATCTTCCATGCTGCTTCCTTGAACCTGAATCCACAAAAAAGTTGCATTGCTCATCCCCAGGGCAGTTCTTTTCCACCACTTGGTGTGGCAGATGAACCTTCAAACGTATGCACCCAGTCCGGTTGCAGGTTCCCAGCTCATGTCATTCCTTCAAACATTAACTGAGTTTGCACAGGCCAAAACAACATGGCTGTCTCGAAAGACCTGTTGTATGGGTCCCTCGGATACCCTTTTCCAAATCTGCCCCATCTTTTCTTTGAACCCAGAACCACTCAAGTGAAGATGGCCCGCTCGACACTGTGCTCTGTTTCTAGTTCTTCAAACCCACCACTCACTTCTCTGTTCTATCTTGCCAGCCTGTAATGTCTCCCCTGCCCCGCTGCTTAAAAGCTCGTTCATTGCTTGTTCAACCCCCCTGCAAACGCTCCTCATGTGGGCCAGTTGCCTCTTTAGGGATGTTCATGTGCGTGTCCCATCCCTTCTGTTACAGATGGGGCAGGAATGCTGGGCCGAATTCTCTTTGCCTGGAGCAAGGGGTGAGTCCTGCTTCCCTACCCACATTGGTGTCATTGGACCGGGGAAATACATTTGCATGGGACTGTGTATACTTCCATTTTATTTACTAGCAAACAGACCCAGCTTTGCACCCATATCAAAGATTGATACAGCGAAGGCTGCAAGCAGACTTACACAGCTGTCACAGTTGGGCACATTGTGCCCACCCCATCTGAGTGAAGCCATGTTTGCTGGCACCCTTAGGCACAGCCCCAGCCATCGTGCTATAGTCCCCTCAGAGAGGGTCCTTCCATTCCATTCGCCTGAGGGAGAATGTATAGCTCTGTCCCTCGGCCTACTAATCTCCCCTGGCTTCAAACTGTATGGACTGTGAAGCTATGTGCTGGTTAAGGAAGTCTGCCCCTACTGACTGAAGGTGTTACTGCAGGCTCCAACCGCACAGACACATTTGAATTAAGTAAAATAAATGTGCTTTAGAAACAAAATAATTCAGAAGTACACACCCTTAGGGTCCCCTTAGTATGCATGCCAAGTTTCAGGTGTCTAGGCTTCATGGTCTTGGACTATGGCACTGATGGACAGACAAATATGCATCCTCTTTTGCTATAAATATCCCACTTTCCTCCAAGGAGCTCAAAGTAGCATACGTGGTTCTCTGCCCACCAATTTGGCCCTCACAACAACCCTGTGAGGTAATCTAGGCTGAGAGAGATTGACTGGCCCACCCCCACCCAGTGAGCTTTGTAGCTGAGTGGGGATTTGAACCTGGGTCTCCCCTAGTCTTAAGCCAACACTAACCACGCTGGCTCTTTTTCTGAGTTTGATCTTTAAGGCATATTGCATCCCCTCCCTTTTTTTCTTTTTCCAGGAGCAAACTGGACTGTGATGCTAAGCAATGGAGGTAAAGAGGGACGTGCCCTTCCTTCATTTTTTGACCCGAAGTTATAGGTTTCCTGACACTTTTTGTTCCATGTCCAATGTTAGGTACAAATTCAGTACATTACTGCCAACTGGCACGCTCACTGAGGAAATGGGCATTATACCCAGAGGTACACGTGGTGGGTACCCCCTTGGCCCTTGTTTGCCCTTTGACCCTAGATGGTTGACCTTTTAACCCCCTCCCCCCCACCACCCTGCTTAGGCTTTTTGCAGATGTACTCAATGACGTGGCCATCTTGATGGAGATCCTGGCTCCAGCATTCCCAGCATGCTTCACTCTCATTGTGTGTATCAGTGGCTTCTTCAAGGTATAAAGGAAGGAGGTTCGCACAGGGGGTGGGACTTGGCTTGGTGGGGGGGTCACTGTGACTGGCAATAGGGGAGGAACTGGGAGTTGGAGGATATAAATGGGGAGCCAGTATTGGGAATACTGGGAAAGAGCTTGGCAGTTTTCATTCTACTTCCTGGTGGCTCATGGATGCTGTGAGGATCCACACAGCTGTCTCTGCATGTGGCTTGCAAAGCTTCCCTTCTGCTCCTCTTCCTCTTCTCCACACTGTTCTCTCTGTGCTTCAGTGCATTGTGGGAGTCGCTGGAGGTGCCACCCGGGCGGCCCTGACCATGCACCAGGCCCGGCGAGACAACATGGCGGATGTTTCAGCCAAAGATGGAAGCCAGGTGAGAGCGTAGTTCAGGCACGAACTAGCCAGTCCTTAGCACTGCTGGATAAGGGGCCATGAAAGACTGGGGCCCCACCATTTGCTCTCCCCTGACTTCCTCTCTTTGTCTAGGAGACACTGGTGAACTTGGCTGGCCTGCTGTTCAGTCTTCTTCTCATCCCTCTTGTAGCTGACAGTCTCTAGTGAGTGAAGTACTGCCATCTTTCTCTACGTAGTGGGCAGGTGGGTTGCGGAAGAGGCAGGATTTACGTCAGGGGTGCAGAACTGCAGGCTTGAGGGACAAATCTGGTCCTCTGGGATTCCCCAGATGGCCACCCCCTTTCCCCCAACCTCCAATTGTTTGGTGGTTTCCCAGCTTTTCTGCAGTTTCCCCCCATTCTAAGTGGCTGAAATGCCTCTCCTAAGGCTTAGTTATTGGCAGTGAGAGCTTTAAGCTACAATATGCTGGTAATCTGGGCCTCACCCCTTTGGCCTTTGGCCTTGCCCACCACTGGAATGTGGCCTCCAGAGGTTTCATAGAAATGGAATTTGACCCTTGGGCTGAAAGGAGTTCAATATCACTGGCTTGAAAGGATAAAAAGAATGTAACACCGGGGAGGGAGAAGAGGGAGTCTGGTGAGTCTAGAACGGGGTGTGGGAACCTGTGGCCTTCCATATGATGATGGACCACAACTTCCATCATCCCTAGCCATTGGCCATGCTGGCTGGGGATGATGGGAGTTGGAGCCCAACAACACCTGGAGGACCCCAGGTTCCCTATCCCCAGTCTAGCCTTTCTCTGATCCTTTCCCTGCAGCCTCACCTACTCCCTCTATGGTCTCTTCACTGTCTTGCATCTCTACGCCAACTACCGGGCAGTGCGGGCCGTCTGCATGGAGACCCTCAACCGTGCCCGCCTCCGCCTGGTCTTCCACCACTTCCTGGAACGGGCAGAAGTGCCTGGCCCCGCTATCACCAACCCGCAGGAGCCTCTGGTGTTAGGTAACAAAAGGCGTTCACTCACGCAGTCAAGCCTCTGCGGGTGCTGGCGTGCCGCATTTCGGCACTGAGTTACACAGTATCCTAAACAACATGGGTGGGGCGATCATTGCCGTGGAGGGGGGCCTTTAACATCCCCCCCGCTTCCCATTGAAGTCAGCGGGAGGGAAATTCTTTGCGCCAGGTCTGAGGCCAGCATAAAGCTCCTACATGCAGGTGGAAGGATGTGGCCATGAATTGAAGGGGAGCGTGGCATAGGAGATGGCGTGTGCCCTTCCTCTGTGCTGTCCTCATCCTTGCCCTCTTTTAGCCATTCCGATGGCGTATCTTTGCCGGCGGAACAGCTGTCCCAGCACAATATCCCACCAGCATCCCTGGGCGGTTCTTCTGCAGTTTCCATCATGGCAGCAGCACATCTCACGTTCTGCAGGAGTGACAGGGCTTCCAATAAATCCTAAAGCCCTTCAATAGGCCTAACTCAGGTGTAGGATTGTGCCCATAGAATACTGAGTGTGTGTGTGTCTCTCTCTCTACATAGGGATCCATCAGCAGCTGAAGATGACCCTTGGGGTTCCTCTTCACACAGTAGTTTCCAGGTGATTAATACCTTTAGGTGGCCCTTTAGCCTCCATCTTGTTGAGGAAATCATGTCTATATCTATGTAATCTTTTTGTAAGTTGTCTTTTAATTTTTATTATTAGCTTCCTTTGGCAAATGCAGCTGGAAAGGCGTTTCAGAGACGTCTAAAATACTTTTTAGTATTCTACTGATGGCATGTTTCTAGATATACCCTTTGCTCCTGAAAATATTCTTCTGGGCCGGATGGGTGGGTGGGGGGGGGGAGGACCAGAGGAATCCTAAAGTTAGCCATTTAGATTGACTCTCCCACCCCACCTCCTTAACTTTCGGTATTAATATCTTTTCCTTCAACCCCCACCAGCGTTGCTGACTTCGAGAAAGCTCTCAAGGGGAATGCTACAAATTACTTAATCTTCTTCAACCGATCGGAAGGTAGGTAGGTGAGAAAGTTGCATGTAAGAAATGTCTGGGTACCAAGGCACTTACTGGGGGAAGTTTCCCAACACTTTGAGCATGAAGGAGGGGGATAGGCTTCACCCTATTTGGCACTACGCAAAGAATTGGTCAACTTTCTATCCCTCATGTCTGTGAAGATAGGCTTGACAGTGCAGGAAAGAGGAGGCAGGACAGTGTTGGGCCATGAAGGAGTACAGTGTGAGACATCCGTCCAGGCCAATCATACCGAAGCTTGTTTCTTTAATGCAATACACACTCCTATAGAGGGCAAAAACCAGGAAATAGAATGTGAATGATGTAATAGATTATGGGAAGTGTGGGCTGCCCCCACACCCAGTGGTGGACGGTGTTGCAAACCCCTGTGGTCTCCTGCTGGTGCACAACATACCTAAGGGATGGCCTTCTAAGTGAGCTGCTCCCAGCCTCCTCATTGCCTGCTTCTTTTAGGTGGGCTTCAAACATAGTGCTCTTCCAGCCCGCATTTTTAAGATACAGCCTCCTATGTTTTTATCCTGCAGTTACTTTTTAACCATACTTGATTGTTTTCATATTTAATTATTTTATATGTTTCTAATGGTGTGTATTTTGATTGTCTTCTGCCTTGGTGTACAGTTATAGAAAAGAATAAGAATGGAGTTGGATACCTTGGGGGAGGGGGGGCAGTCATGCTTGGACAGTTATCCAAAGTCGGGGTCCTCCAAAGCCTGTGTCCCTTGGCCTCTTCCTCCTTCCCTCCCTCCCTAGGGGCTGTTTCCATTCTCCTTCACCAACAGGCGGGCAGTGTGGATGTGATTCAGGCCTGCACCCATGCCCTCATCTTGGAGTTCCTGCTGTACTGGGATGTGGCAACACGCTTCTTGGACAGACCATCTGCTCTGGATCTGCGGTGCAGGCTGCATGAAGGTGATGAACCAGGAAGTGAATCTGGAAGAAGGGGAGGGTGAGGCAGTCTGGGGGCGCAGCCATAGCTCAGTGCGGTTGGCCACACGCATTGCAAGTCTTCTGTTTCGGGCATCTGATTTCCTTCCTTTGTGTGTCAATCAGAGCCTAAGAACAAGAACTGTGCTGTGCTTTCTGAAACATATCGGCTGTTGGACAGGATATTTCCCGAATTCCTGACAGGTATGTGGTGCAGATGTAGACACCAACCTTTACTTAAAAAAAAAAAATTAATCTCAATTCTGCACCGAGGAAACTGAATTTCACTACTTGATCAAGATGTGTAAACTGAATACGTTTGCATTTAGTTGCTTGTTTTGGTAAATTTTATTCTACTGTACTGCTAGATAATGGGGAAAGGTAGGGAATCACCCCTGTTAGAAGACCTTCACAGGGGTCTCTGGCTTCTGAGTTTTTATCAGGCTTTGCCCACAGGTTTTCAAGCTAATCTTCAGTCATAAGAACTAGATGCCTGCTTTCTTTTAAAATGAAAAAAAAGACTTTTCTGATTTCTAATGCTGTTTTGACATGCATTAAAAAAAACACATTTAGAATTGCTTATATTACACCCTGCATCAGAAAAGTAGGAACAGAAAAGTGTAGACACATGTCTTATCTTTATATTTTCCCTTTTGGACCCATCTGTCTCTTCCAAGGATTGAAAGCAGCTGGATGGGTAACAGACCGGAACCTTCTAAGCCCTGAGGAATGGCGTGTGGATTGGACTATTGCTGGGAAGAAAAGTCTTTGACTTTGGGAGACATTTACCATTGATACCAAGGATACAACATTCACACCTAGAAAGGAGTAGATCCCAGTTGCTACGGTGACACCGCTAACTAGAAGGTACTGGGCCTGTCTTTGCCTCACATGCGATTAGCGCAACTGTAATGTCCAAATGGAGGAGAGGTGCTGTCAGTGTACCCCCACCCATAACTACTGATTTTGGGGGTGCTTGGGTGGGAGAGATCATAAAAATAAACATTTTATGTAAGTTTGATGTAACATTTTTCTTTGTGGGTGGTGGGGAGGGGGATAATATTATATAAAAAGTATCAGTGTTATTTCTCTACTGATAACTGCCTTCTGTGTTTTCCTCTTGGCTTGCATTAGTCAAATAAAGCAGGCAGGCCATGCCCGTCCCCTGACCGTCCATCCCCAAGGACTGTGCTGCAAACACGACAGGAGATAATTTACACCAAAAGCAAAGGTAGCCATGTTGGCCATAAGAAGTATTTCAAAATCCCTCTTAAAGCAATATGTTTATTAGTCCAACTGAAGATCACAAAATAGTGTACAAGCTTTCAAGTTCTCCAGAACTCTTCATCAGGCAAGATGGTAATCAAGGCAACAAGAAAAGGGTGGGTGGGAAGGAAACAAGTGCCTGATATTCTATTTGCCTAAGTAGATTTTCAGTTTCTCATTTTTAATCTTAAGTTTGTTTGATCCTGTCTCTTCATTAGTTTATGACTTCTCGAAAAGTCCACACTGAAATGTATATGCATTTTTGGGCAGTATCCAGCACGACACTACCCCTAAGGTAAATTATGTTATGCTAGTGTAAATGACCTCTAGGACAACAACTATAGCGCTTGCTGGTGCAAGAGGCTTTCTGCGGCAGCCCATCACACCAGCAAGTGCTATTGGCATTGCGTTAGAGGTCATTTATGTTGGCACAATGTCACTTAGGTTAGCGGCAGTGCCATATTGGATACTGCCCATTGTCTGCATTTTTTCGCAAGCAATTTTCCTTAATATAATGCTGATTTGCACATTTTTGCACTAATACACATTTTTTGCACACTTTCCCCTATTATATGCACTTCATTGCAAAATTCTGAGAAGTATAGATACTGATGGATAACTGTGGTCCGGTTCACACATTGATTTGGGGAGTGTGAATTTGGTAGGTTATTAACAAAATGCGAACTGAACAGAATTCTCCCCCATCACTAGATATTTCAAAACATGGGGTGTTCATTTTGGACAAGATGGGTGGAGTGGTGTGGCACAGGGGAACTAAGAAGGGCTGTCAAAATGGGGCACTCACAACTTTGCAACTTACTGTGACGCACTTGGGTCTGGATTTACGTGGGTTGATCTTTGGGCTTGGATGATTCTGACTAGTGGATGTGGGCTGGCCAAGTTGGCTGTTCAGTCCCCTACCAACTTGGACTCTGTCTTGTTGCTCCCGCTGTTCCTCCGAGGCTGCAGGTTGCGTGGGATGCCCAGATGGTTTGGTGGGCAGGGGTCAGAGGTTACCATGTGCTGCCACAGCAGATGGCGCTCAGGCATAGTAGCCCCAGAGGAACGTTGCCAGGCCTATCATGATGACGGCATTGATGTTGACGACGCGCCTCCAGCGTGGGTGCTCCGTGATGTCCGTCAGGCGCTGCAGCTCCTTGGCTTTCTCCTCTGGGGTCAGCTCCAGCTGCTCTTGGCTGCCCGTCCCTATCCCGCAGAACCAGCCCATACACTGGCGCAGTTTGCCACAGGAGGACACTGCTTTGGGACCTGTGTGGAGAGGGGCAAAGAGAGTGGATGATAGGGCCACCCTAAAACACCTGGGCCCCGGAGGTGGCTGTGACATGAAAACCCCAAGGAATAACTGGGTGATCTGGGGCTGCACCAGAGATGGCTGGAGTCTGTATGAAGGCCTGCCTCTCTTTGTCTCCAGCGTAACGCTCCCTCACCATCCATCTCCAGCCCACGCTCCAGTCTTCCATGCTTCATTGCTGAAATCTCTGCTTGTTCCTGGCGATGCTGCCGTGCAGCCTCCCTTTGTTTAGCTTCCTCCTCTTCCTCCGTGTCCAGATCTATCCGCTCTTCCTGGCTATGCCTGAGGCTGAACACCAGGCGATGCAGCTATGAGCGCAAGGCCCGAGTTTGTTCAGATGAATAAGTGGGAAAAACACAGGGGACGACGTGAAATCTCAAGGGTTTATGGATGGTTATGGGGCACACTTGTGGGATTTACTTTGGGTTTTGTTTTGCCAAGTCCCAAAGATCCACTAACTGGAGTCAAGCGTATACAGTAGGGCAGACATACACAGGATTAAAGAAGGGTCAAGGGTAACTCTCGAGAACATCTTCAACATAGGAATTTGTTTTCATTACCAGAACTGAGCTCTTAGCCTTTTCACACAAAAGCCCATTCCTGGCTTTACCTCTTCCCTCCCTCAGCTTTTCTTTGTTTCAGGACAGAGATGTCTTTAGCTGTTGCTGTGGTTAAACAAGAAGCTAGAAACCCATGCCAATCTACTGCAAGTCATCCAGAGATCCATCAGTAGGTCCTGATTTACCTTCTGCCCACCCCTGTGCTAGAGAACATAGAAGTATTTTTTAAGTGCCCCTGAGGAAATGTATTTTAAAATGTGTTGGGGCAATAAAATCTGTGAGATTTTATCTTCCACCCTTGAGATGTCATATCTCTCCCGTTGTTTTTCCTATTGTTAGTACCTTTCCTCCTTTGGTTGCTCTAGATGTATGAATGCCCAACTATAAAGAGCCGTTCTACATGAGCCTTTTATTGTGCACTCATGATTCCCCACTCATGGCAGTTTGCAGGTCCTTTACATTACATGGTCATCCTCCCGTGCTCGGCAACCATTTTAGGGGGATTTTCTAACAAGGAAAGACTGGTATTTTTGTGAATGGTGCCATGAGGCCCTTGTGTATTTGTGTAATTCCGCTATACCACAGTGCCATCTAGTAATGGAACATATAGAAAGGCAGAGAAAGAAAAACTCGGGGGAAAAACACATATAAAGGAGCTGATCTTAATCCCACAAAGAATCTGGAAGTAGAAGTCTCAGTAACGGTGCGGGTTAAAGCCTCATGTAGAAAAGCCCAAAGAGGGACTGCATTAGATTCTCAGGTGCTCCCCTTATGGCAGAGTTAAGAGAGCTGCTGTGGCCACTATGAGCTACGAGATCCCAGTAATCTCCCCCTCAGGGTTTAATCGTCCCCCCTACAGCCCAATTTTCTTTGGGGCCAATATCAAGTCAAGCTCCTTAGCACAGCCATAAGGTGGTATGTAGGCCTTTCTAGGCCTACAAGCTGAGTGGTCATACAGGCCTCACTCATGAGAATCTATGTGATAAGAACATAAGCAGAGCCCTGCTGGAGCAGACCAAGGGTCCATCAACTCCAGCATTCTGTTCACACAGTAGCCAACCAGCTGTCGACCAGGAACCCACAAGCAGGGCATGAGCACAACAGCACCCTTCCACCCATGTTCCCCAGCAACTGGTGTACATAGGCTCACTGACTCTGGTACTGGAGGTAGCACATAGCCATCTGGACTAGTGGCCATGGATAGCCTTCTCCTCCATGCATTTGTCCAAACCCCTTTTAAAGCCATCCAAATTGGTGGCCATCACTACATCCTGTGGTAGCGAATTCCATGGTTTATCTCTGCACTGGGTGAAGAAGGTCTTCCTTTTATCTGTCCTGATTCTCCCAGCAATCAGCTTCATAGGATGACTCGGGGTTCTAGTATTTTGAGAGAGGGAGAAAAATGTCTCCCTATCCACATTCTCCACACCATACATAATTTTGTAGACCTCTATCATGTCTCCCCTCACCCTCCTTTTTTGCAAGCTAAACAATCCCAGCTGTTGTAACCTTCCCTCATAGGGGGAGATGCTTCAGCTCCTTAATCATTTTAGTTGCCCTTTTCTGAACTTTTTCCAGCTCTACAATATCCTTTTTAGGTGTGGTGACCAGAACTGGACACAGTATTCCAAGTGCGGTCACACCATGGCTTTGTATAAGGGCAGTATTTTTTATTTATTATTGCATTTATATCCCACCTTTTTTCCTCTTGCAAGGAACCCAAGGCGGCTTACATTATCCTCCTCCTTTCCATTTTATCCTCACAACAACAACCCTGTGAGGTAGGTTGGGCTGAGAGTGTGTGACTGGCCCAAAGTCACCCAGTGAGCTTCCATGGCTGAGTGGGGACTAGAACCCGGATCTCCCAGCTCCCAGTCCAACACTCTTGCCACTATACCACACTGGCTCTCCCAGTGTGATATTGGCAGTTTTATTCTCAGTTCCTTTTCTAATTATGCCTGACATACAGTTTGCCCTTTTTACAGCAGCCGCACACTGGGTTGACATCTGCATTGAGCTGTCCGCTACAACCCCACGATCTCTTTCCCGGTCAGTCACTGCTGGCTCAGATCTCAGTGATGTCTGAGTTAGGAGGAAGGGAGCTCTGTAAACTTGGTCATATGAAGGAAGAGGCAGGGAAACAATAGGTATCTCTTAGTTTGTGAGCCTAATTGGATGGAAGATGAGCCATAGAAAGAGTCTGCAAAATAAAGCTGGGCTTTTCTAGGCTGCAGCTTCAGTGGCATGGAGGTGTGAAAGGGGAGGAGCTTCAGTAGTCATAGCAATAAGGCTCTTATACCAGAAACCCCAGTGTAGGTTCTTGCGCCAATGTCATTCACAGGGATTACTTTTTTTGCGCTCCCTGTATACGTACGTGTTTATCCGAGATAGGCGAGGTGCAGAGAGAGACGCCCATCGTGACGACTGCTGTGGCAGAGAAGAGGATGACAGCAAAGTAGAGATAGTGGAAGCCACAGACCAGGCGGGGGCAGGTGCCGGGGAAGAGGCAGCTCCCTGTCCCGTAGATGAATTCTGGGATCATCCGGGCCATGCCTATGGCGAGTCCCCCCATCAACCCCCAGAATGCACCCTGAAGAGAAAGGAATGGGGTGAAAGTGGAGGCTGAGCAAGAACTTGTTGCTCAAGTCCCCTCTGCACAGGCTTTTGGCTGCCCTGTACTTTCCAATCCCTGCCCCATAACCTAAAATTGAAAGCTCATGGCACACCCTGAAAACAGACCATTTATGGAGAGTCAGACCCACTCGCTGGACCATTGCTGGATCCTTCATCCCAGTGTGCCTCTGTTTTCCCATCCCTGGGACAACCTCAGTCATGAACTGGCTGGTGCCCATCTCTTAAATTCCCCCTGTTTTGAGCACCTGGGTTTCCCCTCCTCTAACCATACAACTTCTAGGGGTCAATGTGTGCGTGCGTGCCTGGTTTTTGGACTCACTCACCTGCTCGTTCACCCTTTTGACGAAGACTCCCAGCAGAAAGATGGCAGCAATGGGCGGGGCCAGATAACTGCTGATGGACTGCATGTAGTCGAAGAGCTGCCCACCCTGGGCAGCTTGCACCACTGGGATCCATGCAATACTGACCCCCACAAGTAGCAGGATCCACACTCTGTGGGAAGCCATAGCCATAGGGTGAGAATGTTGCACCCCCTGATAGAAAGCAGGAGTGGGGGCACACCTTAAGATGCTTAAGGCGCAATCCGGTGCATGCTTAAGATGCTTAAGGCGTAAGATGCTTAAGACGCAATTCAGTGCATGCTTAAGATGCTTAAGGCATAAGATGCTTAAGGCGCAATCCAGTGCATGCTTAAGATGCTTAAGGCGTAAGATGCTTAAGACGCAATTCAGTGCATGCTTAAGATGCTTAAGGCATAAGATGCTTAAGGTGCAATCCAGTAAACATGCACAGGATTGCACCCTTAGAGAGTACTGCTTAATTGGAGTCAGGGAAGACTTTGTGTTGGTGTGTTTGCCTTCTGTTGCTGTATCATGTGGCTTGTCTTACTTGCCAGAGTCAGCTGGCTTGATTTCTTACGAAGGTGTCTTGGCAGGTGGCACACCTGATGTGTAGCACATGGGGCTGTCTGAATTCTCCATCTTGCAATATGGAGGGAGGGGCTCAGAGGTAGAAGATACTGCCTGGATTAGATTTAGCCTCCTTTCTGGCACCTTCTAAACCTAAGGGTATATTGGCACAACCGACTGACATGGGTGTTATGCCAGATTAACTGTCACAGTTTGAGAGGGTTCTACCTTTAAAAGCAGCCTAGAAATAATTTTAGATGGAGAGAGAGACGGCTTTCCCCAAAGAATTCCAGGCAGTGTAGTTTGAGGATGCCAAGCGCAAGAGATCCCTGGCTGCCCCTCCGAGAACTATAGTTCCCAAGGTTCCTACCAGAAAGTAAATAACTGCTTAAACCAGTTGAAGCCTACCGTATAGATATGCCCTAAGATCTAGTGATTCTAACGTGGCTGGAGAAGGGAAAGCAGCACGGGTCCCATAGTGGAGGGACGAGGAAGCACAGGGCCGGGGGTGAAATACAGCCCTCCCAATCCAGCCCTCTGGGTCCCTCAGAGGGCCCTGGCCCTTCCTCCCAACCACCAATCATTTGGTGGTTTCCCGGCTCTTACACACTTTTTTCCCCATTCCAAAAAAATTGAATTAATTAATTTATTTATTATTACATTTATATCCCACCTTTTTTCCTCTTGCAAGGAACCCAAGGTGGCTCACATGGTGTTCTCCTCTCCATTTTATCCTGACAACAACCCTGTGAGGTAGGTTAGGCTGAGAGTCAGTGACTGGCCCAAAGTCACCCAGTGAGCTTCATAGCTGAGTGGGGACTAGAACCCAAATCTCTCAAGTCCCAGCCCAACATTCTAACCACTACACCACAGCTCCCCTAAGGCTTCTCCTAATATTTTTCCTAATGTTTAGTAAGAGTAAGAGCTTTAAGCTACAATATGCTGGTAATGTTTTGTATTTTCACCCCCGCCCCTTCACCTTTGGTCCCGCCCACCACTGGAATGTGGCCCCAGAGAGCTACTCTGAAATTGGATTTGGACCTCGGGCTGCAAGAGGTTCAACACTCCTGCCGTAGTGCAATGCTGGAGAAAATGTCAGCGGGAAAGTCATGTTAGATGGTTGTAACAAACACAAGACGGAGCCCTGTGGTGTCTGACAGACTTAACAAATTTGTTTGCCTGTATTAGCCTTCCCCAAAATAGTGCCCTCCAGCGGGGTCAGACCACACATCCCATCATCCCCAGCTACCAGGTCTTTGGCCAAAGCAGATGGTCCTAAATGGGGGTGTGGCAGCATGGTGCACCTCCTCACCTGCCCACTATCAACAGTTCCTTGACGCTGGCTTGTGGCCTCAGGCGATTGTAGATGTCCATGGTGAAGAGGGTGCTGCTGCTGTTGAAGATGGAAGCCAGTGAGCTCATCAAGGCAGCCAGCATCACGGCCAGCATAAGCCCCCGGAGGCCTGCGGGGGATGACATGGTGAGACAGGGAGGAGGGAAGGAATGTATGTCAGTGTTCTGTGCAGCTCAGCATCTCTCATGCCACACAGAGGGAACAGGTCAGAAGTCACAGTGAGGCTAAAGCAGCCTTCCCCAACCCGGTGCCCTCCAGATGTAGTCAAATATAACTCCCAGAATCCCCCAGCCAGCCATGCTGGCTGGGGGATTCTGGGAGTTACATTCAAATACATCTGGAGGGCACCAGGTTGGGAAGGCTGGGTTGAAGCAATGGATTCTGAGGGGCTGTTGAGCCCCCCTACACCAGCAGTGACCCAACCTGGCGCCGTCCAGATGTGTCTGACTGCAACTCCCAGAATCCCCAGCCATGCTGGCTGGGGTGATGGGGATTGTAGTCAGACACATCTGGATGGCACCAGGTTGGGGAAGACTCCCCGTCACCCTTGTGCTGCCAAAAGGGAACGCACTGGGTTCAGAGACAAAATCACACCCCTGCTCCCCCCAGCCCTTACCGCTTGGCATGAGGGACACCACCAGCTTTGGGTAGGCAATATTGGAGCACCCAACATCAGTGCCACAGATTCGCTTGCATTCTTCTGGGATGATGCAGGCCACTTCATCTGAAAAAGCGGAGGGGGCAGGGGAGGAATGTGAGGAAGAACTTCTGTATTAAAATATAGAAAGTCATGGTTTGTGTGTGCACCGCTTGCTCCTCTCTGATTGCTGTGCCAAGAGGCTTTTGCTTTTACCACCTAGATAGCCAGTTTTGACGGGAGTGCCTAAAGGTGAGATCCTACTACATCGGTGATGCTATCTTTGTTTGTTTGTTTATTTAAAATATTTATTGGCTGCCTTTCGGGGGAGAAGCCCTCCCAAGGCAGCTTGCAACAATAAAATACATAAAAACAATTAAAATATTAAAAGTGATAAAAATATAAAAACAATAAAAACAACAGTGATGTTAACAGCAGCATCAGCAATGTCAACAGCAACAATAGCAGTCATATCAATAGAAGGCCAAGGTAAGGTAACATGATTTCAAGGCCTTCCTAAAAGTGTGCAATGATGGAGCATGGCGGGCCTGCAATGGCAGCTTGTTCCAAAGGTGTGGGGCCACTGTAGAGAAGGCCCTCTCACGTATGGGCAAAGGAGAAAGGCCTCTCTTTTTGATCTTAAAGTGCAGGCAGGTTGATATGGGTGTAGGCGGTCCTTCAACTCCCAAACCGTTTAAGGCTTTAAAGGACAATATCAGCATTTGAACTGGGCTCAGAAACACACTGGTAACCAGTGCAGCTGGTGCGGTAGAAGCGTTATATGATTGAATCGTCTTGCCCCCAGCAATATTCAGGTGGCTGCACTCTGCACAAGCTGGAGTTTCTGAACCGTCTTCAAAGGCAGCCCCACATATTGCGCATTACGGTGGTCCAGCCTGGACATGACTAGTGCGTGGATAACTGAGGCAAGGTCCGTCCTCTCCAGATAGGGCTGCAGCTGGCGTACCAGCCTAAGCTGGTAAAAAGCACTCCTGGTCACTGCAGCCACCTGGGCTTCCCCAGTTAGCTCAGAGTCCAGGAGGACTCCCAGGCTGCATTCTTGATCTTTTAGGGGGACTGCAACCCCATCTAGACCAGTTGTAAACCTCCATCCAAAGTTGGTCTCCCAACGCACAGTACCTCCACCTTGTCTGGATTAAGTTTCAGCTAGTTCACCATCATCCATCCCCAAACAGCCTCCAGACACTGGTTCAAGAGTTCCACAGCCTCCCTGGGAGGTGCAGATGGAAACGAGAGGTAGAGCTGAGCCGCATACCGATGACATTTCAGCCCAAACCTCCTGATGACTTCCCTCAGTGGTTTCATGTGGATGTTAAAAAGCATGGGGGACAAGATCGAACCTTGCGGCACCCCACAGGCTAATGACCACAGGGTGGAACAGGAGCCCTCCAGCACCACCTTCTGAGACCACTCCTCCAGAAAGGACTGGAACCACTTTAAAACTGTGCCTCCCAAGCCCAATCCAGATAAACGATTGAGAAGGACACCATGGTCGATGGTATCAAAAGCCACTGAGAGGTCCAGAAGAACCAACAGGGTCTTCTTAAACTATGAAGAACCTCTGTGCATCCCTACACCTGCAATGCAGAAGAAAAAGCAGAAGATCCGGAGGTTTCCTTGATAATTCCACCCCCTGCTAAGCAGGCAACTCACTTTCAGTTTCCAGAGGGGTAGCTATGTACGTTTGTTGCAGCAACAGCAACAAAGAGTTTTGTGGCACCATAAAAACAAAACAACAACAAATATTAGGCACAAGTTTCATGCATTTCAGATGCATGAAATGTTCTCCGTTGAGAAGGCCATCTACACATGGGGGTGGGGCGGGCAAAAGAATACTCAGTGAGGTCAAAAGGCAATGAAATACAAGTAGTGCAGTCTGCAACAATTCAATTAAAGCTTAAATGGATGCAAAATAATCACAGTGACAATAGCAGTAATTGGAGTTGCTAAGTTAATTAGTAGTGGGATAAAAACCCATGATCTCTGTTCAGGTCACAGGTAATTGTATTGAACTTCTTGATAATTCAGCAGGGTTTTTCATTATCTGTTCATTAACAAAGTAATGCCAGGATGTTTGTGTTATCCTCAACACTGCTTTGCAAATGATTATTGTACTTATTTTACATATATTTTAAGCTTTAACATAACTGTCACAGTCTATATTTTTCCCCATTCTTTTTTCCTTTGATTTCACTACTTACAACCCGCCCCCTTTTTTACTGGTTTATATACACCCATGAACTGAGGATGAACTGGACTCTAGTCTATAAAAGTTTATGCCATAAAAATATGTTAGCCTTTAAGGTGCCACAAGATTCTTTGAACTTGTCAGTGTAAATTTTAAATTGAAAAGTAGTGCAAGCAGCAGCAGCAGCAGAGGAAGCAGCCAAGAAATCCCATGATGCTGTTCTCCCCCTTGCTCATCTATAGTGTTGCTGGGTTACTGCCACAGAGAACAGCGGCTGGCCCGTACTTTGGCTGCCTTTCAAGTGCCTTCCACATGCCACTCATAAGGTAAGAAAATGTGGTGATCCACCAGAACAAGCAAACAAAACTAAGGGCCTCGATCAAGTAAAGTTTTAAAGAACCAGTGTACTAAGAAGTCAGTCCATCCTAACTCTAGCCTACCTTAAGACAGATAACGGTCACTTTTTGAGAAAATTAATTTACCCCAGGCTTTTTCCTGTGTTACATCGTGTCTAGGGAGCCTTCCCCAACCTGGTGCATTCCAGGTGTGCTGGAGTACATCTCCCATCATCCTCAGCCAACATGGCAATAGGGCTGCTGGCTGGCGCTGCTAGGAGGTGTAGTTTCATATGGAGGACACTGCCACATTGGAGAAGGCTGATCCAGGGCTAGGTCCAAACACTACTGAATGCATTCCTTGCTGCCCCAAATAACACCCGGAACCACTGCTTGTCTCAAGCAGATTAGTGCTCCACATTTTCCTCCCTGATGGACGACCTGGAACTGTTTTTGTTCTTCCAGCTCTAAAATGTCCCAAGCCTCCTTGCCAACCCTTCCCAGGTGTTTACCTTACCTGGATACAGGATCCGGCTGATCATGCCTGGCATCACCATGAGAAACATGGGCAGCAGTTTGAGGTAGCCGCAAAGGATGCAGCCGGCTTTGACGTGGCTGAGGTTCTTCCCAGCGAGGCACCTCTGCACGATGACCTGGGTGGGGTGGAAATGGCAGCGATCATCCGTTCCATCATCTTCGCTAATAGTCCAGGTACATTGAGTAGAGAGGTGGTGTTGCCATGAGGCAAGGTAAAGTAGCTACCTCAGGTGGCACAGGTGGGGCATCTACTAAAGGTGGCAGAGAGGGAGGCAGGCTCCCGTGGACACTGTCTACTAGGATGTTCCTCTGTACGAACCCCATTGCAATGACAAGGAGCCCACGCTTTTCAATGGGGCGTGTGTAGGGTCATTTCCCAGTGTGCAGTGCTCCATTTTAATTAGTGGGACGGAAGGTGCAATTTAGATTGTCCATCACAGATACCGAAATGCTCTGTACTGGCCCGATGTGAGCAGTTGTGAGCTATGTCTGCCCAGTTTCTGAACTGGCCTTGGAAGAAAGGCTGCATTCTGGAAAGAACAAGTGAGGTACTTTGGTTGTATGTGACCTCAGACGTTAAACTCTGTGGTCGTTTTGGCCACTTAAGCACCAATGTCTGCCATTTCTGTGACTCCCAGTGCCACAGCACCATAACAGAAGTGCCATAAATGTGTGAATTCCCTCTGCCTCGCACCCTTAAAGCAGCTTTCCCTCACTGACTAGTGCCCCCTAGAGGTCAGGGGGAAGCCGCTGTCCTCCCAATGTCCATGGCTACCTTAAGAAGCTTGTCAACATACAGAGCTTCCTTCTGAACCAGACTTTATGCCCAGAGTTTGTTTGCAGCATTAGAACTCATCTGTGGAACATGTGAATGATTTTTAAATGCTTCTGAGCTTGTGTAGAGTGTACTTCTCATCCCTACCAAGCAGCCAGAGCCAGACCACATAATCTGAAGCTAGGATGCTTTCAGACCAAAGGACATAGGACTTCTCCTTAGAAATGATAGCTGGGTTACTGGCCTAAACGTGTGATTATGAGCAATGTGAGGAGTCTAAGCAGCACTGATGGTCTGTGAATAAAACACTGAGGGCAGTTCTACATGACGCTTTTATCCCGCACCTTTACCGAGGCTTCTGCCTCCAGATTCTTTGCGGGTTAAGATCATCTCCTTTACACATGTTTTTTTCCCCTGGGTTTTCTTTCTCTGCCTTTCTATATGTTTCATTATACAACCTCTAGATGGCACCATGGTATAGCAAAATTGTGCAATTACACAGGGCTTTATAACACATTTTCTAAATAATATCAGACTTTCCTCTTAGGAAAGCGATAACAGTTGCAAAGAGTGGGAGAGGCCCTGGAGAATGATGACATCATATAAAGGTCCCAGAAACTACTGTGAGTAAGCAAGCACAAGTACACAATAAAAGCCTTGTGTAGAAAGGTTCTGAGTGGTAATCCATAGAATCATAGAATAGTAGGGTTGGAAGGGGCCTACAAGGCCATCGAGTCCAACCCCCTGCTCAATGCAGCAATCCAAGTCAGAGTATCCCTCACAGATGGGATACCCAGTATTAAATACTTGATACCCAGTATCCAAAAATCTGGATACCCAGATTAAATCAAAAACCCAGATTAAAAGGGTATGATCTTGCGTCTGTGGACAATAGGAGATTATAGTTCTAACCCACCACCACCACCCTTGGTCACATACCTGGTCACTGCACCAGTACCAGATAGAGTTGATGGAAAGGCCGAGGATAAGAGCTGGCCAGGGCAGATCGCTAACAATGGCATCTCTCATCATGTGGAAAGAGTCCTCGCGGGGCAGGTAGCAGGCGGCCGAGATATTGTAGAGGGCAGGGGTGGGAGAGAGGGTCCGCCTGGGAAGGGCCTGCATGTACTTGTCAAACACCCCCTGGTAGCCTCCCACCTCGTTAAAGGCTGTAGAATAGTAGATACAGGCACTTTTAGGGCCGAAAATAGCATTTCTGGTCAAATTTTCACCCTGAAACTTTCCCAATCTTCCCGCCCCAGCTTTCCCTGCCACAAATAAATTACAAGCAAATATTGCAGATTTCAAACAGTCTTTGAAGCCAGAGCAGCGCAAAGGATCAAGAGGTTAACAGCACAATCCTATGTTCGTGTCTACTCAGACGTAAGTCCCATTGAGTGACGTGGGGCTTACTCCCAGGGAAGTAGGAACAGGATTGCAGCTTAAATGTCCCAAGAGACCAGTGGCTGCGTTCTCTCATCTGAAGGGAAGGGCCGAGGCTCTGTTGTACAATCCTGGGCACCTCCAGTTATGGACGGTCAGGTAGCAGGGGATGGGAATGAACGAGGTCATCCTGTGACCCTGGAAAGCCCCGGCCTGAGTAGACAACATTGGTCGAGAATCTTTGGCTCTGTTCACGGTGAATGTATAATGCCCACTGCTGGAATGTGGCTCCCCAAGACCCTTCCAAGTTTTGAATTAGTCCTTCAGGCCCAAAATGGTTGCCTGCCCCTGGTATAGATGGATAAATGCTCTTGGACTGGTATTAGGGAGCTTTCTGTGTTCTATGCAGTGGAGGCTGGTGGCTCCGATGTCAGTGGGATGGCGAATCTGTTCCAGGTTTCAGTCAGAACTCTAAAGAAGCTATCCAAGGTGCTGAACCCAATCCCCAAAATAGGTTAAGGACCTTGGATAGCTCATTTAGCATTCTGACTGGTTCTGACTGAAGGGCGGAGCAGATTCACAGCCCCTTTGACACTGGAGCCACCAGCCTCCACTGGTTCTATGGTCCCTGCTTGATGTAAAGTTTTCTTGTTTGTGTGAGTGCCAAACACAGCCCATATATTGTCTGAGAACTCAGACCCCACCAAGAGACAGGTGGCTCCCAAACGAGTGGCTTCAGCACTAATCAATCATTGCTCTTCCACTGCAAGCTACAAGTGGGGTTGCAAATGATTTTTGACACTATCAGAAATGCTGCATTTTTTCTATACGTTTATCCTACTGTGTTCTGTCCATATCAGTGGGTGTGAGAGGGGTAGGAGATGGTCCAATTTACCTGAACAGCCATTGGGTGGGTGGGGGATCAAGTTATCCTTAAAAAATATGTCAGTCATTTGTATTTGTTTCAGTATGAGTTGGATGACTGTTTACATTTCTACATGACGCTTTTATCCTGCACCTTTACCGAGGCTTCTGCTTTCAGATTCTTTGCAGGATTAAGATCAGCTCCTTTACACATGTTTTTCCATGGGTTTTCTTTCTCTGCCTTTCTATATGTTTCATTATACAGCTACTAGATGGCACTGTGGTATAGCAGATTTGTGGAATTACATGCGATTCTCATTTCACCATTTCTAAATAATACCAGATGTTCCTCGTTAGGGAAAAAAACCCTACAATAATGGCTGCAAAACACAGGAGAGGTCCTGGAGGATGACAACATTGTGCAAAGGACCTGCAGACTACTGTGAGTGAGCAATCACGAGCACACAATAAAAGCCTCGTGTAGAAAGGCTTTTACAGGATCTCTGTGCCTAGCAATTGCAAATGAAGATGATGTATTCTAAGATGCCATTTAGCCCAACATCAGATTGACATTTTCAGTCAGATTTGCTCAAGGTCACTGTTTTGGCTTGATTGTACATTTTGGATGCCATAGGAAGGGGGACATGATCACAAGTCACCATTGTATAATGTACATCCCAGTATCACCAGCACCCCACTTTGTTGTTGTTATAAACTATTTCCATAGTTTGGGAAGGGAGTAGCAGAAAGAGCCGTATTTCTGTGTCCCGTCCTCTCCTGGACGCACAGTGTACTCACCAAACCCCATGAGGATAAAGGCTCCAGTGATCATGACCAACGTCTGGACGGTGTCTGTGTACATCAGCGCCGCCAACCCACCTGGAGGAGAGGCAGGAGAAGGAGAAACTGTCTTATACCGAGTCCGTCCATCTTCCTCGGTAGCATTGGCTACACTTCAGATTGGAAGCTCCTCAGGGCAGCAGCCTGTTCTCTTTTACCCTGTGCAGTGTTATGCATACAGATGGCTGTCTATAAAGCCTCTATGGGCCCCAGAGACCCCACTTCCAAGATCGTTCTCTTCCCATCACTAGTAGCAGCGGAGAAACAGCAGTCTCTGTGGAGAGCACTGGGGGATGGGAGAGGATTTCGCTGACACACATGATCCCTGGATCTCAACGGGCAGGGAGGGGCCGTATTAACCTCCCTGTCCCCGTGCGCTGAGCGGAGTCTGCCTGTGTGGGAAGAGTGTGTGTGCGAGCACAGGCAAAGATGTGTCCCTCCCACAGCAGGCACCAGCTGCAGTGCTTGGGACCAAAAAAGTTATTCATCCCTCAGTGGAGGCTGGTGGCTCTGATGTCAGTGGGTTAGTGAATCCGCTGTGGGTTTCAGTCAGAACCCTAAAGGAGTTCTTTAGAGTTCTGGCTGGTTCTGACTGAAACCCGGAGCCGATTTACCACCCCACTGACATCCAAGCCACCAGCCTCCACTGGCACTCCTGATATAAATAATACAGATAATAATAGTAATAATACTCAGACTGCCAGAAGTTCTCCAGGATTTCAAACAGGAGCCTTTTCCACTCTACCTGGAGAGGCTGGGGATTGAACCTGGGACCTTCAGTGTGCAAAGCAGGGACTCTACCACCAAGCTGCAGTCCCTCCTCTTAATGCTAAGAATTCTAATTCTTTCTGGCAGCCTGGCTCAGGCCTTTATCACCTGTCAAGCGAAATCCCAGACTTGAGAAGAACATATTGGGAAGCTTCCCCTTCCCCACTTGTTCGGAGTCTGCTTAGTAAGAACATCTGTCTCCTGGGAGTTGTACTGGGTCAAGCTCAAGAGTCCATTTGGTTTAGCGTTCTGTCCTTCAAGAATGGCCAGCCGGATGGCCCAGGGAAGATCAGAAGCAGGGCATGGATGGGATATCCAGCACTATTCCTATTGGTCCTATTCACTGGTAAGGTTGCTTATTCTGGCAGCATTCCTGTACCTCTAATACAGAATTCCCCAACTGGATGCCTTCCAGATATTGTTTAGACTACAAATCCCATCATTCCAGGTATCTTAGAGAGACAGACAGATGGACACACACACACACACACACACACTTCTATCTATGTCTGGTTGCCAGTTTATAAACCAGCATCAGTAGCTCTCCAGCAGTTTGGCCTGCAGCAATTAGCAGGTGTGGAGGTGTTTTGTTTGTGTTTACCTCCATATCATAAAAAGCTTCACCTCCTGATTGCTACATATCAAAGCCTCTGTTAAAGGTCAGGCTGATTTCTCCCCACCCCACCCAGTCCTGGCCTTCTCCTGGCCACTTGGCAACCCAAGACGCTATTGCAAGGGTAGGCAACCTTTTTGGGCCATGGGCACATTTGGCAAGTTGACTAACTGTTGTGGGCACCACCACAAAATGGTTGCCATGGGAGGTGTGTTGAAGGACAAGTAATCAGCTCAAAAGACAGAATACAAGGTGCAGGTGGGGTCTGAGTCCCAACCCACTAAACAACACATTTGAACCCACACTTTTCAGCACCAGCAGAGACCTATTTCACAGCAGTCCCTGCTGGGTGTTAAGAAAATGTGTTAATTTTTTAAAAAGAAAGTGGGAGGGCTAGGGCACCTTGAGGGGCACCAAGAAAGGTATCCGGGGGTGCATTGGTGCTCACGGGCACAACGTTGCCTACCCCTGTCCTAATGTATTCCGTCCCCTCACTTCTGGCATTCCGGCTTCCTGTTGGGCACCCAACCCACCAGCCCTGCCTGATAACCAAGGCACACTCTGGTTACCTGTCACTGTGTAAATGGTGGTTATGATCAGGAGAGCTATGACAGCCACATAAATATTCCAGCCCAAGGCTTGCTGGATGAATACTGCGCCAGAAAACATGTCCACCTGCAGGGAGTTGGCTAGATTAGTCATAATTTTTTAAGGAACAGGGGTCTTGATACGGTGCTACCGAAAAGGACCAGAATAGGAATGAGGTTCCTCCCCCTTCCAGAGGTGGGCTTGCCGTAGGGCAAGGTGAGGTGACGGACTTTGGGGGGCAACTTTTGGACACCCTTAAGGTAGCCTTTTTTTTTCTCCTCAGGTAGAAGGGGACTCAACTGCATTCCCCAACCCCATTCCTGGTGTTTGGAGGAATGACCTACTGAGATCTTGGTGAAGATATAAATGAAAAGAGAGAGGATGGAGAGGTAGAGGCGGATCCGTTGGCCTCCAAAGCGCTTCTTCAGGTATTGTGGCATTGTGATGACCTGCAACGGGGAAGCAGAGCGGGAGAGGTTACTACTGTTTTTCATAGGGCTAAAGGAAAAGCATTAACTGGGACTTGCCAACTAACCCATGACCCAGATGCAGAACCATCTTTGCCCCTGCCCCTTACAGGTTAAATTATACAATGCAGAGCACAATGTGTCCCAAGGAGACAGCAGATATGAAAGGTGCTTGTAGAACAGCAGCCCGCAAATGACTCATGCAAGTGAGCCATGCTGTACGGTGCAAACCTCCCCAGGTTCACCAGCCCATCTGAACTCTGGGCCCCAAATGGGAGGATTAGGCAGAATGTGGCCACAAGCCACAACCACCCATAGATCTCCCCAAGAAAAGCTTTGCGGCCGCAGGGCAAATTGGAGGTTGTGAGATACAATGGCCAAGACCATTTGGTGAGGGCAGAATTGTATAAGTCTTTTCGCCAGGGCTAAAATACATATTATGCAGGAGAAATACACATATTCTCTCCCACCACTCCCTGCGACAGTGGGGCTAATGATAGCATTAGAAGGGCAATTTGGATGGGGCATACAAGATAGGGGTGGCTTCAACAACCCCCACCCCTTTCCCAGTGCCACTGCTGTGATCAAATCTGGAGCTTCCTGTGGCTATGTTTGTTTCATGCCTCATGTCACAGTTTATTGGCCCTTAGGTTTAATAATGCTGTATCCACTGCAGCAAGTGGGTCTGATAACTAAATATAACTGGCAATGCATCCAACTATAAATTGGAAGAGGGGGCCCTAGTAGTCGTTAATCCTACTTGTCCTGTGCTCTGAGTCAGGGGTGTTGAATCTCTTTCAGCCCAAGGGCCAAAATCCATTTCTGAGAAGCTCTCGGGGGCCGCATTCCAGTGGTGGGTGGAGCTAAAGGCAAGAAGGGTGGGGCTAAGTTGCCTGCATATAGCCAGTGTGGTGTAGTGGCTAGAGGTTTGGCCATGGAGTCAGGAGATATGAGTTCTAGTCCCCACTCAGCTATGGAAGCTCACTAGGTGACTTTGGGCCAGTCACAGACTCTCTGCCCAACCCACCTCACAGGGTTGTTGTTGTGAGGATAAAATGGAGGAAGAGGAGGATTATGTATGCCGCCTTGGGTTCCTTAAGGAGGAAAAAAGGTGGGGTATAAACATAACAACAACAACAACAACAATAATAATACATACATACATACATAAAAACATACATACATACATATTGTCACTTAAAGCTCTAACTACCAGTAATTAAGCCTTAGGAGAGCCATTTCAACCTTTTAGAATTGGGAGAAAAACTGCACAAAACCCAGGAAACCACCAAGCTGCGGGTGGTTAGGGGAAAGCGGTGTGGCTGTCTGGGGTTTTCTGAGAGGGCTGGAGTTGTAAGACTAAACTGTGGGCTGGGGAGAACCATGAAACTGCCATGATTCCTTGGAGAGATAAAAATGATATAAATAAACAATACATGTGTGAGAGAAGAGATTGTTTTTTACCCCAGCTGTGAGGTAGACTGGGACAAAGAGCCATCCGAGGAGGAGAACGATGAAGATAGCCTGGGAGGAAAGAAAGAACTGGGGTCAGGATCAGGACCGGTCATGCTGACATCCTTTTTTTTTTTGGTCGGAGCTCCTGTACCATTAACATGTGCATGACAGGCAGAAACATACTAGGTGAAGTTTTCTCCATCACTGTATTTTCATGTTGGGGAAAGCAGCACCTGTTGAATGTCTGTGGAATCACCCAAATGATCTTTTCCAAGCCAGTCTTTTATCTTTACTTTGGTGACAACAGAGGTGCTAATCCAAGCTGGCATGTTAATTTTGTAGTTCTATGTTCCACTCACCAAATCAAGAGAGTCTGGTCTCTCCTCTCCTCTCCCCTGCACCCCACCCCAGGCCCCATTCTACCCACGTGCTGTGTTCTCCCAGAAAAGTACAGAGCCCGCAGCCCACTGCTTACGTTCCACTCGAATCCTGCCACAGCCAGGCCGTTAGCTGCACCCATGCCTGCCAAGCCCACAAAGTGCCCACTGCCGATGTTGCTGGCAAAAAGGGAGGCGCCGATCTGTGGGCACAATAACCACCAAAGAAGAACAGGGCAGCACTTTGACTTTTCCAAACCCACCAACCCTAACACAGGGCCTTACCATCTTGAGTGTCTCTATTTATTCTCTCTCTTTCTTTTCCTTGCCCATCCCTAATTTCTTTCTCACTGATCTTCCTTTTTCCTTCTTTCTCTCTTCTCCCTTCCCATCCTTCCTCCTGTGTTGCATTCTATCTTTCCATCCTCCTTCTCCATGATCTTATTTCATTCCCATCCCTTTTCCTACTGAAGTTGGGGGGGGGGCAGTGATGTAGTGGAGTCGGGGCTCCCAGGGATGCAGCCCTGGCACTTTTTTATTAGCAGGGACACTGAGGTTATCATCCAATCCCTTCAGAATTCCCTGATCCCTCTGAGCAATCCTCACAGTAACTGCAGAGAAAGTAATTTTCCCAGCAGCAATATATTGTTCCTTGTGATGCTAAATAGTTTGGGGTGATTTGGTCTTGAATGGCAGTTAAGACCCATTCACTTTACAAAAGACCAGCTCCTGGTAGAGATGGGAACTGCTAGAACTGACTTGCTGATATGGAACAATACTGCTGCTTGGAATTTTGGACTCTCCTTGGGAGCCTGGTGATGAACTCCTGCACCTCAAAATCTACCATTGTATCCCTGGTTTGCGGCCTCTGCCTACTCTCCCCATGCCTCTTGGGAGGAAGCCTTTCTCCTCCCTTTTTCCCCACCCCTTTTCGGTTACTCACCGGCCACCACACCATGTTCCTCCCAGCCAAGAAATATCCCCCAACAGTACCCCGGTTGGTCCGGCACATGGACTGTGAGCCGAGAGAGAGGAAAGGCAATGTGATTAGGCATGGCCCTGATCGGTCTAGTTCCAGTTTGTGTCACATTTGCATTTGTTCGTAATTAAGTCCATTCTGTCCTGTTTCCGCATTAATGTGCTGCTATTATTATTGTTGTTGTTGTTGTTGTTGTTGTTATTATCTGCAATGCACGCACGTTTTTGTTAAAATAGGAACGTATACTGTTTTAAAAACGTTTCCCATCTTGCTTTATGAGCCGTGGTACAGCTTGTTAATTTTACACTCAGGACTCAGGAGCCCCCCGCCCTTTAGATGGACATGTGTATTACTTCAGCTGTGAAATACACAACTAATATTTATTTTCTCCCCCCGCTTCCATTCCATCCTTTACCATTGCTTCTATATTCCTGATATGTTAGAGCAAACAAACTATCAAACTGTTTGCCAGTCCTGATTTAAATACAAAATAAACTCTGAGCATGTGCATGTTTTTTCCCAGTAGTAACGTATGGCTGTGAGAGCTGGACTATAAGGAAGGCTGAGCGCCAAAGAATCGATGCTTTTGAACTGTGGTGCTGGAGAAGACTCTTACGAGTCCCCTGGACTGCAAGGAGGTCAAATCAGTCCATCCTAAAGGAAATCAACCCTGAGTGCTCATTGGAAGGACAGATACTGAAGCTGAAGCTCAAATATTTTGGCCACCTAATGCGAAGAGAAAACTCCCTGGAAAAGACCCTGATGCTGGGAAAGATTGAAGGCAAAAGGAGAAGGGGACAGCAGAGGATGAGATGGCTAGATAGCATCACCGATGCAATGAATATGAACTTGAGCACACTCTGGGAGAGAGCGCAGGACAGGAAGGCCTGGCGTGCTATGATCCATGGGGTCACGAAGAGTCGGACACGACTTAAAGACTGAACAATGTGCATGTTTGCATTTTAAACTCTAATCATAGCACCATCATGACTACAGGAATACAATGGAGGTTGCTTCTGATGCCAAACACATTTACTTGGGAATATGCACAATTTTCTTGTATGAACGGATAATATATTTTTAAAGAGAAGATAGTAAAAGGAGCATTTGTAACCATGTGCATGCCCAGCCAGCTGCCCTGAATATAACATGCCTTTAAAAGAAGGAAGAAACAATGGATGCCGACATCAGGCTTCTTTGCCACTGCCCTCATCACTTGACGCTCCCTGGGTGGTCATTTGAGGGCCCTTGACTTTGAGCCCCAAAGTCCGACCCAAGCTCTGCCATCATTTAAAGGTAATAGCAGCTCCAAGCAGCTAGAAGCCTGGCTAGTGGCTGCCACCACGAATGCTACACGGGCATTCAAAATGTGGCCACAAATGCCCCTGGGGGCACTGTCACGTCTTGTTGCTCCTGTGGGCGTTTGTGGCCACGTTTTAGAACAGCTGTTACTGATAAAGCAAGAGGGGGATATTTTTAAAAGAAGGCCTTGGGCCACCTCGTCAGAGTGTAAGTTTGCCCCCACCATGATTGGCACGACTGTGAAATCTGAATGATAAATATACTCTGCAGAGCCTGATGGCTCCGATGTCAGTGGGATGGTGAATCCGCTCTGGGTTTCAGTCAGAACCAGCCAGAACTCTAAAAGAGTTATCCAAGGTGTGGAAACACCTTGGATAACTCCTTTAGAGTTCTGACTGAAACTCAGAGCGGATTTACTGCCCCACTGGCACTGGAGCCACCAGCCTCCACTGAATATGTTCCAATTCACACATTAGTCCAGGATCTCTGCAGATCCGTTTGAATTTGAACACAAACTGATTGAATCTTTTGAGCAAGCCAAGCTATGCTTATACTCTGTGGAAGGCCACCACCTTTTAAGAGGGGTAGAAGAGAGGTTTCTTGCCTTGGCTGGATAATAGGGAAAGGTGCAGAGGGAGAATGGAGAAATAACCCTCCCTCCCTTAGGGAAAAGATTGTTAAATTACTAATCTGTTGAATTTTACACCTCATTAACAACTGCTGGTACATTCCTGAATCATGTAACTGTTGATAATAATTAACCCATCTGGAGTGATCAGGCCTGGGAATCAAAGAAAAGAGACAATAAAGGGCAGAAAAACAGCAAAGGGTGCAGAGGGACAGAGGCTGCCTGCCTGAATGTGGGGCAGAGGAATGATGTGGGAAAGGAGTGCAAAGGAAAGTCTTGATTCAGCGTTTGGCTTCTAGGTACCTCACGTGCATTAGTGCTTTGCATATATCATTTTTCTAATGAAGGTAATGTAAATAGTATCCAGGCAACCTGTATTTGGGGTATACACAGATTTCTTTAAATTACTATATGTACTTATCTCCTGTGCCTTGTGGGAATTTTGAAATATCAATCAGACCTTCTTTTTTTTAAGTTCAAAGTGCACCATTGATTACCTTGGCTCTTGTGAAAAGACCATGATGTGGGAGATTCACAATTGGATCTCCCAGTGCCTTTTTTTTTATTTTCCAAAAGCGAATTTGGAGGTTCCTCCTCAAGTGATTTATCAGAGGAATTTCAAGGGATGCTTTTTTATTTCCCTCAAAACAGCTTATTCGGGACTGGGGTTGTAGCACTGGGAAAGGGGGGTTGATCTTTTCTCTTATGCCAATTCCCTGATGAAAACTGCCTCTACCCTCCCAGCTACCATTAGTTGTTGCTGTATGCCGTTCCCCTCCAGTACACCCCCCCTGGGGGGGGGGAATAGCAGCTTTGGAGCAGGATCTCCATGAGGGAAAGGGCTGACCACAGTTCCAATTGCCATGGCCCCCAGCAACCCTACTCAGAAGTGATAAGTCACACTAGGGTTATCTTCAATCCAGCTTATTTTTAACAGAAGTCTCCTTCCAGGCCTACTGTCTGAGAGGGATGTTACTAACGGGGATAGGTTTGTAGGCTGACAATATCTGAGAGCCAGGCCTGGCTCAAGCCATGTTGCTGCCTCCCCTGGCACTGACGGCACTGCCACCGCAGCCCTCACCCTGCTTCTTCTGGGCAGGCAGCGGTGGCAGCATCTCTCTTCCTCCCTGCTTGCCAGCTGGTCACTCCCATCTTCTGCCCTAGCCGTGGAGCTCCTGGGAGTTGGCCGAAATACCGCTTGAGGTCCTGGCTGCTCCCGTGAGAGTTCGGGACCTCTCACAAGGTCCTGGCCGCTCCCGTAAGAGTTCGGAACCTCCTCCAATATTTTGCTTGACTCTCCCAGGAGCCCTGCACCTGGGACAGAAGGTGGGAGCGGCCAGCAAGCAGGGAGGGAGGAGGAGAAGGAGCCACTGTCATTGCTGGCTGGCCAGGCAGGCACAAACTGCAGGCGCAAGCAGGGAGGAGGGAGCCAGTGGTGGCCGTGTGGACAGGCAGGCAGTGGCAGGGCCTTTGTATGCAGAGAGCAGTGCAATTCACTGCTCTTCCCATTCCGCGCTACCTGATGCACCCATATCAGGCTGCCTCATTTTAGGGCTGGCCCTGCTGAAAGCTAAACTTCTAACAGATTTATTTGCATTTCTCATGTTTGTGATTAGTGTGTGAGTGTATATCCCTTCAGAGTTCACTCACATCTAGTGCTTCAAAAGCTTTTCACTATTGTTTGCTAAATAGAGAAGACATGAAAAGAATGGATAATGAGAAGACTCAAATGAGAGACAGAGACACAGAGGATGGGTGAATGAGGCTTGTTTGGGGCTCAATAGAGCTGTGTAAGGAGATGGGTTGATTAACAGAAAGACAGGTGATGCTATGTATGGAAGAGAGTAGATAGGTTATCTTTGGTTTGGTTATAAATAAAGAGACATGTAGAGTGATGGCTTCGTTATTGAGAAAGACTTTTCAGAAGTAAAAACAAACTGTGTGTGTGTTAAAAATTTCTGTAATAAACATTTCATGTTCCCAGCTCTAAATTCCTATTTATGCTAAGGTTGTCTTTGGAGGTCCTCCACTCAGTGCTCCTACCAGCTGAGGTGAGACAGGCGGAAAAGGCCTTCTCAAAGGCGGTACCCCAGCATTGCGGAACGCTGTCCCCAGGGACGTTTACCGGGAGGCTGCTTTGCTACCTTTTTGGCCCCGAGTTAAACCCTTGTAATTCCCCCAGGCTATTTTAATCCCTGATGAGGTTGATTTTATGCTGCTGTTATCTGCTGTTTTTATTTATGGCTAATTTGGTATCACTGATATCTACCGATTTTGTATCTTGTTTTTATGTCTTTGTAAACCCACCCTGAGGGAAAAATATCTTTTTGAAGGACATGGTAGAAATCTCATTAATTAAGTAATTAAAATACCCAATTCTGGAGCTACTCAGCCATCTGGCCCTGCTTAGCTCTGTGAGTCTTAGTAGGCCCTGAAATGGGATGTTCTGGGGGATTAATAGAAATCCACTGGATCCAAAGCCCTTTGTCCCTGTGACAGTCCCCAGGATCAATCCCCTCAACTACACCAACCTGGACTTGGTGTAGTCCAAATGTCACCTCTCCCCAGTTAGACCCCCCGTTTCCTCGTTTTGGTAAGTGTGTGAGGAGTAGCCTTCCCTCCTTCCCTCCATACATACATACCCACAGCCCGACTCCAATGACTGCAAGGAAGTATAAGCAAATGACTGATATGTCTGCCAGATTGCTGATGGTTGCCATCTCGGGCGTGAGGATCGCCGATTCCTGCTCCATGGCTCCTCAAGCTCTGGAATGTCCACAGTCAAGTGGGCAAAGCCAAGGAGCTCTCTCTGGGGCAGCTCCTCAGGGATGGTGTGGGGGGCCCAGATGGGTGGTTAATAACAAACCCAGTCATGGGTTGGATGTGCGATTAACTTGGTGTGTACGTGAGAGGAAGGGTGAAGTGAGGAAGAGAGGGGAGCGATGTGGCAGAGGGCAACTTCCATTCATCATGGCTCGGTTTGCCACATATTCAATGGACAGAAGTTCTGTGCTTTGAATAAGTGCAGAACAGGCAGAGGTCGGCAGGCAATGCGTTTCTGGCAGCTGTATCTCCATGTCTGGGAAGGGTTTGCCAGTGGTGATGTCTTAAGGCGCTGGCAAAACCAGACAAAAAATAATTCCATTGGGGAGGGTGTCATAACTCAAAATATCCCTGCTCCATCACAGTTTTTCACCCCTGTAAATGAGGAGTGCAGATCGTGGCTTATAAAGCCATCAGATTCAATTGTGTAATGAAATAAAGCGATGCCGGCCCTACCATTAGGGAGAGTGAAGCAGCTGCCTCGGGTGGCAGATCCTGGGAGGATGGGGCAGAGTGGCAGCAAGTTTTCAGAGGGTGGAACTGTATGAGCAGATGTCGGCAGGCGACATGTTTCTGACCGCTGTATCTCCATGCTTAAGAAGGGTTTGTCTGTTGGTTCACACACACTCACAGGCACTTACTATGTTCCCAGCTTAAGTCCTTGGCATTGGGCATTAAAACAACTACTACTGTTTTAAATATAAATAAATAGTACTCAACTGGTCTTGTGTTGCCTTCCCCAACCTGGTGCCCCTCCAGGTGCCCACTGGGGAGGATGAATGTTGTAGTCCAAAACACTGGGAGGGACAGCAACTTCATGGGGGGGAGGCTGCTTTGATTAATCCTAGCTTGAGTTAAGGCTCATCCTGCCCCCTCCCCAAAGGATCTGGGAGGCCCCAGGCCCAGCCCGCTCTGTTCAGCAGTCTCCTCTGCCCCACCCAGAGGCCATTGCTTGTCCACACCAAGCTCTGCTAAGCTTCACTCCATCCGAACAGGCTCCATCCTGCTGTTCTCTAAGGCACCAGGGCCCCCCTTCCCAAGTCTCAAGTCAAGATCTGAGGTGGCGTGGGGTCTGGTGGCAACCTTATTGCTGCCCACACTACACACCTGCCCCGTTTATCATGCATTTGGCATTCCCTAGTCATGGCTGTTTACGGGTGCTTTAGACGACAACCTGACCCTCCAGTTTCACTTCTGTGTCTGACCAGCACTCTTGGCGAGTTTTTTTTAGAGCGGAGAAAATAGGGCATTTAACTGTGAAAGCGAAAGAAAGCGTAATTTCCTCTTCTGTATTTGTGCTATTCTGCTATACCACAGTGCCACCCAGAGGATATGTAGCAGAAAAGCAGGAAGGAAACACTCCTCCTGTAGTGCTCAGATATCAATTCTGCCACGAAACCAGAAGTAGATACAGCCCATTAACAGCCTTGTGTAGAAAAGCTGTTGGTCTTAATGTTCATATCCTCAGAACACCCCCCTCCCTTTTGCCTAGGGTATTTAAGAAGCCTGAATTCCTCCCTTATCTCTGCTAACACCCTTATCTCCCCACATTAGTGCACTGAAGCCGGGAATCCTGAGATGGAAGTTCTGTTAATAAGGCCCCTCCCTCATTCATCATCATCTTTTATGAATCCGATAGCTAGCCTATGCTTTACAGGTGATACCACCAGGGGGTGCTCTGTGCTCATAAGGCTCATTCGATATGGTAGAACTATTTACCTAATGATAAAATATCGATGTATTAACATTTTTTAGCTGCTTTTCCATCTGTGATTTATTTATTTATTTTACTGTGCTTTTAAACAGCCCAACAGCCAAAGTTCTCTGGGTGTTGTATTTAGTTATTTATTACGTTTCTATACCAGCCAGTAACCAAAGCTCTCTGGACAGTTCACAACAATTATACAAAACATATAAAAATATACAGTACAAATGTTAAAACAAAAAATAAAAACAGTGCAGAATAAAACCAAGATAAAGCCAGCAGCAAAGAATAAGCCCATTGCACCATCATACGAACAAATTAAAACCATCAGCAGAATAGAGTAATAAAAGCACTAAAAACCATTCTTAAAATGCCTATAAACTAGCAGGCTGACCAGAAAATACAGATGATAGAGCAAAGAAGCCCTCAGACATTTAAATCATAAAGTGTTACAATGGCTAAAGAGCACATTTAAAATGACACTCAGCAGAAGACTTTACAAACAGGGGAGTTGGCTCAGCAATCTGTAGCTTTTGAAAATGTCGATGTCTTAAGGTGTTGGAGAAACCAGATTTTTCCAAAACGAATAGTTCCATTGGGCAGGGTGCTATAACTAAAAAACACCCTGCCCCGTTGCAGTTTTTCACCACTGTAAATGGGGGGGGGGGATCTTGGCCTATAAAGCCATCAGATTCAATTGTATTATGAAATAAAGCAATGCTGGCCCTACCATTAGGCAGAGCGAAGCAGCTGCTTCAGGTGGCAGATCTGGGGGTGGGGGCAGAGTGGCAGCAAGTTTTCAGAGGGTGGACCTGTAGGTGCACACCACACAGCCTGCCCTGTGCCCCCTAAGGAAGTCTGCTGCCCTCAAATGCAGTAGAGGTAGCCAGCGTTGAGGTGAGATTCATCTACCCATCTGCTCTGCTTCTGTACATGGAATGGGACTGGAGGGGGGGACCATTTTGTGCTTTGCCTCAGGCAGCAAAACATCTTGCTACGGCCCTGAGATACAGTCACATTAATGAGGAGGGCATGTAGGAAGCTTTTCTTAGCAGTCCCTTCTCAGCATTGCAGTGTTCTTCCACCAGAAGTCTAAGTTGTTGTGCCAGTGTTGTTTTGCCAGTGATACCGAAAAGTGATGCCAGTTGTTGTGATGCCAGTGATGCCAGTTGTTTTGCCAGTGATACCGAAAAGCACCTTTTTGAGCTTCTTTTCTGTCACGCTTAGTGCCATCTCTTTGTTGCCATGCTACAAGTCAGAAAGTTCCTGGTTCCAAAAGACACGCATCCTCTAAAACCAATTTCAGCTTCTCTCTCACACACACACGCGCACACAATTGAACAGTATGAAAATTATTAATGGATCTCCACATCTTTACTTGTTTCAATATGCAGCAATACCAATAACACTCCAGCAAGTTCTATTGGTTTCAGAGTCCCAAGGGTGGTCAGTGGAGTCCAGACCTCAGGGTCCATGTCCACCACAGCCACTGTCTAACCTAGAAGGCAAAATCTAGACTGGCCTTTATCTCACTGAAGAAAATAATACAAATGTTCACTTAAATTATACTTCCTCCTAATTAGACACTGATGTTTGTATCAGTAGATTCTTATAGGGCTGAGTGTCCCCCCCACATTTTATACCACAAGGAAGGCATATATTGGTACATCTAAATCTTATTCCTGAAAGAACCAAGGGGTTTGTGTTGAACCTAAGAATCATCCTGCCAGGTTAATATGCCAGATTAATATATGCATGGAGTGATAACAGACTGGAGTGGGGTGGGTCCTAATTTTCAAAAATGTAATAATTCATTTGCTATTCTGATGTAAGAAAACAAAAATAACCAAGACTAGAGTGTCATCTCAACTGATTCCATTCCTGATGTCCATGAGAGTTTTACGATTTCCTCATCTTTCTCTAACTGATCTCATCCATTCCATCCCCGGAGTACAATTTGGCATAAATTAGTATTTTCTGTTCCCCTTCATGGAACACTGCCTTGTTGTGGCAAAGGGGCTTGCATAACTCAGTGAAGCCATAAGCTATGCCGTGCAGGGCCACCCAAGACGGACAGGTCATGGCAGAAAGTTCTGACAAAATGTGGTCCACTGGAGAAGGAAATGGCAACCCACTCCAGTATCCTTGCCAAGAAAACCCCATGGAACGTATCACAAGGCTAAAAGAGATGACACCGGAAGATGAGCCCCTCGGGTCGGAAGGTGTCCAATATACTACTGGGGAAGAGCAGAGGGTATTTCCAAGTAGCGCCAGAAAGAGTGAAGCAGCTGGGCCAAAGCCGAAAGGACACTCAGCTGTGGATGTGTCTGGTGGTGAAAAGAAAATCCGATGCTGTAAAGAACAATATTGTTTAGGAACCTGGAATGTCAGATCAATGAAACAAGGTAAGCTAGAGGTGGTCAAACATGAGATGGCAAGATTGAACATCGACATCTTGGGAATCAGCGAACTAAAATGGACAAGCATGGGCGAATTTAATTCAGGTGACCATCATATCTACTACTGTGGGCAAGAATCCCTTAGAAGAAATGCAGTAGCACTCATAGTCAACAAAAGGGTAGGAAAAGCAGTACTGGGGTACAATCTTAAAAACGATAGAATGATCTCAGTATGAATCCAAGGCAAACCATTCAACATCACAGTAATTCAAGTCTATGCCCCAACCACTGATGCCGAAGAAGCTGAGGTTGATTGGTTCTGTGAAGACCTACAACACCTTCTAGAACTAACACCAAAAAAAGATGTCCTCTTCATCATAGGGGACTGGAATGCTAAAGTAGGAAGTCAAGAAATCACCGGGATAACAGGCAGGCATGGCCTTGGTGCACAAAATGAAGCAGGACAAAAGCTAATAGAGTTTTGCCAAGAGAACACGCTAATCATAGCAAACACGCTTTTCCAACAGCACAAGAGACGACTCTACACATGGACATCACCAGATGGTCAATATCGAAATCAGATTGATTATGTCCTTTGCAGTCAAAGATGGAGAAGCTCTATACAGTCAGTAAAAACAAGACCTGGAGCTGACTGTGGCTCAGATCATGAGCTTCTTGTTGCCAAATTTTGGCTTAAATTGAAGAACATAGGGAAAACCACTAAACCATTCAGGTATGACCTAAATCATATCCCTTATGAATATACAGTGGAGGTGAGGAATAGATTTAAGGGATTAGACCTGATAGACAGAGTGCCTAAGGAACTATGGATGGAGGTCCGTAACATTGTTCAGGAGGCAGCAACGAAATCCATCCCAAAGAAAAAGAAATGCAAGAAAGCCAAGTGGCTCTCTGATGAGGCTTTACAAGTAGCTGAAGAAAGAAGGGAAGCGAAAAGCAAGAGAGAAAGGGGAAGATATATCCAACTGAATGCAGAGTTCCAGAGAATAGCAAGGAGAGACAAGAAGGCCTTCTTAAATGAACAATGCAAAGAAATCGAGGAAAACAACAGAATGGGAAAGACTAGAGATCTCTTCAAGAAAACTGGAGATCTCAAGGGAACGTTTTGTGCAAAGACGGGCATGATGAAGGACAAAGAAGGCAGGGACCTAACAGAAGCAGATGAGATTAAGAAGAGGTGGCAAGAATACACAGAAGAACTATACAGGAAAGATCTGAATGTCCCTGATAGTCATGATAGTGCGCTCACTGAACTTGAGCCGGACATCCTCGAGAGTGAAGTCAAGTGGGCCTTAGGAAGCATTAGTAACAACAAAGCTAGCGGAGATGACAGCATTCCAGCTGAGCTATTTAAAATCCTAAAAGATGATGCTGTTAAAGTGCTGCACTCAATATGTCAACAAATCTGGAACACTCAACAGTGGCGACATGACTGGAAAAGGTCAGTTTACATTTCAATTCCAAAGAAGGGCAACGCCAAAGAGTGTTCAAACTACCGCACCATTGCGCTCATTTCACATGCCAGCAAGGTGATGCTCAAAATCCTACAAGCTAGGCTTCAGCAGTATGCGAACCGAGAACTACCGGAAGTACAAGCTGGGTTTCGAAGAGGCAGAGGAACTAGAGATCAAATCGCCAACGTTCGCTGGATCATGGAGAAAGCAAGAGAATTCCTGAAAAACGTCTATTTCTGCTTCATTGGCTACGCTAAAGCCTTTGATTGTGTGGATCACAACAAACTGTGGCAAATTCTTAAAGTGATGGGAGTACCAGACCACCTTACCTGTCTCCTGAGAAACCTGTACGAGGGTCAAGAAGCAACAGTAAGAACCAGACATGGAACAACCGAGTGGTTCAAAATTGGGAAAGGAGTACGACAAGGCTGCATATTGTCACCCTGCTTATTTAAGGGTTGGCGCCAACCATTAGGGTTGGCGGAGAATTTCTCCCCGAAACTTCGGGGGGCCGAGTGCCAACGTGTTCGGCCCCCTGAACAAGTTTCGGGGAGAAATTCTCCGCACCCCCCCCGCCCCCGCACCCCCCCCCGGGACGGGACTTACCTTTGGCGAATGTCCCTCCCGGCGGCTGGTCCGGCCGGCGGTTCGGCGGGTCTTCGTCCGGGGCGGGAGCGGCAGCCGGTCTTTCGACCGGCTGCCACCGCCGCCATTCCAATAAAAGAAAAAAAAAACGCCCCCGTCATAGGCTACGTGACAATTAACGTAGCCTATCACGGCTAGATTTGCAAAGTCAGCCGTGATAGGCTACGTAAATCGTCACGTAGCCTATCACGGGTGACTTTAAAAAAAAAAGCGTACGCAAATGGCGTCCCCCATAGGGAGCCGCCATTCACGTTCCTTATTTGGTCGCTGTAGTCTATGTAAATCTTTACGTAGACTACGGCGAAAATAAGGGCAACGCAAATGGTGTTGCCCTTATTTTTGCCGTAGTCTACGTAAAGATTTACGTAGACTACAGCGACCAAATAAGGAACGCGAATGGCGGCTCCCTATGGGGGCCGCTATTTGCGTACGCGCTTTTTTTTTTTTTTTAAGTCACCCGTGATAGGCTACATGACGATTTACGTAGCCTATCATGGCTGACTTTGCAGATCTAGCCGTGATAGGCTACGTTAATCATCACGTAGCCTATCACGGGGGCGTTTTTTTTCTTTTCTTAACTTTTTAGTTCGCGGCCAGGCGAGGTGAGGCGCCTCCTCCCCGGCCTGAATTTCGGCCGGGCGAGGTGGGAAGCCTCCCCCCCCCGGCCTGAACTTTGCGGGGGGAGCAGCGAAGCGCCTCCCCCCCACCGCGAAAAGCTTCGAGGACAGGTAAGGGACTTTCGTGCACCCCTAACTTATATGCAGAGTACATCATGAGAAACGCCAGGTTGGATGAATCTCAGGTCGGAATTAAGATTGCCGGGAGAATTATCAACAACCTCCGATATGTAGACGATACCACCCTAATGGCAGAAAGCGAAGAGGATCTCAAGAGCCTCTTGTTGAGGGTGAAAGAGGAGAGTGCAAAAGCTGGTTTGAAACTCAACATTAACAAAACGAAGATCATGGCATCTGGCCCCATCACTTCCTGGCATATAGAAGGGGAAGAAATGGAAGCCGTGACAGATTTTACTTTCTTGGGCTCCAAGATCACCGCAGATGGTGACTGTAGCCATGAAATTAAAAGACGCTTGCTCCTTGGGAGGAAAGCTATGGCAAACCTAGACAGCATAGTAAGAAGCAGAGACATCACCTTGCCGACAAAGGTCCGTCTAATCAAAGCTATGGTTTTCCCAGTAGCAACGTATGGCTGTGAGAGCTGGACTATAAGGAAGGCTGAGCGCCGAAGAATTGATGCTTTCGAACTGTGGTGCTGGAGAAGACTCTTACGAGTGCCCTGGACTGCAAGGAGGTCAAATCAGTCCATCCTCAAGGAAATCAACCCTGAGTGCTCATTGGAAGGACAGATACTGAAGCTGAAGCTCAAATATTTTGGCCACCTAATGCGAAGAGAAAACTCTCTGGAAAAGACCCTGATGCTGGGAAAGACTGAAGGCAAAAGGAGAAGGGGACGGCAGAGGATGAGATGGCTAGATAGCATCACCGATGCAATGAATATGAACTTGAGCACGCTCCGGGAGAGAGCGCAGGACAGGAAGGCCTGGCGTGCTATGGTCCATGGGGTCACGAAGAGTCGGACACGACTGAACGACTGAACAACAACAGTATTTTCTGTTAAGTAACAGTGTTATACCATCTCTTTTTAAGAGGTTCTACAAAACGCTGAAATTGGTATGTGATTGGTCATTATATTTAATACCATTAGCTGAGATTTTGTTTCATTGAGTTTATAACTGCCTCTCTAAGAATAGTAATTAATTGTGTTCATTACTTCCTTTAAAGAATGAATTGGATCTGACCATATCAGAAGACCTACATTATTTATTATATTATATTATATTATATTATATTATATTATATTAATATCCTGCCTTTTTTCCTGCAGGGAACCCAAGGTCACTTACATAATCTTCATCCTCTCCATTATCCTCAAAACAACCCTGTGAGGTAGGTTAGGCTGAAAGTCAGTGACTGGCACAAAGTCACCCAGTGAACTCCATGGCTGAGTGGGGACTTCAACCCAGCTCTCCCAAGTCCCAGTCCAACACTCTAACCACTACACCACACTGGGTCTCAATTATCCATGTATATTGCCAGTTTACTCTTCCCCTCACACGCCATTTTATTCCCTTTAACCGTATTATCACTCCTCCCTCTATTAGCAAACTCGGGTGGTGAGTACCAACAGAAATGGAGCCAAAGTGAGGCCACTGAGAAACAAAAGAGAGGTATCAGAATGACTGGGACAACTCAAAAGTTTGCAGAAATACCAAATAAATAAATAAAATTTTAAATGAAGGAGGCAAACCTCACACAGGACAGCCCAGTGAGGCGTGAGCATGCTCAGTAGCGTGGAATGGTGAGAGTGTCCGTTGAAAAGAAAAAAGGAAAACTGGAGAGTGGAATAGGAATGCTGTACTTGGTGGGCATGACTGCTGGAACCCTGAGCAGGAGCGCTCCTGTTTAGGAGGTGAGGACATACTGTTACATTTTGTTACAGGCAGGGCCAACCCTATCATGCGAGCTACACTGAATCTTCTGTCTCAAATGCTAGATAGGGAGGGGTGGTGGAATGAGCATTTGCCGTCCATGCCTGAGCCCCTACCGGGCTGCACCGCTGGTATGAGTGTGTTCGCCCCCACCAGCCTGTGCCATGCAAGGAATACTCCACAGCCTGGCAGGTGGAGGCTTAGCTGCGAAGTGCCCAGACGTGCAGCTGCTGGCAGCAAGGTCTCAGACGGCAGGAGCACCCTGGACGCCCATTGCTGGCGGCTGCTTGAAAAGGCTGGGGGCAGGGTTGCATTTAGCGTCAAAGGCAGGCAGTGGGACTCCGGTTGTGGCTGATGCGTGAATAGAATAAGGCGTTAGTCATTAATTCATGTAGCACAACCCTTAAGCGCCTGTCACACGTGTGTGTGTGTGTGTGTGTGTGTGTGTGAATTATTTGGTGTTAGTTTCTTTAAGGGGACCAGGCAAAGACAGGAGAGAGTGGTGCTCAGTGGGTGTCATAGTTCAAGGAAGAAGAGGGCACAGACCTCCAAGACCTGGTGGAGAGGTGCTTGCAAGAAAGGTGTCTTATTTACTCTTTGTGGTGACTTTATCTGCATTTACAATTCCTCGCTCCACCCGCAGCCGTCTGTGATGCTCTCTCTTTAGAGATAAAGATCAGCTCCCTCTCTGCCTGAGAGGAGTGGTAAAACAAAGGGATTGTGAGACTGGTGAGGTCAGGCTGGCATGCATGAGGCCAAGGAGGAATGACAAGGTAAGGATGAGAGAGCAACAAAGAATCCTCGTGATACGTTGACCCTCAGGTCATCCGTTTTGCTCCCACTGTCATCAGGCAACCAGCCTACTCTACTTGATTGGGCGGCCGCTTATGAATCACCATAGAAGAGGGCACTTATTTGCATAAAAATTGAATATGCTACTTTATATGCAGATACAAATTTAGAAATAATTATTGTAATTTAAACAGAAATACAGTACATCTCACTATGGTGTGGATGACTATGACCAGGTGACTGGAGTTCCTGCCTGTTCAGCTTGCTATTCAGGTGCTAAGGGGTTCTTCACATGGAGCTTTTATCCTCCTATTGAGATTGGTTACTCACGGAAGTTTGCGTCTTCCGCACTAAAGGCATCTCTACACCAGCCTAAAATCCTGCATTTAAAATGGGGCTTTCTGCTTCCCTTTTAAATGCAGAATCACAACTGACTCCCTCTACACGCGCTTCCTTCCCCCCACCCCTTCCCCCCTCCTTCTCCCCATATCGGAGTCTTCTGTTATCTTTCATTGATCTCGCTCCTCTTCTTGCCGCTTTAACTCTTTTGACAAGGAAACTGAAGCGGGAACACAACGGGGTAATTTGATAGCTCATTATCTGCGATCTATTTAAAAACAGAACAAAGGGCATTTAGTGCAGGAGATGCCTGGGATGATCACTGCATCATGTAAAGAACCTGCAAACTTCCGTGGAGGAGCAATCTCAATAGCAGGATAAAAGCCTGGTGTGAAGGAGCCCTAGGTGACTTTTATTCCATTGTTAAAAAGATCGGAGATAATGAGCTATTGAATTACTCCGCTTGAGTTCCCTCTGTGAAAAAGGAAATATGGCAATAAGAGGAGCTGGACCAATGAAACATATGGAAGACTCAGATAAGGAGGAAAAGGAAGGAGAAAGGGGGGGGAGGAAGCACATGTAAAGGAAGTCCGTCATGTTGTTCAGTCGTTCAGTCGTGCCCGACTCTTCGTGACCCCATGGACCATAGCACGCCAGGCCTTCCTGTCCTGCGCTCTCTCCCGGAGCGTGCTCAAGTTCATATTCATTGCATCAGTGATGCTATCTAGCCATCTCATCCTCTGCCGTCCCCTTCTCCTTTTGCCTTCAGTCTTTCCCAGCATCAGGGTCTTTTCCAGAGAGTTTTCTCTTCGCATTAGGTGGCCAAAATATTGGAGCTTCAGCTTCAGTATCTGTCCTTCCAATGAGCACTCAGGGTTGATTTCCTTGAGGATGGACTGATTTGACCTCCTTGCAGTCCAGGGCACTCATAAGAGTCTTCTCCAGCACCACAGTTCGAAAGCATCAATTCTTCGGCACTCAGCCTTCCTTATAGTCCAGCTCTCACAGCCATACATTACTACTGGGAAAACCATAGCTTTGATTAGACGGACCTTTGTCGGCGAGGTGATGTCTCTGCTTGTTACTATGCTGTCTAGGTTTCCCATAGCTTTCCTCCCAAGGAGCAAGCGTCTTTTAATTTCATGGCTACAGTCACCGTCTGCGGTGATCTTGGAGCCCAAGAAAGTAAAATCTGTCACGGCTTCCATTTCTTCCCCTTCTATATGCCAGGAAGTGATGGGGCCAGATGCCATGATCTTCGTTTTGTTAATGTTGAGTTTCAAACCAGCTTTTGCACTCTCCTCTTTCACCCTCAACAAGAGGCTCTTGAGATCCTCTTCGGTTTCTGCCATTAGGGTGGTATCGTCTGCATATCGGAGGTTGTTGATAATTCTCCCAGCAATCTTAATTCTGATCTGTGATTCATCCAACCCGGCGTTTCTCATGATGTACTCTGCATATAAGTTAAATAAGCAGGGTGACAATATGCAGCCTTGTCGTACTCTTTCCCAATTTTGAACCACTCGGTTGTTCCATGTCTGGTTCTTACTGTTGCTTCTTGACCCTCATACAGGTTTCTCAGGAGACAGGTAAGGTGGTCTGGTACTCCCATCACTTTAAGAATTTGCCACAGTTTGTTGTGATCCACACAATCAAAGGCTTTAGCGTAGTCAATGAAGCAGAAAAAGACGTTTTTCTGGAATTCTCTTGCTTTCTCCATGATCCAGCGAACGTTGGCGATTTGATCTCTAGTTCCTCTGCCTCTTCGAAACCCAGCTTGTACTTCCGGTAGTTCTCGGTTCGCATACTGCTGAAGCCTAGCTTGTAGGATTTTGAGCATCACCTTGCTGGCATGTGAAATGAGCGCAATGGTGCGGTAGTTTGAACACTCTTTGGCGTTGCCCTTCTTTGGAATTGAAATGTAAACTGACCTTTTCCAGTCATGTCGCCACTGTTGAGTGTTCCAGATTTGTTGACATATTGAGTGCAGCACTTTAACAGCATCATCTTTTAGGATTTTAAATAGCTCAGCTGGAATGCTGTCATCTCCGCTAGCTTTGTTGTTACTAATGCTTCCTAAGGCCCACTTGACTTCACTCTCGAGGATGTCCGGCTCAAGTTCAGTGAGCGCACTATCATGACTATCAGGGACATTCAGATCTTTCCTGTATAGTTCTTCTGTGTATTCTTGCCACCTCTTCTTAATCTCATCTGCTTCTGTTAGGTCCCTGCCTTCTTTGTCCTTCATCATGCCCGTCTTTGCACAAAACGTTCCCTTGAGATCTCCAGTTTTCTTGAAGAGATCTCTAGTCTTTCCCATTCTGTTGTTTTCCTCGATTTCTTTGCATTGTTCATTTAAGAAGGCCTTCTTGTCTCTCCTTGCTATTCTCTGGAACTCTGCATTCAGTTGGATATATCTTCCCCTTTCTCTCTTGCTTTTCGCTTCCCTTCTTTCTTCAGCTACTTGTAAAGCCTCATCAGAGAGCCACTTGGCTTTCTTGCATTTCTTTTTCTTTGGGATGGATTTCGTTGCTGCCTCCTGAACAATGTTACGGACCTCCATCCATAGTTCCTTAGGCACTCTGTCTATCAGGTCTAATCCCTTAAATCTATTCCTCACCTCCACTGTATATTCATAAGGGATATGATTTAGGTCATACCTGAATGGTTTAGTGGTTTTCCCTATGTTCTTCAATTTAAGCCAAAATTTGGCAACAAGAAGCTCATGATCTGAGCCACAGTCAGCTCCAGGTCTTGTTTTTACTGACTGTATAGAGCTTCTCCATCTTTGACTGCAAAGGACATAATCAATCTGATTTCGATATTGACCATCTGGTGATGTCCATGTGTAGAGTCGTCTCTTGTGCTGTTGGAAAAGCGTGTTTGCTATGATTAGCGTGTTCTCTTGGCAAAACTCTATTAGCTTTTGTCCTGCTTCATTTTGTGCACCAAGGCCATGCCTGCCTGTTATCCCGGTGATTTCTTGACTTCCTACTTTAGCATTCCAGTCCCCTATGATGAAGAGGACATCTTTTTTTGGTGTTAGTTCTAGAAGGTGTTGTAGGTCTTCACAGAACCAATCAACCTCAGCTTCTTCGGCATCAGTGGTTGGGGCATAGACTTGAATTACTGTGATGTTGAATGGTTTGCCTTGGATTCATACTGAGATCATTCTATCGTTTTTAAGATTGTACCCCAGTACTGCTTTTCCTACCCTTTTGTTGACTATGAGTGCTACTGCATTTCTTCTAAGGGATTCTTGCCCACAGTAGTAGATATGATGGTCACCTGAATTAAATTCACCCATGCCTGTCCTTTTTAGTTCGCTGATTCCCAAGATGTCGATGTTCAATCTTGCCATCTCATGTTTGACCACCTCCAGCTTACCTTGATTCATTGATCTTACATTCCAGGTTCCTAAACAATATTGTTCTTTACAGCATCGGATTTTCTTTTCACCACCAGACACATCCACAGCTGAGTGTCCTTTCGGCTTTGGCCCAGCTGCTTCACTCTTTCTGGCGCTACTTGGAAATACCCTCTGCTCTTCCCCAGTAGTATATTGGACACCTTCCGACCTGAGGGGCTCATCTTCCGGTGTCATCTCTTTTAGCCTTGTGATACGTTCCATGGGGTTTTCTTGGCAAGGATACTGGAGTGGGTTGCCATTTCCTTCTCCAGTGGACCACATTTTGTCAGAAATCTCTGCCATGACCTGTCCATCTTGGGTGGCCCTGCACGGCATAGCTTATGGCTTCACTGAGTTACGCAAGCCCCTTTGCCACAACAAGGCAGTGATCCATGAAGGGGAGTCCATCATGATCCTGCATTTAAAATGCAGAAGCAGAAAGCCCTGTTTTAAATTAGGGATTTTAGGCTGGAGCAGAGATGCTGTAAGTGTTGATGGACAACAGTTCTGATCTTTGTAAACTGAAATGTATTTATTTATATCTATATTTATTGGTTCATTTCTATCCCACCTTTCCCCCAAGGAGCCCAAGGCAGCATGCATGATCCCCCTCCTCTCCATTTTATGCTCACAACAACCCTGTAAGGTAGGTTAGGCTGAGAGTCAGACCCTAGTCCAAAATAAACCAGTGAGCTTCATGGCTGAGTTGGGACTAGAACCCAGGCCCCTCAAGTCCCAATCCAGCACTCTAACCACTGAGCCACACTGGCTCTCCAGTGGACAGGACAGCCTTCAAATAGAGGACTGTCTTCTGTAAAAAAACGACAGATGGCTACCCTACCTTAGATAGATCCTTCATATATTTGCAAAAACCTCGCGGCCTCTCAGGCTCCAAATCCTCCAGGGAAAACGCCCCAATCCTCAGTCCTGCCCTGCACAGTGCACATGTATAGACAGAATCCACCTGATTTGAATAAGTGTTTTAGCACAGCTGGAGGCCATATAACTGTCATGTTAAACAGCTCTATACTCCCCAAACAAGCATTCGACCAGGACAAGTAATACAGCCATGTCACCAGGGGACTAGCATTGGCTTATTGTCACGTGATGGAGCCCTCCATTCAGAGGTACAAATCGTACCTCTGAACTGAATAAGGAAGTAAGAGTCCAATTCAGCCTGGTCTCCTTCCAGCCTCTAAAACAGTGGTGGGCAACTTGTGGCCCTCTAGATTTTTGGCCTAAAACTCACATGATCCCTCACCATTGATTAATGAGGGCTGGTGGGGGTTGAAAGCCGAAACATCTGGGTTGACACAATTTAGCCACCCTTGCCCACCATTGGTATGTCAGGAGTGACAAGAAATGAGCATTCCTAAATTGGCATAGGATAAATCCAACATAATCCCTACTTAGAGTAGACCCATTGAAATTGATGAGACCTACATCCTATCCATTTCAATGGGTCTAAGTAGGATTTATGTTGGATTTTACACATAGTGTCCCTGGCTAGACCCTGGATTCTTTCAGTACAATTCATGGTTCTATCTGTTATTCAGAAGGTCTCTTTCCACATGAGGGATAGCCGTTTGCTAACACCCTGAGCTCCATCTGCATGATTCTCCTGTCATCAGCTTTGCTGCCAGCTTTCTCCTTCTGGCTCTTTCTCCTGAATGTAATTAACATACTGATAAATTATGAAGAGCTCAACACACCATGGGAATTAATAATGCAGGGACCGGCTTGGCATTGTATCAGGGATGCCAAGTCCCTGACGTCTCAGCTGGGCTGGCACCAGGTAGCTTTCAGAGAGAGGTGAAGAGGAAGAGAAAAGCGAGGAGCTGCGTGTGAGATTTAAAGGGCTTTTTCTGTGATGGCTCTGGAATGAAGAGGTGCAGCAGAGCAGAGTACTTCCTTGTTTAATTCTTAGAAAGACGTGCAAGGAACACATTTTTACATTGGCCTTTGAATGATAATCTGTTAATTCATAGTCACGTTATTCTGCTTTTATGGTGTCGATATTGCATTATTTATTTGCTGGTTTGTTTATATCCCACCCTTCTTCCAAGGAGCTCTAGGCTGTCACCCAATTAAAGAAATTTCAGTTGCTTCATCAATTTCGTTTTAACTGATTTATTATATTTGGGTAAATATGGTTGCAAATAAAAGAATAGTTCTGAAAGAGGGAAAATCATACTTAGTTTTTAGATGATGTAGACACAGCCCAAGACATTTTGCTGCCTGAGGTGGAGCAACATTTGCTGCTACACCTCAGGCAGTCAACATGCTGCATGCACACGCAGCACCTGCCGCCTGAGGCAGATGCTTCATTTTGCCTCACACTAGCGCTGACTTCACCTTCCTCGTGGTGCGTGTGTATGGTGCTGCAGATGCTATCTTAGAAGAAGTGTTCCCTCCTTTGAGGATAAAGAGAGAATTCCTTTTCTAAGATGGTCCCCACACTCTGCAGTTTTATAGGTACTTCTGTTATTAACAGTAATATGTTAAAATGATTTAATGATTAATCAGGGATGCTCTTTTAGTTGATTAAAAGGCTTTTGAAATGATTACTCAAACCAATTAAAAGTTGAGCCTCATCTTATCCCGCATATTATTGTCACAACAGCCCTGTGACATGCACTCCATTGAGAGATAATGAGTGGCCAAAGGGCATCCAAATGAGTTTCATGTCCAAGCAGGGATTTGAACTCCAGACTCTCTTGTCCAAGCCCAAGATGCTGCACCACGCTGGCTCTCAACCAAACTGTTCTCATATTTGTGTGGTTTTTATTGTTGATCAGTCAGTTCTAGCATGGGGTGAGTTGGTATAAAGGTAAAAAAGATAAAGGTGTCCCCAACCAGTCGTGTCCGACTCTAGGGTGTGGTGCTCATCTCCATTTCTAAGCCGAAGAGCCAGAGCTGTCCGAAGACGCTTCCGTGTTCATGTGGCCGGCATGACTGAACACTGAGGTGCACGGAACGCTGTCACCTTTCCCACCGAAGCGGTGCCTATTTATCTACTTGCAGTTTCTTGCTTTCGAACTGCTAGGTTGGCAGAAGCTGGGACTGAAGATGGGAGCTCACTCCGTCATGCAGCACTCGGGTCTCGAACTGCTGTCCTGCTGACCTTCCGGTCTGCAATTCAGCGTCTTAACCACTAAGCCACTGCAGCTTAGTTGGTATATAACTATTTAAATACAAGGATCTCTCTCTTGCCCAGTGAAATGGAGAGTAAAATCAATGCTACTTCCTTCCAACCCACAGCTTCCTTTGAAAAATTAAAGTTTGGAATATCTTTTCAAGCCTTCCTAATTATTCCCCTTTTTCTTTTAATTTTTTGTTTCAAAACTACAACTTGATGATATGTCTATTCAGAAGTAAGTCACATTGACTTCAACTGTGTTTACTCATGGATAAGGAAGGCTCCAAGCAGGGCAAGAGGAAATTGTGCTTGAGGACATAACATTAGGGGTAGCATTGCTTTTGTGTTGGTTTGAAGAGGGGTTTGGAGAATGTTTCTTGGTGCAGGGGGAGAGGGGAGCATAAAGTGGACTTCATGCAGTCACTGTGTAAACCCCCCCCCCCTTTTCTCTGAAAGTAATACTGAGCTCCACTGGTGCGCATGCATTAAACAATGTTTTTTTTTTAAAGGCAGCTGTGCTCATCTTACAGCCATTCCTCCCACTTCTAACACAGTGCAAGCACTACCAAGTGCCACGTGGCACAAATTCATGCTACAAGTCCATTTATGTAGCCTTTCAAACTCCTCCTACCTTTCCCACAATTACAACATTACGCAGTAATGTATGACATTTGGTCGCATTAGAAACACAGCAGATACTGTGCTGTATTCTTTCATGTGTGCCCACTGAGCAGCAATTGCGTTTGAAAAAAATATTGGCACAGAGGTGCCTCACAAACAAAAGTGGTTCCATTGTAGACGGAACAGTCAATACCTCAAAAAATTGGATTGGATTCCGAGGATGTTAGTCATATTTTAGACCCATTAAAATCAATAGAATTTAACTTAGTCATGATTTCAGTGGAACTCAAGTGTGACTCACTTCCCCAATATCCATCATGGCTGACCTTCGGGAAAGTACACTTTACAAATTTTGAGGAAAGTATTGGAACAGTTAATTTCTGGACTCTCAATATAGTGAATCTCGGGGGCCACAACACGTACTCTTATACAATCTTTTGCTTTGAAATATATTTTTAAATAAAATTACAGATATCCTGTGAGGAAATGTAGAGTGTTCTTTGCTGTTTTTTTCCTAGCACCCCCCCCCCCTCCCAGTCATGTAGTCCTCTAAGAAGCTCTAGCTGCAGCTTCTCACTGTATGTAATACTGGGGTCTCAAATGGGGCACCCATGGGCACCTGTCTTGGTACCCACCAGGCTCCCTGCCTGTCCTGATTTTTATTTTATTTCTTAAGATTTTTTTTAATTGCTGGCATATTGCAAAATGAGGAGCTGCCTCCAGTATCACCTTTATTTGGGTTCATGACTGGTTTTGTGTTTTTGAGCTCAGACCCCACCTCTGCCTTATACTTAGATTCTCAGGCACGTTACTTTTCTTTTAGTCTCAGCAACTTGCCTTCTGGGAAATAAGTGTGTTATGACCAGCCATGCCCACCATAGTAGCCATTTAATGAATGGGCAAGCCACCCTCCCCATGCAGCCATTTTGTGAGAGTACCCACAGCACTGTTTCAAAATTCCAAATGTGCCCAGGACCCCAAAAGGGTTAGGGACCCCACTGTAACATGTACCCAAATCAAATTGTCAGATGCAATGATCTATAGACATTCCAAATGCCTTTATCTACACAGACATTTTTTTACCAGAACACTGAAGTCCACCATCACTAGAGTCATGTACAAAATAATGGTAGGCGGCAGAGCCAGACACAAAATAGTGGCTCAGGGGTTGGAGACCATTACCTACTACACTCCATGGCTGTTCACAGAACATGCTAACCCACACTCAGTGGTTGAGTGTGGGTTGGTTTGAACCGTAGGTTGTTTGTTGAACCATGGGTTATCGTGTTCTCTGAACGCAGCCAGGGTGACTTCTTAACTATGCAGTCTGGCTTGTCAACCACCCTGAACAACCCATAGGTTCTCAAGGTGGCTTGTTTGAGAAAATAAACCATACTGCGTAGTTAACAAGCCACCCTGGTTGTGTTCTGACAACATGCTAACTCACAGTTCAACACACAACCCATGATTCAAAACAACCCACACTCAACCACTGAGTGTGGGTTAGCATGTTGTGTGAACAGCCTCCATGAGTCATTCATACTTTGGAGGGACCTGCATATGCAAGTGCAAATCTACATTTGTGTGGCTACATATCAGACATTCTTTCTAACACAAAACAGTAGAACTGGCCAGCAGAACTGTGTCAAAACCTGGTTGAAGGCAACCAGTTAATACTCATATTTTATAAGCAAGCAACACTGAGACTTGAGTTGTTTTAAACTTGCAGTTTTATGAAGCAGCCAGCTGTGCCAGCACTCTTAAGCATAAAGGGTGCTTCCACACAAGGGTTTTATGCTGCAATTGCTCTGCCTCAAACATGGAGTGTTATGGGGGGTCTGCATAATGACATCTTCCAGTATTTTCCCACTGTTTCTTCTGTCTTTTTTTCTTTTTTCTTTTCACCACAATTTGTTAAGGAGGAAATAATGGAATAGCTGCCCAATGCAGTACTAGGACTACCAAAAGCTCCTGGAAGCTTCCAGTTCCCATTTTACAGCTGTGCAACACTGAGGCTAAGAAATATACAATTTGCTCATGGATCACGCAAGTCAGTTTGAATAGGACTGCAGCCTTTTTGTTGTTGTTTTTGTTAACAACTGGGAATCAGAGACCCTTGTTGATCTACTGCAAATCACCCAGAGATCTATCAGTAGATCCTGATCTACCTTCTGTCCACCCCTGGCTTAGGGGGCATGAGCAGGGCTGCACCCCAACAGCTCTCACTTTAGAAACAAAGCACTGAAGCCAGCCAGTTACCTGGATGATGATGTTTAGGTAACTTTACAGTTTTGCCAAGGGCCAAATCTGTGTTGGAACTGGCTTCCATTTACATCCTACTTCTTATCGAGTTTGAAACAACACCCTGGGCCATAAATAAACACCTTGAGGTAGAAAACAGAAGAACCCCAGAAGCCTGAAGTGTGAAACAATGGGAGGAAGAATCTTAGCAACAATCGCCGTCAGGAGGAATGGACTATACGCTCATCTATACCATGGATTGGTTTTAGAAGTGATTTCTTCTTCCCAAGGAAGACTAGGAAACGGTAGCTCTTTACAGGAGACTCTTAAACACAGAATTCTCAGCACCCTCGCCAATTACAGTTTCTAAGATTCTTTGATGGAGGCCTAGATACACCGAGGCCCTAGGGTGACGTAATATAAATAGAGCAATTATTTTCAAACTCATTTCTGAGCTTATTTGAAGTTCCTTGGAAGCTCTTCAATGAAAGCTGTTAACAGTGGACAACAAGTTTCCCAGGCAGACAAATATTTACTGACCCAGTTTGCACGTCCTCTGGTTTGTTGTTAGGTTATTTATCTGCGTCATTAGGGGAGAGAGAAGCCAGAATTTGTGGTTTTCACGGCACTCTAAAACTATGGAAGGGGCAGCATTTACAAGTATGCTGCTCATAAGTTGTAGGCCAGGGATCTGGAACAACCTTGGTGTATTGTGTTGTGCGAAGCCTACCATGGTATGTATTTAATAGCCTTTACCAACAACATAACTAAAATATCATGTAATAATAAAACATAATATATAATTCATATTAACATAGCGCCTGCGCCATTGACTGCGATAACATCCAAAATGATTGCACAAATGTATTTCTCTGCCTTAGCAAATAAAGCTGTTGGATATGAAATATAAGTATCACAGTCTGATAGTAACTGGTAAATATTCAGATAAATACTCTTACTCTGCAACGTTGCCAAAGTCTACCCCAAGAACCTCTCCCTAGAGTGTTAGTATAGAGGACGGTGCAGTAAATAATGTGAGATAACCTTTACCTCTCCCATTCCACAAATACAGAGCCATAGGTACGCAGTGAAGCAAAAGTAACTTCCTGAAAAGATACCTTGCACACCAAATCCTTCCCTGTAGGGGGGCAGAAGAGGGTCTGAGGTGTGATCTAGGGCAGGAGGTAGATCAGGATCTACTGATAGATCTCTGGGTGATTTGCCAGAGACTGAGTTTCTGACTCCCAGTAGTTTAACAACAGTAAGTAAAATGGAAGGGTTTTTAAAAAATATCTGTTATAGCTTGCTTCTGTGCTAATAATTTATCTCTTAGCCCTTGGTGTTTCTCTCCTATATAGGTATTTATTGGTTGTCTTTGGGCAGCTCTATTGGCCACTTGGAGAGTTTTGTGTTAGAAGAATCCCTAGTCTGTATTAACTCAGGTGTGGGTTTGTATTTGTATAAACAGTGTATGTCTCCTGCAGTGCTGGTTCCAGGTTTTTAAGGGCCTTGAGCGAGAAACCCTCAGTGGGCCCCCTCCCTCAGTGAGTTTACCTCTTCATTGCCCTTGTCACTGCTGCAATGGCTCCTCGTCCTTGCTTGATAGGCAGAGAGCCAGTGAGCAAGTAGGCAATGGCATCGACTGCTCTTCCTCCTCACCACCTCTGTTCTCTGGGCCAGAGCAAGAGGCACGAGAACAAGCACATTGCAGTGGTGAAGAGGAGGAGCAACCCCAGGGAGCTCTTGTCAGTGAGCCCCTGCTGGAGCATGGGCCCTCAGCAGGTGCCCAGTCATGCCTACCTTTGACACTGGCCCTGAGCTCACAGGGTCCAGTAGGAAACTGACTCTGCTGCCCCTGCCCCTGTGTCGCATCTGGGTCAGCTTAGTCGATCTCAAGTTTGTAGTAAAAAACAAACTAGATCCCACAAGCCTGAATTCTGCCCTCTCCTGTTCTAGGGGCAGCATCAGTTAATAAGAGGCAATGGTGAGTCCCAGCAGGCCCAGCCAGAGTCCAGCAAAGTGTTGCACTGGGGCTGTTGCTGGTCTCTGGCATCCCTCTTTCTTGCTAGCTTTTTACGTTTTATGCCGGGCCGGTGCTGCCCACCATCTTCATTTCCCTAGAATGCCTCTGGGCCCTGCTATGTTGGGGCCCGCCGACATTCTGGGGAAAATAAGATGTAGCTTTGGCCAGCGCTTTACAGTTAGGGCGGCCACTTGTGAATCGCCCCAAAAAAGCACAAAAGAGGGCACTGATTTGCATAAAACTTGCATATATGAATTTATCGGTATATTTATTATTTATTTGTTACATTTATATTCTGCCTTTTTTCCTCCTAAGGAACCCACGGCAGCATACATAATCCTCCTCCTCTCCATTTTATCCTCACAACAACAACCCTGTGAGGTAGGTTGGATTGTGAGTCTGTGACTGACCCAAAGTCACCCAGTGAGCTTCCACGGCCAAGTGGGGACTAGAACTCGGATCTCCCAACTCCCAGTCCAACACTACCCACTACACCACACTGGCTGTCCACACTGGTGTAGATGCAAATTTAGGAATAATTATTATAATTTAAATAGAAATACATTACATCTCACCAGGGTGAGGAAGACTGTGACCAGCTAACCTGTGTGCCTTGCTCAGTTTATTGTCCAGATGCTGTTGATGGGCACTTTCAAGGCCCAGGTCTTTCTTCTGGTGGTTCTTTATACCAGACTCAGACTGGACAGCAGACAGAGGATGCCTTTAAAACAGAGACCAGTCCCCTGGCGCCCTTCAAATAGGTGGCCATGTGTCCTGTAAAAGAGGACACATGACTATCATGCGCCAGCTGCAATAGTAAAAATGTAAAGGAAAGGGAAAGAAAAAGGGACCTCTGCCCACCACTGCCTGGTAAGCTTACTGGGCATCACGGTGGAGCAGTGGGGCTACCAAGGTTGTGGGCGGGGGTGTCTATGTGAGTAGAGTACCTTGGCCAGGGCTTTCTCAAACATGAACCAGCCCTGCCTGTGTAAATGGTGTGGCCCCTAGAACATGCTCCAGAATCCTTTGCAGCATGCAAGGGTTCTATGACAGATACATCAGTATGAAGCAGTGGTATAGTGCAGGCACTCGTCATGATAGTCCCCATAGCCGCACCACTTAAGAGTGTTCAAAAATTCAGGCAGCTGTGTTGATCCATATAAACAAACCAGTTCTAGCAGTTTTAGCTCTTCCAGAAGCAAATCTTTTGTAAAGCTAATCAGTCTTAATTGCCCAATAAAAAAAGTATCTGCAGTGCCAGCTCTGGATCCATATCCTCCATGTCACTTCACAGCAGTATAGGACTGAGAAAAGCAGTGCTTGCTAAAATTTCCCCCTTCATGAACTGATTCTATAGATCCATAGTATTGGGTCCTTATACTGAGAGTCAGTGTGGTGTAGTGGTTAGAATTAGAGCTGTGCACAGATGGCCTCTCCAAATTCTCCAGACTATTTGTGGGCAGAGGAATTGGGGGCACAATTCCACCAAATTTCTCCTAGGGGAGGAGAAATTCTCCAACAGTTTCGTTTCTCACAAATACGACTCGCTATTGGCTGGGTTGTAGCACAGGTTTCTTTTTTCCAAAGAGCCTTTGGTTTATTACACTGTTCCGGCAAGTGGCAACAGCATCAACTATGTTGAAGCTTCCACTTTTCTGAGGCAGAATGTTGAATTTCTTTTGGTTTCTGAGTTTATCTAATCTCTGTGAGGTGGCCGAGGGTGCTGTGTGTGTTCTCTCTCTCTCTATTACACATCTTTCCATTGTTCTGCAGTCTCCTGCCATTCCTGAACTAAAAAGAGCCACATGGGAGGGATTACCTCATGAGGTCTTCCTCATGATAGTTTTAATTGAAGTGTGGGAAGCTGAGGAGGTTACAGGCTGCCACAGAGATTATTGTACAATGACAGACAGGACAATCATGCACACTCCTCAGCCAACTCCTAAGTAAAGTAAGGACAAGAACCCCAAACCCAACCCATGAGAATTTATCTGAAGTGTCATCTCCTTTGAATTTCTTTTCGAAGTCGGTTTATTTTCTATCAAATTGAATGAGAATGGTTGAAAAAAATGTGGGAGAAATTTTCAGCACAGCACTAGTTAGAATTTTGGACTAGGACTGGGGAGACCCAGGTTCTACTTTGCCATGAATCTCACCAGGTGACTTTGGGCCAGTCACTCACTGAGTCTCAGCCTAACCTACGTCACAGGGTTGTTGTGAGGGTCGCCTCCTCCCATATGTGCCTGCCCGGACCTTAAGATCATCCTCAGCGGCCCTTCTCCGTGAGCCCCCGCCAAAGGAAGTGAGGCGGGTGGCTGCTAGGAGGAGGGCTTTTTCTGCTGTGGCACCCCGGCTCTGGAATGAGCTCCCTAGTGAGGTTCGCCTGGCGCCTACATTGTACTCCTTTCGGCGCCAGGTGAAGACCTTTTTATTTTCCCAGGCTTTTTAGCTTTCTAAATTTTTAGCTTTGCTGTTTTAAATCTGTATTTTAAACTCCTGTCCTGCTGCTAGGTTTTATTGTGGTTGTGTTGTTATATCGTGGTTTTAATGTTCTATATATTTTAAATTGTTTTATTGTGTGTTGTTTGGTTTTAGTTTTTGTGAACCGCCCAGAGAGCTTCGGCTATTGGGCGGTATAGAAATAAATAAATGAATGAATGAATGAATGAATGAATGAATGAAGGCAGGAGAGTGGAACCACTTTTGGTCTGGGGGCCGGAATACCCTCACACACACCGCTGACCAAGCTGGCAGGCCTGATGACATCAGCAGTGAGGCTCACAACCAAAGCCCCTCCCCCTCCTATGACATAATTCACGCCACCCCACCCACTTAAAAAAATGTTTTCTCTGTTCACAGAGAAAGGGACTCAGGTGGCGCTTGTAGCAGCTGAGTCTACAAGCACTGGCTGCCTTTTTTCTCACGCCACTCCCGTGCAGCCTGATCAGGAAGTGGCACAGGAGAATCAGTCCCCAGTTTATCTTCGATCTCTGATCGGAAATAACAAATGGATTCCTCTTTGCGCCACTTGCCCTCAGGCATGGAGAGGGCAGGGGGCGCGGCTTATGCAGGGTGCTCGACCCTACATGAGCCAGATTTAGCTCCAGCACAGGCCGCTGGTAGCCCTCCCCTGATGTAAGCTGACTTGGGTTCCTTGCAAGGGGAAAGAAGGCGGGATAGAAACTTAATTATAAAAAAAAAAAATGAGCCCTATTAGTTCTCTGGAGGATGAACGGAAAAGACTAACCTTGATAAGAGGGGGCGGGGAAGTAACAGGATGAATCCTAAGTGTTTTTGTACTGGCCCCTTTAGTGCTGCTGAGGCATTGCTTTTCTGCAATTTGCTGAAAATGGCATTAAAATGGTGGTTCCACACACAGCACATAATATATTGATAACTTCTCCATAGAATCTAACAGTGCCCATCCACAGGGCCATATAATGTTTCCCTGTAATCTCTAACAGTGCTGATCGACATGGGTAAGATCCCAAAATATGTGTACTCAGAAAGTAAGCCCCACTCAGCAAAGTTCTTTGCCATTTCTGCTTGCTCCTTTCTTTTAAAGCAGGTTCTGCCCCTTTAATGAATTACCACTATTTAAAAAAGGAGGCAAGGAGGAAACCACTAATTAAAGGGCCAGTGGCAGAGACGCTTCAACTGTGCTTTGCCATTCCACAAGGGGCATTGCAACTGCATTTTAAGTAAAATAAATCCTAAGAAATCAAGTCTGAAAAAAAGATGGGAGAGCAACTAGAAAACACAGGTTTCAACAGTTTGGCAACAGTATTGTCTGAATTCTCCATAAAAGTTGGGTGAACAAATGGTATCTATTCTGGAGAAGCAGGTAGTTTGGAAGCAACCAAAATTGGTATAATGTAACATACATCTAGAGCAGTTTATTTGGTTTTGGATTATATCCATAATGTCTTTATATATTTATTGTATTTATTTATTTATTTTAGGTGTTTGTAGTACCCTGTCCTTCAAACTTTCCCAGAACAGCTATATTTATATAGGCATATAGACAAATATTTCTAAGAATGTCATCTGAGAATGGTTGGCCTTTTTCTTTTTTTAATACAGCCAAGCCTGAACCAATTTTTTCCTAAGGCAGACGGACAGATGTGAGTTGCTCTGGAAGGTTCACATGGCATTTCTTTTGCTTAGTATACCATTCTAGTTGGTATAATTTAACTAATTTTACTTGCAAGATTCTGGAACATGTGGGTAAGTTCTCTGGCCTTGCCCAGCTGGGCTTCATGGCATCCCAAAAGAAAACTGTTGTTTTCTTCCCAGTGCTCCCTCCCTAAGGGGGAATTTTAAAAGCTTTTATGTAGCAACACTGGATTGCGACTTTTAATTACTCTTGTAGATTTAAGGGTGTTTGCTCCCAAAGGGATGGTGAGTTCTGCATAATCCCTGGAGGCAGACTGGTTAAACAGTAGGAAAACTAGGGAGCCAACATGTCACGTTACTCAGGTCTACTGGATTTCTGCTCCTATGGGAAGTGGTAGTATCCCAGTGATGTTTGGTTTCCCCAGGGTCCACGTATGGGATGGGGAAGGGTGTATTCACTGGGGCCTGGCATTCGGGGGGCTAGGGTGGCCAAGTGTCCTACTTTACAGAGGACAATTCTCTATTTCAACGGCTGTCAGAGGATAGTCCTCTATTTGAAGGTGTCTTCTATTTGAGGAACTGCCCAGTCCATATCTAGGGATGTTAGAGAATTCTGCCACGGACTCCAATGAGGCTGGATTCTTTAGAATCCGGCCCCCTGGAGTCCGTGGTGGAACGGAGCACCCCCCCGCCACCCGACGAAATTTCCCTGGGACAGACCCTACCTGGCGTCAGCCATCCAGTCCATCCGCTACCCCGGTCTGCAGCCGCGAATGGCTGCCCCGGTCTGTGGCCGCCATTTGCCTTGCTACTTTAGCTGTGATAGGCTACATAAGTATTTACGTAGCCTATCATGGCAAAGAGCAGGGACACAAATGGCGCCCGCTACGTATATATTTACGTAGCCTATCACAGCAAAGAGCAGGGACGCAAATGGCTTAGCAGACGCCATTTGCGTCCCTGCTCTTTGCCGTGATAGGCTACGTAAATATATACATAGCCTATCACCGCTAATGCAGGGATGCAAATGGTGGCCGCTATGCCGGCCACTATTTGCGGCCGCAGCCCAGCCTGGCAGCGGACAGCAGTCTGGCTGCAGATGGGCCGGGCGGCGGCTCTGCGGACTCGCCACGGAGCGGAGCCAGCCGGGCAGGATTCCGGGGGGAGGGATGGGTCGCCTCCCCCACCAGCGGACGCCCCAACCCGGAACGGTGAGTGGGGTTCGTACACCCCTATCCATATCTCGTTTAAAGTTGAAGAACCATAAGAAGGGAGAGCAGAGGGGCCTTGAAGTTGCCCATCAAGAGTTAGCAGCATGAGGACATCAGGCTGAGCAGACACACAGGTTGCCTAGTCAGTCTCTCACTATGGTGAGATGTTTTGCATTTCTATTTAAATTATAGTTATTTCTAAATTTGCATACTTGAGAATATTGATAGAAACATACCTCTTGCCTGGGGGTGCTTCCAGATGGAGGGCTCCTAGCACTACCAGTTAGAAGGCGTTGGGGGACTATTCAGTCTTTTTTACCTTAACAGATTTTTTGTGTGGAAAAAACCCTGGAAGTGGCAGTGGGAAAACATGGAAGAGTTACAAGTGGAAGATGATGTCATCTGGATCCCCTCTAAAATTCTGTAAATTGGGAAAGGCGATCAGGTGATAAACACCTTCTTTGGAAACACCCCAGGGCTGCTTTGAGATGAGAATTTGTGATGGAATTGCCGTGACTCATTCACTCGCATTTTACGGGAAGTCCACACAATGGGTGCTTCCAGTGAGGCTTTTCCTGTGCCATTGCCCTGAATTTTACAGGGGTCTAGATGTTATCTTCCATTTGTAACCCACTCATGTTTTCCTATTGCTTCTTCTATTTTTTTCTTTCCACAAAAAAGTGGTTAAAGAGAAAAAGTTGGGATAGCTGGACGATGCCTACCAATTGGTAGTGCGAGGACCCCCCCCCCAACCCAGTCTGGAAGCACCCAATGCCCCTCCCAGAGTTCAGAGCAGAGCTGGAGGGTCTCTAGGATCTAGAGCCTTCTTTCCTTGCAGCATAGTCAGTAGAACCCAGGAGTCCAGACTTCCTTGGCTTCTGAACATGTGTCTGCACTACAGCTAGAATTCCCCTACCACCCAATCAAAATTCATGCCATTTGGGGCTGGAAGATTCCTGGAACTCTTAACTTTTAATAGCTGTTTGATAGATCAGCAGTATTTTTACCCTACTTCTCTCGCAGAGAACCTACAATAAATAATGCAAATACAATCTCTCCTGCTGTACAAGGGTACATTGAAACTCTCCATGGCCTTCCGCCAGCGTTCGATGTGTCTTTTTAAATTTATCTTCTCTTCATGTGTTTCTTCCTTCAGGGCTGTGGCCACTGCCAGTTTCATTTGCTGCTGCTTCGAGTGCCTTCAGAGAGGCTCCTAGAGGCAGCTATAAACAGAGTGACTTGTTGGTTAAGACAGATGATCTGAAGGTAGTGAGGGATGGGGCAGAGTCAGGGCAGCTGTTGAGGCTCTGACTGAAGGGCAGTTCTTCTCCCTTCAGGCACTGCAGGGCCAGTGTCAAGAGTCCAGCATCTGCCGAGACTCCACAACCCAGCAGAGCCCACTGGACTTGCTTCTCTTCTTCACCATAGCAATCTGTTTGTTCATCTGCCTCTTGCTCTGGCCCAGGCAGTGGTGGTGCCGCAGATGAAGGAAGGAAGGAAGGAAGGAAGGAAGGAAGGAAGAGCAGCAGATGACACTGCCTGCTGGCCCACTGGCTCTCTGCCTGTCAAGCAAGCAAGAAGTAGCACTGATGAGAGAAAGGAGCAAGAGCAACTGGTGGCAACGGCAATGAAAAGGGAGACTCACTGAGGGAGGGGGCCCATTGAGGTGTCTTGCCCAAGGGCCCCTAGGGCCGGCACTGACTTACTGGGTCCCCAGGCAGTTGGAATGGCAGCAGTTGCTCCTCTCATCTGCTTGGAACTGCTTCTGTCTACTCCGCAGTAAGGGGGACACACACTGTGTGCTCACTCTCAGAGGTAGTCTTCTCCAGTGAGACCACAAAGGGAAGGAGAACTGTTCCAATAAATACATCATGCACCCTACTTTCTCGCATCATGGTTAAACCAGCCCTGAAGTATCAATGATGAAAGGTGTACACAGTTCTAAGAACAATGGATTGTATTCAATGTTAGACTAACCTAACTCCCATTCATTTCACTGGGTCTACAGTAAGTAGGACTAACATTGGATACAACCCCAAATTGATAACCTGCGTAAGTAGTACTTTCTCAGTCTTTCCTTCAAGCAGAAACTGGAATGTTCTCAATTGATGCGAGGGACCAACAATCACATTTTTTTTATTGACTTCCTTAAATTACTGTCTACACCAGAGGAAAGCTTGCTGAACGTTTCTGTAATGAAACAGTCCCAGTTTGGCTCAGCAAATCTTGCCACTTGGTACCAGAGAAGTTAGTACAAATAATCCTTTTATTTATCCTTCTAATCCTTAAATAATCTTTCTTTCGACTGTTTTGATGGTACTAGGATGCTGGTGGCTAAGATAGAAATCAAAAGCAGACTGACTAGTGCCCGCTCCGGGTTTCTGAGTGGGCAGGGGCATCTACCGCTCCTCCTTCTTACCACCACCATTGTCTGGACCAGAGCGGGAGGCAGGTGAACAAGCAGGTTGCAATGGTGAAGAGGAGTTGCAGCTCCAAGGGCTTCTTGGCAGATGCCCAACCATACCTACCCTTGACACCAGCTCTGAGACTGACTGAGCTATATATTTAGAGTGACCTCTCTTTCTGGGGTAATATCAGGAGAGGCCCCCTTGTATGTAAAGTTTAAGTTGAAGCACAGCTTAAGCATTTATATTTATTTATTTAGTAGATTTATATGCTACTTTTCTTCTATCATGAAACTCAAGGAGGCCTACATGGGATTCCCAAGTGGCCTCCCATCCAGGCACTGTCCAGGCTCAGACTTGCTTAGCTTCAACAATGTGGCTGCGTCATCTGCCTTCAAACCAGTAAGAAAAGGTTCTTACCCGCCTTGGAATGTGTGTGTGTGTACACACACACACACACACACACAAAGACAGCCTTCTGCCATAGAGAGAGGATAGCATAATGTTCATTATAATCTGTGGCACTCTATTTGTGAAGACAGTTGTTTAGCTGTAGTGCCTCGGTTTGCATGACTGCAGTTGGGGAAATTAACCACAGCAACAAGCCGCACTGGTTGGGTTTGCTCAGTGCGACAAGCCGTGCTGCCGAGAGTAATTATGCTAATCCCACGGCATATGACCAGCATGCGCAGGGTGGTTAACAAGCCACCATGGTTTATTAACCACCCCGTGATCGCACAAACCAGGTCAGTGAGTTCCCCAAGTTGTTAAAACGACAAGAGCATTGGTCAAACTTGGGGGTCAGGAGAGGTTATTTTTTAGGGGGTTGCTTTCAAGTATTAGAGGCGCTACTCAGAAAGTGGCCACCTTTCTTTGTGTTTACACTGGCTAAAGCAAGACAAAAACATGTGGATTCTCATGTTCTCAGCAGCTGTGGATCCATTACTAGTCTGGGTGGTATGACTTCATGATTTTTGTCAAGGGGATTTGCTTTTGCACTCCTTGTGAAATGTGTCCTCTGGTTTGTTTTGGACACTTTGTTTAAATTGTACAATTTAAATCCAGAATTGTTATGGCTCATGGCTGTAACAAATAAACTAAAATTAAAATGTTGGATGTGTTAGTGCACTGAGTGAATTGGTCATGCTTATTAAATTGGCACCCATGTAAGCTTGCCACCTTCTTTTTTCCTGGTGAAGCTATAGTTGTATAACTCCTCATGGACACCAAGGTTATAATGGCCCTTCACTGTGGCTTTGCTAAGAGCGATGCCTGCATACATTGAATTGCTGAACCAAAGTCTGTTGCGGGCCTGGAAGAAACTGTCTGAAGATTATTTGTGACTTAGAAACAGGTACTAGTTGTGAACCGCTCAGAGAGCTTGTTGTGAACCTCCCAGAGAGCTTCGGCTGTTGGGCAGTATAGAAATGTAAGAAATAAATAGATCAATATACTTGATGAGAAGTATTTGTATCCCGTCCAGAGAACATTAGTTATTGGGCGGATTAGAAATGTACGAAAGAAAGAAAGAAAGAAAGAAGCTGTTGGTTTTGCGCCATGAAGAAAGAGTCAAATGCTAAAAACTGTAGAGAACATATGAAGAAATTTGGATTATTTCCATAGAACCAGAGATCATAAACATCACGCCACTTTACCACTCAGAAGAGGAGGGACCTTAAGAATAGAGGAAGGGTCCTCCAAGTGAGCTAGATCACCAATGAGGGACCAGTCAGCTACCTTAAATACTAAGGTTTCCATATATAGGAATGGGTGTGAATTTTAGGATAATGGGCAAAGGAAAAGGGTATAACCTCACACTAGCTTTGAGTTGTACTTCTTCTGAAATCGAGGTGAGGTTGAAATCCACACCATTACATAGGGGATTCATGAGGGAAGTAGTCCTTGGCAGGCAAATATTTGTAAGTCCGAAATATTCTTTCATATATCTTTGTATAAGAGTGTTTGGTGTGTGTATTAGTTTGAAATTGTTAGGCTATAACTTAATAAAAGCAAGCTTTACTATTTCTTTCTAGCTGACTAATTGATGTTCAGGGCCTTTCAGTGCTAAAAACAAGCCATATGTAGAACCTTTAGCCACACATAACAAACAAGGCAAAGAAAAATGCTTGAACTGAAGGGATGCTTCTTAAATTGGGCAAGGGTATTCAGAAGACTTTTCAAATTGTTTCATTGCATTATATTTGGGCAAGGGTATTTAGGATATCTTTCAAATTGGTTCGAGGCATATTGGGCAAGGGACCTTATAGAAAAGTCCTTTCAAATTGAATGATAGCATAGCATCAATTGGGCAGGGATCTAAGGATCTTTCAAATTATTTCTATATCCCGACACTTTTCCTACCCTGGAGGATGGTGATCTGAAAGTGGAGGAATTAACATCTGTTCCTTTGTCATGGTCAGATCACTTCCTGCTGAGGTTTAGACTCTTGGCAGCCTTCCCCGTCTGCAAGGGTGGGGGACCTATTAAAATGGTCTGCCCCCCAGAGGCGAATGGATTCTGATGGATTCCAGAGGGCTCTGGGGGATTTTCCTGCTGGTATGGCTGGTACTCCTGTCGAAGCCCAGGTCGCTCTGTGGAATGCAAATATGACTCGGGCGGTTGACACGATCGTGCCCAAGCGCCCTCTCCCTCTGAGCAGAGCCCGGCCAGCTCCTTGGTATATACCTGAGCTGAGGGCAATGAACGAAGAGGGGAGATGGCTACAACGCAGGTGGAGGAAAACTCGTGCCGAGTCTGACCAAACACAGGTAAGAGCTCACTATCAAGCCTACTCTGTGGTGGTGAGGATGGCAAAGAGACAGTTCTTTTCCACCAGCATTGCATCTTCTCGGTGTCGTCCAGTGAAGCTTTTCTGAGTGGTTCGCGGACTGTTACATTCTAGGCCAAGGAGAGAGACTGTGGAACCCTCGGTTGCATGCTGTGAAGAGTTTGCACGGCACTTTGAAGTTAAAATTGCTCAGATTCGTCATGAATTGGACACCACGATTAATGCAGTTCCATTGATGGAGGTGTTCACAGCACCGTCTGGTCCAGTTTTATTGGATGAGTTTCAGTTATTGAGGCCTGAGGATGTGGACAAAATGCTTGGCCAAGTCTGATTGACCACTTGTGTGCTTGACCCTTGCCCTTCATGGCTTATTACATCAAATAAGGAGGGGATGTCTGGCTGGGTCCAGGAGGTTGTAAATTCCTCCTTGAGAGAGGGAGTGGTGCTGGCCTCTTTAAAAGAGGCAGTAATCAGACCTCTCCTGAAAAAGCTAACCTGGACCTGGAGGACATTAACAATTATAGGCCAGTGGCCAACATCCCCTTCCTGGGCAAGGTGTCTGAGCGGGTGGTTGCAGGACAGCTCCAGGCACTCTTGAATGAAACGGATTATCTAGATCCATTTCAGTCGGGCTTCAGGCCTAGTTATGGAATGGAAACTGCCTTGGTCGCCCTGTGGGATTACCTCTACCAGGAGAGGGACAGGGGGAGTGCGACCCTGTTGATTCTCCTGGACCTCTCAGCAGCTTTGGATATAATTGACCATGGTATCCTTCTGGATAGGTTGTCTGGGTTGGGAGTTGCAGGCACTGCACTACAGTGGTTCTGCTCCTACTTGGATGGCTGATTCCAGAAGGTGGTGCTGGGGGGATTATTGCTCTGTGCCATGGCAATTATGCCATGGGGTTCCACAGGGCTCTATTTTATCCCCCATGCTGTTTAACATCTACATGAAACCGCTGGGGGAGGTTATCTGGAGGCGTGGGCTGAGGTGCCATCAATATGCGGATGACACCCATCTCTACCTCTCTTTCTCATCAAACCCAGGTGAGGCAGTGGCTGTTCTGAATCAGTGCCTGGGCACGGTAATGGACTGGATGAGGGCCAATAAACTGAAGCTCAATCCAGACAAGACGGAGGTACTGTTAGTGGGTGGTTCGCCTGCCCGGCTAGGTGATATTCAACCTGTTCTGAAGGGGGTTGCACTCCCCCTAAAGGATCAGGTTCGTAGTTTGGGGGTACACTTGGATCCAGAACTGTCACTTGAAGCACAGGTGAACTCAGTGGCATGGAGCACTTTCTATCAGCTTAGGCTGGTATACCAACTATGCCCTTATCTGGACAGAGATAGCCTAGCTTCAGTTATCCATGCTCTGATAACTTCTCGTCTGGATTACTGCAATGCATTATACGTGGGGCTGCCTTTGAAAATGGTCCGGAAACTTCAGGTGGTCCAAAATAGGGCAGCAAGATTGTTAACAGGGACTGGCCAACGAGCTCATATTATGCCAGTACTTTTCCAGCTGCACTGGCTGCCAGTCCATGTCCGGGCCCGATTGAAAGTGCTGGTATTAACATTTAAAGCCCTTAACGGCTTGGGGCCAGGTTATCTGAAGGATCGCCTCCTCCCATATGTTCCTGCCTGGACCTTAAGATCATCCTCAGCGGCCCTTCTCCGTGAGCCCCTGCCAAAGGAAGTGAGGCGGGTGGCTACTAGGAGGAGAGCTTTTTCTGCTGTGGCATCCCGGCTGTGGAATGAGCTCCCTAGTGAGGTTCACCTGGCACCTACATTGTATTCCTTCCGGCACCAGGTGAAGACCTTTTTATTTTCCCAGGCATTTTAGCTTTCTAGACTTTTAGCTTTGCTGTTTTAAATCTGTATTTTAAATCTCTGCATTGCTGCTAGGTTTTATTCCGGTTTTATTCTGGTTATACTGTTATACTGTGGTTTAAATGTTTTATATATTTTATATTGTTTTATTGCATGCTCTTTGGTTTTAATTTTTGTGAACTGCCCAGAGAGCTTCAGCTATTGGGTGGTATAGAAATGAAACAAACAAACAAAAATAAATAAATAAACATGGGGCCAATAAAATAATACCAGCATATTGTTATGTAGCTTTTTGGCCTACTACAGCAGCTTAGCTAGCCAGGTTATTTTCCAGAAAGGACTGTGATCCAGTTTAGGAACACAACAGATGCTTTATTTGTTCTTCTTCTGGAACACAAAACTAGGCCTCCCTTCTTGAAAGTTCCCCCCGTGACCCCCCACCCCGCAGGCCTTACTTTCAGAACCCTCTCTGGCTTTCTGGGTCCTGCTCTCCACAGACAGCTCTTCTACTAGGGGCTGCTCTTAAAGAAACATGAAGCATAAACTGACTTTATTACAATATTTTACTTTAAACTCTTACTGCCAATATGTAAGCTTTAGGAGAGAGAGACATTTCAACCTTTTAGAACAGGGAAAAACTGCACAAACTGTGGGAAACCACCAAATTATTGGCAGTTGGGGGAAAGGAGGTGAGGCCAGGAGAAGGGGTTGTGGCCATTTGGAGAATCCCAGAGGGCCAGATTTTGGCCCCCAAGGCTGAGGTTCTGCACCTCTGCTTTAGTAGGTAGCAAGACAGACAGAAATGCAACAGGTGACATTTCCCTTGCACATCTAACTGTATCTCTAGTCTTTAAGGTGTCACAAGACTCCTCAGGTGCTTCCAGATGAGGCTTTTATCATGCAATTGCCTTGCCACATTTGTGGAATTTTAGCAGGGAGAGTGCAAAACAGTGTTTTATTTTGTAACCCTCCCTTGTTTTCCCACCTCTTCTTCTGTCTTTCTTTCTTATCATAGAAAACCAGTTAAGGAGAGAAAGGTGACTTTTCATTGGTACTACCCAAAGCCTCTGGGAACACTCAAAGCCCTATTTTACAGCTGGGCAGCCCTGAGGCTCAGAAATATACCAATTGCCCATTGATCAGGCAAGTGAGTTTGCATAGGACTGCAGCCGTTTTGTTGTTGCTCTTGTTAACAACTGGGAATCAGAGACCCTTGTGGATCTACTGCAAATGGTCCAGAGATCTGTCAGTAAATCCCAGCTACCATCTTCCTGCTCCTGGCTTAGAGGGCTGCACCCCATCACCTCTCACTTTAGAAACACAGTATCCAACTGTGCCATTCTGTTAGTGCAAATAATGTTGTGCTAGAGGGAATTAGGTTCTGAACTATGTGTAACAGAAAAATCCAACTAAAGTTGTCCTTTCTGCAGATGTATTGGTATAGTGTGGGTCACAGATGAGGAACAGACACTGCATGTCCTCAAAGCCACCCTCCTAATTAGATTCCAGGTCTCCACCCTGGGGCTAAGAACTTGTTCTGGGTTCTAATCCTGGATAATCCCTGGTGCTAACCTTTGCTCATTTCACATGCCAGCAAGGTTATGCTCAAAATCCTACAAACTAGGCTTCAGCAGCATGCGAACCGAGAACTACCGGAAGTACAAGCTGGGTTTCGAAGAGGCAGAGGAACTAGAGATCAAATCGCCAACTTTTGCTGGATCATGGAGAAAGCAAGAGAATTCCAGAAAAATGTCTATTTCTGCTTCATTGACTACGCTAAAGCCTTTGATTGTGTGGATCACAACAAACTGTGGCAAAATCTGAAAGAGATGGGGGTACCAGACCACCCTGAGAAACCTGTACGAGGGACAAGAAGCAACAGTAAGAACCAGACATGGAACAACCGATTGGTTCAAAATTGGGAAAGGAGTACGACAAGGCTGCATATTGTCGCCCTGCTTATTTGGTTATATGCAGAGTACATCATGAGAAACGCCGGGTTGGATGAATCACAGGTCGGAATTAAGATTGCCGGGAGAAATATCAACAACCTCAGATACGCAGATGATACCACCCTCATGGCAGAAAGCGAAGAGGATCTCAAGAGCCTCTTGTTGAGGGTGAAAGAGGAGAGTGCAAAAGCTGGTTTGAAACTCAACATTAAAAATACGAAGATCATGGCATCTGGCCCCATCACTTCCTGGTATATGGAAGGGGAAGAAATGGAAGCAGTGACAGATTGTATTTTCTCGGGCTCCAAGATCACCGCAGATGGTGACAGTAGCCATGAAATTAAAAGACGCTTGGTCCTTGGGAGGAAAGCTATGGCAAACCTAGACAGCATAGTAAGAAGCAGAGACATCACCTTGCCGACAAAGGTCCATCTAATCAAAGCTATGGTTTTCCCAGTAGCAACGTATGGCTGTGAGAGCTGGACTATAAGGAAGGCTGAGCGCCGAAGAATTGATGCTTTCGAACTGTGGTGCTGGAGAAGACTCTTATGAGTGCCCTGGACTGCAAGGAGGTCAAATCAGTCCATCCTCAAGGAAATCAACCCTGAGTGCTCATTGGAAGGACAGATACTGAAGCTGAAGCTCCAATATGTTGGCCACCAAATGCGAAGAGAAAACTCCCTGGAAAAGACCCTGATGCTGGGAAAGACTGAAGGCAAAAGGAGAAGGGGACGGCAGAGGATGAGATGGCTAGATAGCATCACTGATGCAATGAATATGGACTTGAGCACGCTCCAGGAGAGCACGCAGGACAGGAAGGTCTGGCGTGCTATGGTCCATGGGGTCACGAAGAGTCGGATACAACTGAACGACTGAACAACAACAAACCTTTGCAGTTGTCAAACAGACACAGCATAGGCTCAGCCTGGATTTCACGGACACTTTCTTCCCCCTGGGGGGTCAAAGCAGAAGCCAACTGTTCCCCTGGCAGTATCACCGTATGCCAATGTGGGTGTTTGTGTGGGTGGTTACAGTCTTCAAGAACAAATCCAGGGCTGCAGGTTTCTTCTTCAGAACTTCTTCTAAGATCCAGGTTATTAAAGAAGATTAAGAAGTCATGTTTTTGGCAGATGCCCCACTTTGGGGTTGTGTTTTTATTTTAAACAAACAGCCTCAGAATTCCCACTGCTGGTTGAGTGCTGATTTAAAGGGAAGGGAAAAGCTGTCCACTATGTTTTTGTTTGAAAGAATGGATAATAACATAAGAAGAGCTCTGCTGGATCAAACCAAGCCCCATCTAGTTCAGCATTTGGTTCAATCAGTGGCCAGCCAGCTTCTAGTGGGAAGCCCACAAGTAGGACGTGAGTGCAACAGCACTCTCCCGCCCATGCTTCCCGGCAACTGATATACATAGGCAAGTTGCCTCTGATACTGGTGGTAGCATATAGCTATCAGGACTTGTAGCCATTGATAGCCTTCTCCTCCATGAATTCGCCTAATCCCCTTTTAAAGCCATTGAAATTGGAGGCCATTATTACATCCTGTATTAGCACATTCCATAGTTTAACTATGCGCTGTGTTAAGAAGTCTTTCCTTTTATCTGTCCTGAACCTCCCACTATTCAGCTTTATGGCTCTACTATCATGAGAGAGAGAGAAAAATGCCTCTTGGGCTGGATCTACACTTCCCGCCTTTTTTCTCTTCCAATAAGGTTTCACCGCCCGCCGTTCACACTACGCAGTAGCCTCCTCGAACTGGAACCGGAATTTCCCACTTCCGTGCTCCCGCTTTCAATACCCTAATATCCCGGTATTTCCCTTTAATGTGCTCTGATTTTCCGCCTTCGCTACCGTATCCAGTCGTAGTCCCCTCCCCCGCCTGTCCATATGCAGCGGTGTTTGTATTTCCCTCCTGTCCAATCACAGCTCTCGATGGCCCCATGTCTTCTTCCAGCTACTAATCGCATAGCTTCCTCAGCAGCCCCCATTTCCTCAGCAACAAGCAAAGGGCTGGATGTGCGTGTGCTTGTCTGATCTCGGAAGCTAAGCGGGGTTGTTCTAAGCAGGCTTCCTGCAACGAGCAGGGGGTTGTTCTATCCCTTCAAATTAGATTAAGTTTTACCCTCTCCTATCCCCCACTCTGGCTGTTGTTGTTTTTTTTTAATTAAGGTGTTATCCTCGCAGAATCGTGGCTTCTCCGCCTTGTTTTTTTTTCTAATTCAGGCATGATCTTCGAAGATTCGAAGTTGTCACAACTTTGAAGACCATGCCTGAATTAGAAAAAAAAACCATTGCGGAGAAGCCCCTATTCTGCAAGGATAACGCCTTAATTAAAAAAAAAACATCCGGAGCGGGGGATAGGAGGGGGTAAAACTTAATCTAATTTGAAGGGATAGAACAACCCCCTGCTCAGTGCAGGAAGCCTGATTCCCAGGCGGTCACCCATCCAACTACTGACCGGGGCCGACCCCGCTTAGCTTCCGAGATCAGACAAGTACACGCAGGAAAACAGCAGGAAAACAGCACAGCACTCGAGTGTGAACTGAGCTCGCGCATTCGATGAAGCACTGCAACGGGGAAAATGGGTGAGTGTGAATAATCATGTTTTAATGTGAGAGTATTTAACCTGATGGGACACCGAATTCATTGCAATGGCAGGCGCAATGTAGATCGGCCCACACCATGCATAATTGTATACACCACCATTATGTCTTCCCTTGCTCCTCTTTTTTTCAAAGCTAAACAGTAAGATGCAGCCACAGCGAATCAGGTGGAAGTCCCACCAATTTCAGGGAGAGTGAAGCAGTTGCTGCGGGGGGTTCCAAGACATTCTGGTGCTTGAGGTGGAAAATCCAGATGGTAGCCTCCTTCCTACTAATTAGCATGGGGCAAAATCCTTGGGGAAACTTGTTTATTATTTTATTTATTTTGTGTATCACATTTCTATACTGCTCAATAGCCAAAGCTCTCTGGGTGGTGCACAACAATTAAAACCATAAAATATAAGAACCTAGGCACAGTACAATGATTTAAAATACAATACCAAATTTAATCCACCTGAAAAACTAAAATTCCTGGGGAAATAAATAGGTCTTCACCTGGCGCCGAAAAGAGCACAATGTAGGCACCAGGCAAGTCTCTCTGGGAAGTTCATTCCACAACCGGGGTGCCAGAGCAGAAAAGGCCCTCTTCTTAACATTTCCTTTGGTGGGGACTCTCAGAGAAGGACAGCTGAAGCTAACCTTAGGGTCTAGGCGGGTGTATATGAGAGGAGGCAATCCTTCAGGTAACCTGGGGGCGGGGGGATATTCACAACAATGGAATGAGAAGCGCTCTGGAGTATTACCCGGATTTTCATGGAATCAGCTTTGGTCCGTCAGGGACACATGAAGCAAGATAAGCTGAGTGTACCATACTAAAACCTGGTTTTTAGTGCTTGAAGGGAACATACTTCCTGGTGGGGTGGGGGGAGTAGAGCTGAACGTCATCAAATTGGCAGGGGCTACTCAGCCAATGAGAGAGAGTTTTGCCCCTGTCCAAGCTCCCCACTGCTACTACATTATGAATGGAGAGCAACTAGTTTTTCCCGTGTGTGCAGAGTACCTTGAAGAAACCAAAATCCCCAGTTCTCCAGTGTAGCATCTGAAGGCTCCCAAGAGCTCCCCCCCACCCCAATTTTGCTGCATCCCAGCAATCCACTGTGGAGTTACTGCTCCCACCCCATTTTCCCCCATGTGTGCACTTTTGCCTATTGCTTCCAATCCCCTTTCCAACCCCACCTTCTCCTTTCTCCTTCTCCCTGCTTGCAATGAGAAGCTCTCATAAACCCAAAAGATCATTACTGCCAGAGATCAGAGAAGGGACTTTATATAACAACAGAGAAATGACTTTATATCAGAGAAAGTATGGGACATCAAAGAAGTACAACATTGCAACAGCAACTTAAGAGAGCATCGGAGAAGCGATAGAACAAAAGGCTTACTAAAGTTAGCCTTTAGTAGCGAAAGGCTTACTAAAGTTAGCCTTTAACCCTTGCATTGCAGGGGAGCGAGATTTATTTCTTACTTCTGAGTAAACATGCACAGAAGGCGGGGATATGTTAAAGTTTAAAAGCAGGCCAGCTAAGATGACTGAGTGTCCCCACTACTGTGATAATGTGAGGGGTTGCTGCTGCGCTCCTGGGGGTTTTCGCAATGGGAATGGGAAAAACTACTTCCATTGGGGAAACAAGAGGGAATGGGGGTCCCACCCCCTTGACCACGTCACTGCCAGGTCACAGAGGCACACCCAGGAGTTAATGCAGGCTGGGGGGACATAGCACGCTGTGGTAAAACCTCCCGGGAGCTGCTTTCAGTAAAAAAGCCAGAGTAAAAGTAGTTTCAGAAAATGTGACTTTTCAAGAGGGAAGTGTCTGGTTGGGAGTGGATTGGGTGCCGGGGTGCCAAACTATGAACCCCCAAACTACGAACCTAATTCTTTAGGGGGAGTGCAACCCCCTCCAGAACAGGTTGAACATAGAATCATAGAATCATAAAATAGTAGGGTTGGAAGGGGCCTATATGACCATCAAATCCAACCCACTGCTCAATGCAGGAATTCAAGTCAAAACATCCCGGACAAGTGGCTGTCCAGCTTCACCTTGAATGCCTCCAGTGTGGGAGAGCCCACCACCTCCCTAGGTAATTGGTTCCATTGTCATATTGCCCTAACAGTCAGGAAGTTTTTCCTGATGTTCAGCCAGAATCTGGCTTCCTGCAACTTGACCCCATTATTCCTGCATTCTGGGATGATGGAGAAGAGATCCTGGACTTCCTCTCTGTGACAACCTTTCAGGTACTTGAAGAGTGCTATCATATCTCCCCTCCTCTACTCAAGGCTAAACATGCCCAGTTCTTTCAGTCTCTCCTCATAGGGCTTTGTTTCCAGTCCCCTGATCATCTTCGTGCCCTCTTCTGAACCCTCTCCAGATTGTCTGCATCCTTCTTAAAGTGTAGTGTCACATCACTTAGCTGGGCAGACAAACCACCCACTAACAGCACCTCCATCTTGTCTAGATTGAATCTCAGTTTATTGGCCCTCATCCAGTCCATTACTGCACCCAGGCACTGGTTCGGAACTGGTTCCTATGCGAGCCCTATTGAAATGCCCAGGAGCTACGTAAGGGCACTGCAGCCAACTTGCAAGCAGGGCTTGTGCAGGAAAACCTCCCCCTGGATTGCGTCCCATGTTAGTTAGCGGAAAGATGCCATTTAGATTTTCTATCTCAAGCACTTCCTTGAACATTGTGCCCTGTTGGTCTGATGTGTCTCCCGCCTGCCATCCCTCATCTGCCTCCTCTGAGCCAGCCAGCTCACCACATCGTAGGCCCACCTCTGCCCTCGCTTAACTCATTGCTGTTCAAACCCATGGCACTTCTAAAAGGGCTTAACTTAGTGGGTTGAATCCTGCCCCTTTTTTTGTTTTAATAGAGAGCAAGTCTTCATGTTCCATTTATCTCAAAACGTCAAACTCCAGAAGTAAAAAAGAAAGTCGAAACATATGTCCCCTGCTCTGAACTGGAACTGGAGATCGAGGGCAGGAAAATGAATCCATTGCTTCATGATGCTTCATGGTGAGGCCGGACCGGCCTTCACACTACCACCAGCTCCTTGATCTGCCAATACTGGAGTCGCTTCCTATGGATGACCCCTAATAGGAAATGTTGTATATTCCAGAATTCCAAATTGATTAAAAAGAATTCCAAATTGATTAAAAAAGGAACTATTATGGATGATGTGTGAGAGAGATTTTGTTTCCCAATGAAAATCCTGATGATCAATTAACTAATTTTATTTAATTGGTTGGCTGCTCAGATGACTTCCTTGTGGTATGCAAAACTCATCACCAAGTTTTGGCACCTCCCAGTGAGCTCCTGTCCTGTTTGTCTGGTCCAGGTCTCTCTACTGCTTTGGGGTGTGTCTGTCCACCTTGGAATGGCTTGTCCTCCTTACCTGTTGCTCCCCTCCTCCTTGGGAGGTGGCCCATACTAAATGTAATATTCTCCGGGAAGGAGGCAGTTTGAAGACGCTCCGGCACCAATACAGCAACTCTGGTAGAGCAGGTAAGAAAGGGGAGGCAGGAGTGGAGAGCCAGGAGTAGAGAGCAAGTTCAAGGGGACCTAGGTGTCTTCTTCCTTGGGACGGGGGCGATCTGCTACATCACTAAATGTAAAGGACCTCCACCACCTCTGTCTATCATGAGTAATCTCTTCTGCTCTGCAAAAATCTTTCTGCGAGAACTTGCTCCCATGTTTGAAGAATCTTGCATAGGGGTCTAGAATCCTGCATAGCCTAATTTTGTGTGTGTTGAGGGCAGGTATATGATGCTGCCCTTGGGCAGGATGCTGAGGTAAGGACCTTTTGGGACCTTCCAAACTTATTATCACTTTAGAGAAGCCATCCAAGACTGGGGGCTGATTCTGTGGGTCGGCATCTTTACCGCTCCTGAGTCCATTTTCATCTCCTTCTGCCCCCTTCCTCAGGAGGGAAGAGCCTGGAATCTGGACTGTGTCATTGACTGTCAGGGCCAGAATAAAAGGCTGTGCACTCGCCCGTGTGTCCTTAATATTTTAAACTGTGTATCTTTTTTGCGATGTTGTTTAATTGTGATAGGCGATTTTGGGAACCAATAATCTGATGGTCCCAGGCAGGGCCAGACTTAGATGTGGGAGAGGTGGGGAGTCGTCTGGGGCGCCAGGCTGAGGGGGCGCCAAGCTGAACTGAAGGGGTACTTTCAAGGTTCTACAGGTTGATTAGGTACTAACTACAAAAATTATCTTCCTTCAATTCACTTAAAAGTGTGTTTCTTTTCCAGTTTCCACTCTGATGTCATTTGCTTTAGGTAAAAATCAGTGGAACACAGCTTTACTTTGAGGCAACGTTACCGAGCACTTAGCTCTTCAAATACTGTAAACGCTATAAGCACGCTATGAGTACTAATAAAATACAGCTGTGAGCTGTGGGAGGTCAGCTGGATACCTTTTTTTATTTATAACTTTTCTTTATTATTTTTAAAGGTAAAGATAATGGAGAATCCAAGTGGTGCGAAATCACGGGGGGGGGGGGAGAGAGCTACAAATGGCAGACATTGTAATCTGGACCTCCTGTAAAATTCTGCGAATGAGGCAGGGAAATTGCTCAGTAAAAGTCTCTTCTGGCCGCACCCAAAGTTGGGTGGGAGAAGGGTTTTCAGCCCACAAGTAATATGCCCCTCTGTGCAGGTAGCAATGGAAGGCATGGGTCCCACACTGAGCCCAGGAATGCATGTTTTGGTGCTACTACTGCTGGGAGGATTCTATGTGAGCTGTGAAGGTAAGATTCTACACCACACTGTAAAAGCCTGAATTTTTTAAAAATGTGTTTGAATCTACACTTATCTTCAGGGACGTGGAGAGGTTAGAGGTTAGCTGGTTCTGGTTGGAGGCTAATGGCCCACAACCTCCAAAGCTACCACACAGGCTAATTGCTAGGGGCCACTAAGCAGATACTTATTCATTTCCCAGGAGAAAGCGTTACATGTGTCCTCGGGAATTTACTGACATGTGTAATGATCTACCATCTCCTGTTAATCCAGAACAGCAACAAAAAGGGAAATGAAAAGCGATAATAATCAGATTTTAATTCTTGTGATTTGAAGGCAATCTTAAGATTGAAATATTTTATCTGCCAGAAGTCACTTTCTAAGTGATCTGCAGTTAATGTGTGTTTGTGTCTGTGAGTGAGGGGAGGCAGGAAAAGCAGGGGCATGAAATGTCTATAATGTGTGTTTGTGTCTGTGAGTGAGGGGAGGCAGGAAAAGCAGGGGCATGAAATGTCTATAATGTGTGTTTGTGTCTGTGAGTGAGGGGAGGCAGGAAAAGCAGGGGCATGAAATGTCTATGATGTGTGTTTGTATCTGTGGGTGGAGGGAGGCTCCTTAGTAAAATGCCTAGAGAAATGTATGAGGTGTTTAATAAATGGAGAGTGCAATCCTATGTATGTTTAGACAGGAAAAAGTCCTACAATTCTCAGCATGCCCCAAGAACCATGGCTGGCTGGAGAGATGCTGGGAGTTGTAGGATTTTTTTGGTCTAAACATACATAGGATTGCACCCTAAATAAAAAAATATGATGGGGGTAAGAAAGATGGGTAAGCAAGACTGCTTTCATTTAATGGCAGGGGTACCAAAAGGATCCCAAGTCAGTGGGAGGGAGACTAGGCAGATCAGGACGGGGTGGAAGAGATGCTGAATTCTCTAGGTCTTCAACATAATATAATACAAACTTCCTTTCACCCCACTCCCATCCCTTTCTCTCTCTTACAGAGTGGTGCTATGACATACCAACTTGTGGTAAGCAAAACAGCATTCCCCAGTTTCGCCCACGGGCTCAAGGGAACCTCCCAATGTAGGAAGTTGGCAAAGGCTCTTATTGCTAGTAGGATGAATAGAACTTTACTGGGGCTCAGAAAGGGCAGCAGGCTTGTCTGATGAGACTTCAAGTAGCAGCTGAAAATTCCTTATTCGTCCCTAGTTCTTTATTGTCAGGTCTACGTTTTTATTTATTTATTTATTTATTGCATTTATACCCCGCCTTTTTTCCTCTTGCAAGGAACCCAAGGCGGCTGACATTATCCTCCTCCTCTCCATTTTATCCTCACAACAACAACCCTGTGAGGTGGGTTGGGCTGAGAGTCTGTGACTGGCCCAAAGTCACCCAGTGAGCTTCCATGGCTGAGTGGGGACTAGAACCCGGATCTCCCAGCTCCTAGTCCAACACTCTTGCCACTACACCACACTGGCTCTCCAGGAAGAGGAACAGGAATTTGAACTATTTTTTTTTACCACCCCACATCATAACATGCAGCCTTGTAATACACCCCCCCCCTGCTTGCTTCAGGCCCTCTTTTGTATAGGTAGGGTGGCCATGTCACCTCTTTTACAGAGGACAGTCCTCTATTTGAAGGGCTGCCAGCAGACTGCCCAGCCCTCTATTTTAAAGCTGGCCTCTATCTGGAGAACTGTCCAGTTCAAGCCCAGTTTAAAGATAATGAACCATCAGAAGGAAGAGCTCAGGGGCCTTGACATTGCCCATCAGCAGTCAGCACCTGGAGAGCAGACTGAGCAAGGCACACAGGTCACCTTGTCACAGTTTTCCATACTATGGAGAGATGTACTGTATTCAGTGGAGCCTGGTGGCTCTGCTTTCGGTGGGGCTGTGGATCCATTTTGTGGGATAGGGTTCAGCACCTTGGATAGCTCCTCTAGAGTTCTGGCTGATTCTGGCTAAAACCCAGAATGGGACACAGCCCCACCAAAATCGGAGCCACCGCCCTCCACTGACTGTATTTCTATTTCAATTTTAATTATTATTTCTAAATCAATTTGCATCGATGCACATGTTAGCATATACAAAAATTATGCAAATTGGTGTTCTCGTTTGCCCTCTTTTTTTGTGATTCGTAAGTGGCCACCCTAGTTTGTTGTTTTTTTTTACAACATTTGTATACCACTCCCAATCCAAACAGATTCTGGAGCGGTGAACACAAGAAGTGCAATCATAAGAAAGATTAAAGATTAGAACACCAAAATAAAGTTATTAAAAACAACACAGAGCCATTGCCACTGTGACATTCTAGCTGCTCACTTCCCAGAGGCATGAGGCCTATTTGTGGGAAAGTGGCATGGGAAATTGGGGAAGTTATTGGTCCATGCCTCCCCCCAGTACTTCCTGCTGCAACTCAGAAGCAATAGGATGTACCTGTAGAGTTGCTAGGTACCCAGGCAGTCTCCTAAAATGCTGCCTGGGATAAGAATGTTGGTTTCTTATGAAGAACCCTCATGCAGTAACGTTATGGTGGTGGGCCTTGGCCGCTATGGACCCAGTGAGAAGCCGGGGGGGGGTCTTCTGGTTATGGGGCAGGGCCCGCCCTATCATTAGGCAGAGTGAGGCCGCCACCTCAAGCAGCAGATGCTTGAGGCGTCAGAGAGTTGCAGTGAGGTGTTGGTGGAGAGAGCTGTGGGTGCCCTGCGGCCTGCCCTGCATCTCCTAAGCTGGCCTGTTGCCCTCAACTGCAATGGAGGACATTGTCCCATTGCCAGTGCTGAAGTTCTATTTAACAATGGTCCTCGGTTGATTCTCTTTGGGTGGGTGTATGGCTGGACCAGGACATTGTATATGATATTGTTCATATATGGCACCGGAACACTGACAGCCACACCCTCTGCTCTGATTCACTGATCCAGCCATACACTCACCCAAAGAGAATCAACTGAGGACAATTGTCAGTGTTGACCCTGGCTCCAGTAAACATGGCTCATCAGAATCTGAGACAAGTAAAAGCTAGCTCCTTTATAGGGATGGACTGTTGTTTCGACCAATTGTGAGAGAAGCTCCATTTCCGATGTAAGTAGTCTAGCTAGCCAATCAGAAAATGACTGAGAGTTGATTCCTTCTCCTCAATGACTCTGAACTTATATTAGAAAAGAACCGGCCCAGATGGGTTATTGTGAAAAAGGGATTGACCTAAGGATGTGTTTGGGGAACCAAAGACAGTATACTGCCTGTCACAGACTTCCAGAAAGTGTTTTGATGGCAGACGTGCTAGGGGGCACTGTTGATGTGTTCAGAATATAGGGTTTATCCTTCCTTCTTCCTAGGCCCCAAGACATGGGCATCCCTCGGTTACTGTAATGGCAACAAGCAGTCTCCCATCAACATTGTTACCCAGAAAACCCTGTCTGATGCCAGCCTGGGTCCTATTCATTTTGTTGGATATGAAGACCGTATGAGGCCACAATTCCTTAATAACACAGGGCACTACCGTAAGTATAGAAGAATGAGCAACTGTGGGTTAACGTATAAAGCAGCAGAGGCTCCTGAACTTAGAACTCTGGCAACAGGATGCAGGCACATTGCTCTCTGCATCACCATGGTGCCTTTCCAGAGAGAAGGGAACTGCTGACCTCTCCGCTGTCCTTCATCACCACCATCGTAGAAGGTCAGGGGCTGGTATTGCAGCTACCAGCTCAGCAGGGATCAGGTGACACCAGGATTATCTCCCTGGTCCATTAGGGCCCAACTGGGTTCCACCTGGTCCTATAAAACGTTTTGAGTCTGGCCTGGTCCCTCAGTCTGAGCATCCCTTGGGTTCAGACGACATGTACCAGATGGTCAGCTTGATGGCCCAGTCTGTTCATCAACACATGCTGGCCTCTGGATTAACAGCCTTGCCACATGCCTCCTTTAGGCCAGGCTTGGCAGTTGAATGATTACATTCAGCATGGAGGGCCGGGGTCAAATGATAGCACATTTGCCACAACATAGTTCAGTCCCTATTTTCCAGGTGGCATGGTTAAAAAGGGTCATGATGCCTGCAAGCTGAGCTCACGATAAAGGATCACACTTCGAGGACTGGCATTGGGTGTAGGCATGGTTGGGCATCTAAGGGCCCATATCTCAGCACGAGCCCACTGGCAAGACCCCGCTGGAGTTGCTCCTCCTCTGCACCGTTGCAACCTGCTTGTTTGCTGCCTTTTGCTCTGGCCCAGACAACAGCGACGGTGGGAAGGAGGAGCAGCAGATGCCACCGCCTACTTGGTCACTGCCTGTCAAGCAAACAAGCAGTAGCAATGATGAGAAAGAGGAGGAGGAGCAAGGGCAAGGTGGACTCGCTGTGGGAGGGGCCCATGGAGGGTGTCTTGCCCAAAGGCCCTCCAAACTCCTGGAGTCGCTTTGCCACGAGCACAGCCCAGGTCTGCACAATTATGGGTCAGCAAATTCCTGCTAGTGTGGCCGATGGTGCTGGCAGAGGGCTTGCCCTTGGCAAGGAGCCCTTGTGCTGAGATGCACTGGGCCTCTCCAAGGGGTCAGTCTCAGGGGAGGGGAAAGCAAGGGCACTGCAGGGCACCGCTGGGGAGGGAGGCAAGTCTGCCTCTTGCCCTTTGTGGCCCTGGCTTCTTGGGAGAACAGCAGGGGCTCCTCCCAACCACCCTCTTTCCCCGCTCGCCTCTTGCAGTCTTTACTTCGCTCCATAGAATCGGGGCGCCACTGAGGGCCAAGCCAGCCCCTGCCTGCCCGGCCCCACCCCCCATTTGCATAGCACCGCCTTGGGAGCCCCTGCTTAGCCAGGTTAGCAGCAGGAGCTACTATAGTGTGGCAGAAAGAGAGAGAACACTGGGAACCGTCCACGGTGTCTACAGATTCCTCTCTCCGATTTATATCCTGCCTCCATCCCATAAAATGCTCAGGCCGGGAGTCCAATTCATTATATATGCACAATCTAAGGTGCACATAAAACCATATGCTGATGTGAGTTTCACGCTGCAGTACTACACAGGATGCAACACGGCTGATGCAAACTCACTACTTCAAATTCAGGAGTCTGAAGCTTTGGCCTTCCAAATGGGTTCCCCAATGGGAAGACATTACAGCACTTCCTAAACAGCTGGAGGCTACTAGGGCAGGTCTCTCAGCCTGTTTGTGCTCTCCTAACATTAGCAAGTGTCTGGCAACCAAAGCTGGGTGGAAGCGGCTGGGTAAGCAAAATACAGGGAAGAAGTAGTGGATGGAGGAAAGGTTAAGCACCAGTCTCCGCTCTCCCCAGATTTTTCGCCTCCAAATCATATCCTTCCAAGCTGCTTTTTAAATATTCCGTGGACACTTGCCTTCCCAAACATCTAGAACAGGGGTGGGCAGAAGGTAGATCTCCAGATGTTTTGGCCCACAACTCCCAGCATTCCTGACCATTGCCCATGCTGGCAGGGGCTTCTGGGAGTTGAAGTCTGAGAAATCTGGAGAGCTATCTTCTGCCCACCCCTGATCTTAGGGCAGGGTTGGGCAACTCATGGCCAGATGTTTTGGCCTACTACTTCCATAAACCCTCACCATTGACTATGCTGACTAGGGCTGATGGGAGATGTAAGCCAAAACCCTGGAAGGGCACACATTGATCAACCCTGATGTAGAAGTTTAACCACAGCCACACCATTTTGGCTGTGGAGGTCCTCTCTTAAGAAGGGGCCAGCCCCAGTGCCAACCCCACTTGAGATTGTTGCAGAACCCAGAGTCAGAGAGACCACGGAGTGAAGGAAAAAGAGATTATTTAACGCGCGGGCTTAAGGCTGGAATCGTTTCCAAAGAGCCAGAAGCCCCGATTTACATTAGCACATTGGTTTTATAGACATTGTGACACATATGAAACGGCTCCTCCTCCCCCTCCCGCATGGGGTTGCAATCCTTAACATTTCTTCTCTTAGCACTATTGTTTATAATACAAGAACTGGGTTATAGGGTAGCCATGATAAGGAGAGAACAGAAGAGAACAGCAGAGAACAAGATATACAACTGTATGACCTTTGACAAGATAAGGAATTCCTGTGTCTCGTCAGCTTACAACAATATATTCAAGGGAGAAAGAGCTCAGCAAGAACATGAAGCATGAGACTGCATGAGGCTACTTAGTCTGACCTCTGATATGGCTGCTACATTCCCCCCTTAAATGCATAATTTCATTACAATTATAGCATTACTGATAACTATACAAAGCTTTTTGTGACATACATATTACTTAGCCTCTTGTTGGGCTATTAGAGCATAGAGGGCAGCAGTTTTACTAGCTGAGACATAAACCAGATTGGTTAAACAGCGCATAAGACAAGGAACGCAGAGACATAACAGAACTTTTATGAACAACACTGGTAGAATTAGGATGAACAATGCTTCAAGCCAGCTAAGATCTGGAAGCCAAGGGGTCAACTAATTTAGCTAATTGTTTTGTCTTATTGTTTTGTTAGCTACTATATTGTGCAGCTTGTTGATTTGTTCATCTACAGCATTGCCATTATCAGTTAAGTTAAAACAACAGAGCTTTTGGTGTGTCTCACAACTTAAATGATGAAGAAGGAAGAGGTAATCTATACCAGCTCTATTTTCTAGAACTGCACCTCTTAGATCACGCAGCTTTTTATTTAACAATGACAATGCTCGTGAGGTGGCATTTATGCTTTTGGCTAAGCTGCAAGCTAACCAGTTGTTCTTTAGACCATTAGCCAAGGCTAAACCTGGAACCTTAACCAGTGACATTGCTAAGGCCAATTTTTCTGAGTCAAAATATAACTGCACATGACTATTACAATTTTTAGTTAGTTGGAGTGCTCGAGGCTGCCGTTGACGGATTTTCTCGGGCTACAGGGGAAGAATTGGCACCAGTTCAATTGGCGGCTGAGGCAACATGGGTGGTTATCAGACAAGTTGGCAGGAATGAATGACCAAGTGCGGGAATTACATGTCTAAAACTATCCATGAGGCAAAAGTATGTGGGCATCATTAAAAGATATGTTTTGAATTTTATTACAGTGGAAGGGGGCCAGGGATAGCTTTGTATTTTCTGGAAAATTTTGACAATTAAGCATTCGTGCACACGTAGCATTTGTTTCAGCAATGATGGGGGTGCGTAGAGTGAACTCTGTAGGGCGTAGGATCTTTGCAACCACGCCCCAATTAGCATTTTGGGAATAAGTTAAACTTACACCATAAACTTTTAACATGGTATCTTTTTGAATTTTCCCAGGATGTCTACAGACAGGTATTAAGCAAGAGCTAATAAGCCTGTCTGCAGGTATACCTTTTGGCAAACAAAAATGTTTTACTCTAGTGATGTTAGCCAGGTGAAGCCAGTAATTATCAGCAAATCACTGGGACAAACTTCTTTTTCCAGGGGCAGACCCCCCTTTTTGCACCTTATTAAGGAAACACAATGCAACACTACTAACACTACAACACGCATGTTTGATCTTCTTTGGGATCTGACCGTACGCTGGGCAGCTATTCACCTGGCAAGCTGCAGTAGGGTCTAGTCCCCTTCTTCAATTCTCCAGTTGCAGGTCTGACCATACGCAGGGGGACAGTTTCCCGGTGTGTCCACAGTAAGGTCTAGCCTGAGTCTTCTTACTGCTTTTTCAGAATGATTTTTAAAGGATTTTCAGGATTTCTGTTTATGGTCTACTTTCCCCCTCTCGCTCTCTTGACTCGTGTCCAATGTATCCAGGGTTTAATTCTAGCTGCTTTCATAGCTGCGGGGGTGGAAAGTATGACAGTTTTCAGTCTTCTCTATCTGGGAGTCAAAGGGTTATTTTTCCCTCTTTAACTCATACTTTAACTCTTGGTTGGAAAGGATGAACTTCTGTGATGGGAATTGGGGGCTTATTTTTTTAAGACAAAGCGACGCTGGGCTTGAAGACCTTTGCTCAGTGTTTGGACTTCTTGTTTAAGGCTAACGTTTGCTTGCTCTTGATGCTGCTCCAGTGTCAATTATGAAGTCAATGTCACGGCCCCTCACAGTCAATATCACGGCCCCTCTCAAGCTGTCTCCCTCTTCGCCCATTCTGGCCCCTTTGGTTTTCTCCTTTGTGTATTTGATTTATTTTATTTGGGCATTCATGCCACTAATGTCTATCTTGTCCACACTGGGCACACTGGTTCTTTTTTTAAGAATCTTCTGCCTCTGCCGGGTCTTCTTCTTTTCTTTTTTCGTTTATGTCTTCTTGGGCCTCTGGGTCGAGGGGGGTGTACTGGCGATAGGCATTTGAAAGACGCTCCAAGTACGCTCTGGGGCCTCGGTGGCACCTTGCAGCACTTTAGACACTTTGGTCATATTAACTGACTTCTTCATACCTGCTTTCATGGCTTTTAACAGCAGGGTTTGATACTGGGTGAGGCGCTCTAGCCCAACTTGTGTTTTGGGATTCCAGCAGGGGGGGGTTACTTACAAGGAGACTTTATTGGGTAACTTACAGCACACAGGCGTACTTAATTTTTGGATCAGACAGCTTCTCTGAACCACGAGCTATTGCACTAAATGGGTTTTTATACTATACATGTTACCCATAACACTAGCAAGCATTTTCAGCATAGGCTAGAAGTGTTTGGTTCTCAGGCACAGCTTCCTGTAAACAACTTCGCTTCCCAAAGTGCTTGATAACACTTTTTATTTATTAGTATGGGAAGACAAATTTTTTCTCTTTCTTTTGCTTTCTTTTTCTTTGCTGATCTGCCTGTATTGCAGATCATGTTTCAAACTTTTTATATAAAACTTTCTGCTCTATGCACCAGCCTTGTTTCTTTATTTGTCTTTTTTCAAGTTAAACTCACTTACTTAAACCTTTCTGCCTTACACTAGTCTCAATGACACACATTTGGGATAGGCTCTTCTTCTCCTTCTAGTTACATTTTCTTCATTTTAAAGAACTATTACATTATTGTGGCTACTTTATCCCAGGTAATAAGCTCCAGGCACAATCAGCTGCTTTTAATTTACCCTGGGGGCAACTATGGCCACGCTTCTTTTTTTACAAATTTTTTTTTTCTTTGCCTTTTGCCTTTTCTTTTTCTCTCTTCTCTATCTGTCTTCTACTTTCTCTATTCCTTCTTTTCTACTTGCTTTTGTCTTTTCTCTTCGTCATCCATTGGGAACCACACTTAGTATTATTTGGAGTTGCAACTAACACTAATCTGCAAATATCACATATATTTTATGATATCTAAGAAATCATAAAATATATACAACAAACTTTTTCTGCAATTTAACACAATGAATGGAAAACACTTCTTGCATGGTAAGGCATGATGGAGCAGATCCAGCAATTATACTGCTCTTCTGGCTGAAAGCTCAGGGCTCATTAAAATCAAGGGACGGGCATACCCACACACGCAGAGTTCTAGGTCACCATTTTTGCATCGGCAACTCTATGCTGCATGAATTCTGGCAAAAGGAAATCTAAAAGTCACAGATCAAACTCAGCCTGCTGTACACTGAGCTGACTACAAACACAGACACATGGTCCACAGCGATGAGAGTTCAAGTTTATCAAAAGCTTCACAGCACTGTCCATGGCAAGTCTTTGACAATTTAAAATTTTAGTTCATGTGCAGAGTGTCTCTAAAAAGCCCAGATGATGATGGAGGCAAACAGTGAAGGCTCTGGGCAATGAATATGCGATGTTTCCAGCAAAGGCTCTCCACTTTTGCATCAGTTTAAAAAGGGAAAGTGTGGCCCTACACCCCTTCTGACAGACAAGGGCCTTTAACTTTTTAGCAAGGCCTCTGTCTAAACAGAGCGGCACAGCTCAGCTCTCTAGCCGTGACACTTTAACCTGGGCAACTCCTTTGTAAATTTTATTTTACTTCTGTCAGGTTCTCTCACAGACATTTTAAAAAACTTACTCTTTTTTTTTTTTCTTTTAACCTGGTACACGAAAGCACTGAAACACTGAGTGCCGAAACTCAGGACGCTGGGGGGTGATGGGCATCGCTTTATACTTGCATTTTTCAGGCAGCCATTAATCTTCGGGGAGGCGGTGGGGTGATTTGCAGGACTTCAAAGGCAAGCTTCTCAGTTTGTTTGTATTTGTAAATCCCAAGCTTAAAACAGGACACGATGAGGTACAGGGCAGCCAAATTCTTGCTTTGGCACGGGCAACAAATAACTCGGTTCAGCTTTCTTCGCTGGGGTCTCAAACAGGAAAACAGTCTTAATTTAAAGTTGTAACATCACTGACAGCGTCAGCCAGCCAGCTACACAGATCTCATTGTTTTTTAAGACAGTTGCTCCAATATCTTCTTTTCTTCTCAATCAGGTTGGGTCTCCCAGCTTACACAGTTTATTGCAGCTTCCAGGAGCATGGCAGTAGCGTGATTTTGGCTTGGCCAGGAACATGCTGTCTGGTTTCTCGGTCTCTTTAGCACACACACTTAGGCAGTGTAACACTGGATACTCAAATCAGTGAGATTTCTTCATTGCAGGGAATCCCACGGCAAAAGCTTAATGGTTACGCTCTTCAGAAATCATATAGCTGATGGTCAGTAGCTACAGGCTCTATGCAATTTTAACACAGTTCAAAGCTAAACACGGTTACCTTGACAGAGATCTTCAACATGGTCTTTCTGCTTCATTCTGCTTTGGGACAGTCTTATGGCACACTTTTCACTCGAAGAGGGGTCTAGCCTGTGCTCTGGGGGCTGATTCTTCACCTTTATTTTCTATTTTGCCTTCATCTTCTGGGTCTTCATTTTCAGTTTCCATTTCTTAGGGATTTCATCTCAATTAGGCGAGGTGATGATGTTGCACAACTCAGAACGTTGTGGGCAATTTTCCTGCCCCCCCCTCTCTCGGCGCGCTAGGCTAACAGCTACTTCTTCGGCCTTACACTCTCACGCTCCCACGCTTTGTTAAAAGCCAGACTGTCCTGCAACATTTTTCTAATTAACAGCCTCAGATCTTGTTTTTTTTCCTCTCAGCTCGACCTTGAGCTTTTTGCTGTTTTCTCTTTCTATTCTGAATCTTTTTAAAAAAACCTTTTTCCTTCTTTGTTTGACATACATCTCAAGGGGGTGCAAGGTTTGCTTCCCCCACCACCCATAGCCTCCCTCCTAAATTGAAGACAGACACAATTAGGGAATGGGAATTGGTCAGTGAGTAAGGGGTCTCACTGGCCGACACAAGAGGATTTTTCACACCACGCACTTTGCTACTGGCCTGGGCACCCGGACGGTCAACGGTATGCTTCAGAAACCGCAGTAGCCACTCACACAATCATCAATCTCTCTACTACATCTATATGTCCCTGCCACCCACTTTTCCCACTTTTTACCAGAGCGGAAAACGGCTTCCCCAGCTTCCTCAGCTTCCTACTGAGTACTGGCGTGCTAGGTACTGGCGCCCACTCGGGGGTGTGATCAGGCCCCCCTTCTACCCGCAAGGAGTAGGTTCTTTTGTATACGTATACCACCAACACTGACCTTCTTCATAAGGCGGGGCCCTCTTTTTTTCTGCCCAGTGGCCTTTCTCTCTAAAGGCGGGGCCCTCTTTTTCCCATATACTTGCCTTTCTCCTGAAGGCTTCCAATGTGGGTTTCAACTCAATTGCAGCTGCGATATAGGCAGGGCTCAAGTTCCTTCCTCCGCTTCCCAAGGTTCTCTTGCCGCTCGCTGCCGTTTGGGCGATCCCAGTGCAGGCTTTCTCCCATTCACTCGACAAAAAGGTCGGTGGCGCCAAGAAAGGGAGGCATGCGCCGAGCTCGTCTTCCCGGTGCGGCGATCAAGAGCAGGCAACTGCCACCTGTCTGGCTCAGAGCCTGCCACATCCGAGTCACGGCACCATTTATGTTGCAGAACCCAGAGTCAGAGAGACCACGGAGTGAAGGAAAAAGAGATTATTTAACGCGCGGGCTTAAGGCTGGAATCGTTTCCAAAGAGCCAGAAGCCCCGATTTACATTAGCACATTGGTTTTATAGACATTGTGACACATATGAAACGGCTCCTCCTCCCCCTCCCGCATGGGGTTGCAATCCTTAACATTTCTTCTCTTAGCACTATTGTTTATAATACAAGAACTGGGTTATAGGGTAGCCATGATAAGGAGAGAACAGAAGAGAACAGCAGAGAACAAGATATACAACTGTATGACCTTTGACAAGATAAGGAATTCCTGTGTCTCGTCAGCTTACAACAATATATTCAAGGGAGAAAGAGCTCAGCAAGAACATGAAGCATGAGACTGCATGAGGCTACTTAGTCTGACCTCTGATATGGCTGCTACAAGATGAGGGGAACGGTGCTGCACAGGTTGAGTTTCCCTGATGTCTGCCCTTTGGCGGGTATCCCGGGAATTGTTGCTGCTTTTTTAATCAAAGTGCTCATCGAAACATTTGCTTTTTTCCCTGCTTTGCATTCATTGCAGCCGAGATTGAAATGAAGAAAGGAGCCACCATCTCTAGTCCTGGCCTTCCAGCAGTGTATGCCCTGAAGTCCTTCCACTTCCACTGGGGGACCTACAAACATCGAGGCTCGGAACATGCAATCAATGGCGTGCGCCACTCCATGGAGGTGATCCGTTCAGAGAACAGGAGGAAGTAGTGAATAATAAGAGATGGGAGTTTGGCTCAGATGTTAGGAGAACAGTGTTAAGTGACTGGGCAAGCTAGGCCCAGCTTTCTGTTCCGCTGCCCTGGACCTATAACCATGTCCACTGTACCCCTAGTTCTGGCTGTCCCATTTTCTTAAGATATTGTGTGTGGCCCTGGTAGTCTCTAGGGAAAGCAGAGAAGGTTGCTAATGGGAGATGCAGAGCAACCTTCTCCAGGCTGGTGTAGAGGAAGACGATTGGAGTAGCGTGAGGGGGAAGCGTCATGCACTCTTCAGACCTCGAGGGTGCTGAAGATGTTTTCCATTTGCAAGCCTCCCGTGTTTCCCCACCGCTTATGCCAGGGGTCCCCAACGTTTTTGGATCCATGGGCGCATTTGGGAATTTGAGAAACTGCTGTGGGCACCACCACAAAATGCCTAATTGGTGGGTCGCCGCTTTGGCTTCTGCCTGTCGCATATATGGATCTTAGGTTACATCTTATTCAGCAAAAGCGTTTGCTTTGCGTCTGTTGGACACCACAACATCTCTTTAATAAGGGATTGTCTAATTCAGCTAATTGCTGGCAGTGCAATACAGCTAATGCTTCTTTTAAACGTATGTTTTGGCAATGTCCAGTATTTGTTTATTTGGGGGAGGAGATTATTACACAGACAAATTTTGTACTGGAACAGGCTTTAGTATTCACTGAGGCACATGCTCTTTTCAATTATTTACCTGCTTCACGGAAATTAACAAATAGCATAAATGGATTCTCCACACCCTTTTGACAGCTGAAAGACTGATATTACCGCATTGGAAAAATAAACACTCCCTCCTATAATGCAATGGATTGAGGACCTTCCAGTGCTTTCAATATTTGAACGGGTGGCATATAGACGCCACCTTCAAATGGATACCGATTTGGATATTGGCCCACTCTTGTTGAAATCCATGTACAATTGCTAGGAAGTTGTATGAATTTCTTACAAATCCATGTATATATATTTTAAAAATCCCCCCCCCCCAAGTAAAAATATTTTCGGGTGTCCGCAGGCACCACGTTGGCTGGCTTATGCCATTTTTTTCCTTGCTGGAAAAATCCCATTAAGGAGGGTATTCCTCGTGCTAGGGGGCCTCCATCTGGAAGCAGCCCCAGCAGTGAGCCTCCAAGCCTCAGGGCGCCACTAGGGCAGAAATGCCCCATGGGCTTGATCTGGCCAGCAGAGTTTCGGGTCCCCACCTGGCCTGTGGAGGCTTTGGCTCCCTCTGAGAGCTCCCTCCCAAGCCTGGCTCCATGGAGTCTAATGGGGGCTTGGGGAGGGGATAACAGGGATAACAGGGTGATTTGCTTGACTCAGCGTGCTGCTCGCCCTCCCAGCTGGGAGGGAGAGCAGTGCACTTTGCCCACCCCACTTCCCCTCCAGTGGGGGAAAGCTCAGGGTAGGTGAAGCCATCTCTACCTAGGGGTGGGGTGGAGGATCATTCCTCCACCCATGCGTCAGTCTGGGGGTATTCTGGCAAACCCACTGAAACCAGGTCCTAGCAGAGGTGGGGTCTGGAGGAGCACTCCTCCAGCTGCCACCTTAGTCAGGGTGGTTTTGCCCAACCCATGGCTTCCCACCTTGGGGAGGACATGGGGCAGGCCAAGCAGCAGTGCCAGCTGGAGCGCTCCTCTAACTGCTGCCTCAGGTGGGCTGGCTTCACCACATGTGGGCTTATACCTCATTGGATATATCTGTCTAGCACCTCCATCTCCCCGCCCCTGCCGCATTTCTCCAGCTGACTAGTTGTTTCTTTTCACACACACACCTCCTTCCCTCTCTCCCTCCCTGCCTGGGGCTCCCTCCCCTCTCCTTACATTATCAAGGGTGCAATCCTATGCATGGTTAGACAGAAAAAAGCCCTACAACTCCCAGCATGCCCCAGCCAGCCATGTAGGCCTTTTTTTTCTGTCTAAACATGCATGTGATTGTGCCCTTAATCTCCATCCTGTCAACCCATGCAGTCAAATGAGGTGGCACAATGGACCGTTCCACTTCAGGTTACAGGTGGAAGTTGTCGCTTTTGAATGCTGCTCCTCATACGAAGCTCTCTGCAAAAAGAAAAAATAAACCCACACACATTAGGGAGAATGATTCTACCCTAGCCCTTGGCCTACAGAACTGGTGTCCTGTTTGCAGGGTGTTTAAACACAGGGGAAGATTTTTTTTAAATGCAACTCCCTACCTTCAATAAGAACATAGGAAGAGCCCTGCTGGATCAGACCAAGGGTCCATCTAGTCCAGCATTCTGTTCACACAGTGGCCAACCAGCTGCCCCAATGGGAAGCCCATAAGCAGGACGTGAGTGCAACAGCACCCTCCTGCCCATGTTCCCCAGCAACTGGAGTACACAGGCATATTGCCTCTGAGGGGTTCATCACACGGAACTTTTATCCTGCTGTTGAAATGACTCTCTCTTGGAAGTTTGCGAGCTCTTTACATGATGCTGTTAATGTCCAAGGCATCTCCTGCAATTTCCCCCAGCCTATCTCATGTTTTCCCCAAATGCAAAAAGTGTATTTTTCCCAGCCCCTGGAACAGGAGCTCCATGACCTCCCCATGAAATTCTCTAATAGCGGAAGAAACCGCTGTGTCTGCCTGCAGGGAGCATTTGTTTTCAGTTGTTGGGGGCACCATCAGGATGACAAAGGCATTTAGGATGGGAGCGGGGTTGCACGGAAGGAGACCCGAGCAGATTTGACAGGTGAGAGGGCAAGAATTGCCTGCTGATTGCAACTCCTGTCTCCACATTTCTCAGTTGGAGGGAGAAGAGGGTAAAATGCCTCCCTGCAATGAAGGGAGACACATCTGATCCCACACCCCACCAAGCTCAGAAGCAACGTCCTCTGTTGTTTCAGAACACCCCATTAAGTTAAGCGGGGCTTACTCCCAAGTAAGTGTGCCGAGGGTTGCAGACTTACAGGACAATCTTACATTTTATGTCTACTCAGAAGTAAGTCAGTGGTTTCCTGGGGGCTCTGAGAAAACAGTAGAGCAGAAGTTAAACTACGAAAACAAGACTCCCCCCCCCTTTGTACACATGCCAGGGAGGGAGGCACTCCCTTAGTTCAAACCAGGTGGCTGCCGTGTAGAGAAGCCTTTCCCAATCCCACAAAGAAACCAAAAGCAGGATGCTCAGGAAAGGATGTGGGTTTTTGTGGGTTTTTTGCTTAATGTAGAGACACCCTGATACTCACGGAGAATATATTAGCTAATCATCTGTATTAGCCAGCAGTCAGTTTAATAAAAGACGGTTTACCCAGCAGCCTGTCAGGGTGGAAACTGAGCCCACAGAACCCCAGAGTAGTTCTGATTCTGAGGAGGAACAGCAATCCGAGGGAGAGGAGCCAGCTCATCCCTTACAGGCACAGCAGCTGGCAGACATTCCTCCTGCCGGCATTCCTAAGATAGATAGTGACCCTGGCCGTGAATAAGTGTGGGAGGGGGGCTTGCTAGATGCTCGACGCAGACACAGAGAGTGACGAGCGATGGAGGGCGTGGAAAGGAGGCGTAGCGCCCGTTTGGCGCACAAGCAACAGTCGCGTCCCGTGGACCCAAGGGAAAGAGGGAGGATCTCTCCCTAGCCATAAGTTCAGGGTCTTCAAGTGATTCTCCTTCAAACGGGGACCAACTTCCTACTCAGAGCATAGGCTACTCTGCTGTTCCTTGCTTAGTCGCTGGTGATTAGCATCTGAAAGAGTAATTAAGTTGTAAAAGGATTAGAGCCTTGAAAAGAATCCTTTTGTCTGTGTCTTGAGCTGGCTATTGGAGTAGACTGAAAGAGGCCGCTAGGGCACTCCTGACACAACCACTACAAGTGGATCATTATCGACTTGCCCTCAGAACAGTGAGTGGCCAATCAGTGAACTTTATGGCTGAATGGGGATGTGAACCTGGGTCTCCCGCAATGTAAGAAGAGCCCTGCTGGATCAGAGGTCCATCCTGCTCCCCAGAGAAGCCAGCCAGATGGCCCACAGTGACTGCCCAACAGAACCCAATAATCTTTCTCTTGCACCACACTGGCACTTTTCATTTTCATTTTAACTCTCTCTCTCTCTCTCTCTCTCTCTCTCTCTCGCATCAGCTCCACATCGTTCACACTAAAAATGACATGAGCCCAGAGGAAGCAAAACAGGATCCAGAGGGATATGCTGTCGTGGTATTCTTCATAAAGGTGAGGAACAGAATGTGACGACTGGTGTCAGCTGATGGCAAGACTGGGGTTGTCAAAGGCTAGACCAGTTCAGGAGCCCCTGAACCCCCTGGGCTGGCCAGGGTCCTACCCTCCAAAGTGGGGCAGGGGGGATGATGACAGGAAGCTTTTGGAGATATTCCTATAACAAATGCCCCTTCCCTTCATTTCCCCATAGAAGTCCCACAAGGCTCCTACAGTCAGTGCATGGAAGACTCTAGCCAACCTTCTGGAAAGTATTCCAGAGAAAGGTGAGCCCCCACCCCACCCCATTCCCTATAAAATGAGCCACTTTTCTACCAGTCTCTTTACCTGAATTTCCACTTTTCCTCTCTGTCTCCAGGGGATGTTGTGAGTCTGAATGGGGAATTCTCCCTGGGGGGTTTATTGAGCATGGCAGATGTAAGCACCTATTACCGCTACCAGGGCTCTCTCACCACTCCCTACTGCAACGAAGCTGTGCTCTGGACTGTCTACCCTGAGCCCATCGAGGTGCATCACAAAGTGGTGAGTGGTGCACAGTGTCTACCTCTCTTCAGTTTTGACAAAGCTGGAGGAGAGAATCTGTGGGCTCTCCTAACGGACAATGGAGTCTGCTGGGGGCCAACCACCACAAGTCAAGGAGCTTGGGTTCTTGGGCTCTTTGGAAACAGACATGGATCACAGGGTTGCTGCCACTATCAAACAACCCCACATCCAGATGTGACGATGCCACCACCACAGTTAGATGGTGGCCCCCGAAGTCCCTTGCAAAGGCGCAAGGGCCATACTCTGTCAGGGTCCTTTGGGCGCCAGCCCCAAGCGATCAGGTTTCCTTGTCCAAGGGCAGCCAGCTCTTGGGCTGATTGGGCCAACTGCATACCGTCCAGGGGAGGAAAGGGTCAACCTCCAAAAGCAGGAAGGGAAAGCTGTGAAGGGCCGAAGGTGGAGTGTGTAACCCGGAGGTGTTGAACCTCTTCCACAGCCCAAGGGCTGAAATCTGTTTTGGAGAGGCTCTCTGGAGCCACATTCCAGTGGTGGGCGGGACCAAAGGCAAAAGGGGCAGGACCAAGATACCAGCCTATCTGAGCTTACATCTCCTATTACCAGTAACTAAGTCTTAGGAGAGGCTTTTATGATGGCCATGGGGAAGGGGGGACCCACCAAGCGGGACCAGGGGAAGGGAGCATGGCCTTCTGCGGAGCCCAGATTTGGCACCCAAGCCTGAGATTCTGCACCCCCGGTGTAGCCCAAGGCAGACAAGCAATTGAGTTCTGGAAGCAGCGAGGAAAGCTCTGAAGCAGCAGGGAGCACAATCGCAGGCAGCCAAGCTCTAAAGGGAGCAGGGGTCCTCTCACAGTAAGGCAGGCCATTCCAACTGGAAGGCCTCCCGTCTTCAGAGCTTGCCTTTATAGGACCTGGTGGAGCCTCACTGGTGTGTGGAGTCAGCTGACCAAGCTCTCGGTCCGATATCAGGGCAGTGCCTAGGGGTCACCCTGGAGAAATGCGCCTTCATCTGCAAGGCCCGCGTATCAGAGATAGCCACCCCAGGTCTGGCACAGGAGGCAGGATGCTAGAACCTGGCAGCTAGGAGCCCCGGTTCGAGGCTCTCCCCCTGTGCCCTCCCACAATCTCAGTTCAGTTGCTGCCCATTTTGCTTACGACCCGAGTGAGCCTCACCCTCCACAGACCGAGAGCAGAAAAATCCTCCGAGGGAGGTGCACAAGGAGGCCCTTGTGGGCCTCCCCTCCTGAGTAGTCTGGGGCCCTCCTGCAGGGGGTTTTCACTAGCATTAATTCTTGCCAGCAGCCACCAAAACTTCTCAGCCAGTATTCTGTCATACGTTTTAGGTGGTGTCTACCTTCACAGCTGTTCTGAGAGAGAAGGCAATGTTGAGTCCAGGCACTGAAGCCTGGCTTTAAACATTTAAGCCCCAGCCCTTTTGTTGCATGGACTTCCTGGTCTTCTTGAGTGCAAGCACTTTATCTCTTACAACTTTTTCCTCTCTCCTCCCTTCTACTTCTTCCTTTTTTTCGTCCAGTTGAAAAGATTCACCAACTCAATGTACTTTACCACCATAAAAGATAGGCGAATGCAGAAGAATTACCGTCCCCTGCAACCACTGAACAATCGAGAGGTCCTTCGCTTCACGGAAAATGAATCTCCATGTCATCTGGACCACTGCTGTTCCCCAAAGAATTTTTAAGCCAGCAAGGATGTGTGCACACAAATGCATTGTGGGTACAAAATGGCAGCCGATTCCCTCTGCTTGGATGTTCTAAGCTAATGATCAAGTCCCCTCCTTCCTTACCTAAGAATAAAAAATTTCTATCTGCTTCTTGTGGAGAGAGTTCCATTGGTCCCATGGAAGATTTGCTCCAGCAGCAAGAGAGTCTTGTCCTTTTTTGGTGCTGGCAGATAATGCTATTCCCCCCTCCCCCATTAAAACATTAAAATACCACCACATATACAGACTGGGCTGCTTTTATCTGAAGACTTTATGCAGGCTATACATTCAGTAGATACAAACTCATGGGATTTTGCAAACGAGCAATTATACTTCATGCTTTGCAGGAATTGAACCCAGGAAGTTTTGAGAAGCTGCCCATAATTTGTCCCTCTGATTCCCTCACACAAAATGGAGTAGTTCCTGAATCCCATGAGTATTAAGGAAGGAAGATAATTCTTTTCTCTTTCCTTTTTATCTGCAATGCCAGTGCTAAAACCATTTACACACAAACAGTTGCTGCAAGTTAACATACATGAATTTTGAACGGTTGCTTCAGTTTAACATATATGATTGCATCAAAGTCTGGTCTCGTCTTCCTAGGTTGCCTCTATCCACCACAGAGTGGGGGATTACCTAAGGTCTAGAGAACACAGCAGCAGAAGATATTGGGATAGCCTTACAGGACTTCCCTGAACATGATTCTCCTTGTGTGGAAAATATGCGGGGATGTATTCCTGTACAATAAATCACTGTGGTGCACTGATTAAATTGGGGCCTTACCCAACCTGGTGCCCTCCAGATTGGACTGCAATGCCCATTATTCCCAGCCACCATGATGGCTATGCTGCCTGGGAAATGTGGGAACTAGTCCCATGTCTAGAGGGTACCGGGTTAGGTAAGGCTGGGTTAAAGAGTTGGAGTAGGACTGTGGAGATTCAAATCCCCCTCAGCCATGAATCTTACTGGATGAATTTGGACAAGTCACTACCTCTCAATCTAACCTCCTTACAAGGATTGTTGTGAGGATACAATGGTGGTGGGCAGGGGAGAGAGCCATGTATACCACCTGGAGCTCCTTGGAGAAAGGGCAGAGATAAAAATGTAATAGCTAAATACATTATTGATGTGTGAACCACACCTTGATAGAAACACTTAACACTGCTTGCTTCACACACACACACACACACACACACACACACACACCTTAATTTAATTGCCACACACATTCATCCTTTGAGAGCCATACTAGACATGACATTTGTAGTTTGCCCTTGCATAGTTGTTTTTAAAAACAATATAAATAGCCCATATATGGGGGTGGGCATTGAGGTGAACTGGGACTGTGGCATGGAGTGGGGAGGGGGTCTTTGACCCTTTGCCTGTGTTGCAGTCTCTATCGAACTCCTCCCCCATATCTGTTCATTACACACACACACACACACACACACTACACAAGGGCAAAGTATATGACAAATGTCATGTCTAGTTTGGCCCTAAGTCACAGCTTATTCATTAGTCCTTGTCAAAACTATTTTCACATTTGAAGTCCCCAAGGAGGAATTGGTAAGTAACATTCCTGGCCTCCCCACGCCTTAAACTTTCCACTTTCAAGGGCTTTCAAAAAAGTTTTTTTTCCATCATTCAGGAGTGCTTAATAAATTAGAGACCTTTGTAATGGAGGATTATAGAAATCCTTTCCACTATTAAAGAATTAAGTCTTAAAATAACATGAAAGAACAACCTGATACTAGTATCAAGAGGGAAGGTAAGGGTGGTTTGCCCCAGTTTTTCAGCTGAGGAGAAATCTTGACACGCCAACCTCTGGTCACACTGTTGATCTGTAGCATGACAGGAAGAGATCTAACAGCTGGATCACACATACATGCAGATCACTCTTCACTTGGTGCCTCCAGAGCAATGGGATATGTGAACTGGCTCTATTGAAAAAAGTGTTGCATTCAAAGTAAGCACAGGGTACTATGACATTTTTATATGAGTTTACAGACACATATGTAAATGAGCCACCCAAAGTCACCACTCAATGTTCATATTTGTATGAACAAGCCCTAAGAGTTCAGCTACAAGTAGAGCTGAAACTAATTTCGACAGTTTTTTAAAAAAATCATGGGGAGAGCAATCCTCCGGCCGCTAGACAGTGTCTAGATGGCTATAGGATTTTTTGGTTCCCAGAAACCACGCTCCCCTCCCCCTTTCCCGCCGCCTCGGAGGCAGAGTGGTTTTCCCCGTCTCTGTACTTGTGACCACAATGTGAAGTGGGCGAAAAGAAAGCATTCCCAGGATGGGGAGGAGACCGCGGAAGCATCATTACGAAGCTTCCCATGCGCCGTCTGGCCTCCCCCCCCCCGCTTCAACATCCCCAGCTAGACAGCCAAAATCAGCTGTCTAGCTGCAAATGGATGGTGGCTGGAGCACAGAGGAGAGGATCCCTCTGTGCTCCACCCGCCCTGCATCGGATAGTGGGCTGCTTCTGAGTTCGGAGGCGGCTGACTATCCCAATAGGATTGCGTCTTGAAAGGTTGTACAGAGAAATGTGAACCTCCAAATCCACATTGAAATCTATATTTGGAATGGTCTTTTTTCTGGGTGTTGTGTGGATCTTAGGTTTTCGTTTATGATATATTGAAAAGTGTGCATCAGTGCTCAAATTCTGGTGCCGGGTGTATTAGTTCTAAGTCCAAACATTGATTTGGTCAACTCAAATATATAGAGAGGTTGGTGTAAAGCAAAGCAACAAGGAGGCTCTGGATCCACTGCAGGTGCAGCCAGTCTTAAGAAAAATTAAATACGAAAGATAGACGAACAACAGAGTAATTTTATAATACATGGAGGGAGCAATCCTATGACCGCTAGACAGTGGCTAGACGGCCATAGGATATGTTGTTTTCCGGGAACTGACCTTGGAGCCTGCGCTCCGAGGTCGGTTCCTGGAAAACTGACCTCCCCCCAATTCCGTGCTGCCTCAGAGGCAGCGTGGAAAAGCCCCATCTTCCGCACTCACAAGAGAAGCGCAGAGCAGCTGAAAAGGGGTGTGGCTGGGGGCGTTCCAGGGCAGGGAGAGCGGAACTGCATGTACGACATCCTACGTGCCATACAGCAGCCTCCTCTCCCGCTCGGCCCTCCCGCAGCTAGACAGCTGCAATCGGCTGTCTAGCAGAAAAGGCAGGGCAGGAGAAGCATGGAGGGAATGATCCCCCCTGTGCTTCTCCTGCCTTGCTTTGGATAGGCGGTCAGCCTCCGAACTTGGAGGCCGACGCCTATCTAGATAGGATTGCGCCCTTAGTGTTAAAAGTTTCAGCTTTCGCCCTCATCAGTAGTTGTAATATCAAATGGATATCAAGACTGGCCACTTTTAGCACTAAATATATTATGAAATTACTCTGTTGTTACTCTACCTTTCATTTGGCAGAAGCCAAAATGTTTAGCTTAAAATATATTTTTTAATACTCTTGTTAGTCTATCTTTCTTATACATTTTACCTTAAGACTGGCTGCATCCACAGTGCATCCAGAACCTCCTTTTTGCTTTGCTGTTGTGCTGCTTTACACCAACCTCTCTCTCTCTCTCTCTCTCTCTCTCTCTCATGCATACTATATATTAATAAGATTTGAGATACCAAAAACTAGCTAGTTTTGAATGGAAAGTTTCATTTCAGCTCTAGCTATAATAGACTGAACAGCACCCCTTCTCCCACACTGGCCATAGAAGTACCGGCTCCCTCGTCTCTCTGCTCCTGTCCTTACTGGAATGTGCACCTCCCACCCTTTTAGTGCCATTTGCCAGTACCTTTCCTACTTGGGTGCCCTGGTTGAGAGGTAGATGCAAGTGAAATGGGGTTTCTGGGGAACAGGAAGGATTGTGGCCCAGCTCTGACCTCTCAGGAGATGCTAGCAACTCCCCCTCCATGTGGTTCCCACCATCTCCGGCCTTTATACAGGTAAGAAGGGCATCAGGGCAGTGATGAAAAGGAAGAGGAGGAACGCTGCTGCTGGCGGAGAGAGTGGGGAGGCAGCAGAACGATGATCTCTCAAAGAAGCAGATGCTTCCACTTTCCGGTTCCCGATCATCTGCAGGGGGCGGAAGTTGTTCTCCAGTCGTGGCCCACTGGAAGAATCTGTAGAATGCAGTTCAGATGTGAACGCTGCGACCTATAAGGGGAGAGAGAAGGACATCAGGCTGGGGAAGGTGGCAAAGGAGATACTGCTGAGCTGGGCTGCAAGGGCTGTGACATCATTGAGATCTACCCCATAAAAACCAGGACGCAGCAAGCTAGGATATCAATGTACCCGTTTTAACAGACTGGCGAGATCAACTTGATGGGACAAATACACAATTGTTACAGCACACCGTTGAAACAGCCTCAGCCTCTCTGATCACAGAGCTGCTTTTTTTTCTCAACACTGCCTTCTTTAGCAAAGTCTCCCCTGTGCTGGCATTAACCGCTCAATCACTGCCATTTGGCCCACTTCTGTCTCAGCCCCCAACCACCAACTGTACAGCCCTGACTTCTCTCACCCATCTAATGCTAACCCTCTGCCTCCAGCAATCACATCTTTATTTTGTACCCAAAAAATTAGACAGGGTTATGTGTGTTTTGCAATTCTGCACAAGCACATAAAAAGCTTATAATGTGGTACTGGCTGCAGAATTTTGGTCCTTGAAAAATCATAGCTTACATTTCTTTCTTTCTCTCTTTCAAAGCAAGTGTCTAGCGCTCATAAAGACATGGTTGAAAGCAGACAGGTATATTTCCTGGGGGAACCTCAGAAGCCAGATAAGTTAAATGCGGGGCAAAGTAAACATGATGCAGGAGACACATAAAAGTGGTTCCTGATGTGTGTGCGCCACTTCAATGCAGCTCTGGGGACTCTGGATTTGATCAGAACAGTGGGAGGGAGGGCAGGCTTAACCCTTTCTCTATAGGTTCTTTGCCTGTCAGAAATCACCTTCCCCCTGCTGTTTGACGCACCACAGGAAAAAAAAATCTATGTACTAAGTATGTCTTCTCAGTGGGTAGGAAAGACACTGGGGAGGGGGGATTTTATATGAAAAACAACCCACAGGAAAAGGATTAAGAACCCACCCTTCCTGGAGCTGTGATGAAAGTCAGACCCCCCTGCCCCGCCCCATCCCTGTCTTGCCAGTGCCTCCTGAATAATGCGTAGAAAGGTTTTGTAAGATGTGCTCCATCTGCATAATTCATACAGGTTGCCACATTCAGTTTTTCTTGTCTTTTTAGGTTTCTTGCAGAGGACACATGCAGCCCCTATTTATTTTTAATTTTAAAAATTGATCTCCCCTCTCCAACCAAGATTCTCAAAAGCAGCTTGTGATAATAACAGAATGTAAAAACATTAACAATGGACGATTAAAAAAAAGAAAAAACACGCAACAACTTTAGATCACCGGACATGAGGCCATATTTAAAGACAAATTTCTCAGCAAGCTGTATTCCGAATACCTGGCCAAAAGGAGGTTTTAGCAGCTCTCCCAAAAGAGCCAAACGGAGCAGATGATCTGGTGTAGCTCCTTGTGGGGTGGGGGCAGGGAAAGAAGAGTTAAACAAACCAGGGGCCAACACCCCAAAGCCCTATTTCTAATAGAAGCCCATTTTAACTTGAGCAGTGGTGACACACCAAGAAGGCGCTCTTCTCTTGATCACAATTCTACGGTGAGAGAGTATGGGAGAAAGGCCCTCCTGTCTGCTGCTGCTTTCCAGCTGGACCTTCCAGCTCAGATTGCTACACTCACCACTTTGGGTGGCACCAGAATGGGATCAGAAAAGACGGTCCAGATTACGACCTCATTACACTTGGGGGTGGTGAGGGACCCGGGGTAGCGGTAATAGCGGGAAAGGTCTGTGTTGCCCAGCAAGTCCAGAAGAGAGATGGTGCTGTCGAGATGCGTGTCTTTGCCTGAAGAGGAGGAAAGTTGGTTATGCTTATGCTCCAAATTTAAATCAGTTTCGAGCCAGTTTGAGTGATTATTTTGCAGAAAAAATGAGAGCCAATTTGAGGGCCGATATAGTGTAGGCGTCCCCAACCTTTTTGGACCTGTGGGCACACTTGAGAATTTGAGAAGCCACTGTTGACACCAGCACAAAATGGCTCCCATGGAAGATGTGGCTAGTCACATAATGGCTGCCATGGGAGACTGGCTAATCAAAAGTGAGTGAAGAGGTGGTGCTGGAGGAAGAGAAACAGCGAGGCTGGGAGGGAGGGGGAAAATGCAAGGCAAATTTGTAGAGGGGAGGGAAAGAGCAAGGCTAGAGGCTAGAAAGGGAGAGAAAGAAGACTTCTCTAACATTTTTCAAGATTTGTAGTAAAAATATTTTTTTTTGAAGGGGGCAGGGCATGGAGAGCTGTGTGAGTGCCATTGGAGGTGCCTGTGGGTGCCACGTTGGGGACATCTGGTATAGTGGTTAGAGTGCCAGTCTAGGACTGAGGTAACTTGGTTTCAAATTCCCACTCAGTCATGAAGCTCACTGAGTGACCTTAGGCCAGTTACTGTCTCAGCCTAACATACCTCACAGGGTCATTGTGAGGATACAAGAGGGCTGGGAGAAACATGTATGCCAGTTTGAGCTCCCTGAAGGAAAGGCAGGATATAATTTTTATAAATGTAACAAATAAACAGATGAATAAATAACAATGGCTCCCAACCAAGGGACACTCAATTTTGTAGTTCTGTGTAAGTAATTTATTACAAAGAAATCCAAGGACACTCATGAAAAGGCAATTCCCAGGTTCATCAGGGAAGCAGTTGGAATGATCACACCATTTTCAAAGTAGTTAAAGTGTGTAGCAGAGAAGCAGGATAATGTTCCAACTCATTGTGGCAGCCATTAGGGATTCTGAGGTGTGGGAGAAGTTGTCCTTCCTGGCTTCTCTGACAGTCTCACCTTTTTCAGAGACTTTCTTGAAGTTCTTTGTGAGTGATTCCCACGCTTCAGCTGTCTCGCCTGTAGCCATCTCAGAGCCCTGTGGTACAGAGGGAGTGGTAAAATGAAGCATAGAAGGAACGTGTGATGAAAGAACCCAGGAGTCCTAGCGTATCCAGCATGTCCTGCTTTAACCAGCTATGCTTCTCCATTTCTCCAGGGTAAGGTTAAAAAGAACAGACCCGGGAAGGTGCTCATCACTGGTGATGTCACAGGCACTATTCAATAGACTTTTGGAATCACAATGGAAGTACTAGTTGGAGGGCTTGGGGGAAGGGGCTGAAATTGTTTTTTCCCAGTGAAGAATATTGTCATTTGAATCCTGGGAAAATGCAATACCCCCTCGACAGAAGTGCTTCTTAAGAAAAGATATCATACTTCTACCGTGCAGAATAAGCGAGGAGGAGCTGAGGAACCTTATGATGAAGGTGAAAGAAGAAAGTGCAAAAGCTGGGTTGCAGTTCAATCTCAACCCCCCCCCCAAGATTATGGCAACCAGCTTGATTGATAACTGGCAAATAGAGGGAGAAAACGTGGAGGCAGTGACAGACTTTGTCTTTCTAGGCGCAAAGATTACTGCAGACGCTGACCGCAGCCAGGAAATCAGAAGACATTTACTTCTTGGGAGGACAGCAATGACAAATCTTGATAAAATAGTGAAGAGCAGAGACATCACACTGACAACAAAGGTCCGCATAGTTAAAGCAATGGTATTCCCCGTAGTAACCTATGGCTGCAAGAGCTGGACCATAAGGAAGGCTGAGCGAAGGAAGATAGATGCTTTTGAACTGTGGTGTTGGAGGAAAATTGTGAGAGTGCCTTGGACTGCAAGAAGATCAAACCAGTCCATGCTCCAGGAAATAAAACCAGACTGCTCACTTGAGGGAATGATCTTAAAGGCAAAACTGAAGTACTTTGGCCACATAATGAGAAGACAGGATACCCTGGAGAAGATGCTGATGCTAGGGAAAGTGGAAGTCAAAAGGAAGAGGGTCCGACCAAGGGCAAGATGGATGGATGATATTCTGGAGGTGACGGACTCGACCTTGGGGGAGCTGGGGGTGGCGACGGCCGACAGGAAGCTCTGGCGTGGGCTGGTCCATGAAGTCATGAAGAATCAGAAGCGACTGAACGAATAAACAACAACAATCTATTGTGTATAATAATCTACCAGTAAAAGAAAATGAGTTTCCATTATCTCTTTCACAGTACATGCCAGTCTTAAATCAGTTTAACAGCCATGCCCTCTTTCCAGGAAATTCTGGGAATTGCAGTTCAGAATTAGGTATTAAACCACAATACCCAGAGAAGACGTAACAATAAAAGTGCTATAAAATGGAAAGAAGCTTGGCTTCCCCATCCCTTTGTCCTCATCCCTCACCTCAAGGAAGAATCCCAGCACAGCAATGCCTTCTGGGTCCTTCAAAACATCGGGATTGCTCATGTTGCTTTTGGTATGCACAATGTGTAACTGAGGGGAGAAAAAAATGAGTTTAATTTGGAATATATTTCTACTGAGCAGCCTTGCCCTTTTTAGAGGAAACTTAGGGCACATACTTATAGACTATCGTACATTAAAGCCATTACATGCTGGAAATCTGTCATGCCTTCCCGCTCCACTTTCTTTAGACTTGGCTGTTTATTTATTTGATTTCTTCCTCGCCTTTCTACCAAGAAAAATGGCACTCAAGGTGCCTTACAATCATAAATAAGATTAAAACGACAGTAAAACAAATGTATTAAAACACTATTAAAAACCCAACTATTGCAGAATAAAAACATCATCAAACCTAACAGACCCGCTTACATGCCAAGGGCCTGCTTGAATAAAACGGTCTTTGCCGGCTGGCAGAAGGAGAGCAGAGAGGAAGCTAACCTAGCCCACCTCAGCAGGGAATTCCACAGCCTTGGAGCAGCCACCAAGAAGTAGGGATGTCTGTCATGGGAAAATCTGTCTGTTTGGGGGCTTGCCGGGTCCCCGTGAAGGCTCCAGCTCGGCTCGTATTTGCAAGCTGAGCCACAGGTTAGTTCCCAAAACCCGGGAACTCTATCAGGCTTTTTTTAATTTGCGCAAATCACAACCATAAGTAGTGGAATTCAGCTCTCTTGGCCTCCCAATGCGGGAACCCCAAGTAGCTGAAATGAGAAATGTATCCTCACCTCCATGGAGTATCGTTTGTTATCTATACAGTGCTCAGATCCTGGCATGGAATCACCATCTCCCCAGTGGAAGTGGAAGGATCTGGCTGCATAGGGTGCTGGAAGACCATGGCCACTGAGGTGGAGTCCATCTCCCAGTTCGATATCAACTGAAGACGAATAGAATGTTTCTATTAATTCTAAAAACTCTGGAATTCCCTGCCAAAAACCCTCTGCTGCTTATGCAACCACTAAGCACTGTGACTGGAATCACTTATGCAAGCCCATTTGAAAATATATCCCTGATCTGCGTAACTCCTGAGCCATTCTCATCTGATCTGACATGCATTGAGTCAGTTAGCCATATGTTGGCTCATATAACTGGGAAAGTAGAAACAGTGTAAAAGGTTGCAGATTTTACACACACACACACACACACACACTTTATATTCTGGAAATGTTTAAAGGACTGTAGACTTTAGGAATAATTGTGAGAACATTCTGGTGGGTGCTCTTCAGTGGTGGCTCCAGAAAAAAAGATATTGTGTGGCATATGCAACTCTGTCCTCCAATACTTCACCACCACACACACACACTGTGGTAGCCACCTAACCAGTGGAGATTGATGGCTCCGATGTCAGTGGGGCAGTGAATCTGCTCCAGGTTTCAGTCAGAACTCACACCTTAAATAGCTCCTTTAGAGTTCTGACTGGTTCTGAGCCAATTCACTGCCCCACAGGCATCGGGGTCACCAGCCTCCACTGAACCTCACTCTACCTAACGGCGGGGGTGCTAAGCAAGCAAATTTGTCCCTGGTTCACACATCTCTCCTCGAAAGAAAAACCGATTAACATTTTGTCGTGGGTCCTCCAGTTGTGTGAGTTCAAGAGTGAAGTGTGACTATCAGAAGTCTAGAAACACTGGACTGTATGAACGACTCCTGTAAACGCACACTGGAGGGATGGGAGAAGTCCGCCTGTTACAGTCTTGCTATGCTAACAGCAATCGCTGCATGGGTGCCAGGGTCCGGGTAGGTTTTCAAACCCTTTCAGCGTGAGTTTCACTGAGTATTACACAGGGTTAACAACAGGCAAACTGTGTATTAGAGGGACAATGAAAACAAATTTATAGTAAACTGGCTGTCTGGGATGAACATAGTTAGAACTAGCAGTCTCATAAACTCATTCCCACACAGCCTGAACTTCTCTGCCCCCTCCCCTCTCCCCTCAGCCTCTTCCAACTGCCAATTGACAAAATCTCCAGTTGCCATGTCATGCTCCCTTCAAGTTGCCACTCCTGTTTAACTTATTTTTCCACACCCATCAGCCTTCCCCACACCCTGGCGCCCTCCAGATGTGTTGGACTGTAACTCCCATCATTCCCAGCCAGCATGGCCATTGGAGTTATGGGAGTTGTAATCCAACACTTCTGGAGGTCACCAGGTTTGAGAAGGCTGCCAGATTCAAAGCCATCTCTTTCCACCTCTCCTCCAAGCACAAACCCGAAACGTGCTTCATTATTACATACCTTTTTGCTAAGAACATGTCACAACAGGGAGAAATGAAGAGCTATAAAGGGTATGAAAAGCTTGAACTTCACCTACCAGGCACTGCCTTCTTGCAGTGTTGTGAATGTGTTTTCAGGCTCTTCTCCCTCTGCTACCTTAAGGACTAGAAGCAATTTGTTTTAAGAATGAAATGATTGTGTAGGTACCTGTTTTCCCGCTGTTCTTAATTTCCAGCAGTTTTTTGCTGTCATCATAGCCGGTTAGAGTGATGGCACCCAATCTGGGGTTGTGGATGGCTTTCCCAGATTGGATATTGATGGGGGACTGTCTCTTGCCATTGCAATATGCGTGGGTTGACCATGTGCTAGGGCCTTGCCAGAGGAGGAGGAGGAGCCAAGAACAAAAGGCATGGTAATTAGACATGGGGCACCGGATGAAATAATTTTTAAAAGGGGTGCGAGGCCGCTGGCCTGAAAGCTATAGCCTCTGTTATGTAGCCCCCCACCCCACCCTCCAGCCCGAGTTCTGTGTGAGTAGTGGAAATTTAGTGCTGAGAAAAGTGCGCTCTGCTCATGTTCAGAGGCACATTTCATCCATTGCAAAGTAGAGCCATATAGTTTTGGTCTGAGGAGCCATGGCTCAGAACAAGACTCACTTGGAAACGATGGGGTAAAAAGAAGGGTTGCTATTTTTCTTACCACATTCTGGTTTATCGTAGCACCAGGTGCCTATAAAGGAAAGAAGCAGACATGGTAAGTTTAGGAAGAGAAGCCAAATCCATGGAATGTGGGGGGGGGATTCCACCACTGAGGAATTCTCCCATGCCAAAGAAGAGACGTTTCATATGGGGTGGGAGATGCAGTGGCATATTACCTTCATCGCTGGCACTGTATCCCCTTGAAAGCAAAAGGACCAAAGCGAGGGCCCCTGGTACCCAAACAGCGGCCATCGTGTGCTGTGCCCGCTATGGAGAAAGGTGCAGGAAAACAGATTAAAGGAGGTCAGTTTAATTGATAGATTAGTGGCACACTTCTAAGTTTATTTTAGATTATTTCCCCTGGCAACTATGAGGTCTAGAAACCTGCTTTCTTTCTTAAAAAAAAAAAAATCAGTTTGATGTTATTTGGATTTCTTGGCTGTCCAGAAGGTAGGTGGAGTTACATGAATGTGGGTTCATGGTGGGGGGTGGGTGGGGGTGGGGGTTGCTCAGCAACACATAATAGCAGAGCACGCATATAAATAAAACAAAATGAAATGAGTGGAGGTTGGTGGTTCCAATGTCAGCGGGGGTGTGAGTGTGTGAATCCACTGTGGGTTTCAGTCAGAACCAGTCAAAGCTCTTAAGGAGCTACGGATAGTTCCCTTAGAGTCCTGACTGGTTCTGACTGAAACCCGCAGTGGATTCACTGCTCCACTGACATCCGAGCCACCAGCCTCCACTGAATGAAACACATAATGCTCAAAATCTCATGCCCTAAAGTTTCACTCTGGCCGCCAAAAGTCAGCCCAGGCAGACAGGTTTGTTATGGCTTGCAGAAGAGACTCAGACTTCAGCCAGTCTTGGAGAGGAGGGCGGGCGCAGGGGAGAAGGGAGTCCTGTAGCCTGTAGTGCCACCAGGGCAGGAATGCAGAGCAGACGCCCAGGGCCCCTCACAGAATTAGCAGGAGGAGCCCCAAATTCAGTAGGGCTGGCTTACCACATTTCAAAGTAAGTAAAGTAATTAAGTCCCGAGTCTAAAGTTACCAGCTCACAGCTCTGGGGAAGCTGCCAGTAACACCTTTCTGTGTGCCCAGGGTTTGAAAAAATGGGTACACTGATGGTATAAAAAGTGTGTTCTGTTCGATCAACCCATGGTTGTGTGAGAGAGGAGAGGGGGCTTCCTTCTGGCAAACAAGGTCAAAGCAGTGTAATAAGGATGGCTTTAAATGTTAAAATTTTCCTACTCAGGAGAACATGTGAAAGTTCCATGTAGATCATGATGTGTAAATAATCGCACACGCATCTTCCCACCCCCCAACACATGCACCGCATGTATGCAAGCAGGGGAGCTGTGACAGGCTGCAGCATCACAGCATGTGCACCTCTAGAGTGGAAGAGGCACACGTGTGATTGTCACATGTGGCAATCTACACGCAGCCGTCATGCCTATTCCAACCCAGAATTAACTCTTATATAAGAAAGTCACCAGACATTTATGGTGGCCCCAATATGAGTTGAAATCTGTTTAAAATGCCAGGGATATGCCCTAGAACATGAGAAATAATAATAATAACTATTATTATTTTATTATTATTACATGAACAATAACAACAGCAATAATAACAATAACAACTTGTGGAACTCACTGCCACAAGATCTGGTGATGGCCACCAGCATTCATGAGCTTAAAAACCAATTTGACAAATGTAGCTGCTCACCATGATAGCTAAATAGAGCCTCCATTTTCAAAGGCAGTGTACCTCTGAACACTAAATGTTGGGAATGAATAACAGGGAAAGACCATCATCTCCGTGCTCTGCTTTTGTACATGGTTGGCTGACGTCGAAAAAAGAATGTGAATAAGAATACAAGACTAGACAGGCCCTTGGAGCAATCCAGCAGAATATGTATGTTCTTTGCAAAGGGTAGTGTGCCTCTGAGCACATGCAAAGTGCGTTCCTTTTATCCCCGAAAATAGCCGCAGCACACTCCCCATTTACATTTGCGATCGGGATGTAGTGCTTCCCCACAAGGAGGGTTATAAAAAATGAATGATGACTGCAAAATAAATAAATCCTCTTTGCTGACTTCCACCCTCTATGTCCCAGCCAGCTTCTTCCTACCCTAGGTCTTGGCTGATGCCCCTACAGGCAACACCTGAGACCTCCAGTTCTGCCAGTAAGTCCCCCTCTTTTAATCACCCAGCCCCAGGGAGACTCACTCACCTGCTAAGCGTGTCTCTCTCTCCGTCCTGCTGGACAAGGTGACACTGATGATGGCAAGAAAGCATCCTGGCTTTTATTTTTATATATATATATATATATATATATATATATATATATATATATATATATGCATTAAGGTCACGCCCTAGTCTGCTACTGGGGCGGGTGGAATTACCCAGAAAGGGAGGGTAGATTACAAGGAAGGAGGGGAAAGCAGAGGAAGACACAAGTAGGCAGGCAAAATAAGGCTAAAGGGCCAGGCCCCAGACAAATCCAGAGGCTTACCCCCTGCTCCAAGCCCTGGGGACAGAAGCGAGTCATGTACCAGTGCGATGTGAGCAAGTGAGTTAAGTTACACAATTAGGAAATGATTCTCAGCAGGATCCAACCTTTCAACATAAGGAAGAACACGTTCACATTTCTCTGAGGCAGCCCCTTTCAGAAGAAAGATCTAACCACTAACTGCCACTCCCTTCTGGGATATAAAGTCCCAACTCCTCCACATTGCTGCCTTGCCTTTCAAAGGATGAAGGAACTGCCTGGCATCCAACCTTCTCCGCTTCTGCATCTTGATAATCTAAACCCCACAAGTATGGGTTCCTTCCTTCCCACCAGCAACTCGAGTTGCCAACTTTTTCCTCTGTTAGGGCTGCTGTGCCTCTCTGTGTGTGACAAGGCAAGCAGAAATTTAGCAAATGAAACTTTTCCTGATGTGCATATCAGGGATGGGAAAAGGCTTTGCTGCCGAATTTCTGCTGGTCACATAGGTCTTAACAGCCCAGGAGCCCTGCAAAGAAACAAAAGTCGGCAACTATTTCTGTTGATCTACAACACAGTTCACCTGCTACAGGAGTCCAACTGCACCCTTCCTATGCTGAGAATCTGAAATCCTCACTTCTCTTCCTAAGAACCCAGGACCAGTCCTGACTTCTAAGCCACACTGGGTTGCCCACTGACTAGAAAAAAAGGGCCTGGCCTGCTGTTGTGTCTATAACAGTGACTCGTCTACAAAAATCAGCAGGAGAAAGTATTTTGTAGCATGATGATGAACAGAATTTTCTGCTGATGTCTGCAGATAAAGTTGGTATGAAAGGAACAGAAGGAAAAGCCCATAAAACAACTGGCAACCCTAAACCCACATAAGCCCCTCTCCCTTTGCTATAGCTGGAATTAAATTCAGCAAATATTTATTCCCTGACCCACCTAGATTCACAGACTGGATTTTGTTTTCACTTTTCAGAGAACCTAGGAAGGGAAATTAGGCCTCGTTTGTGGGAGTGAGGGGAGGGGGTTTGGTGACCCTGCCTAGCACTCCATGTGGGCTGTATGTCCTGTAATAGCATTCCTCCAGCTGACGTTTAGATTCTAAACCAGAGATAGGCAAACTGTTGGGGCCTTAGGCCCTTTGGAATTTGAGAAACTCTTCTGGGCACCACCACAAAATGGCTGCCATGAGAGGTGTGGCAAATGACAAGTAACCTGCCCAAAAGACGAAGTCCAAGGCAGAGGCAGTGTCTGAGCCCCAACACACTAAATAACACCTTTGAGTTTTCAGCATCAGCAGAAGCCTGTTTCACAGCGATCTCAGCTGCTGGTAAGAAAATGTATGTATTTTTAAAAGTGGGAGGGGTAGGGCACCTTGGTGGGTGCCAAGAGAGGTGTCTGGGGGTGCACTGATGCCCACGGTCATCACATTGCCTACCCCGGTTCTAAACCCTCTCACAAAGCTAGAGTTGCAATCCCTACCCTCAGCAAGGCTCCTCTCTATTACAGCAGCTACCGGGCAGGCAGGAATTCACTGGATGAAGCTTCCCCCCATCACTGCATCTCCATGCCAAGGAAAATCTTTGCTCCTGCCATGCAGCTGTGGAAGACAGAAGAACCCTGTTAGGAAAAAAAAAAGTGACAACCCTAGTTTAGAGAATCCAGGCAGTGTCCTTCTGTGTCCTAGAACCTAGGCTGATTCCCAGCGCTGGGGGGAGGGAACCCAGGAGTCTGGTGTCTTCCCTCCAAAACAATATGAATATGTTGAGATCAGACAAATCTTTGATCTGGGGCTGTAGGGATGCTTACTTAGCCAGACATGCACATTCTCAGGGCACTGGCGGGTCATGGCTTTGTCATCACTATAAACCTCTTTCTTATTGTCAGTTTCAGGAGAACCAACCGGTTGGGGCAGGGGCAAGTTGACAGACCAGCTTTGACCCACATTGTATGTAACGCCCCCCCCACCTCACCCCACCACAGACACAGAGACCTAATTTTCCACCATCTAGTATTAATCCTCTCTCCATCTTTTCAGGGCTGGGTTCAGAATAGGGTAGGGTAGGGTAGGGTAGGGTAGGGTAGGGGGAACAGAGTGAGTCTATCTGGCTGAAAATAAAAGAATTATGGGATCTGCCAAAAAGAAGTAGTGGGAGCTGCGGAAGAGGCTCCTGGGTTATATTCCCACTTTGGCCTGGAGGGGAGAAAGGGAGGTTTCTGGGTGAGGGCTAGCTGGTGTCAGGACTCCTGAGTTCTCTGGCAGAATTGTATTGGGTTAAGCAAAGGGTAGGTCTGGAAGAAGTCCCTGGAAGAAGGGAACCAGTGTGATGCACTGGTTAGAGTGTTGGACTGGGACTCAGGAGATCTGGGTTCTAGTCCCCACTCGGCCATGAAGCTCACTGTGACTTTGAGCCAGTCACTGACTCTTGGCCTAACCCACCGCACAGGGTTGTTGTGAGGATCAGATGGAGGAGAGGAGGACCATCTGAGCCACCTTTGGTTCCTTGCAAAAGGGGGGGAAGGTGGTATATAAATGTGATGATGATAGAGTTTCAGCTGTGGTGGGTGGATTGATGCCCAAGCAGGACATCTGAGTCCTTTGAAAAGTGAATGCTGAGGCAGGGTGTATCTGTGGTTATATGTATGTGAGGTTATATGAGTTGCAGGAGGTGTGGTAAGAGATTGGAACTAGGACTCCTGGGTTCTCTGAAAGGGGAAGTAAGGTTTACTCAGCAACAAGGGAGGAAGGGGTAGGAATGGACTTGAATGAGATCATGAACAAGTACATCAGCGGAGGGGTGTGTGTGTGTGTGTGTGTGGGAGGGAGGGAAGGAAGGAAGGAAGGAGGGGAGAGCTGATTAGCCATCCTAGAGCAGGAAAAACAACATGCTAGGTTTGACATGAGGATCCGGCTGAAAATAAAGGAATTAGATGGGATCTGTCAAAAGGAAGCCCATCCAACCCCTACTCATCTGGGGCTAGGGAGAAGGGGTTGAGTCAGATTATATGGGTCAGATTATATGACTTCTTGAACCATGTCATCTGTTTGTTCATTCATTGCATAGGCCTATTCATGACCCAGCCCATGAAATTAAGATGATGATGAAATAATAAGGCTAAAGTTTTCTAGGTGCTGTACAAAGACTTTAAAAAAGCATTCCCTGCCCACAGACTTACAGACAAGATGCAAAAGAAAAAAGGGGAGGGAGAGGGAACAGGAAAGCAAGCAAATTCTGACATGAATTCTTTATAAAGTTAAACAAATGATATAAAGGTCAGTTAGACTGGCCACTGAGGGAGGCAGTCCTAGGAGAGGAGGAGCTAAATGGCACTGGGTCCCAACTGAGCTGATGAAGGGTGTGGGGGTGGCAGGAGTGGGATCTCATGGAAATAGAGCATCTACAGAGTGGGCAAGGAGAAACCTGAACCTCTGGCTTTCAGAATTTTGAAGAAATCCTGACAGGGAATTGAGGAACCAAGGGGTTTTCCTATTTAACTCAACCCAGCTCTGTTTTCTTTTTGACTGCTGTGAGTCAACAAGCCTCAAGGCTGAGACACAGAGAGAAAGAGAAACAGTTGAGTGTGTTGCTTCGTGTGCTGCAACTTGGAGATGGCAATCCCTTGCAACATCCTACTGCCTGGCAGGCCAGAGTTTTATCTGATGAAGAAACAAATACAGGTAGCAGCAGTTTGCGTGAATGACAAGGTAAGAAGTGTGCCCTGAATGACTTACCCAAGGGCTGGCTGACAAACATCTTCCTGCTCTCCAAACTGCTCTTGGTCCTGGGGTGCCAACAGTGACAACGCCAGAGTTGTTTTATGAGTGTCCTCCTTTCCATTTTAAGGATGCCTCACCCTAATATGCCAAAGGGGTGGAATGTAGTGTGATGAGTTTGCGATTTAGGACTTCTGAGTTTTGAGGCAGTGGCCTAGTGGTTGGAGCAGACAGAAGCTGGGCCTGGGAGAAGCTCCTCCTTTTTCAAACTTCTTCTCAAAACTTACTGCTTTTGGCAAAGTCCTTCCTGAACTACCAAAAGCTCATGTTTATACCAGATAACCCTCCCCTACCAGCCATTTTGGCTACTTCTTCAGATCTTGCCCCCCTTTTCCTACTGACAGTGAAAACCAAAGTGATACCATGGCTGGAACGTGAGAATTGGACTGAGGGAGACTTCAGTTGGAAACAGTGCTCCTTCAGGAAGCTCGCTGCATGGCCTTGGGCAACTTTCTCAACCTAATCTACCTCACAGGATTACTGTGAGGATAAAAATGGGATAGATCACTCTACACTCCCTGAAGCTCCTTGGAAGAACAGAGAACCTTTAAATAAATAAAATATAGACTACAAATGGCAGCATAATGAAGTGATAGTATGCACTGTACCACTTCAGATGAGGGATGCTGTTTTTGAATGCTTCCCACATAATAATAGTAGTAGTAATAAGAGTTATAATAATAATCTGTATCTGCAAATGGAAAGCTAGTACATCAAGGAAACGGGAGGGTAAACAACAGAGAAGCAGCCAGCAATTTGTGTTAGGCCAGCATCAGGTATGAGGGGTGAACCTTCAAGCCGCCCACTTTAATATCTCTGCAATGGCACAACATAGTGTTGCTCTGGGGTGTTGTGGGGATGCAGTCGGGGCTAGTGACTCTGATGTCAGTGGAGCTGTGAATCTGCTCTGGGTTTCGGTCCGAACCAGTCAGAACTCTAGAGGAGCTATCTAAGGTGCTGAACCCATTTTGGGGATAGGGTTTGGCACCTTGGATAGCTCTTTTAGAGTTCTGACTGAAAGGCGGAGCAGATTCACCCCCCCACACACACACACACATACTCACTGACATCAGAACCACCAGCCTCCCCTGTGGGGATGTGAAAATTACCGCTGCTCAACTACCTGCTAATGCCACTTGGTAAACATCAGTTCCACGAAGTAGGCAGATGAGAGGGCCCAATGCCTCAGCACTGGTGGGCCTTGCCAGGGCCCCAGTAGCTGCCCAAGGGTGCTGGTGCTGGACTTGAGTGTCCGCTTCCATGTAGGTTTCCCTAAGATCACCTCCAGCTTTCTCTCTTTGTCACTTGGGGGAGCTTCAGAATTAACAACAGCCAGATACTAGGTTATGTGAAGCTACGTTTGACATGATGAACACATTCGCAGGCTCTGACTGGTTCCAGCCCGAAATGTTGCCACACCTGAAGTAGAAAAATCAAAATGATCCTCCTGGCCTTGCTCACCTTTTCATGACACACAGGCCCAGTTTGGATAAACTTTGAGGGTACAGGCGATCACCCCTGCCCTCCCTTCCCCCCCCCATGTGCCCGCCCAGCCTCAGGGAGTACAAGATGTCACATGTGAACATAATTCCACAAAGGGGGTTGGAATGTCTAATATCCAACACATGTAGGCCCATACTGAGCTGTTGTTTCTGGAATGTTGCAGACATTAACGAATGTGGTTTGGACCTATGTGCAGGACCTGCCCTAACGCAAACTGTCCGTTACTTTATTATTATTGAATTTTCACTGCCAAGTCAGAGGAGAGATGTTTGTGGTATGTTGTGCCTCAGGTGCACATCTGCCTTGGGTTCTGTGCACCTCAACTGCTCTGCCTCAGGCATCAAAATGTCTTGGGCCAGCTGTGCCAAAGTCACATATAAGTCCTATGCAAACATTACGGATGCTTGCAGACAGACAGCTCCTAGTGCTACTAGTCAAAAGACCTCGTACAGCTATTCTGTCTTTCCCTCTTTAACAGATTTTCTGTTTTTTAAAAAAAAAGATGGCAGAAGTGATAGGAAAATACAGGAGGGCTACAAATGGAAGATGTTGTGTGGACCTCCAACACAATTCTGTGAATGAGGCAGGCCGATAGCACAATAAAAGCCTTGTCCGGAAGCCCCCAATATTCACATGTGGGGCGAGACTGGCAGCTCTGTGAGTGGGGTGGGCATGAACAGCTCCTCTGTGTGTATCTTCTGGGTTTGTCTGAACCTGGCCAGAGGGTTGAAGGTTGGAACAAGAGTGCCCATCAGCTCTATTCAGCATTTGTGTTTAGCCAACACTTGCTCAGATTGTCCAGTCAATAAAGTTGACTTGGTGGGACAGATCATCTGTTGTGTGTGTTTTGGGAAAGTGTGTGTGTGTTCTCTCAGGGGGACGCTGTCCCCCTCCTCCTAATCCATCCACATGACTATATGAAATAAATAAATAAACTATATTAGGGGTTGCAGATCCTTGAAGTTTACACTGTCATCACCTCTGTTTACAAGCTCTGCTTGAGTGTCCTCATCCCTTTCAGCGAGAAGGTGATGATGCCTCTATACCTCCAGCTGAGGCCAGTTTTCTAGGAGGTGGCCTGGGGTGATCCCTTTAAAAGGAGTTGTCCTCCACCAAGGAGACACTGTCCTGGATCCTCACTCTGATTTAGCAGCCCCTCAGGGTACATTGTGAGCAGGGTTGAAAGGTTGAATGTTCACCTCTCAGATTGGTTTAGCTCAAGGGCACACTATCTTTTCAGCCTCAAGGGCTATATGTGATGATGGCTCAGGGGTCGAGGGCTGCACATGCATGCACTCACACACATGCATACACATCTTTGGGAAAGAGAGTGGAGAACCTTCTCTCCACCCTCCCTGCCAGCAATCCTGAGAGATCACCCCTTTCCTCACTAGTAGAAGCAGCAAGGAAAGAGTGGTTGTATCAGGATCGCTGGGGGAGGGGGTGGAGAGAAAGCTACCCTTTGGCATGGTACAATCGGGGAAATTGGTAGCAGCCAGGGCACCCATGGGGGTTGCAGTGAAGGCCCTGATGGCCACATACAGCTCTCAGGAAATTGGTTGTATAGCCCTAGTTTAACTGTTTAGATGTAAAGATGCTGAGATTGCAATTTTGTGCACACCTATTTGGGAGTAAGGCCCACTGAGTAAGGCCCCCATTTCAGAAGGATGGCCATGTTAGTCCGTTGCAGCAAAAATCACAAAGTCTTGTGGCACCTTATATAGCCTAATGCTGTGGGGCTTCCGAGTTAACATGCATAGGATTGCACTATCCTATGCATGTTTAGACAAAAAAAAGTCCTACAACTCCCAGCATTCCCTGTAGGACTTTTTTTTTTCTGTCTAAACATGCGTAGGATTGTGCCCTTAGATAATATACTCCTCGGGCCGGAGGCCTATTTTTTTTAATCGTTGTTGTTGTCATTGTCGTTGTTGTTGCTGTTGCTGCTGAAGTTATTCTATAAATCATTATGAATACAAATGATGCAATCATTATGTATACAGATGATGCAATCCTCGTCAGCATAATTTAAAACTAAAACCTAAAGAGCAAAATCTACAGTGCTCCTAGGCAAGCATTAAAATACATGCTTTGCTTGAGGCTCACAACGATCGTTCCAAAGCTGCACCTGTCCTTTTGCGTCTTTCTTCTTAACAAAACAGGAAATACTGCTTGCAAAATGCTATATACGTGCACAATGAAGTCCAGCCTGGCCTATCGGCGAAACTACAACTCCCGTCGCGCACTTCTCTGACACTCGTTCCGATACTCCGGTAGGCAGCGGCGCCAACAGGAGCCGTAGAACGACCTTTAGTTCCCATCGTGCCGTGCTCCATTTTCCACGCCAGCCATTTGGTGGCGCATGGCTCCAGGGGAGTTGAAGTCCTTTTTCTTGACGTTTCCTGTAATTAATGGACAATGGGCGGAAGAAGGACTACAGCTACCGTCATGCATCACGCTCCCCCCCAGCCGAGGAGGGAGACTTGCGCTATATCTCGGGAGTTGTAGTCTTCCCTCCCTTTGTCTTGATGGGGAAAGAACTACAATTCCCACAGAGCCCCGGGGCCCGGTTGCTTTGATGTCTTAACCCCCTCCCCCTTTCCCTTGGGTAGGGGCTTCTCCCCAAGATGGCGGCTCCTGCTTTAAGGGGTACGGGGGGTGGGGTTACTACCCCCACTGCCTCCCTGGGGTATTGTCTGGCCCAGCTGCAGAAGGGGACCGAGCCGGAGCTGGGCAAGGCCCTGTTGGCCCTCAGGACCCAACACATCAAGGAGGCGGGGGGCATTGCTCGTTTCAGGACCCGTGGGGGGCTGGCGCCCCTCCTGGGGGTCCTGGCCGGCGCCCCGCGGCCGCGGCGCACCTTGGACCTCGCCCTCAGCATCCTGGGTAACTGCTGCACCGAGGGGGGCAGCCGCACCCAGGTGCGCGAGCTTGGGGGCATCCCGCCCCTCGGTGAGTGGACCCCCATTATGGGGGCAGCATATCTTTTGGAAGGGCTGGGGAAGAGGGTTCAAGAGGGGCGCCCCTCAGCGTGTAGGGAGTGCCGAAAGGGGGCACTCTGTGGGGGCCAGACCTGGGGTTCGGGGTTACCCCCCCCCCATGTGAGGCACCCGGCGTCGATTGTATTGGATATCCTGGAGGGGGTTTCTTGATGCGTCAGTGTTTTGGGATGGAGTCATGGACAAGGGGGCCTCCAGCGTTTTTAAGGAAAGCCCTGTGCCTGTTAAGCTGAGGTGAATTTCCTAGAGCCCCTCTGCTGGTGTGTGGGAGCGCGGTGTAGGACAGCTGCATGCTGCTTTCAGCCCTGGGGCTTCCCTGTTCCCTGTACTTTGGGGTGTCTTGTGTAGTAGAGGGCACCCTCCCTCCCGGCTGCCCACTCAAGCAGGATGATGTAGCCTGTGGGTTAAATAGGATGATGTTCCTTTAAGCTGTGTTATATGCTGAAGGGCATTGAAGGTTGTCAGGTGGAAATGTCAGACTTTGCCCCCTTGGAGTTGGAGTGTAGCCGTATGTAAATGGCATGTCTGACCGTGTTGAGCAGCTTTCCCCAACCTGGCACCCTCTAGATGTGTTGGGCTACAACACTCAGCATCTCCCAAGCTGGGGGATGCTGGGAGTTGTAGTCCAACACATCTGGAGGGTACCAGGTTGGTGAAGGCTGGCATTGGAGTACTAACATGGCTTTCAGGGGCAGGTAACACAAGGGTGGGGAGTGTGTGGCCCTCCAGAAGTTGTTGCACTCCAAGGCAATGGCCATGTTGGCCAGGGGATGCTGGGAGTTGTAGTCCAGCACAGCTGGAGGGCACCAGCTTGGGGAAGGCTGATCTTGAAGATTGTGAGTTGTGTCTCCCATTAAACCTTGCATGTTGGTTTGGGACATCCCTGCATTTGTGAAGTTCTGAACAACTGAAGTTGGACTTGTGAGCATTTGAATGGGGTGTGCACTGAAATGCCTGCCTAGGCCTTTAAGGGATGCAGCGTAAGGATATGCTCAGGCTTGTAATTTGCTTTCTGCGCTTGGCACGCCATCTGTCTGTTAATGTGCGAGTCCCACAGCCTCCATCTTTTATGCTGGGTCCTGGGGAAAGGTGCAGGATACTCAGAGCCAACACAACCATGCTGGAGTTCTCTTAATTTACTTTTCTTCTCCTTGGCTCCACTTTGATGCTAGGCTTTGGGGCTATTTTAAATACACCTGCATTTAGAGGAGCAAATACGTGAAAGATAGCAGTGGCTGGCTTTTTCTTGCTAGGGGAAGTTGGTGGCAATCTTGAGGGCTTGCGGTTATCTTGATGCATTCCCTAGCATAGGGGTAGGCAACCTTTTGGGGCCTGGAGGCACATTTGACATTTTGAAAAAAGGGTCCCAGGCACCACCACAAATTGTCGTGGGGGCTAAAATGTTGGGAGCACTCTTGATCTGGATTCCTGCTTTTCAGGATTTTCACTCTTCTTGATTCCCATTTTTCTTACCTCCAGCTGCTCTGCTGGATTCTTATATTTCTTGCTACCACCACTCTCAGTCATTTTTTGCCAGGGGAATATTGTCTCCATCTCTAAAGTCAATGGAGTAATTTTGCTCCATTAACTTTAGTAGAGGTGGGGAAAAGGGGCCCCTGTCAAATAACCACTTGGGGGGAGCCCCTGTTGCCTCAAGGGTCCTTGGTAGGGGCGGTAAGTCCCCCCCCAGCTGTTTTTCGACAGGGCACCCTTTTCCCCTTCTCTATCTCTATTAAAGCCAATGGAGTGATATAGCTCCATTAACTTTAATAAAGTTAGGGGAAGGCGTGCTGATCGGAGACAAAGGGGCAGTGGAGGTTAGTAGAGTGCAGTGCAAGGGTCCTCGTGGGCACACTGGGATAGGGGGGACTTGGCATTGCCAGCCCCAGCCCTAGTAGTAGAAAGACCTCTTGCGTGCATGTAACTGAGAAGTAATATGTGCACTGGCTGTCAGCATGATGCAAGAGACCTACAGCCTTTTCACAAACATGTAGCATTATGTAGTGTATACTAGGCACTGTAGGGCAGGGTGGCCACAAGGTAAATCAAGATCTACTGGTAGACCTCTGGGTGATTTGCAGTAGGTCAGCAAGGATTTCTGACTCCCAATTGTTTAACAATAGCAATGACAAAATGACTCTCTCCCATTTATATTGCTGAAATGAAGAAGCCAGGAGCGGATTTCTGTGTGGAAGATCTGTGAGCTCCAATCTGTTTTGGTATTCAAAACAAATTTCTGAGTCCAGAATTCTATAATCCTATAAATCCTTCTTTTGCTCCGGTCAGTGGATCTTGGGATTAAACGAAGTGGATCCGCCAGGCTTGAAGTCTGCCCATTCCTGCTGTAGTGCAGAGTGTAGAAGTGTGATGCTTCTTGGTTGGAAGGTTTGCAGTCTACATTAGACGGGCTGGATTGCAGAGGGGAAATCGGTTGGCAAGTGCCGCCCTCTTTAACCAGCAGTTCCCACCCCAGCTCTAGCTGTGATTTAACAAAGAGTGATAGAAAGACAGCAAAGGGTGCAATCCTATGCATGTTTAGACAGAGAAAAGTCCTACAGTCCTAGTCTGGCTGGGGAATGCTGGGAGCTGTAGGACTTTTCTCTGTCTAAACATGCATAGGATTGCACCCTAAACCTGTTAGTCTTTAAGGTGCCACTGGAGTCCCTTTGGTTTTTTTTTACTGTAACAGATGAACAGTTACTCCTCTGGAAGCTGTTTGTGGTTTTACAGTTGGATTATTCTCTCTCTCTCCCTGCCCCCCATCCTGGCATTCCGTGTGTTTGTAGTTACTATCCTGAAATCACTCGCTGCGGAAAGCATCCAGAATCGGACAGCACGGGCTCTTGGCAACTTGGCTGTAGACTCGGAGAGCTGCCAGGCCATCCATGAAGCAGGTTGAATGTGGGATACTGTGCTGGGTCGGGATGGAGGGTTGGATTTGTTGTGGGGGTGTGGGATTTGGGGTCTGTACCAGTGATGTGAGTTTTCCAGAAAATGTTGAATTGGAAACTTTCCCAGAAAATTTTCTGGAAATGTTTCCAATGCAAATTAGGTTAATTTGCATAGGAAAAAAATCAGTTTGCATCAGAAAATGTTCTGATGCCCTAGAGAAGGGTTGGGCAACTTGTGGCCCTCCAGAAGTTTTGGCCTACAACTCCCATCATCCCTTACCATTGGCTATGCTGGCTAGGCTGATGGGAGCGGTAGGGCAAAAAAAAAAGGAAGGGCTCAAGTTGCCCACCCCTGCCCTAGAGAGATCTGATTTAGCATATTTATTTTACTTGTATTCAGTAAACTAATCTAAAAAATAGTACCCCATGTTAATTTTTGTCCCAATACACCACAAGTATTTGACCTGAAATATTTGAGGCGGGAAATTTAAAGAAAATTTAATATCATTTAAATGTTATATTATATAGAAGTTTTTACTGGAATACTTATAAAAATGTAAATACAACAGCATATACTCTATTGTTTAAATTTGGGGTGGGGGAACAAAGGTACTGGAAACAAATTAATTTTAGCAACCCAAAGAACTACACATGATATACTGACAACCACCCATCTATTTCTATAGAGTTCAGCTCTCTTCCACTGAAGTTGTTGGGGCACCTTCAATTTTGGTGTCACTATTTATTAGTTAGTAATAAATAACTAATATTTATTAGTTAATAAATAACTAATAAATATTAGTTTAATAATATTTATTATTATCACTCTGAGACAGATATGTATCTATTCTTTCCCATACTTGCCAAGGATAACCACCTGAAAAACATTAATTACAACTTTGAAACTGCCATGCTTGCCTAATATTGTATTTGTAATTGGCATACATTCATTTTTATTAACGAACTTGTGAAATGGAACATTCCCTCAGAAAAATAAACCACTGGACAATTTTCCACCTCACCTCACTGGTCTGTAGTGTAAATACAAAGGACTGATATAATATTGCTATGCTAATGTCTGGAGGAATGGCAACACTTTTCACCCTCCTTCCATTAAAGGGGGAGTCATGCTATTTTCCTCTTCCACAAAGCGGTGCTCCGCTTTTCTACAAATTGGACTCACATGAGTTTAAATATTACTGAGACCCTGTCTATGCCTAATGACTGGTAGCTTGCTGGTGAGAGCGAGTGTAATGTGATGGCTAAGAACCTGAGCTAAGAAATCCCAGGTTCAAAACTTATCATGGTTTTGGCCTGACTAGGTGGCCTTAGGCAAGCTTCTGTTTTCCCCAGTCTTGGCTCCCTCTCTGCAATACAGGAATAATGCTGACCTATCTTATCAGGCTGTTGCAGAGTTTACCAAGATAATGTCTGTGAAGTGCTTTGAACCCTTGAAATATATTATATAAATGTGAAGAATTTTTAATAAATAATAATGTTTGGTCTAAAACAGGGATAGGCAACTTATAGCCCTCCTCACCTTTTGGTCTACAACTCCCATCACCATTGGTTATGGCTGTCAGCTAGGGCTGATGGGAGTTGTAGGCCAAAACATCTGGAGGGCTGCACGTTATTCTAATTCTGTTCTTCCCCGCAATTGTCCTGGGGCAAAGAGATAACATTGAATTGTTCGACATGATTGGGGTGCGCATTCCAAATAACTCTGTATGGGATTCAAGTGCAGACTTCCATGTAATCCTTGATAACTGGGCGGGGGTTGGGTGGAATGGAGGAGCTGGGTACTATACATCTGTTGCTCCCAGTGACCCTGTTGCAGCAGCTGTCAGGAGTAGCAGGAAAAGGTAGAGAGGTTATGGGTGGAGGAGAAGGTATAACACCTTGGTAGGCTGATCGAGAGGCTTGGAAGTTTGCCAGCTGGCAGTAAAGAAATGAGAATATGTGAGATCCTGTAACAGGGCTGACGGTCTTTCTCCTTGATTCCATCCCACCCACCCCTGCCCATATCTCCATTGCAGGAGCGGTGCCCCCACTGATCCAGGTCCTCACCACCTCCCAGGACAGCGAGTGTTTGCAGAGTGTGATCAGGGCAGTGCGGTACCTGGCTGACACTCCTGCTCATCGCCTTGTGTTGGCCCAGCAGGGGGCAGTCCGCCCCATTGCTGAGCGTTTGGCTTCCTCCCTGGATGATGTCGCCCTGGTTGCGGCAGCCGCGCGTGCCCTCCTGGAGCTGACCAAGGGCTGCAGCCGTGACTGTGCTGAGCAGCTCAGCCTGGGGGGTGGGGTGGCCTCCCTCGTGGCCTTGGCCAGCCATGACAAGCGGGCGGTGCGGGAGTCTGCCCTCGCAGCCCTGGCTAACCTCTGCCTGCAGGGCATGCTGAGGCCAACGGTAGGCAACGCCGGAGGGGTGGAAGTGCTAGTGCGGGAGATCCGGCGACGGCGAGGTGCTGGGGTGCCTCTCTATCCTTTGGTGAAAGCTCTGTGCCTGTTGTGCCGGGAAGCAGTCAATCGGAGCCGGGTGCGGGAGGCTGGGGGTTTAGAGCTGCTGCTGTCCCTGCTGCGGGACCGATGCCAAAGTTCCTCCCATGCCTGTGTGGTATTGGCCTTCGTGGCCTTCTTCTATGATGAGGAGGCCCTGGAGGTGCTGCAGGCTGGAGGGCTGGTGCCCTTGCTGGTTGGGAGGCTGGCAGCGCAGGGGCAGTGGAGAGGCCAGGAGCAAGAGGAGGAAGAGGAGGAGGAACGCGAGGACGAGAGAGATGCGGCTTCTTTTGACTTCCCTGCAGAGGGGCGTCGTGGGGAGCAGGCCACGCCTGGGGAAGAGTCTTCCAGCTTTCAGCGTCTCAGGTAAATGATGCCTTGAGCTGGGGGCCACCTTGGCTTAGGGATTGTTTATAACATCAGAAAGTTTTCAGAAGGCTGTTGATGTTAAATGTTGGGTCGAACATTTAATGAAGTCTGTAGGTACCCTACAATCAGGAAATACAAATTCTGTATCAGTAAAACAAAAAAACACCCACAACCTAACCCTCAGCTCTGCATTTGGAATGTCTTGTGCAAATTAAACATTTTACATAGCTTATTCTGGTTTTTGGAATTGTTTGGCTGTTTAGCAAGGCCCTGGGAAACTGAAAGAGGCAAAGCTACCAAGCTTAGGGGCAGGTAGGCTGTAGGTGTTGGGGGAGAGAGGAGCTCAGCAGGAATGTTGCCTTCCACCAACCATTGTCAGCTCCGTGGAATCACTTCTTGGTTTTCTCCACTCTCCTCGGTACTCACAGGGGTTAGAAATTAAGCAGTTAGATTCTCTTCTAGTGGGAGCTGAGTTTCCTTGGGTTCTGTGCCACATTTACCAGGATTGTGCTGCTATAGAGGGCAGGTGTCGGTGACACCAGGCTCTCCCTGTGTTTTGACTCCAGGCCTAGTTATGCCGTCTTTTGGGCATGTGGGACTAGGAGGAGGACCCTGTGGCATTTACTTTGGGGTCGTCAGCCACGCACCACCACGCACAGGGCTAGCCTTCTGGCATGTTCAGACACCTGCTTGTAACGTTTGCAGCTGGGTGCCTAAAGTGGCTTTATGCATGTGGCAGCAGATGCCTGAAACTGGCTTGCCACAGGCTGGGAGCCGAGATATGCACTCTTCAATATTTCTTCCCCATGTGATTAGCCTCAGCCTTTGTTCCTGCAATTCGTCTTCCTCTCCCCCCCACCCCCCCCGTCTCCCTTCTGTCACTTATATATTTCATGGCTTGTTTCTCTGTGTCTTGCCTTCTTTCCACCCAATGCAGATCCTGGCTTCTCTCTGAAGGCTTTATTGCCAGTCCAGGGGACCTTTCCCCGCAGTGGTCTCCCGATGCCACCCTTTCTGAATTGGATAACCAAGGATGCGTCAGTCCCAATCAAGAACTACAAGATGATTCCATGGGGCCCTGCCATGCTGGGTCTGGAGTCAAAACCCAATTTAGGACTGAATCCCCTGATTTCTTAAACTCTCCATTATTGGATTTGCCTCTTGTGGGGCAACCAAGTGCTTCTGAGGGAGCAAACCCAGCAGAGGGGGATGGAACGCACCCAGACCAGAGCCTGTGCCCAATGGCATTACCTATGTTGGATGAACCTGGAAGTCTCCATTCAGAACCTGTCCTAGAGATGCCAGATTCAGACGGAATCAAGGAGGAAGAAACGGTTGGGACCAATAAGCAGCAGGAGGAGCTTGTGAGGACGTCACAAGAGGTAAATTTAGGGGAGGGACTTCCTGGCCAGAATGTGTTAAAGTTGCCAGGTTTGTCACCTTCAGGGGTAGCGCAAAATTCAATGATGATAAATTCAACAAAAGTAGACGTAAAGGCGGAACAGTCAACCTGGATTGCATTGGTAACAGACCAGAATGAACCTGGGCCCAGTAACTTGCACTTGGTTCCAACAATGTTGATTCCAAGCAAGAGTGACCAAAACCAGGTGGCACCAAGGCCTGTTGCCAAATCACCAATCACAGAGGAGGCGTGTTTGGTCCCCCAAAAGCTGAGCATTCAGAACCTCCCAGGTTCTCCTGAGGAATACAGGACACCTACCTCTTGCTGGAAACGTCGTGCCAAGTTTCGGTCAACATCTGAGCAAACGACACCCCCTCAAGTATTGCGGCCTGTTGGCGAAACCTCGTCCCCGTTGCTTTCCTTAGCTCTGCCTCTCTCCTTCTCACCACATGGGGGTGACAGAGAGCTATATGCCCCGGAGGCCCCAGCCCTGATGCTCCTTTCTCGGTTTTCTCAAGCTGAAGATCCCAGCCGCAGCTTGGTGACACCAGTCACACTGCAGGGACTTCTGCGCTATGTCACTGGGAGCCCTGCCCCCTCATCTCGCTGCCTTCGGTTGCTGCATCGCCTCACCTGCAACCCGTCCTGTCTGGAGGCCTCTGTGCGATCCTATGGGCCCTCGCTCATCCGTACTTGGTTAATACTAGGCGTGTCGCCTGAGCAGGCTGCTACTGCTGTCACTGCTGAACATGAAGAGGAGGAGCCAGCAGCCCTGGATGCTGGACAGCAGGACACCAGAAGATCCAAGGAACTTGGTTTGTGTTTTCCCTGTCATTCCTGCGGTGTGGGATATTGGGGTTCAAGCCTGTGCCGAATATCTTTCTGAGCTGTTCCTTGGGCTGCCAAATTTGTAGCCAAAATCTGGCAGTGTGGCAGCAAAAAAGCAGCAATTTTGCTTGAAAATGAGGCAGCGGCTTGTTTTTAAGCAAAATCACTGCTTTTTTTTACCCCCATAGCAAATGTGACGGCAACAGGGAGCTGGACCAGCCACATAAAAGACCATAGGGGCCCCGCATGTGGCCCATGGGCCACGTGTTGCCCATCCCTGGTGCAAAGAAACATTGAAGGGCCTCTTTTGAGGGTGTACAGAGCACTGCCTCCCCACCACCAAAAAATCGTGGTCTCCATGTAGCTAGCGTTAGTTGGGATGATGGCTTTAGGTCAGAGAGAGCCTCTTGTTTCTCACATGTCTAGCATAATAGGTCTCTTAAGACAGTTCTGAAATAGAGCTGAAAGTAAAATGTGGAAAGCAGAGCTCTTGTGAAAGGCTGACAGGATGCTGTGGTGTGAGGTCCCAATTTTGGGTTGCCTCCCCTTGGCGTTGATGGAAACCCCACCTCAAATGGGGGTCCTGTATCCTAAATGTGGTTTCTGACATGTTGCTCTTTCCGCCTACCCCAGGAGAGACACTGCTGATGAACCTTTGTGTCCAAGCTGAGTCCCGCTTTGGCGAGGGCGTTCTCCATCACATGCTGCTGTCGGGCTCTGAATCGGACCAGGTTGCCTGCGCGCTTGCCATTCCCCTTATCTGCAGGTGGGTCTGGCATTTCCCTGTGGTCGTGAGGGACATTCAGACTGGACTGAGGAGGGGAAATGGCTTCCTTGTCTGTGGCTGCTGCCTCCTCGGGGGGCTGACAAAATGGCCACAGCTGTTTTGAATGAGATACGGCCACTGGGCTGGGGCAAAGTTACCTCACAGCCTTATTCATCCACAGACTCAGACCTTTGGGGTGGAGCCAACGAAACATCACTCCCCACATAAACCAAGGTGCTGCAAAGATCTGCTAGACTGAGAGGGGTTGTTGAAATACAAAGTCTCTGTGGTGACACTGAACAGAAATTATGTGTTAATGCTGAGAGTGTAGAATTTTACAATTTTGAGAGATTTAGAGAGTTGGGTACATGTGGTCAGCAGAATGTTGCCCTGAATTTTTGGATCACATTTTTTCAGGGGATGGGAGAGGAGAGGTGGGCTCTAACTACAAGTCAGGGGTGTGATGCTCTTCCTTTGCTGTTTCTGCTGCAGGAAGGATTCCCTTTGCCGGAAACTCCTGCTGGACCAGTCTGGCCTGCGTGTCCTGGTGCGTGCCCTGGTGCGGGACCCAGATCCCCAGTTTATCTTCTATGCCTCAGATTCGCTCTCTCTCCTTCTGGGCTCCCAAGTTCAGAGTCCTGCCTGGGTCTCTTCTCCTGCCTTGAAGCGGCCCCGCCTGGACTCCTCGCCTCTCTGCTCTTATTCCCGTCTTGTGGAAGAAGGCAGGGCTGACTTGCACTTTCAGCTCGATTCTGGCGCCACAGTGCCTGCCTCGCGACAGGCAGTCAGCGAAGCCTCGGAGGTCTTCTGTGCCATGTTGAGCGGAGGCTTTGCAGAGGCATGCCATACCACAGTGACACTTCGTGATGTGTCGCCTGATCCCTTCCTGGCTCTTACACACTTCCTTCATGGCTGCCGTGGCAAGCCCTGCCCTGTGTTGGGCGTGCCGTTCCCCCTCGCTCTAGCAGAAGACATTTTCAAGGTCGCCGGACAGTATCTCCTCCCTGAGCTCCAGTCCCTGGTTGATGATGCTGTAAGCCGGGACTTCCTGTGCCCTGGGACTATTGGCGAGGCGTATGGCTTGGCTGAACAGCAGAACCGGCCCCTCCTGCGTCAGCGATGTGCTGCTTACACCCTCCAGGGGGCAGCGAAACCCACCTGCCGAGCTGCTCTGTTGGCTGAGCTGCTCCGATCAGTTGGCAATCCCAGTGGCTTGGTTGAGGAGGTGCTCCGGGTGGTGATGGAGTCCCCGTGGGGCTCTGGTTCGGAGGGCCAGCTGGGCTGATGGATTGTCTCCTTGTCTCCTCCTGCTCCAGTCTCTCACCCGCAACAGAAGTGTTGATGTTGTAGCGGAACACCCCGGTGTGGTGTCGGCGGAAGTGTTAGGGGAATAAATGGGACGATGCTCAAAGAAGGGTAGTCTGGGTCAGTGGATGGTCCTATGGTGAGCGGAGGTGCAACCTCCAGAGTGCATAAGCCCCCCTTGGCTTATAAACCCCTTGGTTATAAATTGGGTTATGTGTATAAGGTTAGAGAGGACTGCATAGGGTTAGAAAAGAAGGGGGGAGATGTGATGTCAGAAATGTGGGGTTCCCCTGCCAGCTCAAAGAAGGGGAGCGGGAGAAGTTAAATGAAGGGCAGAAGAGTAAGATTATGAAATGTGGCTTCAAGTTTGGTTAAAGGCAGCAAAACCCTATTTTGGAGGGAGATTCCATCCTATCAAGGACAACCCAGAAGCCAGCCCTACTGTTGGGCTTGGTTGAAATTGAAAGTATATATGTGTGTGTGTATGTGTGTGTGTGTCTTTCTCTCTGGTAGTGAGCATGCCAGGGAGGGTCCCCATTTTAAAAACAGTATGGTGGAATTCCCCTTCTGATGGCAACCACTCCAGGAAATGGACCCCTGACTTAAGATATAGATTTGGAGGGATGCTTTCTCCCCTGTGTGAGGGGTGGCTTTCAGGAGGAGACATTAAAACGGGAGTCAATGTTATAACGGAAGGAAGCCGGGTCATTGCTCCCCCCCCCGCCAAAAGACTGAAGGCCCACCTGATGCCACCAAGCAGCAGAAGGAAGCTCTGAGCTGCTGAGCTGCTCCCCTCCTTCCCAGAGAGGTGGATGCATCAAGAGGTGGAACCTGTATGGGGTGCTGTTTTTGAAGATGAGATGCTTGAATTCGGAGCCTGGGTTAGGGGGTGGGCATGGCCCCGTTGTGCAGTTGGAACCATATTGCAGATACGCTATTGTACATAGAGAAATTCAGACAACAAAGAGGCGCTCGAAATCTCTCTGTGTCTTTGCCTTATTTCTGTGAGTGGACAAATGAGAGACTGGGCAGCTTCTCCCCACCCACGATGAAAATGAACATAAATGCATTATCCTTGCCAAATTGGTTGTGACACAGTTTGGAGGCTGCATTCTGTAAATCAACTGATTGATTTGCAGAGCCACAACAAGGGTATTTCTCTCCCTTCCAGCCCTCTTTTACCTATGGGCTGGTTGGGGGCTTTCAGTGTAAAGGATAAAAGGAGGCATGGTGTGGAGAATATGGATAGGGAGACATTTTTCTCCCTTTCTCATAATACTACAAACTGGGGTCATCCCATGAAGCTGATTGGTGGGAGATTCAGAACAGATCAAAGAAAGGACTTCTTCACACAGCACATAGTTAATCTATGGAATTTGCTACCACAAGATGTAGTGATGGCCACCAATTTGGATAACTTTAAAAAGGGGTTAGACAAATTCCTGGAGGAGAAGGCTATCGATGGCTACTAGTCCTGATATCTATTCGCTATCTCCAGTTTCAAGGCAGTATGCCTGTTTGCACCAGTTGTTGGGGAACATGGGCAGGAGGGTGCTGATGCACTCATGTCCTGTTTGTGGGTCCCCGGTCAGTAGCTGGTTGGCCACAGTGTGAACAGAATGCTGTACTAGATGGACCTTGTTCTGATCCAGCAGGGCTGTCCTTATGTTCTTAAGGCCAGGGCACACCTTTCCCTGATCATCTGGGTAAATTGTTAGGCAGTGGGGTGTTGAATTTACAGTTGTGTGTCCTGTCATGCAAATCAAGTCTCTTTGAACTGAATTGAGAAGCCTCCTAACATTCCCCCCTCCCATTCCTCCCCTCCCCACCTCCTTTCCACTCCAAGAACAGGAAACGCCTGTTTCTAACTGCATCCAGATGGTCTGGAGAACTGGCAAGGGGGAGGGAGGAACCACTTCCTGAGAGCCTGATTACTATGGGCCCTCTTCTTCTAGCAATGGGAAGGAGAGGGTTCCCTTCCCACTGAATTCTCCCTCCTATCCCGGCCTGGTCCTGCTTTCTGTCACTCATGTTTTTAAGGGTTGGCTGTTGTTGGGTACAGGAAGCTCACCAGTGGCTTACTGCTAAATGTATAACCGCCACTGCTTGGTATAAAATTACAGCTGGAAGATCCAGCAGAGGTATACTGGTCTTTCCCCTGAAATACTTGAAAGGAGAATATATGGATGGATTTGGGGTTGTGTGGCTACATTTTTTCCCTCCCTGGCCTTGCTCTAGTTTCTAAGCACAGGAGAAGCCTTTCCTATCACTTTATCTCTGCCAGAAAAACTGCATGACTGGTAGATGTGAAACACAGAGGAGCAGGGTCAGCACAAATGGTGGCAAACCTACATATCACACAACCCTCATTCAGTCAACCAACTTGATGCAGAAACAAGCCAAGCTGAACGTTCCAATGTGCAACCTGCTTTCTGTTTCTGAACTCCCTGTGTGCCCAGATCTTGGGTCAGTGCGATTCCATTCACTTATGTGTCCGTGCCAACCTGTTCTGAGAGTTACTTTTGCTCCCCAGGTGGCCATCTGAACTAGCCTGTGGAGTGACCAAGCTACTTCCATGAGGTCTGGTGCATGTCTTGCCAAAGGTGTTACAAAGTATTCTCTTCACAATAGTTCCTTCCACCCTAGAACATTCCAAAAGTCCTGAATTTGATGATCACAAGTACAGCCTCATCCCAAAATACTAAAATGAGCTACAGTTCCAAAATTCGGTGCAGTGCAAAGTCATGCAGGATTGCAGACCCCTTTTAATATTAATTATACTTGCACTTCATAGGGTGCTCTAAAGTATTCATAGTACTTCACATCCATTCTCTTAGTAATCCTGACAACTCTTTCGCATTGATTGGTACTATTATATCCCATTCTAAATGGGCGAACAAATAAAGTGGCTTGCCTGGGGTGCAGCTGGATGTGATGTCTGTGATCAGAATGTCCCATACTTAAACTATAATAATTGCAACAGCAGCCCCACAAATGCAACCAGAACTGCATAGAAATAAGCTGCCTTATATCATGCCGGACTCCACCCACCTGTCCAGTATTGCCTGCTCTAGCCTTCCCCAACCTGATGCCCTCCAGATATTTTGGACTACAACTCCCAGCATTCCTGATCATTGGCCATGCTAACAGGGCTGATGGGAGTTGTGGTCCAAAACAACTGGATACCATGTTGGGGGAAGGCTGGCACTGGCTTTTTAAGGTCACAGGCAGAGAGACCTTTTATGCAACCTAATCCTATTAACTGCAGGTTAGTGCTCTACCACTGAGTGGGGTCCCTTCCATGAAGGGAGGGGGGGAAAGAAATGAGGTTAACTCTCCCTCGATGTTTCCCCAATTCACCCCACCCCCACTATTTGCCCTTCAGTGAGTGTGTGACTGAGGTGAAACAGGGCCTTCCTGCCCCAAAGCTCGCACTCCGAACCACTATCACTAGCTCTCATGGTCAATACCAAACTTCCTTTTTCTCTGCTCCTCTCTGTGTAAAAAGAAAAAAAAGGATATGGAGTAACACAAAATGAAATTTAAGTGACACTCTACCCTCTTCTCAAGATGGCATCAAATCTTAGAGACATCTCAAAATTATTCCAGCCAAAAGTTCACCTCGTCTTAAACAACAGGACCATGATTTAATATTCCAGTGTATCTATTATATCTGAATATTCTCTTTTGCCTCCCCTGACTTTTTTTTGGCGCACACCATTTATATCCTGTGTTTCCTCTCTCCCATAAACATCCCCTGAATCAAATCTCATTTGGCTGGCTAGCCAATTAAATTCTTGTCTGTCCGTCCTCCCCAGCCCCCTTCGTGCTTCCCAGCCGCATCTTGGCCAAACCCCATCTCTGTCCAAAGACCTCATGACCTCTGCTGGGCTTAGAAACTGCACATCTCTTTCCCCATTTTGGCACCTGGAATGCAGGAGCCGCTGGGTCTTGTCTGAACAGACATGATATAGAAGAGCTGGCGAAGTAAGCGGACAGACCACCCTGTGTGTGTATATATTTTTTTATATATTATACACACATACACTGTGTGTGTGTGTGTGTGAGAGAGAGGGAGGGAGGGAGAGTGGGAGGGAGGGAGAAAGAGTGAATGAGAAGTGTGTGTGTCAGTGAATCTTGCACCGATTTAACTGCCACAGACTGACTTCTTGGAGCTCAAAATCCAGCTGGTAAATTACAGTGCAATTTTGTCCATGTTTACTCAGAAGCAAGTCCCACTGTGTTCAATGGGGATTACACCCAGGGAAAGTGTGCATAGGATTGCAGCCTTTTTCTCCCAAGTTCACATCTCCTGCCCTTACTACAGTTGAATATAATAGGCATACTGTGCTAGGCTCTGTATGCGCTTAACCTCACCCCATGCCCTAGAGAAGCAAGCCAATGAGTCAGACATCTATGTTCTCTCAAGGACCCAGGAGTCCTGCTTCCTGCCCAGGAGTTCTAGCTCTCACTAACTCACCTCTCCTCCCTTCCCCAAGGCACCAATCCACTAGTACTGGGGTCCCCAACATGTCTTTTGGTGCTCCCTGCCCCTCCTTATTTTTTTAAAGGTATTTTACTTTAGTATTAAAAAAAAAAAATCCGGAGAGGCTGGTGTGCTGCAAAATGAAACACTGGCCTCCAGGACCATCTATATTTCCAAGAATGGCTCTGGTCCCATGTGGGCATCAGAGGCAGTCTTGGAAAATGAAAATGGTGGGTGCCTTGTAACTCAGTATGTTCAGCCACACAGAAAAAAGAAAAGGTAAGCTGGGGGTGCCCAGTAGCATCCTGGGATGGAGGGGCAGAGGAGGTGGGAGCAAGGAGGGGTGCTTTGCCTGGGCTCTGTGTGCGTTGCCTGGGCGTTGTGTGTATTTTTCTGTTTTGGTAGGGTGTGCATTTGTGATTCTCTGAGCATCACCCATTTGCCTTCTGTGAAAAGGGTATTTTGTTGTGCATCGTGGGGGCAAGTATGTGATTTGACAGCTGGGGCTCAGACCCCACCTCTGCATTTGGCTTGTACTCAGTTTCTTGCACTTTAGCCACATCGCTCTGACTTCAGGAAATGGTGGGTTCCAAAGCACGTCTCAGAGCCCACCTCTGCCTAATACGTGGACTCTGGGCCAAGTGACTTTCCTCTTAAGTTTGCTTTCTGGGAAACGGGTGTTCTGTGTGTGGCCATGCTCACCATGGCAGTCATTTGGTAAATGGCAAACCCCATGGTACCTATTCTGTGACAGCACTCATTACACTCAGAACAATTATGTGCCCACTGACCCCAAAAGGATGGGGGCCGCTGCCCTGGTACCCCCCTGTCCTTCCCTCACAAGACCCTACTTCCTTTCCACAGAACCCAGGAGCTGACTATTCTCCACCCCCGTCCTATTCTAATCCACTAGACTTCACTTTCCTGCGAGAGAACCCAGGAATCTGGCTCCCAGCACCGCGGGAGTCCGCTCGTGCCCCCCCCCCCAACCTAAGAATGGAAAGAAGCCAGAAGTCCTAGCTGGGGAAGAAGACGCGCGGGGCTGGGGGAGATATTTCCATAGGCTATGCTTTATTTCTGCCACCTATATAAATCCCCCCCCCCATTTTTTAAAATGGGGTAGGATGGAATGGAGGTGGGGAGAGGCAGATTCCAATGTGGTGCCCCCCCCGCCCGCCCGCGCGATGCGGTATGGGGCGGGGGGGGGGAGAAAGAAACTCTCCATCCTTCCTGCCCGACTCTCGAATCCCCCTTTGCCATAAATGGTCACCCGCGGCGGCGGCGGCGGCAGCAGCAGCATCAAGCAGGGCGGGCGCGGCAGGCAGCGGAGCGGGGCTGCGCTCCGGGAAGGCGCGTCACTGGGGCGGGGGCCGCCCAGCAGCCAGCTACCGGCCCCGGAGTCGGGGACCCAGTCCGCGCCTGCCCGGGATGGACGATCTGGGTAAGAAAACCAGCGAGAGCGGAGGGCGACCCCCGTTCCCAGCCCCCCCCGCCGCGTCCTCCTCCATCTCCGCCTCTCCTCCCTCGCCCTCTTTCGGCATTCCCTTTCTTTTCCTCCTCTTTCTCTTCCTCCCTTCCACGCTCCCTCCTCTCCTGCTCTGACAAATCTTCTTTTGCTGGCGCCAGCTCCTCACCAAACCTTTCTTTCCATCTCATACGTCTGGCCAACTAACTTCCTTCCTTCCTTCTCCCTCCCTCCCTTTTCCTCGTGTACGAACTACCCTCTTCCTCCGACTTTTTTTTTTTTTAATTCCCATTCATCTTGCCATAGTTCCTTTCGGCGCTCCCTCCGCCGGCCTTTCCCCTCTCTCTTCTTCTCCAGTTTTCGCGCCTGCCTGCCTTCCATCCTTTTTTTCCTCTTTCTTTTTAATACTCCTGCTACGGTGGGAAAACGCGTTTTGTGCCTGGCGCTGTACGTTTCCCCGCCCCGCCCCATGTATTCTTACGCAGTCTTCTTGTTTTTACATTTTAACTTTCTTCAGCTCGCCCCCTCCACCGGAGTTCAGCATTCCCTTCCTCCCGTGGACTCTTTCGCACATTACGCAAGGGCAAACCCGGCGTGGCCGCTGAAGCGCCACTCGGCGTGGCCGCCCCTAGCTCCCCGATGCAAGCACGCGCTTGTGCAGCCACCTCCACCTCCACCTCCGGTTCAGACGTGACGTTTCCGAGTGTGTGACTTAACACCTAGGGAAAATGCAGTGCGCGTGGACGGGCTCTTCATTCCTTCTTCGCTCGCTTCCTTCGCTCGGGCTAGCGGCGGCCCTCCGCCCGGCGCCCTTGCTCCCTCCGACACATCCTCACGCCGCTGTTCCTGCCCGGCTCCGGCTGTCCGCTGCCTCGCGCCCGCGGGCTCCCTCTTTTCCCGAGGGCCCCGCCCCGCCCCGGGCCTCTCCCACCCCTCCGTCTCCTCGGAGCGGGCGGGCGAAGAGGGCGCGTTTCCTCAGCCCTTCCCATCCGGAGAGGGCAGGAATGTCTTTCTCAGCGTATTCCTGTGGCTTTGCAGCATAGCTGAGCAGCGGCGCTACGCCAGGGGAGAGCAAGGGTGCCCCGCGGCCCTCCGCCTCTTCTCCCGGCCCTCCGCAGGGCTCATGTCAGCGCCGCCGCCGCCGCCGCCGCCGTGTAGCCTGCTCTGCCTCTGCTAGGCGGGAAATATGCCCCCTCGGCCCGGCCCGCCGCGCCCCGCCGCTTTCCAGGGAGAATGATAAGAAGAGAGCCTGGCGGTCAGGCTCTAATCTCTGCCCCTGCTCCAAAGCAGCGCCAAGGGCTTCACCCGCGAAGGCGCTGGCCCTCAGAGACGCCTGTTGGGCGTAGCCCACTGCCTCCCGGTGCCCTCGTCATGCTGGGTGCAGGAGCCCCGAGGGGCGCATACATAGGGACGAGGCCTGCTAAAACGCCCGACCCTCGGAGAAGCCAGGAGCCCCGGCCCCCACTCCCATCTCCCCCGTAACCCCTGCCCCACCCGCGTCCCAGGCGCGGGCGTCCATGCTCCGATTCGGGGGCGCCCTCGAGGGCTCGGCGCGCAGGGGACCGTCCCGCCACGCGTCTGCCGTGTATTACTGCAAATCCTCCGTGCCGCCTGGCGATGCAAACGACGCGCGGGTTTTGTTGTCTGCTGGGCTGGAGGAGATCGCTTCGTGTGGCCTGATCACGCCTCGTTAAGCTCTTCCGTTTTTGTACTTGGTTCTGTGTGTGTGTTGGTGGTTAAAGGGTGCCCAAAGGAGGATGGACAGACGCCTCCCTGCAGCCTTGTCCTTTTCGTACCTGCTTGAGTGGGGAGGAGGATTTAATCTCTAATCTCTGTCGGTCTGTTACAAGGACGGGCGCCATTAAGATTTTGGGAGCAGCGCTTCTGCTGCAGAGTGGGAGGCAGGCAGAATTTACCCAGGCAATCCAACGGGAAGTTCTCCCAAGCCAGGCTCAGAGGTTCGTAGGGTGACCTTGGGGGCCAGCCATTGTCCCTCAGCCTGGCCTACCGCACAGGGCTGTTGTGCAGGTAAAATGGAGAAGAAAGAAGAAGGGATGCAGGCCCAAGCCTCTTCAAGGGATGAAACTGTAACACATGAAATGAAATGAATGGGAGCTGCACAAGAGCACACTTGTGGATTGTGTCCCATGTTCTCTCTGTGTGTGTCTGTGTATTTTCCGCCTCAAACACCAAAATGTCTTGTTCTTCTGGATAAATTGATGATTAGTATGAAGCTGCGTTCTTGCGTGTGCCCCCTTTAATTCGATCAACTGGATCTGCCATTGGGGTGAAGTGTCAATGTTCTGAGGGAAGTTATGGCTGTGTGTCAACCCTCCCCCCCCCCCCATCTCCATGTCTCTTATCCTCCCTTCTTGTATGTAACATTCCTGTCTCTCTCCCTCTGTGGTTTCCTTCTCAGCCTTAGACACATTTCTACCCTGTGACATCAGCCAGAAGTGGGGGCAGAAAAGAGAGAGAGGCAGAGACTTTTCTCCCTCCCCACCCCCTCCAGATTCTCCCCTTTACTAGTCTTATATATCTCAGCAAGCAGCTGGAATAACAGTTAAACATCCCCTCTTCCTAATTATGCTCCCAGAGCCCCTCTCCTCCAGACAGCCCCTCCTCTTTTTGGCCTGAGATGACCTAGGGAGGGGAGGAATAACCCAGCTGTGTGTGCGTCCAACCTTATTGGGGAAATTTGCTGGAGACGGGATGGGACCCTTAGGGGAGGTTTCTAGGCTTGGTGAGGGGAGTGAGAGGGCTGTGAGTCAAGGCGAGGACGGGGCAGGCTGGCAGAGGGGAGATGCATGCTAAAAATGTGACAGTCCAGCCGGGGCGAACCCTTGGATGAAGAAGGATAAGAAGGTATCCCTGGATCCTAGTAGGTGATATGGTTGGTAGCAGAATTGATGACTGGATGCTGTCGCTGGGAGATTCTCTGTTTTGGAAAGGATCTGTGCATCCTACTCCAAATATGCGTGAGCATGGATGAGTGTGGATGTGAGGCTGGGATATTGGAACAGGGGGATCCATTGAGCCAACATCAGCCACAGATTTGGGAATGGACTAGAGCTCTACTGGGGGTGGAATCAATTGTTATAGAAAATTATTTCACACCAGGGTCAAGGAAGACCAGAATTGCTGTGGTCCTCTAAAGGGCTGCTCTTCTAGAAATGTTGGCCATTCCTCCAATTCGATAGTATGGCTTGGAAGGATCTATTATCATTATAATGGTGTGGTCAAAACTGAATGCCAGGTGGGTGGGATCAGGAAGCCACTAGGCATAGGCTAGAATGGATCCATGAAAATCCATTTCTTGGTGAGTGGAGGCTAAAGGACGTGGTGGGAAAATGTGTATGTGTGTGTGTATCTAGTGTATTGAATGCATTTGGGCTGCATGTGTGAATTTTATACAAAACAGGGAATCTTAATAAAATAGGAACTTTAAAAAAAACACAGTTTGGACTACATGGCAGGCCCTTTAATGATGCAGATGGTTCTGGCCTGCTAGGGTGGCCATGTGTCTTACTTTATGGAAGATGGGCCTCCATTTGAACAACTACCAGAGGACAGTCCTTTATATGAAGTTATCCTCTATTTGAAGGGCTGTTCAGTGCAAGTCTGGTTCAAAGATGAACGCTAATGGGAGGGTAGCGGGGCCTGGAAGTTGCCCATCCCTAGTTAGCACCCGGGCAACGCACTGAGCAAGGTCACCTGGTCACAGTTTTCCCCCCTGGGGTGAGATGTATAGTATTTCTATTTAAATTGTAGCAATGATGTCTAAACTTGCATCTGTACACACACAAATTAGCCCATGCCATTTTTATGCAGATCTGCGTCTTGTCATCTTTTATGGTGACACAAAAGCGGCCACCCTACTGGCGTCTTGTAATAACCTCTAACATTTTGTTATTGTAGGCCCTGCTGCTGCTAACATTTAGTCTGCAGCGACCACAGTGTGTGTGCTAGAGCCTGCCTGGACGCAGAAGTACCCTGCTTTAGATATTGCTTACAAGTTATGTCTGATGGACTGGACAAGTAGAACGGAGGGGACCGCAAAAGGTTGCCATGGATATTTGGGAGGCCTTAACACAAGCTGCGTATGGCCGGGTGGGTGACAGTTTATATCTATTTGTCATTCCTTATGGTCTTCTATGGGCCTACACTGTAGGGATCTTTGCCAAATGTGCTATTTTTTGGTGACCGTTGGGCTAGTAATTGTACCTTGGTGGTTTGCTGCAGGGCCACCAGTCCTGTGGGCTGCAACGTGTTTAACTCCAGAACCTACACTAAATGGGTTCTAAACACCCCGGCCCGGTGGGTAACCAAGCCAAGTCTAAACAGACGAACGTGTAAGGCCTTTTGTAATTTGCTCTGCCTTGCCTTGCTGTTGCAGGCTCTCAAAATCCAAGGCTGAATATTATAGCAGGAGGCTGCAGTTGGCCACCCCAGGCCAATGTATCCCCACCACCACCAAAGGGAACTACCTGCCCCAACCCCAGAGGCAAAAGAGCATCCTCTGCCAATGGGCCTTGGGAGCAGGCCATTTTGGGGGAATAGTGCATGGGGCTTCTTTGGCCTGCCACTCCCTGCCTCATAGTAGCTCCCCAGCAAAACCTACTTTCTGAACAAGGCGTTATGGGGCCTGTTGTAATAGCCTGAGCTTAATGTGATGTTCCAGGGCTTCCTACTGGTGCAGCGTAGTGGCTAAGCGTGTGAGATGTGAGGTGGGTTCAGATATCGCTTCAGCCATGAGCTAATTGGATGGCCTTAGGCAAGCCGCTGTTACTCGGGCTCCCCTTCCCTCCCCCTCCTCCCTTTCCAATGTGGGGATGAAAACACTAGCCTACCCCACAAGGTTGTTGTAAGAATTGCTGAGATAACATGTGCAAAGCACTTTGAGCTCCCAAAAAAGCACCATACAAGTGTAAAGCGTTATTTTCCAGAAATACCATGTGCAAGGCATCTTGAGAGCCTCCAAAGCTGGGTAGGAATTTTATAAACAGATAGAACATAAATGGTCTCATTCTTAACCAGGGTCAGCTTTAAAGTGATTTGACTGTTCTAGGATCTCTCAAACACTAGCGGTACTGTGTTGATATCTTTATTATTGTAGGGCTGCAGCCTGCAGGCCGGCTTTGGGAACACATGGGGATTATGTTAGCATCCCCCCCCCCTTTTTTTTTTATTATAGGCTGTCTCTGGCATCTTGGGAGAAGCTGGCTGAGGCTAGAATGATTAACAGATAGGTTGTGCCAGATGCCCCCATATGATCGGCTGCTTACGGGCCATTGCATTTGGGCAACTCAAAAAGGCCTCTGTGGAACTTGCTCTGGGTGGGAAAAGGGGGCTTGTACAAAAGGGTGATTGTGTGGAAGGCTGAGCAAATTTGTCAGCGGTTGCAATGGAAAGTTTAAGTCAGTCTCTGTGGGCAAAGACTGAGGTAGGCAGAACACTCGCAGACTTGTAGGATTAGATTTCCTGGGCTTCTTAGCCCAAGAACTTGTTTTAAATGCTAGACTCTTGAGCCTGTGAAGAAGTAAGAGAGCCTCTGAGCATATACAGAACATCACCACCTTACCTCTAAATAATACACCAAAATCACCACAGCTGGAGGACAAAAATGAATGCTGTCTACCAAAGAGTGCATATAATGATTCGAGGTTGCCTGCTCCATGTGGATTTTTCATTCTTTCCCTTCTCCTTCTGTGCAATGTTCTGTCCTATCTCCTCTTTACAGGTAGCGCTGACCCCCCTTCTTTCCCGCTCGGTCCCCGTATTGTCGTATTTGGTATGTACCATCATCAGTGCCTTCTCCCTGTATAGTGATAATAAACACTGTATAATCTGCTAAAATTGATGTTGGCTCAGAAGCAATGGGGTTTAGAGAAAATGAAGCCAGGGCTCCTGGATTCTTTAGTAGTGGTTGTCAGTGGGGAGGGCTTGGAGTCAGGATGTTTGAGTTCTCTGGGATGAGTGAGGACTAGTAACTTGGACAGTGTAGGCCTTGGATTTTATTGCACCTTTGTAAAAAAAAGTAGTGATGCCCTTTTTTCATTTCTTTAATGACACCCAGAAATAATAAGAGGGATGGAGACAGGAAAATGGTCACAGACACCCTAGTATCTGCTTCATGGTAAGGCCAGGATTTGATTTTGAGTGTTTTCATGTGCTTTCTTGCACACACACAAGAGTGCAATAATAAATGACAGCATTCCAGACCGTGAGGCTAGATCCAGAGGAAGGAAGTTAGGTCTCACTTCAGTCCCGTTGAATTAATGGAACAAATCAGCTATGATTAGTGTAAGCCCCATTGACTTCAGTGGGACTAAAGTGTGGCGTGCTTCTGCACAGTGAAGGCCGTTGGTCTGAAGGCACGTGATGCACTTCGCTTGAAGCTAAGCAAGTCTGGGTCTGGTCGGTTCCTGGATGCAAGACTGCCTGAGAGTCCTGCATAGGCCACCCTAAGCTCTGTGGTGGAATGGCATTAAAGAAATGTTTCCTAAATAAATGTGTATTTATTTCGGATTTGCCACCCCACAATCCAGTCTTCTTCGCGTTTGCAGGGAGATTACATTTTCTGACTGATTTGCACTTGGGAAAATGCAGTACACCCCCAACAGAGCACAATATTCATTGCTGTGAGGAACAGGGTTGCATGAATACTGTGGGCACAGAGTAAGCCATATCGGATTTGTCAGTTTTGGTTTATTTTACAGTCAGGGCCAGAAATATTGGAACAAGGATAACAGTTTTGGCTGTTGGCCTCTGTACACCAACCACCACACTGAAGTTGAAAGGTAACACACCCAGATGGGAGCGAAGTCAGGACTTTCAGCTGTCATTCAAGGGGTTTGACAGAAGTGGGGCACTAACCATTCAGGAAGGACAGCCAGTGGCATACACACACACCCATCGTTGGTGGCTCATAAGCAATGGAAGGAATGGCTGACAAGCAGCTGCACGGCCAGGTGTGGCCTGTTTCCTGGGTACCCCATGACCAATCAAGCAGATAAAAGGCCTGGAGGTGGTTCTGAGTGTTACATTTGCATTTGGTAGCTGTTCGCTGGAACTCCCAACATGAGGTCCAAAGAGGTGTCCATGCGAGTGAAGGAGGCCATCATTAGGCTGAGGAAACAAACCCATCAGAGACATAGCAAAAACAGTGGGAGTGGCCACCACAACAGTTTGGAACGTCTGAAAAAGAAGGAATTAACTGGCAAGCTCAGCAGCAGCAAAAGGCCTGGAAGACCACGGAAGACAACTAAAGTGGATGACCGCAGAATTCTGCTCATGGTAAAGAGGAACCCTTTCACAACATCTAGCGAGGTCAAGAACGCTCTAGCGGAGGTAGGCATGTAATTGTCAACATCTACAGTCAAGAGACGGCTTTATGAATGTAAATACAGAGGCTTTACAACAAGATGCAAACCACTGGTAATGCTCAAGAAGAGAAAGGCCAGATTAGCCTTTGCCAGCAAACACCTAAAAGAGCCTGCCCAGTTCTGGAATAAGATTCTTTGGACTGATGAAACCAAGATTAACTTGTACCAGAATGATGGGAAGAGAAAAGTATGGAGAAGGAAAGGAACAGCTCATGATCCAAAGCATACCACATCATCTGTCAAACTTAGTGGAGGCAGTGTTATGGCATGGGCATGTATGGCTGCCAATGGAACCAGGTCGCTGGTGTTTATTGATGACCTGCCTGCTGATAAAAGCAGCAGGATGAATTCTGAAGTGTATAGGGCTATACTTTCTGCTCAGATTCAGCCGAATGCTGCCAAACTGATAGGACGCCGCTTCATATCGCAGATGGATAATGACCCAAAACATACAGCAAAAGCTACCCAAGAGTTTCTCAAGGCAAAGAAGTGGGATGTTCTTCAATGGCCAGGTCAGTCACCTGATCTCAACCCAATAGAGCATGCTTCTCACTTCCTGAAGTCTTTCTGACTGAAGGCAGAAAGACCCACGAACAAGCAGCAGCTGAAGGCAGCTGCAGTAAAAGCCTGGCAAAGCATCTCGAGGGAGGAAACTCAGCATTTGATCACGTCCATGGGTTCCAGACTTCAGGCAGTCATTAACTGCAGAGGATTTTCATCCAGGTATTAAAGGCGATCCTTAAGTTTGAAATGATGTTGGTTTGTTCCATTACTTATGAGCCACCAACGATGGGTGTGTGTGTATGCCCCTGGCTGTCCTTCCTGAATGGTTAGTGCCCCACTTTTGTCAAACCCCTTGAATTACAGCTGAAAGTCCTGACTTCACTCCCATCTGGGTGTGTTTCCTTTCAACTTCAATGTGGTGGTGTAGAGAGGCCAACTGCCAGAACAGTTATCCTTGTTGCGATATTTCTGGCCCTGACTGTATTTCTCTTCTAGTACAATGATTCAGGAGCTGTGCATTCGCTCTCTCTTGTGCAGGAGTGCACATCTGTCCAAGTTTTTTCTTTTTAAAAGTGGGGCAAAGGGTAGCCATATGGCTGCCCTTCTCTTATCAATGCATGCAAAGAGGACGCTGCACCATTGCAGGAGTAGAGCTAGGGTGGGATGATAGGGGAGGCACCTCCCTTGGCACAGTCTGGCCCAGGATGCAAAATGAGCACCAAAGGTCCCATAACAGAGTGATGGGGATTAATAGAATGTAAAATTATGCAATGTTTTCTTTTTAGTATTGAATAATTATATATTTTTTTCAAGCTGGTAGATGAAAAGCTGTCTTGGGGACTTAGTTGGGGCAGCAGGCCAGGCAGGGTAACAGGCTTGCAGTTTCTCATTGGCTCTTTGCCTGCAGCCTAACACAACAGAGCACATTAAACCACTGGATACTAAGAGTGGGACAGAAGAAAATCAGAAACATGTGACTCTCTACAGATTTTACCAATCACTCCCCATAGATGTCAGTCTCAGATAAACTCCTCTTGAGGGTGGAGGAAGACGATGTAGCACTGGAGTGCCTGTCCTTAGTGTAGAAACAACTAGTTGTGGCACTGCACTATTATCATTCAAAAGAGACGTGGGGAAAGTAGCCCATGGTCTCAAATGCTGCTGGGGCATGCTGTGACTCATAGGCTGCATTCACACATAGCAATAAGCCAGGAATCTTAGCTTACTAAGCCACAATGTGAACGAGTAGCATGCACTCCACGCAGTCTGTCCACTCCCTACTTCAGACAAATGGGAAAGGATAGTTTAGCATGATGTCTGAACCTAGGATTATGGTTAATTGTGCCCAAACAAACCAAGATTCTTAAACCAGGTTGAAACCAGGGTTTGTGGTTGGCTTAAGAATCCTGACTTGTTTGGACACAACAAACCAGCATTCAACAAACCATCATGCTAGGTTTGGATATCATGCTAAGCTATCCCTGCCTGGTTTGTTCACCTCCTTGCGCAAAGTGGGGAGTGAATGGCAGCATGCACCAGCTCATTCCCACAGTTGTTTATGAAGCCAGGATTCCTGGCTTATCATTAAACCAGGAATCATTAAGGGGCCATAGCACAGTTGGTAGAGCCCCTGCTTTGCATGCAGAAGGTCCCAGGTTCAGTCACCAGCGTCTCCAGGTGGGGTGAGGAAAGAACCCTGCCTGAAACCCTGGAGAGCCGCTGCTGCCAGTCAGTGCCGACAGTACTGGGCTAGATGGACCCAGGGTCTGACTCAGTATAAGGCAGCTTCCTATGTTCCTGTTGTGTGCGGATGCTGGCATTGCATGGAAGGGCCCTTGCAAGTGGGCAGCCAGGACTCCTCCGTGCTGCTCCTGGAGAGGTCAACTGGATGAGCAAAGGACACATGGATTCTCTGTTGGTGTGGCTTGGAATAGGGACTCTTGTGCTTTCTGTTTAACAGTGGGAACAGAGAGCAGGAATTGGCCGTGCTTCTCTCCCCCCACTGCCCCCACCCTTTCCTCTCACCTATTCTGTGCCCCATGTCCACAAAGTCCCTTTGTTCCCCCATGTCTCTCCCTTTGTCTGACCTCCCGCCTGCCCTTTCCTGCCCTTTATCCCATTCTCAGCCTGTCTCATCTCTTCCCACACCAGATGCTCTCCTGGCCGATCTGGAGACAACAACCTCCCATATCTCCAAACGCCCGGTTCTGCTCACAGACTCCGGAGGAGCCCTGAACCAAGACAGGGCCCCAGAACCAAAGCCAGCTCCTCCCCCTTACAACGCGCAGCAGCAGGTAGGCCCTTGAGGAGGTGAGGACAACTGGGTGAGCTCGGGGAAGGGCTTCCTCCCCTTAAGGGCAGGGCTAAGCACCACAGGCTGGAATGGAGGTGAAAGGGATTGTGAGAGCAGAGGAAAAAGCTGGCCTTGCATTGTATGTAGCCGCTTGCAGCTGGCTTGGGAATGATCAGGGTTGCAATGAGCTTTTCCACATGAGGTTGTTAATCCTCTGTATCTACTTTCGGTTGTGTCGCAGAATTGAGATCCGAGCACTATATGAGAGTTTCCTTTCCTGCTTTTCTGCTACATAGCCTCTAGGTGGCACTGTGGTATAGCAGAATAGTGCAAATGCACAAGTGAAAAAAGCAGTTTCTTTCACTTTTTCAATTCATTTTCCGTGCTCTAAAAAAACTTGTCAAAAAGAAGCGAAACAAAGAAACGAAACTGGAGGGTCGTGATGTCATCTAAAGAACCCGTAAACAACTGTGAGTAGGGAATGACGAGCACACGTTAAATGCCTCGTATAGAAAAGCTCCATGTCTTCAAAGGCAGACAGCCTCTGTCCATAAGATGGCTGTGTAATGGGCAGAAATCAACAGGTGAGAGCCAGTGTGGTGTAGTGGCTAGAGTGCTGGACTGGGAGTCGGGAGATCCGGGTTCTAGTCCCCACTCGGCCATGGAAGCTCACTGGGTGACTTTGGGCCAGTCACAGACTCTCAGCCCAACCTACCTCACAGGGTTGTTGTTGTGAGGATAAAATGGAGGAAGGAGGAGGATCATGTACACTGCCTTGTGGTCCTTGGAGGTAAAAAGGAGGGATATAAATGCAATAAATAATAAGGTGAAGCTTTTTGAGGCATGAAGATGAAGTGAAGAACAGTTTAGTCTCTTCATTTCCATCTGTTGGGCAAGAAATAGAAGCTTGTTCCATTGAAAAGTGGCAACCATAAATTCAGCACAGTAGAATTGATCCCTGTCTTGTCCTTCAACACCAAAATGTGCTGCACCAGAGCAATACCATGTGAGGGATAAAACTACCGCTTCCTCATAGAACTGGCAGCCCCGTTATATAAAGACTCTTGTACAAAAAGCCCCCCTGAAGGTTGGAGACAGACAATAGCTTTTGAGGTACATACAAATTGACATTGATTGATTGATTGATTGCATTTATACCCTGCCTTTTTTCCTTTTGCAAGGAACCTAAGGCGGCTTACATTCTCCTCCTCCTCTCCATTTTATCCTCACAACAACAACCCTGTGAGGTGGGTTGGGCTGAGAGTCTGTGACTGGCCCAAAGTCACCCAGTGAGCTTCCATGGCCAAGTGGGGACTAGAACCCATATCTCCCAGCTCCTAGTCCAACACTCTTGCCACTACACCACACTGGCTCTCTCATTTCCCCCCCCCCCCCTCAGCTCAGGCTGGCTTCCCTCACCCTCCACAACTCATCTGACAGACATACTGGCCAGTGAATTGCATGCTTCTTCAGTCATCTGTCTTGCCCTTCCCGCCCCCTCCCCCCGTGCTTTATGTGGGTGTCTGAAATTGTTTTTGTTATGCTGCTGCATGTATATTTATCCAATGAATGAAAAAGAAACAGCGTTGGAGATGTGGTGTCAGTGGCGCAGAAGCTCAGAGGTCCAACCAGACCTCCACGTCCCCTGACCACTGATCATTGGGTGGTTCCCCAGGTTTTGCATGGTTTCCCCCCCATTCTGAAAAGCTGAAATGCCTCTCCTAAGGCTCAGTTACTGGCAGGAAGAGATTTAAGCGAAAGCATGCTGATATGTTGGGGGCTTGGGCCCCTGCCTCCTTTGCCTTTGGCCCAGCCCACTGTTGGAGTTTGGCCCCCGAGTGCTTCTCCAAAATGGAATTTGGCCCTTGCGTTCAACGCCCCTGTGTTGAGCGATGTGAATCAACTGTGCTCAGCTGGTCTCTGCTGTAAACACATACAAATGTTTTTTCCCTGAGCTCGATGTGGGAGAGAAGACACTGGGTCTAAACAAAATGTGGCGAGTGCCCGTCCACAGCGAGCGCACTGCTCCTGTGATGTCCATCCGTGTGCACCCCAGGAGAGTTGAAAGTGCTTCGAGCCAGGTTTCGCTCCCCATGGCGTGCGCACACATGCTACTTTTCTCTCACAGTCCTCTCTGATCAAATCGGTTTTGCCGGTTGGGGGACAATTCATAAACCTGCCAGATCTTTACAGGAGCTGAGAGCAGGATGAGTGTCTGCCCCAGGAGCAGTGCTCTCTCTTTCCAAATGCTTCCAACACTCCTAACAAACAGAAAGCAACAGTCTATCTCTAGGCCATCTGCTTTATGTATTATTTGGGCCCGTAATGTTTTAGTCCAGGGGTGGGCAACTTGCGGCCCTCCAGATGTTTTGGCCTACAACTTCCATCAGCCCTCACTATTGCCTGTGCTGGCTAGGGCTGATGGGAGTTGTAGGCCAAAACATCTGGAGAGCCGCAAGTTGCCCACCCGTTTGTCTATCCAGCACAGTGAGATGCAAATGCTTTCCTCTACTTTATAATGCCTGCCATCTATCCATCCCTCCCTCCCTCCCTCCCTCTCATTTCAGGCTGGGACCACAGCCATGCCTGTAGATCCACTCCCAGCAACTACCCTGCAGGGTGGCAGTGACAAGGAACATCTGTACAGGTAAACCATGGGGCCTTTGGAGGCATCTCTATGAATTTGGGGAGGGTTATACACCTGGGGGTATCTTTGGTGCATGGCACTTGCCGAAATTTAGGAAAAAGAGGTTCTCTAAATGCAAAGGGAATATTGAGAGAAACCAGTCTGGTGGGGTTGGGGAGTGGAAAGTATTGAGAGGGCCAGGAGACCTAAAGTGAGGGGAGACAAACTGTGAGAGGAAGAAATTGGGTTTTTTTTTAAGGGGGGGCAAGGGAGGGTAGCGAGAACTCCAAACTCAGCTGCAGGGCCCCACACACTGGGCAGGTCCTACCATGAGGCTGAAGGAAGCAGCCGCCTCAGGCAGCAGGCGCTGGGGCTGGGGCAGAGAGCAGAAGGCAGAGCTGCGTGCACCCTGCAGCCTGCCTGGGCCCCCCTCAGCTAGTCTGTTGCCTTCAGGTGTGGTAAGATGCTGTTGTGTTGGTAGTGTTGTGTTGGCAATGTTGAGAGAAGGTTCAACTGCCAGTCCAGTCAGTTTCTGTATGTGGAATTGGGGGCTGAGGGGACTTTTACCTCAGGCAGCAAAATGTCTAGGGCCGGTGGCCCTTGCACAGGGATTGCCCGCTTCCCTAAGGGGGCAAGTATGCTGACACCTTCAATTCTTACATCGGGGGAAGACATTTCAGGGGCTGCTGTTTCTCCTGCCAGCACAGCTCTTTGATGGGAGAAGGGGCAACTGCCGAACTTCTTCTTCCTTAAGCAAATGGAAATAACAAATATTAGAAAGACAGAGGCTTCGAATTGGGCATCCAAGAGAAAGTAACCCTCTAGCCAGGCCCTTAACCTGGCCTCATTTTGGGGATGCGAGTATGAGAGGCATAGAAAGAGGGGGGCAGGGAAAGAAAGATTATTATGGATAGGTTTGGCCTTCCTGGGAGCTGTGCCCAGCTCCACTGGCCTCATTCCAGAGTTTCCATTAAGCTGAGGGATCCTATAAATAGCTGTCACCCCTCTGCCTTCCCTCTCTGCTCCCTTCCCGTCTTCCCTGGAGTGGACGCATGCCGCATCCATCTCCTCGGGGTGTGGCGTGAGTTCTAAGCGCTCCCCCCTCAACATTGCTTTTTGGTTGGTACAACGGCCCCACGTCCCGCTCATGTCCTCACCATCTCTCGCTCGCCCACCTCTTCCAGCACGGTCTGCAAGCCACGCTCACCCAAGCCAAAGGAAGGTGCCCCTCCACCCTTCTCCTCCTCCAGCGGGGTGCTGGGAGCTGGGCTTTGCGAACTGGACCGGCTCCTGCAGGAACTTAACGCCACCCAATTCAACATCACAGGTACAAGGATGGGGGAGAATGGATGGGGACGGTGGTGCAGCTAGGACATTTTAGGCCCTGGACTTAATGGGCCCCCTTTAGATGGCAATGTGCATTACTTCAGTTGTGAAGCACACAACTAACATTTGTCTTATTTATTTGTAGTATTTTTATCCCGCCCTTTAGCCAAAAGAGGTTCCCAAGGCGACTTACAAAGATAAGAAATAAGACAGTCCCTGCCCACAGGCTTATAACCTAAAAGACATGACACAAAAGGAAAGGGGACTGGGAAGGAGGAGGAAAAAAGCAAACTCAGGTATTAGATTCTTAGTTGCAAAGATCAGTAGGTCATGGGCACAGTGGAAGGGGCTGCTTTTCCCCTCTGATGGCCTCAGCAATGACATTTGGTAGGAGGGGGGGTAGTTCACAGCCGGAGCTGTATCCAGGCATGATGGAGGGCATCCAAGAGATCTCTGGGGCACCAGGTTGGGGAAGGCTGTTTTAAATGACTAGGTGACACATTCGAGGCTGGGGGTGGGGAACGTCTGGCTCTCCAGATGTTGGATAGCAACTCCCATCAGCATTAGCCAGCATAGCCAATGGTGAGGGATGATGGGATTTGCAGCTCAGCAATATTTGGAGGGCCACACATCCCCCATCCCCCGCTGTTCTGAGGTTACAGAGCCTGAGGCTGAGTCCTGCTCAATTAGAACTCCAATGTAGCCCCAAGGATGGTGTCCCCTGCTTGGTCTGTATGCCAGCTCTCCTTGGGTTTTGCATCTCCCTTCCCCCTACCGCCCTTGCTGCTATGAGGCTCTCCTGCCTGTCTGCCAGGTTGTTGGTACAATTGCCTAGGCCAGCCCAAAACATTTTGCTGCCTGGGGTAGAGCAGCAAATGATCCCCCACCCCCATCAAGGTGCATAATACCTAAAGCCAGTTATTTTGGCACCTGAGGCAGAAAAATCTCATAAGCACCTCTCCCCATCCCTGGCAGTACAACAAGAAAACAAATAACTATTTGCTGCCCTTTCATGATACCCCAAGTCAATTACCCAATAGGAGGGCTGGCCCTTCCTGAGGCAGCCACTCCATTTGCAGAAAACAGTCCTCAGACTACTCCGGGTCTTCAGGGTTTTTTAGGAGCGTCCTCTGTTTGGAAGCAGCGGGATTTGCTGCATGCGTTGTGCGTTCCCATGTGGTGTTGCTATGTCCTGCAAAGGAACATGTCACAACCTCCGTTTCCTTCCTATCTGGTTCTTCATTCCCAAATTAGTCATTCTTAGCTCAAGCAGGCCTGGAAGTTGTGTCCTGACTTGCACAAGGTTGCCCGGTCTCAACCCAGAGTGGGGGCCTCTACCTTTAAAAATCCCAGAGGGAAGGATACAGTCACTGTGCTTCCTGCTCCATTCCTCCACTGGCCCCTCTGCCCGCACACCTCCCTCCGCTGCATGTGGGGAGGCAAAACCAGACTCCTGCTTACTACAGGAGTGGAGGTGAAATACCTGGTGAAACCTGGCAATTTTAACTCTGGAAGTCCTTTCTATCTCATCCTAGACAGGCTTGTTTTCTCAAGCATGTCCAGGGGCTCTCTGGACATTCTCAGGGGCACCACTACCATGTTGTTACCGTTTCCCGTGATCCCTGAGCCCTGGTGCTGAAAGAGGTTCTGTGCCTAACTGTTGCTTAAGCACGTGCCCTGCCCTCTTGCTCCTAGAAGTATGGCAGTGCTGCCCTCTGATGGCAAGGATCTGAAACGGCTAGTGACTAAAAGGGTTTCTTTTATTTCTCTCTCCTTTGCTTCTTTTCCCTCTCAGATGAAATAATGTCCCAGTTCCCATCCAACAAAAGCCCTGGTGGGGACAAGGGCAAAGACCGGCTGGAAGATTCTATAGATGGTGGTTCCCTATCACGGTACGTGGATGGCAGTGAGGGGGATTATTAACAGACAAAGGCATTTGCCCCAGCAGTAGCTGCATTTTGGGTCCAGGCAAGAGATCTTCGTTACAAGCAGCTGTTATTATCCCAGCAATCTGCGTGCTGAATAGAACTGGCCTTCTTTCTCCTTTCCCATTGCTAGTCCTAAGAGGATCTGAAAATATCATCTAAATGTTGCCTTCGATGCAACAAGTTCGACTGCTAACTCCCTGTTGGAGTCACCCTCGCAACAACCCTTGGAGGACAGGTTATGGGTATTCCCATTTTAGGACCGTGGTGGCTTAGTGGTTAAGACGCTGAACTGCAGACTGGAAGGTCGGCAGGTCAGCAGTTCGTGACCCAAGTGCTGCATGACGGAGTGAGCTCCCGTCTTCAGTCCCAGCTTCTGCCAACCTAGCAGTTCGAAAGCAAGAAATTGCAAGTAGATAAATAGGTACCGCCTCGGCGGGAAAGGTAACAGCGTTCTGTGCACCTCGGTGTTCAGTCATGCCAGCCACATGACCACGGAAGCGTCTTCGGACAGCGCTGGCTCTTCGGCTTAGAAACGGGGATGAGCACCGCACCCTAGAGTCGGACACGACTGGTTGGGGACACCTTTACCTTTTATTCCCATTTTGCAGGCTAAGGAACTGAGGGAAGGCTACCAAAGGAGTCTGTGGCAGAGGTGGGACTTGGTGTTGCCAGCCCCAGCACCTTAGAGGCTTTCTGTATCTTTAAGGGTCACATAGAAGAGAGAATTCTCTCAGCTTCAGCTTTTCCCATTGCAGTGCTGCAGGGGCAAGAGAAGCTGCACTGTTGGAATTTTCCCCTTCAATGCCACTCTTAAGGTTCAGAAGCCACCTCTGGGGCTGTAGTTGGCTACTGAAGTGGGATAGGAACTCATAACCACATCTCCTAAACCTGGATTGGACTAGCTGTCTCTACAGTAAAGTGTCTATAAAATATCTCAGAATCAGATTGATATTGGGAGAACCATATTGCCTTGTCATCATCTGTCCGTCCCCGGCCTCACAGTGTGATCTTACTCCCAGGTCAGCGGCTCCTACACCTGCAAAGCCATCTGCTACATCGGCCACCCTGGAGCTGGACAAGCTCATGGCCTCTCTGTCGGATTTCCGGGTCCAGAGCAATGTGAGTATGGAGCTTGGGTAGTGCTGGGGCTGAGGAAAGTGTGTGTCGGGGGAGCAGGTATTCTCAGGTTTTGCAGTTCAGCCATAGCGACTTACAAATGCAGAAATTGGGTGCAGAATTCAGCATCCTGAAAAACCCAGATTTCATTTTTTTAAGGCAAGTTCCTAGTCCTTATGACTGCAGAGAGAGGCAACAAAGACTGATAAAATTGCAGAAGCCATGTGGGAGTGAGATACTAGATAGCATGTGCATGAGTGTGTGTGTTTGAACAAGATTTGTAGGAGCAGCAATTCAGTGTCCTGCATTGGTCTTTCTCCCCACCCTCCACCATTTCAAATGATCTCAAGTCTAGGAAATGCAGCATAGGAATTAAATGCCTAAATAAAATAAACAGCAGAAGCAGAATTATGAAAAAACAAGCCCTGTACATTTGTTTGTTCTGTAGAGGTCAGCTTTTTTGGGTGCAGAATTGGCTTCAGAATTTGGATGTAATTTTTAGAGCACAAAGTATATACAGTTTGCATTGTTTTCCATGTTCTTAGTCAGGATGGAAGGCCCTGGATGGACATGTCAGCTCTTGGCCTGGCATGAAGCTATGTGAAACTTCTCTAGAAAAAAATCACCAGGAGTTCCACTCACCTGTTAGCTAGTCATGAATTTTCTCAGACAAACTGTGGGTAGTTTTCACCCAGTTCCTCTGGATATGATTTAAATGGTCCTGAGTTGACTTTACCTAAAAAGCATCTTTTAAATTCACCCAGATCTTCCCCACGTGGCACAGAACAGACACCTCCTGCTGCTTCCTGCTAATAAAAGGTGGAAAGTGGTTCACCCCTGCAGGTTTGGGGATGCTGCTGCTAGCAATTTGCTCTAAACCAGCCACCCTCAACCTGGAGATGTGTTGGGCTACAATTCCCATAACCCCCAGTTGCTGGCTGTGGCTGATGGGAGTCATAGTCCAGCCCATCTGGAGGGCGCCAGGTTGGGGGTGGCTGCTCTGTATTCCTAGAAAATTAATCCCGAAATCAAAGAAATAGCCACAGACCGGTTCCTGTTTTCCTGGCTCGTTCTTACTGCTGTTTACGATCAAGGTAGGCTGCTCCATTCTAGAAAGAAACTGAACCAGGTGGATGTGATGGGCAAGGTGATAAACCTGGAAATGGCAACAGGCCTTGCCTGGCGATCCTTAAGCATCTCTGACTCTCGGTCCCTGACATTCTAGCTCCCAGGCGCCTCCAACACCACAGTATCACCACCACCTGCTCCTGCCCGCGTGTCCTCTGCGCAGCTGCCGGTGGTCTCATCTGTTTGTCCCAGCGCCCCTGCCACGTCCCCCCAGACGTCGCCGGCCCAGCCGAGTGGGAATCTGGACAGCATGCTGGTGCTGCTGGAGTCAGACCTCAGCCGCCAAGGGATCTCCACCACGGCCAAGGGGCTGTGTGCTTCCTGCCAGAAACCCATCGCGGGGCAGGTGAGCGCCGTCCGGTGGAGAACGGGCTTAGGTCTGGAGGGCCGGGGGGAGGGGAGTGACGATAGCCAAAGGCAGGAACAGAGGGAGGTTAGGAGGAGGAAGAAAGGTCCGTTTGGAATTAGGGAGGGTCTGCTCAGCCATATCATTGGCTGAATGCTGCTGGCCATTTTCAATGGCTGTGGGATCCTCCTGTATCTTCATTGTCATGCCCAGCTGCCGTGGAAGCCATGCAGAAGCTGTCCACATTGCAGGTGTTGTAGAACAGAGGTGGGCAGATGGTAAATCTCCACATATTTGGGACTTCAACTCCCAGAAGCCTGTGCCAGAACGGCCAGTGGTCAAGAATGCTGGGAGTTGAAGTATAAAACAGCTGGAGATCTACTTTTTTGCCCACCCTTGCTGTAGAACAGGAACACACAACCTTCTCAGCCCCATGGGCTGCATGTGATGCTGGCTTGTGGGTCAGGGCCACAGGCATGTCCGCAGACACACACACACACACACACACACACACGCACAAGCAAACACCCCAACACTCCAGATACAGATGGGACTTTCTTCATTGCTAGCAGTGATGTCATGAGGATCTCTGGCGAGAGGGGGGGCAAGTAGAAGCAGTGGGAAATTGCCATGGGGGAGGGGGGCTTTGGCGGTGGGGCAGGGGGCAGGGCATCCTTGGAGGCTCACAGGAAAAGCCTTTAAGGGCCACATGTGGTCCCCAGGTCTGCAGTTATGCACCCCTGCTCTAGAAGCTGTTGAGTCTGCTACCCATTCACAACTTTTGTGGCTGGAACACTCCTAGATACTTCCAGGCATTCCCAGGGCCCAAACGTTGGGCGGCGGGGGCGGGGAGGAAGAGGACATTTCACCAGGCCCCAATTGACCACCTAGCCTGGAAGCCCATGAACACAGCAAAGTAGAAGCTAAAATGTGTAGATCATGCTTGCTGATGCTTCTGCAAACTTATTTCCCGATGTCTATATGGGGTGTTCAGATCTTGTGAGCTTTGCTAGGATCAGTCAGATGCAGCGTTAGGACTGAACAAGCAACATACCAGACAGTGGGATGCTGGCTCAGCCCCTCCCACCGCCATCCCCTCCCCGAAAACTCTTGGTAGTTGTGGGACAGATGTGTGACGTCTCTCTCAAAAACAGCAAGGCCCAGAGTTCCTGCTGGCATTTCTTAGGGTGGCCAGGTGTCCTACTTTACAGAGGGCAGTCCTCTATTTTGGAGAGCTGGCAGAAGCTTCTAAATATTGTTGGATTCCCACTTTCATCATGGCCAATAGGTCAGGGATGATGGGAACTGTAGTCCAACTGCATCTGGGGGGCCCACCCCTGCCCTAAATAGCAGTTGTCATTGCTGCCTTGTTTAGCAATAAATGCAAGCAGTAGAGCCAGAAATATAAGGAGCTTAAACAAAAGAAGAAGTTAAAAGACATTAATTAGTCTTCCAGTTTTGCAAAACAGAGAAAGGATTGCAGGGACGGGAGAGAGGGGCCCATCTTGCAGTTACATATGGGGCTTAGAGAAACTATGCTTGGGCACTGGCCATTCCCAACTATCATGGGGCCTTCGCAGACTTTTCCGTCTGTTCCCAACTGATATAGAATCCTTGCAGAAGCTTCTAACCATTCCCAACTGCCATGGTATATACCCATATACTTCCAGTCATTCCCACATACCATGGAACCTGGCATCCTTTACCTTTCTTCAGGGTCTCTCCCACACACTGTGGTCCTGTGGAGGGAGGAAGTGGCATATTATGGTGCTTTGCTTAGTCATGGGCAGCTTCGGTTCAGCATCCCTGCTCCTTGGTTACGAGGTGGCCTTGGGCAAGGCCATGCTATCACATTCTGATCTGCTTTGCCAGGTTTCTGTGAAGTAGGATTGACACAAGACTGTTCTGTAACCCAGTCTGAGTCTTTAGGACAGGAGTGGGCAACTTGTGGCCCTCCATATGGTTTAGACTACAACTCCCATCAGCCCTAGCCAGTGGTGAGGGATTATGGGAGTTGTGGCCCTCCAGGTTCTTAGCCTACAAGTTGCCCACCTCTGCTTTAGGATAAGAGGAGAAACAGGATGATGGCCATCATCATCGATAGAAAGTCTGTAAGAAGGTAGAGGAGTAGTGGAAATTTGGAAGAGTGGAGGAGTGGTTTGATTTGTCTTGTCTCATTACCTTGAGTCAAATGTATCTCTCCTTTCCCTGGCTCTTCCTCCTTCCTCCCTTCCCTGGCCCTTCCTTCCTCCCTTCCTTCCTTCTCTTTGCCCAGGTGGTAACAGCACTAGGGAGCACCTGGCACCCAGAACATTTTGTCTGCACTCATTGCCAGAAGGAGATGGGGGGCAGCAATTTCTTTGAGAAGGACGGCGCCCCCTACTGTGAGAGGGATTACTTCCAGCTCTTCTCTCCCCGTTGTGGACTCTGTAATGAACCCATCCTGGATGTGAGTTGCCCTCAGCCCTTGGCTGTTGCTCCCTGCTGCCCAAGGCAGTTCTGAGCGAGTTGAATATTTAAAAGAGTTTTGTGAGACAATCTTTTTGAGTGGCATTTGTTCATTTATTTCACTCTCTTCCCTCCCTTCCCAATTCCATGAGGTATACTGCACTAGAGGCTTCATTTTGTGTGTGTGGGGGGGGCACATGTCCTCTTTTGCAGAGGATCATCCTCTATTTGAAGGTATCCTCTATTAAAGAGCTATCCCATCCAATTCTAGTGTAAAAATATAGAACCACATGAACAGTTGTACATCAGCAATTAACACCTGGACAGCAGACAGAACATGCAGGTAATGCAGGTCACCTGGTCATAGCCTTTCACATTATGATGAAATGAACTGCATTTCTATTTAAATTATAATAATTATTTCTTTGCACCTATACAGATAAATTAGCACATGCAGCTTTTATGCAAATAGGTGTCCCCTTTGTCCTCTTTTTTGGTGATGCATGCCCTTTTTTTTGGCACGTCATAGCTGGCCATCCTAGGGGGATACAGTTGCCCTCCCCTGTATTTCAGAGCACATGGTTGTTCCTCAGGAGTGCCTGGATCTTTGGTCATCACGAGGTGTAAAGAAGTAATTGCATCAAATGCTCTTTAAAAACACTGCTTTTTTTGCACTTTAATCTTGACTATCTCAAGAGCAGGCCTTTAACCCTTTCTGTGAATCTTGCCCTCTCCCCAATATTGAAATTTCTTTGCCCCCCTCCTTGCCGAAACATAAAATGGCAGCCCTGCAGTTCATTGCATGGTCGTGGCATACAGTATTAGGAATTGCAGTGTGACACCACAGCACAGTATTATGCAGTGTTTGAAGTGTGACCCACTGCAGTGCCTGCATCATTGGAACAGGTGATAAAATAATGCCCTGTGGTGCTGTCCAATGTATAAAATGCGGCATTTCGAATGGCAAGGTAGCATAGGTGGCACTTAAAAGATACAGTCCAGGGCAGGGCAGTTGAGCAACTGAACTGAAATTCAAATTTCTGTTTGAAAATACAGCCTACTGCAATGAAATTCACAGTGGGAGTGTGCATGGTGATCCAAGAGGGGGGTGAGAATGCAGTGTAACCCAAAATGGCTTACACCATTTGAAAATGCAGTTGAATACAGCTAGAGGTGTAGTGGAGGCAGGGGTGAAGTTCCTGGGCTTTTTCATTAGCAGGGACGATGATGTCATCTGTCACCACCACCACCACCCCACCCTCAGGCTTCCCTGTTCCCTCTGAGCATAGCTGTAAAACTTACAGGAGCCAGCTGGGGGGAAATGGATTTGCCCAGCAACAATGTTTTGTTCCCTGTTGTAATGCAAAGCATTTAGGAGTGGCTTGGTCTTGAATGGGCAATTAAGACCCATGAGCTCTCCAAAAGACCTGCTCCTGATGGAGGTGAAAACTGCTAGAACTGGCTTGATGGCTTTGGACTTCTCTACACGAGTGATTTATTGCACACTCATGATTGGTCACTCACTGAAGTTTGCGGGTCCTTTACATGACGTTGTTAACCTCCAGGATGTCTCCCACGCTTTCCCCTGGTTATCCTGCTTTCAAAAAGATGGGAGATAAGATTAAATAAAAATTAATGCGCCATATCGGCAGTGTGCAATGCCAGCATAGCTCTATAATTCAGCCACTAGATGGCTCTGTTTCATTGAACATATAGAGCATTGTCGAGAAAGGAAGTTTTCAATTCCACATCATGTGTTTGCTATCTAAAGGAGCCTGTCATATCCTGCAAAGAAAACAGAAGCAGAAAGCCCCAGTGAAGCTGCAGGATTTTTGCCTGGAGTAGAAATGCTCTTAGAGATAAAATGCTTCTCCCTAGTGCTGGGAAAAGAAACTCCTAGAAAACCTTGAACTGGTGGTCTTATGCTGTTTGAGGACATGTTATGTCCTTCTCTTTCCCTTTCTCAAACCATCTCAGTTCTCTCCAGCCAAAGTCCAGCTTGCTAACCCTTACACTGCCCTTTGCCAGCTCACTATTCTATGACTGTCACCCAATCCTAATACATTGGATATTATGCTATGTACTGCTGCTCCTGGGTGTGTGTGTGTGTGTGTGTGTGCTTATGGGCGCGCGCGCATGTGCACACACATATATAGATCAACACAGCTGCCTGCATTTTAGACTCTTTTTAGGGGCATGGCTATGTTATGCTGAGTGCTGCAGTTCAATAGTTACCACTACACCACTGGATACAATAATAGCATAGAGTGATGGGGCGTCTGGATATTGATGCTGTGCTGAGTCACACCATACAAATGTGCTCAAGTATGTGAGGACTCAGAGAGTGCAGTGCAGTCCAGCCTGAAGAATGCAGTGCCGGGCCCGGGGTAAAGGAACAAAAACCCATTATAGACTGCTGCTGGGAAATGTGCAGTTGTAATATCCTGTTTGGTGCACTGTCAGCAAGGTGCTACTTCCTCATAGACATTTTCTTTTTCCTCTCCCCTTCCCATGCATCCATCTGACTCATTCAGAAAATGGTGACTGCACTGGATAAAAACTGGCACCCAGAGCATTTCTGCTGTGTCAAATGTGGGCGGCCCTTTGGGGAGGAAGGTGAGTGCTGGTCGAGCAGCTGCCACTGGAATGCTGAACAGGGGTGGGGGAGTGGGGGGGAGACAGCCAGCAAACACATCCCCCCTGCAAGCAGATTGGGATGATGGGGTCAAGCATTATGGGCCTACTTACAGTTTGCATGTCAAGTACCAGAACATTATGAGAGCCAATGTGATGTCATGGCTAGAGCAGGGATGGGGAACCTCTCACCCACAGCCTCACTCCTTATCCCTGCCCTCTCCTGGGCATTAGAAAATTTCTAATTAGCCTTAGAAAACCGATCCCATTTACACAAAGGGGACCTTTCCCCCTTAGGTTAATGGCTGCATGGGGTGGATTTTGCGGGGAGAGTGGCAGCACACTGCCATCCCTGAAGATTTCCCCCCTACAGCAATCAGGCTTTTTAAAAAGGTCCCATTTCCTCAAATGGGACCTTTAAATAAGAAAAAGCTACTTGCTGGATGGTGCGGGAGAGGGACAAGTGGGGTGAGAGAAGGGCCAATAGGGCAATAGAGAATGTTGCTTTGGGCATGCTCACTTTTGCCTTTGGCCTCGCCCACCATGGTAGGCAGCCCCTGGAATGTTATATGCAAGTGAATGCGGCCCTCAGGCTGAAAAAGACCACACGGCCCTTGGCTAGAATGTCACACTGGGAGTAGGGAGTCCCAGGTACTCAGCCATGAAGCTCAGTGGGTCATCTTAGGCTTGAGACTAGCTCTCAGCCTGACCTACCTGGCAGGCTTGTTGTAAGGGTGGGCAGAAGGCAGATCTCCAGATGTTTGGGACTTCAGCTCCCAGATGCCCCTGCCAGCATGGTGAGTGGTCAGAAAAACTGGGAGTTAAAAGGCTAAAACAGCTGGAGATTTACCTTCTGGTAGAACCAGCTAAGCTGCCCTGAACTCCTTGGAAAGCTGAGATATACATGTATTAGATTCTTACATCATTCTTTCTTATATATAGTATTGTAACATCATATTCACAAAAATCATTTTAGTTTTAATTACCCCCCCTCCCCATTTATAAGCCATTTCATGGCCTAGCCAGTTTAAGAGACTCTTTAACAGGCGTTACCTTCTGTGCGTTATGATTTAGGCTCTTTACACAATGCCTCAGTGGCACCAGCTGCTGCCAAAATTCCTAGCCACACAAGTGCCTATCCATGTGGTTACCTGTCAGATAAGCCTTTGGTTTGGGCAGACATTAAAACATTTGGGGGAACCTCTCCAGAACAAAGGGGCTCATGAAAGTGGTTGACTGTGCAGAGAGGTGCCCGTGTGGTTTTAGATCACAGTGGCACCACACCAGGTAACGTGTGTACATTTGGGCTTAGAGGCTGATATAATGAACGGAACACCTCTCTCCAAAGTGCCTACTGCTGACCCCCGATCAGAGTAGGCCCCACCACCATTAAACCCTGTCAAAAGTGCCACTGGCACCGTTACTGGCACATCTGGATGAGGCCTCTATTCTTATGAGCAGGAGTCCCAGTCTCAGGTCATTACTGTTTAATATAACCCAGTCCCATCCCATCAAAATCGCCACTGTTGTTGCTCACCTCCTTGTTGCCTCCATGTCCCCCGCCCCCCTTGCAGGCTTTCATGAGAAGGATGGGAAGCAGTACTGCCGCCAGGACTTCTACGAGCTCTTCTCCACCCGCTGCCAGGGGTGCAGCCAGGCCATCCTGGAGAACTACATCTCGGCCCTCAATGCCTTGTGGCACCCAGAATGCTTTGTTTGCAGAGTAAGAGCGAGCGTCTCGTGGGAGTGCAGGAGGGGAGGCAGCCAGAGGGGAGGAAAAGTTCTCGAGAATGAGTGCTTAACCAAAATATGGATGAAACTTTTTCTGGGAAAATTGGCTTGGTGGGAAGAGCAGCAGTGGAAGCTGTCATCGGCTCCCCTTCTCTTAATTTAAATGTAGTTTTGCCACCGAGGCAAGTGGCAGTGAACCTCTTACCAGCAGCCGGTGGCTTCTACTTCCACCCATGATGCCCTCTTGGAATGATTAGGCCGGCCACTTGTTTATGATCAGAAGAGGGCACATAGTGGCATATGCCAATTTAGTATGTGTATAGATGCAAACATAGTCATAATTACTGTAATTTAAATAGACATACATTCCATCTCACCCCTGTGGGAAAGACAGTGACCCGATAACCTGTGTGCCTGCTGCTGAGGCGCTAACGGTTGACGGGCAACTTCAAGGTCCTAGCTCTCTTTGTTCTTTATCTTTGAACCAAACTTGCACTGGACAGCCCTTCAACCAGAGCATGGGTGTATCTCTTCTTGGGGTAGGGGGCCCATTTTGTCCCCTAGGCCCCATCAAGGACCACACCCCTGTGCCACTGAATTTGCTGAAATTCAGAGGCATGCCAGTGGCAACTAAAAGGGGCTATTATTGGGGTTTTTTTAAGGAGCTAACCCTTTTAAGGTTTCTTTTGCAGCTTTACCCCCTGAACCACTGAATTTTGGGGGTGGCGGGGGCACAAAAAAAGTCAGGCGGGCCACGTTTGGCCTGCAGGTTGCGTAGTGCCCATCCCTGAAACAGGGGATGCCTTAATCAAGGATTGTCCTTTATAGTTGTCCAAATAGAGGACTGTCCTTTATAAATTAGGGCACGTAGCCACCCCATCACGGTGTAGTAATGTCATTCCAAGGGAAGCGCTGAATGGGGGAATGGCAGATGCCAAACTGCCAATGGGGGCATCACTTCCACTTGCATTTGGAGTGGACTACTTCTAAAGCTGAAAAATGAGGAAGAATTTTAAAAAGCCACTTTTCCTGGTAATGCCCTTGAACTGGAAAAAAAAAAAAGAATTTCTCCTGCCCTCCTTACAAATTGCCAAAATGGCTGCACACTTTCACCATCCACAAATGAGGCTATGAAAGGGGAGTAGGCTTTGCAGTATGGATGGTTTCAACTATCCACATATTGATCAGGTAAATGCATGTTCAGATTGTGACAAAGAGACCCAATTTCTAGATCCAATGAATGGCATGCACAGTTGATCATGGAATGGAAAAGACCCTGGATTTAATACTGAATAGTGCCCAGGCCCAGATGCAAGCGTAGTTAACCCGATCAGGAAGAGCAACCACAGTTCAAAATGTATGTAAATGGAAGTTGCTAAGAAAATCCAACACGGTGACCTTTTATTTCCAAAGAGGAAACATTTAAAACAATAATCAAAAGGAAATTAAAAGCCAGAGTCAACCGGGTCAAATTTCTCAAGGGTTTTGTTGTTGTTGAAGTTTTTCAAATGTGGAGGTTATTTAAAACCACAATAATAAAAGGTCAGCTATAATGTATGCTGCACGTGCCATCAAATCCAAGAGGATCTTGCTGTGGTTTATGAGCAGAATCAAGGATGTGTGAAAATGAAAGTCTTGCCCAAGTTAAAAGTAGCACAAACTCGAGTAACAAAAACAAGCTGATGATAATTCAAGTGAAAAAATATTGAGGAACATACTGCTAAAAACAACAACAAATATATTCAAATGCATAAGAAGCAGGAAACGAGTGGGGGGGGGGGAGTTGGACCATTAGATGTCAAAGGGGTGCTAAAGGAGAAGTTGAATGAATTCGTGCCAGTCTTCACTAATATTTTTTTAGGGACGGCATCTGAAAACTGAGTTAAGTAGAGATGATGAAATGACGTTCTAGGGCTTTTTGCCAAATCCAAAAATTAACAAGTCACCAGATCCAGTTGGTGGCCACCTGTGAATTCTTAAAGAAATTAAATGTAGCATGCTAGTCTTCTACCGAAAATATTCAAAATATTTTATCACTAAAATTGGCCTCCTTACAAGAGGGCAGGGAAATAAGCAACATAACACTAGAGTTTTTTAAAAAGGGAACTGGGAGCCTGGAAATTAGACACCAGTTAGCTTACAGCAACCTTTCCCACCTGGAGCCCTCCAGATGTATTTGATTACAACTCCTAGCATCCCCAGCTAGCACAGCAAATGACTGGGAATACTGCTGGCTGGAGATACTGGGAGTTGTAGTTCAGTACATCTGGAGGGCTCCAGGTTGGGGAAGGCTGCGTTACAGTCCATTCTGGGTAAATTGGTAGAAAGCACGACTACAGCTGAAGTGATTGTCATATGGAACAGAGGTGGATAAATATAGGAGGGCCATTTTGCCACCTGAGTCACACACACCCCTTGTGGGCTGCATTCTGCGGGGTGCCCCAGATTCTTCTAATTGCTGGCTTGCCTCTATAATGCTAAAATGGTTAAATATAACTTGTTTGCAGTTTTATAGCTGAAAGTGCCATTGTTTTCCTCCCCCTCCCCCCAAATTGGCAGCATGGGCTGCTTTAGGGTGCTGGGATGGCTTGTTAACCATGGCAAGAAGCCACCCTTACCGGGTTTGTATGATATGGCAAGGTGCGCTGGCAAGGTTAATTATGTAAATACCCCCGGCACAAGTGGCAGGGGGAATAAGCCACCATGGCTTATTTCCCCCTCTGAGATCATGTGAACAGGCCCACAGAAAAAGCAAAGGTGGCTTTGTTGGCCCACAAGCAACACTCCAAAATCTATAGTTGAAGAATACCTTCAGTATTTTGGCTGGCCTAATAAAAGCGTTGCCCTACTCTGGGTTTTAGAATTTTAATGACTGTTGCTTAGATAGTTTTGGAAGGAGATCAGACATATTCATGGAGAATAGATCCATCAGTGTCTGAACCTGAACCTCTAGGTTCAGAAGCAGCATGCCACTAAATACCAGTTGCTGGAGAGCGACAGTGGGAATATGAGATATTGCCTTAATTGTTAGCCTGCTGGAGGAATCTGGTTGGTTACTGAGCAAAGCGGAATGCTATACTTAATGCACCTTTGGTCTGATCCAGTAGGGCTCTTTTATATTCTTATGAGTTGTCAGTTGCTGAGAGTGAGGTGGAAAGTTACTTGGCTTTTCTTCAGATCCCCAAGGACTAGAAACGTGAATGGCTAACAGTGGGGAAAAAGCAGCTGTTTGCATAATGTAAGCTCATAGTCCCAGGATTTTTCTTCCTAGATTTTGCATTATGAGCCATGCACTGTGGTGATACCTATCACTGTCTGTAGAAGAGGACTGTGTCCTCTATTTCAAGAGAAAGTAAATATTCAAATACTGTAAATCACAATGAATTATGCCAATTAATATTTATCGATCGAATACAAAAAAAGTAGGGAGATAGGGCAGAAGGGAGGAAAGAGAAGAGCCTAGAGCTGCAGAGCGAAGAAACTTGTAGTGATTTTCACGCCGTGAAATGCCGTTCCTGCCGTTGGGAGCCTGTACCTGTGTGGCAACCCCCCCCGCCCGCGTGCAGAATACGTGCAACCTTAGGGAGCACTATAGGGGTGCAAGTGTAGTGGCTCCTAAGCAACTCTCCCTCCTGCCCATCATCTTCCTCTCCACCCTTCTCACTGCAGGAATGCTACACGCCATTCGTGAATGGCAGTTTCTTTGAACACGGCGGCCGCCCATTCTGCGAGATCCACTACCACAAGCAGCGGGGTTCGCTCTGTTCGGGCTGCGAGAAGCCCATCACTGGCCGCTGCATCACGGCCATGGCGCGCAAGTTCCACCCGGAGCATTTCGTTTGCGCCTTCTGCCTCAAGCAGCTCAACAAGGGCACCTTCAAGGAGCAGAACGACAAGCCCTACTGCCACCCTTGCTTCGTCAAGCTCTTCGGGTGACGAGGAGGCGCCTCGGCCCTGCCGTGGCCAAGCCACGCTGACCGCCAGCGTGGGGAAAGGGGAGGGCCTGTGGCCCCCGACCTTTGACCGAGCCATGCCCACTGCCGCACGTGGGAGGGCCTGTGCCTTATGAGCTCTGTCCCTCATCACTGGAGCCACTACACCGATGCCAAAAACCACGCATCTAGATAAGAGCTACACGCAAAAACGAGCATGGTGAGAAGCAGGTTTTATCCGCTCCTCCCACTCTACTCAGGAGCCTGTCACAGCATGAGCAGCCAATCATTAACCCCCACCCCATCACATGCCACTTTAAGCCACACCCACACAATGCCAGCACTTCAGACAGGAGGCAGTGCCTTAAGCTACACCCACAAGACCAGCTGGCAATGTCATTGAGGCAGGAGGCGGGGCTTTCAGGAGGCCATGCTTCTGCTCCCTTAAAGTTTCTTTTCACAGTTTCTGTCCAGTAGTGTGGGACGGGAAGCACCTGAGCCACTCCCCCTCAACACGGCTATCCTAAGCCATAAAGCCATTCAGCTGGGAGATGGGTGTGGGGAAATCCCTTCACTTCCAGGTTATTTGGGATATTTTCATATTGCTGCAATATAGTACATGTCTAGGTAGGGGATGGAGATACTTCACTCCAGGGCTGTGTTATAGCACTTATGACCTTGACACTAAAATGGTTCTACTGCAAGAGGGGAGGGACAATAGTATCTTCTTGGCCCAACCTTTTTTGGGCAAAGGTTTAGGGCAGCCTTCCCTAACCTGGTGCCCACCTGATGTTTTGGACTTCAACTCCCATCAGCGCCATACAGCATGGCCAATAGTCAGGAATACTGGGAGTTGCAGTCCAAAACATTTGGAGGGCACCGGGTTGGGGAAGGCTGATTTAAGCTGAGTTTACATGCATACAGCTTTGATTCAACCCCAAGGATTGTGAGAGGTTAGTGGCATTTGGGATGTGCCTCTCTTCCCTGGGGCTGGCGGGCGGGGGTGGTGGATTGTTCCAAGCAGATTAGTGGTTTGGTAGGAGTGGAGTCTCCTCTTTTTGGGGCTTTGGGTAGATGACTGGCTGGCGCGGAGGAAAAGGAAGTGGCACCCCCCCCCCGCCCTCACATGTTGTGCTTGAAAAATGTCCAGGGTTGCAAATACTAAAAATAAAATTGGGGAGGAACTAGGGAAGGGGAATATGCCTCAGCTTGCAGTTTTGATTTATCAGGGTTTTTTAATCTTTAACCCAAATTGAGGCTTTTATTATGACGCAACTTAGGCCGGGAGTCCAAGGAGCATGAGCTCTTCCTTCTGCCGCCAGATTTCTATGCCAACTTTTTAACTTCTCACTGCTGTATGTTATATAATAAAATTCACATCAAACAAACAAAACCCTTGCCAGACGCCCTGCATGATGTGCTGTGTTTAGAGTGTGTCTAGACCTTTGCGAGGGTGTGTGGTGTAATTACCTAAGGGCATCACTGCTAGGGTTGCCACCTTTTTATGGGCAGAGGCTCTCTAAGCTAGTAACAACTGCAAAATAAGCAGAAATCAAGGAAGCTGAAGTGGCTTCCTTATTGACAGGTCCTGTTTCCTTATTCAGTTCAGGACTGCAGCTGCAGGCTTACTAAGCAACTGGGATTTGAACAACACTGCACCGCAAAATCTAGGCCACCCCTGTTCAAGCTATCAGGAGGCTTTCCCCTAGTACCGTGAAGGCTGAAAACTTATTTTGGGTTTAGAGGTTATTTTGGGCATTGCTGTTGGTACTTCCTCCACCCCTGGTTTAATGCTGTCAACAAAAAATCAACCCTGAGAAAGCTGTCATCTGGTCAAGTCTTTGAACATATGATCCACTTCTTCTAAAGTACCACACATCACACATGCATCACCCATAATTTGAATGGGATGGATCAAGGTCAAGGCTGCCATCCTATATCCACTTACCTTGGATCAAGTCTCGTGGGACTGGAACTTACTTCTGAGTAGACATGCATAGGATTGCAGTGTCAGTTTCACTTAGCTCCCACTGAAATCAATGGGATGAGTTAGTTGTTACTTAAGTCCCATTGGCTTGAGTGGGTCCCAAGAGGAACTAAGTTAGTTTAGGGCCAATCCAACCCAAATCTGTAAAGTATAGCACAAACAGCTTCAACTATCTCCAGTAGGACCCTGGTCAGTAATTCTGTTTTACTGAAGGACAACTTTAAGGAGCAAGTTAAGGGTGGTAGGTTAGCACCTCAATTCCCCCCCCCCCATCAACCTGAAAGTGCCTTGCCAGCAAAGTTCTCTGGCCTCATTTCTACTACATCTCTTTTGATTCAAAGTTTGTACAATGTCTGGGCCAGTAAGAATCCCTTTTGGAGGATTAGATTTGGCTCAGAGGGCTTCAGTTGATTACTCCCTCTCTAGGAGCTGGGGTACCACAGAACAAATATTGGAGATTTTCATTCAGAAGCCCATTAGACATTTTATTTTTATTACCCCCACTTGTGATATCCAGATGGTGTGCGAAATGGGGCTGCAATCCTGGACTTGGATCCAGATTTAGGTACGTGCAACTGGGCTGGCAGAAGCAATTTCTCCGCTCCCTCTTCTCCATGGCAGCCCCTCCAGCCCCCCCAGAAAGATGCACAGAGGGTTGGTGGGCCCTGCTGAATGGGGGAAAGGGGATAAATCCTTAAAAACCCAGCGGAGGCACCTTCTGTAAGTGGAACCTTTCTGTTCATGGAAGACAAATCATGGATCCAAAACTCGGCCTATTAACCATTTGCACTTCAGTTAAGCCTGCATTAACTTGCCTGTGAAGGGTGGTTGGGTTTTTTTAGTATTCTTGCAGGGGGGTGGGTGGGTTGTTTTTTTGATGATGGATAACCCAGCCTTGTATCAGGAAATGCATGCAGGTGAGAGAAAGCAGGCTGGCGGGGGGGGGCGGGGGGGGCGGGGCGGAATTCTCTGTCTCCCCTCTGCACACAGCATAAACATGCAGCAGGCTGCTGCAAGAGGGACAGTGTCTCTCCTCTGCCAGCCTCCAGCAGACTAGAAACGTCTGTGGGCTTATTTACAAGCCGACATAGTCATGCCATAGAAGGTACTATCCCAGAAGACGCATTTTTCTTCTGCCTGGGTGAAGACTTGCCTCATCAAATGGTGCCTGCCACTCACGGTTTTTGCAAGAACTTGTATTAAAAAACATAAGCATTTTAAAAAAATTGCTTCGCAATTAATTTAGGACATTTTCTTCATCTACCAAAATTTTTAGAAAATTAGCAGATTAAGGGTGCAATCCTATACATGTTTAGGCAGAAATAATCCTTCAACTCCCAGCATTCCCTAGCCAGCCAAGGATTTTAAGGCTATGAGGTGACATCAGCATTGTCCATGCTTCTTCATTGTTTCTTGACAAGGCTGTCACAGACTGTTCCCAAAATCCAATGTGGTTTCCGGTCAACTTTTGTACCCCCTTGACCATCTGTCTCCAGCTTCTCAATTTTGCTTTTCGTAGGATTTTGGCTTCTCTTAACTCTCAGGGGAGCTCTTGCTGGGAGCTCACACAAATTGAGCACTCAGTTCTTGCAAACCTTCAGGGTGCACTCAATTTCCCCTGATGAGGAAATCTCAACACGGGACAAAATATTTTGCAGATGAAACAGACCAAAACAAGATCAACAGAGGACAGGGTATATAAAACTCAAAAAATAGTATTTTAGATTGAAACATTTGGTTTTAACATAGTATCTGCTTAGGAACCAATTTTGAAAACAAAGGCCCAGTTTGCCCATAACACTAAACCTGGTTAAGCGTTATGAGGATGACTTGGATGTTTCCTCCTCCTCTTCTCCTCCAGTGAAGAGCTTGCATGTTTCCTCCTTCTCCTCCAGTGTGGCCAAAACACTTTTGTTTTAGATTTACCACAGTTTAGCGTTACATCTAAACCCTAAACTGTGGTTAATCTTAACTATGGTTTGTTGAAACAAGCTAGCTTCTTAAAACAATGGTTTGAATTTGGCTCCTTTCAGCAAACCATAGTTAAGATTAACTACAGTTTGTCTAGGTTCAGATGATATGGCAAGTTGTGATTAATCTAAAAAGCCAATGAAAGCTTCCAAACTACACCTCAGTGTAGTGTAGTGCTGGGGGGTGGGGAGGCTAGGCTTATCCTCAGAACATTAAATTATGGTTTAGTGTTATGTCCAAACCAGCCCGAAGTGTACTTCAAAATTTACATTTTCAAAATACAATTTTTAAAAATGTGTTGTTTTTCACAAACATGCTGACCAGCTTAGGGCTTTGGAGGCAGCACTTTGGACCCCTTTCATATAATCAATATCTTGAGAGATATCCCTTTCACAAGGAGCAAAAATATTTTGCAGCACCAAGTAGAATGTGAGAAAAAATAGCAGCCAGAGTAATTATTAACCCTTAATAATAGTGCTATGCTAGAGAAATTGCTATCCCCTTATATTCTCCAAATTTTACATGGAGAAACAACAGAGGAAAGAATTTATTTCCATTGGAATTTAAAAAAAAAGTCTCTTAGGGTGCAATCCTACTGAGATAGATGGTTGCCTCTAACTTCCTCTGGAGTCGGAGGTGACCGCCTATCCAATGCAGGGCGGCTGAAGCATGGAGATTATTCTTTTCATGCTCTGTCTACCCTGCAGTTTTCCTTAGACGCCTGATTTTGGTGTCCAAGCACAGCTTCGGGGAGCGGGCAGGAATGGAGTGGAGACCACACAAGAAGCAGTCTATAACAGTTTCTGCGGTCCCCTCCCCTCCCCTGGGAATGCCCCCTTTTCACCCTGTCTATGCTCTGTGTTACGCACACAGATGGGCACAGAGGGGTAGCTGCGGCAGTTCTCCCTGCCCCTGCTATGAGGGGGAGGGGGTGGGGAGCACAGTTTCCTGGCTACGAGCTTGTAGAGCTGTCTACGAGCTCGGAGCTGGGAAACTGAAAAATCCTATCTCCCCCAGACGCTGTCTAGGAGACATAGGCTTGCTCTCTCCAAAGAGCTTATCTTTGCTGATCCTCAACAGCTTAATGTCCTACACTTTGTGGGTCTGTCCACTGTCTCCATCTGAACTATTTTACTGGTACAGGTGGTAGACACATCATCTGAAAGCTGAATGAAGGGAACCCGGAAATGTTTATTTGGGGGAGCCCCCCTCCCTGCAATGTCTTCAATCGTAGAAACTGACTAGAGGAATAACTCTGCTTTCCTCTGCTTCAAAGAGGCATCATTTCCTGTGTGATGTCATTAGCCATCACTCCAATGACCACCTTCATCTCCAACCCATTTGCATGCCCAGCAACCAACTCACCTCACACTATGGAAAGGGGCAAAGGCTGCAATGCTTACCAGCACTTGGAGCAAAAGGTCAAGAATGAATGTGGAATTACAGAAGTGAGAGACAGCCAGCAGAGCTATGCCATACACTCTAATCACTTGGAATACTGTATGAAGAAATACCGTTTGTAAGGTAAGGTTCTAAATGGCCTTCCCAGGCCTACAGAATGCCCATAGCTGATGCCTCTTCCCCATGGAGTGTCTGATGTTCCAGAAGCAGCACTCTTGAGCCAAAGCTGAGTCCGCATTCTGCACAAGTGTTGGGTTTCTCCCCTGTGTGGGTTCTTTTGTGTTTCGTCAGGGTGGAGCTGTCACAGAAGCCCTTGTCGCAATAGGGACATTTGTAGGGCCGCTCGCCCGTGTGGAGTCTCCGGTGGATGACCAGTTGTGACCACTGGCGGAAGGCCCGGCCACAGTCAGGACACCCAAAAGGTTTCTCTCCCGTGTGAGTCCGGTGGTGGTTCAGATAAACAGAGCTCAGGACAAACCCCTTCCCACACACGTCACACTTGTACGGTTTCTCCCCTGTGTGGCTTCGCCTGTGGATAATGAGGGATGACGTATCGGTGAACCCCTTGCCGCAATCTTCACATTTGTAGGGCCGCTCTCCGGTGTGGCTCCTCTGGTGCGTCACCAGGTGGGAGCTGAGGCTGAAGCTCTTTCCACACTCCATGCACCGGTGGGGCTTCTCTCCGGTGTGGATTCGCTGGTGCTTTTTCAGAGTGGAGTTCTCAATAAAGCTCTTCCCGCAATCGGGGCATTTGTGAGGCCGTTCCCCAGTGTGGATTCTCTGGTGCTGAATGAGGTGCGAACTCTGGCCAAAGCTTTTTTGGCACATGGGGCACTTGTAAGGTTTATCCCGGGCATGGTACCTCTGGTGACGAATCAGATTAGAGGCCTCGCTGAAGTTGATCCCACACTGGACGCACCTGTAAGGCTTCTCCCCCGTGTGAATTCTTTGGTGTTTAATCAGGTTGGAGTACAGGCTAAACGTTTTGCCACAGTCGGAGCAGCTGTGAGCCACGTCACCAGCCTCAATGGCTGTGGCCTCCCCGTTGCTGTCAATGAGGTAAGCCATCTCAGTCACATGAGTCCTCTGGTGTACCCGGAGCCTGGCACTCTCGTCAAAGCTCTTCCCGCATTTGGGGCACTTGTAGGGCTTCTCGCCAGTGTGGATTCTCCGATGTCTAAGCAGGATGGAGCTACGATTGAAGGTCTTACCACACTCGGGGCATTTGTAAGGTTTTTCTCCCGTGTGGATCCTCTCGTGCTCGGCAAGGTTGTTGCTCCGGGTGAACCTTTTGCCACACTGGGAGCATTTGTAGGGCTTCTCGCCGGTGTGGATCTTCTCGTGCTGCACAAGGTTGGAAGTCTTTGTGAAACTCTTTCTGCAGGTGGAACACTTGTAGGGGGCCATCCCATCCACAAGCTCCTCCACATCACACTCACCATCCGCTGTGTGTCCTCCAGGGGCCTCAGGTATATCCTCTAAACTTTGGATCATCAAATCCTCTTCCTGTTCCATTCTAGGAGCCTGGAGGATAAGATTGGAGAGATGGGTTTGAGCATGCTTCATAACGGTTCTGTTCACATGTGCAAGTCTTATTCATTTACTTACATAGGAGGCTGCCTTATACTAAGTCAGCTCCTTGGTCCACCTAGCCCAGTATTTGTCAACAGTGACTGGCAGTGGCTCTCCAGGGTTTCAGGCAGGATTCTTTCCTTGCCTTACGTGGAGAAGCCAGGGATCAAACCTGGGACCCCCTGCATGCAAACATATGCTCTATCACACTAAGCTATGGCCCCTTCCCAAATGGACTTCCCACATTTATATCCCACCATCCCCTCAAAGCAGCTCAGGGGTAAATGGAGGGGGTTATCTCCTGCCCTTTAATCCTCATAACCGGCTGTTCAATATCTACATGAAGCCACCGAGTGAGGTCATCTGGGGATTTAGAATGTGGTGTCATCAATATGCACTTTAGAATGTGGTGTCATCAATATGCACATTTCCTTTTCGTCAAACCTGAGTAAGGTAGTGGAAATCAGTGCCTTACTGAAATAATGGACTGGATGAGGGCCAAAAAAGTGAGGGCTCAACCCAGACAAGACAGAGGTACTGTTAGTGGGTCGTTCCCTTGCCCAGGTGCAAGGTGTTCAACCTGTTCTGGAGGGGGTTGCACTCCACCCAAAGGACCAGCTTTATAATTTGGGTGGGTCACTGATCCATTGTTGTCCATGGTGGCACAAGGAACCTCCTCAGCTTGGATTTCTTTTTACCAGCTTAGGCTGGTACACCACCTATGACCCTAAGGATGGAGAGCCTTGCTTCAGTGGTCCATGCCTTAGTAACCTCCTATCTGGATTACTGCAGCGAGCTGTACATGGGGCTGCTTTTAAAAACAGTCTAGAAACCTCTGTTGGTACACAATATGGCAGCAGGACTGCTAACTAGGGCTGGACATTATGAACATATTACACTGGTATTCGACCTCTTCACTAGCTCATAGTCCATTTCTGGATCTGATTCAAAGTGCTGGTTTTGACCTTCAAGAACCTTCATGGCTTGGGAACCCAGTACCTGTAGAATCACCTCTTCCCACAGGTAGGTATCCTGAGATCAAGATTGTGGGAAGCCCTTCTTTGGGTGCCCCTGACAGGTGAGGTGCAGTAGGTGGCTATGAGTGAAAGGGCCTTTTGGGGAGTTGCACTGTGGTTATGGAATCTGCCCCCAGGATCGCCTGGTCCCTTAGGGCGCAATCCTAACTAGACAGGCGGCCGCCTCTAACCTCGGAGGCGACTGCCTATCCAAAGCGAGGCAGGAGAGGCATAGGGGGAATGTTCCCTCAGCGCTTCTCCTGCCTTGCTATTTTTCGCTAGACAGCCGTTTTCGGCAGGAGTGGCAGGGGAACCGACCAGGAGAGGAAGCTGCCGTACGACACACGACACATTGGATGTGTCGTATGTGCAGCTCTGCTCTCCCCGCCCCGGAACGCCCCCCAGCCCTGCCCCTTTTCAGTCGCTCCGTGAACATATCCTATGGCCCTCTAGACAGTGTCTAGCAGCCATAGGATTGCTCTCTCCATGTCCTTTCAGGACCAGGGAAAAACATCTTTATTTTCCCAGGACTTTTAAATCTTGATGTAGGTTTTCAATCACTTTCAGCTCTTATATTTTATTCTCCACGCTTTGGTTCTGATTTTAATCTGGAATTTGTTTTAAAGCTGTTTCACATTTTAATGTATTACTCTTTTATTGTTGCTTTGAATTTGCTCCTGTTTTATAAGCCACCCTGAGAAGTTTTTGTTACAGAACGGCCTATTAATATTGAAAACAGAGGAAGGTTTCTGTGTGGTAGCTTTGGCCAAGAGAGTGAGTGGCCCAAGCCCACCCAGTTGAAGTTCATGGTCTAAATAGGGATTTGAACCCATCTACGTCCAACACTAATCACTGGACTACTTTGGCTTGTGATTTGTGAGACTAATATAGTCTTTTTCATGTAAATTTTTAATGGTATTTATGCTTAGTCACAATTTTTATTCTGAATATCTATTTATTTTGGATGTGTGATCAATCACCATGTATTTTAGAGCATATGAAGCTGATCAAGTTCACCTATTTTGTAAGAGTGAGGACAGGCAATATAACTGATAAGTATGTTTTCAGATAGACAAAATTTCAGAATTTTTGGAATATTCATTTTTTAAAAATAAGTTTCTACGGAACACAATCAATATGAGAGTAGCAATAAGTGTATGAAATTGGTTCTAATATAGTTCCAAGTAATGACTGTGCTTTGTTGTTGTTGTAAAATGCAATAAATATAATTGAGAAAAGCTATTCATTTTGACAAATACATATTTGGGTGTAGAGTTTCACTCTGGTTTATTATTAGAAAAGAAGGTTATTCCCTTATGCAGCATTTATTATTTATTTATATAATGCCCTGGCTCTTTACGGAGTACAGGTACCTGCCTCAAAGCACCTACAATCTAAAATTCAACAGAGATGCAACTGCAGAGAAGGGGGAGGCAGGGCTAAAAAAGGAAACAATATGTGTTATTTTCAGTTGCACATCAGCTACCAGCTGAGTTAAAGCAGGAAATGAGAACTAAGGGACTCTGCCAAAAGCATCATGGAAAAGGAAAGTCTTGGGGAGGGATCTGAATTTAGTAAACGTTTTATGGCCAGAAAACATAATACATTTTGATTTCTTAGTGTTAAAATGGTCCAGTGGTCAGAAAGGAGAACTTCGATCTGGGATGACATAATCTTATAGCTGCCCCTTCCCCTCTTTCGATGGTAATGTGTATTACTTCACTTACTTTAAAATGTTGAAAGCAGCCATGCTGCATTTGATGGGCCCTCTGCTCATTTTGCTGAATGGAGCCTTGACTTTGACCCAAAGTCCTGCCCTGATGACATCATTGCTCAGAGATCTGTGTTCAAGCAGCACCTGAGTCATGGACCATCGTGTGGCCTTGGGCAAATTGTGTTCTTTGTCAGCTAAAGTTCTCTGTCTGTAAAATGGGAGCATCACGGATGTTTCACTCACAAAGTTGTTGTAGGAATAAATCCATTCAAGAAGTTAAAGTGTTTAACACTTTTTAAAAGTTACCATTATTATTTACTTTTTCATTCTCAGCCACATACCTCAGCTACAATATCAGGGTAATAATACTGACCTACATTACAGGATTGTTGTAGCAGTTGCTAGTGCTTTTCATGAAATGCTTTGAAAGCTAACACATGCATGCACACACACACACACACACACACACACCCCAGCTATCTAAGCTTAGGGCAAAATCTTATCTAGATAGGCGGCCACCTCTGAACTCGGAGGCGACCGCCTATCCAAAGCAAGGCAGGAGAAGCATGGGGGGATGGTTCCCTCCACGCTTCTCCTGCCCTGCTTTTCCTGCTAGACAGCTGACTGTGGCTGTCTAGCTGCAGGGGGGACGAGTGGGACAGGAGGCTACTGCAGGACACACAGGATGTGTCGTACACGCAGTTCCGCTCTCTCTGCCCCGAAATGCCCCCAGCCACACCCCTTTCTGGAGGATGGGGCTTCTCCATGCTGCCTCCAAGGCAGTGCAGAAATGGGGGGAAGTCAGTTTTCCAGGAACCGACTTCGGCGCGTGGGCTCCAAGGTCGGTTCCCAGCAAACAGCATATTCTGTGGCCATCTAGCCGCTGTCTAGCAGCCATAGGATTGTTCCCTCCATTATTTTAAACAAAAGTAGGAAGGAAATACAGAGTATCACAAACTCTCTCAGAGAAAAGTGTCAGCTCTTCGAATAAAACCAGGTTAGAGGACTATGGCAGGCAGCAGCTTCTGGTACTATTGGATGCACATATACTAATGAAGGTATATGTATATGAAACAAAGGACAAAGATACAACACAATGTAATACATTGAATAGAGGAGTGTTTCTTTATACAACTTTAATGGAATATGCCTTTGTAGTTTTTATGGGAGATTACTTTGTGGATAAAAACAGGAGAAGTCCAAGTGTAGTGGTCCTCCAGGTGTTGTTGGACTCCAACTCCCATCAGCCTCGGCCAGCATGGCCACTGGATTATGGGAGTTGTAGTTCCTCATCATCTGGAGGTCCACAAGTTCTCAACCCCTGCTTTAAAGACAGAGACGCTCTGTGTGTGTGTGTGTTGTGTGTTCATATTATAAGATATACACACATAACAATACTGTATTTAAGGATGCAATCCTATGCATGTTTAGACAGAAAGAAGTCATACAACTCCCTGCAACAGCATGACGGGCTGGGGGATGCTGGGAGTTGTAGGGCTTCTTTCTGTCTAAACATGCATAGGATTGCGCCCTAAATGTATGTTAATATAGTATAATTACAGTTTACTGCTAAGAATTGCAACTCTCTCTCCGCACCTCATTGGTCCCTCTTTTTTGCCCCACGGGTGGAGGCTTTCCTTGCCTCAGCCTCCATCCGCACGCCTTTCCGCTTCTCGGCTGCCTCCCTCTGCAACGGGATTTCCCCGCCCTGCAGCCACAAATGACTTCATTTCCCACCCCCAGCCGTGGACCCTGACGACAACTTACCGCACTCAGGGAGCGCTTATGCCCCTGACTGACATCACCCCCTCAGGATGGCTCCTGGCAAAGGCCACCTCACCTGGTGGCTTAAAGCATCCACCAGAGAGCAAAAGACATCTGGTAGCTGGCGGGGGGGGGGGCAGAGAGGAAGGTGCAACCTTTATTAGAGCCCCCCGCCCTTTTCCTGCTGACACCACCACCATCTCCAGGATCAGCAAGCTGGCCGACAGAGAGCTAGGCACACCCTAGCCACTCGGTGGTTTTAACTCTTTGCTCCCCATCTTTTTGTTGTAGAGTTTTAGGGTGGCCAGCTGACCCGCTTTACGGAGGGCAGTCCTCTATTTAAAAGTGTCCTCTGGTTGAAGGGCTCTCCAGTCCAAGTCAGGTTTAAAGGTGAAGAGCCATAAGAAACCTAAGAAGGGAGCGCTGGGGCCTTGAAGTTGCCCATCTACAGTTAATACCTGGGCAGCGCACTGAGCGGGCACACAGATTACCGGCTCACAGGTTTCCCCACTCGTATTGTGCTTGAGTGTGCGTGCGTGTTAGACAGCCCCACTACACCCGCTACAACCAAGGCTAGAGAAAATAGTGCAAGCAGCAAACCTAGCTAACTGCCGGATATGCCACAATCTTGAAAAAAAAACATGACTTAAAAGTTGTGGGCTGACCCTACCCAAATAGAGCTGTGGTTGAATCACTCCCTAGATGAATATTTGCCTATATTTCTCTAACTGTTAAATATTTTTTGTTCAATTTCGTATAGTTTTAAGTTATTTTTGTTTTCTAGTCAGCATTCTTTGGAAGAACTGGGTGTTAAGTAGATGTGATGTGCTACCTCAAAGGAGGATAATATCATTTACCGTGCACATGGTATTGGTATGGATATGTGATGTCTTCATTTTCAGGTGGTATGATTTTTACTTCTGACGAAGCCTGTTGTGAAACAGGAGTACATATGGATTCCTGTAAACAGAAGGCCATAACATCCACAGCAGTTCTTCCAGCTGCAATTAATTATAGTTTGTCCTTGTTTCATTTAGCCACAGTTTCATCTACATTGTATAATTCTGTTCCTTGTATTGCACTGTTATTCTTGTGGTCCTTTTTGTATACGCATTGTTTTGTTCCCTTATATTATAATACTATACAATTTACACTTGTGTGTTCCAGTTGTGTGCTGTTTAGCATTCTTGGGTCTTATTTTGCACAACCTGCTATTTCACATGGTGGTGAGGCCTATCGCAGTGGTCTCCAAAGTGGGGTGCACACACCCCAGGGAGTGTGCAAGACGATCCATTGGGGTGCACGAGCTGCCTGATAATTGAGCAGACTCCTGCTGCCCTGATGAGCTTCCATTGTGTGCAGTGATGGGGGCGGCAGCAGGATGGGATGGGAACCCAGGGGGAAGTTCCATGGCACTTCTCTCTCAGCTCCAGTCCTATCCAGCCTCTGCTGTGGCCACCGAGAGCAACTGAGCCAGTCTCTGCCAGGCATAGCAGAGGAAGCCATGGCACTGGAGCAGCTGCCATCCTGCCGAAGGGGAGCGGGAAGGAGATTAACCCTTCCCACTCTCCTTTGGCAGAATGAAGCCGAGAAGAAAGTGTGTGCTAGGACAGTTATGTCAGCCATTAAAACCAAGTATTGAAATAAACTGAACTTAGAACCCCACCTTCGAATTGCTGTATCACAAAGTGTTAAACCAAGATTTTCAAAAATGCGTATTCAATCACATTGCTTTCACTAAAAATGTTATTAATAATATCTTTTTAGTGAGATCAATAAGGTTTTGTTAATACATTAAGAACTATTTTAAAAATATTGTTTATTTCATCTTTATCTCATCCTTTAAAAAAATCTGTTAATTTCTATTTTTATGTATGTTTTATAATGTACATAATATATTAGTACAGTAGTACATGTATATAATTTATAAATAAATATACATATATTGCGCTCAGTTTTTTTTTACTGATAGGGGTGCACAATCAAAAAAGTTTGGAGATCACTTGTCTACCAGACAAACACTGTCTTCTTGGCTTTTACAACAGCACAGCACAGGCTACTATAAAGTAAGTGTGTCCCTATTTTCATATGTGAGATGTTAGAAGATATGATATGGTAGAAATGAGAGGTAAGGGACTATCCATAAAGTATGTCACACATATATGGGAAAAGGAGTAGTTAGATTGAGACAAAAAGGAGGGATTCAGAGGGTGTTGAGTAAACTGTGACAAAGGGGGAAAAGAGATAAAAATGTCTTTAGTGTGACATATTTTATGGATGGCCCCTAGGAAATAGATTTCTCTTGCCTTCCCTCTCCCTCCCCAGCAAAGCATGAGGGGAGGGGCATGATGCTAACCCATGAAACAAGGAAATGATCTTTAAGTAGCCAGACCTGACCAGAATGTATTTATATAGCTGCTAGCCACTTGACAACGGAAGCCAGTAAGTCCACAGCTGTAGGATGTGCGTGAGAGAGGCAAAAGAACAACAGGATATGGGGGTAGGGAGTATTGAGCCATTTTTTAACGTGCAAAAATGATTTTCTGTAACAGGATCTTTCTAAAGATTCATACTTTATCATACAAGTAATGCTTGCTCCTTACTCTGTTGTTGCAAAGAGACCCAAACATTTCCCCCCCCATCTCATTGCTGCCATCATTTCCCCAGTATATTTTATTGCTGGGAGCATGTGATAGCTCTTTCCCAAGTTAGTGGCATCAGTGCTGGCCCCAGGTTCTTGGGCAAGAGGCCTCAATGGGACCCCTTCCTCAGTGAGTCTACCTTCTCACCGCTATTGTCACCAGCTGATCTTGCTCCTCTTTCTCGTCATTGTGACCACTTACTTGCTTGACAAGCAGACAGCCAAGGAGCAAGCAGGCAGGGGCATCTGCTCCTCCTCCCCCTCCTCCTCACCACCACCACTGTTGTCTGGACCAGAGCAAGAGGCAGGTGAACAAGCAGGCTGCAATGGTGAAGGGGAGGGGCAGCTCCAGGGGCCTCTTCTGATAAGTACCTACCCTATTGGCGTGGGGGCCTTGGCAGGTGCCCAGCCCTGCCTACCCTTGACACAGGCCCCTGCGCAGCATTTCCTCCTATTTTGTGAAATTTGTTACTTTCCTTCAGTGAACTTCCCTCTCCAATGTTCACATGCACATATGTGCTGATTTTGTTCCTTGTCGCTTTTCACGTGAATAGCTTGGACTGTGCAGCAAGGCTGATAAAACCATAGAAGCTTGCAGCACTAAAATGTATAATGCCATTGTTTCTATGTCACTGTTCGAATGGCAGAAGGATAAAAAGATTGCCTCTGCTGCTAATAGGAGCCGCTAGCTAAGCTGTAGATGGTTCTTACTCAGCTGCTGCACCTTTGGCTCAGAAGCAACTGTACCTTGGTTTGGGATGATGGATCTCTTGGTGTTTTGCAAGGTGCTAGTGATATAATTTTGCAATCCCCCAGCAACTGAAGGGGAACAACTGCTTTCCATTTGTTCCTTTATTCCTTTTGTGGGCAGACTAGAGTAGAAGTGACTACTAGAGTTCTCTTCTCCTTTGTCTGTAGGCTGGTTTGGTTACTTTGGTACCCGAGACAAAAAATGCAAATTGTTCCTCTTTCCCTTGCAGTAAAACAATAATAATAAACCAAATAATGTGACATTAAATTGTTGCCTTTTAATAGTGCTGAAATCTGCCATCTGAGGCAACCACCTTACTCTGCCTAAGGGCAGGACTGGCCCTGAGTTGACATGGTAAACAGGACCAGCACTAAGGATTGGCATAGTTGGGCACTTGCCAAGAGTCCACAGCTCAGCAGGGACCCACTAACAAGAGCCCCTGGAGTTGTTCCTCCTCTGCACCACTGCAACTTCTTGTTCACTTGCTTCTCGCTCTGGCCCGGACAACGGCGGTGGTGAGAAGGAGGAGCAGCAGATGCCCCGGACTGCTTGCTCATTGGCTCCATGCCTGTCAAGCAAACAAGTGCTATCAGTGATGAGAAAGAGGACAAGGAACAGGAGCAGCTGGTGACAGTGGTGGTGAGAAGGTAGACTCACTAAGTGAGGGGGCCCGCTGAGGGTGTCTTGCCCAAGGGTCCACAAAAACTTGGAGCCGTCACTGGTGGTAAAAAATGCTTCCATATGATGTAGGCCTTTGAGTGAGTGTGTGCGTGAGGGAAATACATGGGGAACCTATTGTCCCGGTTCGCACATAACAACCCAGCTAGCTCACATTCCTCAATCACACCCAGCATGACATCCAAACGAGGAACTCTGGCTTCTCTCTCCCACAACAAGCCAGAGTTGGAAGACGTCATAGTTCCAGGTTCGGAGGTCATGCTAAACAACCTCGGGGTGTTTAGCCACTCCGGAGCCATCAAACAATGTGAACTAGCACACTCGCGCATTTATAGTAACCCAGCCTTTAAATAAAACATATAGGCTGTTGTTATGTGCAAACCAGGTCAGTGTGTGTCTGGGTGTTGCTTGTGGGGGCCCAACTGATAACCTGCCTTCCATATTGGTGTGTGAGGGTTCTATTATGCAAAGCCCATGGAGGTGCTGGGGATGGGCAGGAACAAGGGTGTTGTGGGGCGGAGCACAAATTTGTAGTAGGCCAAGAAATTCCTGTTGGTGGCTCTGGTCATGTGCTTGTCCCATGGTCATGTGGAGGACATAAAATGTGACCCACCCAGCCTATCCACAAATCAGTCAGTGGTACTTTTCAAACCACTGAATGACCGCTGCGTCACTGCATTTGTATCCCTGGATATGCTGGAGATCACACCCGCTCTATGCAATTGATTTGCTTCCCTGAGAATGGATGGGATCTATTGTCCTTATTTCTTTATTTCCCACTTTTCAACTGTAGAGTCCCTAAAACAGCTTACAATGAAATTAAATCTCCACTCCGTCATGAAACTCACTGGATTACTTTGGGCCAGTTACTATCTCTCAACCTAACTACCTCACAGAGTTTTTGTGAGGGCAATATATAGCTGGGGATAACCATATTTTTTGCTGTAAGCTCCTTGGAGGAAGAGTGGGATATAAAATATATATTTTTAAATCTATATCTATTGTTTTAATGATAGTGACAATATATAAAACGAGCAGGAGATACTTAAAATACCTGACAAAATAAACAGACTTAATTCTGTTGAGGTAATTTTGACTGTAAGAAAAGGTCCTAACTTTAAGGAGACTTGTAATAAAACTTACTGATGGGCACAGGCTGTTGGATTTGTGTTTGTGAGAGAGGCAATTGTGTTATAATTGAGGGTAGAGGAGTGGAGTGAGGGTAGTTGGAAGAGTTGAGAGGATTTGAAATGGAACTTTTGTGGCAGGGAGGAACATAGGATCTATTTTACACACTTATTTGCCATATCTTTCAGTGTTACTACTATCCTCAGTTATGTGAGATGTAGATGGATAATATGCCACTGAAGATTGGATATAAAGATTAATGGGAAAAGTGCATTTACTTAATTAAAACATGTAGCTAGCTTAAGATGGATTTCCTGTTTGTTTTTAAATTGGCCTTCTCCCTGTGCTTTTAACAGCAGTTTGACACACACTTTTAGTAGGTGAAAGAGACTCACCTACTACAGAGACTCACCTGGTACTGAGATTTAAGTGCTTAGAAAAGCCCTCATATACATCTTTGTGTGTTTCAGGGGCAAACTCCCAATTGTATTATTTAAGCTTTTTAAAAGGTGTGCTTAAACTGGTCACTTTTATTTGGAAGAAAAATCAACTGCCCCGGTCCACAACATGCTCCCAAACAATATCAGGACCCCTTCATGATTATAATTGCCCCCCTGTCTGGAGCAAATAGCAGTGGGGTGCAATTTCTGGCAGGAAACCAGCACCAAGGCCTGATCCATATCAGGAGCATGGTCTGGATCACAGCCCCACAGCTGTTTTTTACCTCAAAGTAAAAGTGTCCAAGGCAAGCCCATTTTATAAGCGTGAATAATGTAACATGTAGTTTGTCCCTCAAGCTGCTGCTAAAGGCAGAGGAGCAGAGCCAGTAAAAAAAAAAAAGTGGCTATTTTAGTTTAAGGCCACAGCCTCTTCTCCTGGCAGGTCTTGTGTGCCTAAAACAAACAGCTGCAGGCAGGGGCATTGCTAGGATCTTAAAAGATCCACAGCACAGGCCCATAACACATATGAGTCTAAGTGCATGTCTGATATGTGTGTGTGGTATGTGCATGCGACGTGCTTGCAGGTGTGTATAGATTACACACATACATAAGAAGTGTGCGCTGACCCCCCCCCCCCACTTCAACTCAGACCCCAGTTCAGCATTTGGGAAAACATCCCGCTTCTGCTCTGGCCAATTTGTAGTCAGACCACTTCAGGTCAGCGCCAGACCCGAGTCAATGTTTAGAAAAATTAGTCTTTATGCTTCCTGTTGAATACCATGGGAAATTAGAAAAAACTATAACTTTTTTCTCTTTGTCAGGACTGGATGATAATTTCAGGCATAGTAGCCCCCTAGAAGGTGATTACACCTGCCCAATGTCAGAAAAATAGGTGAAGGGTTTATATTTTGATTTTCTTTTAAAGGGAACTGCCAATAACATTTTCATTCCTTGGATGAATTGGATAAAAATTTCAGAATTCATTGCCCCATCAGAAGAGATAATGTCTGCCAAATTTCAGAATGATAGTCACGAGGGTTTTTGTGCAGGGGTAGGCTTGCTGTTTTGAGGTCTCCAAAAGAAGACATACTTCTCTCCCTATGTTCCTTGTGGACCATTGTTCTGAAAATTACAGACAGCCTAGAGTTGTCCCTAAGTAAGAAACCAGCAAAGTTTCAGAAGGATAGGTGCAGCAGTTCATGTGGAAGGGGAGTTCTCCAATTTGGGGGAGGGAGTGATTTGCTTTCCCTTCCATTCACCCCTTCCCCAATAGGTTTTAGGTAAATTTGTATGAACGTGCACAGGTCATTAGAGGTGTCCCCCAGGCAAGAAACCTGCAAAGTTTCTGAAGGATATACATGCATGCAAATTTAGAATTACTAAAATTTATTTACATGTCACAAATGTTAGCCGCGGGGGAACATGGGTGGGAAGGTGCTATTGCACTCATGTCCTGCTTGTGGGGTTTCCTATGGGCATCTGGTTGGCCACTGTGTGAACAGAATGCTGGACTAGATGGACCTTGGTCTGATGCAGCACGGCTCTTCCTATATTCTTAAATATAGAGTGCCGCTGAGCATATGCAGAATGTTTTTCTTTCACCAGTGAGCACTTACATTCTCTCCCTACCAATTCTATTTGCCTCCATGCAACCATCCCTCCTCATCCTACCATCCTCCAGCAACTCTTCATAAAAACAGATGTCTTGTTTTGTGCAACTCCTCTCTACCTCCTCCTTGTTACGCACAAGCTATCATTGTATCTTCCTCCCCATAACTTCATTTGTGCCAAGACTTCATCAGGATTCAGCCAATGAGTCTGTTTTCAAAACTAGGGCTCATTTATGGAGAAACTGTGAGCATGTACTAAGTGCCTTTCCCTTACCACTAAAGCTAGAGTTCATGCAAAAATACCCCCAAACCCACAAATGACAAAACATGCATAGGACTGAGCTGAAAGGGTAGTCAATTCATTAAACGGAATTGGGTAGGCAATGTATTAAGCTTGCAGTACTATGCTCACAACTCAGGACTTATTTCTGAGTAAACATCAGGGTGCAAACCTCCCTGCAAAAGTAACTTGTGCTGGAATCCTATGCAGACTTTCATGAGGGTAAGCCTCATTAAACATAGTGGGACTTCTGAGTAAGCATACATAGGATTGCATAAATTAGCAATATTTATCTCCCCCCACTTAAAAAAACAAACCAGAAACTCCTATTTTTTTTAAATTAAAGCTTTCTGTTCATAGGAACATAGGAAGCTGCCTTATACTGAGTCAGACCCTGGGTCCATCTAGCCCAGTATTGTCGACAATGACTAGCAGCAGCAGCTCTCCAGAGTTTCAGGCAGGATTCTTTCCTAGCCCTACCAGGGGATGCTGGGGACTGAGCCTGGGACCTCCTGCATACCAAGCATGTGCTCTGCCACTGAGCTGCAGCCCTTCCTATTGCTAAACAATGGCAACTGACAAACAAAACAGCCCCAGATTTGTTTCTCTGCAACCATGTGAACCCACTTTTCTCAAAGGCTTGAGTGAGGAGAAGGAGAAAAACAAGCCCTCTTGTCTGTTTGTATAAAGTCAAATACAGTTCCGAACTTCTTTTGCCCACCAAAGCAAATTCTCTTTAAGAATTCCCCAAGATATGCTCTAGGTGGAATAAAGAAGAGAAAGAAAGGATAGGAGAGGGAAGAAGAAAAGAAGAATGTTGATTGGAAATGCAGGGTAGTGGGGGAGAGAGAATTCCCTAAGCCAAGTGGCTCCTTTCAGAGAGGTAGCACTACAGAGGAATTTAGGAGGCTGTGGAGGGTTTGTAAGGACTGCACATACTTAAATTACCTTTATGAAGTGAGATGGCTGAGGGCTTTTTCTAGCTTTTTAAAAACTGTAGAACCTATTTAAAAGCCCCAGCAGTTTCCTGATCATAATGCCACATAGTCCTAACCCTCCCTTTGGAATTATTTGAGTCCTACAGCTATTTAGGTTTATTATTTATTAAAGTGGAGGGTGAGAAAGAAGTTTGTGGAGGCTAATTGGATCCTTTGCTGTACTGAAGCTACTAAACTTCTGCAGAAGCCAAAGCTTCAAATTCGGGGCAGTAAAAACAGATGCTGTGTGAAATACCATCCCTTCTCCCTCTTCAAAATTTAATTGCAGACAAGCTCCCAACTCCCTTCATGGATCACTGCCTTGTTGTGGCGAAGGGGCTTGCGGAACTCAGTGAAGCCATAAGCTATGCTGTGCAGGGCCACCCAAGACGAACAGGTCATGGCGGAGAGTTCTGACAAAATGTGGTCCACTGGAGAAGGAAATGGCAACCCACTCCAGTATCCTTGCCAAGAAAACCCCATGGAACGTATCACAAGGCTAAAAGATATGACACCGGAAGATGAGCCCCTCAGGTCGGAAGGTGTCCAATATACTACTGGGGAAGAGCAGAGGGAATTTCCAAGTAGCGCCAGAAAGAGTGAAGTGGCTGGGCCAAAGCCAAAAGGAGACTCAGCTGTGGATGTGTCTGGCAATGAAAAGAAAGTCTGATGCTGTAAAGAACAATATTGTTTAGGAACCTGGAATGTAAGATCAATGAATCAAGGCAAGCTGGAGGTGGTCAAACATGAGATGGCAAGATTGAACATCGGCATCTTGAGAATCAGCGAACTAAAATGGACAAGCATGGGCGAATTTAATTCAGGTGACCATTATATCTACTACGGTGGGCAAGAATCCCTTAGAAGAAATGGAGTAGCACTCATAGTCAGTAAAAGGGTGGGAAAAGCAGTACTGGGGTACAATCTCAAAAATGACAGAATGATCTCAGTATGAATCCAAGGCAAACCATTCAACATCACAGTAATTCAAGTCTATGCCTCAACTGCTGAGGCCGAAGAACCTGAGGTTGATCAGTTCTATGAAGACCTACAACACCTTCTAGAACTAACACCAAAAAAAGATGTCCTCTTCATCATCGGGGATTGGAATGCTAAAGTAGGAAGTCAAGAAATCACCGGGATAACAGGCAAGCATGGCCTTGGTATACAAAATGAAGCAGGACAAAAGCTAATAGAGTTTTGCCAAGAGAACACGCTGATCATAGCAAACACTCTTTTCCGACATGTGTAGGCGACTCTACACATGGACATCACCAGATGGTCAATATTGAAATCAGATTGATTATGTCCTTTGCAGCCAAAGATGGAGAAGCTCTATACAGTCAGTAAAAACAAGACCTGGAGCTGACTGTGGCTCCGATCACGAGCTGCTTGTTGCAAAATTTTGGCTTAAATTGAAGAACGTAGGGAAAACCACTAAACCATTCAGGTATGACCTAAATCATATCCCTGATGAATATACAGTGGAGGTGAGGAATAGATTTCAGGGATTAGACCTGATAGACAGAGTGCCTGAGGAACTATGGACGGAGGTCCGTAGCATTGTTCAGGAGGCAGCAACTCAATCCATCCCAAAGAAAAAGAAATGCAAGAAAGCTAAGTGGCTGTCTGATGAGGCTTTACAAGTAGCTGAGGAAACAAGGGAAGCGAAAAGCAAGGGAGAAAGGGGAAGATATATCCAACTGAATGCAGAGTTCCAGAGAATAGCAAGGAGAGACAAGAAGGCCTTCTTAAATTAACAATGCAAAGAAATCGAGGAAAACAACAGAATGGGAAAGACTAGAGAACTTTTCAAGAAAATTGGAGATCTCAAGGGAACATTTTGTGCAAAGACGGGCATGATAAAGGACAAAGAAGGCAGGGACCTAACAGAAGCAGATGAGATTAAGAAGAGGTGGAAAGAATACACAGAAGAACTATACAGGAAAAATTTTAATGTCCCTGATAGCCATGATAGTGCGGTCACTGAACTTGAGCCGGACATCCTCGAGAGTGAAGTCAAGTGGGCCTTAGGAAGCATTATTAACACCAAAGCTAGCGGAGATGACAGTATTCCAGCTGAGCTATTTAAAATCCTAAAAGATGATGCTGTTAAAGTGCTGCACTCAATATGCCAAGAAATTTGGAACACTCAACAGTGGCCACAAGACTGGAAAAGGTCAGTTTACATTCCAATTCCAAAGAAGGGCAATGCCAAAGAGTGTTCAAACTACAGTACAGTTGCACTCATTTCACATGCCAGCAAGGTGATGCTCAAAATCCTACAAGCTAGGCTTCAGCAGTATGTGAACCAAGAACTACCGGAGGTTCAAGCTGGGTTTCGAAGAGGCAGGGGAACTAGAGATCAAATCGCCAACATTCGCTGGATCACGGAGAAAGCAAGAGAATTCCAGAAGAACATCTATTTCTGCTTCATTGACTACGCTAAAGCCTTTGATTGTGTGGATCACAACAAACTGTGGCAAATTCTTAAAGAGATGGGAGTACCAGACCACCTTACCTGTCTCCTGAGAAACCTGTACAAGGGTCAAGATGCAACAGTAAGAACCAGCCATGGAACAACTGATTGGTTCAAAATTAGGAAAGGAGTACGACAAGACTGCATATTGTCGCCCCGCTTATTTAACTTATATGCAGAGTACATCATGAGAAACGCCGGGATGGATGAATCACAGGTTGGAATTAAGATTGCCGGGAGAATTATCAACAACCTCAGATACGCAGACGATACCACCCTAACGGCAGAAAGCGAAGAGGATCTAAAGAGCCTTTTGTTGAGGGTGAAAGTGGAGAGTGCAAAAGCTGGTTTGAAACTCAACATTAAAAAAATGAAGATCATGGCATCTGGCCCCATCACTTCCTGGCATATGGAAGGGGAAGAAATGGAAGCAGTGACAGATTTTACTTTCTTGGGCTCCAAGATCACTGCAGACGGTGACTGTAGCCATGAAATTAAAAGATGCTTGCTCCTTGGGAGGAAAGCTATGGCAAACCTAGACAGCATAGTAAGAAGCAGAGACATCACCTTGCTGACAAAGGTCTGTATAATCAAAGCTATGGTTTTCCCAGTAGTAATGTATGGCTGTGAGAGCTGGACTATAAGGAAGGCTGAGTGCCGAAGAATCGATGCTTTCGAACTATGGTGCTGGAGAAGACTCTTACGAGTGCCCTGGACTGCAAGGAGGTCAAATCAGTCAATCCTAAAGGAAATCAACCCTGAGTGCTCTTTGGAAGGACAGATGCTGAAGCTGAAGCTCCAATATTTTGGCCACCTAATGCGAAGAGAAAAGTCACTGGAAAAGACCCTGATGCTGGGAAAGATTGAAGGCAAAAGGAGAAGGGGACGGCAGAGGATGAGATGGCTAGATAGCATCACTGATGCAATGAATATGAACTTCAGCATTTTCCGGGAGAGAGTGGAGGACAGGAAGGCCTGGCGTGCTATGGTCCATGGGGTCACGAAGAGTCGGACACGACTTCACAACTAAACAACAACAAAAGCTCCCAACAGTGGGCATGTAAGAGCAGAAAAGAAAAGTAGGGGGAGAGAGGTTTTTTTGTGCCTAAAAAACTCCCTACACCAGAGATTAGGGATAGTGACCTCCTAATGGTCACCTTAAACACCTTCTGATTAGGATCTCTAATCCCCTGGTTGGCTTGACAGTTTTTACTTTTTTTTTTAGACTTTGAGAAAAGGAAATTTTACGCATGGCTAGAACAAAAGGCACTGAACCTAACTGCCTGAAATATGGTAGGTTCAATCAGCTCCATGGGCGCTGCCAGGTTTCCAAATTCCATGTACTTATGTTGAAGAAGCTCTTTGCTATACACATTTTCTTGAAAAAAGCAAATTTTACCTGTGGCTAGCACAAAAGCCACTAGGTCTAAGTGTCTGAAATTTAGCAGATTTAATCAGCTCCATGTGAGCTACCAGGTCTCCAAATTTCATGAATTTATCATACAAACTAAAAAAGCTATGGCTGTTTCTGTTTTCCAATGGAAGTCACTGGGAAAAAATGGCTGTTAGGACAGCTGAAAAGATCCGGGGCACAGCTCACAAAGATCCGGGGCCTGTGCCCAGGTAGGCCCCTTTAATAACGACACCCCTGTCTGCAGGTAAGGGGAAAATGAAGGCAGGGGCCAGATCCAGCCTCCAAAGGTTTCCCATCTGGACCCCATCATAGAACCCCATCACAAGAGCCACACAGTTATAATGAGCCATTTGACAATCTCAGATATGAGCAAAGGGCTCATTAACCTCTTCTCACTTAGCAACAGAGGCTTTGTCAGAGCCCTTCCCATATTACATGCCTCCACTGCTCACTTCCATGTACAGGCTGAGGCAAAGGCCACTGCCAGAGCTTTTGCTGCACTGGGAAGAGGCAGGTGAATGAGCCCTTTGGACAGAGCTAATGAGCATTTCTACAGAAGGCTTTTATTGCACGTTTGTGACCGGTCACTCATGGAAGATTGCAGGTCCTTTACATGACGTCCTTAACTTCCAGGGTGTCTCCCATGCTTTCTGACTTTCAGCCCACTTTTTAAAAGATTGGAGATAACCTGATAAGGAATGTTAATCCAATATATCAGCTGTGTGTAATGACAGAGTTGCACTATAACCACAGTGCCATCTTGGGCTGTAAAATGAAACATATAGAACTTGCCGAGAAAGGAAGTCCCTGATTCAAAGCACAGGTCTGCCCATGTAAAGGAGCTGATCTTAATCCCACAAAGAATCTAGAAGCAAAAAGATGCAGGATTTTAGCCTTGTGTGGTGAAGCCCAATGATGCTGACTGGCCCTTCAGCCTCACTCAGTTGAAACCATGGCTTCTATTAAGTGAGGCTGAATTAGGGTCATAAGATGATTCTGCATGCAAGAAGCGGTAAGGAGAACTGCTTGGCCAGTGACAGCTGTGTAAAAGAGAATTTCAGCAGGGAAAGTTTTTTTCACCCCATGTCTGCAAGAAAGAAAGAAAGAAAGAAAGAAAGAAAGAAAGAAGAAAACTTCCTTCTATCTGCATAGCTGTTAGGGTGGGGTGACTGTCATGTTTTGCCTTTGGTCGCACTATCCTTCCACCTAACTTTTGAGAGCCATCTGTCTCATTTATAGCAGCCATGCTGAGTCACTCTGATCTAGTTAGTCCACCCCCCCGCCCCCTGCCACCCTCACTTTCCTTGAGGGCTGGGTTTTCTTTTCAGTCTCTGTATGAGGTAAAGCAAAGTTGCACTTCTCCGTTTTACACCATCAGCTGCTTAGTGTCAGTTTACCTCAAGGCAGCTCTTTAGCCTGCTGGTCTTTTCTCCTACCCTGGGGCATCCATCCTGACAACCATCCTACATCGAAAGCCTAGCAGGCATGGATCTTCCACCACTGCTTTTTTACCTGGGCACAGGTGAGTGACAAAGCAAGGGAAACTGAGGGTGTGAACTTGGGCTACTCATCCAGATCTTCTATGCCTGGCTCCTTTTAATAAGCAGCCTGTTCTGTTCAGGTAGAGATCTTAAAAATAAAGTTTAGGATTTACTTGCAAAGTCCATTTGCAAAACAACAGCCCTCTACAGCAACCAGAACTTTTGCTGTTTCCCAGTACTCTCCCCCATTCTGCTTGAACAGCATTAAAGAACTTTCCTGTTACTCATTTTCACCTGCCTGAATAGGCTTCATTGTTTGAGACAAATTGGTTTTGTTCTGGACTTCTCACACGCTAATTCTTCAAACATGCACTCACAGGATGACAATGCTGCACACTAACCTTACATTAACCCTGTCTTTTCAGGGTGAATATTTTCCCCAATCACAGAGAAAAGCCAGGGTAACACATCAAGCCAAGGGAATAGAGAATGAGGTGAAATGGGCAGAATGTGGATTAGAATCAAGCAGTGTTGCCACTTTTTCATTTACTGGCCTTGCTCCTGTGCTGTTAAACAGCAGCCTGTTGAGGTCATTTATGAATAAGTTTAAAAGCACAGATCTTTGGAAGATCCCATATCTTAAACTCCTCCAATGTGAGAACTGACCATTTATTTCTACTCTGCTTCCTGTGGAAAAGGCAAATGCCATGTTAGGGATCATTAGGAAAAGGTTCAAAAACAAAACTGCCAATATCCTAATGCCTTTATACAAATCTATGGTGTGACCACACTTGGAATACTGTGTACAGTTCTAGTCCTTGCACCTCAAAAAAGATATTGAGTTTGAGCTCTAGCATTCAAAATAGAACAGAGTCTGGATCTGAGCTTTGTCTCAAACTGAACTCTCGCTATTGGAAGCACTTATTGAGGCCAATCAGGCAAATCGACCTACGGTACATGGCCCAATCTACACGGCTGATTTAGTATGGAGTGAGAGCACATCTGGGTCATTCGTGACAGATGATGCTGTGGACAATCCTCAGCAACCTCGCAGCTTCTCTTTGGAAAAGGCGCATTTTCGCAAAGTCATTTTAGTGCGTTGTTTTCCTTAAATGTGGCTCCTGCACAGTTCCACTGCAGTGTGCCCCATCCCACCGCAATTAAATCCTGGGCATGCCTAGGGGTGTTTCTGGGACCTGGCTGTGACCTGGTCAAGGCGTAGGGCCATCCCTTCCCCCCCCCCATTCCCTCTTTTTCCCCATGAGCAGTAAGGCACTTTTGGATACAGGCTTCCTTTCCCATTTAGCACTACTTGGCAGTAGCACTGTTTCAACCTCTCACTATATTGCAGTAGCACTCTTTTAACCATTCACTATATTACAGTAGCACTCCTTTAATCATTCCATTCACAATATCTCAGTAGCCTCCACAATATCGCAGTAGTGCTGTTTTCACCATTCACAATATCGCAGCAGGGAGAGGCAGAGGGGGGGCTCTCTCTCTTCCTGGACTGCGAGAGCAAAGGCAATGAGCTCTTGCCTGCTGCAGCATGGGGTTTTATCCCTTATCATCCTTGAGCAGGGAGCAACAGGGAGCTGCAAGGGAGGGAAATGGTGCATAATCAGAAAGCCCCCAGGAGAGGCTGGGACAGTTGAGAAAGGAGGGAAGGCGCAGGGAGGAGTGCGAGGGAACTCATTGCATCGGGGCATGTTACTGCAGAAACCCACCCCCCCATCTTGTCCCACCCCTCCCATGATTGGGCAGCCAGCTGCATGTCAATTTCACCAGTTCATAGGGAGAACGAATGGACAGGATGGGAGGAAGGCAGCCTGAATCCAAACTAGGTGAGCATTGCTGGACTGCAGCAGCAAGCTGAGCAAACCAGCTCAATTCCCCATTCACAATATCAAGTAGCACTGTTTTACGCATTCACAATATTGCATTAGCCTGTTTTAACCTTTCACAATATCACAGTAGCACTGTTTTAACCTTTCACAATATCTGAATGGTGGATGAGAGGAGAGAGGTGTGGGGTAAGCTACAGGGGCTTAATTCAGCGCTTCCATTAAACTTTCCTGAGCAGGGGAGTGTGCACAGGGGTGGGGAACAAGCCTCTCTCATTCTCTGAGCAGCACCTACGTGGTTGATGACATTCAGTTCTACTAACTGGACTCCGCCACCCAATCCTGAAGTATGGTGGTTTTGAAGTGCCCTTTGACCCATGAAAGTGGGTTTTTAGGTAGTGTATACTCTGCTTTTATTGTTTCGTGTGCCTCTGATGGACCAAGGCAATTTCATGAAAATCTGGATATAACCAGAAAATGCTTCAGAAACCATTACCATGTAGATTTCCCCAAGTCTATAAATATGTATTATTAGTGAATAAACAGAGTGTTAAGCAGGAATGCAGTAGGGAACTGGATTGTCCCATTTTGCCTAATTACTGGAGTGCTGCCTTGGCATCTGTATCTGATGCCCCTGTGGATCTCAGGTTGCATTTTATTCAGCAAAAACTTTAGTTTCATGTCTATTGGACACCACAAAGTCTCTTTAATAAGGATTTGTCTAAGTTGGCTAATTGTTGGAGGTACGACACAGCTAATGCTTATTTTAAGCATATGTTTTGGCAATGCCTGATAGTTGCCTCTTTTGGGAGGAGTCACAAAACAGAAGAGAAAGAAGTTCTGAGGAGCTCAATTTTTTTTGTTAATTCTGCCCAACACATTTCAGAAATTTCCTTCCTCAGGGGCCACTTATCTTTCTTCAGATATATTCAAAAAGAATCCTACCAATGTTTCTTCTACCTTGAAAAGGAGCATTTCAAGATAGAAGAAACATTGGTACGACTCTTTCTGAATACATCTGAAGAAAGATAAGTGGCCTCTGAGGAAGGAAATTTCTGAAAAAAGCAGAAACGCTTGTTTCTGGAAGGAGGCAGGTTAGTGGAGCTCGCATAAGGGAGCTCCATTGACTTGCCTCCTTCCAGAAATGAACATTTCTGCTCATTTGGGGGCTTCCCCTCGGAAGTGCTAAATCTCCCTTGCGTAAGTGGTGAGTTCTGCTTGTGTGAAAGAATCAGCAGGACTCACCACTTGCAGAAGGGAATCGGTGAGGCATAAAGGAACTGGCGGGGGCATAAGCGCCCTATTGGATTCTGTCCCTTAGAAACCTGTATTTTCATATATATACAGCGCCTTTCATAAGCGTTCATAAGTCTCTACCAGCTTTGCACATCTGGATCCTGAATTTTTGCCCATTCTTCTTGGCAAAATTGCTCAAGCCCTTTCAGGTTTGATGGTGACCATTGGTGAACAGCAATTTTCAAGTCTTGCCACAGATTCTCAGTCGGATTGACATCTGGTCCTTGACCGGGCCGTTCTAAGACACTCAGGTTCTTGTTTTTAAACCACTCCAGTGTAACTTTGGCTGTGCGTTTAGGGTTATTGTCCTGCTTGAAGGTGAACCTCCGCCCAGTCCCTGATCCCTTGCAGACTGAAATAGGTTTTCCTCTAGAATTGCCCTGTATCTGGTGCCGTCCATCTTGCCTTCAATCCTGGCCAGTTTCCCAGTCCCCATGGATGCAAAGCATCCCCACAACATGATGCTGCCACCACCATGCTTCACCGTGGGGATGGTGTTCTCAGGGCGATGAGCACTGTTGGCTTTGTACCACACAAAGGGTTTTTCAGGAAAGACCAAAAAGTTCAGTTTTGGTCTCATCAGACCAGAGAACCTTTTTCCAAGTTTGCCGTCTCTCCCCATGCCTTTTGGCAAAATCCAAATGGGATTTGATACAGGTTTCTTTCATCAATAGCTTTCTTTTCACCACTCCTCCATAAAGCCCAGCTTTGTGGAGTGTCCAGGTGATAGTTCTCCCATGGATGGTTTCTCCCATCTCAGCTGTGGATCTCTCCAGATCCTTCAGAGTTACCATTGGCCTCTTGGTTGCTTTTCTGGCGAATGCCCTCCTTATCTAGTCACAGAGTTTTGGTGGACGGCCTTCTCTAGGCAGAGTTGCAATTGTGCCATATTCTTTCCGTTTTGTAATAATGGATTTAACTGTGCTCTGGGGGATGTTCATAGTTTGGGATTTATTTATTTTTTTATAACCCAGCCCTGTTTGGTGCTTCTTTAGAACTTTATCCCGGACTTGTTTGATAGCTCCTTGGTCTTTGTGATGCTGTTTGTTTAGATATGCTCTCCAACAAACTCTGGGGCCTTCCGGAAACAGGTGTATTTAATCTGAATCATGTGACACTTGAACTGCAGACAGGTGGATTCCATTCAGCTAATTAAGTGATTTCTGAAGGCAGTTGGTGACACCAGACCTTATTTAGGGGTGTCACAGCAAAGGGGGTGAATATGTATGCAATCCAGACTTTTCAGTTTTTTATTTGTAAATCATTTTGTAAAATATGTACATTTTTCCCCACTTTGACATTATATACTATTTTGTATAGATCAGTGACAAGAAATCCTTATTAAATCCATTTTAATTCCAGGTTGTAACACAACAAAATGTGGAAAAGTTAAAGGGGAATGAATACTTAGGCAAGGCACTGTGTGTGTATGTGTGTGTGTGTATATATATATATATATATGTATGTGTGTGTGTGTGTGTGTGAAATGCATTTCATTTGTATGCACTGAAATTGATATATTCAAATCTATGTAGCCATATTTCTTTTCCTTCTTTTTTATTTTGTTGAAATGTTACACTAAAAATTAAAAGAAAGTCTGATTAGCAATGGTGGGATTTGGGGTAATTAATGTAGAGTTTTGTGTGTGTGCATGCGCAGTCTTGTGTAAGAAGCGTATGAGAGTCAAGATGTGCAAGGAGAGTTCATTTATCTCCAGCAGTTCTGGTGCCATGGTGCTGTGGATTCAGTGTGGACGTGGATACGCCAACCATTTTCCAAGTGCGAACTCAGAGCTTTGGAGGAACTGTGGCACAGACCAAGAATGTGTAAGAGGACGTTGACTTGGGGTCAGGTTTGTTTGGGGTTGGGGAGGGAGGCTGGAAATAAGGCACGAGCAAAGCAAGGGCACTGGATACACAGATAGCAAGGCCCTGGATTGCCCTTCTGGCAACTCCTTTTGCATCCATCACAAAGTTCTTGGTGGCCTGACCAAACCTTAACTTTCTGGTTTTACTTCTTCCCTTCCTGTCACCTTTATTCTTCCTTCTAATTCTACCACCTCTGGAGGCCGAAAGGTCTCCCTCTCTACTGAACAACCCTCTCCCAATTCTCTGATGCTGTCCTGTATATACGGACCTTCCTTCCACGACATCTTCTGCTGCAAAGTTCACCTTTTCTATGAAGCCTTTGTCTTAATCCCTTAGTGTTCCTCTTCCACTTAAGTGAAGCTGAAACAGGAATAACTGTATTGGCTCACATTCATTCTTTGTTTCTCTGGCCTCTCCCTTCCCTCTGTTCCCTTTGTTTGATTAGGTTACATTGGGTGGGTTCCAACGACCCCGGAGGGAACATACGCCATGGTTGCTTATGTTCCCTCCTTGCACCTTCTAATTAGCATAATTACCCTCGGGTGCACAGGTTATTATGATGTCCGAACCTGGCAAGGGTGTGTGGCTGGGGTGGTTTACAAACCACCCAGCAACCCTAAAACAAGCCATGGGTTTCAACGTGGTTTGTAAACCACCCCAGCCACCCACCCTCACTGTGTTCAGATGTCATGACAACCCTTGCCCTGTGAGGGTAATTATGCTAATTAGGCAGCTCATGACCAGCACATGCAGGGAGGTGAAATAAGCCACTGTGGCTTATTTTCCCTTTGAGAACCCGGTCATTGTAAAACTCCATGTATGTTGATGGGCGCAGCACTATAGAAATATTGATGATCTCTCTGTTCTCTGTCCTCCAGGGTGCTGGTTGGGGCTCCGCTCCAGACAGGACAAGTGAACGAGACGGGTAAACTCTACCAGTGTGCCTACTCTTCAGGTGCCTGTCAGGAGATTCACATCCAACGTAGGTATTAATAACCCCTATGTTTCTTACCTGGACTGTTGCACCCAAGTGAAAGGGTAGAGCTGGGTGTCCAGGTTCTCCCCCAGCTTGGGAGGGAAGAACGAATGGCCCAGAGAGACTTGGTGCCTGGGTGCTGCTGGTGGGAGTGAGACTTCACAGAACGTAAGACCCAGGTTGCTTCCGGACAAGGCTTTCATGGTGCCATCGCTCAACTCATTCACAGAATTTTATATGGGTCCAGATGATATTGTCTTCAACTTGCAACCCTCCTGCCTTTTCCCACCACTTCTGTAGAAATTCCATTAAGAAAGAAAAGAGGGAATAGCTACACAATGCTGTCTCATTGGCAGTGCTAGGGCACCTCTGTCTGGAAGCACCCTCAGTTGTTCCTAGAGGCAGGATGTCCCTCTATTTAGTTCTTGGCAGGGATATTGCTAGGCACTTAAAAGATTTGGGGCCCAGGCCCATAGGATGTGAATCTGCATACAATTTGCGTAAGCTAATTTATATCTACATATGCAAATCTAGAAGTGATTACTAGGATTTATTTAAATTTCACAGAAGGCAAAGCCAGCTGATTAATTTCTGATCCAAATCACCTCAAAAAAATTAAGTCTTCCATTAATTTGCACTCTGCCCCAGATCATTCCATATCAGTATTTCCTCTTCAGTTATTTATTTATATAGTGCCATCAATGCACATGACACTGTACAGAATAAAACAACAAAACAACAAATTCTTGCCACAAAGGTGTACATTCCAATTAAATAATAATAATTGAGCACACTCCGGGAGAGAGCGGAGGACAGGAAGGCCTGGCGTGCTATGGTCCATGGGGTCATGAAGAGTCGGACACGACTGAACAACAACAACAATTTGCAGTGCTGTGAAAAAATGCAAAAAAGAGAGTGGCTGGTAGGTTTTGTCGTGAGCCCTTTCTCATTCTCTCACACACACACACACACACACACACACACAAAATTGGCAAGCCTTGCACCAAGATGGAGTTTCAAAAATTTAGCAAAGGTGTTAATCCAAAAGCAAGCCAAGGGCAAATCAGAGGGTCACTCCCAATTAATTTCCCAGTCCCTGCCTAGCTCCAGCTCCAAAATTCAATGAATTCCCCATTAATTCATTGAATTACCCCATTCATCACTAATTACCCCATTCATCAATCTTCGTTACCTCTATGAATTAAATTCAAAATAAAATAAAGTGGTGCGCAATTCCATGGGTGGTGGGAGGAGTGAGGGCTGGAAAGTGGGGCAGAGGTGATAGAGGAAAGGGGGCAAGGAAGAAGATTAGGAAAGAAAGTAAAGCTGGAAGGAAAGAAGGAACAGGCAGGTTTGGGGTGGGGATCAGAGGGAGGGGAAGGATGGAGCGAGGACTGGGCAGCATGGAAGAGACAAGAGGGAGCCTGGGAAGAGAAAAGAAAAGAGGCAGCAGAGGTAAGGAGTGGCTGGAAAGATGGCTTTCTCTCTCTCCCATTATCTTCTCTGTAGTTTCAGGGCTTTTCTCTCTATGAGGAGGGCTCTGGATAGGGGTGAATGCTCCTTCCTTGTTCTCCTCGACCTCTCAGTGGCTTTTGATACTGTTGACTACAGTATCCTCCTGGACTGCCTGGAGGGGTTGGGCATTGGAGACACTGTACTGCGGTGGTTCTAGTCCTTCCTCTCCGGCAGGTATCTGAGGGTAGCACTGGGAGAGGAGGTTTTGGACCCGTGGCCACTCACTTGTGGGGTGCCACAGGGTTCCATCCTCTCCCAGATGCCATTTAACATCTACGTGAAGCTGCTGGGGGCTATCTTCAGGAGGTTTGGGGTGCGGTGTCATCAATATGCAGATGACACGCAGCTCTACCTCTCGTTCAGATCTTCACCAAGGTTGGCCGTAGAATCCCTGTCCAAATGTCTGGAGACGGTGAGTGGCTGGATGGGGAGGAATAAGCTGAAGCTGAACCCTGACAAGACTGAGGTACTTTTGGTGGGAGACAAGAGGAGGCTGGGGGATGTTGACCTGGTGTTGAATGGGGTACGGCTACCCTTGAAAGACCAGGTCCGCAACCTGGGGGTCATTTTGGACTCCCAGCTGTCCATGGAGGCTCAGGTGTCTGCTGTGAGCCGGACAGCGCTGTACCAACTCCATCTGATACGGCGGCTGCGCCCCTTCCTTCCCGACCATCTGCTCCCATCAGTAGTACATGCCCTGGTCTCCTCTCATCTAGACTACTGTAATGCGCTTTATGTGGGGTTACCCTTGAAGACGGTTTGGAAGCTGCAGCTGGTACAGAACGTGGTGGCTCGCCTGATTAAAGGCAGCCGCCGGCGTGATCATATCACTCTGGTGCTGAAGGAGTTGCACTGGTTACCAGTTGTTTTCTGGGCCAAATTCAAGGTGTTGGTTTTGACCTTTAAAACCCTATACGGTTCCGGCCCAGTCTATCTTAAGGAACGCCTCCAGCAACACCAGACAGGCCACTTAACAAGATCAGCCTCGGATGGCCTTCTCTCTGTCCCATCAGCCAGGACAGCTACACTGGTGGGGACAAGGGAGAGGGCCTGTTCTGTGGTGGCCCCCACTCTGTGGAACTCCCTCCCTAGGGAACTCCGCCATGCCCCCTCTTTAATGAGCTTCCGCCATGTATTAAAAACGTGGTTGTTCGGGCAGGCATTTGGGGTGGGTTAGGGTATTTTAGAAATGTTTTTATTGTAGAATTTTATTGTTTTAAACTGTTCTGTTATATGCTGTACATCGCCCAGAGTGGCTGGGTGACCAGCCAGATGGGTGATTAATAAATTTAATAAATAATAATAAATAATGTGGTGGGACTTGGCATTTTCCTCCAAACCCCGGCACACACACACACACAGAGTGGAAGACACAAGTAGAGCAGGTTAGGAAGCCCCACAGGTTAGTACCACTTCTCTGTGTGTCACAATCTGTGTCAGGGAGACCCACAAAGATCAGGAGCCATGCCCCCTCACCCCGAACAAGATCTAATACGCACTTAGGATCCCTGGAGAAGCAGCTCCTGCCCAGATTGTGTAACCTTTTGGAGGGGGGGAAAAAAACCCTTTCCAGCCCTTTTGTGCCTACTCATCTGTTTCCACCATCACCACCATCACCACTTCTTTCCTCCCTTCTTTCTCTCTTTTGTCCCTAAGCTTAATTACCACGTGAAGATGGATTTTGGGGGAGGGCGCACATCACTCAGAAAGGGGAAGGTTAACCCTCCCCCACAACTGGTCCCCCCTGGAAATCCCTTCACCCCCAGCTGCATGGCAGTTACGCTTTTTAAAAAACTCCCATTGGCATCAATGGAAATATTTTTTCTAAGTTTAATTTCCATGCAGGGGGGATTTTGGTGGGGGGGGGGGTTACAGCTGCAATTCCCATTTAAAATTGCATCCCGCATGACAATTAAGCTGGAAAAAAACCCCTTCCACTGGCTCCAGTGGACCCTTAGGGCTCTAGGAAACAGATCTGAGGCCATAAGAACATAAACACATAAGAAGAGCCCTGCTGGATCAGACCAAGGGTCCACCCAGTCCAGCATTCTGTTCACACAGTGGCCAACCAGCTGTCAACAGGAAACCCACAAGCAGGACCTGAGTGCAACAACATCCTCCTGCCCATGTTCCCCAGCAACTGGTGTACAGTGTATCATCCTGCCTCTGATACTGGAGGTAGCACATAGCCATCAGGACTAGTAGCCATTGATAGACTTCTCCTCCAGGAATTTGTCTAACCCCCTTTTAAAGCCATCCAAATTGGTGGCCCTGGAAATAGACTCTGGGCCATGGCCTAGCAACGCTCCTTCCTGCAGAAATAAATGCGATTTTGTGAGAAAGGGGAAGTGGTAAGATCAGTTCCTCACACAGTCTAGAAGAAGAGTCCAGTGGGCTAAGGTCAGGGGCTAAAACTAGGTAGTAGCAAGTTCTGCGAAGAGAAAACTCCCTGGAAAAGACCCTGATGCTGGGAAAGACTGAAGGCAAAAGGAGAAGGGGACGGCAGAGGATGAGATGGCTAGATAGCATCACGGATGCAATGAATATGAACTTGAGCACGCTCCGGGAGAGAGCGCAGGACAGGAAGGTCTGGCGTGCTATGGTCCATGGGGTCACGAAGAGTCGGACATGACTGAACGACTGAACAACAAGCAAGTTCTGAGGTTTTTTCACAGAACTGAGGGAGTTATGTGGTATAATGATGGGGGAGATAGATTAGATGAATCCAGAATTCCTGGATTTTATTTAGATTGTAAATTCTTGGGGGAAGTGATTTTTTTTTTGTAAGTATACATTATGTTGTCATGCACCAATTACATTGGGGACACTGTATAATCATCACCATAATAATCACAATCAGTGCCAGTTCCAGGTTTTTGAGGGCCCTTGGGCAAGGCACCCCCAGGGCTTCTTCACACGGAGCTTTTATCCTTCTATTGAGATTGATTACTCATGGAAGTTTGCAGCTCCTTTAGATGACGTGTCAACCTCCAGGGCGTCTCCTGCACTAAATGACCTTTATTCCATTTTTTAAAAGATTGGCAATAATGAGCTATCAAATTACACCGCTTGAGTTCTGCTTGAGTTCTCTCATGAAAAGAGGAAAACCCGCAATAAGAGGAGCTAGACCACAGCGCCATCTAGCAGCTGTATAATGAAACATAGGGAAGACTCAGATAAGGAGGAAAAGGCAGGGCAAAGGCAGGGAAGGAAGCATGTGTCAAGGGAGTCTGTCATAATCCTGCATTTAAAACGGAAGCAGAAAGCCCCATTTTAAATGTGGGGTTTTCAAATGGCATAGAGATGCTCCCAGTGGCCCCCTTCCCTGAGTGAGTCTACCTGCACATCGCCATTGTCACCAGCTGCTATTTCTCCCCCTCCTCTTTCTCATCATTGTGACCACTTGCATGCTTGACAGGCAGAGAGCCAGTGAGGAAGTAGGCAGTGGCATCTACTGTGCCTCCTCCTCACCACCTCTGTTGTCCAGAGCGAGAGGCAGTGAACAAGCAGGTTGCACCACTGAAGAGGAGGAGCAACTCCAACGGGCTATTGTCAACGGGGCCCTACTGGGAAATGAGCCCTCACGAGGTGCCCAGCCAGCCCTAGACTTGGTGCTGGTCCTGATTATTCTCATACAACTGTGTATTTCCTGCTCCTTTCAGGGCCGGTAGATGCTGTTAATATGTCCCTTGGTTTGTCCTTGGCTACCCAGAATTCTCAGGTCTTGGTAGGTATATACATAATCATGTTAATTACGTATGTAATTATTTAATTTAAAGGTGTATACCATGCCCTTAAGTATGAATAATTTCAAGCCAGCTAGCAATAAAAAATCCCACAGTAAAGCAATTGTTACTTAAAACACCATATTTAAAAGCAGAGCATGAGAGAAAATAAATTTCAGCTGATGCTACATGAAGCATGGGGGAAAATGTCATGAAAGGGCAGCAAATTGTTAGTAATTGAGTTTGTGATTATTGTATTTTTGCTGCCAGGGAGAGGTGCTGAATTTTTTTGCCTCCGGTGCCAAAATAACCTGGCCAGCTTGGGTACTATGCCTGGGGTAGGGGCGGGAGATGCTATTCTGGTCTGGCCCTGGCTTCATCTTTAGAGCCCAGGTACTGAGAGGTACATTTCCATCAATGTTGCCTTCGCTAGCCCCCATCCCTCTTCTCTATTTTCTCTTAAGGTGTGTGGCCCCACAGTGCACCGAGCCTGTGGGAACAATATGTATGTGAATGGCTACTGCTTCCTTCTGAACCAGAATCTCCAGCAGCTCCAACGTTTTCCAGGGACTTTGCCAGGTGAGACCCTGAAACTACAGAGTAGGGTCAAGAAGGAAAGAAGGAAGGAGACCCCCATATAGAATTTAGTGACGCAAGAAACAGTATGGGAATACTAGGATTCAGGCAGGGTTCTTTGACTCCTGCAATGTCACACATGCAGAACTTGGTATGAAACAAGGTAAATGAGCTTTCTAAGAATCTGTCAGTGTTTATTTTGGGGGGTTGCAGAGATGTGTATAAACATACAGGCTGAATTTCCAGACTGTTCCAGTGTTTAGGGGATGGAATTACTACAGGTAGAGGCGGACAATAATTTTTTAAGAGTGAAAACAGGTTTGAGAGAGAGGCACCATTCCCCATGCTATGCACATACACATACCTTTTGTCACACTGTTTGCCTCTGGACTAGGGGTGGGCAACACATGGCCCATGGGCCACATGCAGCCCCCTGGCTCCCATTGCTCCTGCTGCACCAATTATTATTTTATACTATAAAAAAAAAAAAAAATCCCCTTCATGGATCACTGCCTTGTTGTGGCGAAGGGGCTTGCGTAACTCAGTGAAGCCATAAGCTATGCCGTGCAGGGCCACCCAAGACGGACAGGTCATGGCAGAGAGTTCTGACAAAATGTGGTCCACTGGAGAAGGAAATGGCAACCCACTCCAGTATTCTTGCCAAGAAAACCCCATGGAACGTATCACAAGGCTAAAAGATATGACGCCGGAAGATGAGCCCCTCAGGTCGGAAGGTGTCCAATATGCTACTGGGGAAGAGCAGAGGGTATTTCCAAGTAGTGCCAGAAAGAGTGAAGCGGCTGGGCCAAACCCAAAAGGACACTCAGCTGTGGATGTGTCTGGTGGTGAAAAGAAAATCCGATGCTGTAAAGAACAATATTGTTTAGGAACCTGGAATGTCAGATCAATGAATCAAGGTAAGCTGGAGGTGGTCAAACATGAGATGGCAAGATTGAACATCGGCATCTTGGGAATCAGCGAACTAAAATGGACAGGCATGGGCGAATTTAATTCAGGTGACCATCATATCTACTATTGTGGGCAAGAATCCCTTAGAAGAAATGGAGTAGCACTCATAGTCAACAAAAGGGTGGGAAAAGCAGTAAAAGGTAAAGGTAAAGGTGTCCCCAACCAGTCGTGTCCGACTCTAGGGTGCGGTGCTCATCCCTGTTTCTAAGCCGAAGAGCCAGCGCTGTCCGAAGACGCTTCCGTGGTCATGTGGCCGGCATGACTGAACACCAAGGTGCACGGAACGCTGTTACCTTTCCTGCCGAGGCAGTACCTATTTATCTACTTGCAATTTCTTGCTTTCGAACTGCTAGGTTGGCAGAAGCTGGGACTGAAGACGGGAGCTCACTCCGTCATGCAGCACTCGGGTCTTGAACTGCTGTCCTGCCGACTTTCCAGTCTGCAGTTCAGCGTCTTAACCACTAAGCCACCGCGGCCCCTTGGGAAAAGCAGTACTGGGGTACAATCTCAAAAATGACAGAATGATCTCAGTACGAATCCAAGGCAAACCATTCAACATCACAGTAATTCAAGTCTATGCCCCAACCACTGAGGCCGAAGAAGCTGAGGTTGATCGGTTCTATGAAGACCTACAACACCTTCTAGAACTAACACCCAAAAAAGATGTCCTCTTCATCATAGGGGATTGGAATGCTAAAGTAGGAAGTCAAGAAATCACCAGGATAACAGGCAGGCATGGCCTTGGTGTACAAAATGAAGCAGGACAAAAGCTAATAGAGTTTTGCCAAGAGAACACGCTGATCATAGCAAACACTCTTTTCCGACATGTGTAGGCGACTCTACACATGGACATCACCAGATGGTCAATATTGAAATCAGATTGATTATGTCCTTTGCAGCCAAAGATGGAGAAGCTCTATACAGTCAGTAAAAACAAGACCTGGAGCTGACTGTGGCTCCGATCACGAGCTGCTTGTTGCAAAATTTTGGCTTAAATTGAAGAACGTAGGGAAAACCACTAAACCATTCAGGTATGACCTAAATCATATCCCTGATGAATATACAGTGGAGGTGAGGAATAGATTTCAGGGATTAGACCTGATAGACAGAGTGCCTGAGGAACTATGGACGGAGGTCCGTAGCATTGTTCAGGAGGCAGCAACTCAATCCATCCCAAAGAAAAAGAAATGCAAGAAAGCCAAGTGGCTGTCTGATGAGGCTTTACAAGTAGCTGAGGAAACAAGGGAAGCGAAAAGCAAGGGAGAAAGGGGAAGATATATCCAACTGAATGCAGAGTTCCAGAGAATAGCAAGGAGAGACAAGAAGGCCTTCTTAAATGAACAATGCAAAGAAATCGAGGAAAACACCAGAATGGGAAAGACTAGAGAACTTTTCAAGAAAATTGGAGATCTCAAGGGAACATTTTGTGCAAAGACGGGCATGATAAAGGACAAAGAAGGCAGGGACCTAACAGAAGCAGATGAGATTAAGAAGAGGTGGAAAGAATACACAGAAGAACTATACAGGAAAAATTTTAATGTCCCTGATAGCCATGATAGTGCGGTCACTGAACTTGAGCCGGACATCCTCGAGAGTGAAGTCAAGTGGGCCTTAGGAAGCATTATTAACACCAAAGCTAGCGGAGATGACAGTATTCCAGCTGAGCTATTTAAAATCCTAAAAGATGATGCTGTTAAAGTGCTGCACTCAATATGCCAAGAAATTTGGAACACTCAACAGTGGCCACAAGACTGGAAAAGGTCAGTTTACATTCCAGTTCCAAAGAAGGGCAACGCCAAAGAGTGTTCAAACTACCGCACAATTGCACTCATTTCACATGCCAGCAAGGTGATGCTCAAAATCCTACAAGCTAGGCTTCAGCAGTATGCGAACCAAGAACTACCGGAAGTACAAGCTGGGTTTCGAAGAGGCAGAGGAACTAGAGATCAAATCGCCAACATTCGCTGCATCATGGAGAAAGCAAGAGAATTCCAGAAAAACGTCTATTTCTGCTTCATTGACTACGCTAAAGCCTTTGATTGTGTGGATCACAACAAACTGTGGCAAATTCTTAAAGAGATGGGAGTACCAGACCACCTTACCTGTCTCCTGAGAAACCTGTACGAGGGTCAAGAAGCAACAGTAAGAACCAGACATGGAACAACCGATTGGTTCAAAATTGGGAAAGGAGTACGACAAGACTGCATATTGTCACCCTGCTTATTTAACTTATATGCAGAGTACATCATGAGAAATGCCGGGTTGGATGAATCAGAGGTCGGAATTAAGATTGCTGGGAGAATTATCAACAACCTCCGATATGCAGACGATACCACCCTAATGGCAGAAAGCGAAGAGGATCTAAAGAGCCTCTTGTTGAGGGTGAAAGAGGAGAGTGCAAAAGCTGGTTTGAAACTCAACATTAAAAAAACTAAGATCATGGCATCTGGCCCCATCACTTCCTGGCATATAGAAGGGGAAGAAATGGAAGCAGTGACAGATTTTACTTTCTTGGGCTCCAAGATCACCGCAGATGGTGACTGTAGCCATGAAATTAAAAGACGCTTGCTCCTTGGGAGGAAAGCTATGGCCAACCTAGACAGCATAGTAAGAAGCAGAGACATCACCTTGCCGACAAAGGTCCGTCTAATCAAAGCTATGGTTTTCCCAGTAGTAATGTATGGCTGTGAGAGCTGGACTATAAGGAAGGCTGAGCGCCAAAGAATTGATGCTTTCGAACTGTGGTGCTGGAGAAGACTCTTACGAGTCCCCTGGACTGCAAGGAGGTCAAATCAGTCCATTCTAAAGGAAATCAACCCTGAGTGCTCATTGGAAGGACAGATCCTGAAGCTGAAGCTCAAATATTTTGGCCACCTAATGCGAAAAGAAAACTCTGTGGAAAAGACCCTGATGCTGGGAAAGACTGAAGGCAAAAGGAGAAGGGGACGGCAGAGGATGAGATGGCTAGATAGCATCACGGATGCAATGAATATGAACTTGAGCACGCTCCGGGAGAGAGCGCAGGACAGGAAGGCCTGGCGTGCTATGGTCCATGGGGTCACGAAGAGTCGGACACGACTGAACGACTGAACAACTATAAAAAAAGTGTGTTTGCGGGGGAATTATTATGGAGGCTTAGAACAGATAAACTTCCCCCCATTTTTACCCTTTTTTATAGTTGTGGGGCAGTGGGCCTAGGGGGAGAAATTGGCCTCCAGACCACTCAAAGTTGCCCACCCCTTTTCTAGACCAACAGGTTTTGTAGGGTTTTGGAACAATGAAAAACACAAAATCCTGCATTGTGAAAAGGGAAATGGATGTAAACATCATGAATGGTGAGTCTTCCTTTAAATCACCTTCAACTCTGCAGAAAAAAAGCTGTTTCTGTCTTCAGCCGTGGCTAACCCTGATACCTCCCCACTTCATGATCTATAACCCCATTCCGTTAGTCTATCTGATGGCCTATATGCTTCCTTTGGTTCATGCATGTGCAGGTTAGATTAGGTCAGAGAAGATGTATGAAGATGAATCCAGGTTTTTAAATGACCATTCTACTATGAACTAAAAGATCATAGAATCATAGAATAGTAGGTTGGAAGGGGTCTACAAGACCATCAAGTCCAACTCCCTGCTCAATGCAGGAATCCAAGTCAGAGCATCCCTGACAGATGGCTGTCCAGCCTCGTCTTGAACGCCTCCAGTGTGGGAGAGCCCACCACCTCCCTAGGGAATTGGTTCCATTGTCGTATGGCTCTAACAGTCAGGAAGTTTTTCCTGATGTTCAGCTGGAATCTGGCTTCCTGTAACTTGAGCCCATTATTCCATGTCCTGCACTCTGGGATGATCGAGAAGAGATCCTGGCCTTCCTGTCTGTGACAACCTTTCAAGTACTTGAAGAGCGCTGTCTCCTCTCAGTCTTCTCTTCTCAAGGCTAAACATGCCCAGTTCTTTCAGTCTCTTTTCATAGGGCTTTGTTTCCAGTCCCCTGATCATCTTTGTTGCCCTCCTCTGAATCCTCTCCAGTTTGTCTGCATCCTTCTTAAAGTGTGGTGCCCAGAACTGGACACAGTACTCCAGATGAGGCCTAACCATCATACAGTTTTATATGGAAATGAGGCATAAAGAACAGAGGCCCAAATATTAGGGCACTTTGATTAACACACTGATTTGCCCCTCAACCCCACCTTTGTTCTCTGTTAAGAAGCAATCTAGATTAACAGGACAATGTAAACTCTCATTTATTTTATGGTTTTGCTTGCCAGGAGGAATTAAGAGATTCAACTGATTCGCACTAAAAGTTATCAGCCCAAGCAAAGCCAATTCTTCCTATTTTTTAATTTCATAATGAATAATTTAGCTGCTAACTGTCATATGCACTTTAAAGAACTGTCCACCTGCCTTTTCCAGTGCAAAGCATCTTTTGGCACTTCTACCTCTTCCCCCCACCCCCTGCTTTCTTTTTGAAAAGCATGTTGAGCCAAAGAATGTTTGAGTCCAAGGCCATGTTTCCACGACAACAGAAGGATAAGCGAATCGAGGAGTACTGGATTTTTTTAAAAAGGAATCAGCTTTGCTGTGCTTTGGTCCATGCAGGGCTCCATGAGCAGGTTCTCCACAGCAGTAAAAATCACTTCACAGAACATACTTCCTGGTGGGGGTGGGGGGTGGAGTGAACATAATCTGACTGGCAGGGGCTTCTCAACCAATAAGAGAGGCTTCCCCCCTTTCCCCTGAAAGTCCAGATGCACCTGCATTTCAGGAGCAAGCCTTATTGAGCACAATGGGAGCTACTTCCGAGTAGACACACATATGCTTGTGCTAGGAAAGGAGTGGGGGAGAACACAAAGATGGGAAACCAGCCCCCAATTTAACCTATAGGATCTCTATAACTAACGGTGGAAGTACTTTCTTTTTAAGGCAATAAACCAAACAAAGGAAAATTGGAGCCTCGCGATTGCACGTTTCTGCACTTTGTGAATTGGGCTTTAAACTGTGCCATGTCAGTTGAGGGGGATCTCTGTAAGTTCTGATGTGGGCATTCAGAGGGCAAGCCTTATTTATTTATTTATTGCATTTCTATACTGCCCAATAGCCAGAGCTCTCTGGGCAGTTTACAAAGATTAAAAACATTAAAAACACAATATACAGAGATTAAAAACCATTTACATAAAAAACACATGAACAGACAATATACAAAAAAGAAACTTATAGCTAAAACAACTTCAAACAAACAATCTCAAAAGCAAACAACCATAAACATAAGACATTCCAGGATCGATTAAAACTGATCATATGCAGCCGAATGTCTGGGAGAATCAGCCACAATAGGAGTTACTTCTGAGGAGAAACTAATTGGTTTGTGCAGGGACAGGAAACACACTTGACCGGGGTCATGGTGAAAGGCACACCCCTGGGCAGGGCTAGCATACTCGAGGTAAATGCAGGGGTTCGGGCACACAGCAACTATACCGAGGAGAACCCGACTTGAGGAAAAGAATCGGACTTCAAGCAGTCTCAGGAAATCCGGTTCTTCCCTGATAAGCTCCGTGGTGGCTGCTGGATGGGCACGACGTCATGTATCCCTAATGACCTCCACACGCAGCCAGTTAGAACTAATCACTTGTGGAAACAGGCCCCTTATTTGCTGTTATTCCCCAAGGAGTTTGGTGTCACATCCCAATGGATGTTCACATGAATGTAATATGCTGGCAAAGTATAAGCCTAGTAACTAGGACTGGCTGTTTCGAACATATTGCTTCAGTGCTGTCAACTGCACCGATTGCCAGTCAATTTCTGGGCTTGATTCAAAGTGTTGGTGCTGACCTTTAAAGCTCTAAATTATTTAGGACCAGACTTCCTGAAGGAGCACCTTCTCCCATACATTCCTGCCCGATTGTTAAGATAATCTTTGGAGGCTCCACTCTGGGTACCGCCACCCACAATAACAATATGGGGGGCTACCAGGGAAAGAAGAGTCTCGGTCATGGGCCTCTGTCTGTGGAATGCCCTTCCCAGGGAAATCCACCTGGTATCTTCACTACACTCATTTAGATGCCAGGTTAAGATCTTCTTCTTCCAGGAGGCATTTCATCTTTAATCTGTTGCTCTGATTATTAACTTTATTTCTGGCTCTTTAATATTTTTAATGTCGTTAATTTTTAAATATTTTATTGTTTTGATATTTTCATTTTGATATTTATTGTTTTGGTTGTTATTTTATTGTTTTTAATTTTTTTACCGTTGTACACTGCCCTGAGGGCATTTGTCAGTTGGGCAGTATATAAATATAATAAATAAATAAAATGACAACTTTGAACCTTGCTATAAAATTGGCTTGCTGCTGTACATTGGTATGATGTTATCTTAATCCTCTTCCAAAATGCTCTAGCAACTCATTATAAAAGGAGACAAACTGGCACCCACTTGTATCTCTGTACATCCACCCCCAGAGTGCACTGCTCATCCGACAGATATTGTGTTCTTGATTGACGGCTCGGGTAGCATCAGCACGACAGACTTTGAAAGGATGAAACTCTTTGTTTCTGAGATCATCGAGAGACTCTCCGGGAGAAATACACGGGTAATGGATACTTAGGTAGTGCTGTGCTGCATGTCAGCTTTGCCCGATCCTGTGATGGCCTGGGACACTTTGTGTCCTTTTCTGCTGTGAGGGTTGGATGGGCGGAAGGGAAGCATCACTTGTCCCATGCATGTGATGCACCTGCCACTCATAGCAGCTATTGGCAACATTTTTCAATTGTTAATACTTTAGGTTAATAGTATACAACCTGTGCTCCTTGGCCCCTGCCTTTCCTTGGGATGCCTTCCACCCTTCCATTTGGGTTCTATGGAAGCCACAATATATAGATGTTTTCTCGGTGTGATGCTAGAAGGCACTGCAGTGGAAAGTTGTATCTATGCTTTCCACCTTCTTCGCAAGTTTTGCCCTCAAAAGTGCTGCTTACTGGCAAAGTCCTAAGAATGTGGAAACGGTAACATTTAAACGTCCTTTATGCTGTGCACCTCCTAACTGCATGCAGAGTATGCAAACCAGCATTTTGGCAATGCATGCAGTAAGGTGTGACTAAATTCTAATGTTTCTGGGTTGGATCTAGAAACTAGGAAACTATAGTCAATTAGAGCTTCTTAGTGGATATACATGCAGTGATTTACATGACTATCACATGGCAGGAACATAGGAAGCTGCCTTATACCAGGTCAGACTTGTTCCATCTGGTGTGATATGTCAGCCATGACTAATTTGTCCCATTAATTTAAATGGGAATTAAAGTGCAACAAGCTTAATCTGGATCCAGCCCAATGTGTGCAGCACCTCTCTGGGGAATGGCAGCCTTTTAAGGTTAGGAATAGAGGAATCTGTCAGTTTTGCTTTCTTCTATGTTTTTTTTTAATCTCAAGTTCTTTCCATCCCATTTATGAAGAAATTTGGATAAGTTCTTAAACTGAATGAAATTCTCACTCCTCTGCTTTGGCCAAATTCAGTAGGTACAGCTATTCCTAGCATGGAGAGGACCATGTTGTACCTGGCTGCTATGTAGCTGTTAAAGATGAGGAATTATCAGAAAAAAGAGGTGGCAACCCTAATTCTGCACCACAAACATGGCTGAATACATGGGGATTCAAACCCTGATTTTAAGAGCTAAGCATCCAAAGCCCTTTGCCTGGATGGATGAATCTGGCAGGTTCACTTTCTCCCGCATTCAAAATTTTTAATTTCAAGTTCTTTCCATCACATTTATGAAGGCAATTTGGTAAACTCTTATTTAAAAAAATGAACTGGATGAATCTTTCACCCATCCTTAGCAGTGATATCTAAACTATCCTATCAATTGTAAAATATGGACTGAAAGAGAAATAGGGACTGGTTCAAGGATTTATGTCATCCCATACGTGTCCATTCTGTGAAGGAAATTGCATGTTTGCTACAGCTATGTAGGACAGCCTTCCTCAGTGTGGTGCTCTCCAGATGTTTTGGACTACAACTCCCAGAATTTCTGACCATTGTCCATGCTGGCTGAGACTGATTGGAATTGGTCCAAATCACCTGGAAGGGTGATGTAGTAATGGGTGAAGGGCCATAGTTCAGTGGTGGAGCACAGAGGTTCAGTCCCTGCCATCTCCAGTTATAAACAATCAGGTACCAGCAGTGGAGGCTGGTGGCTCCGATGTCAGTGGGGTGGTGAATCCACTCCAGGTTTCGGTCAGAATCAGTCAGAATTAAAGGAGCTCTCCAAATCACCTTGGATAAGAGTTCTGACTGGTTCTGAGTGAAACCTGGAGTGGATTCACTGCTCCACTGACATCAGAGCCACCAACCCCCACTGGGTACCAGGTTTGGGACAGATGTCTCTTGAGACCCTGGAGAGTCACTGCCATTCAGAGTATTATTATTCATTATTAATTAATTAATTAATTAATTGTTAATTGTTAATAAATATTAGAGTAGACAATACTCGACCAGATGCAACAAGCCTGATCTGGGATATGGCAGCTTCCTATGTTCCTGTCATGTGACAGACCTGCATGTGTGTAAATCACTGCATGTATATCCACTAACAAGCTGTAACTGACCAGAGTTTCCTAGTGTATTTACACAATGAGCAATGTTTTTTACCTGGCCCGTGGTCAAGACTGAAGCAAATCTGGGAAAGGAGCACTTCTTGAGAAAATTCTTGTAAGTCAAATTTGTTTGCAAAAATCTTGAATTACTATTGTCCTAACTTGAATTGTTTTAGAATAAGTGTCTTAGAACAGGTGTTTTAGACCACCTGGCTGTGCAGTATTGAATACAACAAGTTAATATGGCTTTTTAAAGCCATCAAGAATGCTTAAGATTTATTTTTGAAAAGTGCCCCCCTCCCCAAGATTTTCTTTTTAATCTAAATTTGACATTTGAAATTTTAATTTTGGAAATATTGGGAAGTTGGGACTTTGGGTATTCATTTTGGCCCTGGAATTAATAGCTCTACAGGAGCTGATGACTTCAGAGGGTGGGTATTCCAAAAGAGTATGTGTGCACACCACCACATAATCTTCCTCTTGGACTGGTCATATGCAGCACATACCCGCTAATGCTGTTTTCTTCTTCCTTTTGTCAGTTTGCCCTCATGCAATTTTCAGATAACTTTGAAGAACACTTTAATTTCAACAGTAATGACCCAGCGCAGAGTGTAATGAATATTCACCAGATTCATGGATGGACCCACACAGCCACAGCCATCTACAAAGTTGTGTATGTCCCTCAAAGCCATACCCTGCCCCCCCTGAACAGCTTGTCCTCCTCTCCTCTTCTTGCTGCCTTCCCTCAGTCTCTCTCTCTCCCCCTCCCTCTCTCTCTCCCCTAAGATTCTTGGGGGATGTTCAAGCAATCGACTCACCATCTTGCTGTCCCTTCCCTTTTCTTCTCAAGGAAGGAACTGTTCACCTCACGGAAAGGATCCCGGAATGGGGCCACCAAGATTCTTATTGTGATAACTGACGGAGAGAAGACTGACAACACCCTGTACAGCCAAGTGATACCAGAGGCCGAGCGAGCTGGGATCATCCGCTATGCTATTGGGGTGAGAATATTGCAAGGAGCCCCTGTGAAGAAAATTGGCTGGGCTTGTTCAACTACTGTTATCAGCTCTATATTTGGAAACAATTGGCTGGACTTGTTCAACTACTGTGATCAGCTCCCCTCCTTTAAACCTCCTTCGGGAACAGCCTGTTTGCTCGGACGTGTGTGTGTGTATGTGTGTGCATACAACGCGCATGTAATTCCCTTTATGGGTTGAAGTCTGTGACTCAGCTCTGGGACCTCCTAAATCCCCTCCTTCCTGTTGTATAGATGATAATAAGTGTGAGGGCCAAACTACACATCACATTATTAAAGCTTTTAGAAAGCATTCATTAAATGGCCACTTTTATTCTGAAGGAAAAGCAGACTGTGGGGGGGGGGCTGCGGGGGGAGATCAATCCTGCACCAGTTTCCTGATGAAAACACCCCACGTGCGCACACACACTGCTATCCCCATTGGAAGGACTGTTTACTGCAAAGTGCACCTTCAGTGTCAAAGAGCATCAAGAGTAGACAATTTTCAGCAGGAAACTGGCAGAGGACTCTAATCCAGACTGGGGCTCCATAGTTCCTTTTTCTTCAAAATACATATCACCAGTTTAAGCATTTTTTAAAAAAGCATAAATAACATAATGTGTAGTTTGGCCCTGAATGACATGTCAGTTGATAAAAGAATATCTGCCCCCTCCAGGAGATGAAACCGTGAGGATGTGTGAAAGGCCCATTAATTAGTAGATTGATTTTCCTTCCTTTTTCAGTGATAATCTTTGCTTGGCTGGTACTCTCTTGGTCACCAGTAGCTGTGACCAACCGGGATTGGTTCTTGTCCAAAGTAGATTGATACCTTTCTCTGTAGTTGGACCCATTTCTATTCAACAAGGTGGAGCTGGGAGATTTTTTTAAATGGGGCAGGGGGAAGTTGTAGGAAAGTTTTCTAGGCCTAAGAAATAACTTTTTCTAAGAGTGCCCAGGAAATCAAAGGGTGATTAGCTCCTTCTTCTCCCTTGTGCTAGCCTCTACCTGTAGAATGGGGTATCATGGGAGGCTGGTGGCTCTGATGTCAGTGGGGCACTGAGCATCTTGGAGAGCTCGTTTAGAGTTTTGACTGAAACCCAGAGTGGATTCACCGCCCTGCTTACATCAGAGCCACCAGCCTCCACTCTGGGGTATGTATTACAGGATTATTTTCAGCAACCAAGGATATTGATGGACTACCTGGCCCATGATGTCGTCTGGCAACATCCTGGGCCAGGTAGTATTAGCCTTGGTATTCAACTGATGTTGCCATTATTTTGGTTTGACCTGTAAAATAAATACCTTTTGTGTGTTCAAATCCTACCAACGTGGGTTCATTCTAGAAAACAGTACATTCCTGGCCTCTTCCTCAAAAGGCAGCTTAAATAACTCATGTGCTCCAGGCAGAATTAACACTAGAGCTCCCCTTTCCCCAAAGTTCTCATAATTTCCCTTCCCTCTCTCCCAACTGCTGTTCTAACTGCTAGAACTCCCCCTTCCCCTGCATTCTCTCTGGTACCTGGTAACCAGCTACACTCACTCCCAATTTCATCCCCCTCCCAACTGGCCATTCCCACATAAGGTTCACTACAACTGTTTTTCCTTTCTTTTTTTAAAAAAACCTGTAATGTAAATTCTGATTTCTTAAAATAAGTACAATTATATTTTTTATTATAACATATTTGCCTCAGAATCTTGGATGCTCTATCATTAGTGGGAATCTCTTTTGGAGTTTTTTAATTAGACATATGCATGCATTCTCAGAGGTCTTTTCAAATGATGGAGATGGTGGCAGGTGTTTAAGGGTTTTAATTGTTTTGAAGGGGGTCCTTGTGTGCTCACTTTTGCCCTGATCCACCACAGTCCCAGATTAGGAAATTCACAAACAAATCAGAACTGATATCAAACTCTTGGGGGTGGGAGTCTTTCAGCACAATAGGTTTATTTGTGCATTAAAGACTCATTTGTTTATCACAGGGCCTATGTATGCTGGTTTTATACTGATTTTATATTAGTTTTAACTGTCAGGATTTCCTCCAGAGACACTTGGGAATTATAGTTCACAGAATTATGGTACCCAAGTACTCCTTGAAGTGTAGGAATGACTGTTAAACTAGTTTAGATCTGTACGGAAGATACATCTGAAGTTGCTCCACTGTTTCCTCCAGGCAGAATGTTTGCTGTGGGGATATTGCAGAGATATGCGACTGCTTTTCGCAGGTATCACATTTGCTGCTACATGGAATTGCTGTGTGGCGCGTACTCGCACGAGTGTCATAGGATCTAATAGATGTAGGTTGTGATATCATTTCATTCCCTCTTTCATCCCATGAAGGTTGGCAGTGCTTTTTCAAGCAGCCATGCCATTCAGGAGCTGAAAGACATCGCCTCCGAGCCTGATACTGAGCACGTCTTCACAGTGTACAATTTTAATGCCCTCAAAGGCATCCAGGACCAGCTGCAGGATAAAATCTTCGCCATTGAAGGTACTACTGGAGCTCTAAGAAAAGCAACCACACCAACTTTCCCTCTGCTATTTCTTTTCTCTCTCCCTTCTTCGGGATATTCATTCAAGCATAAGTTTTTCCTGAATTGAATTTGGATGAATGCACCACTTTTACACTAGAAAAGATGTAACTTTTAGACTTGGTTCGCACGACATGACAACTCACCATGGCTGATCATGGGTTGTTGTGTTGTGTGAACCTGGTGCAGTTTCTGCAGGATGACTTATTTTTCATGAACAATCCGCCCTGAGAACCCATGGCTTTTTTTAGTGTTGTTCATATCCGTGGTGGCTTGTTGTGTCATCTGAACCCAGCAGGGTGACTTTATCATTGGTTGTCAGGAATGGCTACAGAGCTGCCAAGCAAGAGTGGTGAAAACCCATGCTGCTCCTTGTGATCTTGCTACTGCCGCTGCCATCTTTTCTCATTGCTTCGCAGTGCCCTCTGCCCGGTGCTCCTAAAAATCAAGAACAAAGGACACTGGAGAGTGTCCCAAATGCTTTTGCAGCTTTTTTCCCAGTCCTGCACAAGTGTGCAGGAGCAAATGTCCGCTGCTAGGAAATTTACATACATTTTCCCTCAGTTTTACTGCTCTGCCGTGAGATATGTGCAATTTTGCCTCCATTTTACTGCTCTGCCATTAGATTTACGCAATTTCCCCCTCAGTTATATTGCTCTGCTTTGAGATATGTGCAATTTTCCCCTCTGTGTTACTGCTTTGCTATGACATTTGCATATGGTTATTGATCCTCCTTGCTGCTCTGTAACCCTTATGTATATGTGACAGCTAGCAATGGAGATCAGTAGAGGGAAGCGATGAGAATGAAGGGCAGGAAGGTTGGGAGTGAGCTGAAAGCAGTTGGTGCCTGCAGGAAAGAAAGTGGTTTAGGGGCAGGTGTCTGTACTTCAGTGTAATGAGAAGCAGCCTTTTAAAAAAGGGTGTTTGCTAGCAAGGGATGCACTGAAGTGGAGGACATTGACAAGAGGGAGATACAGGTATGCCGGGCTAAATATCATAAAGGAGGTATTGCGCTCTGGCACAAGAGTGCAGTCCCTCCCCCCTACCCCAATTTGGTGAACGCGTTACTGCATAAAGGCTCAGAAAATTAATTCCATTGGGTGATCTGATGCAAAGGGAGAGTTTCCCTCAGGAGCTGGCAACCCCAGCAGACCAACTGCAGAAAGGGCGCTGACGCAGGGACTGAGGAAATGAGGAGTTCTGCCACAAAGGCGCCTGGGATACATGCCGGAGCTGACAGGAGGACTGGGTGGGACTGAGGGGGGAAACAAGCCACAGCAAGCCAGATTGACTGTTGGGTTAATGAGAGAATAACCAACCCATGGTGGCTTATTTGCAGGGTGGCTTAGCGTGACATGCGAGCCCGCCCAGTGTGTCGCTGATGTGAGCACATGTCTGATTTAGGGGAGCCCTAGCACAGTGACTCATGCAGAGGTGTAACAGGTAGTCTCCTCCAAAAGCAGGTCATTGTGCTGTGTCTGTGTCTGGGGAGCAGCTGAATGATCCAGTCTGGCCTAAAGCAGAGATGTGGTAAAGTGACTCAACCTCAGCAGAAGCTGATTGGAAGAATAGATGAGCATAACAGTGAATCACGTTAGAGATGTAGTGGGCATCCTCCTCTTGTGGGTGTGTAATTTGGTTTTAATTATTTAATTAATTGCCTCCCCCACCCCCCTTTCATGGCACCCTGGCAATTTTTCCTCAGTACACTGATATTCCCCAGCCCCCAAACGGTCCAGAAATCACTGCCAAAAATGGCTGCACATATTTTGTTTGTTTGTCTATTTATTACATTTCTATACCGCCCAATAGCTGAAGTTTTCTAGGTGGTTCACAACACATATGCTCAAACGTGCTTGCTTTGTCACCTAACATGCAGGTTCTGGTTCTAAACATTGGTGAAGCCTCACTCAGATTAACTCCTGCACTAGGCCCCAAACAAGCTCAGGCCAGAGTAGCAACCAAGAAGGAAAAGAAGGGATTTTATAGTAACCTTTACTGGGTGCTTTTCTTACTTGCCTGTGTCCTATCCCTTCTCCTCCGTACAGGTACACAATCCCAGAGCAGCAGTTCCTTCCAACTGGAAATGTCCCAGGAAGGATTCAGTGCCCTGCTGACCTCGGTGAGTCATTCTAGCCCCCAGAGCAAATGAAAAGTCCAATTTAATACATTTCAAATCTAGGAAATTCCTAAATTGCCTGTGACCCAAATGATGCCACTGAAATGTGCAGACATTGATTTGCTCAGGTTTGCATAATTCTGTCTCTATGTTACATGCTTTTCAACAGCTTTGATGTGTGTTCTGAAGGAAGGGAACGACCGAGAGTAATGGAGGGAGGTGAAGGCCGTGAGCGGTGTTTCTAAAAGTCTGATGGTTCATGATGCAGCAAGCTTGCTAGAGCTAAGCAGTTCTCCGTCTGGTCAGTGCCTGAATGAGAATCTTCTTGGGAACACTGCGGATGCCACCATCATGATAGAAAGTCAGGATATAAGTGAAATAGATAGCCAGAAGGACCAGAAACCTGCTTAAAAAACAACCCAGGAAGTATCCTCCCAAGCAAGAGGCCCTTCTTTCGAGGCCACTGCCTTCAGAGGCGCAGTTGGTGGGGACGTGAGAGAGGGCCTTTTTGGTGGCTGCTCCCAGGCAGGGAAATCCCTCCCAAGGTGGGCTAGGTTTGCTCCCTCTCTGCTGTCCTTCCAAAGTCTGCTTTATTTGAGAAGGCTTTTAGCCTGCAAGTTGGTCTGGTGGGTTGAGTGCTGTTCTTAATAATACTTTTTTCTGTAATTGTTATGTTTTTATTGTATTTCAATGTATTGTTTTAATCAGTTTTAATTGGTTCTGTAAGCTGCTTTGAATGTCATCTTTTAGCAGAAAGATGGGATACAAACAAACAAACAAACAAACACCAGTCTTGGTTTTATTCTTGGCTGTTATTATTTTTTGTTTTGTTTTAACATTTGTATTTAATGTTTTTAATGTACTGTACACCGCCCAGAGAATTTCGATTACTGGGCAGTTTAAAAAGCACAATAAATAAATAAATAACGATCCTGCAGTTGTAGAACATACACAGCACTGATTATAACTGTCAGATCTCAGAGCCAAGTGGGATGAGCCCTGTGAGCCAAAGGGAGCCAACTCAATACAGGAGCCACCCTCTTCTTGGAATTCAAATGAATTGTAATGTTTATTTGCAACTGTAGGGGCTGCTATGTTACAAGTCATCAATCGTATTTTCTTTTTCTGTCATTTCTTATTCTTCCCTTTATTTTCATTTTCCTGTTGGTGCTGCTTTGGGTCCTCCCTGTTTTGCCTTGTGTCCCATGATTTAGGAAGGATCTTTCTTAGGAGCTGTGGGAGCCTATGACTGGTCTGGAGGGGTGTTTCTGTATCAGAACAGCAACAGAGACACACGTTTTATTAATGTCTCTGGCAGTGCTAAGGATATGAACAATGCGTATCTTGGTAAGTATTAAAAGCAAAAATTCCTCCCCTCCGGCACCATGTTCTGCTGCTATGTGTTTCCATCCTAGAGGTTGCAACCCTTGACAAACCCCACTCCCCTCTCCAGTAAGGGATTCACACAGAAATTACTCTAGACACTCTTCCATCCTGCATCTTTCTCCCTCTGCTCCTCTTGAATATAGGAAGCTACCACACCATGTTAGATTATTCCCATTCACCTGCTACCTGACCTTTTTGACTGGAGATGCCAGGAAGTGAACTTCTGCATGCAAAGCACGTGCTCTGCCATTGAGGTGTGGCCCTTCCCATGCACTGAGATTTCAGGCTGCCAAAGGGTTTGCCACAAGACGAGGCTGGACAGCCATCTGTCAGGGATGCTCTGACTTGGATTCCTGCATTGAGCAGGGGGTTGGACTCGATGGCCTTGTAGGCCCCTTCCAACCCTACTATTCTATGATTCTATAAGCAAGCTATATAATAGCCCCCTCGCTCGACTGACAGCCAGTGTGGTGTAGTGGTTAGAGTGTCAGACTAGGATCAGGGAATCTTTGCTTCAAATCTGTGCTCTTCCATGAAGGTTACTAGGTGACCTTAGGCCAGTCACCATCTCTCAGCCTAGCCTACCTCAAAGGGTTGTTGTGAGGGGGAAATGATGGGAAGCCATGTATGCCACTGTGAGATCCTTGGAGAAAGGCCAGGATAAAAATGTAATAATTAGTAACAATAATGTTAGCAGCTAAGAGGTTTGAATGCCTTTACTTTGCAGGATTTTCATGGGTGAGGTGAGCATCTCTGTAGTTGAATGTGAACTCCGAGGAGAAACTGAAACTTCTCTTTCAGTTGGGACTTTATGGGCTTTTCTGCATGAGGCCTTTAACCCGTACCTTTATTGAAGCTTCTGCTTCCAAATTCTTTGCGGGATTAAAATCAGCTCTTTTACACGTGTTTTTTTCTGGGGCATTTTTCTTTCCCTGCCTTTCTATATGTTCCATTACACAACTACTAGGTGGCACTGTGGTATAGCACAGTTGTGCAATTACAAAAGGCTTCTATAACGCCACTGAGAAAAAATACTAGACTTTCTCCATTTGGGGGAAAAAATGTGCTAATGGTTGCAAAGCACAAGAAAGGCCCTGGAGGATGGGGATGTCCTGTAAAGGACCCACAAACTACCATGAGCACGGAAGCATGAGCTCACAATAAAAGCCTCATGTAGAAAGGCTGTACATTTAGACCACAGCCCTCCAAATCAACCCAATTCAGCCATTCCTGTGCTTCTAAATGCTGACTATCATCACATGGCATTTTCAGATCTTCTCACCTTTTCTCCCTCTAGGCTATTCTTCTCAACCTGTCAAGCTCAATGGGAGAAGTGGCTTTGTAGTGGGAGCCCCCCGCTACGACTATGTTGGCAAAGTTGTTCTCTTTGAGAAAGATGCCTGGAGTGGAGGATGGCTGCTGAAAACAGAGGCTGTTGGAGAGCAGGTAAGGAGGGGCAGGGAGCCACAGAAGGAACGAAGAGACTGCACAGAACTCACTTTGTTGGATGCATGGTGTGTGTAATGCACTCGCTCACAGAGCAAGAGAGAGAGAGACAGACAGACAGACAGACAGACCTATGTGAAAAGTGGGCCCAAAAAGCAGTGAAGTGCGAGAGGCCCAGTATGATATTCTTAAACCTAATATCAGTATATCATATATAAGATCATCACAGTGGTAGTTAATGAGAGCTTATGTCCCAAGAAAGCAGTTTAACATTTAAGATGCCACAAAACTCTTCTTTGTGTTTTCTGTAACAAACTAACATGGCAACCTCTCTGGAATTAGGTCATGTCAATGTTTGCTTTGGAAGAACATGGGCAAACTTGCATTACACACTGCTTAGGTCATCTCTGCCCCACCCCCTTATTCTTAATCTTTTTGTAACTTTCATTCATGCCTGTGCATATATACATAAGAAGGCTGTTTGTATTGCCCCCAATCCCTCTTTAGACTTTCTATTAACTGAGCCCTAATGATTTTCAAAGTGCTCACTTCAGTTGCAAATGGGGCTTTCCTATGCAGCCCCCTTGCGCAGGTTAAAGACCCAGTGTCAGTCCCTGTCATTGCAGCACCAGTTTTGGAGGGCTCTATCATCTTTTTAAAAAAGATGATAGAGCCCTCCAAAATTGGTGCACAATCTGGAAGGCTTTTGCTGACTAGTGGTTGCCTACTTGGAAATCTCCATGCATTTTTCTCTAAATGTGAAAGGGAGACGAGGAGGCTATGGAGACCACAATGATTTATGAGTGAGTTGTCCCACAGATGTAAGAGCTCTGAGAGCGCTCTATCATCATTGACTGGTGGACTCATCCTCTACCCTTTACGCAGGTCCCCTTCATGCATCTCCCATCTCCTAGATATTTGCTAATAGTTTGCTCTTAAACCTGGGCGTGAGACTGAAACTGCCTTGGTCGTCCTACTTTAGAAGAAAGACGGGCGGACTGTGACCCCGCTAATTCTCCAGGATATCTGAGAGGTTTCCAGTACCATTGACCAAAATATCCTTCTGGGATTGGGGGCACCACATTGTGGTTGTTCCATTCCTTTCTGCAGGCAAGATTCCAGAAAGTGGTGCTGCAAGACTACATTGGCCTACATAAGAAGCAGGGTCTTCTTCATCCCAATCTCAATGCACAGGGCATGTCCAGGGCTGCATATAACTTTGTGCTTTAAAAACAAAACAAAACAAATCTGATCCAGGAAAACCAGATGTCTTTTGTCTGTATAAACTAAACCAGTTCAACACATTTGCTTCTATTACGTGTTATGAATGAATGAATGAATGATAAGAGAGACAGACAGACAGACAGACAGACTTTTTATTGTTACAACCATTGGTTGCAACAACACTGTTACATGTTATGCTAATCCTGGGGAAAAGCAAATGTGGCAAATGGAGCAAATTGTCCATATTTGCACCACCTTGCCTCAGCTACGCTATTAAGACATTCTATCATCGGATGCCTCCAAGCTAATTCTGGATTAAAACATGGATCTCCAAGAACCATGTAACTCAACTCCGCATCTTGGAACAGGAGTAATGAAACTATCTTGTCGTTGAGCCTTTCACAGATGAGAAGCAGAGGTGCCAGGTATTTAGCAGTTGATGATTAGCTCATTATTACTCTTAGCTGATGGGAAATGAATTCAAACCAGAAGGTGCTAGTTTATAGACTTATGGTGCTTGGGTGTCAGCAATAGATAATCACCTATCAGCACCTGTATCACATTCACAGTGACTTGACATCCACGGAGTCACTGGCAAGGTAATAAAACAATTAGGTTGATCATAAAAATACAAAGGCAATCAGATAAAGTAAGGTGGAATTTCTAAGATCCTAAATGTCTGATTTTACTGATTGATTGGAAGCCACTCTGGAAATGGGTTTTTTTGTGGGGAGGGCAGAGGAGGAGGATAAAAATGCAATAAATAAATAAATGGTTTTGAAAATTCTAGAGATTTGCTTGGAGAACACAGACACAGGAACTAGTTCCACACTTCTGTGGCTCTTGACCACAGGCAGATTCGTGAGAAGTGACTCATTTGGGGGAAACTAAAACATTTTAAAAAATAACTCAAGAATAAGAGAACATGAGTAATGCTGGACAGGAGCAAAGGTCTTTCTAGTCTGACATTCTGGTCACACAGTAGCCAATCAGCTGTCTGTGGGTAAGCCACAAGTAGGCTATGAGTGCAATAGCACCCTCCCACTCATGTTCCCCAGCATACTGCCTCTGATACTAGACCCATCGTGACTAGTAGCTATTGATAACCTTGTCCTCCATGGATTTGTCTAATTCCCTTTAAAGCCCTTGAAACTGGTGACTACCACTACCTCTTGTGGAAGTGAATTCCATAGTTTAACTCTGTGCTGTGTGAAGAAGCACTTCCTTTTATCCATCCTGCATCTCCCACCAATCAGCTTCATGGGAGGACCCCGGGTTAGAGAAATAATTCTTTCTGGCTGGGGAATGCCAGGAGTTGTAGGACTTTCTTCTGTCTAAACATGCATAGGATTGAGCCCTTAGGAATAGGAATGTATCCTTAGGAATATATCTTAATGCGACATAAATAAACAAAGGAAAAATAATTTAGTCATGTTTAAGAATATGCAAAGTATATAAGGGAGATTCAAAATGTGCACACCAGGAGTTCTCTCATAGAGAACTGACCCTATCTTAATTGTCTAATGCAACAGATTGGTTCATATTTTGGAGCGACAGTGTGCTCAGTGGACCTGGATCAAGACACAAACACGGACTTGGTTCTGGTTGGAGCCCCCATGTACTATGATGGTGTTACAGGAGGAAGGGTTTATGTCTGTCATTTTAAGGTAAGGGAGAGAAGAAGTGTGCGCGTGGCGCACGTGTGTATGAATGAAATCTCAACATCAGTGCTTCCAAAGAAAGGGAAAATGCGCTTGCCCCGGTAGGGATGCCTGGATTTTCCATCTGTGTTTCACAGATTGTCAGGTGTCTTTCATTCTGTTGTCCACTCCTTGATGGAATCGGGTGTTTTGTATGAGAATTTCGTTCATTTGCAAAAGTATATTTGCACTAATGTGCACTTGTGCAAATCCCCCTCCCCCCCAGTATAAAATCAGTCTGCAGAATCCATGCGACTTGGGAAAAGCTGGTCCACTAGGGAATCCGCAGGTCAGATTCATAGAAACTGAAACTCAATTGAATCTGTTGTGGATTTCTCTGACATCCCTACACCCCAGGAAAATACTGGAGTATGGAACACTGAAGGTCTGCCTATGCTACAAATGCAAACTGTTTATAACCATCTTTCTTTCTCCCCAGGAGACCCTGGCAACTGTAGTCCCATGAGGGGAGGGGTTCTCTAAGAGGATTTTCAGAAGCCTCATTAAACTACAATTCCCAGGATTATTTCAGGAAATTGTGACAGTTAACATTAGTATAAAACCAATATTAAGTTCATATTGTAGATATGCCTAGAACTGTTTGTTGTATTAGATAGAAGCCATGGAGTAGGGGTTGCTGACTGGGAACTGTTTTCCTTTGGCTCCCAACATTCAAATGTTTTCTTTGACTCCACTGTATAGAGGGAAGAACTTCAGTGTAGCCCAGCTTTGAAAGGGCTGGCAGGGCACATTTTCAGTCGCTTTGGGGCCAGCATGGCAGAAACAGGTGACATCACTGGGGATGGATGGACGGATGTGGCGATCGGGGCCCCCATGGAGGATGAGAATGTAGGAGCCCTGTACATATTTGCAGGGAAACAAACCTCAATCAACCCCAAATACATCCAGGTAAGCTGAACACTACTTCCTGCCTACAATAGATGTTCAGTACTTTTGCTTCCTCCCTGGGGGCCCTGCATAATGCAGCTGCCCCCTTTCCCTTATTGTTCCTACACTCTGAGAGCTTGCTTGACCCGAGACACGTCTAGGATTTCTTCTGCACTAGCCATTTTCTCTGGAATTGCTGTCCTTTGTTCACTCTCTTTTTACAAAGCCCCCAGATAATGTTGTCTAATTGTTACAGCCTGCTGTTTTCTGTGTTGTCCTCTTCCCCGCCGCCCCCCGCCCCCCGCCCCCGGACTGATATGGGTTGATTGTGTTTTATCGCAACTATCTATCTATCTATCTATCTATCTATCCTCAGCATCAGCCTGCTCAGTGTCGGCAGGCAAAGAGCTATTGAGGCTTCTTAGGACTCCTGTGTTTTTAATTAAAAGTTTTCTCCTTTTAGGTTTAGTCCATCTGTTGACTGTGGCTGAGGGGTAACCTTATAATATGCCCCTTGAATAACTTCTCTTAATTGCACCAGTTTCAGTTTCTCTTCCCACTAGGAGTAGGCTTTAATTATTGATTTCCTTCCATTATTTCCCCTCCATTTTTATAGTAAAGCAGTGCTATTTCACTATACAAATATAAAAGTAAAAATGAAAGGAAAATGTAATTAAAGCCTCCAACTTTCCACAGAAACAGAAAAAGATACTGAAGCAATTAAGAGAGGCTATTCTGGGCTAAGAAAGAGGCTGTTAATTACTATTTTGCACTTCTTCTCATTAGCAAGCAATTACATGGACTGAACCTACAAGAAGGAAACCTTGATTAAGGGAGTGTCTCCACAAGCGATTTACGCCATACTGGCTGCGTTTGGAGGTTGTTAGGGATACCTGATGTTGTGGCCATCCAGCAGCCACCCTGGAGCTTATCAGGGAAGAACCGGATTTCCTGAGACTGCTTGAAGTCCGATTCTTTTCCTTAAGTCGGGTTCTTGGCGGTATAGTTGCTGTGTGCCCCAACCGCCGCATTTACCTCGGGTATGCTAGCCCTGTCCAGGGGTGTGCCTTTCACTGTGACCCCCATCAAGGGGTGTTTTCTGTGCGTTTCCCATCCCTGCACAAACCATTTAATGTCTACTCAGAAGTAACTCCCATTGCGGCCAATGAGGTTTGTCCCTTGAATGCGCACATCAGAATTTACAGAGATCCCCCACAATTGAAATAGCACGTTTTAAAGCACTAATTCCCTAAAGGCCATAAAGCACTTTCTTGAAACTGCAATTCTCCATTGTTTGGTTTGTTGCCATTCAGAAGTAACTCCTTCCACCTTTGATCATTCTGATCCTGTGCAGCATCAGGTTAGAAAGGGGGCTGGTTTCCCCTCCGTTTCCCTTCCCTTTCTCTCCCAGCATGAACATATGTCTGTCTACTCAGGAGTACCTCCCATAATGAGGCTTGTCCCCAAACTGCGCGCTCCTGAGATTCCATGAATCGAAATAACACATTTCGAGGGTCTTCACATCAAAGCTTTGATTGATCGCAGCAGGGCAGCGAGAACGTGGTGTTCCTTTCATGATTGTCGGCAGCGGGGAGAGAGAAAGAGAGTGATTTCTGTGGATACGGGGGAGGAAACCTCCCAGGATTTTATCAAAGGAGAAAAGGGGGAGAGCCGGGGGGGGGGAACCTCTCTTATTGGTTGAACAGCCCCTGCCAGGCAGATGATGTTCACTCCAATCCCCCAACCCCACCCTGAAGTACGTTCTGTGAAGCAACAGCGATACACTCACTTGTGGAGCCCTGCGCAGACCTAAGCTGGCTCCTTGAAAAATCCAGGTAAGCCATGAATGGTTTCTCCTTCCATCTCCTTCCACTGGCATGGAGAAACCCCCTAAGTTGGCTGGTAACTTTTACTGAATGGGAATTACTTTTGAGAAAATATTAGAGGAGGGTCGTGGTCCTGGGGAATGGCATTACTAAAGAATATAGCACCATATTAAGTGCTGTGTGGTGGAACTTCTGTTTTAATTCCTCACTTTCAGCTAAATGTGGAAGAGCAATGCCTCAGCAGCACTGAAGGGCAACTTAGGAGAGGAAAATTCTCTTGAGATTGGTTGAAAATGTTTGCATTTTGTTTTACACCATTCCCTATGGGGATGCGGTTAGGTTTAGGCTTTCTTAAATATGAAAGGCAAGAGTATAATATTTTGATGGAGTGTCTGTTAGAGAAGATGTGCAGGGCATTAGATATCTCATTCTATGAGCCTTTCTACATGAGGCTGTTATTGTTATTGCAAAGCCTCTCCCGGGCTTTGCAGCCATTTTAGGTTTTCCTAATGAGGAAAGTCTGGTATATCTGTGAATGGTGGCTTGAAACCCTCACTGCCACCTAGTGGTTGTGTAATGGAATATGTTGAAAGGCAGATTAAAAAAAAAAACCAGAAAAAAAACATGTAAAGGAGCCGATCTTAATTCCACAAAGAATCCAGAAGCAGAAGCCTCGGTAAACTGGCAGGTTAAAAGCCTCATATAGAAAAGCCCATTGTTAACATAGTTTTTTTTGTTGGTTACAGAGTCTCTGATACCACTGGTTTTTTTTTTTACCTTGCCTCCCACATTGTTTTTGCAGCGAGTTGAAGGGCTGAAGTTTTCTGGAGGATTCTTGTACTTTGGCCAAGCGGTCAGTGGAGGAACAGACCTTACAGGGGACCAACTGAAAGACATAGCTGTGGGACAACAAGGACGGGTCCTGCTGCTAAGGTGATGGGGGGGTGGGATCTCTGCTTTTCTGCCAGTTCCTCTTCTATTCCATCGAAACAGGAGAAAATTTATTTCCATGTATGCATATTAAGGCTCAGAGCCCCAGTAGAGAGGCGAGTTTTCTACAAGTACAGATTTGTATTTACTTTCTTATTTAAATTTATTCCCTACTGTAATATAAAGGAAGAGCACAGCTTGTGATTCTAGAGTAACATGCACAGATAGTTATATAAAATTTAGGTGTCATAATTGCAGTGGATACACAATACACATTCTGAAAATCAACACTTTCATTAAAAAAAAAGTTTCTAGTCCTTAAGGTAAGCGTGAAAAGATTTGGTCAATGCCTGATGCACCGAGGGCCAAACTAGATGTTACAGATGTATTTTCCAGTGTCAAGGCTCAGCTAAGAGTATAAGGGCACAATCCTATGCATGTTTACACAAAAAAAGTCCTACAACTCCCAGTATTCCCCAACCAACATTGGGGAATGCTGGGAGTTATAGGACATTTTCTGTCTAAACATGCATAGGATTGTGCCCTAAGTGTGTGGGATGTGATCTGCAGATAAATGATGGGATGAAGAGGGGTCTCACTTTTTAAAATCTACGCCACTTCTCTTCCCTCTTCTTAAACAAGAGGGAAGAGAAGTGGCATGAATTTTAAAAAGTGTGGAACTGCCACCAGTGTCCCATCTAGTCTGGCCATAAGGACAGAGCCAGAAGTGTAACCTTTAGGAGTGGGACTTCCTTGCCCTGCAGTCATTCATTCATTCATTCATTCATTTTCTTAATCGCACATCTGGCCAGTCACCCAGCCACTCTGCACAATGTACAACAGTACAAACAGTTTAAAACAGTAAAATTACACATTAAAACGTCGTATTTCTAAAAATACCCTAACCCACCCCAAATGCCTGCCTGAACAACCAAGTTTTCAATGTGTGGACGAAGCTCATTAAAGAGGGGGCATGGCAGAGTTCCCTAGGGAGGGAGTTCCACAGAGTGGGGGCCACCACAGAGAAGGCCCTCTCCCTCGTCCTCACCAGCCTAGCTGTCCTGCATATATCTCTGGGTCTCCCTGTAGCTTCTAGTGTCTAGTCTATAGGGCTGGCATCAGCCCCTGACACCCTTGGGCAGCTGTTGCAATCCAGGTGCCTCAGTGGGGTCCACATCTGCATCTGGTCCTCAGCCCTCTGTGTCAGGTGGGTGGGTCTGAGAGCCACCCTTTCTATTTCCCATTATGCCGGGCACTCCAGGGCATTGAGGAAACTTACAATAGTGACCGTGGGCCCCCTGATGTCGGAGGCCATCTATTTTGCTGGGGTCCCCTCAAGCCTGGATCCAGCCCTGCTAGTGCAAACGCTATCCACCCATTTCATAACCATTCACCCCACCCCCACAATATTACCATGAGGACTAGAAACTTGCTCAAAAAAACCCTGAGCAGATGCTCAGGAGTTCTGCCCCAGATACCTGACTCTGCACTCGCTCGCTGGAACTGCAGGCATGGGGAATATGCAATCCCTATCACAGGGGCGGCCGGGTCATGAGGGCCCTGCCCTGTTCTTCTTCCTTCTAGATCCCGTCCTGTTCTGCGTGTGGCGGTCTCCATCAGGCTCCACCCCGCTTCCATCCCCACCTCGGTCTTTGACTGTCACGGGCAAGAAACTCTGGGGAAGGCGGCCAGCACGGCAAAAGTGTGCTTCACTGTGACTTTGGCGACTCAGCAGGTGCTAGGTGAGGCCACCATGCCTGTGTGGGATGGCGAGAGGGGGAGCAATGATGTAGCCTTTCTGTACCCACAGACTTCCGAGGCCCACAACAGGCAGCACCCCTCAAGCACGCAGTTGATTCAAAAGCATAGGGCAGGGGTGGGCAGCCTTTTGGCCCGTAGGGCTGCATCTGTGGCTGGGTGGTGGGTCGGGGGCCATTTGTATGCATGCACACGCACATACATATGCATGGGATACGATCACTGGGGAAGGAGGAGGCTGAAATCTCTCCCTCCCCCCCATCTTCATCGCAATCACTGGGGGGCAGTGGGGTGAGGGCTAAAGCTTCTGCCCTCCTCCAGTGACTCTGATCAGGATATCTGCTTCCCTGCTATTAACAGTGGTGGGGAAGCAGTGATCCACATCAGGGCAGCAGAGGGAGTGGGGAGGCTAAATTCCCCCCCCCCCGACCCTGATTGGAACCAACCACTTCTCCAGTGCTGCTAATAGGAGTGCAGGAACAGTGGCTTTTCCCCATAGCCCAGCTGATCAGAGGGGAAAAATGGCTGGAACACCTGCAAGCTTGGCAAGCGGTACAGAGAGCGATGGAAGGTTGCATGTGGCCCATGGGCCACATGTTGCCCACCCCTGATGTAGGGAGCGAGGTGGTACAGCCCCCTTACTGGCTTGTACCACCTCAGAATGGACAGCTGAGGGAGAGAGGAAAACCCATCCCTGCCTCAAAAGCCTTATCCTTGATGTACTTAGTTTTCTGGTATTCCGCTATAGTCGCCCAACGGACCGGACCTCACATCTGCCTGGGGGTTAACGGGGCTAACAGATGTCCACCACAGGTGTGCCTTTCCTCTGCCTCAGCATTGCTCAAGAATGATTGTAGGACTATTTAGCCCTAGCAGGGCAGAGCTATGAAGCACGCTGACACCCCGTCTAGGTGTTCCCTCCGCCCCCCCTTGAAGGCAGCATCCCTTGCCTTCATCAGTCAGCTTTATTTTATTTTAGTACACTTATATTCCTCCTTGCTTCCACCATGAATCTCAAGGCTCTGAGCTTGCCCCAGGCCGCGGTGGTCTCCCATCCAGCCGTTGGCCAGGGCCAAGCCTGCTCAGTCCTCAGGCCACACCCAAACAAGACCATCCTTGCTTGGCAATTCCGTACGGAGACTTGGGTCGCCTGTGCTGGGATGGGAATTATGGCCGTCCTCCCTCCCCTGACAGAGAACAAGTTCCACACGCTGTTTGCTGAGGCCTGTCGCTATTTTCTTCCTAAATCAGGGCTGCACAAACCGCCCTCCACCCGTCACACGCCGTGCAGCTTGAAGGGCCTGCAGGCACTCCACCCTCTTTTCGCTGTGGCCCATCTGATCGGGGCCCCTGGAGTGGTGGGAGGCTTTAACCTCCCCTTGCCCAAGCAACCCTGAAGCAGCCAGGATCACTGTTTTCCTGCTGTTCATGGCAGCGAGGGAGCAGCTATCTTCATTAGGGTCACTGGGGGAGGGGGAGGAGGCTTCAGCCTCCCCCTCCCTCAGTGATCCTGAAGCAACCTCCCCTTCTCACCCTAGCAATCTTGAGCAGGATCACTGGGATGGGGGTGAGGTTAAAACCTCACCACAGCAATCCCGAGCGCACTCTCCTCACTTCTGCTTTTATTCAGCAACATAGGAGTGGCTGCATTGTACGTTGCTGAGCATGCAAACCCAGAGCGCTGAACAACCCAGCGGTTCACCCAACAACAAACCATGGGTTAACTGCTGGGTTGTTTAGTGCCTAAGCAATGCAGTCCTCTGGTTGCGTGCGTCAGGCTCAGCAACCTAGGATCCGGCCAATTGTAGGTTGCAGATTAAAAGTGGAAGTGGCTGATGTGCCCGCTCTCTTCTGCTTGTGCATGGCAAATCGTGGGTTGATTAACCCACGATTTGCCATTATGTGCAAACTGGGTCAGGCTGCGGAGCACCTTGGATAGGTCCTTTAGAGTTCTGACTGAAACCCTTGAGCGGATTCTCTGCCCCACTAACACTAACAACATTCACCAGCCTCCACTGGAGCAGGCCCTGATGATCTTTGACTTCTTATATCGACTTCTTCCTTGTTTCTTCTTTGATGCCAACCGCAATCCGTGCCTCTTTTTTCCTCCCCTTCCCTGCCCAGGTGAAATGCTTAGTGACCTTCAGTACAGCCTGGCCCTGGACTCTGAGAGAGCGAAGATTCGAGCCGCCTTCAGCTCTAAATCCCCTGTTCTCAGTGCAAGCTTCCCGATTGCCCTTGAGCAGAGATGCCGGTCTCACTTGATCGAATTGCCCGTGAGTTGGCAGCATGCCCTGCAGGACTTCTCTGAGACCTTTTAGTACAATGTTAGGTTTGTAGTGAGAGAATCCAATTCTTCTCCCTTTGGACTCTGCAAATAAGCCTGTTTGTATTTGTGCGGCCTGGTTTTGCCACTAGGGGGAGACAGAGTGCACCACCTTCCTTGTGGCCAAGAGCACCACACGCCACAAACTACCTTTTTTCCTTGCAAAATGCTAAGGCTTGTCTGCATGGCTGGTTTAGCGCATATCGGTGCAGAATTAGAATTGCCAAGTTTATTTCCTGGCTTGGGGCTGCATGACAGGCAGAAGCCCAGCTGATGCAGTCTTCTCCACCACTCTATCTCTGTGGTGCCAAAAGCCTACACTGGTCATATCTTGTGATGTTAAAGGCATGAAAAAAGCCCTGATAGGATATGAAATATGGCAACTGTTAAAGCACATAGTCCAGCATTTGTTTGTTTGTTTGTTTGTTTACTCAAAGCATTTTTAGCCCACTCTTCAGCCAGAGAGTCTCCCAGTGCGGATCAGTAAAAATACAACAGTACTTGTCCTCAGCACAGATATGCAGATGATACCACTTCGATGGCTGAAAGCGAGGAGGAGCTGAGGAACCTCATGATGAAGGTGAAAGAAGAAAGTGCAAAAGCTGGGTTGCAGTTAAACCTCAAAAAAAACAAGATTATGGCAACCAGCTTGGTTGATAACTGGCAAACAGAGGGAGAAAACATGGAGGCAGTGACAGACTTTGTCTTTCTGGGCGCAAAGATTACTGCAGACGCTGACTGCAGCCAGGAAATCAGAAGACGTTTACTTCTTGGGAGGACAGCAATGACAAATCTTGATAAAATAGTGAAGAGCAGAGACATCACACTGACAACAAAGGTCCACCTAGTTAAAGCAATGGTATTCCCCGTAGTAACCTATGGCTGCGAGAGCTGGACCATAAGGAAGGCTGAGTGAAGGAAGATAGACCTGTGGTGCTGGAGGAAAATTGTGAGAGTGCCTTGGCCTGCAAGAAGATCAAACCAGTCCATACTCCAGGAAATAAAGCCAGACTGTTCGCTTGAGGGAATGATATTAAAGGCAAAACTGAAGTACTTTGGCCACATCATGAGAAGACAGGACACCCTGGAGAAGATGCTGATGCTAGGGAAAGTGGAAGGCCAAAGGAAGAGGGGCCGACCAAGGGCAAGATGGATGGATGATATTCTGGAGGTGACAGACTCGACCTTGGGGGAGCTGGGGGTGGCGACGGCCAACAGGAAGCTCTGGCGTGGGCTGGTCCATGAAGTCACGAAGAGTCGGAAGCGACTGACCGAATAAACAACAACAACTTGTCCTCAGGCTTACAGGCTTTTTTAAAAAGCACACACATACATCTGATGTGAGCATTGCTGCTGGAGCTTTCTTCTGTCCTGCCTCGAAACCGAACAGAAACATAAACGTTTGGGAAATCTGAAAGTATCAGGGAATTCCCCCCCCCCATTCCTTTTTTTTTTTTTAGGAAGAAGACGAAAAAAGGGGCTGGGGAAGATGTTGAAATATTAATAGTATTCACTATTGATTGCATCTATCTTTTGGGTTGAGAAATAGTATGTAAAATAGACCTTCCTTGATATTATCATACAGAGAAAAAAAAACTTTTTATGCACAAGGACCTCTGTATGCATTCATAACGCATTTTTAATGATTATCTCTTTCTGTGCCCTGTCTCTCAGATCTGCATTGAGGATACCATGACCCCCATCAGTTTGCGGCTCAATTACAGCCTCACAGGGAGGCCCATCCCAAAATTCAGGGCACTCCAGCCCATCTTGAGCAAAGAGTCCCAACAGATCTACATGGCACAGGTGACTATGTCCAGCATTGCAAAACCAGCAAAATTTTAGCAGTATCCCTAGCTGAATAGGCCTCACCTCTCTTTCCTGTCTGGCAGGGGTGGGCAAACCTTTGGCCCCTGAGGGCTACATGTGACAGTGGGGGGAGTGGGCTGGATGCCAGCATTGGGCGTGTCCAGAGCCACAGTGGATGCAGTCTGGCCTCCCCCTCCACACACCCCACACACCCCACACACAGAGTCTTCCCCCGACTCACTCTCACTTCCTTTCTCTCATGCACAAGCAAACACACACTCAGTCACCCTTCCCTTTCCATCTCAACAGGCTCAGATGGGGAGGTTTAATCCTCCGCTTCTGGTGCACTGAGAACCCATCGTGCAGCTCCCCATCTCTCTGCTTGGCCCTGGGAACCTCTGAAGAATGTGCCAAATGGTGCACTCCTGCACTGTTTCCAGCCCTAATCAGCTGAGCAGTGGGATGGGGGGAGGGAGGCGAATCAGAGAGAGGCCCCATGGGGAGTGGGAGCCAAGGACCCTGCCTACCAGCTACATGTTGCCTGTATGCGGTGTACACTTGCCATTGCCATTGCCACTGACATCCTCATCCTGACAACCGTGTTGCCTTAAGGTACTGTGCAAACACAGTGGAAAACAAATGGTTTGATACATGTAAAAAGACGGGCAAAGGAGGTGGTGAGGTTGGGAGGAGGGTGGAGCAAAGGAGAGCATGGGGCAAGGAACAGGTCCTTACATCAGGGCGGTGTATGCTTGGTGCTTAATTTCGCTCTCCCCCCGCCTTCTGTTTGTAGCTCCCCTTTGAGAAGAACTGTGGCAGTGATGGCAAATGTGAAGACACTTTACGAACGTCATTTACTTTTTCAGGGTAGGAAAAACATTCTCTCTCTTTCTGTCTTGCCCTCTCTGTTATCCACAACATGCCTGGCTTGTCTGGGCATCAGGCCCCCAGACCCGCATTTCATTTTCTCATGGCTTTGGGAGGGTCACTATAATGGGGACATTTTTCTGTGCTTTTGGGATACTCAGAGCTTCCCTATCTCCTGTTTTGAGTGAGTTATTTTTTCACTTACGTGTTTCTAGATATAAGAAAACACATAAATGTTTTCCTTCCTAAAACTGCCTCCAGACACCTGCTCAAGGTTTCCACAGCCTCCCTGGGACCAGTTGCAGAGAACGAGAAGTAGAGTTGCATGTCATCTACATACTGATGGCATTTGAGCCCAGCCTTCCCCATCCTGGTGTCCTCCAGATGTTTTGGACGAACTCCCATCTGCCCCAGCCAGCATGGCCAAGGAATCCTGAGAGTTGTAGTCCAAAACATCTGGAGCGTACCAAGGTGAGGAAGGCTGCTTTAGCTCAAACCTTAAAATGACTTATCCCAGTGGCTTCATGGAGACATTAAAAAACATAGGGAACAAGACAGAACCCTGTGGACCCCAAAGTTCAATCATCATAAGGCAGAACAGGAGTCCCCCAGCACCATCTTCTGGATATGTCCCACCAGACAGGATTGGAGCCACCATAACATTGTGCCCCCATGAATAGAAGTTGCAAATGGAATAGAACACTTATATCAAAGATTATCAATGGCTGCTAATCATGACGGCTATATATTCCCTCCAGTATCAGAGGCAGTATGCCTCTCCATTTCAGTTGAAAGGGAACATGAGCAGGAGGGTGCTATTGCCTTCATGTCCTGCTTGTGGGCTTTCTATTGGGCCATCTGGTTAACCAATGTGGGAACAGAATGTTGGACTGGCTCAGCACAGCTCTTACATTCTCCTCAAGTGTTCAGCCATGACATCTGGCAATATGAAGCACTTTAGTATTTTTGCTTAATATTCTTGAACGCAAAAATTAATATATGTACTCTGAGTGTGCTGGAGTCAGGCAGAAGGGCCTAAAGCTCTCGGATTTTTGAAAAGCTACATTTGTTGTTGTTGTTCAGTCATTCAGTCGTGTCCGACTCTTCGTGACCCCATGGACCATAGCACGCCAGGCCTTCCTGTCCTGTGCCCTCTCCCGGAGTGTGCTCAAGTTCATATTCATTGCATCGGTGATGCTATCTAGCCATCTCATCCTCTGTCGTCCCCTTCTCCTTTTGCCTTCAGTCTTTCCCAGCATCAGGGTCTTTTCCAGAGAGTTTTCTCTTCGCATTAGGTGGCCAAAATATTGGAGCTTCAGCTTCAGTATCTGTCCTTCCAATGAGCACTCAGGGTTGATTTCCTCTAGGACTGACTGATCTGACCTCCTTGCAGTCCAGGGCACTCGTAAGAGTCTTCTCCAGCACCACAGTTCGAAAGCATCAATTCTTTGGTGCTCAGCCTTCCTTATAGTCCAGCTCTCAGAGCCATACATTGCTACTGGAAAACCATAGCTTTGATTAGACGGACCTTTGTTGGCAAGGTGATGTCTCTGCTTCTTACTAAGCTGTCTAGGTTTGCCATAGCTTTCCTCCCAAGGAGCAAGCGTCTTTTAATTTCATGGCTACAGTCACCGTCTGCGGTGATCTTGGAGCCCAAGAAAGTAAAATCTGTCACTGCTTCCATTTCTTCCCCCCACTTTTTTTTTGTTCCCACTCAGCCTTGGCACGCTAGTTGTAGGTCAGACTCCCGAGCTGAATGTAACAGCATCTATCTGGAACCACGGAGAGGATTCCTACAGCACCACCCTGAGCTTCTTCTACCCTGCAGGGGTGTCCTATCGCAAGGTCACATTGCTGCCGGTAGGTGGAGCAGAGGGGACGCAGGGAGATCTTGTTCAAAAACTATACCAATTGGGTTCGAAGTGCCCCAGTGGGTAATTAAGGAAAGTCCACACTGGCAAATATCACCACAGACTCAAAAGAAATCTGAAATCCATTAAACTCTTTATTTTATTTAAGAAAATTACAGAAAATTAAGAACATCTCATAATTAGTGTGGTGGTTATATGAGCATAATTTGGAAGCTTCTTTGTCACACTATGGAAGAGAATATAACTTAAATTTGAGGTTAACTAAAAGGATTTCAGCTGTCATAGCCGGCATTATATAGATAGCAAAGTGAGCTCCAAGGTGAGTTTGCTTGGAAGATATGAATCCGCCGCAACCCCTCCTGCACTCTACTTGCATTCCAAAGCCAAACTAAAACATGCTACATTTTCTAACTTCCCCTTGACTTCCTCCTGCACTCTACTTGAATGTAAAAAAATGAAGGTAAATCATTAAGTTCCTCTGGGCATGTAGAGGATGAACCTGGCACCTATGCAGTGAAATGCAGAAGCTACAGCAAAAAAACCAATGTCTAAAAATGAAAATTAAGTAGTCTAATTAAAAAAGATTCCAGAACCTAAGAGGTTGATTTTTGGTGCATCAATTCTAAAATCTCAAATCTAAACCTTACACTTAGTTCTAGAACCTATACTGTAGTGACAGTTAAAGGGTTAACCACATTTGGGATTAGAAGGGCTAACCAAGTTTGGTTCTAAGATTACTCTAAGTTTGGAATTGATTCCAAGTCCCAGCTTCAGAAATGAGACAAAGTCCTGAGTTCAAAAAAATACTATTAAGACCTAACTTCCAAAAGTAAAGGGTTAAAATTATTTGCAAGTTAAACTATAAAGCCTGCAATCCCAAAAGTTCCAGTTACCCAAATCCTTGGGTCTGGTGGTCCAGTGTAGATCAGAGGAGGAGGCAAGTAGAAGTGACAAACGCAAGTAAAGTGAGTTCATGCTATCTGAACTTTTATAACTTTGAGGTGGGGGGGCCCTAGTGAAGGATGAGACGGCCATCCTCCAATCAAAAATTAGGTGTGTGGGTGCTGAGACCACCCATTCACCAATCAGAAGTGAGTTGTGTACCTGTCTCCCAACAAAATGGTTGGGAACATCTCCGGCACTATCATTAATGGGTTAATCTGGAAATTCTCGAAATCTTCTCTGAAGGTCTCCCATCTGGGCACATTATCTGATGCCCCCCCCCCCCCCTGTCTTCCTTGAACTCACAGCCCTCTTCAGTCATCTACACCTCTTCCCAACCATTATTCATACCATTGTTACAGCTTCCCAAACCAGTGGGCATTGAGTGAGGACTGTCTCAGTATGCCTTTTTATCACAGGTGCATAACACAAGTTAGTCAGCAAAGACTTTTACTCCTAATTTGTGTCTGAGCATGCATCAGGTGCGAGGATTGAACCAAAATAGAGCTTGTTGTTTCCGTGCTGTTGCTCTGTAGAAAGCAAGTTCACAGCATATGAAAGCCTGCTGTAGTTTCCCAATGCAAACTCTCTGTCAGCTTTCAGTCAAAGGTGTTACATTACCATAACATTAATTACTAGTGCAAATCCCATGTCACCATGGGGGCTAGTTGTTTGAGAATGATTGGATAAAAATATGTTTGCCTGTTTCCCTTGCAACTGGAACAACCTTACACTTTTTAAATAACTGTACTACAAATAAACTGGCAAAGGTGAAAACAAACAAACCAAAGATGTTATTTTTAAAAAGATATTTTACCATTTCTTGAAATTTGAGATCAAAAACACGTGGTGCAAGATTTCTCTCTCTCTCTTTTCCCTCTGGTGTCCTTTCAGCTCTTTCTCCTCAGCTTCTCTGTCTCCTCCTCTAGCTATCACCAGGTGACTTTTCTTCATCCCCTTTCCAAATATTCTGTGCCTGTCCTTTCATTGGCCCAGCACTCTAAGAGCTCACAGGAGTAAGCATTATTACACATGCATACACACACTGTGTCACATGTTACATTATATGGACAGTGTGGAGTATATGCATTAACCTTCCCTCTGCCTCATTCCTCTCCCTTCCCAAGCTACCCAAAGCTCAAGCTTTTAACTTTTTGCAAAGTTTCCACATTTTCTGCAGATATACACTGCTCAAGCTTCAATTTAAAACAAAAATGAGCAAAATCAATCTGGTAGATCTCTAGTAATAAGCCTTACACTGCCATATTCTTATATAAAATATAAGATTATAAAGCCACAAGTCTTCTTGCCCATGGGTGAAGGATCCAGAATATATGTCTGGGGCCTTCTTAAATATGAGTTTGGGGTCCTTTAAGAGGGCTTCTTGTAGGTCTTCCCCAAAATCAGACTATCCAACCATTCTGGACCAAATTAGCTATCTGTAGTTTGAAGCAGCCTCTTCAGTTCTCTGTTAGAAAAATTTGTTAACTCTTTCAGTTCTGGATTAACACATGGAAAGAGCAGGGGTGATGGGAGTTTACTGATGTCTTGTCCTACACTCTCATGAACTTTGGATGCACCACCCTTTTCAGCGCAGCAGGAAGGTTGTGAGCATTAAGTGCCACTCGGCTCCTGCCTCTGAAGAAGATGCCAACAGAAATGCCACCTGCAATGTCAACCACCCCATTTTCTGGAGTGGGGGAGAGGTAGGGGCCCCCTTATCTTCTTATAATTAATTGCCATGAGATGTGATGATGACCACATCAGCTTAGAGCTGATCTAATATTAAGAAAAAACAGGTGGTAGAATTCCCTTGGAATGCTACCATTTCAGTGAGCTGGCAGGACATTGCATGATTAAATGCTCCCTCCAAATCAAACAGGCTTCCTGCCTGTGGAAAGTTCATATGTCAAGGGGAAGGGGTCTGGCCTAACTTTCATGCTGATCTTCTAGTTTTCTGCATGCAAGGAGCAGAGAAGATTCAAACATGCAGCCCACCACCTGCAATTTGAAGCGATATAGCCTGAGAAGGGCTGTACCATGTGCTTTCCCTTAACCTAGAGATAAACTCTGGAATGGCATTGAACAATATTTTAATAATCCCCCACCACCACCCTAAAGATAAGAATAAGAGCTTTTAACATTAGCCTTCACACTGAAAATCAAACTGAATAAATAAAACTACTGCTCTTTTGAAAGGGTAGGGACGAGTGAAGGCTATGGAAGGGTGGTAAAGCTTTGTGGTAGAACCCATGGATTGTATGCAGAGGATTGCAGATTCAGTCCTCAGCATCATCAATTAAGTGGCTGCCCAGCTAGCAGGGCTGGGAAAGGCTCCTGCCTGAGACCCTGGGAAGCTGCTGCCAGCCAGGGTAGACAGGGCTGGCCAAACTGGGTAAGTGGTCTGATTCAATATAATGCAGTTGCACATGATAAGGCAAGCAGGAGTATGGAGTGCCTGTTGTAAGCATAGCCTTTTGGGGTGGTTTGGCATTATGAGAACAAAGCTAGCTATCCCCTGGGCTCAGGTGCTCCCTGCTCCTCTCTGAAGCAGCTGTTAGGAAGAGATCAGAAACTTCTGCTTCCATTTTAGATTAAGCACAGCATTGCCATTTCACCTAAACCCAGAAAGACTGTGGTTTATCTTAACCCTGGTTTGTAGAAACAAGTCAACATCAAACCATAGTTTATAAAGCGGGCTTCTTTTCACTAACAAGTGAAGATTAACCGCAGTTTAGTGTTCGGATGAGATGTTAAACTGTGGTTAATCTAAAACAGAAACAGAAGCTTCTGATTTCCTCCCCCAGAGGACAAGAGTGGAGTGGGGAGTGCATGAGCCCGGGAGGAACCTAAACTTGTTCTCTACAGCTGAAGGAAGACATTAAAAATGTCACATATGGGAATATTCATTCACATTACTCTCTATGTGTTTGCATGTTTCAGGCTATCTTTGTTGCCACGTTTGATGTCTCCCCGGATGTTGATCTAGGGGACAATCTGCGGATCATGGCCAGAGCCAACAGGTGACATTCGCACTGCTGGGCCTTGTGGGTTAATATGTTTCAACCTGATTCGGTGTTTCTGATGATGCAATGGAGCCTGGTGGTGTAAAACAAAGCCCAGGTTTTTGGGAAGAGGAAGAGTTATGGGACAGATCTGATTGGTGCTTCAAGGTGTGATTTGATTCAGGGCCCATGAACCTGTCTCTCTTTTTCAGTGGGCTCAGCCCTGGAATGTGTGATCCTCCACTGCAATGGCTTTGAAAGCGTGCTCCAGGGGGACACTGGCGTTTCCTTGGGAGCTTATCAGGGGCTCCACACTGGGAAGATCACTAATGGCAGAGAAGCTTCCCTTGAAGACAATTTGCCCACCAGTATTGATCTGCAACTACAGGGGTGGGGGCGGCCTTTGGTCGGCCTGGGGGGCCACACTCTGTTTATGTGGGATTGGTGGTGAAGCTATAAAGTCTGGCTAGTCCCTCCATGTGAATTGGGTGTTCCATTCTTTTTTTTTTTATGTCTTCTTTTCCACTTGTCCAGTGAAAATGGTGGCAGCATCACAAAGGATATGGTTCACCAAGCAGACTTGCCTGTCAAATATGCTGTGTACATCGTTGTCACCACGTAAGTGGCTAGGAGTTATTTATTTATTTATTTATTTATTTATTTATTGCATTTCTATCCTGCCTTTTTTCCTCCAAGGAACTCAAGGCAGCGTACATGATCCTCCTCCTTCCTCCATTTTATCCTCACAACAACAACCCTGTGAGGTGGGTTGGGCTGAGAGTCTGTGACTGGCCCAAAGTCACCCAGTGAGCTTTTAGGGAGAAAGCAGAGCATGTTGAATGCCCTTCTACAGACCACCCCCCTCCTCCAAGGGCACTGCCTCTGAAATCTCCTATCATCCTCAGCCTTCTCCACCGTTGCTCATTTCTCTCTTCTATCCTCCCAGCACCGAGGAGTCAACCAAGTATGTCAACTTCACAGCTGGCCAGGAGGAAGCCAGCAGGAGCGTGGAACATCGATACGAGGTGAAAAGCAGAGAGGATGACCTGGTGGTTGTGAGGGGAGGTTATAGCAGGGAGGGGTAACAGAGGAATGATGGGCAAGAATGGGACCTCATCTAAGACAGCCTATCCAGTGCAGTGAAGCCTAATGCACTGAAAGTGAGGATACTTAGAAGCAGAGTTCCTACGTACATGTCACGTGTTGAGTTGCCATTGCTTTTCCCAAGAATCCAGGAAACTGTACTTTGGGATATTGATAATTTTTTGTTAGGGATCCCTAGCTACCCCCCCCCCCCACACACACACACACCAGTTCCCAAGGAAGTGGGACTCACTCTTGAACCCTGTAGTGCGAATACTCCCATAAAGAGAGTAGGTTAGATTTGGGCTGGAGAATGCGTTCTGTTCTTAGGGCTGGGAATGAGGTGGTAGAATGGATTGTACCACTTCAGGTTAGAGGTGTGTGTGTGGGGGGTCACATTTTTGAATGTTCTCCTATAAAAAAAACAACAACTCACTGCAAGTAGAAAACTAGCACAGCAAGGAACAACCTGGGCTAGAGCCTTTCCCCAGGTTTGTTTTTGTTTTTACATGCAGGACGTTTCTTTTACATGAGGGAGCATTAAAAATGATATCCCCTACTTGCAATGGTGCAGTCATTTTTACTATTTCATTCTGCTGCATGTGTAGACCAGGCCTTAGGTGGCAACTACTGAGGTTTCAGAAGTGGATGTACCACATAGGGCTACAGGTGAAATACTGCTTTTGCATGCTCCCTTATGTAAAAGCACATGCGCACGCACACGCTCACACACACTTTGTAATCATGTTAAAAACGGGTGCCTGAGTTTGTTTGTTTTCCTCTTCTCATCCCATTTCTGTTTCCTTTTGTACCATAGCTTTTAGATTGTAATCCTGAGGGCAGGAACCATCTTGTTCCATTTTTTTTCTCTCATGTAAGCTGCTTTGGGAGCCTTTCCGGCTGAAGAGCAGAGTAAAAATCCTTAAATAGTAATAAAATAAATAAACACACCTTCCCTGTTAATAGAAAACTAACATATAAGGAGGAATGTTCTAGCCCAGCCCTTTGCCTGACATGCTGGTTTTCAAATTGTGTGGAGTTTTTAAGACAGGGGAGATTAAAAAATGTGACTGCCCCCACCTGCAGTCTCAAGTGGTAGTCTACCACTTTGGATTCTACCACCCGCTTTTGTTGCATGTAGACCAGGCCTTCATGCTGGGACAGGGAGAGGACAGGCTTCTAGTGGTGAGGAATGCGATCAGCGCTGGGATGCAGGACCTGTATGTGTCCTGTCCACCTTGAGCAGAATCTGGTTTTGTTTCAGGTGAAGAACCTCCGTGAACGAAGCATCCCCGTTTCGGTGATGTTTCAGATCCCTGTGAAACTGAAAGGGATCCAGGTGTGGGACGTGTCTCAGGTCATCTCCTCCGAGGTATGCTCATTCTTTACCACCCTGCTGCAATCCCCTGGCAACTCCAAGGAAGTGCCCCTGCTCCCCTGCCTACCCTACCTTGGGAAACACGAACTGGGTATGAAAAACATCCTTTATCCCACTGCCAGCTCCTGCTCCTGCCTGCTTGATGTGGGGCTGAATTGTTGCTGGGACCACTGAGAAGCAAAATATCTTGCAGTCCACCCTTTGCTCCCACGTATGAATTCTTGAGATGTTTTTCTTCTACAGCCTCAGCTCGCTAAGTGCATCTTGGAAAGAGAAACTGCAGGCGTCAAGGATTTTCCAGGAGAGAAGCTGCCCCTCCTTCTGGTGAGTGCTCTGCAGTGTTGTTTTCACAGCTTCGCTCCAGAGTCAGCTGCATTACATAGGTAGTTGCCATATATACTGGTTCAAGTGTGGCCAGTATATATAGGGTTGTAGGTGCTCAATTAAAAAAGAATGAAGATCCTGCAATTTGTCCAGATTATACGCATTAAGCAGACTTGGAGATTGTCTCTTGACATGGATGATGGCTAGAAAATTGCTGCATTCCATAGGTGTGGCTGAGAGGAGTCACCGTATATACTGGTTCAATGATGGCTGCACAGGTAGGATTGTGAGTGCTCAATTTAAAAAACAGTTGCTCCAGGATAATTGTGCAGTGCATCAACATTATACATATTAGGCGGACTTGCAGATTGTCTCTTGACATGGATAGTGGCTAGAGACTTGCTTTTATCTTTTCTTAATGTAGATATTTTCAGGATGTTGAATTCTGCAGCCAGCATTGAAATTACAGGACTACACACAGCCCTGGCTAAGAATCATTATACTTAGCTATGAATTTTCCACTTAGACTGACCCAGGGGTATCTTTCTGACTCATTCAGGACTGCTCCGTGGCCTCCTGCAAGGTGATCCGTTGTGACATTTCGTTGCTGGAGTTACGAAAACAGCCACTGGAGTTCAGGATCAAGGGGGACATCAGTTTCCAGTGGGCAACTCAGGTACAGAGGTTGCTTCTGGGGGCACTGAAATAAAGAGGGGTGGGGAGGAAGTTTTTTGACCTGGAAGATGTTAACGTTGGCAAGTAACTTGAACGTGCTGCTGAAGAACCCACAAAAAAACCTTTGCTAATGAATATAGCAATCTTTTAACACCGGGGGGAAAAGATAAGCCCCCAAGCCAGCAAGACATCAACAAAACTGTCATACAAACTGTCACAACAGACTAGCAGGTGGAATGTTCAGTTAACCTCTGGAAACCAGCCGCTAGCCTGCAACATATACAAACATGCATTTAAGCTTATACATTGTTATGTAATTTGCTCCAGTTAGACCCGTGTACAAAGTCTCACACATTCTAACAAGACCTACACACCTGCTTATAAGGAGTCTTTAGATACCAGCAAATCAGAACGTCTGTGGCTGAGAAGACGATTCCCACCCAAAGAGATCCACACTCAGACATTGTTGGAGAGGATAATACCACAATGGCACATGTATTGCGGTTTACAAAGATTCAAATGCACAAAATGGTTTTGGGGGAATCAGCTGAGCAAATAGATTTGTTAACACTTAGACCAATTGGGGAAGCTCCAGCCTTCACCAAGTTATGCTTTGATGGGGAAATTAGCTGCATTCTTGGTGTAGCTGAGCTCCAGGCCGAAAAGTAGTTTTCAAGACAGTGGGAAGGAGTCTTCTTATGGCCGGAAGCATACTTACACATATGCACTGAAGGGAAAGGGGGAGTGGAGGCTACTAAGAACCTTCAAAAGCAATACAACTTTCCTTGGGCTGAAGCCCTTTCCTGCAGACAAGAACTAGTGAGCATTGCCACTCCTGGTCTCAGGTGAAGAGGAAGGAAACCAGGAAGCCTTGACTAGGTGAGGCAAGGCACCCACTGCTGGCACCTTGCTGTGGCAAGCAAGCAGCCTAGTGATTCCAGCAGGAAGGAAGCTTCAGTGACTTCAGCATGGAGCCTTGCCTTTGGGAGGAGAGACTCTGAGTGATTTCAGCAGCAGTGTGGCACCTTACCCTTGCAGGGTAGGGCACCTAGTGATTTCAACAGCATGGCCCCATGCCTCTAGGACGAGGGGGAGTGGGGGACTTCTGGCTGCCCCAAACTGAGGGCTCTTATACAGTTCAGAGAAGAGCTGTGACATCACAACTCCGATGAACCAGACGCTGCTCATGGGCACTGGAAATGGTGCTGCTTGCTATGGGGTAAAGACCTTGCTGGCCTGTCATCCCATATAACAAAAGAGGGTGCTTGGGGATGATGGCTGTACTTGCTGGAGTTTTTTTATCTCTGTTTTTTTAACAAAAGATGGCCTTACATGCTAATGACTGTCTTAACAACAGGTCTCAAGGCTGGAGTGCAGCAATAGGAACAGCTTGCAGGTAGTTGACTAGGTAACTTAGCAGATATCACTCTTGCTATCCAGCACATTCATGTTTTGCTGAATTTTTACCCCCACCTTTGCCTTTGGGGAATGCGTTTTAAAAGTTCATCAGAAACTGAACTACCTGATCTAGTCTTGCATGATGCTGTCAGCTAGGGATGGCGGAGAATTCCGCCATGGACTCCAATGAGGCTGGATTCTTTAGAATCCGGCCCCCTGGAGTCCGTGGCGGAACGGACCACTCACCGCCACTACCCCGCGAAGTTCGTGCCAGCTGGATCCTACCTGCCGCCAGCCAGGTCCGGATCATCCGCTGCTGTCCACTGCTGGTCTGCGGAAGCAAATGGCGTCCGGCGTAGCAGATGCCATTTGTGTCCCTGCTCTTTGCCATGATAGGCTACGTAAAGATTTATATAGCCTATCACGCAAAGGGACAGAGACGCAAATGGCGTCTGCTACGCCGGACGCCATTTGCATCTGCAGACCGGCACTGGACGGAAGTCTGGCAGCGGATGGACCCAGCCGGTGGCTCCGCGGACTCGCCGCGGAGCGGAGCCGGCCAGGGAGGATTCCGGGGGGAAGAACGGATTGCCCCCCCCCCTGCGGACCCCCCAGCAGACTCAGGTGAGTGGGGTTTGTACACCCCTACTCTCAGCCCCATTCCTGTGCCTTTCTCCCACCTTTGCTGAGGCTGGGGATGAAGACGCCTGGCTTTTTGACTGTGTCTCAAAATGGAGTCACAGTACTGTTCACTAAAAAGAGAGCTACTTTGTACAACATACAACTCATATACTCTTGTAACTCCCAACAGTTAACATGCTGTCCTGCTCCAGCCCCAGAGCCAGGAGCTTCTCAGTGCCTGGGAAAGAATTCCTGTTTTAATTATTGATTCTTGCTTGATGGAACCTCTTGGGCAAATAGCCTCCCCTCTCTCTGGGGGAATTTATTTCTCTCTCCCAGATCCAGCAGAAGAAAGTGACCTTGGTGAGTTCTGCACAGATTTCCTACGACGAGAAAAAATACACAGAGAAGGAGGGCTTTGCACAGACCCAGGTATGGGGGATAAAGAAAGATAGCATCAGTGTCACTCAGTGCTTACACCTGGGACCTAAACTCCTGAGGTTTCTGCAAGGGGCATCTAGTCTGGGATTTACTGAGGGAGGCAAGGGCAGAGGCCGTGCACCCAGGCTTCCTTCCCCAGCACTCGGAGGGAGGGGATTCTCCAGGGTTAGTGAATGGTATCAGGGTGCTTGGGTTAAGCCCAGCTCTGCCCACCTTCTTCCCACCCCAGGCACAGACGGCAGTGGAGCGCATAGAGGTCTACAACTACCTGCCTGTGATCATCGGCAGCACCATTGGGGGGCTTGTCCTTCTGGCTCTCCTTGCAGCAGCCCTCTACAAGGTGAGCTGGAGCTTCTAAAGGTAAAGGGCAGGGGGCTCAATCCGAGCTGGCCCTATCACCAGGACTTGTTAATGTAGGTGAAGTGACAAAGGAGAGAGTGTCTCTCTGTGCATATTCATAGTAGGTGATCTCCAGACTTCTGGGCTTTGAGGAAAGGACCAATCAGCTCCACTCTTCTTAGAAATGATGCACTAAGGCCTGAAGCCCTTTGTTCTGGGGACGCCAGCATCTACAGACTTAAGATTTTGTCTTTTCTTTCACTTGCTTCCCTTTCTCTCTCTCTCTCTCTCTCTCCCTCTCTAGATCGGGTTCTTTAAGCGTCAGTATAAGGAGATGATGAATGATGATGGGCCTGGCGATGAAAACACCAATCCCCCCAATCCCACCCCACAAGGCATCGACTCCTCCTCCCCTAGGGAAGACAATGTCTACTAATAACCCTCCTGGGCACCTTGAGACTGTTTGGCACTCTGGGGCAGGTACCTCTCACAAGCCTGTTTTTAAGAGCAACAGCTTTCCTCCACTGTTACTCTCCAGTGACAAATATTCTGAGGTACAGTGCTCTTGAACATGGAGGTTCCACCTAGCCATCATGGCTCATTGATTGACCCATCCTCCATGAATTGGTTTAATCCCCTTTAAAAGCTATCTAAGCTAGTGGCCCTCTTCACATCTTGTGGCATCTCTCCTTAACCCGAGAGATCCTTCCTGTACTTCTTCACGGAGCCATGCTGGTGGCAAAACACAAACACATTTGCATGTTTGGAGAACATGAGGTCAGGTCAAAGCAAGTTTTGTTTGCTAAAAATAAAAAAAGGTTATCAGATGTATGCAACTTAGCCATGTGAGTAGGAACATAGCATCACAGTTTATTACAGGTGATCCCTAGTGTAATGTATCACATTTTGCAAGACACATGTATGTCTACTTTTGTGGGTTGCTAGGATTGCAAAATGCCCTTGAGGATGTCAAACTAAGCTTGCCTCAGATGAGTTTTGGTCCAGATCCTACTTTAAGAGGGGAATCTATTTTTCTAGTTTTCTCATTTATTATGACATAAGCATTTGTGCACTAGAGTCCAATAATGCCAGAAATGGTGGAGTTTTTCTAGTTCTTTTCTATTTAGGCCTTGTTGAATCATTTCAAAATATTGGAAATGTGATCAACCATATGAGATGGGTGGTTTGTGTATAACATGGTGGAGGATTTTTATTTCTATTTATAATAGAAACTGTTGGTATAGAAATCATTGTTCAAAATGTGTTTAAGAGAAATACATTTTTGTTCCCTTTGGTACCTGATAGGAAGCTAATAAATGATACTGTAATAGACAAGCATGTATTATTATGTTATAAATGGGAACTGGGCATGCATCTATCTGCTTGATCCCTGCACTTTCCCTGACCCTATCAGAGATAGATCTCGGGACCTTCTTTGGGCCCCTTAACAGGTTCCTTTTCATAGATGGGTGACCAAGGTAGCAGGAGGTCACTCGTTGGGACTGAGTTGGATGTCGGTGGGAGTTATCATTATGTGATGATGTCACTGCATGCTGTGTCTTGCTGTGTGCATGGTACATGCTGTGCACCATGATTTCATATAACTATATAATATGCACTGACTGTGATTGCACAATGCAGAACATTTGATGCTGTTGACTGATGTAGAAGCCACTGAGCTGGCAGCGATGAGAGATCTGGAGCTAGCAATACGTAAACTCTGGGTTCTTACAGTATAAGAAAGGAGAAGGGCCAGGATCGGATGGACAACTGAGAGCAAATAATGTTGTGGGAGGAACAGGGAGGCACAAAAGTGAGGAAAACTGTGCCAAACCAGTTTAGATAGCATTGTCAACATGTTAGGAAGTGTGGAAGAATTCTGTTGAAAATGTCTTACTCATACTGTAAATCTCATACAGATATAAGACTCCAGTGAAATTTCAACACAGACTTAACTACTATATCATCTTACTAGGATGTGCTGTGCAGCTTCCCCACAAAAGCCCCAGAGCACAAACACCTGGTGAATTTCTGATGTTCACAGTTTTAGTGTTTAAGAATTGCAGGGTGAAATGCTTGGATGAACAAGGCACTGGACCCGGGAAGTCCACAACATTGCCTAGGCCTTAACTGGAAGCCACCTCTTTGCTGCTGGCCTTGCTTGTGGCTCTCTAGGGCTAGTGGACTCAAAGTGGGGCTTGTATCAGAATATGTCAGTGGCTTTCACATTTCCTTACCCCCAGGCAAACCATACCACATCAATTTAGCGATGGAGAAACACTGCAGAAGACACCAGGGCATGTTCTAGTATGAAACAAGTGTATGTGGGGTGCTGGCCAGGCCTTTGGGGCTTTAGCTGCCTCATAGAAATCAGATGTGCACCTTAGAATGTGGCCAGTACTCCCCTTCTTGTGTACATTGCTTGAGAAGACCAGGAGTGGTAAGCAAGCTATCTTGATGGGAAGTTGTCCACCATTACTGATCTCCTTCTCAAGGCATTCCTGACAAAGCGTCTGAAGGATGCCAAGGATCCTAGGAACGCAGTTTGAAAAGCCCCAGGCATATAAAAAGTATGTGTCACTAAAAGCTGGGGCATGTCCACTTACCTATTGTCATATTGCTTGGGGGGGGAGGGGGGGCTTGCCCTTGGCACTCGGCACTCCTGTGTGCATTGGCTGCCAGCACCAAAGCCCAACATGCTCCCCCCCAAGATTTGTGCATAAACCGAGAGGCAGACAGTTGCCATGATGAGAGGAGAAAGGGAGGTTGTGTTATCAGTAAGAACAATGCTATATAGGGACACAACAGCTGCCTGCGCCCCTGGCTGTGGGGTGAAGGGGGTGAGGGAATTGTAGGCTCACCTGGTTGTATGCTTGGTTGATAGAACGCCTGTTCCCCAGGAACATGTACACAGCTCCTCAATTCTCATCTTCCGTTGGAGCCCCAACTGCCACATCCACCCAGCAATCCCGTTATTTCGCCTATTTCCACTGTGCTAGCTCCAAAGCAGCCCAAGGAGTGTTTGGCTTCTCCCAGCACTTCTTTGTCACAGAGAAATGTCTCCCCCTGGCAAAGGAGGGAAGGGGACATTGTGGCTGAAACAGGAGCAGCTAGGTTGAACGTGTTTCCTCTTGAACCCCAGGCACTTTGTTCTGTGGCGCCCCCTGGTGCCGTAAGAGGGTCAGTCTCAGAGGAAACAAGCTACTTCAGCAGTGGGTTGTTCTGTTTAATATAACTGGCATCTTCAGATTTTCATTCTGTCCCCCTGACTCTTTCCATTTTGCAAGACACTTTGGAACCCTTGTCGAAAAAAGAGCATCTCTCATGCCCCTTACATTTCCCCTCACCCAATTTATGCTATTTGGCCCTGTTGCTGGGTGGGCTGCAATGAGTTCTCCCCCACCATTGATCACTACAGGTGAAGCATCCACTTGGTCCTTTGCTAGGAGCCTATCCCAGTCCTCCTCTCCCCTGCTGACAGAATGTGGCAGCCACATATCTAGTTCCAGCTCCCTCACACTTGCCATGTGATGCCTGGTGGAACCCAGCATAAGTTGTGGTGTCACAACCTTCCCTGCCTTCATTCCACATCATTAGCTGCCCACACCCAGGAACGCAGAAACACAGAACAAACTGTTTTCACTACAAAAGGGCCCCACTCCATTGTTTAATTAACACTGCTCAGTAATAGGTCCAGCATCCATCCTTCACTGCTGTGGTTCTACAGCATCAGAAACGGAAGTACCAAGCAGGTTCAAGGGAGGGAAAGTCCTTTAGATTTCCACTTCAGCATGAGAGCTGGCCTTGATACCTACCTTGTGCCACCTAAATTAGATCAGCATACTCTTTCACCTGCCTGCCAGTGGCAGATGCAGACTCCCTCTTTCCTGCCACAGTGTCATGGTATGTAGAAGCATAATATTTTTTGTACTCCTGCAAACTTTGGGTTCCCTGAGCCTGCTGGTGTTTCTGTCTTCTGTATGGATGCTGCCGTTTCGGCCACATGAGAACTCGCACTCGGATAATTGAGATTGCTGTTAGCATAAACATGTGAGGCCTGCAACAAAATGTTGTAGTCCAGAGTACTTCTGTTTGGGATGCTGCCTTCCACTCCCCCATCCACCCAATTCCCTATTACCGTTCTGCTCCTACAATCAGTTGGATTCTATGCACGCTAAGCACGCTTAGTCTCCATTGAGCTGTTTTGCGGGGTCCCTCCTTTAAGTTTCCCTGAATTTGTTTTGGACTTCTGCAAATCTTGGGGTACGCCAGTCCCCTTGCTGATACTTCTTTCTTGTGTGTGGATGGTGCCATTTTGGCTACATGAGCAACGGCACTCACAGCCTGAAGATTGTGAGGAGTATATATGATGATAATGGCAGAATTTCCTGCTCATTTGAGTTTTTTCTTCTTTTCCAGCAGCAATTTAATTCATAAGTACATTTTTCTGAGCATATACTTGTACTTTATTTTGTAAAAAGACGACAGAACAACAGGAAATAACAAGTTAGGAGTTATGAGGACTCATGGGGTATGGTGGGTTCACTTCACGAGGAAAATGACTCAAATTCTCCACTCCCAAACAAGGTGCGAATGCTGGGCTTTGAGGTTAGAAAGTTGCTTCCTGCTCAACTAGCCCTGCGCCTCAACAGTCTAGTGCTATAAAGCAACTGTATTTGGCATTGATTCCTGAGGCTCAGAGCTAGGTAGCCCTGAACCTGAATGGTACAGTGGAGTTCTGCTTCTCCACAGCATATGGAAGACTTTGAAAGCATAAAATTGGGGTCAGCAAGCATCCCTAACACCAGCATGCATCCCCAGACCCCAATTTCACTCCTTCTGGGATACTCCCAGCTGTTAGGGGTTCTGTCCGCTATACAGATTAAAGAGTCCTTGGAAGGTTGATTAACTGGGAATTGTGGAAGTGCTTTTTCTCCAGTTCTAATTAATCCTTCTTCACAAGGCTGTTTTATGTTCAAAGTGGTAAGAGGCCTAAGAACCCATAAGCTGTTAGGGGCTCAATCACACCAATATACCTGCACCCTGTATGCCTGTCCTCCGCATCTGGCATCCTCCACAATCCGTAAGCCGGGTGTGTGTGTGTCTCTCCCCCATTTTTTATTTTAATTTGTGAACTTTTAATTTCTCATGTTTGTTCTGCATAGCTGGAGACTCCCCCAGGTAAGTGAGTGGCCCTGTTTTGCTTCCCAGCTCACAAGCATGGGACCACCTAGTTTGGTATTAGAAGTGTTACAAGTTTTATGCCAAGAATTCTCCCACAGAGAGAGAGAGAGAGAGAACAGAGACTGTGCTTTCATTGTATTTATAAGCAAGTGATAAGCCGGTTTGACAGCACTGAGGCATACATTACTCCCACAAGCCTTGAGGAATAACAGTCCTTAAAGGAAAGGAAAATAAACAATAACTCACAAAACAAGATAAGCTTTCTTCTGCTTCTGTCCACACAGGCTAGATCACCCTTCCCTAACTGATGTCCTCCAGATGTGTTGGATTACAATGCCTATCATCCATGGCTTCAGCCCCTTCTCCCACCTCGTCGGTTTACTGGCCATTTATCTACCTGAAGCCAGAAAAAGCAACTCTGCCCCCACCCCCCGCCTTCTCCTGCTGCCACCACAACTGCAACTGTTTTTCGTCTGTGCCGAGTCTGACTTTTGTGGGACAGAATGCAGCTTGACTCAGCTCAGAAGCCTGCTATTTTGAAAGTAAAGGGACACAAGCAGCAGTAGGAGAAAGGCCAGCCCTGTTGTTCCCTATTATAAGAAGGAAGAAGTGGAGACACACAGCATATGGTTGCAGTGTATTTCTAGCCCTTGAGGAGTGCTCCTGATCAAGACTCCAGCTGGTCTGGAACAGGAGCCTTGCTCAGGGTTTGTGGGGAAGAAAGGGGAAAAAAGACAACATTTTTTCTTTCCCAATATTTTCTTCTGATGTACGTTATAGCACAAAAGGGCTCACATTCAGGGCTAGTTACGAGTGCAGAACCTGTGTGCTTTATTGCTATATAGCAGGGTGGGGGTAGGAGGGAATGTCTGGAAAGTGAGAAAGAAAAAGGACGTCCCCTTTTTCCTTCCCTGAAACCTCTCCATTTGGCATGTTTTTTAAACCCCATATCATTCATCCTCCAGACTCTAATCCTCCCTCCAAGGCATTATATGTTGTTAGAGCTCAAGCGGGTGAATTCTGTCGTCCGTCCGTCCCCCGCCCCGCCATCATTTCCCTCCCCCACTTCAACAGACCACATTCTATTAGGTCCTGGAAGTCAATGAGCATAGGTCCTTGTCAGGCCATTGTTAGAAACACCCAATTATTTTGATTTACAAATGAATATACTTCTGCCTATGTAGGGAGCTCCTTGAGTATGTAAAGAACCACTTGTCTATTTGGAGGTGGCCCTGTTTCACTTCCAAAGTGATAAGCACTTGACCACCCAAACTCACTGTTAGAGCAAATGATAAATATCGTAACACATCCACCCCTGTAGTGCAAAAAATATCAAATTCCAGAAAAATTCTATTCTCCAGTGGCTCAGGGAGGGCATTCCTTCACTTTGGGATGGCGCCTCCTTCTGGGGCACATAGGCAAGGCCAAACTGTTCCTTCTTCCAAGGGAGGAGCTACCTAGACCTCCTAGAGTGGCTCTGCCTACTGCCTAGTAAGCCATAAGGTTGAGTGAGCTGGTGCTCCTAAGAAGCCCAGCTCCAGTTGTTAGCTAACTTCCTGTTCTTTATTTTTTTCTTTCTCTTTTTCTTTGATACTTCTCCCCCCTTCTCTGAATCTAGGCTAGGACTGGGAATTATTTCACCCAGAGTCCCTAGAAGGGGGTTGAGTGTCAGGTGTCCCCACACCCCCATGGGCGGGTTGGCCGACCACAGCCACCAGACTGCACTGATTTTCCGGTTCGGCCAACTCATCCTGGATCTCTTTGCCTCCCAGGAAAACACTCTAGTGCCCCCGTTCTTCTTGAGGTTTCCATGTTCAAGGGTTGCAGGAACAAACACTCTAGCAGAAGAATGGCTGCAGGAGCTCCTTTAAGCATTTCCACCAATCCTGCTTCTCTCCAGGGTCATTCACAAGACCAAGGACTCAGCAGCACAGGTGATCCTAATTGCTCCACACTGACCCAGACGGCGCTGGTCCTTGGACCCAGTCAACCTGTCAGTACACAACCCATGGCATCTTCCCCACAGCAGGGACCAATTTCTTCAAGGACCAATACTTCATCCTCATCCAGTGTTGTACCAATTGACAGCTTGCAAACTGAATGGCAGTGGTTAGCCAAGCTTGATTACCCATCAGGGGTTCTGAAGACCCTATTGTCATCTAGACAGAGCTCCACCAATAGGGTCTATAAAGCTACATGACAGTCTTTTCTGAAGTGGTACAAGGGAAAGGGAAGCTCTCCTTCCCCAGGAGGAATTCAGTAGGTCCTGGGGTTCCTCCAGGCAGGTTTAGATTTGGGACTTAATACTAACACCATGAAAGGACAAACATCAGCACTGAGTAGTATTTTAGGGCGTGAGGGCCAGCTTGCCATTTTGGGCCAGCCTGCCAGTTCAGCCCATCCACATCTGAAAAGATTTCTGAGGGGAGTTGCCCTCCTTACCTCGCCCCCTGCTGTGGTTCATTGGTTCCCCACCTTGAACCTTAACTGGGTGCTGATTGTGTTCATGGGGAAATCCTTTGGACCTGTGGCCATATATTCCCTGAAATTGCTCATGCTTAACATTGGTGTGAGTTGGGGACACTGTCAACAGAGCCGCAACTGTGCACTTTTCATGACAATAAGGTGTTCTTACATCCAGAAATGTCTTTTCTCCCTAAAATGAATTACTTTTTTTCATAGGTCACAGGAGATTTCCTTGTCTTCCTTTTGTCCTAGGCCCAACTACCCCAAGGAAAGGAGCTGGCATACTTTGGGTGTGAGAAGGGCTCTGCGCTTCTACCTTGACAGGGCCTTGGCTCACAGGGGTTCTCCAGCCCTTTTTGTTTCCTTTCATCCTAAGACACTGGGGAACAGGGTGTCTAAGTCCTCGGTTTCATAGTTGCTGAAAGAGGTCATAGCTTTGAGCTATCAGGCTCCAGGGAAAGAGCCTCCAGTTGGGATCATGGCTTACTACTTAAGAGGGGTGGTTGCTTTAGCAGCCTTCAAAGGGGACTTGCCAGTTCTGGACATTTGCAAGGCCACCACATGGGCCTCGGTCCACACTTTTATGAAACACTATAAGATAGATCGTGCAGCATCGGTCAATACAGCATCTGCGTGAAAAGCTTTACAGATGGTGGTGGTGCCCTAGAGTACACCCCTTCGATCTTGCCCGACTGGTTACTCCTCGAGTATGTCCTCTGTGAGCCTCTGGGGAAAACGGAAATCGGTCTTATCATGAATTTCTGTTCTCAGGGCCTCATGGAGGGTATTCCTCCCACCCATCCTCAGGGAACAGTAATTCTATCGAGTGTCGGGATTATTGTGTGTTATAACTGCTGCTGCCACACATGTGGGGAGGCAGCTAGAGACCCCCAGGGATGGTGTCTTGTTTTTGTATTGTTGGTTCGTGTTTTCACTTGCTTTTCATTGTTAAGCCCGGGGCGTAGGTTCCGTTTTCTTTCCTTCTAGTAGGGGTAGGAGAAGTCATTTTCTGCCCTGCCGGCACAGTCTGGGAGGTCTAGGCAGCTCCTCCTTCGGAAGAAGCAACAGTTTCGCCCCGTCTACATGACCCAGAAGGAGGCGCCATCCCGAAGTGAAGGAATGCCTTCTGTGAGGGGCTGAAACAGAAATTAATGGTAAGGTGAATTTCCATTTTCCTGCACATATCATCCAGCAAGGCAGGTGTGTGAAAGAAGCAGTGCCTGTGGAAACAGGTCTCAGGGGCAGTCAGTCCACTCTGGGGAATGGGTGTGGTCTTGGCCTGCCATTGAGGAGAGGAGAAAAGAGCCCCGCCCCACACCAATAAAAACAGTCACGAGAGAGGAATGTTTACAAAAAGTAAGGTCCGTTTGTTTTAGGTTTCTGCTGTTGTTTGCTTTGGGCCAGTTCCTTGAAAAGCAGGGCTATTTTTTCTCCCCTTCAGCTATGTTCTGGGTGGAAGGAACTCCTGACTGAGGGTAGAGAGAGTTACCGCAGTAATGTCACAATCTTACAAACATAGGACACTGCTATTGCTGCAACAACTACTAGGCTTGATTGTAAAGCAAATGCACAGGCCAGAAAAAAGTCTGGAAAGAAGATCTGAGGGGGAGCCCCAGATGATGAAGCACTTCAGCCCTGGTGAGAAAGCATCAAGAGAAACAGTACGTAGGATTGCACCAGAACAGAACCATACTGTTGGGGCCTAATATTGAAAGAGTGGTAGAGCAGTTTTAAACTGACCCCTGAGGGAAAGCTGACAGCTGCTGGCAAGCATGTGGCTGAGTGTGAAACATATCTAGAGGATATGAGGGTGAGGGATAGGGATAGGGATCCAGAAGATACGTTTCTGCTTATCCAATGTTTCTGCTTATCCAAATGGGGATGGGGTAGAACTAGGCAATGACTGGGTTTGCATGATCAGTGGGGGAAAAGAAACCACCATGGCTTCTTTTCCCTGCCCTACATGTGCTGCTTGCACGCCCACCATTTTCCTAATTACCCATGCTGCAGCGTGGCTTACTGTGTCATCCAAACCCGGCAAAGTGCATGGCGGGGTTGGATTCTAAACCACACCACAACCCCTACAAAAAGCCATGGGTTGTTTTCCTTGGTGATCATCTGAACCCAGCCAATGACTGGGTTTGCACAACACAACAACCCATTGTGGATAACTAGCCATGCTGGGTTGTCATGTCATCTGAATCTGGACCACTTTCCACAGGGTGGTTTATTTTTCAGCAACAAGCCAACCTGACAACCCAAGTCTTGTTCTAGGGGTTGTTGAAACCGTGATGGGTTGTCATGTCATCTGAACCTGGGAGAGCGATCCTTGTGGGTGGCAATGCCAAGCCCTAAAGTAAATAGTACCAGAACATACTATTTCCCCTGTGACCAAAATATTTCCCCTGTGACCAAAATCGATGACTTTAATTACCCAACTGGGTAAATGTATGTTCAGGTCACAGTTATGAGGTAAAATTTCTAGATACCCGAACAATGGGTCATGAAACCATCCAGAATGTAGGGGACCCTGTACTTAATCCTAAGTGGTGCCCAGGACCTGGCATGAGATGGAAATGTAGTTGTCCTGTTTGGAAACAGTGACCACATTGCTATCAAATTAAATGTATGTAAGGGGACAGTTGCCAAGAATGTCAACACAGTCATGTTTGACTGCAAAAGAAGGAACTTCTAAGAAATGACTGGTAAAAAGGAGGTTTAAAGGGAGAGTCAAGAGGATCAAATTTCTCCAAAATGCATTGGGGGTTATTCAAAACCACAATAATAGAAGCTCAGCTAGAATGTGTGCTGCAGATCAGGAAAGGTACTATCAAGCCCAAGAGGACACCAGTGTAGTTAATGAGCTGTCAAGGAAGCTATTAGAGACAAGGAGACTTCCTTCAGAAAATGGAAGCCTTGCCCAAGAAGAGCAAAAAGGTACACAAAACTTGGCAAAAGAAATGCAAGCAGAAAATAAAAAATGCAAGCAGGCAAACAAACAAAAAAGCATCTGAGAAGCATATTGCTAAAAATGTTAAGACTAAGAATTCAAAATTATTTAAAATACCTTAGAAGTAGGAAACCAGCTAGGGAGGCTGTTGGAGCGTTGGATGACAAGGGTGTTAAAAGTACACTAAGGCAAAGATAAGGAGACTTTGGAGAAGCTCAATTAACTATTTGCTTCTGTCTTCACTGAGGAAGGTGGAGGGCAGATACTTATGCCTGAACTGATATTTTAAGGAAGCAAATCTGAACAACTGAGGGAGAGAGTAATGACAAAAGATGACATTCTAGGCCATATTGACAAATTTAAAATTAAGAAATCACTGGATCTGAATGGTAGCAATTCAAGAATTGTTAAAGAACCCAAATGTAAAATTTCTGATATTCTAACAAAAATATGTAACTTGTCCCTAAGATGAGCCCCCATACCCACCTGAAGACTGGAAAGTGGCCAATGGAACACCAGTTTTAAGAAAGGGATCCATGAAATTACAGGCCAATTAGCTTAATATCTATTAATATCTATTCCAGGTAAATTGGTGGGAAGCATTATGAAAGATATAATTAATGCTGAAGAAGAATCAATATGGCTTCTGCGAAGCTCTTGTCTCACTAACCTGTTAGACTTCTTTGAGAGTGTCAACAAGCATGTGGATAGGGGTGATCTGATAGTCATAGTGTACTTGGGCTTTCAAAACATTTTTGATGAAGTCCCTAATAAAGACTCCTGCATAAACCTCCAGCAGTCATGGAATAAGAGGACAGGTCCTCTGATGGACCAGTCACAGGTTAAAGAACAGGAAGCAGAGCGTAGGGTGCTTTTAGACAAGAGGGCTTCTAGTGTTACCTATCAGCTGGCACTGTGGAGCCATTCTGTCTTTTTCCCTTTAAAAAATAGATTTTTTTGTGGTAAGGAAAAAGATGGAAGAAGCAGTAGGAAAACACAGGAGGTTTACAAGTAGAAGGCGATGATGATGACTAGACCCCCTGTAAAATTCTGTGAATTAGGCAAAGTTAAATCAACTAAAAAAGGAGGGATTGGGCGGGCGTTGACTCAGCAGAGTGTGACAGTGGAGAAGCGGACATCGACATGACTTCTTAAAGTGTGACTTATTTTATGGATGATCCCTAGGAAGTAAATGTCTCTGCCTTTCCAAAGCAAAAATGGTAACCCATAATGGGTAACATTATGGTAACCCATGAAACAAGGAAGTGGGTTTTAAAGCTGTCAGACCACAGTGCTGCGGCTTGTACCAACCCGAATGTCTGCATGTTACTGTTAGCCACCTGACAACACAGCCAGCAAACCCGTACCTGTAGGTGTGTGTGAGAGCGGAAAAAGAACTATAAAATTTGTGTGTGGCTGGGAAGTGGGGAGCATTGAGCCATTTTTTAAACATGCAAACACGATACTCTGTAAGTCACAGGATCTTTCTAGAGATTATTTTCTCATACAAAACATGCTCACTCCTTGATTGGTTGTTGCAAGAGACCCAAACATCTTTCCCACATTAGTTTTTTGTTTTTTACTTTTTTACTTTGTTTTTGTACTGTAGTTTTATAATATATAAAATTACAGTTCTGAAGCTCTCCGGGCCATTTACAACAATTAAAACCGTAGTATAGAGCACGAATATATATATATATTCGTGCTCTATACTACAGTTTTAATTGTTGTAAATGGCCCGGAGAGCTTCAGAAATGTAATAAATAAATGAACAATAGTTGCTTTCATTACATCAGTAGCATGCTGTGATGACTTTGCATGGCACTTTGAAGATAAAGTCGCTCAGATTCGTCATGAATTGGACACCATGATTAATGCAGTTCCATTGGTAGAGGCGTTCAGAGCACTGTCTGGTCCAGTTTTATTGGATGAGTTTCAGTTATTGAGGCCTGAGGATAGAGACAAGGTGCTTGACCAAGTCCGGTCGACCACCTGTGTGCTTGACCCTTGCCCTTCATGGCTTATTACATCAAACAAGGAGGGGATGTCTGGCTGGGTCCAGGAGGTTGTAAATTCCTCCTTGAGAGAGGGAGTGGTGCTGGCCTCTTAAAAGAGGTGGTTATCAGGCCACTCCTGAAAAAGCATAACTTGGACCCAGAGGATAACAATTATAGACCAGTGGCCAACTTCCCCTTCCTGGGCAAGGCGCTTGAGCGGGTGGTGGCAGGACAACTCCAGGCACTCTTGAATGAAATGGATTATCTAGATCCATTTCAGTTGGGCTTCAGGCCAGGTTTTGGAACAGAAACTGCCTTGGTGGCCCTGTGGGATGACCTTTGCTGGGAGAGGGACAGGGGGAGTGCAACCCTGGTGATTCTCCTGGACCTCTCAGCAGCTTTCAACACCATAGACCATGGTATCCTTCTGGATAGGTTGTCTGGGTTGGCAGTTGGAGGAGCTGCACTGCAGTAGTTCCACTCCTACTTTGATGGCCGATTCCAGAAGGTGGTGCTAGGGGATTATTGCTCTGTGCCTTGGCAATTATGCCATGGGGTTCCACAGAGCTCTATTTTATCCCCTATGCTGTTCAACATCTACGTTCAACATCTACACTGGGGTTGGACTCGATGGTCTTATAGGCCCCTTCCAACTCTACTTTTCTATTATTCTTTTCTATGTAACCTCTGGGGGAGGTTATCCGGAGGTGTGGGCTGAGGTGCCATCAATATGCAGATGACACCCAGCAGTACCTCTCTTTTTCATCAAACCCAGGTGAGGCAGTGGCTGTTCTGAATCAGTGCCTGAGCATGGTAATGCACTGGATGAGGGCCAATTAACTGAAACTCAATCCAGACAAGATGGAGGTACTGTTAGTGGGTGGTTTGTCTGCCTGGCTAGGTGATGTTCAAGCTGTTCTGGAGGGGGTTGCACTCCCCCTAAAGGATCAGGTTCGTAGTTTGGGGGTGCTCTTGGATCCAGACCTGTCACTTGAGGCACAGGTGAACTCAGTGGCACAGAACACCTTATATCAGCTTAGGCTGATATATCAACTACGCCCTTATCTGGACAGAAATAGTCTAGCTACAGTTATCCATGCTCTGATAACCTCTCGTCTGGATTACAGTAATGCGTTATACATGGGGCTGCCTTTGAAAACAGTCTGGAAACTTCAGCTGGTCCAAAATAGAGCAGAAAGATTGTTAACAGGAACTGGCTAATGAGATCACATTATGCCAGTACTTTTCTAGTTGCACTGGCTGCCAGTCCATTTCCAGACCCGATTCAAGGTGCTGTTATTAACATTCAAAGCCCTAAAAGGCTTGGAGCCAGGTTATCTGAAGGATCGCCTCCTTCCATATGTGCCTGCCTGGACTCTAAGATCTTCCTCAGGGGTCCTTCTCCAGGAGCCCCCGCCAAAGGAAGTGAGGCGGGTGGCTACCAGGAGGAGGGCCTTTTCTGCTATGGCCTCCTGGCTGTGGAATGAGCTAGAGAGGGTCGCCTAGCACCTACTTTGTTCTCCTTCTGGCGCCAGGGGAAGACCTTTTTATTCTCCCAGTATTTTAGCGTTCTAGCTTCTTAATTTTTTAGCTCTGATGTTTTAAATCTGTATTTTAAATCTCTGCGTTGCTGCTAGTTTTTATTCTGGTTGTATTGTTATATTGTGGTTTTAAGCTTTTATATTTTATATTGTTTTATGTTGCACTCTGTGGTTTTAATTTTTGTGAACCGTCCAGAGAGCTTAGGCTATTGGCGGTATAGAAACAAACAAACAAACAAACAAACAGGGACATCACATTTTCCTGGTATGTTTTGAGGTGTTTTTTAAAGGCAAAGACGAAGTCTTGCAAGCACCTGAAAGACTACTACTCTTCCCTCCTGTATCGTAGTTGAAGATATGTGGCCAATTTAAGTTAAGTTTACTGACTTCTTTGGCTGGATCTACACTTACCGCCTTTTTTTGCTTCCACTTGAGATTTCACCGCCTGCCTTTCACACTACGCAGTACCCACCTCGAATTGGAACTGGAATTTCCCACTTCTGTGGTCCCGTTTTCAATTCCCTAATATCCTGGTATTTCCCCTTAATGTACTCTGATTTTCCGCCGTTGCTACCATATTCGGTCGTAGTCCCCTCCCCCGCCTGTCCATATATGGCGGTGTTTGTATTTCCCTCCTGTCCCATCACAGCTGTTGATGGCCCCATCGAGCTTCACAACTTCGAATCTTCGAAGATCATGCCTGAATTAGAAAAAAAAACATCGCGGAGAAGCCCCAATTCTGCGAGGATAATGCCTTAATTTAAAAAAAAAAATCCGGCACGGGGGATAGGAGGGGGTAAAACTTAGTTTCATTTGAAGGGATAGAACAACCCCCTGCTCAGTGCAGGAAGCCTGATTCCCAGGCGGTCGCCCATCCAACTACTGCCTGGGGCTGACCCCGCTTAGCATCCGAGATCAGACAAGCGCGCGCAGGAAAACAGCACAGCGCTCGAGTGTGAACCGAGCTTGCGCATTTGATGAAGGACTGCAACGGGGAAAATGGGTGAGTGTTAATAATCATGTTTTAATGCGAGAGCGTTTAACCCGACGGGACATCGAATTCATTGCGATGGCGGGCGCAATGTAGAGTCTCCCTTTGCTAGCCTTTCTCTTGTGCTTTTAACAGCAGTCTGACACACAGGAATTTAGTAGGTGAAGCTTTTGTTGCTATGCTATGTTATTCATGCTTTTTAAAAAGTGTTTTTAAATTGACCACTTAACCCTCAGTTAGTATTTGGGTAAGTGTGGGTTGTTTAACCCTCAGTTAACCCACAGTGTCCAGACTTGCACAACACATTGCAGCCCTGGATTGGCCTTATCTGAGGTTGCATATTCACAATGATCATGATAAATGAACCCATGATAAGACACTGTTGTGTGAACCGGCCCATTGATGTGGTGCATTGAATACCTGGAGAAGTGGTCTGATGTTGAAACATCACTGAAAAACCCCCAAACGAAATGTAAGTGCTCTCATTTCCCAACAATGTAAAATGGGCAGTGTTAGAGAATCTTGCTATAGCGCTCCACATTGAGAATGACATTGACAAGCTGTAGGATGATTACAGTAGTAGTGAAAGCGTGTACCCCGCATCAAACTCTAAACCACACCAATTTTTCAAAAGTGACAGGTGCCCCACCCCCTTTGGAGACCGGATGTCCCACCCTAATCAGCAGTCCCACCTTCAGAAGTCCTGCCCCGGAAGGAGCGATCAGCTGGTCAGGTCATATGACCTGCAGGGTCACCTGACGAGGGTCATGTGACCACTCTACAAACTTGCCATGCCACCGTGGACCAAGGGGGTTCTTGGTTGTGGGCCATATGTAATGGGGGGAGCTTTTTGCAAAAGCTCTACAGGAAGCAGCCTCCAATCTTCTGGGCAAATTACGTCCCCATTTAAAATTACGTACAATGTAGCAACACTATGCTTTGCTACTTCTTTGTAGCTAATTCAGGACAGCAGCGCCTAAATCTTATTTTGATCAGGATAGCAAGCTGCCTCTGTGCACCACCTCTGTATTATAGTTTCTGTCTTATTAGCTCAAGAATTCCCAAACCCCACTCCACACACCCCCAAACCCAAATCTGATGGAAGTGCAGCATCCCACATGCAACAATCTTTGGCTGTGTCCTAGCCAAAGACCAATAGGTCAAGGAAAATAGCGTTGTTTTAAATATTTGTTTTACAACATCCTCCACCAAAGATGTAATTTTTGTAGTTGTTTGCTTGTAAGACTAGAGTTAGGTTGCTTCAGCCATTGATCCTCTGAAAATATAGTTCAGGTAGTTTGGGGGGAGGGGAAGCATCACTAAGATGAGATCCACAAACGGGGGACAGGGGGACGGAGGGAGGGGGCATTTAGCAAGATTTGGGATAGGGAAACTGTACTTTAAAATGGAAATAACTTCTCATTTTTAAATGCACTTTGCCCACTTTTCCTTGTAAACTAGCTGTTAGCAGTTTGGTAAACTTATAAATCCAAACACCTATTCTTGGAGAGTGTGGGATTCCCTAATTCCCGAGACACAGAAAATTTCACAGTAACAGCCTTTAAGTTGTAGAGTAGAGAAGAAACCATTAAAGATACATGTTGCTTGCAGCCCCTCTTTTTACATTTGGACGTAAAATTGCTTTCTTAAAGTTTTATTAAACCGTTTTTTATGTATTATTTTGTAATGCATAGAATCATAGAATAGTAGGGTTGGAAAGGGCCTACAAGACCATCGAGTCCAGCCCCCTGCTCAATGCAGGAATCCAAGTCAGAGCATCCCAAACAGATGGCTGTCCAGCTTCATCTTGAATGCCTCCAGTGTGGGAGAGCCCACCACCTCCCTAGGGAATTGGTTCCATTGTCATATTGCTCTAACAGTCAGGAAGTTTTTCCTGATGTTCAGCCAGAATCTGGCTTCCTGTAACTTGAGCCCATTATTCTGTGTCCTGCATTTTGGGATGATCGAGAAGAGATCCTGGCCTTCCTCTCTGTGATAACCTTTCAAGTACTTGAAGAGCACTATCATATCTCCCCTCAGTCTTCTCTTCTCAAGGCTAAACATGCCCAGTTCTTTCAGTCTCTCTTCATAGGGCGTTGTTTCCAGTCCCTTGATCATCTTTGTTGCCCTCCTCTGAACCCTCTCCAGTTTGTCTGCATCCTTCTTAAAGTGCTGTGCCCAGAACTGGACACAGTACTCCAGATGAGGCCTAACCAGTGCTGAGTAGAGGGGAACTAGTACTTCACGTGATTTGGAAGCTATGCTTCTATTAATACAACCCCAAATAGCATTTGCCTTTTTTGTAGCCACACCACATTGTTGGCTCATATTCAGCTTGTGATCGACAACAATTCCAAGATCCTTCTCTCTTGTAGTGTTGTTGAGCCATGTATCCCCCATCTTGTAACTGTGCATTTGGTTTCTTTTTCCTAGGTGCAGAACATGGCATTTATCCCTATTAAATGTCATTCTGTTGTTTTCTTCCCAGCGCTCCAGCCTATCAAGATCACTTTGAATTTTGTTTCTGTCTTCCAAGGTATTAGCTATCCCGCCCAATTTTGTGTCATCTGCGAATTTCCCTGGACCTCCTCCTCCAAGTTCTTAATAAAAATGTTGAAGAGCACTGGGCCCAGGACTGAGCCCTGTGGTAGCCCGCTCATTACCTCTCCCCAGTTTGAGAAGATCCCATTGATAAGCACTCTTTCAGTCTGATTCTGTAGCCCACTGTGGATCCACCTGATCATTGTTTCATGATTCATCTAGGCCACTTCGAGCTAGTTTGCTCATCAGGATATCATGGGGCACTTTGTCGAAAGCTTTGCTGAAGTCGGGGTATATTATGTCGACAGCATTCCCACAGTCCACAAGGGAGGTGACCTGATCAAAAAATGAGATCAGATTCGTCCGGCAGGATTTGTTCTTGACAAATCCCTGTTGGATTCAAGTAATCAGTGCATTGTTTTCAAGGTGCTTCCAGATGGATTGCTTCATAATCTGCTCCAGAATTTCTGCAAGCATGTATTAATTGTATTTTTTTCACAGCTACAGCAATGTTCAAGGAGTCTGATTAGCACAAATTCTAAGAGAAAATGATTTTATCATGTATTCAAATACAATTAAATGAAATACAATACCTTCAAAATAAAATGAATGGCAGAATTATTTTTTTAAAGAAAATTTAAATAGCAATACAGTTACATTGTTGAATTAATATATCCCTAATACTAAGCTCTCTGATTTTGACAATGTCTTAGCAGAAATTGACAAAATTTAGGAAAGAGGGTTAATTGCTACAGGAGATTTAAATATGATACAAGATAGATTTCATATGTATACGTCATTACATATGCTACTTAAAGCCAGACCAATGGTGTGATAGTGGTATATTACACTCCAGCTACCATTTCTAGGCCAAATATGTTATGGTATAATTTTGACTCTTGGACATTATTTTTAAAGCATGAAAAATCACTTTGAACAGATCACTTTGTTCCTTTTTGCACTGTTACTACCAAAGTTCTTCATTGCTTTTTAAACTAATTGGTATTGTTTCCATCTTGATTCCTCCCTGATGCTTTTGTCTCATAAAGGTCACTAGTTTTTTCTATTTTAAAGGTACCGAAATATTTTATTATTAACATTTTCTTTAAAATTTTAATCAAAATTATACCATAACATATATTAGGGAACTCCACAATCTCCGGATCGGATGCTTGGATTACTAAGTTTACCAAACTGCCAACAGCTAGTTTACAAGGAAAACAGGCAAAGCCCATTTAAAATGAGAATTTATTCCCATTTTAGTCACCCAATCCCAACTCTTGCTAAATGGCACCTCTTGATTCTGCCCTCCCCATTTTTAATTATTTTTTTATTTTAAAAAACCTTAGAATTGTTTAAAGCATGTCTACCTTGAGGGGCTGTTGTAACCCCTGTGACTTTTATTTTTGGATTTTACAAAATGCTTAATTTTGTCTTCCTTACAGAGTTGTTGTAAAAGGATCCTTTTGCTTCAGATCTGAAATGTTGCAACTTTCGTTTTTCTGCTTTTTATAAAATGCTTACTTTTTCCCAATGGGAAATAAAAGTCTGCTACACTTTGAATAATGTAATCTGTGGGGTGGCTTCTACATCTCAATCTGGGGATTAATGATACAAAGTCACTTTACAGGGGGGAGCCCTAGCAGCATTTTAAATGTGTCTAGAGCATATGGCTAACATGAAACTCTCTAACAAGAAAGGGGGACGTAGTGGTTGGATCCTGATATTCTGTGGACTCCTTTGCTTATCTGTGTCTGTCTTCTACATCTCAGTGTGGGGATTAATGATGCAAAGTCACTTTACAGGGGTGAGCATAGTTTTGGAGAAACCCTAACAGCATTTTAAAGGTGTCTGAGGTGAAGGGCCAGATTGCAGGTAAGCTTATAGTGGTTTTAAATATAAAAACAAGTGCTCTGCAGAAAGAAAGAAAAATGGTGGGGTGCTGCTAAGCAAGACTAACACAAAACTCTCTAACAAAAGTGTGTGGGGTAGTGGTTGGATCCTGACAGTTCTGTGTAGTCCCTTGCTTGATCTGTGTCTTCTACATCTCAAAAGTCACTTTACAGAGGTGAGCATAGTTTTTGGGAAACCTTAACAGCTTTCTAAATATGTCCAGGGTGATGGGGCAGATTGCAGGTAAGCATGTAGTAAGTTTTAAACATAAAAACAAGTGTTCTGCAGAAAAAAAGAAGGGTGCTGCAAGTAAAACTAACATAAAACTCTCTAACTAAAGTGGGGGAGGGACCTTGTGGTTCTGACTCCCCAGGCTTCTGGGGACTTCCTTGCTTGATCTTCTCCATCTCAAAGTTACCTTACAGGGGTGAGCTTTTCTGGAAAAGCCTACCAAGGTTTTAAGTGTGGCTAGGGGTGAAGCTTATAGTATGTTTTAAATATGAGAAACAAGGGCTGTGCAGAAAACAAACAAAAACAAAAAGGTTGCTGCTAGACAGCTTAATAAAAAATGCTTTTTTGACTGGGAAACCTCTTTTTCTGTCTCCTTAAGGCTTGACCCCTAGTAGCTCTGTGAAAACTGCAATTATAAGTTTTGTGGCCATACAGCTATGTAGATGTAAAGTTCCTTTCTTTCTTAAAGTTTTATTGAACTGCTTACTGTGGATGGTCTACATTGTTTAAACAGGCTGCTTACAGCCTCCTCAAACTTTCCAGGAATTCTGTAAAAATGTCTACAGGTATGTTCTCTGTCACAGCTGCATCTTTTCTTCTCACATTCGCAGGCTCTCCCTTTCTAGTTCTTTTTAAAAGTATGTAGGCATGACTTGCCTTACAGCCTTTCTGGGGTTCAATATTCAAGGGTGCTTGGCGTCTCCATGTTCTCTACGCAGGAAACATGTCTGGACAAGCTAAATGGCTGCATTGATCAAATCTGGCTGCACCTCTTCTGACTGACTGGTGCAGTAGGATGTTTCTGGGCTTAAAACTGTTCCTATTGGCCTGCTGGGGCTGGGGATGTGACCATATACAGTTCTGGGGTCCCTGTGGGGGCTGATCCAGGGTTTCTGCGCTTGCCAGGGGGCTAAAACCTTGGCCTAATGGTTCGTTGTGCAGGGGCAAGTTCTTAGAGGGGTCACATGACCCCGCTGGGCCAATCCGAGGAGGGTTTAGAAATGGCTCTGCGGGCCATTTCTGCACCCATACCAGTTAGGGCTCTAAAACCTCATCCTGTTGGTCCATGGCGGCATGACGAGTTCATAGAGTGGTCACATGACCCCCGTCAGGTGACCCTGAAAGTCATATGACCTGACCAGCTGATTGCTCCTTCCAGGGTAGGACTTCCGAAGGTGGGACTTCCGGCTAGGGTGGGGCATCTGGTCTCCAAAGGGGGTGTGGCACCTGTCACTTTTGGGAAAGGGGCGTGGTTTAGAGTTTGATGCAGGGTATCCACTTTTACTACTTACAATGTTTTACAACAAAGAAGGGAAGAAAGTGTCTCCCAAGGAGCAGAAAATAGATCAGAGATGGGTAGAGGCTTTCAGAGGAATGCCAAAGGCTGGTGGCATTGGCAATCAAATAAAGAACCTGGTATCTTTCACACTTTCAGTTCTTGTATCTAATGCCTGCTATGAGAGAGTTTTCAGTTAAATGGCACAACTGTGGACCAAGGGCAGAAACAGGCTGAGTGTTTGTGTTGTGAATGCCAAGCTGCAGATGCAACTGTACATTAGCATGACCTGTACAGAGTTTCTCGACTTCTTTAAAAAGAACCTGGATCTGCTAAAAACAGCAAGAGGCCAGCTCAAATACAAATTTAAAAAGAAGGAAGCTGAGGGCAACCCAACCCAGAAATTAAAAACATTTAATTTCACTATGAAGTCATGCATAGCTGCAGGGAAGGACTAATACAACAAACTTAAGCGGGTGACAGAAATGGCCTCAGAGAGTGACTAGTTGTCTAGGGAGACTCACCACTCTCCCCAGGGTTTACTGTTTAAAGCGAATTGAAGGGGCAAAATTGGGTCTGTGAATTCTAACCAGTATTTAGAGCGATAAAGTAACATGCAGAAATTTTAGTTTGGTTTGAAAAAAATCTCCAAGAATTTCCTCGGCTGGAGTTGGCAGCCTTATGTTAGGCAGAGTGAGGCAACTGCCGCAGGTGGTAGATGTTAGGGGGCAGCAGCGGCAGCCCCCCCAGGCATTCATCTTGAGCTCCTCAACCAAACCCCCCTCTTGGAGGACAGAGCTCTGTGTGCTACACAGCCTGTTCCGTACCCTCTAAACTAGTCTGCTGCCCTCAGGCATGATGGAGGATGTGACGTGTTGCCAGGGTTGAAGCAGAATTCATCTGCCAGACCAGTTTTCTTTTGTATATGGAATTTTACGAGCGGGACACTATTTTCAGTATTTTGTCCTTTGCCTCAGACAGCAAAACATGTTGGGCCAGCCCTGGTCAGGGCTCCTTGGACTTTAACAGTTCTCAGTTGGAGACAAGATTTCATCAAATGCCATTTTTCTCACCCCAGGATAAGTCGGGATGGGTGAGAATTTCATTAGATTTTGATAAGAATTTACCACAGTTCTGAAGGTTCTCCATATTTGAAACAAAAAGAACTTGATTTTTTAAAATGTGAATATGAGAGAAACTGAGACTGACAGAATTGTCCATCCAGGCTCAGAGCTTTGAATGCTTTGCTCTGAAACCACAGAGTTTGAATCCCTGTGTATTCAACCATGTTAGTAATTAGTGTTGCCACCTCTTTTTCTGACAGTTCTCATTTTTAATGGCTTTATGGTAGGCAAGCACATTACTGAACTCTTCATGCTGGGAATAGCTGTACCTATTGAATTTGGCTAGTGTGGATGGGTAAGACTTTCCTTTCAGTTTGTTTCTAATTAAAATGTACCAAAATTTGCAAAGTTCATATTCAGGAGAAAAAGAACCTGAGATTTAAAAAAAAAAATCCAAATGTGGGAGAAAGTGAAACTGATGGATTTTCCCATCCCTAAGGATAAGCTGCATTTTTCAAAAAATAAAACAGGAAGCTTCCTATCTACACAATTTGCGGGTAGGAGGGGGTGTTATCCCCTCTTGCCTCTGATCTCTAACCTTCCACCTAACTTTAGAGAGCCTTCTATCTCATTTACAGCAGCCATGATGAATCACTCTGTTCTAGTCCATGTGTCCGCCCCCCGCTCCCATGAGGGCTGGGCTTTCTTTTCAAATCTGTGTATAAGGTAAAGCAAAGTTGCACTTCTCTGTTTTACACCATCAGCTGCTTAGTGTCAGTTCACCTCAAGGCAGCTCTTTAGCCTGCTGGTCTTTTCTCCTACCCTGGGGCATCCATCCTGACTACCACCCTACATCTAAAGCCTACCAGGCATGGATCTTCCAAAGCTGCTTTTTTACCTGGAAACAGGTGAGTGACAAAGCAAGGGAAACTGAGGGAGTGAACTTGGGCTAGTCATCCAGATCTCCTGTGCCTGGCTCCTTTAATAAGCAGCCTGCTCTGCTCAGGTAGGGATCCTAAAAATAAAGCTTAGGATCTACTTGTAAAGTCCAGTTTCAAAACAACAGCCCTACATAGCAACAAAAAAACTTGCTTTTTCCCAGCAATCTCATTCGTTTCTGCTGAATCAGCATAAAAAAATGCTTCTTGTTGCTATTTTTTACCTGCCCAAATCAGCTTAATTGCCTGGGATAAATTGTCGCTCTTCATAACTCTGTACACACTAACACTACAAAATCACACTCACAGAATGACAATGCAGCAGGATAGACACAAACTTTACATTAACCTTGCTTTTTCAGGGTGAATATTCTCCCCATCACAGGGAGAATCCAGAGTACTTGGGGGCGGGGGTGTTTCCACCAGTGATTTACTCCGAGCTGGCTGTGTGTTGAGGTAGTTAGGGATACAGGACATCGTGGCCATCCAGCAGCCACCCTGGAGCTTATCAGGGAAAAATCGGATTTCCCGAGATTGCTTAAAGTCCGATTCTTTTCCTTAAGTCAGGTTCTCCCCAGTATAGTTGCGTGTGCCCCAACCCCTGCATTGACCTCGGGTATGCTAGCCCTGCCCAGGGTTGTGCCTTTCACCGTGTCCCCAGTCAAGGTGTGTTTCCTCCCATTGTGCTGAACCAGGCTTGCCTTCTGAATGCCCACAGAAATAACAGAGAAGCCCCTCAACTGACACAGCACATTTTAAAACCCAATTCCATAGGTGTGATTAAGTGTGATCTCGAGGCTTCTATTCATTGCCTTAGGAATTAACTACTTCACAGCTTCCTGATAGAAATCCTGTGTGTTAAAATGAGGTCTAGTTTCCATCTCTTTCCCACAACAAACCCGTTAGTGTCTGCTCAGAAGTAACTCCCATTGTGCTGAATGAGGCTTGCCTTTGAATGCCACATCAGAACTTACAGAGTTTCCCCCTCAAGTGAAATGGCACACTTTTGCGCCCAATTCCTTACGTGCGATTAAGCGATCAAGTGCAATCTCGACCAAGCAGGATCTCGAGGCTCCGTTTAATTGACTTAGGAAGAAAGTACTTCATAGCTTTGTTATAGATATCCTGCAGGTTACAACGGGGACTGGTTTCTGTCTTTATGTTCTCTCCCCCACCCTTTCCTAGCACAAGCATATGTGTGTCTACTCGGAAATCACTCCCATTGTGCTCAGTGAGGCTTGCTCCTGAACTGCAGGTACATCTGGACTTTCAGGGGAAAGGAGAAAGGGCGGCGAGAGGGGGGAAGCCTCTCTTATTGGTTTAGCACCAGTCAGATGTTGTTCACTCCAACCCCCACTCCCACCAGGAAGTGTGTTCTGTGAAGTGATTTTTATTGGTCCAGAGAATCTGCTCATGGAGCCCTGCTCACAGCAAAGCTGATTCCTTTAAAAAAATCTGGTACTCCTTGATTCACTTCTTCCATTGTCATAGAAACATGGCCTGTGTCAGGTCAAAGGAATAGAACATTGGGGAAAATAGGCAGAATTTGGATGAGAATTGGGCTGGGTTGCCACTTTTTTGTTTACTGGTCCTGCTCCTCTGCTTTTAAAAAACAGCCCATTGGGGTATTTTTAGGGTATACATTTGATGTTTAGCAAGCCAATTTAAATAAGGGAAAACAAGGAAGAGTCTTGTGGCACCTTAAAGACTAACATATTTCTTACAGCATAAGCCTTTGTCCATGGAAGCTTATGCCATAATAAATTTGTCAGTCTTTAAGATGCCTCAAGAAACTTTGTTGTTTTTGCTGCAACAGACTGACGTGGTTACCTCTTGAAAACTGAATGAGGATAATCTGCTTCAGAATCCGTCCCCATGCACCCAATCAGTTTCAGCTCCATGAGGGGAAGCCAGTTTTCACATGCCCTGAAATGCTCTCATTTTTATTACTGCACACATGTTCCACAGCTTGAGCTCTAGCATTCAGAATAGAACGGCATAGATCTGAGCCTTGGCTCAAACTGAACCCCAAGCAGCAATGGTGGAATTTGCGGTTAATTAATGTGGAGTATGTGTGTGTGTGTGCGTGCGTGCGTGCATGCATTTGTGTGCAGTCTTATGTAAGAAGCATATGAGAATCAAAATGCTCAACAAGAGTTCATTTATCTCCAGCAGTGCTGGTGCCATGGTGCTGTGGATTCAGCATGGATGTGGATACACCAGCCATCTTCCACGTGCAAGCTGAGAGCTTTGGAGGAAGTGTGGCACAGACCAAGAATGCGTAAGGGGAAGTTGATTTGGGGTCAGTGTTGTGGGGAGGGTGCAGGGCTGGAGGCAAGGCACAAAAATAGCAAAGCCATTGGATACACAGCAAGGCCTGTGATTGCTCTACTGACAACCCCTCACAAAGCTCTCGGTGGCCTGACTTGACCCTAATGTACTGGCCTTATTTCTTTCTAAAGGTCCCCCGATCTTCTAAACAACTCTGCCAGTTCTCCAATGCCATTTGTGTGGACCTTCCTCTCAGGGTACCTGCATGGCGCCACCTATTTCCCTCCCCCAAAACTACCATTTCTGAGAGGCCTTGGTTTAATCCCTTAATGCTTCTCTTTGGCTCAAATGTAGCCAAAACAGGAGTGTCTGAATGAGCTCACATTCATTCTTTGCTTCCCTGGTCTCTCCCTTCCCTTTTTGACAGCACTTACTCCCCCTCGCCACTTAGGTTGCATTATAAAGCACCATGTATGCTGATGGCGCCATATAAATATTAATAATATCTCTGTCCCCCCTCCTCAGGGTGCTGGTTGGGGCCCCCCTCCAGATTGGACAAGTGAATGAAACGGGCAAGCTCTACCAGTGCACCTACCCTTCAGGTGCCTGTCAGGAGATTGACATCCAACGTAAGTGTTGGTAACCCCTACATTTCTTAACTGGGGCAGAGGGAGGGGGGATCTTCGTGACAATGAAATGAGAAGCTCATTGGAGTATTATCTGGATTTTCTTGAAATCGCCTTTGGCCCATCAGCAGCACACGAAGCAAGAAAAGCCAAGTGTGCACTACCTAAACCCCCACTTTTCTTGCTTTGTGTGTCCCTGACAGGCCAAAGCCAATTTCCTGAAAAACATCATCAACCCCAGAGGTGCTGCTCAGTGAATGAGAGAGTTCCCCACCCATGTCCATGCTCCCGTGCTCAAGGAAGTTTACTGGAAGCCCTAAAGTAAGCCTCAGTAGTTTACCCCATACCTCTCCCCTCTCAAGCATTGAGGTGAATCCTCACCCTGTTTCTGGAGAAAAAGCAAACCTCGTGGCATGATCCCCATGAAGGCTTACTTGAAAATAAGTTCTGTTTAACTCAGTGGGGCTTACTCCCTTGCTTGAGACTGCAGGAGAATGAGATTTACTTCTTACCGGGGAAGTACTGTGTATTCCTTAGTTGCAGCTGTGAAATAGTGGCTGGCTGCTCTTTCTCCTTCTGCTCTGTGTATTCTTTATTGTGTGCTACATATAAACTGGCTACTCCAATATTGTGAATGAAACAGGGCTACTGACATTATGAATGGGAAAAGGAGTCTACTTATTGTGATAGGAGCCCTACTGCAAATGGGGAAACAGAGGGAATGGGAGGGAGGAGTGGCCCCACCCCTTGACCAGCTCACTGCCAGGTCACAGCCATGTCACAGAGGCATGCCCAGGATTTAATGCGGAGGGATGGGGCATACTGCAGGGGAACTGCCTGGGAGCTGCTTTAAGTAAAAAATACGGAGTAAAAGGACTTTAAGAAAATGCAGCTTTTCAAGAGAGATGCAGCTGGTTGACTGTGGATTGGCCACAAGGTCATGCTTTAAGCCACAGCAGCTTCACAGAACACCTCCCATGCAGATGGGCGCATGGACCGTAGAAAAAGTAGAGTCCAGGTTCTCCCCATTTTCAGGGAGGGGAGGAGGAACAGGTGAGGGAGACAGGGCTCTTGGTTGCTGTTAGATGTGAGTGAGATTTCACAGAAAGTAAGACTGAATTGGTCTGAGAAGCAGGATGTCTCAGTTCATTTCTGCCAGAAATAAAGATGTGAGACCTTGTAGGAAGTGAGAAGAGGTAGTGAGACCAGTTCCCCGAAGTCTGAGAGAAGTGTGGAGTGCGTTGGAAAGTCTGGTGTGACTTACAGCAGAGTTGCCTTATATAGGGTGTCTCTACAGGACCAATTTATGGCACGCTCGTGATTGGCTACTCATGGACATTTGCGGGTCCTTTACACAACATCGTCAACCTCCAGGATAAATGTGCCTTTTCCCATTAATCCTGCTTTCAAAAAGATGGGAGATAAGCTGGCATATTAAAGAAGTGGGACATTGGCAGTGTGGAACTATGAACTTACTGAGGAAGGAAATGGCTGCATTTAGGCTAATCTAACAGCTTTACGGCCACAAATGGCGCCCACTACGCCATTTGCGTCCAGAGACTTAGCACAGCAATACAGCACAGCAATGGCTGCTGGCCGTATCACCAGCAATGCAGAGCAGGCGGCTGGCTCCGCAGGATCAACGCACGGAGGGAGCTGACCTGGATGGATTCCGGGGGGAGGCGGAGGTGAGTGCTCCATTCCGCCACGGGCCCCAATGGGGCCGGATTCTTGGAATCCAGCCGCATTGGGGTCCGTGACGGAATTCTCCCCCATCCCTATTCAGAAGTAAGTCCCATTCACTTCAGTGGGGCTTACTCCCAAGTAAGTGCACCTAGGGTAGCAGACTGATAGCACAATTATGTCTACTCAGAAGTAAGTTGTAGCTTTCCTGGGGGCTGCGAGGAAACAGTACAGCACAAGTTAAGTGTCGAAAATAACACACACACACCACTCCTTTGCACACATGCCAGGGCGGGAGGGTGGCGCTCCCTTGATTCAAACATGTCTACCGTGTAAAGAAGCCCCTCCTAATCCCTCAAAGAAACTGAAAGCAGAAAGCCCTGGTAAGGATGCAAGTTGGGGTGGGTGGGTTTGCTAATGCAGAGACACCCATAGAGAACGAATGGCGACACAGCATTTAGTACTGGAGGCAATAAACACAGGCTAGAGCCAGTTTAAAAGAAGTTCAAATCAACTTACTTTATTAGTGCTTTTATACACATCGTCAGAGAAGGCTATCTCACTGTTTAACTATAAGCATCCCTAATACTGGGTGTGTGAGTGTAAGTAAGCAAAGGTGTGAGATATGGTTACTTGCTTCCTCTCTGGAGAGACCACATGGTGCTTGTTTCAGAGGCACTGGAAGAAGGAAGATGAAGTGAGGGAGGGAGCAGGAAATAGAAACTGATCAAGCTACAGGACATTCGCTATTGCCCATTAGTGTCTGGAAGCATGTGGAGTGGTTCCTATTATCCAACAGAGTGGGTTAAGGTCAGGGCATGAGGCTAGGAGCAAGGCCTTCTGGGGTCTTTTCATAGACCTGATACGAGCTAAAAGGTCTAGCGAGAGGGATTTCAGAGCCAGAACCTTGCAGTTCATTCGTTTGTTTGTTCATTTATTTATTTATGGCTGCTCTCTCTGGAGTTCATCACACGGAGCTTTTATCCTGCTATTGAGATGGCTCTCGGAAGTTTGCAGGCTCTTTAGAATAGATGATGCTATTACCCTCTAGGGTGTCTCCCACCATTTCTTCCAGCCTATCTCGTGTTTTCCCTGTCCCCCACCCCACCAAGCTCAGAAGCAACGTCCTCTGTTGATTCAGAGCATCCCATTAAGTTGAGCGGGGCTTACCCCCAAGTAAGTGTGCCAAAGGTTGCAGACCTATGGCACAATCTTACATTTTATATCTACTCAGAAGTAAGTCAGAGGTTTCCTGGGGGCTGCAAGAAAACAGTACAGCAGAAGTTAAGCAATGAAAACAAGACTCCCCTCCTTTGCACACATGCCGGCGAGGGAGGAAGGCACTCCCTCAGTTCAAACCACGTGGCTGCCGTGTAAAGGAGCCCTTCCTAATCCTGCAAAGAAACGGAAAGCAGGAAGCTCAGGAAAGGATGTGAGGGGGGCGGTTTGCTTAATGTAGAACCCCCCCCCCCGGTATATTGTATTTTTATTTCATTTGTATCTCACCTTTCCACTAAAAACCATGCTGAAGGTGGCTGCCATGCCTACCCCAAGGAGTTTACAATCTAAAAATAGATACAGGGAAGCAAAAGAGGGTGATGGAGGTGGGGATGAAACAGGGGAAGTTTAGGCAGTTCTTACATTTGCACATATTTTAGATTGTAACCTCCTGAGGGCAAGGGGTTTTGCTTGTTTGTTTATGCTATACAGCACTGACTCCATGAACGGGAGTCATGAATTGTGTGTGACTGAATGGGATGGGGGAGGTTATTGGGAGACAGAATATGCACTTGAGAGGGATGGGGAAGTCTTTTGGAGGGTGTCATGTTGGGAAGGAGCAGTGGCAGTTGGGCAGTTAAGGAGAAGCAGTTAAAGGAGGAGGGAGGGTGGGCCCGGGATATGGGGGAGATGGGTTGGGGTTGGTAGGCTATGGCTAGAATACTCTGTGATAAAGATGTCTCTATATAAATAACTTTCTACACAAATAACACTGCACTTGCTAACCATCTAGTTTGATGTATATTTGTTTCCCATACTACCTTATGAATAAAATCTGCTAAGTAGCTAAGCTTAGTGTGTGTGTCTCCCACAAAGTCCACACACTGAGCACTCCCCCCACCCCCAAAAATATTTTATTTACTAGGGGCACTATATGAAACAATGATAATAATTAATAATCTTGGTGAGTATATATTTTCTCTTTTAGAACCAGCCGATGTGGTCAATATGTCTCTTGGTTTGACCTTGGTTGCCAAGGATTCCCACGTCCTGGTAGGTACACAAATGATGGCATGATAGTGAGAAATGGGTGGTGCAGAAAGGAGAGGAAGAGTTGGGTTTGAATGTGGGAGGGCCGGGATTTGGGCTTGTTATGGTTATGGTCACAGTCAGTCCTCTTTGTTTTCATGGAAGGTGTGTGGTCCCACAGTACATCGGGCCTGTGGCAACAACATGTATTTGAATGGCTACTGTTTCCTTCTGGATCAAAATCTCCAACAGCTCCAGTACTTTCCAGACATCTTACCAGGTGAGAACTGAACATACACGTGAGAGAATTGGAGGAAAACCTTCAGAGATTCCCTGAGGAACTGGGATGGCTGGTTGATTCAGGTCATGGTATGGAGATACTAGGATTTTGCAAGGGCTCTGATTCTTGCAGTGCCACACATGCAGAACAGGACGAGAGAGGTGCCTGAGAATCTGTTAGCTTTAATTTTTGTTTGAAATAGGAAGTTACTAGCTGTTATGATTGCACTGATATTGTGAAACATACAGGCAACATCTGGAAACACCACCGGCATTTGGGGTGGGGTGGGGGTAGAATTTTGGCAAATAGCCTGGTTATCTCTTTCCCTCATGATCTCAAGTCACGTACCCCCTCAGCTATCCATCCCCTTCTCTTCAACTCCCACTCTGATCCTTGCACTGGGAGGCCCTGATTCATACTTGATAGAGCCCTCGAGCTAGCTAGAGAGATTAGAAGCAAATATGAAGAAGTCCAGAGAAAGCAATAAAGGCGTTCCCATGATTTTGCAACCGCTCAACTCTGCTGTTGAGCTAGGATTGAGGGGAGCTGAGTTCAAAGGCCATCTCGCTCTTCTTTGACCCGTCCTTATCCACTGGGTGCTTGGGCAAGTTCCTATTTCTCCCTGGGCAGTGGTGCAGTGATTTAGTCCTACTAGTTGCCCTTAGCCTGTGCCCTTGGGACCGTGGGTTCTTCTAATCCTACCTTCTCCAGTGACAAAAGCCAGCTGGGGCTGCATGTGGAGGAGGGGCCATAGCTCAGTGGAGGGGAGGGGAACTGGTGACTCTCCAGATGTTGGACTCCAGCAACATCTGGGGGGCCACAAATTCCCCCACCAGTAGTGGAGGTGAATATGCTTTGCATGTAGAACATGTCAGTTTCAGTCTCTGGCATCTCCACTGAGGAGGATCTCAGGTAGGAGGCCTGGGAAAAGGGAGCTCCTGTCTGAGATGTTGCAGGGCTGCTGCTAATCAGGGTAGGCAGTACTGGGCTGGATGGACCAGTAGTCTGACGTAATATGAGTCAGCTTCACATACATTCCTATATGTGTCCGTCAGAATGTACTGCCCAGCCGACCGACATTGTGTTCTTGATTGATGGTTCGAGCAGCATCAGTGAAGAGGACTTCGGAAGTATGAAGGTGTTTGTTTCTGAGGTCATCGAGAAACTCTCCAGCAGAAACATACGGGTAATGGACCTAGGGGGTACTGGAGGGCAGCAGCAGCCAATTTTATTGTGGTCTCAGAGAATGTCAGTCCATTTCCTGACCTGCTTTCCTGGAGAGAGAGAGTCTCCTGCTCCATGTGGGCATGTGTGCAGTGGCTGTTGGTGACACGTTTCAGTTCTTAATACACAACCTGCACTCCCTGCTCCTGCCATTGTTGGCCATTAATTCCCAAACCGCGTGCTGGGGTGCATTAGTATACTACGAGAGAACAGTTTGCAAGTGTGAGAAATGCATTATTTAACTCATGAAAGGCTCTTGTGAGCACAAAGCGCTCAGTTGCAGAGGAGGCGGCCTCCTGTGTCTCTACATGAGTCCTTGCTCTGGTCTTGCCGCCTCCCAATCTTACACCTGCGGAGGCAGGTATTTCTGTTGTGCCTCTGTGTCGGGTGCAGTTACATCATTTGATCGCTCCCAAATGTGGAGGCACAGCAGACATTTCCCTTTGAGGGGAGCCTCTTCAGGGGAGATGCAAGGGCAAGGGCCACCCCCCTAACATTGGGTTGGCTGGCTTTGCAGCTGTTTTATGTGTGGGGTTGGCTGGTTATCTCAAAATCTTGTTATGTGCCTGGGAGAGAGGATATGGGGCCAAGTCAGGGGACTTGAGGGGACTCCAATTAGCGTGGTTACATTTTGAGGGAGATATGGCAGTGGGAGGAGGGCTAGCCAGGTTCAGGGAGCATGGCCTAGGCAGTTAACAGCTGTGCTGTGTTCCGGTCTTTCCCCCACCGGCAGGCATGGTGGTTGCCCTATCAGCCTGCCCTCGGGTCTCCGGATGCTGCTGTTAAATGCCAGATTGGTTCAGAATAAGACTTCCCTTATCTGTGACTTAATAGTGGTGACTTAATAGTGGATGAGCTGACTGATCTGGCATGCATAAAGACCTGGGTGGGTGAGCAGGAAGGAGTTGGTATCTCAGCTCTGCCCGGTGGGGTACTTGGTTCAGCATCAGGGTAGGCTTTAAGGCCAGGGAGGAGGAGTTGTTGTGGCCTTTAGGAATTCCATCTCCCTCTGCAGGCTCTCTGTCCATCTGACCACTGGGCTGGAGTGTTTGCACCTTGTGTTGGGTCAGTGGGACAGATTGGGGATTCTGTTGGTGAACCACCCATCCCACTGCCCAACAGACTCCCTATCTGAGCTGACGGGGCGGTCTCGGGTGTGATGTTGAGATCCCCCAGACTGTTGGTTCTGGGGGATGTAAACATTCATGCTGAGGGCACTTTGTCTGGGGTGGCTCAGGATTTCATGGTCTCCATGACAACCATGGGACAGTCCCAACATGTCATCGGTGCACCCCATGTAGCGGGGCATACTCTAGACTTGGTTTTCGCAACTGGACATGGAGATGGTGAGGTGAAGGTGTGGGACTTTGCATCAGTCCCTCTGTCATGGTCAGATCATCACCTGCTGAGGTTTAGACTTAGAGCAGCTTTTCCCCTCTGCGAGAGTGGGGGACCTATTAAGGAGGCTAATGGATCCGGATGGTTTCCAGAGGGCTCTGGGGAGGTTTCCAGATGATATTGCTGGCTCTCCTGTCAAAACTCTGGTTGATCTGTGGAATGAAGAAATGACCCGGGCGGTTGACATGATTGTTCCTGAGTGCCCTCTCTGAGCACAGCTTGTACTGCTCTGTGGTATACTCCAGAGCTGAGAGCGATGAAACAAAATAGGAGACGGCTTGAGTACAGATGGAGAGGAACTCCTAGTGGGTGCAATCGAATACTGGTGTGTCTACGGTAAGGAATATTCAGAGGCAGCGAGGGCAGCAAAGAAACAACGTCTCACTGCCTCTATTGAAACCTGTATGTGCCGCCCAGCAGAGCTTTTCAGGGCTGTCCATGGCCTAGTACATGCTGGCCCTAAGGACACTGTCGACCCCTCTGAGGGCCGCTGAAATACTTTTGCTAGGCACTTCTAGGATAAAATCTCTTGCATCTGGTGGGACTTAGACTACCGCATTACAGCAGGTGAATCTGGTTAGGTTTCCAGAGCCCAGCCTTGTCCAGTTTTCTTGGATGAGTTTCAGTTGGTACAGCTCAAGGATGTTAACAAGGTGCTTGGACAGGTTTGTTCAACCACTTCTGTGCTGGATCCTTGCCCCTCCTGCCTTATAAAAACTGGAAGGGAAGGAACAGCTGACTGGGCCAGGGAGGTGATTAATGCCACCGTGCGAGAGGGAGTGGTCCTGGGACGCCTCAAAGAGACGGTGGTGAGACCTCTCCTGAAGAAACCCTCCCTGGACCTGGAAAATCTTAATAATTTCAGGCCAGTGACAAATGTTCCTTTCCTGGGCAAGGTTCTTGAGAAGGTGGTTGCCGACCAGCTCCGGACACACTTGGATGAGACTGATGATCTAGATCCATTTCAGTCAGGGATCAGGCTGGGTTTTGGCATGGAAACAGCCTTGGTTGCCCTGTATGATGACCTATATCAGGAGAGAGACCAGGGAAGTGTGACCTTGTTGATTCTCCTTGATCTCTCAGGAGCTTTCGATACCACTGACTATGGTATCCTTCTGGGACAATTGTATAAGTTGGGAGTGGGACTCACTACACTTCAGTGGTTTTGCTCCTACTTGGAAAGTCAGCTCCAGAAAGTGGTACTTGGGGAATATTGCTCAGTCCTGTGGATTCTCCAGTACGGGGTTTCGCGGGGGTCGGCTTTGTTCCCTATGCTATTCAACATCTACATGAAACTGTTGAATGTGGTCATCCAGAGTTTTGGATTGCACTGTCATTAATATGCTGATGACATGCAGCTCTATTTCTCCTTTTCATCTTGTTCAGGTGAGGTTGTGGATGTGCTAAATCAGTGCCTGGCTGCGACAATGGATGGAATGAGGGCTAATAAACTGAAACTCAATCCAGACAAGACTGACTTGCTGTTAGTGGGTAGTTCTCCTGACCGGATGGAGGATGCTCAACCTGTTCTGGATGGGGTTGTGCTCTTCCTGAAGGAGCAGGCTCATAGCTTGTGGGTCCTCCTGGAGCCACCTTGGTAACTGAGGCTCAAGTAGCCTCAGTGGCACGGAGTACTTTCTACCAATTTCAGGTGGTGATCCAGCTACACCCCTATCTGGACAGGGATAACCTGGCTTCAGTTGTCTATGCTCTGGTAACCTCCAAGTTAGATTACTGCAATGCACTCTGTGTGGGCCTGCCCTTGAAGACAGTTCAGAAGCTGCAGCTTGTGCAAGATGGTTAACAGGGATAAGAAGGTCTGAACATATAACACCGATTCTGGCCTGCTTGCACTGGCTGTCTGTTTCCGAGCCTGATTCAAGGTGCTGGTTGTGACCTATGAAGGCTTGCATGGCTCAGGACCACAATACCTGATGGAATCCCTCTCCCAACATGAACCGACCCATACTCTAAGTTCAGCAACCAAGGCCCTCCTCCAGGTCCCTCCTCCAATTGAAACTCGGAGGGTGCCAAGAAGAGAGAGGACCTTCTTGGTGGTGGCCCTCCAATTATGGAATGATCTCCCTGACGAGGCCTGCCTGGCGCCAACTTTGTCATCTTTTTGGCACCAGGTTAAAACTGCCCTCTTCTCTCAGGCATTTGGCAGATCTCAGGGTTTGACCCAAAGTTTCGGTGGGGGGGGGGGTTAGCCTCTTTCTCAAGATCTTTTCAGATGGGGGGCTCTTGCCACTACTAATCAGTAGGCATTGTCCTTAGGGTGCTTTTATCCAGCCATCACCCTGCCTCATTCACAGAATTTTACGAGGGGTCTGGATGTTGTTGTCTTCCATTTGTAACCCTCCTCTGTTTTCCCACCACTTCTTTTGTCTTCTTCATACCGCAGAAAAATCATTAAGGAAGACAGACGGAATAACTGTACCGTGCCTCCTGATGGTTAGCACTAAGGCCGCTCTGTTTGGAAGCATCCTTAGTGTCCCAAGAGGGGAAGTCAATTATATTTGAGGGGCAACAAGTAAGGGGGCAAAGTATTTCCCTCAGTGCCTGCCCCATCCTGAAGTTTAAAATGCCACCCCCGCCCCTCTTCAAGAATGCCATCTGAATGGTTCCATTAGTAAGCTGAGGGTTTTGGCTTATTGAACCCTCCACCCTGAGCACATGGTGTGCAGTGCTAGTTTGCCAAGCGCCACCCCTGAGCTCCTAGGTCCAACAGACTAAGACCAAGGGTCTGAGATCCTGGACACCTGGTAATCCTGCATGCTAATCCTCTTTTTCTTCTTTCTTTTGACAGTTTGCTCTCGCACAGTTTTCACATGAGTTCAGAGAACACTTTGATTTCATTGCTCCGGACCCAGCTAGGCGCGCCATGGATATTTCTCAGATAGGAGGTGTGACCTATACAGCCACAGCCATCAGAAGAGTTGTGTATGTCCAGGACCTTCCTTCTCTGCAGAAAAAGCTTGCTCCTGCTCTTTCTTCTAAACAGGCTGTGTCTCACCAGCATCTTTAATAATCCATTTTCTGCATTAAAGATATTCAGATTCTGTGATCAGAATGAATGACTCAGCATCCTGGGAAGTGTTTTTAAGGTGGCGGTAGGCTGAAAGGGCAGAATCCAATAGGCCTCCTTCCGTGCACGATCAACCCTGCCGACCTGCCCTTTCCAGAAATGAGCTCATGTAGGGGCTTGCTCCTGGAAGCGCTACATTGCTGTTCTGCAAGCAGTAGGGGACGGCTGCGCACAGACCAGAAATGGCGGGGCTGGCCACATGTGGAAGGGCAGGTCTGGATTCTGCCCATTGTGTTCCAATATTAAAAGTAAATTAAAATTAAATTCACAAAGGATCTCAGCTGTATTGAAAAGACACAGTTCATGAATATTATAGAATAGTAGAAGAACTAGAAGCCCACTGTTCAGGGCTCTGTTTTCACTGTTAAACAACTCTGTCTTCCCACCCACTCCACAGATTCTCTTTCAGGTCAGTTTATTTCAGCAACTCCCTCTGCAGCAAAACTCTTCTCCCAAGGCGTAGCCAGCAAGATGGTGCATTTGGTTGCTAGCTGGGTCCTAGAAAACTGGCTGCACCTCTCCCTCTTTATCAGTTAGTTTGGACTTTTTGACTGATCATCCCAGGAGTGGGGGCAGCTCAGCTCCCACTGCCCCCCTCTTCCTAGGGTTGCCTATCCTGCTTTTTAAAAGGAAGGATCTAATTGTGTTGAAGTCCTTTTTTCTGTCACCATGAGGACTATAACTTTTTCTCCATCCCTAGCTGCCCTTAATCGCTGCATTTTGGCCAGCTGGATAAATTAGCCCTCGGAGTCCTTGCATGTAGAAAACATGGGGTGTACATGTGGATCATTCAGGGAAGATCCCATGAGCAGGATATTAAATCACTGACAGCTGACGCCATCCATGGGTCTCTAGGTTGACACAGGTTTGACTATGGGTTAGATGTGTAGTATAGATGTGCATGATCCAGAGAATCATACCATTTTCATATGTGATGGTTAAATGGCTTTTCAGCAGCTCTTGCTCTTAGTATAACATTATGTGATCAATGTTCACTTGGAAGAGAAAGTGGAGGAGAGGCATTTAGGGGAATGCAAAAGAGTATTCTCAGATTTGTGTTACAAAGCAGTTTTGAGCAACACATGCGTGGAACTTATTTGCAGAGGGCTTTTCTACATGAGGCATTTATCGTGCACTTATCATTCCCTACTTATGGTTGTTTATGGGAGGGCTTCTGCCCTGAAAGGCAGCCAAGAAATATTTTAAATAAATAAGATAAAAATATGCATTCTTAGATGACATTGTGACCCTCCAGTTTCGCTTCTGTGCTTAACCAGCACTTTTGGTGAGTCTTTTTAGAGCAGGGAAAATGCAGCATTGTGAAAGTGAAAGAAACAGCTTTTTTCACTTGTGTATTGCGCTATTCTGCTATACTGCAATGCCACCTAGAGGTTATGTAGTGGAAAAGCAGGAACGGAAACGCTCTTCATGTAGTGCTTGGATCTCAATTCTGCAACAAAACTGAAAATAGACACAGCAGATTAACAGCCAATTAACAACCTTGTGTAGAAAAGCTCAGAGAGACTGCTTCTTTTTCATTCAAGTCCCTCTTGGGCTGCTTCCAGGCAGGTAGTAGTTGTAAATGACAATTGTATTTATTTATTAATTAATAAACAAACAAACAAACAAATAAACATACATGGCCATTAGTCGAAGCTCTCTGGGTGGGTCACAAAACAAAACTTAAAACCATAAAATATAGTGACATAGTCAAACATAATACAACTACAACCAGAATTGCAATGGATTTTCCATACTACTTGAAGTACTGCACTTTATCTATGGGTGCTTCCAGACAAAAGTTTGGGTTTTTTTTGCAGTCACCCTGCCGCTATCATGGAATTTTCCATGGGGTCCAGAGATTTTCCATTTGTAACCCTCTCATGCTTTCCTGCCACTTTTTCCATGTTTTTTTTTTTCTTACTACAGAAAATCTGTTAAGGAGGGATGATAGAATAGCTGCACAATGATAGTGCTAAGAGCTGTCTGTCTGGAAGCACGCTAAGAATACAGCCTGCTATCCCAGGAGGTGTGACATAGCTGCCCTGGGAGTGGGTGGGGCATTTGAAGTTCAGCACTTATTCATTAGAATCTTGGTGGTCATTTTAAGACCCCCTTTGTGTGTGTGTTTTAATTGATCTTTTAATTACCACTATTTTGATCATTCCTTTTTATTATTTTTTTCAAGCCCCATTCCCCTTTCTTTTGGTCAACAGAAATGATTTTTAATAAAAATTGGTATAATTGTATTATGTTATAACACTATAATACCATAATAATAATAATGGTAGAAAGATTATAGCATAATGGTGTTATAGCACTATACCTTTCTTGCATTAAAAAAAGGTGGTATAGTGTTATAACACCTTAATGCTATAATGTTAATATTGTATTATGGTGTTATAGTGCTACGAGATAATATAATTATACTAATTTTAAGAATTATATTTTTTCTGGTCACTGCCCTTTTGGCAACGACAAATGGAGTTTTGATTTTTTTTTAAATTAACATTATAGCATTGTGGTATTATAACCTATATGTCTATTTCATTTTTTAAAAAATCTAGCCAGAAACCATTTTAGTGATAATTAAAAGATTGATTAAAAATACAAAAACTGGGTCATAAAATGGCACCCACTGCAAATGTTATAACAAATATATGTTGAGTTGTGATAGGGTCACTTTTCTGATACATCACTGCACAGATCAAAGCCCCTCCCTTTAAAAACACAGAAGAGTAGTGCAAAAAGCAACTATACCCTTAGAAATTTGCACAGCTCTTCCATTTTTATTTAAAAATTAGGTTTTCTGTGGTCTCAGAAAAGATGGAAGAACCACCGGGAAAATATAGGACGCGTGGGTGGTGGCATCATGTGGATGTGTGGTAAAAACTGAGTCAACAAAGCATGGCTCCTAACATGGCCGCACCCTCACTTTTCCCCCTAGGCCTCTTCAGGGAAATTCAAGCAATGGAATATTTATCTTGTTCCCACTTCTCTTCTCTTGTCAAGGAATGAGATTTTTGTCCCAGGTAAAGGATCCCGGAATGGAGCTATCAAGATTCTCCTTGTGATAACAGATGGCATGAAGAACGATCACCTCCCGTATAAGACGGTGATACTGGAGGCTGAGCGAACGCAGATAATCCGTTATGCCATTGGGGTGAGGATTCTGCAAAGACTCTTTGGTTCGGTAAAATGTAATGGGAGCAGAGCAAGTCTTGAACGCTGGGAGCCGTTCCACCCAATCCATTTATCGAACGCTAAAACACACACATCTGTTTTTTGTTGATTACAGCCTTTCCTGCTGCCAATGTGTTGGCAGAATTGGTAGGGAGACAGTATCACATGTATACCCGAGGAAACGGCAAAACTTCCCCTTGAGAATATAGGGTTGTTGTGCACAACAGATCGCCTGATTATTGTGCATTCTCCTGTCATGCAACTTCTCTGTGGAATCTAAGACTGAAGCTGCAACCCTGACAAGAAGTTCTCCACACCTATAAAAGCCTGGCTCTGTGGTTGCTCTGGAGGTGCACATGCTCAGCCTCCTCACTAACAGCCACTGGGGAAGCAGCAGGTCTGTTTGAGGCCTGCAGCTGCTTAGACGTATCAAATGGGTGCACAAACTATGGACAGAGGTGCAGTATTGCTCCATGGCTATAATTTAGCTGGGCCACAATTTCAGGGGTCCTGCAGAAAAGCGCTAGGTCAGAGGTCCTGGAAATGCTATAAAGTCTGCACTGAGAGCTTCCAGTAACTGTATACAAGTTTAGCATCATGGCTTCCCTGAGGAGCACCGAGAATGTTAGTTTTGAGATGGTCCTGAGAATTCTTCTGTTAGAGAGTTCTAGCCTCCTCACAGAATTAACAGAAATGAGCAGTAGGGCCAACTCAATTTTATTCAATCTTACTCAGAAGTAAGTCTCACTGAATTCAAAGGAGTCCACTCTCAGGCAACTGCAGATAGGGTTGCAGCCTTATTCCTAAAAAATTGAAGATGCAAAGGAGGTAATTAATGTAATATCTTTGATTGCAGAATATATTATATAGGAATAAGTATGTAAGCTTTTGAGTGTCACAGAACATTGGTCTGATGAAGAGTCCTGTAAAACTTGAAATCTTGCATACCCCTACACCTAAAGAAGTGGGTCCATACAAATGTCATTTAACTTCTTTTCTATTGCCGAGTGAAAAGGGTGTAAGTTTGAAATGTAGAATTGCCCATAGAACAGAACATGGATAGAGATGGAGGGTGTTAATTCACTTGATGGAATGTTCTGAAGAAAAGCCTTGTAATAATAGCGGCCCTCCTCCTTGGTGGATCCCCCACCCTCACAAGTAACATATGCTCATGTCCTTTGTGTCTTTTTCTCTTGCATTCTGTGAAGGTTGGAGCAGCTTTCTCAAGCAACACGGCCATAAACGAACTGGATGACATCGCCTCCGAACCTGATAAAGAGCACGTTTTTGCAGTGGATGATTATGGTGCCCTGAAAGGCATCCAGGATCAGCTACAGGATAAAATCTTTGCCATAGAAGGTATCATAGGGGGCCTAAAAAGAGAAACCTTGGCAGGCAGAGCAAGCCTCAAAAGAGTTCCTTTCCCCAACCCTTGACTACAATTGTGTATGGCTGAAATCTTATTGCCCTCAATCATATGGCATTTTTAATTCCTCTGTGTGGTAGGTCACTATTATTCCCATTTTACAGATGGGGAAGTGAGGCTGAGATAAATTATCTGCTCAGTGACATCATATGCGTTGCAGGGGTGGAACTTGAACTCCGCTTGCAACTGGAATATCATCTCTCAGCATGAGGTGCTTCAGGGTCCTCTAAAGTCCAAATCTGCTCCTGAAACTGGGAACACCATGGGCCACTAACGTTGTGGGGAGCCATATGATTCCCACATGGTTTGAACTGATTTGACCACACCACGATAACTCTTCTTGTATTGGGTTTGTGTGGTACTGATTAAATTATAGTGCACTGATTAAATCAACTTGGTTTTTTATTAAGCTGATTAAATCAGCTTGAAGCATGTCGAGCCATTTCATGCAAATGGCTTTCCATTTGGTTCCTGGTTTCGGTAGCTCTGGGTGCTTCCAGACAATCCTCAATGGATTTCCTATGGTAAGAAAAAGGATGGGAGAAGTAGTGGGAAAACACAACAAGGTTGTGAGTAGAAGTCCATAACATCTGTCCCCACCACTGTAAAATTTTGTGATTTATTCAAATTAATCCCTGCACTAGGTCCGCCATAAGATCAGACCAGGGTAATCCTTATAACCTCTAATGGGCGCTCTTCCTGTTTATCTGTGTCCTGTCCCCACTTCTCTCTGCAGGTACACTATCCCAGAGTCTCAGTTCCTTCCAGATGGAAATGTCCCAGGAAGGATTCAGTGCTTTGCTAACCCCAGTGAGTCACTCTAGCCCACAGAGTATTTGAAAAGTCCAATTTCAGACAGATTTGCTGACATGTGCATGGCCCATTTCTGTGATTCAGATATTTTAACAATGCTGACATGTTTTCCCAAGCAAGGAAGGGAACAGCAAAGAGTAATGGATGGGTCTGAAGGTCATAAGAGGCATCTCTATGTAACTTTTACTTACAACCATGAGGGATAGAAACATGATTATAAAACAGAAAGTGAAGATTCCCAGGATGCTGAATTCGCTCCCAATTAGCACCAACCTTACAAACGTTCAGAATACACAAGCCCTGTTATGTCTGAAAAGGGTTCTGCAACACATGTAAGGGGCAGGGGGCAGCATGTGCCAACCTGTCCCCAGCATCTCTATCCCTACCCTCTCAGTCCCCGACTCTCCCTTGTTAAGTGAGAAGGTCTGACACATGTTCACTTGACATATGAGTAGAAGTCTCTGTGCAGTCAGGAACCCTTCTTTATCAAGGTTCCCGATCATGCGGAGGCTACTAGTCACATGCAAGCAAATGCACTTAGAAGCCCTCTTCCTCAGTGCCGGAAGGTTGGGGCTGGAGAATGTGGGGCTGGTGCATGTGGGGATGTTTGGGGTGCAGCCAGTGCACCCTAATGTCCCCTAATGTCCCCTACACACATTGCTATACCCTGTTCAGGCATAATACCCTGTACAGGGCTATAGTACAGAGAGCTTAGGCTATTGGGCGGTATAGAAATGTAATAAATAAACAAATAAATAGTACTGATTCTACATGCACGATCTCACAAGTCATGTGGTTCAGGATGGATGGGTTCTGTGGACTGGAGGGAGTAAGGATGTGGTTGTCTCAGCAGGGATGCTGGTGGTACTTATTGCAACTGTAGAGGGTGCCACATCTTTAGAAGGTGCATTTCACCATTTTCCTCCTAATAATGGCTCCTTTTTTTTCTTTTCCCTTCTGTTGCTGGTTTGCCACAACTCTTCCTCCTATGCCATATGCCGCAATTCAGGATGGCTCTGTCTTAGGAGCTGTGGGAGCCTATGACTGGTCTGGAGGGGTGTTTCTGTATCAGAACAGCAACAGAGACCCACAGTTTATTCATGCCTCCAGCACCACTAAGGATATGAGCAATGCATATCTTGGTAAGTACTGAAACCAAACTCCCCACCCCAGTTTACTATGTGTTTCTACCCCAGAGGCAGCTACATTTTGACACATCCAACCCTGTCTCCAGTGAGGGACACAGATAAACATTTTCATCCCTACAGGGGCCTTTTGGAGCCAGCGGGCATATTTGGAGTTTTGAGGAAGTGGCTTGGGCACCGTCCCAAAATGGTTCTCATGGTGGGCATGGCCAATCACAAAACACACATTCACAGAAAGCAAACCAATGAGACTCAAAAGCAAGTAACTTGTCCAAGAACCTGAGTACAAGGCAGAGGTGGGGGAAGGGCTGTATTAAAAGTTGTATTATAATAATAATAATAGATTTGATTCTAGTTTATTGAATTAGTCTTCAGACTGTTATCATCACCATCACCATCATCATTGTATAATGATGCTAGCAGCTGGATTTTTTTTTTTTTTTACCAAACTTTGCTTTGAGCCTAGGGATTTTCAGGTTGACGTAGGCCATGTAGGTAGGCAGGCTGAGGTACGGTTCCTAGGAGAAATTCAAGCTCAGGTTGACTAGGGACTCTTGAATGCACAAATGAATACATGGAAAACTCTGAAACCAATAGGTCAGGGTTAACCTTCATATCTTAGACTCCTCTGAAACAAGAATTTGTCTAGTTTTGAAAATCACCTATGCTAGTGGGAGGGGAGTAAGGGGGAGGGAATTGGCTTTAAGAGGGGCCACAGCTCTGAGGTAGGGCACATACTTTGCACGCAGAAGATCCCAGATTCAGTCCCAGTTCAAAGGATCTTAGGTAGTCGGGATGGGAAAGAACTTTGCCTGAGACCTTGGAGAGCTGTTGTTAATTAGCAAAGACCATACTGGATTGGAAGGGCCACTGGTCTGAGTTTGTGTAAAGTAGCTTCATATGTTTACAGGTTTACACCTGTCTGGCCAATGTAGTTGCTGACCACCATGTTAGCATCTTGCCACAATATCTAAATGGATGGAGTTGGACTTGATGGTCTTATAGGCTCCTTCCAACCTTACTGTTTTATGATTCTATGATTCTGTGTGTGAATTGTACCGTATGAGGCTCATTACTGATTTTGTTAATGGCTGGTAGACACCTGCGCCATCACATGGCAAATCCCAATCTGTCAGTGTGTATTTCTTCCCTTTAGGCTATTCTTCTCAGCTTGTCCAGCTCAACAAAGGAAGAGGCCTTGTTTTAGGAGCCCCCCGCTATGACTACATTGGCAAAGTTGTTATCTTTGAGAGACGTGCCCAGAGTGGAGGATGGCAGCTGAAAATGGAGGCTGTTGGAGAACAGGTATGGGCTGGGGTGAGGGGACTGCAGAAACTATCTTAGCTACTTGATGATAGGGCCCAGGAGAATACTGGGGGAATATGACCGTGTTACAGTCACAGTGCCCTTCTGGATTACCTTTCTAGTTTGGGGCTTAGGGGCACTGGTTTGTGTTGGTTGTCCTTTTCAGAGGGAAGGTTCCAGAACGTGTTGCTGGGGGTGTGGGGCGACTATCCTCCCCATCGTATGGAGAGCCTAGGTTGGCCTCCATGAGGAGAGTGGCATTTTTCAACACAACCCCAACTCTCTGGAATGACCTCCATAGGATATATGGATGGCTTCCCCCTAGGCAGGTCAAAATCGTTTTGTTTCAAAGGCCTTTAACTTCTGGTCTATTTATTTTACTACATTATCAAATTGTAGATAGGTTTTGATTCTCTGTCTGCATTATAATTACTTCCATTTTACTCTCCAAGAGCTAGATAGGATGCTGAACCCCCACCATCTGACCACTAGAAATCTTTCTCACTCTCCCCACCAAGCTTCTCAAACTGAGCCAGGCATTGCCCTCACCCCATTCTGAAACCTACTTTCATAGTCTTAAAACAAAAAACAAACTCTCAAATAAATAAAAATATCGACAACCTTCTGCATGACATACCAATGTGTCTGCTTATGGAATGTCATGATCATGAAATTCATGAAGCGTTGAGCATAGCACAGTCTTGTCCCTAAATAAAAGGAGTAATAAATATTAATAGCATACTTAAACCCATGTCAGGGAATAAAAATTAGGAATGAACTGCAAGGGATCACCTGTCTAATGCAACAGGTTGGTTCGTATTTTGGAGCGACATTGTGCTCAGTGGACCTAGATGGAGACACGAACACGGACTTGGTTCTGGTTGGAGCCCCCATGTACTATGATGCTGTTACAGGAGGAAGAGTTTACATCTGTCATTTTAAGGTAAGAGAGAAGAAGGTAGGTGTGTGCGTGCGTGCGTGCGTGCGTGTGTGTGTGTGTGAATGAGGGATGGTTAAAGGCTGACTGTTCTCTAGCTTAGGTGAGAAAATAGGGGGTCTCTAACAGGATTTTCAGACGCCACACTAAACTTCAATTCCCAGGATTCTTTGGGGAAATTGTTTGGTGAAGGACGTTGGATTAGGCAGAGGATGTGGGGCAGGGGTTGCTTGCCAGTGGTGTAGTGGAGCCAGGGCTCACAGAGCACCAAGACCTTTTGATTAGCAGGGATGATGAGATCCCCAGATCCTTAAACTCTCTCTGAGTTTAGCTGCAATCCTCACAGTAGTTGGAGGGAAATGGTTTTTCCAAGCAATAATATATGGTTGTGAGCTATCTCTGTTTGAATGCAAAGTATCTTGTGGTGGCTTAGTCTTGAATGGGCAGTTAAGACCCATTAGCTTTTCAAAAGCCAAGAGAGAAGTGTCAACACAGCGGCCTGCATTTTTGGCCTCTCCCTGAGGGCATGCCTATGGGGACTGACATTATGTTTGGCTTCCAGCATTGAACTGTTTTCTTTGACTCCACTGTACAGAAGGAAGCACTTCAGTGTAGCCCAGCTTTGAAAGGACTGGCGGGACACATTTTCGGTCGGTTTGGGGCCAGCATGGCAGAAATGGGTGACGTCACCGGGGACCGACAGACAGATGTGGCAATCGGGGCCCCCATGGAGAATGAGAATATTGGAGCCTTGTATATATTTGCAGGAACACAGACATCAATCAAACCCAGATACATCCAGGTGAGCAGAGCACTATTTGCTACCTTCCTGGAGCCCCTGCATAATACAGCTGTCCCCTTTTTCCTATTGTTTCTACACTCTGAGAGCTTGCTTGACCTTGTTGCAGAAGGTGCGGTTTAAGTTCCTGTGTTCTTTGTTGATAGGTAGCATTCCTGTTGTGTGTGCATTTAATCCTAAGTGCCAGACTGTAGATAATGTTATATTTTATATGTTTAGCCTGGCAGAAATTGCAGTCCAAGCGGACATGGGCATCTGTTCGCTTCAGCGGGGACTGGTGGCTCCAATTTGGGTGGGGTGGTGATTCCATTCTGGGTTTTAGTCAGAACCAGCCTGAACTCTAAAGGAGCTATCCAAGGTGCTGAACCCCATTCCCAAAGTGGGTTCAGCACCCTGGATAGCTCCTTTAGAGCTCTGGCTGGTTCTGACTAAAACCCAGAATGGAATCACAGCTCCATCAAAATTGGAGCCACCAGCCTCCACTGGTTGGCTTGCTTTAAAGATCCATAACAATCTTGTCCTCTCTGATGGTTAGAAGACCATCTAGAAAAGGGATGTGTGTCATCTCCATGGTCCTATTGCAGGTGAATTTGATAGGTGGAAGAACAGCGTTGATGTAGTCCTTGAATAGCTCCACGCTTTCTTTCCTGCTGGTCCATATGCCAAATATGTCATCAGTGTATCTCTACCATACAAGTGGTAAGGAATTGTCAACCTGCTTAGTGTGGACAGCCAAAGAGCTATTGAGGCTTTTCAGGACTCCTGTGTCTTTAAGTAAAAGTTTCCTCATGGGTTCAGTCCATCTCATTTCTTCTTGTTGATTGTGGTGGACGGATAGCCTTTTAATTTGCTACATGAACAGATTCTCTTAATTGCCATAATATCATTTTCCTTCGTCTCCAAAGTAGGCTTTAATAACTGATCTCCTTTCATTCTTTTTTCCATTTTTAAAAACAAAATAACGTGATTTCATTCTAAAAAATATACAAAGAAAAAATGAAAGAAAACCAGTAATTAAAGCCTCCCCCTTTCACCAGGATCAGAAAAAGACACTGGGGCAATTTCTGAGAGGAATTACTAACCATTACCTGCACTCACTGGGAAGAAATTAAATGGGCTGAATTTACAAGGATAATTTTTTATTTTAGTTTTGAGGAAACATTAAAGGAGGATCTCAGCCATAGAGAAGGGCATTGCTGAATAATATTGCTTCATTTTAAGTGCTGTGTGGTGGAACCTTTTAACTAAATACTTTTAACTAAATGTGGAAGAACAATGCCTCAGCAGCACAAAAGGCTCTAGTCTGACAGGAACAGAGAAGAGGGAAATTCTCAAGAAAACTGCACTGACTTGAATTTTGTTGAACATGGCTGCATTTGTTTTACATCATTCTATTTGGGAATTCTGTGAGGTTTAGGCTTTCTTAAAAATGAAAAGCAAGAGTATAATATTTTGATGGAATGTCTCTAAGAAACGATGTACAAGGCACTGGATATCTCATTCATTGTTACCTAGTGTTTTTTTTGTTGGTTACAGAGACTGGGTTTGGGAGATCATGGGGGTGAAATAAGACATCTTGGCTTCTCCCCCGTGCATGCATGTGACTGCAATGTGCATAATTACCTGCACTGCAGCATAGGTTGCCATGTCATCTGAACCCGGAGCAGGGCACGACACAGGTGACTTCTTACCCATGCCACAACCCATGGCTTGCAGTAGGGGTTGTGGGTGAGTGAGAAGCCACCCCTGCCACGCTGCATGCCGGGTTTGGACAACCTGGCAACCCATGCTGCATCGCGGGTAATCATGCGAATTGCGGTGATGCACGCGGCATGGGCGGTAACAGGGGAAGAACCCACGATGGCCTTTTTTTGCCGTTGTGATTGAATGCAGCCAGAGTCTCTGATGCCATCTTCTTCCATTTTCCCTCCCTTGTTCTTTTTGTAGCGAATTGAAGGGCTGAAATTTTCTGGAGGATTCTTGTACTTTGGTCAAGCAGTCAGTGGAGGAACAGACCTTACAGGTGATGGACTGAAAGACATAGTTGTGGGACAACAAGGACAGGTCCTGCTGCTAAGGTAAGCAGGGGTGGTGTGGTGGAGAGTATCCCCGCTTTTCTGCCAGTCCTTCTTCTATTCCCTCTGAACAGGAGAGAATTTATCTCCGTGTATGCCTGTTCAGGCCCAGAGCCCCAGTAAAGAGGGGTATTTTCTAGAAGTTCAGATTTGTATTTACTTTCTTATTTAAATGTATACCCTACCCTAATACAGAGGTGGAGCACAGCTTGTGGTTCTAAAGTAACGCACACAAATATTTGCATGAATTGTAGCTGAGTGAATGTCATCATTGCAGTAGGCACAGAATTCAGCATCCCCCAAATCAAAGCCTTCATTTTTTAAAATAAAAGTTCTTTGCCCTTATGGTAATCTTGAAAGGATTTTGCCAATGCCTGCTAAACTGAGGACCAAAGTAGATATTACAGAATACAGATCTGCCCCCAGGGTGGGCTCTGTGCTGGGCACACAAGACAGAGGGCACAAAACCATCTCTTACCACCTTTTCCCAACCACTTTTCTCTTTTACCAACATCATTTCTGGTGTCAGAGCTCAGCTGGGAGAAAAGCCCTGGTGGGGCAGGGGCAGCGTACAGAGAGAGAAATGACGGGATGAAAGGGGGTTTGCACGCCTTCCATGTTTAGCCCTTTGGCTTTATAAAATCTCCACCACTTCTCTTCCCTCTTCTTCTAGCATATGGAACTGCCACCATTGTCACATCTAGTTCAGCCATGTGGACTGAGCCAGGTTTCAGCATTTAGTAGTGGGACTTCACTGCACAGAGAATACCTTTGGGCTTCCGTGGAGCTTCCAGAATCTTGTCCACAGGGCTGGCCTCAGCACCCAACATACCTGGACAGCTGCTGCAGTCCAGGAGCTCCAACAGGGACCATCTTTGAAGCTAGTCTTCAGTCCCATCTGGCGGGCAGGTCTGGGAGTCACTGGTTTAATTCCTCCCTATGTTGAGCAACCATTCTCCCAGTATTCTGGACTACCATGAGGACTAGAAATTTGAAATTTCCTTCAAAAAAAAAATCTGCCCCAGATCCCAAATTGTGTACTTGCTCAGTGGAGTCACAAGCTCACAGAGTACATTAGGAATGGGCAGCTTGTAGCCCTCCAGATGTTTTGTCCTACACCTAGCCAGCATAGCCAATGGTGAGGCATGACAAGCCAGAACATCTGGAGGGCCACAAGTTGCTCATCTCTGGAGTTCATAATCCCTGATCGCTGGGGGTGAATAGGTGATGGTCCTGCTTTTTTCTCCTTCCTGGTAGGTCCCGTCCCATTTTGCAAGTGGGGGTCTCCATCGAGTTCTTCCCCCTTTTGATCCCCACCTCATTCTTCGAGTGGCAGGGGCAAGAACTGCTGGGAAAGGTGGCCAGCATGGCGAAAGTGTGCTTTACGGTTTCCAAAGTCACTGATGATTCACTAGGTGAGTATATTATTATTGTTCAGGCATGAGCCTATGTGAGATGGTAAGGGCATTGATTTAGCCCCGTTTGTCCCCAGAGACTTCTGTATCCCACAACAGGCCCTGCCCCTCAAACTGGTGTAGACATCCTGTTGATTCAAGCATGTAGGGAAACATGTGGTACAGCCCTCTCAGAAAGAACAGAACATGCAGCTGAGGGTGAGAGGAAAACCCATTCCTGCCTCAAATGCCTTCTTCCTCATGTCCTCAGCTTTCTAGCATTCTCCCACATCCAAGTACTCTTCACGTTCACCCACATTACTGTATTGCTGGTTGAAGGAGTGAACAAGATATCTGCTGCAGGTATGCCTTTCGTCTGCTTCAGCATGGCTCAGGATTCTAGGCCTATTTTTGCTGCTCATTGGAAGGACAGATACTGAAGCTGAAGCTCAAATATTTTGGCCACCTAATGCGAAGAGAAAACTCCCTATAAAAGACCCTGATGCTGGGAAAGATTGAAGGCAAAAGGAGAAGGGAACGGCAGAGGATGAGATGGCTAGATAGCATCACCGATGCAATGAATATGGACTTGAGCACGCTCTGGGAGAGAGCGCAGGACAGGAAGGCCTGGTGTGCTATGGTCCATGGGGTCACGAAGAGTCAGACACGACTGAACGACTGAACAACAACATCATCAGTAAATAGTCTGACACCAGCTCTAGATATTCCCTACACACACACCCTTGAAGGCAGTATCTCCTAGGCCTGCTCAGTTTGTTTGTTTATTTATGCCTTTATTTGAGTACATTAATTTCCCACCTTTTTTCCGTCGTGGAACTCAAGGCAGTGTAGGTAGGATTCCCAGGAGGTCTCCAGGCATTGACCACACACAAATCTGCTTAGCTCCAGGGAAGTGGTTGCACCAGGTGACCTCAGACCAAATAAGCCCATCCTTACCTGGAAATTCTGTACAGAGATTGGGTCACCTCTGGTGGGATGAAAATTGTTCCTATCCTTCCTCCTCTGACATAGAAAAGCTTCACATTGAGTTTACTGAGGGTTATCGCCCTTTTTCAATGGATGGAGTCTCTGCCTTTAGGACAAAAATCAATAGGTGAAGCATTCCCCAGCACAGAGTTGCAATAATAGGAAAAGTTACTTCCGTCTGCTGTTAAAGATATGGAGCCTGTGCCCATTAAAAAAAACCCTTGCAACCCCATGTTATCTGCCCTTTGCTAATGCCAGCACAGTTCCTTGGCATGAATAAGGTTCATTTGGAGTCAGTGCTGGACAAAAGGGGAAGAGGCTCTTTATCTTATGTCTTGACTCCCCTGCCCATCACACTAATAATTCTTTCTGCAATGGGGGGGTGGGGTGCATAAAACACTATGCAATGTTTTAGTGATGAGCTTGCTGTAGAGGCGCATACAGCTATGCAACGTTTTAGTGGTGAGCTTGCTGTAGAAAGGCTTTTGTTACATTCTGCACACAGATACCTTCTTCCCCAGATCAAGTCCAGGGGAAACCTCCTGCCATACTTGACCTTAGCCAAAAGGCCTGTTCTTGCAGTTGGTATTTGAAGGGTCTGCGGGTGGTGCTGATTGGTTGGCTCTGGTGATAGTCACAAGCCACCACTCAGTTCAGAGCAGTTTTTCCACTGTAAAAAAATGGTTTGGTTTTGAAGCTGTGAACAAACACTGAGGTGGGTAAACTTCAAAAGACATTTATAAAAGCAAACACACAATAAAACAATAAGTTACCAAAAACACAGACACAAAGCAGGCAGTCTTCTTGAAGTATGGAAGGAGGAGTGGCCAAGAGGAAGAGCTGAAGTGCCTTCAACTCGGAATCCAAAGAAAGCCTGCATCCAAAAAAAAAAAGCCCACATTCACTCCATTGGCAGGTATGTCTCAATGCAGTCTAGAATGGCAACTTCTTAGCCGGAGGGTTTAAGAGAGATAGAGAACCTCTGACTTTTCCATGCCTCATTTCCTTATAGATTTCTTCCTCCTTTCTTCTCTGATGCCAATCACAGTCCTGTTTCTTTTTTCTCCCCTTCCTCGCTTAGGTGAAATTTTTAGTAACCTTCAGTACACCCTGGCCCTGGACTTTGAGAGAACAAAGATTCGAGCCTCTTTCAGTTCTAATAACTCTCCCGTTCTCAATGAAAGCTTCCAGATTGGCCTTGAGCAAAGATGCCAGAATCACTCGATCAAATTGCCTGTGAGTTGGCATTATGCCTTGCAGGACTTCCCTTAGACGTTTTGGTACAATATTTAATTTGCTGTGAGCAAATCTAATTCCTCTGCCTTTGGCTCTGCAAATTAACCTGCCTGTACTCATATGGCCTGGTTTTGCCACCGTGTGTGTATGTGTGTGTGTGGGGGGGGCGGGGAGCAGTGAAGCGGGGACAAAATGCACCTCCCTCCTTGTGGCCAAGAGCATGTCTTCCCCAAACCACAGGTCCACCCCTCCTTCCTTTGGAAAATACAAAGGCATGAGTGGTTTAGCACATATTAGTACAGAATTGGAATTACCACCCTTATTTCCCAGCAGGGGGCTGCATGATAGGCAGAAATCAAACTGGTGCAGTCTTCCCCAACCCCCATCATGTCGTCTCTGTGGTGAAAGCATGCACGGGTTATGTTTTGTGCTGTTAAAGACATGTTGAGGCACACAATCCAGCATGCTTCTGATGCGTGTATTGCTGGTGCAGCTTTCTTCTGGCATGCACCGGAACTGCAGAGATATATGCAAATTTGGAAACCTGAATGCGGGGGGGGGGAATCCCCCCACTGCCTCTAGTTCTATTCTTTTTTCAGAAAAAAAGGGCTGGGGGGATGTTGAAAAACTGTAGTAATCACTTGGCTATTGATAGTGACCTTGGGCATACTTTTGGGGCTCCAAAATAATAAGTAAAATAGACAATCCCTCCTATTATTATGTAGAAACTCGCTTTTTCTGCAGAAGGAACTCTGTATGCATTCATAATGCATTTTAAAGACTCTCATTCTGTGCTACATTTCTCAGACCTACATTGAGGATACCCTGACCCCCATCAGCTTGCGGCTAAATTACAGCCTCACAGGGAAGCCCATCACTAAAGCTCAGAGTCTCCGGCCCATCTTGAGCAAGGAATCCAAACAGAACTACACGGCTCAGGTGATTGTGCCCCCATCAGCGCAAAATGAGAACCAGCAATATCAGTGCAGTACTCCAATTTGAGCAGGCCAACTGTTCTGCAGCCCACACCTCTCCTTCTGGTATGCTTACTGCTCCTGTTTGCCACTGACAGGTGTAAAGGGGGTAGTGATGGTGCAGGTAGAGCAAAGGAGAGGGTAGGGCAAGGGAAAGGGAAAGGCTTGGTTGGCCATGATGTACTGTACAAGTCATCCACGGAGGAACAGGGCCCTGTCATCAAGGCAGTGTTTACTTAGTTCTTAATCCCGCCCCGCCCCAATTCTGTGCCTAGGAAACCTGAATTCTGCAACATACATGAATTTTATGCACACTTTTGCAGCTCCCCTTTGAGAAGAACTGTGGCAGTGATGGCAAATGTGAAGACACTCTACAAACCTCATTTAATTTCTCAGGGTAAGAAAAACATTCTCTCTCTCCCTTTCTATCTTGTAGCTCCATTATCCACATCACACCTGGCCTGACTGGGCATCTGGCATCTGGCTTCCCAAACCCAACATTTTTCTTCTCATGGCTTTGGGAGAGTCACTGTGTTGAGGTGATTTTTCTATGCTTTGGGGATAAACGCAGCTGTCACATCGCCTCATTTTGAGTGGGGTGTTTGTTCATTCATTGGATTTATATCCTGCCTTATCATTCCAGGTAGATTTTAAGACTCCTCTCCTTCCCAGTTTTCCTTTGCTTTAATCAGTTCCATCTTTAATATGATTTTCTAAAGAATGTTGTTGGCAATAAAATCTATTCAGGAGTTGATCTTGCTGGATCACAGTAGAACAGTTTTGTAACACAGCTCAGGTTGTTGGCAAGCTAACTAGCAAAGCAAAATGACTTCTGCTGTGTTTCCAAGTGCATTGCAAAGTGATGGTTCAACAAAGCAAGCTCTGCTTTTGGACCTTAATAAGATTTATAGAACTCAAACTGCTTGCTTAATGCAGAACACTCTAGAGGAGCTTGTCTACTTACTTTTCAAATCAACAAAGACAAATGGTTGGATCCAGACTAGGTTAGTTGAACTTAGGTCCCATTGAAATCAGTGTGGAAAGTTACTCATTACTAAGTTAAGTCCCATAGATTCCAGTGGGGACTAGATTTAACTAACAACACAATTCTGTGCATGTCTACTCAGAAATAAATCTTACTGATTTCAGTGGGTCTTCCTTTCCGGTGATTGGGTATAGGATTGCAGCCTTAGTGTGGAGCCACCCCAAACTTTGCTCCATCTTGGCAGCTAAATAGCTGAGATCTAAAGTATTCCAAACTGACCTTGCAGAAACCTAGCTCAGAAGTTGTAAATGGAATAGAGGACTTATATCAAGTATTCAGCCACAAAATGTGGCAATATGGAGCACTTTAGTACTTTTCCATAACTCTGTTGAATGCAAATATTAATATATACATACTGCCTGAGTATATTGGTTTTACTTTCATCATTATTCAAATAGTGTGGGCTGTGCGTGAGGGCTTCAGGTTCAGAGGGAGGGGCCAAGCTCTTGGGTTTTTGGAAAGCTACATATACTTGAGACCTCTAATCAGACTACCCCCCCTTTTTTTGTTCCTGCCCAGGTTGGACACACTAGCCGTAGGCCTGACTCCCGAGCTGAATGTAACAGCATCTATCTGGAACCATGGAGAGGATTCCTACAGCACCACTCTGAGCTTCTTCTACCCTGCAGGGATGTCCTACCGCAAGGTCACATTGCTGCCGGTAGGTGGAGCAGAGGGGACGCAGGCATGGAAAAAGCGAGGCGAGGCTACTTGGGTATGATGTCTCGTTCCACACTTTCATAAACTGTGTACGCATCACTCTTCTCAGCCTAGCAGGAAGGTTGTGAGTGTTAAGTGCCACTCGGCTCCGGTTGCTGAAGATGAGGCTAACAGGAATGCTACCTGCAACATCAACCACCCCATTTTCTGGAGTGGGGGAAAGGTAGGAACCCCTTATGCACTTAAAATTAATTGCCATGAGGTGTGACGATGACCACTAGTTTAGGGCTGCTCTAGACTTTCAGAAAAACTAGGTGAGAGAACCATCTCAGAACTACACTATTTCAGAGAGCAAACAGGGTATTGCATGATGAAATGGCCCCTCCAAGTCAACCACTGAATGCGTTTGCATGTCACACGAAGCCACCCTGAGAAGAAGCCACGGGGGGGCGGGGTCCTTACTCCTGAAAGGCACTCACCTGCTTGGTGGCTTCCTGTGGCTTGTTTCTTCATCAGTTGCTTTCAGTCCTCCAGCCTGCTGCCGGCACGTATCCCAGGGAGCTTTGTGGCAGAAGTCCTCTGTTTACTTGTTCCCTATGTCAGCACCCTTTTTGCAGTTGGTCTGCTGTGGTTGCCAGCTGATGAGGACACCCCCCCCCCACAACAGGTTGCAAAAAGGAAATAATTTTCTAAGCCCTTATGAACGCAGGAAGGCATCTGCAAACTGTTTTTCCTGCCATGAAATCTGTGCAAATTTCCCCTCCGTTCTACTGTTCTGCCATTAATTTTATGTAATTTCCCCCTCTGTTGTACTGCTCTGCCATGAATTTTGCATAATTTTTGCGATCCCACTCACTGCTCTGCAACCCTCATGTACATCTGACATTTAGCAATGGAGACCAGTGGAGGGAAGCTACAAGCACAAAGGAGGGTGGGGAACTGAAAGCAGCTGGCAGCTGCAGGAGAGGAGGAGCTTTAGGGGCAGATGTCCTTACTTCAGTGTAAGGTGAAGCAGCCTTTTTTTTAATTTTTTTTTTTAGAAAAAGTGTTTGCTAACAAGGGAAGCCTGGAAGTAGGGGATGAAATTTACAAGGACATTGACATAAGTATATGTTGTTTCAAGCGGCCGGGGGGGGGGGGGGGGGGGGATGGGACCTGAAAGTGGCTGGCAGCTGCAGGAGAGAAGGTGCTTTGGGGGTGGGGGTGCTTACTTCAGTGTAACATGAAGCAGCCTTTAAAAATAAAAGGTGTGTGCTAATTATGCTAATCCCCCCCAGCATGAAACAAGTTTGTAATCACCCTGCGAACATGTGAACCAGGTCAATATAACGCAGTTTCTTATGTTAAGGGCAGAATGGGTATAGACACTCCTTTTTGGTAGCAAACCCCTCCACACATTAAGACCTTCACATAAATATTAACCAACATTACTCTTCATATGTTTATATGTTTCAGGCTATATTTGTTGCCACGTTTGATGTTTCCCCAGGCATTAATCTAGGGGACAATCTGCGGATCATGGCCAGAGCCAACAGGTGACATTGGCACTGCTGGGTCTTGCAAGTTTAAGTGTTTCAACCTGATTCAATGTTTCTGATGGTGCAGTGGAGCCTGGTGGAGCAAAACAAAGCCCAGTTTTTTGTGGGAGGGAGAGGTGTGGAACACATCTGACTGGTACTTCAAGGTGTGATTTGATTCAGGGCCCCTGAATCCATCTCTCTTTTTCAGTGGGCTCAGCCCTGGAATGTGTGATCCTCCATTGCAGTGGCTTCAAAACTGTGCTTCAGGGGGACCCTGGTGTTTCCTTGGGAGCTTATCAGGGGCTCCACACTGGGAAGATCACTAATGGCAGAGAAGCTTCCCTTGAAGACAGTTGGCCCACCAGTATTGATCATCCCTGCAACATGCAGCTACAGGGGTGGGGGTGGCCTTTGGTGGGTCTGGGGGGCCACACTCTGTTTATGTGGGATCAGTGGTGAAGCTATAAAGGCTGGCTAGTCCCTCCATGTGAGTTGGGTGTTCCAGCCCTTTTTAAAAAAATGTCTTCTTTTCCACTTATCCAGTGAAAATGGTGGCAGCATCACGAAGGATATGGTTCACCAAGCAGACTTGCCTGTCAAATATGCTGTGTACATCGTTGTCACCACGTAAGTGACTAGGGGTATTTTAGGGAGAAAGCAGAGCATGTAGAATGCCCTTCTACAGACTGCCCCCCTGCCCCCCAGGACACTGCCTCTGAAAACTCCTATCATCCTCAGCCTTCTCCACCGTTGCTCATTTCTCTCTTCTATCCTCCCAGCACCGAGGAGTCAACCAAGTATGTCAACTTCACAGCTGGCCAGGAGGAAGCCAGCAGGAGCGTGGAACATCGATACAAGGTGAAGAGCAAAGAGCAATACCGGCTCCAGGTTTCTGGGGCCCTTGGGCAAGACACCCTCAATGGTGTCCAGTGAAGTGAGGATACTTGGAACCAGCGTTCCAATAAACTCACATGGTTTTTGTATTGGTTCACCTGTCATTGCTTCTCCCAAGAATTCAGAAAATTGTAGTTTGCTTGGGGTAATAAGAATGTTTTTGTTTGGGATCCTCTGAATCCCAAACAACAGTTCCCTGGATAGTGGGAATCACTATTGAAGCCTCTAGTGCAAATACTCCTATATAGCGAGTAGTGCTGTCCAGTAGGTTAGAGAATGGCTTCTGTTCTTAGACCTGGGAATGAGCTGGTAGAATAGATTGTAGCACTTCAGATTACAGGTGAGGGCTCACACTGTTGAATGTAACAAGATTCACTGCAAGTAAAAAAGCAAGCACAGCAGGGAGCAAGCTGGGCTAGAACCTTTCCCTGTGATATGCTGGTTGTTTGTTTTTATTTTTACTTGCAGGAAGTTTATTTTACATGAGAGAGCATTATACACTGGTATTCCCTACATGCAATTGGTGCTGTCATTTCTAGCACCTCATTCTGCTGCATGTGTAGATCAGGCCTTAGGCAGCATCCACATATGCAGCAGAATGAGATGGTTGAATCCTGAGGTGGTAGAAATGGAGTGTACCATTTAGGACTACACATGAGGGATATCACTTTTGAATACACCCTCTGTGAAAAACATAACTTTGTAGCTGTAGGAACTGCCAGAGTTTGCCTGTTTTCCTCTTCCCTCCCCATACTTTTTTCCTTTTGTGTGTTGCCTTTTAGATTGCAGTCCTGAGGTCAGGGATTGCCTTGTTACTCATGTAAGCCACTCTGGGAGACTTTTTGACTTAAGAATGGCGTAAACAATCTTGAAATAAACATACCTTCCCTGTTAATAGAAAACTAACATATAAGGAGGGATGTTCTAGCCCAGCCCTTTGCCTGACATGCTGGTTTTCAAATTGTGTGGAATTTTTAAGACAGGGGAGGATTAAAAAATGTGACTGCCCCCACCTGCAGTCTCAAGTGGTAGTCTACCACTTTGGATTCTACCACCCGCTTTTGTTGCATGTAGACCAGGCCTTCATGCTGGGACAGGGAGAGCAAAGGCTGAGAATGCAGTCAAGGCTGGGATCTAGGATCTGTATGTGTCCTGTCCACCTTGAGCAGAATCTGGTTCTGTTTCAGGTGAAGAACCTCCGTGAACGAAGCATCCCTGTTTCGGTGACATTTCAGATCCCCGTGAAATTGAAAGGGATCCAGGTGTGGGACGTGTCTCAGGTCATCCCCTCTGAGGTATGCTCATTCTCTACCACCCTGCTACAATCCCCTGGCAACTCCAAGGAAGTGCCCCTGCTTACCCTACCTTGGGAAACACGAACTGGGTATGAAAATCATCCTTTATCCCACTTCCAGCTCCTGCCTGCTTGATGTGGAGCTGATTTATCTCTGGGACTGCTGAGAAGCAAAATATAGAATCATAGAATAGGAAGGGACCTACAAGAACATCAAGTCCACCCCCCTGCTCAGTGCAGGAAGCCTGATTTCCAGGCAGTCTCCTATCCAAGTACTAACCAGGGCTGACCCTGCTTAGCTTCTGAGATCAGATGACATCAGGCACATCCAGTCCTTTGCTATCTTGCAGTCCACCCTCTGCTCCCACCTATGAATTCTTGAAATGTTTTTCTTCTACAGCCTCAGCTCGCTAAGTGCATCTTGGAAAGAGAAACTGCAGGCATCAAGGATTTTCCGGGAGAGAAGCTGCCCCTCCTTCTGGTGAGTGCTCTGCCGTGTTGTTTCCGCAGCTTCGCCCCAGAGTCAGCTGCATTACATAGGTCGTTGCCATATACACTGGTTCAAATGTGGCTGATATATATAGGGTTGCAGGTGCACAATTAAAAAAGAATGCAGATCCTGCAATTTGTCCAGATTATACACATTAAGCAGACTTGGAGATTGTCTCTTGACATGGATGATGGCTAGAAAATTGTGTTTATTTTTTCTTAAAGAAAGGATGTTGAATTTTGCAGCCAGTATTGAGATTACAGGACTGCACATAGCCTTGGCTAAGAATCTGTATGCTCAGCTTTGAATTTTCCCTTGTGGCCTAACCCAGGGGTATCTTTCCAACTCATTCAGGACTGCTCCATAGCCTCCTGCAAGGTGATCCGTTGTGACATTTTGTTGCTGGAGTTACGGAAACAGCCAATGGAGTTCAGGATCAAGGGGGACATCAGTTTCCAGTGGACCTCTCAGGTACAGAGGTTGCTTCTGGGGGCATTGCAATAAAGAGGGGTGGGGAGGAAGTTTTTTGACCTGGAAGATGTTAACATATTATCCTGCTCTGCTCCAGAGCCTCTCCGTGCCTGGCAAGGATTTTTGGTTTAGCTCATTTTATTGATTTTTGCTTGGTGGAACCTCTTGGGCAAATAGCCTCCCATCTCTTTGGGGGAATTTATTTCTCTCTCCCAGATCCAGCAGAAGAAAGTGACCTTGGTGAGCTCTGCACAGATTTCCTACGATGAGAAAAAATACACAGAGAAGGAAGACATTGCACGGACCCAGGTACAGGGGGAGAGAGAAAGAGGGCATCAGTGTCACCCAGTGCTTACAGCTGGGGCCTAAACTCCTGAGGTTTCTGCAAGAGGCGTCTAGTTTGGGATTAACTGAGGGAGGCAAGGGCAGAGGCCGGGCCCCCGGGCTTCCTTCCCCAGCACTTGGAGGGAGGGGATTCTCCAGGGTTAGTGAATGGTGTCAGGGTGCCTGGGTTAAGATCAGCTCTGCCCACCTTCTTCCCCACCAGGCGCAGACAGTGGTGGAGCGCATAGAGGTCTACAACTACCTGCCTGTGATCATCGGCAGCACCATTGGGGGACTTGTCCTTCTGGCTCTGCTTGCAGCAGCCCTCTACAAGGTGAGCTGGAGCTACTAAAGGTAAGGGGGGGGGGGCTTAATCCGAGCTGCCTCGTCACCAGGACCTGTTATGTAGGTGAACTGGCAAAGGAGAGAGTGTCTCTCTGTGCATGTTCAGAAACCTTTTTGCATCACTAGAGTAATCCCAATTGACTGCCAGACATCTGGGCTTTGAGGAAAGGGCCTCTGGACCAGTCAGCTCATCTCTTCTTGGAAATGAAGCACTAAGGCCTGAAGCCCTTTGCTCTGGGGATGCCAGCATCTACAGACTCAAAAGTGTCTCCCCCCTCCCCCGCTGACTTGCTTCACTTTCTTTCTCTCTCTCTCTCTAGGTTGGGTTCTTCAAACGTCAATACAAGCAGATGATGATTGATCATGGGGCTGGCAATGAAGCTACAGAGTTCACCGATTCCACTCCACAAGTCACAGATCCCACCAGCCCCTCCCTGCAAGGCACTGACTCCTCCCCCCCTACCAGAGACACTGTCTACTAATAACCCTCTTGGCTCCTCTGAGACTGTTTGGCACTCTGGGGCAGATACCTCTCACAAGCCTGTTTTTAAGAGTAACAGCCTTCCTCCACTGTTACTTTCCAGTGACAAACATTCAGAGGTACAGTGCTCCTGAACATGGATGTTCCACTTAGCCATCATGGCTCATTGATAGACCCATCCTCCATGAATTGATTTAATCCCCTTTAAAGGCTGCTTAAGCTAGTGGCCATCTTCACATCTTGTGGCATCTCTCCTTAACCAGAGAGATCCTTCCTGTACTTCTTCACGGAGCCATGCTGGTGGCAAATGACACACTTTTGCGTGTTTGGAGAGCACGAGGTCAAAGGAAGATTTCTTTGCTAAAAAGAAAAAGTAAAAGTAAATGCAATTAGGCAACTTAACTAACCATGTGAAAAGGAATGTAGTATTACAGTTTATGACAGATGATCCCCTGCAAAACATAGCACATTTTGCAAGGCAAACATATGTCTAATTCTATGGACTGATAGGAGAAAGGATTGCAAAATGGTCTTGAGAATGTCAAACTAAGCTTGTCTCAGATGAGTTTTGGTCCAGGCCTAGTGTAAGGCAAGTTGCAGAAAGGAATCTATTCCCACTGGTCTTCTCTGGCAGCAAGTGTTCAATTCAGCAGTAGAATGTAGTGAAGGGAAAGGAATCTTCATGACCGTGTATGTTACATGTACAAAAGTAACTATTCAGGGTTGTAGGTACTCTATATTTAAATGAAAGGCTGCAGAGGAGTTGCTTGGTACTTAAAAGATCCAGTGCACAGGCCCATGACAGAAATTTGCACATGCACATAGGAAAAGCAATGAAACAGTGCTGCAATTAGGCAAACTCTGGATCCCAGAGGGATGGAACCAACAACAATAAGAATCAGTATTGTTAATGAAGCTATTAGCCAAACAGGGATTAAATATATATTCTTTCATTTGTATCAAACATTTTGGCTTCCCTCTTCATCAGTGACAGTTAGTATAAGAGCTGAAAGACTGCCCTACACGTTGACAATTATAGAATGTTAGTGCTATGGTTGGAATTCCCAATTGCAAGAGAAATACAGGAGGTGGTATTATCCCCCAGGTTCAGGGCATGTGGAGTCAATATGTCCACTCTATAAATCCAAAAGGTTTCCCTTGTTTCAAGGATTGCTGGTTTATATGGTTATTTCTGTTGGAAATATTACCACGTCTGAAAGGCTATGGCCATCAGAATTAAAGTGTTTCACCACAGATTGTTCTGTCTTCTTTGTTATTATACCTAACTTATGGTTTCTGAATCTTGTACAAAGATCAGTCGTGGTTTTGCCAAAGCACTGCATGTCGCAACTGGGGCACTTGCACTTAGTGACCATATCTTCTGAGAGGAGGTCAAGGAACTTTTGGTTCTGTTGACAATGAACCTGCCATGGTCCTTGAGATATACAGCCATGGTTGATATGTGAGACAACGCCTGCTACACAATCAGTGCTCTGATGATTAAATCATCCAAGGAAGTGTATATGTGGACCCTCTGGGTGTGGAGGTGACTTACCAGGTCCACTAAGACCTTGGTGAACACCTGGAATGCCAAGGACAGATCAAAAGGGAGTGCCATGAACTGGATTTGATCTGGGCCATACATAAAGCATACGAAGCGCTGGTGTGATTCCCTGATCAGGATATGGAGACAAGCTTCCATGAGATCTATTGAGGCCAGCAGATCCCCTGGAAGAATTGCCTCTGTTGTTGATCTCAACGTCTCCATCCTGAACTTCCTGATGAAATCTTTGAGGAACATGAGGTCCAGAATAGCTCTCCAGGCCCCGTTCAGTTTGGACACTGTAAAAATTATGGAAAAGGCACTTGCTTCACATCCCCTATGTCAAGTAGATGTTCTGTGGCTGTGCTAACCTCGATTCTCGGAGACTGGAGAGGATAGAAAATGAACATTGGGAACAGTTTGGAATTCAAGAGCATATCCCAGGTATACAGTCTTGAGAACCCATCTGTCCAAACAAATTAAACTCCATTTGTGCCAAAAATCCTGCAAGTGCCCCCCATCTGAGGTGGGGTAGCATCACTCCGAGGGCTGCTTTCCCTGTTCTTCGTTTGGCTTGGCATATGGTTTGGACTGCTCATGGTAGCTCAACCATTGGGATTGGGAAGGCCTGTTGGACTGAAAAGAAGAATACGTATTTTTAAGTTGAGGAACGTACGAGCTTCTTATTCCCTTCGGTCCCCTCTTTTTATGGGCCGCTGGAAGGACCTTCTTCTTGTTGTTGGTTTCTACAAGCATGGGAAAGAGGGCTTCCCCAAACAATTGTCCCCCCCCCACCCCAGAATGGTGGCTAAGTTTGCTTTGATTGGCTTCACCTCCCAGTGTTTCAGCCATAACCCACACCGAACCACAACACCCAAGGACATAGCTCTGGCTGCAAACTGGAAGCAGTCCATAGAAGACTCTGCCATAACTCAGCAGCTCTAGTTAGTTTATTTAGGCCTTCCCTGAGGTGTCTGGACCCAGTGGGGACTTCTGAGAGGAGGGCCCATAAGACTGAATTTTTCATAACCTCTCTGATTACCAACACTGTGGCCTCATGCAGCTGCCAAAGGGCCATGTCATTTTTTTGGTCACCACGATCCATTAGGGTTTTCCCCTTCCTTATGGAAATCCAATGTGGAGGTGAGGGCCGCCACCAGTTCATCCATAGTTGGGACCTTCAGTGACTCCATGATGTCTGGACCAAGTGAATAGAGCTTCTTGTGCATTGCCAGGGAAGCCCCTTTTTTGATGGGGTCCTTCCACTCTGTGGCTAGCATTTTGGAGAAAACCCATGGGAAGGGGACTGTAGGCTCTGAGGGGGTTTTCTCCTGGAAAAACCTCAGCATATTCTTGTGGCTGATTTTCAGCAGTGTTTGCCTTTGTTTGAATAAGCAGATGCTGCAGGTTTAAAACCTCGACAGCTTTATTGGCCAGAATAACGGGGAAAATGTCCTGTTTAAAAACAATCTTTGCTGTGTAGGAGTAGAGGTAGGAAGATCTCCCTCTGACAATTCCCCCCCGCCCCCCAAATGTGCAACCCTCCCTGGGAATGCTCACCAAGATAGAGGCCATCTCTGAGACAGATTCTCACACGCTGCCCCCCTCCAAACCATTATCAGGAAGGGGCCGCTGTTCTGTGGGCTGCGCACTGCAGGGATAAACTCCATTTCCCTCTGCTCTCCAGCCGACTTTGGACTTCTGGGAGGAGGGAGAATCTTGTAAATAGAGTCCAGGTCTGGCGACTCTCCCTGACCATTTGGAAGAAATCAAAGCAGCTCTTATTTATTTTATTACATGTATATTCAACCCTTTTCCATCATGGTGGAATGTGAGGTGGCTGCACAGGATCCTGAGGTGGTCTCTCCTCCAAGCATTGACCAGACCCAGACCTGCTTAGCTTCAGCAAAGTGACTCCCTCATATGCCTTCAGGCTATGCCCTGGGGCTGACTGGCTGCTCAGCTTCTCCTTCTCGGATTTCTTGTGCTTCCCGCCACCCCCACCCCCCACGGTGGTACCCGGTTCTTCCCCCTGAAACCAATGTGGGAGAGGTGAACATGATGACCCATGGGATGCACAAGAGGGGGTTGTGCATCCTCCTCCTGCTGCCATGGCGCCTTTTATGTTGCCGCCACTGGGTGTCCTCCATAGGGGACACCCACCATTGATCTAGCTGCCCCAGCAGTTCCCCTGGAAGGGCACTGCTGGGCCTCTGGTCTCTGGGAGTGGCTTGGCTACTGGCGAGTCCCTGGGAAGGACAGCACAGGAGGAGAAAAAGTGCTGTGCTCTGGTAGGCCTGCTTCTAAAATGGCCGCCGGAGTTTACCTCAGCGAGGTAGAGAGCTGTTGTATCAGATTCCCATGGATGCGCCTGGAGCTTGGGGAACCTCAAGGGAGCGGCTGCCCTATGCCTCCTCACCTCTGCCCAGGGATGCCCAGGTGGGTCCCAAGGGGCAATTTCAACAAGCGGGTCCTTCCCCTCCCTGTCTAATCGAGGACAGAATAGGGGTAGAGAGTTATGGAAAGTAGGTTCTGTTTGCGCGCTCTCCCTCCCTCACCCTCCACAGCAGTAGCTGAGGAGAAAGCTAGGCACCTGCCGTTCTCTACGAGGCAGAGTAAAAGACTGAGGGGGTTTCTTCTCTCACGGCCCTCATGGAGGAGAGGAGTAACCCATTCCTGTTGATTCCACCCTCCTCTGACCGAGAAGGTGCTGTTTATGTTCCTGTGTTCTTTGTTGGAGTTAACATTCACGTTGCTTTCGTGTTTAATCTAAGTGCCAGACTGTAGATGTGTTGCAGAACCCAGAGTCAGAGAGACCACGGAGTGAAGGAAAAAGAGATTCTTTATTTAACGCGCGGGCCTAAGGCTGGAATCATTTCCAAAGAGCCAGAAGCCCCGATTTAGATTAGCACATTGGTTTTATAGACATTGTGACACATATGAAACGGCTCCTCCTCTCCCTCCCACGTGGGGTTGCAGTCCTCAACATTTCTTCTCCTAGCACTATTGTTTATAATACAAGAACTGGGTTATAGGGTAGCCATGATAAGGAGAGAACAGAAGAGAACAGCAGAGAACAAGATATACAACTGTATGACCTTTGACAAGATAAGGAATTCCTGTGTCTCGTCAGCTTACAACAATATATTTAAGGGAGAAAGAGCTCAGCAAGAACATGAAGCATGAGACTGCATGAGGCTACTTAGTCTGACCCCCGATATGGCTGCTACAGATGAGATCATATTTTATATGTTTAGGATGGCAGGAAGGCCCGTCCAAGTAGACATGTTGGCTTATTATAAAGATCCATAACGATGTTGTCCTCTCTGATGGTTAGAAGAACGTCTAGAAAAGGGATGTGTGTCATCCCCGTGGTCCTACTGCAGGTGAATTCGACGGCTGGATGAACAGGGTTGACGTAGTCCTTAAATATAGCTCCAAGCTTTCTTTCTTGTTGGTCTATATGGCAAATATGTCATCAGTGTATCTGCACCATACAGGTGGTTTGTGTTTGGGTTTAGTGAGGATGGTTTGTTCCACTTACCCATAAATATACTGACAGACAATGGAGCCATGTGTGTGCCCACTGCTGTGCCTTCTACTTGGAGATAATGTTGTTTGTTAAAAGTGAAATTATTACATGTAAGGACAATCATTGCTAAGGTGGTGATGGCTTCTGTGTGAGGCTGGGAGATGCTGGGAGTTGTAGTCCAACACATCTGGAGGGACCAGGTTGGGGAAGGCTGGCATAAGTGTTGTGGTTTAGACTCCCAATAAACCAGGGATCATGGGGCTCTGTTCTCTAATCTTTTTCTGTTCTGTTTTGGTCTTCAATTGTTGAATCTGCTCATAATATTTCAACTATTACCCATGGAAGGCTTTAAGAGGGTTACATGGTAGAGGAATTTTATTTGTATCTTTACATAGATCCTGTTGGTTTATAAAAACATCTGTTCAAAATGTGTTTAAGAGAAATAAAGTTTTTGCTCCCTTTGGTACCTTGCTAGGATAGGAAGGTAATAACTTAATAGGCAAGCATGTTATAAATGGGAACTGCTCACGCATCTGCTTGACTCCTGCACTTCCTCTGACTGTAGCAGAACTAGATCTCAGAACCTTCTTGCCCTGTCTTAACAGTTTAATTTGCATAGATGGAAGTTACCAAGAGGTCATAAATGTGAACAGATTTGACCAGCAGGAGCAGTAGTTGGTTTCCAAACTTGATTATTTTTTTGAGTGCAAATTCAGGGCAGAGGACAACTGGTCTTTTGTAAACCAGACATCATCAGTCACTTTGCAGCTTAGGTTTTCGTTTTGTTTTTTTAAGTCAAGCTTGATGCAAAGGGCTGATCAGCTAAAAATGTCATGCATGAATTAGATTATGGTTTTCTTGTGGAAAAATTAAAGGGCTTTAAATTCACATCAATTGTCTCTCCATGATCAGCTTTGCGCCGCCCCCCCACCCCTAAAATAACATCGGAATTTGGATGGGATAGGGTGGGGTGTGAGCTATGGGAAGAGACTATTTGGAACTGGGTGGGTTGTGGGTGAGAGTTGTCATTATGGAATGTTGTCCCTGTATGCTGCACCATGATGTCATATCATATGCACCAACTGTGATTGCTAACCACAGCACACTCTATGCTGTTTACTGATGTGCAAGCTTGCAGCTAGCAATACAAGAACTCTCGGTTCTAATAGTATAAGAAAGGGGAAGGTCTAGGATCTGATAGACAACTGAGAGAAAAGAGAATGAAAAATAAATGTGAGAGGAACATGGAGGCACAAAATTGAAGAAACCTGTACCAAACCAGCTTAGGTAGAAGTGTTGAAATTTTGGAAAGTGTGTAAGATTTCTGCCAAAATGGTCTCTCTCAAACACCACATTTCATACAGATATAAGACTCCAGTGAAATTTCAGCACAGACTTTACTATATCAGACTTTACTTGCAACATGTTCAAAGAGCCTCATTCTTACCTCAGTAATGTATCCTCCACGGTATTCCCTGCTAGATCCCCTTAGGGGACTGGGTTTTCTGAGCTTGGTTTGAGACTAGCTATAAATAGATCCCAGGAATCCAAGGGAGGGGAGGAATGGGGAGGATGGTTGTTTCCTGGGCTTCAAGCCAACCTTGGTGAGACCATGGTCCTTTGACATGTATTGGGTGACGGCCTTCTTGGAGAACGTCCAAGCTGGGTTATGTTTATCTGTCAGGTTCATTGGCCAAGCAGAGTCAGATGGGCATAACTGTCAGGTCTGGGGAGGGTGGGGTGGAGGGGATATACATGAAGGCCCTTGACACAGAAGAGCAAAGACAGAGACCAACCAGTCCAACGTGAAGGAGACAAGGCCTCCATTGTAGACACTGTCTGGCAGGGTTACTCAGCATCCTTGGCTTTCAACATGATTCCCTGGTGGAGGGCCACTCAACTGGTGGCCCGGGGCAGAAATCTAGCAACAGCTGCTGGTGGGCAGCATGGGTCAGGTGGTAAGTGATTTCAGTAATGAACAGGGCCGGTACAATACATTGTTCCTGAATTCCTTTTTTTAATACCTAGGTTGGACTACTGTTCTTACTTCATTTTTAATATATGTCTAGTTCTTTTCTGCGTTTATCTTAATGGCTCAGGGCAAAGTATGCACTTTTAAAAATACATTCAAAGACCTTTATTTTAACTTGGAGGTCATACATTATCCTCAATAATATATTTGGTTATGATGTTTTCCTGCTCATAACTCTCCTGCCATTTTTTTTTAAGTTTAAAGGTTCTTTCATTTCTTTAAAACTCAATTTTAATAATCCAACGACATTTAATTTATTGCTGGGATGTTGCCAAATGTATGTATTTATGTATCTTCTTTGATGGGGTCTCTATCGGGTGTGGAGGAGGGCCTGTCCTATGAAGATAAATACATTTTAAAGTTCCAGCACCTCCCATTATCTAGCTTCTTGAGTGCCATTCCGCCCCCCCCTCCTGCCCCAATCTGGAGTGTAGTACTCATTGCTTTCTCTCTGGGTTTGTGTTCTTGGAATGATGCCAATGGTTTGGATGCAGATTTAGGTGTGTGCAATTCGGCTGGTGAAAGACTTCTCTGGCCCCTCCAGCCCCCTGAAATGCTATGTCAGGGACCCTGCTGAATGGAGGAGAGTGAGGTGGGGGGGGGGATTCCCAAAAATCAGGTGGAGGCACCTGTGAACAGAGCCCTTCCCTCCACGGAAGGCAGAACCTGGATCCTACTGAGTGTTCTGGTGTTTGATGTATTTCCCCAGAAAAAAGGACAACACAAAACCGACCTTGAGAATGACCTTTGGCAGTTAGAGGGGACTGTGCCTACATAGGGTAGGTGCTTGGTAGTAAGAGCTGCCCTTTTGAGAGTCAAAGGTGCCAATGGCTCAGGATAATACTAGGAGGCAAGCTGCTGTCCAAAGAAAGTGGATGCCCCCCTAGTGTCATCTGCTGTGGATTAGCCTGTCTTTCCTATCTGCAATGCAGGCCGGACATGGAAGATCCTGTCCTTTGTGGTGGCACTTCCTGGAGTGGCCGTCTGCATGCTGAATGTGTGGCTGCAACAGAAAAACCACCCCCACGATCCACCCGAATTTATCCCATTTCACCATCTGCGCATCCGAACAAAGGTAAGAATATAGCAGGGGGGTCTGGTCAAGGAGGCTTGTCGTCCTGATCTACAGCTTTGGACCTGGATACCTGAAGGCATTCCTGCTTCCACGCACATTTCTGGCCCTTCTCCATGTGCTCCAGCCTCTGAATGTAGCTGGGTGGTGACTAGAGAGACCCTTCTCTTGGTAGTGATGCCCCGTCTCTGAAAGGCTGTTTGCTGGGGGTTCACCTGGTGCACCTACTTTAATGGCTTTTGGTCACCAGATAAAGACCCTTTGATTTTTCCAGGTCCTTTAAAACATCGGCCAAGTTTGAGTCTATGTCAGGGTTTAAATTGTCTGTTGTTTTACATCTTGCTCTGTTATGTTGTTTTCTTAAAAAAAAGGAAGAAGAAGATATTATTGTATTTAAACCACCTTGAAAGCAATTGTGGTTGGCAAAGGATATAACATTTAAAAAATAAAGGTAAACAAGTCAGAGCAGAGCCAGAGGGGCTTAGCAGCAACCTGGGAGGGACAGTAGCAACACCTCCAAAGTGCCATTGGAGAAAGGGGCACCCCGCCCCCAAAGGCCTCTGACCACAATCAGAGTGGGGCAGGGAAGTTGCCATTGGGTTCTGCCACCAAGTACCCTGGGATGCCAGGCACAGCTGGCTGGAGGACCGAGGGGGAAGGAGGAGGGAAAATATGCACTGTGGGTGGTGCACAGATTGTCTGTCAACCAACAGTGCATAGCTTGTCACCCATCATGGGTTAGCATGTTGAGCGAATGCACCAAGATCTGGAGAAGAGGTATAAGATGGATATATCTGTGGCAGCATTGCTCTCTCAATAGCATTCTTTCTCTCTTCTCCAGCCTTTCCCCTGGGGTGATGGAAATCACAGCTTTTTCCATAACCCTCATACGAACCCACTGCCCACAGGTTATGAAGATGGAGGCGGACACCACTGAACCACTTCTATTATCTCTCTCTCTGCTATGCGGGGAGAGGAACAGGTTTCAGTATTACTTTACTTCCTTACATAAGCACAATAAAAAGACGTTTCAATTGCTGGAGCGTCTTCTTGGTATTTAAGACTGTATTGTACTGGAAGTGGGTTGGGGAATTTTTTCAAAAGTGTCATACTTCTGTCAGGTTTTCAGTGTGATAAGAGCAATGTGGAGACAATTGAGGACTAGTGGATTATAGTACAGAATATAGCCAAGACTTCTGGGCTCAGCCTAGGGGTGTACAAAACCTCTACAAGGAATTTCTTCTGGCAGTCCTTCCTTGGTCAGCAGACGGTGGAGTCACATGAATGAGTTAACTCTTCTCCTCCATGAGAAGGCAGGCCTAAAAAATGGATATATATCCTGCCTTGAGAAGGACATTTAGCCCCTCAGTCTTTTGCTCTACCTTCTAGCTAATGGCAGGGCAACTTAGCTTGCTCCTCAGGTATCATTAGGTTTTTTTCAGTAATAATTGGTTATTACTATTACTATCACGAAGAGTCGGACACGACTGAACGACTGAACAACAACAATCTTCCCTGTCAGATTTCTGATGGTGTTGTTTGTACTGTCATACTTCCCATATTTACAGTTCCTAAGTCCCCATGTTTTAACATAAGTGCACCACATAATTATGTAAAAAAATGAAACTTCAGTTTGAACTTAAAAGTTTGCATACACGTACTAAACCCAAGATGCAACGATCTGGTCAGCCTGCCTCCACTGCTGGAACAAATGCACAGGTAACAGACTCCCACCAAATGTCCTGCCTGAGAACTGGAATCCTATAGCCAGGATCAATTTATGGAAATTAAGCTATTTGCTGATATTGACTTATTTTTGCTTCCAAGCTCTACGTATTTGAAAACCATTTCTTTCTTTTTTTCCCCACAAAAGCTGCAAGAACTGGAGGGTGGAGACTGTGATTGCTGACCTATAGGGGCAGGGACCCAATAATAATTGCCACGGAGAAGAGAGAAGGAAATATGCAAGACACTCATGCCTCATTCCTTGACCACTGAAGCTTGGTTCAATCTCCCCTCTAGTAGCTAAGATGGCACTAGACACTGCCTCTGCTCTTCATTTTGCTACACGCAAAAAGACGAAGAACTCTGGTGCTGAATATGATACAAAGATATTTTTCTCACACTAACATTTCTTCAACATATGATTGCTGTTCACCCTCCCAAGGCTACAGAGATTAGAATCCAAGATTCCGCATTATCAAAGCCATGGTAGGTGTATTTTCCTGGGAAGAAAGCACTTCTGTGTAAGAAATGATCTGCTAGTTGTATGTAAGTTATCACCTGTGACAATCCCACATGTGTACACACACTGGGAAGTCTCATTCGGGTGCAGTTTCTTGGGATGTGTGCAGTTATCACACATGTGAACTTGTGTGTTTAGTAGCAGGTCATTTCCTACCATCAGAACTCTTTGCATATAAGGAAAATGTAGCCTGAAGCAGCAGTCCTCTTGTTCAGTGCAGTGGGCCATTTGAGTGTTGTGGGCATGCCAGAAGAGATCCTAGAGAAGGCATGGAACATGGGGTTGGTTATCCTTGAGTAGCAGCTGGACTAGTGTCGATGTTGCTGCCTTGGAGAGACGCAGCCCCCTCATTGCCTCCAGCTTCTCCCTCATTCATCATCTGTTTGTACTCTCGTTTGAAGAAGCCAAGCTGGAAAGAAAGGGATAGAAAAGTCAGATGAAGACCATTCAGTGTGAGGTAATAGGTACAAGATAGAGAAAAGGCTAGTTCTGAAAGCACACCCAAGAGTAGACAAAGAATCAAGTTCAGACTAAGGGCACACACTGGGCATTCCTACTTTAGGGTGGTGACTTTTTCCCTCTGCCCTGGTTGACTCTCTTCTGATGGGCCCCAACTTGTTTGACTTGGGGGGAAAAACTACAACTCTGCATGCTGTCGCATGAGCAGAAGGCACCTTGAGTCCCCTAAAGTTCCCTTGGCAGGCATCTCTCTCAATCCTCACCTTGTACAGAGCAGCAGCCATCAGAGCAAGGAGGATGAGCCCCCCCACACTGCTACCGATAATGATGGGCAGGTAGTTGTAGGCCTCCAAGTATTCCACCACAGTCTTCGCCTATAGAGTAGGAGGGACCGAATCATGAGAGAGAATTCAGAAACCCTGACCTCATTCACCAGCTTTAATTCAGTAGAACCCACTCCTTGTTCAGAGCTACAAAAGGCAGCCAGGCATCACAACTCCCTCCCAGCTCCTTTCAACCCTAGACCACATTCCTCTTCCAGGGGAGCCAGACGTCGTGGCTCCCAGGCACAGCCAATGGGTGATACTTTGTTTTGTTTTTTACCTGGCTCTGTACAAAGCCCTCTTTTTGGGAATATTTGTTATCATTGTAGAAAATCTGTGCTGAGCTCACCAGGGTCACCGCCTTCTGCTGGGTCTGGAAGACAGACATAAGCTCAGAGGTGGGAGAATTGGTTGCCTGAAAGGTTTCACCAGGGAGGGATCCATAGGGAGCCAATGATATTTATGCAAAAATGGCTTTGTAGACACGGGGATGCAGCTGACTGTTGGCATATTTACACTAGCAACGTCTCAGTTTTATACCAATCTAACCAGCAGTCTCCCCAAATAATTCTGCAAACCATAATTTGGTGAAGGTGCTTAGAATTCTATGTTACAATCTTCATCACAGAACTACAGTTCCCCCAATTCACATGGTAGTCCTGGCTCATGATGCAACTGATTCTGGGACAGAGCACAGAAGTCTGTTAATATCTTCCAAAGGAAAGGTTTGTGTCCTTCCCACCCCTGATCTAACAAAACCCCAGCAGGGGCTTCCATACCTGGGAGACCCACTTGAAGCTGATGTCCCCCTTGATCCTGAATGTCAGTGGTTTCTGCAGCTCCAGAGATGGGATGTCACAATGGATTGTTTTACAGGCAGCCACAGAGCAGTCCTGGAAGAAGGTGGAAGGATATATTGGGTCAGGTCATTGGAGTGCTGAGGCTGAGTATGGATACCCTTTGACCTAGAAGGCCATCCTACTAGGTCACCATTCACCAAGAACCATCCAGTCTAGCTGCTTTTAAAATGAGGCTGTTGACTTTACAGTGGAGTATACTCACCAGAACAGAATGCTTACTTAGTTGCTTCACAAAATCCTTGGACCCTGGAGTCTCTTTTTCAGGGACACAAGATGCCAGGTGGATCAGCTGGGGAAAGGGAGAGAGAATCAGACATTCATATAGGGTTATGTGGGGCCTAATTCCTCAGCAATCCAGTACTTTAGGCTTGAGGAAAAGATCATGGGAGCTCTCCCTAGGTAATTCATATCTTTCCACCAAGGAAAGCTAAGCAAGCCTGTTGGTTTGAGGCTCAGGCTATATGCAGAAGATAACACAGGTCAATTAACACAGTTCAACTATACTGAGACTGAATGGCAGGCTAAAGAGCAGTAAAAGCCTGGCATCTCTCATGCCTATGGGTAGAGTGTAATTCTAAACCTTATTTAGTTATTGTGAGCATGGATCCAGAAGATTGGCAAGAATGGAAGAATTGCCTTGCTGGATCACACCAAAGGGCCAGCTGGTCCGCAGTCTGTCTCTAGCAGTGGCCAGCCTGATGCTCCTGGAAAACTCATAAGCAGACCATGATAGCCATCATCTGCTCCTTGACCCCAGCCCATAGAGGGGAGGCTTCTGAACATTCTAATCACATCTACGTGGCCTCAGCAGGGTATACCTCGGAGGGCATGTCCAGAGATGCATTCCAAACCAATATGCCGTTCAGTTGCACAGGAAACCGAAACTTCACTGAGACAGGAACTTTTCGCTGATATGTGTTCTTCACCTGAACAAGCAGAGATCCTGTGTAAGTGTGAACAGAAGCTCAGCATTCCTAGCACTCAGTTGGTCCACTCTTAGCTCTAACTAAGTGACATGATTTTCCCTGCTTCCAATTGTGTACTATACCACCACGCCAGAAGTGCAGGTGCTGTGCAGATGTGCCCTGCTCTCACGCAATTTGACGCAAAGTCCTGAACCGCTTACAGCAGGGGTGTTGAACGTCTTTCAGCCTGAGGGCCAAATTCCATTTCAGAGAAGCTCTTTGGGGTCTGCATTTCAGTGATGGGCAGGGCTGAAAGCAAAAGGGGCAGTACCCCAAATACCAGCATAAAGGCTTAAAGCTCTTGCTGTCAGTAACTAGGCATTAGGAGAGGCATTTCAGCCTTTTAAAATGGGGGGAAACTGCATAAAAGCCAGGAAAACAGCAAACGATGGGAAGTCAGGGGAAAGGGGAGGGCCAGGAGAAGGGGCATGACTATCTAGGGAAACCCGGAGGACTGGATTGGGACCCCGGTCTCAGGTTCTGCACCCCTGCCCTACAGCTTGATACATACACACTGCTTACCTGTTCCATGTCCTTAATCCCAAGTGCTCCACATCCCCCTCACCTCATATTGATGTTCCACAAGCTCATTTCTATCTTCCTGGCCAGCAGAAAAATTGACATACTTGGTTGACTCATCAATACTGAAAGAAAAAAGGTGAGGGTCTGTGTAATCAACCAGTCACTCTAGGTTTACTTTAATGCATCCCAGTGGTCATTTGGTAATTCAATACATTCTTATGGTAATTCAAAAGGATCCAGTACTTTTCCTGTGGCCATGTCATTCATTTTAGTATGTGCCCTGAGACACATGTATTCTGCCAGAACCAAGACAACTGAATAAGGCTGCAGTCCTATATCCACTGAATTCAATAGGACTTACATCTGAGCAGACACGTATAGGACTGTGCTATAATACACATGCTTAAAAGGTAAAGGTAAAGGTGTCCCCAACCAGTCGTGTCCGACTCTAGGGTGAGGTGCTCATCCCCGTTTCTAAGCCGAAGAGCCAGCGCTGTCCGAAGACGCTTCTGTGGTCATGTGGCCGGCATGATTGAACACCGAGGTGCATGGAACGCTGTTACCTTTCTCGCCGAGGTGGTACCTATTTATCTACTTGCAAGTTCTTGCTTTCGAACTGCTAGGTTGGCAGGAGCTGGGACTGAAGACGGGAGCTCACTCCGTCACGCAGCACTCGGGTCTCGAACTGCTGACCTGCCAACCTTCCAGTCTGCAGTTTAGCGTCTTAACCACTGAGCCACCGCGGTCCCCTTAGACATGCTTAGGACTACACTATAGGACTGCTCTGTAGGGCAACAGCCAAAAACACAAACTTTTGGCCAGTTACTCTGGGGTCAAATAAATCAGAAGTGGCAAAAGGCCAAAAGATTGAAATTCATTAAACTAGAAGTAGTCCCCAATAATTCATTAAACAGAAGTAAATGAGAAAAATCCTATTTACATATGCAGAATGAATTTGTCGAGGAAGATTAGGATAGAAACCAATTTGCAAACAGATAAATAGAGAAGCAAGTAAGGGTGCAATCCTGTGCAAATAGGTGGCTGCCTCTGAACTTGGAGGCCTATCCAACACAGGGCAGGAGAAGCATGGAGGGGATTGTTCCCTCTGCGCTTCTCCTGCCCTGCATTTTTGGCTACACAGCCGATTGTGGCTGTCTAGCCGCAGAAGATTTTGGCCACCTAATGCGAAAATTTTGGCCACCTAATGCAAAGAGAAAACTCTCTGGAAAAGACCCTGATGCTGGGAAAGACTGAAGGCAAAAGGAGAAGGGGACGGCAGAGGGTGAGATGGCTAGATAGCATCACTGATGCAATGAATATGGACTTGAGCACACTCCGGGAGAGAGCGGAGGACAGGAAGACCTGGCGTGCTATGGTCCATGGGGTCACAAAGAGTCAGACACGACTGAACAACAACAACTGCCGCTGAATGGCTGAGTGGGGAGGAGGCTGCCGCACAACACATTGCATGTGTCATACCAGCATTTCTGCTCTCCCCACCCCAGAACACCCTCCGGGAACACCCCATTTTGGCTGCTCACTCTTGTGAGTGTGGAGCACAGGGCTTTTCAGCACTGCCTGTGAGGCAGCGCAGAAGTGGGGGAAGGCTGGTTCTCCGGGAACCGACCTTGGAGCATGGGCTCTGAGGTCGGTTCCCAGAAAACCAGATATCCTATGGCTGTCTAGCCACTGACTAGCGGCCATAGAATTGCTCCCTAAATATATTAGATCAATTTTAACAACTTGTTAAGGGATTAATAAGAACTGGATTAATCAAAACAACTAGTGGGCTCCATTTTCCCCTTAACTATGTTCAGTAAAGGAGGGAAGAAAGGGCAGAAAACATCCAGCCTCTTAAGCAGACAGAAGGAGCCAGAGCGCAATAAAAAAACCAATTGCAGTGAAGAAGGGTGTGGAGCTGGGTGGGGTCTCTGTTACAGAGGAACTCAGCTGTGCTGGCCCTCCATACACGTGTAACTGTGGTTGGTATTTTCATTAACATTAACATGACACCTTGGGTGAAAAATTCATTTTGTTCTCTATCTCTGTGTTATTTTACAATTAGTATACTAATCCATATGTTAGGGGGTTGGTATACTAACTATAGGTGCAATCCTTAGCATGGCTGGCTGGGGAATGCTGGGAGTTATAGGACTTTTTTCTGCCTAACCTGCAAGGGATTGCACCCTAAGCCATTTTTCTGTGGTAAAAAGCCATGAACTTTCTTCATCCTAATTGTTTACAGTCTGCAGAGGTGAAACAGAGGGAGGCTGAAGTGAGCAGAAAGTTAATAATTCTGGAAGACTAAGAACTTCTTTCTCAGTGATGCATTTAGTGGGTGAAATTTATAGATCCACCATGAAACATAGGCCCCAAATAATCAGCAAAGGTGGGTAGCTAGAATTCCTTCTTCATACAGAGGAATTACCTCAGGAAAACTATGCTAGGCAACAGTCTAAAGAGAACAACCTGTTGAGTATGTAGACAAGTCCTCTGACAGTGAATAGGAAGGGGAAAGAGGGCCAGGCAGGGGGATGCTTTGGCCCCAGAATACTTGCAGTCACGTACACGTTGACGAAAACATATACCGCATATTTAACGGGCAGCTTTGCTTGGTGAACCATGTCCTGTGTGATGGGGCCATTGTTTTCACTGGAAAAAGGAGAAATAGCCTGAGTGAAGTGCATCAGAAAATATATCACATATGCCACTGTCCCACCATGCACTGCTAAGCATACTGTTGTCCCACACCAATGCCCTGCTATACAGTACATTTCATCATCTGTCATTAAAGCGTGAGAACCTCACCACAGGGAAGCTGCACTTCTCTGGATCCCAAGGCACATCTACACAATAGTTTGCTTCCAGACTTGGTCATACATAGAGCAGACCCACAGAAATCAATGGCCCTTAAGTTAGTCATGAGCCTTGAACTCATGACTAGCTTAAGTCCCACTGATTTCAGCTTGTCTGCTGTAATATGAGTAAGTCTGGAACCTACCGTATACATTTCCGGTTGCAATTCTATATCACCTGACAGTAAGCCCCACTGTATTCAATGGGACTTGCTTCTGAGTAGACTTCTATAGGATTTCACTGCAAACTAGTATGAAATTGGCTTAGTCATTATGGCTTCTGATCTGAAACTAGTTTAAGATGTCATGTAGGAACACCCCCACGTCAGGCACAGTATGCCTTACCTGCCGGCTGTGGCATTGATCTGTACCATATCCCCCAGATCTGCTTCCTGGGAGATGGAAAAGGTGGTAATGAAGATAACCTGAAACAGAAGAAGATGCAATACATGTGTGAGAGGGCAGCAGAAGGCTAAGGTAGATTTACACTTCAAATTTAACCCAGTTTTAAACTCCAGTGATAATTGTCACTCTGGGCTTCTCCCAGAGAACCTTGGCAACCATAGACTTTGGAGGGAGCTGGGGCTTCTCTGTCAGATCTCTAGCCTCCTCAGAGAACTACGATTCCCAGCACTGAACAACAGCCTCTCCTGCAAGTCAGAAGCAAGTCCCTAAAGCCCCTGGAAAGACCAAGAGTTCAAGGCTCACTGACCTTGCTGTCCTTCATCCTAGGATTGTGGAAGCTAATGTTTTCCAGAGTTCTAATGGAATAGGCCCACTTCCTCACCCTAAGAGGAAGCCATCCTGTGTTTCCACAAGTCACTGCTTTGCCTGCCGATTGAAAGGAAGCAAGTAGGGACAGAACAGTGATACATGCAGAGAAGCAACTGACAGCCTCTTCTGAAGGCAGCTAACTCTGCTGCTTCTCTGCGTCAGGAATGAGATAATCACACACTATGCAGATGTGATGGAATTACTAACTCCTGAAGATGGCTGACTGAAAGGAGAGAAGGCTAGAGCACTAACTCATGCAGAGATGCAGTGGCAGCTCCCTCTGTGGGTTGGGGCATTGGGTTCTACTTATTCCCATGACACACACTAGCAGTTCTCTCATGATTTACTCACTGTGCCTTACACAGTGTAGGGATGACTGGCAAAGTAGTGTTATCATCACCCATGGGTGGAGCTTACTATTTCCCGCAAGAGATCTGCAGTCACCCAGGACATGAGGCTGTTAATGCCCTGGAATTCCTTGTCAATGTTAGACAGGAACTGTCTCAGCACAACAACCACTGAATCCCTTGAAGGGCAGGCTACATCAGGAGGTGGAACTGAAGGGGATACAAGATGGCAGGATTTGATGTCTGACTGATGCAACGCGACTTTTAAGAGTGCGGGCCCTGGCACACAGGGTGGGTGCCATTGATGCTCTGCTCCAGGCAGCAACGTGTGTTGGGTGGCCCTGGCTCCTTCTTGAGTCTGTAAACAAACCAAAACCTCTTGGTTTGGTGACAGACTGCACGCAATGGACAGACCTTGTCGGCATCATAGGAACATGTTTGGATGGGGGGAGTTGTCTACCCCTTTAAACTGAGGATGTGTAATATGATGGCCAAGCCACCCCCAGCCAAGTTAGTAGAAGGACTTTACCTCAGCCCTGCTCCGGAAGATGGGGTGATTGATGTCACAGATGGTGATCCTCACAGGGTTTTCCTCTGGGGCAGGGACGGAGGCACATTTAATGACCACATACTTCCTGCTGGACTGAGCAGTGGGGGAACCAAATTGTGCAACTGATTAATGACCCCCTCTTGGGGCACCTCCCACTCCTTGCTCCCTGACACCTCTAGTTCCCCTGTGCCTCTCATACCTGCAGTACTGTGAACTTGCGGTAGGACAGTGCTGAAGGGTATAAGAAGCTCAGGGTGGTGCGGTAGGAATCCTCTCCATCATTCCGGATGAAGACCGTGGCATTCAGCTCAGGGGTCAGGCCCACTACCAGGGTGTGCAGGCTGAAGAAAAGGGGGAGAGGGCCTTTCATATACCTCCAAAAATAATTCTTGGGGCTCAGTTCTGCCTGGAAGCCATTCCCTCTGACCTGGAGACTATGGAGATCCAGCCCAGATATACAGAGGCCCTCCGTGAGGAGGAGAAAGCAGTCTACACATGTTCAACTTTCTTTATTGCTGCTTCATGTATTCCAGGATGAGCCCGGGAATCAAGGATGTTCTATACCTTGGCTCAAACTAAGCCTTGAACAAAGGCTATTAGCAAAGAGCTGGCACCTTTTCAGCTTGGTGGCCTCAGCTGAAATATTGTCATGTAATACTACGAATAGCATGTCTGTTCACAAATTGGCTGGTGTGGTGGGGTGTGTGTGATGTGGTGGTGGTGGTGGTGGGAGGCGGTCACAGAACACCTATTTCACAGAAGCAAAATGGTAAGAGACAAGACACCAGCAAAAGAAACTGAATTCGAGGGGTCTGTGCCCCAGAACACAAAACCACTCTGAATCCACAATGTTCTGCTCCAACAAAACAATAATTTCATAGAAATGTGAACTGGTGAGGCTAAAAGACAAGTAATTTGACAAGTAAACAAAACACAGACACACACAGACACACACACACGGCATCCCTTTGCTCTCTTCTGCCATCCCAGTGCCCATGCTGGCTCCCCCCAGTCCGTGTTGGCCCCCACCGCCCAAGCCCCCTAGGCTTCCCAGAACCCCACACTGCCCTTTCTAGCCAACCCCTGCACTGGCTGCTGTAACCCCCACCCACCCCGCCCACCCCATACCCAACTTACCAGGCAGCAGAGACAGGGGTTCTTTTTCTTTCTTTTTCTCTTTCAGGTAGGCAAGAGTGCTTTAAAGTGAAGCACTGGCTTCCATCCATCCCCTTTACTTTTTAAGTATGTCTCTGGCCCCACAAGGTGCTCAGAGGGATTCATGGGAAATACAGATGGCAGCAGCTGGAGGCACTCACTTCTCTTTGAAGGGATACTAGCCATCAGTAACTTTTTTTAAAAAATTGTTTAAAAATTGGAGGGCTGGGTACATCAGCAGCACCACTGGAGCTGCCCATGGGCACACTGATGCCTTCAGGCATTACGTTGCTGACCCCAGGTCTGGACTCTGCTGTGAACATCCTAGTGTGGTGTCCTGGTAATGCCACAAGCATTCTGCCCTGCAGTGTTGTAAATGCTGAAGCCACGAGCACCAAGAATTCACCAGAACTTTGCCAATCTGAGGGTAAGCAAGCCTGGGCAAATTTCACTGGGCTAAGGGGATAGGATGAAGAAAATAACAGCTTACCCTGAGAAATTGAAGGAGATTTTTAATTCATCTTTACAGACTCCATCTTTGCCACAATTCTTTTCAAACGGCAGCTGAAAAGAGATGAGGGGACGGGTGCAGAGAGAATGTCAGCCTTAGGGGGCAGGTGAGAATTCTGAAATTATATCAGAGCTTTTAATGAATCAAATATTTTCTTCAGTTTCTCTGTAGATTTTGATACCAAAATGTACGTATTCATTTTTCACATTTCTCAAGGGAGCTTGGGTTGGCATGCAGACTTTCCTCCTTATTTTATTTTCACAACAACTGTGTCAGGTAGATAATCTTGAGAGATTGTGATTGGGTCAAAGTCACCCAATGAGTTTCAAGGATGAGTGGAAATTTTGAACTCGGATCTTTTTGGTACAACAGTATCCACTGCGCCATACTGGCAGCCAATTACACGTAATAGTTGACTTTTTGTTAACTATTCATCAAATTGAGTCAATTGCATAGCTGGTATTTTATAATCATAATCTGCATCCAATGGCCTTTCCATATGAGGGTCCTTCACATTGCTGAGGGAGAGCTTCAAGCAAGCCAATTTTTGAGTGACGGGGTTAAAAATGAGAAGTATTAAGAAAGTGAAATTGTCAGAGACCATTTCCCTGTAAATTAAGCCCCGGCTCTCTGACAGTTCCATATACTGATATTCTGCCAGACAGGCACCAGCAATGTGAAAGGTGCCATAGATTTCTAGTATTTCAAATTGGGATTTGAAGATTTTGGTTTTTAGGATACTTGGAGAAAAACTTGAACCTGTACAGTACTGCAACATCAGATTTTAGTTCTTAGGGTGCCTTCCCCAACCTGGTGCCTTCCAGAGGTATTGGGTGCAATTTCCATTATCTCCCAACCAGAATGACCATTTTAGTAGGCTGTGTTAAGGAATCCTTAAATGGCTGTACAGTCACAGATAATGATTGTGTTGCTGATTGTTTGGAAGCAGCTTTGTGTGAAAGCTTCCTCAAATTCATTTTACTACATGATAACATGATGTCTCAGCTTTCAGTGAATATCCAGTTTGTTGCATATATATGAAAACATTGCATAAAATGTTTATAAATAATTAGATTTTCTGAGTTTGGGGAAGGGACAGTGGCATGCAGGCCTAAGAGCTCAACTAGAAATAATGATGTGGAATTTCTGGAAAATTTGGAATTGGGAAACTTTCCTATGCAAATTAGGTGAATTTGGATTAGGTGAATTTGCATCAGAAAATGTTCTGATGCCCCGGAGAGAGATCTAATTTAGCATGTTTATTTTACTTTCACTTGGTAAACAACAAAGCTTAAAAAACCTACCCCGTTAATTTTTGTCCCAATACACTACAATTACTACATGAAATATTTGAAAGGGGGGGAATTAAAGCACACGTAACGTGAGTTAAATGTTATATTATGTAGAAGACAATAGTATGTCTTACATTTAGGAAAAAATTAAAGGTGCTGAGAACTGTTGAGACACTAATACATTTTAGCAATTCAGAGAACTGTGCATGGTACACTGACAGCCACTCATCTGCAACTTTAAACTGCCAAGCTTGACTTGTATTGTATTTGCAGTTGGCATCCATTGATTGTTACTAATGAACTTAGGACATTTAAAATTTTCCATGGGAAAAATTAAGCACTGGAGAATTCTTCACCCCACATCACTGCCTAGAAATCTATCGGTTTTGCTTACTAGCCATGATTTGGAGGCATAATTCTTGGCCATGTCTACATTAATGCTCTATCGTTGTCAATAAGTGTCTGATCACCAGGGGAAGGTGTAAGAAACTGTTGTGCATTAGGTAGTCATGTCATATGCATTTCTGGATAGTTCTTGAATTAAATGTAGTGATAAGGGTAGCTACTAAATTTCTTAAGCTTTGTATGCTCTGCCCTGTAAGTAGGCTTCCATTGTAGTGTAAAACTGCAGGAGCTGAAGCACGCGGCTAGTAGCGGATGACAAATGCGGATGACGGCGCACTCTGTAGTTAGACAGTGCTCTCTGCTTGCTTCACTGAGAAGAGTGCCTAGTTTGCAGTGAAGTGATGGGGTGCACATAGTGTTTCTCCCTGGTGAGTCCACACATCACTTCATTCAGAGTGTAGGAACTGTTTTCCTGTACTTTCCGTAAGAGGAAGTCTGTAGGGACCACACCTTCCGCTCAAAGCCCAGTTGGATGCTTTTAAACAAGGAACATAAAGAATCAAATCTAGCTCAGGAAGAAAGCAATGGTTACAGCAGGGTATGTTCTGAAACCGCTGGCTTTGTTCTGGGTTGGCATTGGATGAATAGGCTTTACACGGTATTTGGGAATGGCGGATTATCTGGAATGTTGGTTTTACTGGGATATATTTAGGGTTGTGAGAGTTATTATGCCTTTCACTTTTAAAATGTTATAATGTGCATTCAGCTTTTGTGGGAAGGAAAGTGAGAACCAGAAATAATACAGTATACAATATTTCTCCAGGCATACCACTTTGCATTGATTTGCCCTTTAAAGCATGGTGCTATGGAATGTGTTGTGTTTTAGCCTTCCACTTTAGCCCCTTTGGTGAAGTTGTCACTTATGATAAGCTCTTAGCAGTGGGGAGGCATTTTAGGGTGCTGTCTTTGTTCTTCATGGGAACTGCCGTCTAGCCCACTGTCATATGCAGAAATGGGGTCAGTGGGCTGGTATGAGTAAACCACTAGCGATTATTGTATCCACATTCAGTCACGAAATGCATTGAATGCTACTGTGCAAGTCCAGCTGATCACCTTTTCATAGGGTAGCTGTCTAATTAAATGCAGTGACCTAAATCATATCCCTTATGAATATACAGTGGAGGCGAGGAATAGATTTAAGGGATTAGACCTGATAGACAGAGTGCCTGAAGAACTATGGACGGAGGTCCATAACATTGTTCAGGAGGCAGCAACGAAATCCGTCCCAAAGAAAAAGAAATGCAAGAAAGCCAAGTGGCTGTCTGATGAGGCTTTACAAGTAGCTCACGAAAGAAGGGAAGCGAAAAGCAAGGGAGAAAGAGGAAGATATATCCAACTGAATGCAGAGTTCCAGAGAATAGCAAGAAGAGACAAGAAGGCCTTCTTAAATGAGCAATGCAAAGAAATCGAGGAAAACAACAGAATGGGAAAGACTAGAGATCTCTTTAAGAAAATTGGAGATCTCAAGGGAACGTTTTGTGCAAAGACGGGCATGATAAAGGACAAAGAAGGCAGGGACCTAACAGAAGCAGATGAGATTAAGAAGAGGTGGAAAGAATACACAAAGGAACTATACAGGAAAGATCTGAATGTCCCTGATAGCCATGATAGTGCGGTCACGGAACTTGAGCCGGACATCCTCAAGAGTGAAGTCAAGTGGGCCTTAGGAAGCATTAGTAACAACAAAGCTAGCGGAGATGGCAGTATCCAGCTGAGCTATTTAAAATCCTAAAAGATGATGCTGTTAAAGTGCTGCATTCAATATGCCAACAAATTTGGAACACTCAACAATGGCCGCAAGACTGGAAAAGGTCAGTTTACATTCCAATCCCAAAGAAGGGCAACGCCAAAGAGTGTTCAAACTACTGCACAATTGCACTCATTTCACATGCCAGCAAGGTGATGCTCAAAATCCTACAAGCTAGGCTTCAGCAGTATGCGAACCGAGAACTACCGGAAGTACAAGCTGGGTTTCGAAGAGGCAGAGGAACTAGAGATCAAATCGCCAACATTCGCTGCATCATGGAGAAAGCAAGAGAATTCCAGAAAAACGTCTATTTCTGCTTCATTGACTACGCTAAAGCCTTTGATTGTGTGGATCACAACAAACTGTGGCAAATTCTGAAAGAGATGGGAATACCAGACCACCTTACCTGTCTCCTGAGAAACTTGTACGAGGGTCAAGAAGCAACAGTAAGAACCAGGCATGGAACAACCAAGTGGTTCAAAATTGGGAAAGGAGTACAACAAGGCTGCATATTGTCACCCTGCTTATTATGCAGAGTACATCATGAGAAACGCCGGGTTGGATGAATCACAGGTCGGAATTAAGATTGCTGGGAGAATTATCAACAACCTCCGATATGCAGATGATACCACCTTAATGGCAGAAAGCGAAGAGGATCTCAAGAGCCTCTTATTGAGGGTGAAAGAGGAGAGTGCAAAAGCTGTTTTGAAACTCAACATTAAAAAAACTAAGATCATGGCATCTGGCCCCATCACGTCCTGGCATATAGAAGGGGAAGAAATGGAAGCAGTGACAGATTTTACTTTCTTGGGCTCCAAGATCACTGCAGACGGTGACTGTAGCCATGAAATTAAAAGACGCTTGCTCCTTGGGAGGAAAGCTATGGCCAACCTAGACAGCTTAGTAAGAAGCAGAGACATCACCTTGCCGACAAAGGTCCGTCTAATCAAAGCTATGGTTTTCCCAGTAGTAATGTATGGCTGTGAGAGCTGGACTATATGGAAGGCTGAGCGCTGAAGAATCGATGCTTTCGAACTGTGGTGCTGGAGAAGACTCTTACGAGTGCCCTGGACTGCAAGGAGGTCAAATCAGTCCATCCTAAAGGAAATCAACCCTGACTGCTCATTGGAAGGACAGATACTGAAGCTGAAGCTGAAATATTTTGGCCACCTAATGCGAAGAGAAAACTCTCTGGAAAAGACCCTGATGGTGGGAAAGACTGAAGGCAAAAGGAGAAGGGGACGGCAGAGGATGAGATGGCTAGATAGCATCACCGATGCAATGAATATGAACTTGAGCACACTCCAGGAGAGAGCGCAGGACAGGAAGGCCTGGCGTGCTATGGTCCATGGGGTCACGAAGAGTCAGACACGACTGAATGACTGAACAACAACAACAAAGAACTACAAAGCACTTCAGACTTGGAAAAGGTGGTGTGGGAATGTTGGTTGATAAGACTCTGAAGGGTTCAGCCCCAGGCCCTGTTGTCACTGTCAAGTCTCCATTCTGGAATGTGTCAAGTGGTAATGAAGAATGCCTGTGAGCGTATGAGGAATGCATGTCCCTCGCTGCTGAATAATTGAAGCCCATTTCCACATGCCTGGGATTACGGGGTGGGGCTTCCAGGTAATAAGGAACGACTTCCAAGCAAGCTTGAGCCTTCACAATGCCTCCTTTGCTTAGGGCAGGGGTGGGCAACTGGTGGCCCTCCAGATGTTTTGGACTACAACTCCCATCTTCCCTCATCATTGGCATTGGTGTAGACCAAAACTTCTGGAGAGACACAGGTTGCCCATCCCTGGCTTAGGGGTGGCCTTGAACACTGACAGTGCTTTATGCACAGGGCTGTTTGTGCTTTATGCTTGTACTGCACAAATGCAGAAATTCATTTCGGGTGCAGAATTCAGCACCCTTAGCGTCCTGGCTTTATTCATGCTTCCAAAAAATCTCTAGCTCCAAAGGCAGCAAAGATGGGATTGAATGTTTGTCAGCAACGCTGAAGGGAGAGCCTGAGCAGGTTGTGTGGGGTGAGCTTCAGTACCTTCCAGTGGTGTGCGCTGCAGGGATGTACGAATGCCTTACCTGGTTCCGGTCAGGGCATCCACTGGGGGGGGGGAGGTGATCCATCCCTCCCCCCTGGAATCCTCCCCGGCTGGCTCCACTCTGCAGCAAAGCTCCCAGCTGGCTCCACTCTGCTACTGCCGCGCTGCAGACTCAAATGGCGGCCGCTACGCTGGCCGCCATTTGTGTCCCTACCTTAGGCTGTGATAGGCTACGTAAGTATTTACGTAGCCTATCACGGCAAAGAGCAGGGACACAAATGGCGCCCATTACACCATTTGCGTCCCTGCTCCTTTCGTGATAGGCTATGTAAATACTTACCTAGCCTATTATGAAAATCCTATCATGTTTAGCAGCCAGCCTTGTAGACCTTTGGCTAAATATATGAAATCCTTAAAACACCAGCATCAGATTTGTAAGAACTGAGGTGGCCAGGTGCTTGGGATTCCCCTGCGCCTGAAAATGAGTTTCTTCAGTTCTCTCATTCTCTTCCATTGTTTGCCCCTCTGTCTCTCACACTCACTCACACACACAATAAATAAGGAGTTGCAGCCCACCCACGCTTAAGCTGTGTGCCAGTGATTGTTGCTGGATGAACTGTAACATGATAGAGGAATAACAATGGCATTTCACAGCACCAGTGGTGCATAATTTTAATTCACTGCAGACATGACTGGAGTGTTTGGTGCAGCCTGCCAAATGCTGACTATTTCTTTGTTGACTTAAAAGGTCCTTGGTACCTACCTTTTGGGAAAAAACCCACTGCTTTTCCTTGAGGATTCTGACATGATTGCCCATTTCAATTTTTATATTGCTTAAACACTTGGTAATACTGTGACAGAATTTAATAACCAAATATATTTTTCTCAGATCTTGTCTGCAGGTTTATAGTCGTATAGAACAGGAGACATTGCAACCCATGATTTAAACAATCCAAGGTTCACAACTCAATAACAAACTATGGGTTCTCTTTCTGGGTTGTTCATGGTTACAAACCCTGGTTTGTTAGTGTGACTGGATTCGCACATGATGGCAACCCAGAATTCAACAACCCATAGGTTAAATAAACCATGGGTTAGTGCTATGTGCAAACCTGGTCAAAGTTGTTCGTGGTGGGTGTATTTTTAATTTTTTGTTTTATGATACTACTTGGTAAGATTTTGCTTCATGAATTACATAATGTAAGACTGTTATGCTTTGATTCAGTGTTACCTTGAATCTCATATTCCTTGCCTTGACAGCAGTTATTTGGATAATCAAAAATACCTCACCCCTCTCAGTGCATTTATAAGTTGCAAAAGTAAATATTCACTATGGACTTGTAGCACACGTCTGTGTGTGTGTGTGTGTGTGTGTGTGTGAGACAGAGAGAAATTTTAAATTGCATTGTCTTTGGCATTAGAGGTTGAAAGGGTGTTTTATTACAGCAGAGTTGGCAGGGCTGGAAAAAACATATTGCTAATAGCAGATAGTGAACTCAAATAGTTTATCTGGAAATAGATAATCACTGACTAATTTGTTTTAAAATGGCACTTGCTTTATGTGCCTATAATTCCTTAATTGTTACATGCTTTGCTGTCATTGTAACTTGTACCATGCAGGGTTACTGGCCGAAGCCATGTTTTACAGATGACCAAATTAATCATCCAACATTCATAAAAAATACACACAAATGTATTTTGGGGACATTTTATTACCCCGAGCCATTTTCCAATGTATATCGGGGCGGTAAAGTGCTCCATGATCATAAATATGTCTTTGGTGTCAAAAGAAGTATGTTTAAGCTCAAAATATTAGAAAAATGTCAAATAGTCAAGAAAACTTTATAATTATGAAAACCTAATGACTTTGGACCTATGGGGTTACAAAAACACCCAAATGCAAATCTGTCTCTGGTGAGGTAAATTTTCTCCAATGAAATCCCATGGCTTGTGCCAGCCTACTGACACCCAGAGTATTTAAGCCTGCTTCCCTAGACCAGTTTTCTTTGGAAAAAGCCTGGGGACAATTTTATATCCCAGGAAGTTGCTTGGTCTGGGAGACGTAAAGACACCACAATGGATTGCAAAATCAATGGATTCTGAGGATATTTTATGCCCCAGATGCGTTTTGTTTCCAGAAAAAAAACAGTAAGTGGTAAGCGCCTGAAAATTGGGGACATTATGCATGTGACAGAACACAACAACGTCATGAGAGGACTGTGTTGTAGGTCTACATCTGTGTAAAGTCTGCAATGTAAAGTGCATCTGCAGTAAGTAAAGTGCATTTGCAGTAACTTGGTATGCCCACCTGATTTAATGGAGGCCATCATACCGTGTTTCCCATTTCAGGCAAGCTACTTCTATTTTGGTGTGCTTCAAGTGTGTGTTTTGAGCTCTGGCTTAACATGCTTGGTACTTGTTCTCTGGGTGGGAGAATTACTCGTGGAGTTGGCCAGAATGCTGATGTCCACACTATCGCAAGCACTGAAATCTCCCATGATGCATGCCAATTTGTTTTCAATAATGGTATGGTTCACTTGAAGAAATACACCTAAAGCTTAAACGTTTTTAGCTAAGGCTTTGCTCAGCTGGCAAAAGTACATGCAAGTGCTGGAATAGCTCTTCAACTTTGGCTGGATGTGGGCATTTATCAGTGTGTCCAGAAGTACATAGTTGACTTAAATTCTCCATATATATTCTGCATAAAAAGGAGGGATATTGGTCATTGGCTTATGGCTCCTTGAAAAATTATGTTTTCTTGCTTAACGTTTTTGAGAACGTCTGTAAGGAAGGTGCTCAGAAAATGGCATTATTTAATGGAAATTAGGCAAAAGTGTTAGATGTGTATCTTGCAAAATCCCCCAAATCACCTTAATTTACATCTCTCTTACTTTCCTAGGATCATTCAGGCATTACAAAGAGGATGTCTGCAGCCATTTTGGGGGTGATTTCCAACAGGTGTTTTCCTTTCAAAATTAAAATCAGGAGCTATGTTAGTTTAGTATGTTATGTTAGTATGGCTTATGATGCGTGTCAAAATGGTAGGATACAGAACTGTAGAGTTCATTTGGTATTCCTGTATTAGTCTTCATTTGGTATTCCTGTATTAAAGTATACCTAGTGCCTGGTATTATATAATGTGTTCCTGTTTTCTTAAGTCCAAATGTTGTGCCAAGAAAAGTTGAGCTCTGTAATGGAGATAAGTTATTACAATCAAGTTAACTAATTCTGCATGTATGAGTTCGGTGTCGAGAGCTAGCTTGGGCATTGAGGAGTCACTCCCTGATCACTGCGTGTTGTTCTCTCTACCCAACTACTACAGGCATTGCATATGTGTATTCCAGCTTACCATGGCAATTGTCATGGTCACTGTCATTGCCTGCTGAGGTTTAGAGTTGCGGCAGCTTTTCCCCTCTGCAAGGGTGGTCCACCCCTGGAGACTAATGGATCCACTTGGATTCCTGCATTGAGCAGGGAGTTGGACTTGATGGTCTTATAGGCCCCTTCCAACCCTACTATTCTATGATTCTATGAAACCCAGGAAACACACAGTGCACAGACTTACCAATGCTGTAGAGTGACGGGACTCATCTTCACTTAGGATAGCTTGCATGTTCTCAGCACCAGGAATGGGATCTCCTATCAGGGTATAATTCAACCGGAGATTTATGGGCATGAGGCTGTCTTCTACACAAGCCTTTTGTCATGGGGAAGCAGAAAATAACAATGAGAGAGGAACTGCTTGATTTCATGACAACATCTATCTCACATAAGAAGATGCCTGTATTGACTCTGCTTTTATACCCACGCTGCAGCTCTGAACTCACTGGCAACTGTATACGATAGTCCTTGCACTTCATCCTCAAGTCCACTTTTATCTCTTCGGTGATGGTGGAGGAGCCCGAACCACCAACAAAAGCAGCTCGACTCTTCATTCGACCAGGATCCAAAGCCAAGGTGTACCGAATGGTGCTCAAAATGCTGTTCCCTGAGGGAGAGGAATTGACAACAAAACACAGAGATATTGGGATTCTGAGTGGAGTTGTGATGTCTTGTGCAGCTTCTCCACAAAGGTCCTTTAAGCAGAAAATCCTGGTGAATTTCTGATGCTCACAGCTTTAGCAGGATAATATGTTTGCATTGTTAACAGGACACTACATCTAGGAAGCCCACAACATTGCCTAGGCCTGATCTGGGGACCACCTTCTTCCTTATGACCTTTCTCCTGGGCTCCCAAGGGGTGCTGGACTTAACGAGGGGCTCACATCAAAATATGGCAGTGGTTTTCAAACATTCTTACTCCAGAGAAATGGTTCCATATCAGTTTATCTATGGAGGACCACTGCACGTTCTAGTAGGGTGAAATACTCAGTATATGAGAGGTGCTGTACCGACCTTTCGGGCCTTGCCATTGCCTCACAGAAACCAAACATCCACTCTAGAATGTGCCCAGTACTCCCTTCCGGTGTACGTTGCTTGGGAAGATTAGTAGTGGTAAGCAAACTATCTTGATGGGAAGCTGTTCACCATTGCTGAACTCATAATCAAGGAATCCCTGATAAGTGCCTGAACCATGCAAAGGACCCTAGGAACAAAGTGTGAAAAGCCACAGGAATGTGGCACGCATGTGTAATTACACTGTGGGTCATGCCAGCTCATCTATTGTCACGATGCTTCTGGTGGGGGAAGGGGGCTGCCCTTGGCATCCTGTGTGCATTGGCTGCCAGCACTTAAGCCAGACATATCCCCTCCAAGATCGGCGGGCCTACCTGGTGTAAACCGAGGGTCCGACTTCATGGTGAAGCAAACAGTAGCCTTGCTGACCTCCCTGTTCAGCACCTCCTGGTCCTGACACTCAAAGGCAGAGATGGGGATCACAGATGGGGTGAAGGTAATTTTGCGCTCCATTTGGAGCACAGGGCGAGACCTGTGGCAGACAGAGCAGGGACTGAATTGGGGTGGGCAGGAGGGAGACACTGAGCCATTTTGTAGCCACTCTTGAGAGCTTGGACCCACCTAGGAATGTGAGAAAGTGCCATCTGGACCATATAATCATGAGTTATATTTTACAAGGTGTTTAAGGAAAGATCTTTCAAACAGTTGTCACATGTGCAGCTCACACATTTGTTGGGCTGTATGGGACACACACATACATACATGCAAGGAAACATTTCTGTTGCTGGAATATTGCATTTTCCCTCCCCTTAAATTACAGGGGAAATGCAATTTCTTCCCTTGCCTGCTGAGTGAGACAAAGCTGTGCAAAGGTCACAGGTACCTCAAAGAGTCATGTAGCCCACTAGGCAACACGGGGCAGCTCCCTTAGGCAGCAGCTGTAGGGCAGCAGAGACCTGACCCACTGGGAAAATCCCTTCTGCAAGCCTGTTTGACATTAATGGGAGCGTGCACTGAAGAGGTTCCCGATGAAATGAATTGTGCTAATCCGTGTGTGATGGGGGGCAGTAGAGGAATTCCATGTTTATTTTCCACCTCAGGTACCCAAACTTTTTGGGCCAGTCCTGAGAATGCTTACCATTCCTGCTTGTGACTGACACAACTGCTTCTCCTCCCCATGGCCAGGCGGTTTTATGGATCCATTTAAAAGTGTTACTTTACTTTATAAATCTATTTTTACATCTCCGTTAGAGATGGAGGACTCCCTGCTGTAGCACTCCAGGGAAGGAGTGTGCACAAGGACAGAGGTTTTTTTAAAAGTGGCCAACGCCAGACCCCAGGCTCCTCACCTCAGTAGCAGCACTTGCCCCTCAGCCCCCACGGCTACATCTGGGAGTCCGTCTCTTGTAAGGTCCAACCCAGCACCAATAGCCTGGCCAAAGTAATGAAGCCTATTGGGAAGCAGAGAGCCTTGGATGCGCTGTGGACAGGAGACAGGGAGTAAGGAGGGGAGGTTGCGCCACCAGTGAGAACAAGGCTGCATAGAGATGCGACAGCTGCCTGTGCCCCTGGCTGCAGGGTGAAGGGGGCAGGCAAGCTGCAGGCTCACCTGGCTGTATACTTGGCTGATGGATCTGCTGTTTCCCCGGAATATGTACACGGTTCCTCGATTCTCATCCTCCATCGGAGCCCCAACTGCCACATCCATCCATCGGTCTCCGGTTATTTCGCCTATTTCCGCTATGCTGGCTCCAAAGTGGCCCAAGGGGTATTTGGCCTCTCCCTGCAACTCCTTGGTGCAGAGAAACGAGTCCCCCTGCCAAATGAGGAAAGGGAACACTTGAGTGGCTGAAATAAGAACTTGGGCGAAAGTGTTTCCTCCTGAATCCCAGGCACTGTTTGTTCTGTGGCGCCCCCTGGTGCCGGAAGAGGGTCAGACTCAGCGGGGGTGTTTCCACACTATCGGCTTCACTTTGTCTGCCACTTTGTTGCGATGTTTCCCCAATCGCAACTTCTCCTTTTCCTGTTTCCACAGTCCTCAAAGACCCAGCTTATCATCGCTGTAGCCTGGGGCTCAGTGCTGTTTCCACTGAGCTCTAATCAAATTATTTTCTTGATGGCTGGGTGGCGTCTGGGTGGCATCTGGGTTGGGTCTGATTACCTCACCAGTCTTCCCGCCTCCTCCTCTTGCCGATTCCCCCTCCCTCGCCCCCTTGTGCTCCGCTCCAGTTAGTGGCTGCCTCCCCCCACCCCGCTGTTGTTGCTCTTCCCCCTTATTCCAGCTTCCCAATAACCCTGCAAGGTGGGCTAGGAGAAGAGATAGTGGCTGGCTTTCTCTCCACCCTGCAGCGTTGTTGTTGTCCCCCTTATTCTGGCTTCCCAACGACCCTGCAAGGTGGGCTAGAAGATGAAATAGTGGCTGGCTTTCTCTCCACCCTGCAGCGTTGTTGTTGTCCCCCTTATTCTGGCTTCCCAACGACCCTGCAAGGTGGGCTAGAAGATGAAATAGTGGCTGGCTTTCTCTCCACCCTGCAGCGTTGTTGTTGTCCCCCTTATTCTGGCTTCCCAACGACCCTGCAAGGTGGGCTAGAAGATGAAATAGTGGCTGGCTTTCTCTCCACCCTGCAGCGTTGTTGTTGTCCCCCTTATTCTGGCTTCTCAACGACCCTGCAAGGTGGGCTAGAAGATGAAATAGTGGCTGGCCGGCTTTCCAATCGAAGGCACTTTTAATATCCATCAAAATCCTAACTGTCAAGCCTTTCTCCTGCATGGCTGAGAAGGGAGACCCCAAGTAAATGTATTGAAGGGGATGTACTCCCACTCAGAAGCAAGCCACACAGATTTCAGTGGCACTTACTCCCAGGAAAGGAAAGCCGTACAGCCAATGAGTTTACTCAGAAGTAACACCCCCAGCACGTGCCCACACAAGTGGGACAAAGGGCTAAAGGGGAAATACACATGGAGGAAATGACGGACAGACCCAGTGGATGTCTCAATGACTCTCTGTCTCTTGTCTCCAGTGAAGCCGCCTTAATGCCTCTTTGCGGCTCTCCAGATTTCCCTGCCACCACCTGGACTGGGATCTTCATAGGGATACCCAGGGTGGGCGGACACTGCACTTGCATGTCAGGGGTGCTTATGTGTGCATCTCTTCATCTCTGCCTGGCTGCTCCCTCCAGTATCATCTCCCCCTCTCCTTCACATGCAGCAGCTTCCGGTGAGGACAGGGGCAGGTGAGCGACACACCCACAAGGGCCGGGCAACACACCCCAGGGGCAGGACTATGATACCAAACCCAGTGTGGTTGTGGAAACAGCTCAGTAATGGAGCCAAAGCAAGCAGGAAAGGCAGGCTAAAACCAGTCTCAGAAGAAGCGGTTTTTCCGCGATAAAATGCAGGGCTGGTGCTGAATGGCCATGACATCATGGAAACCCAGAGACCGCACCGCACAGCCAGGCTGGAGTAAATTGCTGGTGGAAACACAGCCAGAGGAAACAAGCTACTTCAGCAGTGGGCTGGTGTGTTTAATATAACTGGCGTCTTCTGACTTTCACGCTGCCGCCCTTCGCTAACTTGGTTCCCGTGATCACCGCAGTCCACGGTGGCTTGTTAGCCATGGTGGGTTGCGGCATCCATGGGCGCCAGGTTGCCAATCCAAGCCCCCGCCGCTGTGGTTCTTGTGTCGTCCAAACCCGGCTAGGGTGGTTTACTGGGGTGACTGACAAACCACCCACACAACAATAGCTCTGGGTGGCTGGTTAACCACCCCAACAAGTCTCCCTCACCAGGTATGGATGACCCAAGAAGTTGAACCTGGTGAGGGTAATTATGCCAATCAGTCGGCATGCAACTGGCATATGCAGGGTGGTTAACAAGATGGGCTGCTGCTTCTGTTCAGCAAGATGCTTTGGAGCCCTTGATGAAAAAAGCACCTCCCATCCCCCTTACATTGGATTCTGCCCCATGTAGCCGCCCTTGGTGCTGCGTTGTGCCACCCAGACCAGTTCAGCATTCTCCTTCACCTACCTGCCTGTGGCAGATGTGGACCCTCCCTCCTGCCACGCTGTCATAGTACATGGGCGCACCAATGAGCACCAGGTCTGTGTCAGAGTCTCTGTCAAGGTCCACGGAGCAAAGCGCAGCCCCGAAGTACGAGCCAATCTGGGGGGACTTGAAGTTTTCATTGTTAAAAAATCTCCCTTGCTTGATCTCCCTCTCCTAGGCCAATTTCCCTACCTCCTCTCCTCCCTTCCCTGTCCCCATCCACTGGGGTCCCCCAACTATCTATGCATCACTTGGGACTGAAACAGAAGAAGGTCCATATTAAGCTGAAAATCTACACTACAGGCAAATGTGGTGCCACTGCTGATTTACATATTTAAACTAGTTTGAGACGGGTTTAGCTGTTATGGCTTCCTCTCAAAGTACGTTGGGAACTGAAATTTTAAGAGCATGCTAGAGGTTTCACAGGACTAGTGCCCAGAATTCCCTGTTTGGGAGCCATGACACTAAACTGGTTTTAAAATGTAGCGAGTTGTGTCTGAACAGATGTTCAGTTTCTTTTACAAACTCTGCAAAGAGTTAAAAAAATAATTTTGTTGTGGTGCCTATAAACCTTTAAAATGGAATATAAAATATTTTGATAGAACTGAATGATGCAGTTTCAATGGGAGAAGAATTTTTTTCTGGTTTGTTGACTATGCAGCCAATTCTACTTGGCAAAAGCTAAGAAAACATACCTACATATAAGCTAATACAGGGCCGCCCAATCTTTTTGGGCCAGTGGGCATATTTTGAATATTGACAAAGTGTTGCAGGCACCAACATAAAATGGCTGCTAGTGTGAACACGGCCAGTCACAAAACACCCATTTCACAGAAGGCAAAATGGTGAGGCTAGGAGACAAGAAACTAGCCCACGAAACTCTGTATGAAGGGTCTGAGTCCCAGAACACAAAACCACCCTGAATCTAGATTTCTGCTCCAACAAAATGCCTATTTCACAGAAATACGAAGTGGTGAGGCAAAAAAACAAGTAGGTTGAGCACACGCACAAAAACCACCCACTCCACAGAGAACACACATATAATACATAGACACAAATCCAAAGCACCCACCTAACTCCCTAGTGCCTTCCTAATCCCCCCACCCCGGCTTCCCTCAGCCCCCTGCTGCCCCACCCCCCACCCCCAGCTTACCCTGCAGCAGCAATGGGTCCCTTTTTCTTTCTTTTTCTCTTTCAGGTGACTAAGGGTGCTTCAAAGCAAAGCACCATCTTCCAGCACTCACCATCTTTACTCCTTCAGAATGTCTCTGGGTCCATGTGAGGCTCAGAGGTATTCATGGGAAATAAAAATAGCAACAGCTGGAGACCCTCACTTCTCTTTGAAGCAATCCCGGCTCCCAGGAAGAAAACCAATTTTTTAAGTTAAAAAAATTGGGAGGGTTCGTTCACTTTGGTGGGTGCCAAGTGAAGTAGCCATGGGCACATCAGTGCCTCCAAGCATGGTGCTGTGGACCCCAGCAGTAATTGTGGGCTCCTTCACACACAGCTTTTATCCTGCGATTGAGATTGATCCTTCACAGAAGTTTGCAGGCTCTTCACATGATGCAGCAATCATCTCCTGCACTAAATGCCCTTTGTTCTGTTTTTAAATAAATTGCAGAATTGTGTTCCAGCTTCAGTTTCCTCCTCAAAAGAGTTAAAGCAGCAAGAAGAGCAGCCAGATCAATGAAAGATAATGGAAGATTCAGATACGGGGAAGGGGAAGGGGGAAGGGGAGCAAGTGAAAAAGGGAGTTATTGTGATCCTGCATTTAAAAGGGAAGCAGAAAGCCCCATTTTAAATGTAGGATTTTAGGCTGGTGTAGAGATGCCCACAGTCTGCAGCTTATCCTGAAGTCTTTTTACCGGCTTTGAAGACAGCTCTGATTTCTGATTCCACTCCCCATTTTCGTAGCTGAACAAAACGACCCTGCCGGCATGCTGGTAACGAGGGGCCCCCACCACGTATCTTATCGAGTTGCCCTTTCGAACAGCCTGCACTGAGTAACCTGGCAGGGAGGACACAAAGGCAGACAGGTGAGAGGATAATGCCTAGCTACTTCTGTTTAAAGTTTTAAAAATGGGATCTTCAACCAGCAGTGAGTTGCAGCTGCTTTTGGGATGTGCCTGGGGCAACAGAAAACCTACTTGTACAACATGAGCTACCACGTGTCATAAGCGAAGTTCTAAGGCAGTACAAAATGCCCCAAGACTGTTCTTTTTTGCACATGGAATTATGGAGGGATTGGGATTCATGCTGCTAAGCAAAGTGGAGAAATGGCCCCTTTAAGCTTTGGTACAGAGTGGTTTTGATTGGGAACAATGTACACAATTCACCAGTTGGTTTTCCAGTACATTTCACAAACAACCTGTCATGTTAGAGATTAAAGTCAGTTTGGTCTGGCAGAGGGTATGTAAGAAAGCAGTTTGGTTGTTGGAACAAAACACCAGTGCCAGCCTAAAACATTTTGCTGCATGAAGCAGAGCCAAAATACCCCATACCCTCCCCACGGCTGCAGCCAACACTTTAAAAAGTTTTGCTGCACTATTCAGGCACCAGTTGCTGCCTTCCTGTATTCCCTCCTCATGGTGCCCCCTGAAGCAGGTTGCTTTGTTCTGCTGCATGGCAGGGTCAGTCCTGGACAAGACCCATGTTACCAGGAAGACAGCACAACCTGTGGGCTTGCTCCTACGTTCCTGTTAACACCCGTTCAACCTATATATTTGTAAATAATCAGACACCCCACATCAGAAGTCTCCAGTACTCCCTCCTTCAAATGAGGCATATTGTGTTAAAGGCTGCTCCAAAATCCCCACCAATTGGACAAACAGTTCCTACAAAAAGGGCCCAAGAGCACACGAGAGAACAAGAATTTGATTTTGATTCTTACCAAGATAAGCATCGTTCATATCCTTTGTTGAGCTGGATACATTGATGAAGTCTGAACCACCGAGGTCTACATACTGGAAAATCCCTCCAGACCAGTCATAGGCTCCTACTGCCCCCAAGATGGAACTACCCTAAACCATCACAAGGGGTGGAAGATGTCATAGAACCAAACCAGCAAAGGAGAGATTATGTTAACCAAGAGGGAAAATAATCCCCCAAAGTAGAGTTGTAGCCCGCTCCCCTTCCTGTGACACTAGGATATTTTAGAAAATACTTATTCTCCAAGGAGCCTGCTCTATAACTCCATTTGCCCTGACCGTGTCTGGACAAATCAGGCCTTCAGAAGCCATTCCAATACTGAATTGAACTGACCAAATCTTGTGCCAAGCTCTCCTCTGTATGAAAGCCTCCAGGCCAGGCCTCCAGGGGGACTTAACTCTACAAACATCCCTTTTAGCTAGCCCTTCACACACACTGGAGCCGCACATGGCCCAGCTGCATAGCAACAGCCCAGTCTCCCAGTGATTTCCGGAGGCCACTGACTATCTCCATATCAAGTGTGCATTTGAATCTGGAGTCTTGTCCCATTTAACCCAAAACTTAATTAACTTCATCAGATTGGCCCCCACCTCTCCAAATCTAGCTTGGCTTTACAGAACTGAGATACATCAACCCACAAAAGAGGGAGCCTGGGGACTGAAGTGACTTACCTGGCTCAGCAAGGCGCTAAATCCCTCTTGGGACATCTCTAACTGGAAGGAGCTGCTGCTTTTGGATTTTGTACCTCCAGGGGAAAGGTGGAGAAAAGATAGAGGTAAATAGGGCTGAAATGCTGGGACCGGAACCTGGGAACCTAATGGGACAAAAGCGGAGCTTCATAGGGCCTGATCTGGGGCAGTGAACTGCAGCTGGCTGGTCAGAAGAAGAGCTCACCTGGGCCTGGTACCTCTGGGTGGAGCCTGATGGCCATGGAGAGGTAGAGATGGCAGAGCAAATGGCAAACTTTCAAGCCAAGCAGAAAATGTTTGTCCCCTTGATTCTGCCCCCTCACCTTAAGATTTTGCTGCTTCTCCAGGTGACCCTGAGAACAAGGCTAAGGGCCCATCTACAGGAGTGATTTACTCTGGGGCTGCTGCATCTCAGCCTTGTTAAGAACGCATGATGCACCCACCACTTTGCAGCAACAGCGTGGTTTCCTGCCTGAAAATCCGCATTTTCATAATAGCATTTTGCCCCAGATTTTCTTCTTGTTGCGACTTCAGTGCAGTTCATGCAGAGTGTGCCCTGATTCCCTGAAACAAATTCAGCTCAGTATGATGGGTGTGCCTAGGGTCTCACACAACTGGTCTCACACAACTGCTATGGGATGCCCCTTTGCTTTTGTTTTGTCCCCTTGCCTCACTCATTTGCAGCTGTGGGGCTAAACATGTCTACTCAGAAGTAATTCTAATTGACCTGCACTGTACTTACTCAACACAGGGCAAGAGGGGTGGGGAAGGCTATTGCTCTGAATCTGCGCCTATCCAGAAGCGCGAAGCATCATTACAGAGTTAATGAGTTTAAAGGGTGCACTGTTTTCCCACAAATGAGCACGCACTTTGGGATGACTTCTGTTCTTTTGAAGTCTCCACTTCTCTGAGAACAGTGTAAACATGTCAAATCGAAAATAATTCCCACTGACTTCCACTGAGGTTCCATCTCTTCACAGCTACAGAAGTGCAGAGGTGTGGAGGTGAGGTGCAGGGGGAATAAAAAGAAAAGGGCAGGGCTGGGCTGGGCTGGGCTGGGGGGCTGCTGAATCCCCCTCCTCCTCCTTCTTCCAGGGAAGGGCTTGGCCGGGCTGTTCCTGCTGAGCAAGCTGCTCAGGTGCTGGAGAGAGGAAGGTGCGTGCAGGTGCACGTGTACACACACACTCCTCTCCCTCACTGCACTTAAGAGTGGAGCTGAGAGAGGAGGGGGAAAGCCTATGCTATTTTGGGGGGGGGGTAGCTTGTTGATGCCCTGAGGCTCCCCCTGTCTGCCACGCCAAAGCATTTTTTTGGGAGGGGGGGATATCCCGATGTAACTGCCTGCAGGTACCATGGAAGGAGCAAATCTGACTCCCTGAAAACGCGGCTTAAAACAGAATGGGGTTGCAAAGCATTTCCATTTAGATGGCCCCTAGATCCCTGAAACTTCAGGACAAACGCTGAAACCTGGTTTTCCTCTACCAGGCAGAATAGCTGGAGTAGGATGGGTGAAGTCTAGCATAGGGATAAAAAAGCTGGGCTGCCTGCTAGTAAATGTCAAGATAGGTGCTCAGATCTGCTCTCCCTGTGGGAGAAGATAGGAGGGGAAATATGGCTGAGCTCTGATTTATTATAGTGTTTGTTATATTTTTTATTCTGCTTTTCCATCAGGGAATTCAAGGTGGCATACATGTCTCCCCATGGTGGCTGATTTTTCCTCCCCGCATGTGCCAGTTGCAAGCTGCCTAATTAGCATAATTACCCTCGCTGGGTGCAGGTTGTTATGACGTCCAAATCCAGTGAGGGCAGGTGGCTGGGGTGGTTTACAAACACGGCTCAAGATCTACCCTTAGTTGTTGGTGGGCAGGGAGAAGGAATGAATCACCTTTCCAAAATGGCTCCCACATTCCAGGTGTTCTCTGGAATGAGAACTGATCTTAAACCATTAAGAAACATCAATCAGCGGAAGGTGGGAGGCCGTACACTGCTCCCACCTCCCATTGCCGTTGCTCCTGTCCCTGCGCCCCATCGCTCACTCTGAGGACTCCTCCAAAGTGCAAGAGATGGAGCAAGCAAGTGGGCAGGCTCCCTGGAGAGCCGGCCAGTCCCAAATGCTTCAGTCTGAGGGGAGGTCCCAGAGCGAGACATTGTGGGTGAGGTGGCCCTGGATTCATTGTCTGGATCTCAGCAAAATTCTGTGAATGAGACAAGGCGATGATGCAACAAAAGCCTCATTTGAAGGCACCCAGAGAGTGACAAAAAAGCTAACTTTGAGCTCTGCAGGGCACCTTTAGGGGTGCTGGTATCTCTCCCTGGAAGTCTGATGTGGGGCAGATGATTTTCTGCTTGTAGGAATGCTATGCTGTCTGTCTCCACCTATGTATGCTCAACTTGTGTATTTGTAAAAAAACACAACACCAAATATTACAGAAACACCATACATCTCCAATGATATTTTGCTCCTTCCAAGGGAAAGGAAAGCAAACCTGGGTAAATCTTACCCCTGGAACCTCTCAATGCTCGGAAAAGTGGGAAATATGTAACAATAATAACTTAACCTTACTTCCCCTCCTCTCTCACTCTATGACAGAATATAGAAGGGGAGAAAATACAGGAGGGGGGATACAAAATTATAGGTGCCCACAAGCCATTGGCGCTTAAAATGTTGGGCTTGGCAACAAGTCCCTGACATAGGGTCAGGAACTATGATTTCCAGGTAGGCTTCTGCCACAGTTAAGAAACTCCCTCTCCTCACTGGTACATACAGGTCTCCAATAGGGGCTGTTCTCACAACATGCTAACCCATACTCAATGGTTGAGTGTAGGTTGTTGTTGAACCCTGGGTTGTTTGTTGAACCAAGGGGTAGGGTGTTGTCTGAAACCAGGACATTTTCCTCAGGGTGGCTTGTTCACCATGCAGTGTGGCTTGTTAACCACCCTGAACAATCCAACAACAAACCTTGGGTTCTCGAGTTGGCTTGTTTGAGAAAAATAAGCCACACTGAATGGTTAACAAGCCACCCTGCAGACAGTGTTCTGGGTTCAGACAATATACTACCCCTTGGTTCAACAAACAACCCATGGTTCAATAACAACCCACACTCAACCATTGAGTATGGGTTAGCATGTTGTGAGAACAGCCCCTATTGGCTGTACATGGAAATGCGTCTAAAATAACCTTAGTTTGAGGAGCTGCAGGTGTAAATTGGATGCACGTTCCAATGCTGTCTATTGCTGTCATTGGGATGTGCATTTCTGTTCTTAAACCTCCCAATTCACTTGCATTTCCAGCTGCTGATAATTTCCTGCTCTCAATGGAAAACAAACTGGATAAATTTGGAAAGAAGGTGGTCTTTGGATAATGTTTCACACTAGTATAAATCCTGCCTTGTGTATTATTATGGCATTCTAGTCCAAAAGAATCCTGAGAATCATAGTTATCTGAGGAAGCTAAAGGTTACTAATAATTCTCAAAAGTTGAGAAAACATACAGATTTTCAGTATCAGCATAATGGGTAGGATTTAGATTTATGCTTTTAAGTCAATGGGACTTAATTTAGAAATGACTAAGTTCTAATGATTTCAGTATGTTTTTATACCAAGTATGACTACATCTGGATTCAACCCAATGTTTTCCACAGAAGGAAATGGCAGGATGGAGATATCAGTAGACAGGTATAATTCAGATCAGATAGATACACATTTCTCCTCTCCTCCCCATACCCCCTGATCACTGTTCATATAGAATAGGCGATAATACTACATGGAACAGCTTTCATGCAGCTGTAATCTTGGGATCCAGAGCCTAGCAATCTTCATGTACATGTAAACTGCCTCCTTCACATTTTGACTAAGGTGATAATCCATAAAACATGGACTAGATGAGGTCCAGTCTTACAACTGCCTGTCAGAACCACAGATCTTAGCATTATTCCCAGGTCCCCAGGTCCATCTGCTGGATTTGGTACCTTCAATGGCAAAAATTTTATCCTGAAGACTGTTCTGGATGTCCTTGAGGGCATCAAAGTTGTCCACTGGGAAGACATGGTCTGAGGCCGGTGCAGAGGCAATACTGATGAGCTCTCGATGGGCGGAGCCTTCACTGAATGCTGTTCCCACCTTTGGAGTGTGCCAGGGAGGGAAAGAGAGGGGGCAAAGCAGAGAATGAAATGTATTCTAGATAGTAATGCTGACAACATCCATAATTATCCTGTTTAGAATATGAATTGGGCATGCTACTAATGTGTGCCTCAATTTAAACTGAGCCTATTTCTTCCATAGTTCTTCTCTAGCTTGGGTTGTAATCGGAGCTAAAGAAGAGCTTCTTCCTCTCACTCCTACCCACTTGCTTGGCTGTGGTGGCACTTATGGAGGAAGGCTCTCTCTCTCTCGCTCTCTCTCTCTCTCTCATCCTTCTCCACCTCCCTCCTCCACCCCTTTCTCCTCCTCCTCTCTCTTCCTGGCGTCTAGAACAAACCATCCTATGAGAAATACTACCTTCTCCCATATGAGCCTGCCCGGGTCTTAAGATCTTCAGGAGAGGTCCATCTTTCAATACTGCTGCCTTCAGAGGCACTTTTAGTAGTGACGCCTTCTCTGTGGCTGCCCCTAGAAACTTAGGTTCTGACTTTGACTCAGTGGGCGAGAGAGTGTAACTAGAGCAGATTTTAGACTATTTTAAAGTTCAACATGTTTGAAAATATATTTTAGAACTTAAGCAGGAAAACTGTGAATACTCTTTCAACTTGTTAAACAAATGAAAACATAAATTCTTAACAAGAAGTGTTAAGATATGAATGGCTTATAAAGAAAAGTAAATGCAAAAGAACATCACATACAGAAGTAAAATGTGGAACATGCAATGACTAGAAAGAAAATACATTTGTATTCATGAACCACACAACACAGGTTACATGTGAAGACTACACTATGCTCTTGCTAAGGCCTATTAGAAAAGATTATTAGGAAAACTGTATTAGAGCATATGACATATAAACGTTATAGCAGGCCGACTAGCAGCAGTTTAAATTGTTACCTAGCTCCACTTAAACCTCCACCAGTCCAAACTAGTTAATGCAATGTCTGAAGCTTTCAACTATACATAGCAGTATAGTCTAAACCTTTAGAGAAAAGAGTGGAGGGGGGCGGGGTAAGAAGAAGCTATAGCTACTTATACCAAGCAAAGATCTGAAGAACAGGCTTTTGTAGACCCAGGGGAAAGTTCAAAGACACATCTCCCAGAATCCAAGGTTTAGGACTCAGCAGAGTCCAGATAGGAAAATTAATCCAGGTGGAAATTGAAGAAAATGTCTTAAAATGAAAAGTGTGGTGAAGTCCAAGCCTCACCAGTGAGCAAAATTAGACAGGGGGGAAACTGAGTCAAGCTGCTCAGGAGCTAGGCATCTAGCCCCCAAAAGCTAGTTAAAAACTGAAAAAGAGACATGATCAAAGTAAGAAATTCTTTGGTCTTTCAAAAAGAAGGCAAACATGCAAACTGTGGCCCCAAACTAGCAAAAATGTGTTGGCAAAAGCAAGAGCTATGCAAAACAGAACAAACAACAGAAAGATCTGAAAGCCAAAAGTATTTCTCCTAGGGTTCAGTTGCTTTTTGATCCCCTGACTCCCCTACAGTTTCTTGCCTTTTGATTGGCCTTTTCCCTTCTTTTCAACTGATAACCAGAAATTTGGTTCTGGGTTGGGGAAAGACGTACTGGGTGGGCAGAAACCTCCAAAAACAGTATTTTTTCATAGTTTTAGGCAGCTGATGTTATTTTAAGCCTTATCAGGGTATATGGAAACACTGCAGACTCATGGAGCTGCTAGCTGTGAGGAGTAATAAACACTGCAACCTCTCATTGTGGTCTATTGTTCCACAACTTGACCACAGCTTTGTCAGCATGATTGCTTGCATCTCAGGTTCCAGGCAGCAGAACTTTCTGCCCTCAAGAAAAGACAGGCCTGGTTGTGAACCAAAGTTTCACTCCCATTCCATTCCACTGCTTCCCTCTAAGCCCACTTGAACCCCAAAAGGGGTTTTTGTAACACTCCCAGGATGTGGAGCTCCCTGCCAAGAGAGGCTAGGTTTGCTCCTTCTCTACTGTCCTTCCACCAGCGGGCAAAAACTGCTTTATTCAAGAAGGTCTTTGGCATGTAAGTGGGTCTGTTGGGTTGAACAATGTTTTTATTCTGTTGTTGCTCTGTTTTAGTATATTTTAATGCACTGTTTCATTATTTTAATCAAGTTTTATTTATGATTGTAACTCGCCCTGAGTGCCATTTTTCTTGGTAGAAAAGCGGGTACAAATCAAATCAAATCAAATCAATCAGTCAATCAATGGCAGCATCCTAGGCATATTGAAGAAAGGAGTTTTGTTGGAAGAGTTGGGAGAAAGAGAATACATTTCCCTGTATTTACTTTGTCGTGCTGTTTCAGCTTAGAGTTGCCAACTGATGAGAACAAACAGCCCAGACTGCTCTTGAGCCTTTAGGGGCTGCTTGAACTGCTGAAGCTTTCACAGAATGCAGATAATTGTTGTTACTTACTAATATCTGCAGGTCAAGTTGCTGTAAAATGGCCCTGGGAAAAGTTGGCTACCCTATTTCAACCTGGCAACAATTTCTTTATGTTTTAACTTAAGCCCTGCTCTGATTTCCTTCTAATATTTTGAGAATTCTTGGCTAACTTACCCCAATGGCGAAGCGAATGATGCCAGCTTGCTCAGCCTCTGGGATCACATCAGTGTACTCCAGAGGATCTCTATATTTCTCTCCATCTGTTATCACAATGAGAATCTTTGCGGCATTACTGCGGGATCCTTTTTCTGGGACAAAGTGCTCACGTCTGCAAAAAATGTGAAGGAGAAATAATAATCTTAATAGTTTCTTTCCTTCCTTCCAAACTCTAAAAGTATAACACAAAAAACAAATTCTAAAGGCGTGACACACAAATCAAATTTGGAAAAATAAACAGCAAAGCAAATAAGTATTAAATGCCAATAAATTATGAAAAAACCAGGATATAACTGAAATGAATAAATACAAATAATAAAACACTTCCCTGCACCACAGGTTCCAAACCTGTGCCAGGTACTAGTAGACATGCAAATATCTCAGTATAGGATCTAGCTTACTTTTTAAGCATCCTCCCAAGGCTAAGGAAAACCCTGCGTATTGCTTTAAAATTATTTGGGTTCTGAGCCTCACACTTACAGACACAGTGAGGAAAGTCATCGATGCAAAAACATACCATGCAATTTGGTACTATACTAACTTTACTTTTACTCTGTGAAATTCTGTCCCCATTAAGGAATTCTAGATTTCCTGGGTTTATATATGAGTCAGACCCAAATACTGCCAATCTGTACTTTATGGAAGTATTCAGGAAATAACTAAAGGAGGAACCCCAAGAAGGAAGCTTCTAAGTAATGGCACAGTAGCCCTGAAAAGCTTCAATAGTTCTGGACAGGATGGTGCTGCAACTGCATTTGGGTGGGATGGGGCAGCAGGGTAGGATGGTGTGGCATGGCATGGGGGAAACATCACAAGTCAGACCTGAAAAAAGACAGGACAATACAAAGAACTATGGAATGCAATGATTTGTAAGTTACGTTATCTGGGTTCTCTTTAAAAGGTGTGTGAATTAAAGATGGTCATTCCAGACTAAATGGTTAGTGTGGAAGCAACCAGGATCTCATGTTGAACCAGATGAACAAAAAGGGAATTACTTACATTGCTTTCTGGATATATGTAGCTGTGTGAGTTGCCCCACCCCGCTGCCGAACTGGTCTAAGTAGCGCATCAGGATCTGGGGTGCTCTGGAACTCAAGGAAGTCAAAGTGTTCAGTATAGAAGTTTGAGTACTGGGACAAGGCAAACTAAAATGAGAAAAAAGAGAGAGAGAGAGAGAGAGAGAGAATTGTTAGGCATAGCTAGGGGGAAACTGAGGAAAATAAACTCATTTTTCTCCTTCTGGGGAGCTGTTTAAACTCTTGGCTGAATAAAAACACCACAAAGCCAAGTTTTGGAATCCACATTTTGTGGTAAGAAAAGCTGAACTTGCTGCCACTAGAAATTATGCAAATTAAGCAAAGTTGCCTCAGTTTGCATTAATATATTAAGTTGTTGATATGAGGAGGTCCAAAAAGCTATTCAAGCCACTAAAGACTAGCCCAATGGGCCTCTGGAAATCCTCATAAGACCCCCATTTGGCTTTTCAGATTTCAGCAGGACTTGTCCACCTATTTTTAAGCCTAGGGGCTAGAAACTTGCTTAAACAATGAAATGCTGATATTCTCAGAATGTGAAGCCTCTACCCAGATCCAATTTATGTTTTTCTTTGGCTGAATTGCATAATACAACCTGGGGCGATCTTCACAACAACGGAATGAGAAGCACATTGGAGTATTATCCAGATTTTCATGGAATTGGCTTTGGTCCATCAGGGACACAGAAAGCAAGATAAGCTAAGTGTACCATACCTTTAAAATCCAATTTTTATGGGTCACACAGTGCCTGAAAGGAACATACATCTGGGTGGAGTAGAACTGAATGTCATCAAACTGGCAGGGGCTGCTCAACCAATGAGGGAGGCTTGTTTCCCACCTCTGTCCAGGCTCCCACCCCTGCTACTACATTATTATGAATGGAGAGCAACTAATTTTTTCCCCATGTATGCAGATTTCTCTGAAAAAGGCAAAATCCTTGATTCTCGAGTGGAGTATCTGAAGGCTCCCCCTAAAAGTATCCTACCCCACCCCCAATTTTGCTGCATTCCAGCAATCCGCTGCAGAGCTATTGCTTCCAATCTCCCCCTTTCTCCCTTGTAAAGAAATTATAGTAATTCTAAATTAGAATGCATTTATATCCTTCAGAAACTTTGCAGGTTTTTGCCTGGGAGACACTTCTAATGACCTGTGCATTTTCATACAAATTTACCCAAAAAACTATTGGGGAAGGGGGGAAGGGAAAGCAAATCACTCCCTCCCCCAAATTGGAGAACTCCCCTTTCACATGAACTGCTGCACCTATTCTTCTGAAACTTTGCTGGTTTCTTACTTAGGCTGTCTGTAATTTTTAGAGCAATGGTCCACAAGGAAAATAAGGAGAGAAGTATGTCCTCTTTTGGAGATGTCAAAATGTCAAGGCCACCCTTGCACAAAAACCCTTGTAGCTAGCATTCTGAAATTTAGAGACATGCTCTCCTCTGATGGGGCCATGAATCCTGAAATGTTTATCCAATTCTTCCAAGGAATAAAAATGTTATTGGCAGTTCCCTTTAACAGAAAATCAAAATATAAACCCTGCACCTATTTTTCTGACATTGGGCAGGTGTAATCCCCTTTTAGGGGACTACTATGCCTGAAATGATCATCCAGTTCTGACCAAGAGAAAAAATTATAGGGGTTGTTTTTTAAAAAATTTCCAATGGTATTCGACAAGAAGCATACAGACTCATTTTTTCCAAACCTTGACTTAGGTTTGGTGCTGAGCTGAAATGGTCCGACTACAAATTGGCCGGAGCAGAAGCAGGATGCTTTCCAAAATGCTGAATCGGGGTCTGAGTTGAAGTGGTGTGGGAGGTCAGTGCACACTTCTTATGTATGTATGTAATCTATACACTCACGCAAGCGCACCATATGCACACACCACACACACACGCATATATATATTAGAAGTGCACTTAGACTTGGAGAGAGAGAGACAGAAGCAAATGTGTGTTATGGGCCTGTGCCCCAGATCTTTTAAGAACCTAGCAACGCCCCTGGCTTCCAACTTCCCTCCTGCTGCGAAGGAGCGGAGGGACGGGTGGAGCCATCAATCATGTTACAGGAACCAATGATCAGGGCAGGGGAGGGGGCCAGGGGTCAGCAGCCACCTTCTGTCCTGATTTTTCCATGCAGCTCCGCCCAGCCATGAAAAGGTACAGAGCAGAGGGAAGCGCTATGAAAGATTGGACTCGATGGTCTTGTAGGCCCCTTCCAACCCTACTATTCTATGATTCTATACTATTCTATGATGCCTGTATACAGGGCCAGTCTAAATCCTGGAAAGGATCAGGAATCAAAAGGACCGGTTAGGGATAAAATGCCAGGTGTGAAGAGAGCAAGAGAAAAGGAGAAGGGAGTGGAAGGTGAGGCGAGTCTTATGCATGGGTACAGGAATGTAAGTTTCAGACAGCTCCACAAACTTTGACCAAATGCTATTGAATTTAGTGCTAGCATCTCGTCTTGATTGGGAGATCTAGAAGGTCACCGGTCAAAGTCTGAACGTGTGGAGGGTCCATTGCTTTCCAGTGCTACAGGATCAGTCATTTGGCTACCGCGGTAGTCCTTAGAATTCGCAGGCGTTGATATGGCATGATTTCTCATGTTGATGATATGTGTTCAGGAGAAGGGGACAGCAGAGGATGAGATGGCTAGATAGCATCACTGATGCAATGAATATGGACTTGAGCACGCTCCGGGAGAGAGCGGAAGACAGGAAGGCCTGGCGTGCTGTGGTCCATGGGGTCACGAAGAGTCGGACATGACTGAACGACTGAACAACAACAATTCAGGAAACGGGCAGAACTGGATAGAACCTTATCTCATGAACTGTATTCTGTCCTACAATTGCTAATTTTGGAGGAAGGTTGTGAACAGAGAATTAATTGTTTATTTGATATAGCCTTGATGCTTTCCATTCTCACTTGGTTTTATGTTGTTGCCCACTTTGAGCTTATAGTGGTGGCAAGATAGGAACTGGAATGTGTGAACATATGGACAGCCCATATTTCCAAGTAATGCCATGTTGTTTTGGAGAAAAAGAATGGGTTGAGGTTGCAACACATTTAAATAGTGAATCAGAGACAGAAGTTAATTGAAAGAGATCCAAGAGGCCCAGGATAAATGATCATGTAGATAAGCAAGAGAAGGGCTATTTATGGCATGCAATAGGGAATCATATTGCCTTGTGGATGACAGGAGGTACAGATGAAATGCGCTGACACAATTTGGGTGCTTCCAAAACTAGCCTTTCCCCTGGTAGTGGCAACATTCAGTCACTCATTTCTTCCTGAGAATCCAAATGACATTTATCTGGAACCATTTCTATAGCTGGCAACATTCCTGTTTATTTTTTTAGGAGTCCTCACAGTTTTTAAAATGGTGGTTGCTTAGTTTTGATTCTCCCTTTGCAATTGTAGTGCAGTTTTATGAGCTTTGAACTGGAACGACTGAAACTCCATTTTTGGTCTGTGATGTTGTTAGTTGCAGCATAGAAGCACAGAATGTCTGTCTGCCATTCTGTCATGCCCTGTTCTACAACTCTGTCCCCTCCACCATGACCTGTTTGGAAAGAGTTCCTCTACTAGTTTTGCTGCCATTTTAATTGTTTAACAAATCCACTTGTTTTATTCGCTCAGGTGCATGTGAGCATCAAAAAATGAGTGTTTCTTTTGCTCCCTTTTGGGAGAGTGGTTGAGCACTTGTGTACATCTCTCAACACATCTTACCATGATTCATGCCACCAGCTCTGTCTTTTCCATGGAGACACAAGTCATGGGAGGTTAGAGGGTACAATATAAAACAGATAAGCAGTGTGGGGAATTAATAGGAAGAAAATCAACTGTAGTGGATGATGGGAAAATATTGCATAAGGAGCACTAATATGCACACAAATGGGAGCACCATTTTTTCTGGTAAAATAAAAAACTGTATCATCAGTGTGTTACAAGATACAGAACCAAAACTTTCACTCATCACCCCAATGTTACCTGCGTGTTGGTATTTTGGAAACGCTTCATGACCTCAGATATAAATGTCTTCATCTGCGAGAACTCATAGGGTGCGATGCTCGTTGAACCGTCTATCAGAAGAACTACGTCAGTGAGTTGTTTTGGACAATCTAGGGGATGAAACACCAGTTGAAAAGGGGGAAAAGAACTTAGAGGGCACATAATCAAGGAGATAATGTAACATCATGTTATCTCACTATACAATCAGAATTTTTTTTTTAAATTCTCAACTTTTCAATGCATGTTTATAAGTAGGGGGTGGGAATAGGGTGGCCAATACTTTTACCAACTCATTGAAATCAATAGGCTTTATTTCCAAGTAGACATGGTTATGACTGTGCCGTAAAGCTGCAAGAATCCTTTGCATACTTCTTTTAGAAGCATTGGGATATAAAACAGAATACACTAGGAGGTTCAATAGGGCTTGCTTACGAGGTCTGGTGGATTTGTGCCATAAGTGAGTGTGTGTGTGTTGGGGGGGGGATCTACTGCTTCCCATTCAGCAGCTAGAAGCTGCCAACTTTTCAACCAGCCACGGTAGCTGTGCCTTTATTATTATTTTTAATAATAATAATATTAATATAATTATTATTTGTTACATTTCTATACCGCCCAATAGCCAGAGCTCTGGGCAGTTTACAAAGACTAAAAACATTAAAAATACAATATACAGAGATTAAAAACCATTTACATAAAAAACACATGAACAGACAATATACACAAAAGAAACAAGTATCTAAAACAACTTCAAACAAACCATCTCAAAAACAAACAACCATAACCATAAGATATTCCAGGATTGATTAAACACTTATCATATACTGCCGAATGCCTGGGAGAAGAGAAAGGTCTTAACTGGGTGCCAAAATGGTGCCAGGCAGGCTTCGTCAGGGAGATCTTTCCATAATTTGGGGGCCACCACTGAAAAGGCCCTCTCCCTTTAATAGCAGCTTGATCTACAGACTCCTTTTAATGCTTATACCTCTCGGCTTATTTATGCCGCATAAGCTGCAGTTATAGGTGCAGTAGTCCAGGCCACTTTTCTGGTCAGCTGGCAATTCGAAGTATAGGGATTCTAATTCACTTTAGATCCAAACTATCAGGAGATCCATGATGATACCTCCCCCTTAAAAAAAAAGAAGTAGTAAAAACAATTCCCATGTTGGGTGGGTGGAGAAGAAGGGAGGTGGGTTATTCTTTTCTCCCTGCTCCAATTCTCCACTTTAATTTTCCCAGGCTACTATTTGCCTGTGTGTGCTTCTCCAAATAGTAAATAGCAGTATGGGGAAGGGGCACTTAGGTGGGGAAAGCCTTAACACCCCTTTTCCCAGTGACACAGCCAATCTGATTCAACTCCCCTCCCTCCATGGTTGCTTTTATCTTAAAACACACACACACACACACACACACACACTAAATTTGATCATGGATCTCCTAGCATTTGGCCCTTAGTGATCAGAACTAGTGTACTGAAATTCTTCCATTTTACAAAGTTTGCATCATGTGTAGGGCCTGTAAGTGCGGTGATGGTGGCTGATGGTGGGACATTCAATGGTTGCATTTCTAAAAGGTTCTGAAAGGAGACACCCTCACATTTTAGGATTGCCACTTCTTCTTCTTTTTTTTTTTTTTTTTACCAAGGAGGGCTCCTATGCTTTTGAAAGCTGAGAGACAGGCAGGAATTCAATAGGAGATGCTTCCCATCACTGCACTCTCCCTACCCATGGTTGGAAAAAACGTCTCCAACTGATTTTCTAACAGTTAAAAGCATAAAAGTACTGTCAGAAAGTAGGCGGCACACATTCACATATTCATATTGCTAAGTGCAATTGATAACTTGATAACTTTCCTCCCCAAACAAGACAGAGAATAGACTTCTATATCCTGACCCACATCTCTTGTCTCCTCACCCATCCTTCAGTACAGGGGTGCGAGGAATCACCAGACCACAAGCTGGATTCAGCCTACAAATCGTATTGGGCCTGCAAAGCCTCCCCACCTGACTGTGAGGCCCCTGCTGTAGCCCTCCTGTCTTTCAGAAGCTCCCTCCCAGAAGAAGGCCTGCATGTCCCTCACCCTTCCTGACGGGAAGGGTGAGGGATTTGTGAAGCCAGCTTCCGCAGGAGCTGCTGCTCCCTTCGTTGCTGCAACACTAACAATGGGAAACAGCTCTGCCTGTGTGTGTGTGTGTGTGTGTATGTATAAATGATATGTCCAGGCAAAACATGTCGGGGCCGTCTGCCAGGAGTGGCGGTGGCTCTGCCAACTTTAGGCTGTGGCCCTGCCTACTGCTTGCATGTGGCCCTCAAAGTGCTTGCCTGGACATGCACCTTCAGGCCAAAGAAGGTTCCCCACCCCTGCTCTAGAAAATTAAGCCAGAGAGTTCCTTGACCTCAGTGTCCCTTGTCCCTATCCTGTCATCCAAGAGGTGATTTCTGACTTCTTGTTTGCTCATTCCTTCCTTGTAGATCCTACCTGGCAGACTCTCAGGAAAGCGTTTGATCAGCCTCAGATTCTGGTCCAGCAGAAAGCAGTAGCCCTTGAGGTATATGTTTTCCCCACAGGTCTGATGCACCGTGGGACCACACACCTGTTGAACCAAAGGGGTGTGGTTAACAGTGGACAGTTGCTGTTTTTTACAAAGACGTTGAGGTTCAAACAAGTGCAGAAACCACACACCTACTTGATTTGAAAGTCTTGTACACTAGTCTTCAGATATATTATTCAGCTTTTTAAAAAAGCATGCTGCACATGCCCAAATACACTGTCTTTGTAACCATGACTTTATATATTCCTAAATTAAACCTTGAGATTAGATGAGGTTCTGGGTGTTGAGCCCTGGTTGAAAGTAAGCTCTGGTTTTGTGCTCTAAGGAGGAAGCTGTGCAACCTTAGTGAGACAGGAAAAGACAGCAAGGCATGGCGGGAAAAGGTCTGCTTGAGGGGGTCATATCATAGGGCAGGCAGCAGAACCTGCAACAGGAATTTTCAACCCCAGTTGTGTTGCAGATGCAGTGTGCTCATTATCACAAAGAAAGGAGACAAAATTCTCAAGTGCCAGAAAAAGCTCTAATGAGCCTGATGCGTTTCAGAAAGACATTTCGTTCCTCAGGGGCTGCAAATAAAATTCCATTGTAAAACATTATTAACATCTTTAAAATATGCTAAAAACTGTAAAAATATATACAAAGTTGCAACCATTAATTTTAACAACTGTTTCTAAAGTTCCTATCAATTATAAACCATACCATGAAAAATTAAATATACATTCTTATTTTTGCATGTTCTTGTTAATATATGAAAAGAACTCACGCAAATGTTAAGATAAAGGCATTCCCACTAGTATTAACATTTGGGTGAGTTCTTTTCATATACTAACAGCTGGATGTAAGAATTATAGGAACTTTTGATGCATTGTTAAAATTAAATGTTGCCACTTTGTATATATTTTTTTGAATTCTTAGCATATTTTTAAAATGTTAAAATGAATTTGTATTCGCAGCCTGTGAGGAAGGAAATATCTTTCTGAAATGTGTTGGGCTTACTGAAGTTTTTTCTGGCACTTGGGAACATTTTCTGTTCTGTGTTTGGAAACAATTTGGATATTGTTTTTGGAAAGGGTGCCTTTCTCTCACACTGGTTCTTTTGCTCATTATCACAGCCACTATGGGTGCTTTCAGACTGAATGCTCCTAGCACTAGCCATCAGAAGGCATTGTGCAGCAATTCCATATTTTTGTCCTTAACAGATTTTGTGCGGTAAGGAAAAGGACAAAAGAAGTTGTTGTAAAACGCAAGAGGGTTATGAGAGGAATACAATATCGTCTGGACCCCCCCATAACATTCCATGAATGAGGCAGGGTGATTGCGATAATAAAAACTTTGTCTGGAAACCCCCATAGCCCAAGATTTTTCATCCTGGAGCCATCTTCCTTCCCAGACATCATCAGGTTGCCCTAGCGACAATAGGGCCTTGCCTGATACTTTTCTGACAGCTTCTTAAGGAAAGGTTATATGCCTCAGCCAGGGATGTAGGGTTGGAATAACTGACAGGGTTCCTTGGCTCTCACTTTATGATTCCATGATATATTATCTACAAGTACGGCTGTGCAGCATCTTTTTATTATATAGAATCATAGAATCATAGAATACTAGGGTTGGAAGGGGCCTACAAGGCCATCGAGTCCAGCCCCCTGCTCAATGAAGGAATCCAAGTCAGAGCATCCCTGACAGATGGCTGTCCAGCCTCGTCTTGAACGCCTCCAGTGTGGGAGAGCCCACCATCTCCCTAGGGAATTGGTTCCATTGTCGTATTGCTCTAACAGTCAGGAAGTTTTTCCTGATGTTTAGCTGGAATCTGGCTTCCTGTAACTTGAGCCCATTATTCTGTGTCCTGACTCTGGAATGATTGAGAAGAGATCTTGGCCTTCCTCTCTGTGACAGCCTTTCAAGTACTTGAAGAGCTCTATCATGTCTCCCGTCAGTCTTCTCTTCTCAAGGCTAAACATGCCCAGTTCTTTCAGTCTCTCTTCATAGGGCGTTGTTTCCAGTCCCCTGATCATCTTTGTTGCCCTCCTCTGAACCCTCTCCAGCTTGTCTGCATCCTTCTTAAAGTGCTGTGCCCAGAACTGGACACAGTACTCCAGATGAGGCCTAACCAGTGCTGAGTAGAGGGGAACTAGTACTTCCCGGGATTTGGAAGCTATGCTTCTATTAATGCAGCCCAAAAGAGCATTTGCCTTTTTTGCAGCTACATTACATGGTTGGCTCATATTCAGCTTGTGATCGACAACAATTCCAAGATCCTTCTCGCTTGTAGTGTTGTTGAGCCACGTATCGCCCATCTTGTAACTGTGCATTTGGTTTCTTTTTCCTAGGTGCAGAACTTGGCATTTATCCCTATTAAATGTCATCCTGTTGTTTTCTGCCCAGCGCTCCGGTCTATCAAGATCACTTTGAATTCTCTTTCTGTCTTCCAAAGTATTAGCTATCCCACCCAATTTTGTGTCATCTGCAAGTTTGATCAGCATGCCCTGCACCTCCTCCTCCAAGTCATTAATAAAAATGTGGAAGAGCACAGGGCCCAGGACTGAGCCCTGCGGTACCCCACTCGTTGCCTCTCCCCAGTTTGAGAATATATATTTGTTTGTTTCCTTTTTATACCATCCAATAACCAAAGCTCTCTAAGCAGGTCACAAAACAAAACTTAAATCCATTAAATATAATAACTTAGTAAAATATAACATAAAAACCTTAAGTTTAAAACAGAATAAAGCCAAAGTAATCTTTATACATTAATCCTTTAAAAAAGAAAGGCCACTTGTCTGCAATGCTGCTTACCAGCAACCGGGAGTCACTGGCAGAGAGAGACAAACTGAGAGACATGTTCACTGCATCATCAGGTACTGAAAGAAGAAGAAATATGCACTAAGGCGATACTTGCTGCTTATTAGTAATAGAACATTTATACTGTGCTTTAGGCTGCAGTCCTACACATACTTATTTTTATGATTTTGTGCTGACCCTTGATTTTAAACAAATACATGTTTAACTAACTACTTGGGAAGGAGCCCAATTAAATATAGTGGGACTTACTTCTGAGTAAAAACACAGAGGTTTGGGCTGTTAGTCTTCAAAGGGCTTCACATACATTATTTCAGGAAACTTTATGTCGTGCCCTGGCAGAGTGGAGGTTTAAGCAGAAACTTCCGCAGAGGAAATTGTCATCAAAGAACTTGTCAACATATTTAAATATATAAAGCGGCAACAGAGATTATCTTATTAACCAACAGTCTCGGTAACATAATAATAGCTAGCTATACATCCTGAGCCTATAAATAATTATCTCTCTCCCTCTGCTCTAACGTCTTGTCCCTCACAGCCTTGAACTGCTGCTCACTCCTGAAAATTGGCCCCCTCCCTTGAATTCTAACTGATGGATTCAAATTACTTTGGAATGCACATGTCAATCAAAAGCTCACCAACATTCGGAAAGGGCTAGAGTAGCCTTCCCCAACCTGGTGCCTTCCAGATGTGTTGGACTACTACTCCCAGCTGGCTGGGGGATGCTGGGAGTTGGGGAAAGCTAGACTAGGGGCATTACAATTACAGTTTATCTCCCTCCCCCCAATAAATTAGGTCATAATTACTATTATCCCCCTATTGCAGTGAGGGTGGGTGTAGCTGGAGCTTAGAAGCCAAGATGACAGGACTGATGTGTGAACTAAGTCATTTAATGGAAGATAATTGGGTTTCTTTATGTTAAGTCTCTAGAGAAACAGTGATTCGACCAAACATTTGTAAAAGTGACCCAGTAATATTTAAAATCCTAAAAGATGATGCTGTTAAAGTGCTGCATTCAATATGCCAACAAATCTGGAACACTCAACAATGGCCGCAAGACTGGAAAAGGTCAGTTTACATTCCAATTCCAAAGAAGGGCAACGCCAAAGAGTGTTCAAACTACCGCACAATTGCGCTCATTTCACATGCCAGCAAGGTGATGCTCAAAATCCTACAAGCTAGGCTTCAGCAGTATGCGAACCGAGAACTACCGGAAGTACAAGCGGGGTTTCGAAGAGGCAGAGGAACTAGAGATCAAATCGCCAACATTCGCTGCATCATGGAGAAAGCAAGAGAATTCCAGAAAAACGTCTATTTCTGCTTCATTGGCTATGCTAAAGCCTTTGATTGTGTGGATCACAACAAACTGTGGCAAATTCTTAAAGTGATGGGAGTACCAGACCACCTTACCTGTCTCCTGAGAAACCTGTACGAGGGTCAAGAAGCAACAGTAAGAACCAGTCATGGAACAACCGAGTGGTTCAAAATTGGGAAAGGAGTATGACAAGGCTGCATATTGTCACCCTGCTTATTTAACTTATATGCAGAGTACATCATGAGAAATGCCGGGTTGGATGAATCAGAGGTCGGAATTAAGATTGCTGGGAGAATTATCAACAGCCTCAGATACGCAGATGATAACACCCTAATGGCAGAAAGTGAAGAGGATCTAAAGAGCCTCTTATTGAGGGTGAAAGTGGAGAGTACAAAAGCTGGTTTGAAACTCAACATTAAAAAAACGAAGATCATGGCATCTGGCCCTATCACTTCCTGGCATATAGAAGGGGAAGAAATGGAAGCAGTGACAGATTTTACTTTCTTGGCTCCAAGATCACCACAGACAGTGACTGTAGCCATGAAATTAAAAGACGCTTGCTCCTTGGGAGGAAAGCTATGGCAAACCTAGACAGCATAGTAAGAAGCAGAGACAGCACCTTGCCGACAAAGGTCCGTCTAATCAAAGCTATGGTTTTCCCAGTAGTAATGTATGGCTGTGAGAGCTGGACTATAAGGAAGGCTGAGTGCTGAAGAATTGATGCTTTCGAACTGTGGTGCTGGAGAAGACTCTTACGAGTGCCCTGGACTGCAAGGAGGTCAAATCAGTCCATCCTAAAGGAAATCAACCCTGAGTGCTCATTGGAAGGACAGATCCTGAAGCTGAAGCTGAAATATTTTGGCCACCTAATGCGAAAAGTCACTGGAAAAGACCCTGATGCTGGGAAAGACTGAAGGCAAAAGGAGAAGGGGACGGCAGAGGATGAGAAGGCTAGATAGCATCACCGATGCAATGAATATGAACTTGGGCACGCTCCGGGAGAGAGTGCAGGACAGGAGGGCCTGGCGTGCTATGGTCCATGGGGTCACGAAGAGTCGGACACGACTGAACGACTGAACAACAACAACAACAATATGAGGAGCAATGGATGGGAACAGTTCACTGTCTCTTTAAGATTTGTTCTGTATCTAGTAATGTTAACAAAGAAGTGGTTTAGACTTAGTTAGAAGACAAGGGGTGGCCAGCTCCAGAGAGGGAGAGAGCTCCATGCAGGGCAGTAACTGAACTCTTTACTTGTTAATTAATAAAGTTGTTTGTATAAAAAAGCAGTAAGTATTGCTCCTTCGTATAGAAAACAACACCAAACAGTTTTGTGAACTCCCTCCCCCCTGTTTTGCAGTTCATTTCTCTGGGACTGGAGAGCAGCTGGAAGGGAAGTATGCTTCTCTCCTTCTTCCGTATCCCGGTCGCTGGGAAACATGAGATTAAGGGCACTATTGCGTTCCTGTCCTGTTGTGGGCTTCCCATAGGCATCTGGTGAAGTGAATGCTGGACTAGATATAGAACTTTGGTTTAGCCTGGCTCTTCTGATATTCTTTGTACTAACATCCGCTCTTGCACAATGCGCAGTGCAGTTGCAGACTCACAGAAAACACGCAGCCTTGGGAGTGTGCTTCAGAGGAAAAACCACAAGTCCTGGCTCCCAACGCCTTTCCTCTGTTGCAACTCCATAGGAAAGCAAACTCCACCCAGTCAAGCACTTACTTTGCAATGGGACCTCCAGGCAGCTGCCTGACTTGCTTGGCATATGCTGGCATTTGTAGAGTTTTCCCGTTTTGTTCACGTCCCACTCCTGGAATGGGGCACCAACAAACACCCTGTAGGAGTGAGAGAACACGTGCAGAGAAATCAGGGGTCACACTGTGTCACTCCTGGTCGGGATGGTATATGGGGACAGGATGACAAGAGACAAGAGGCTCTCCGTGGATCTGCAATGACTGCATTTGCGTACCCTGCATTAGCTCCGCTTCCGAACTGCACTACGCTCTGCCCAAAGCCCTTTGCCGTTTTCTGGAAGGTGATGGGATGTTCTGTATCCACACTGAATCCATGGCATGGTGTCAGCACTGCAGGGAATAAACAAACAGTTTGTTCAGACTTCTTGTACAGGAAGAGGGAAGTGACCCCAAAGAGGTCTGACAAGTTTGGCAGCTGCTGGGCCAAATCCAGCAGCTAAATTCAGGGCTATCAAACTGTGGGTCAGGGCACCCACGGCTGAGGGGCATGAGACACCTCCAGGGAGGGATCTTGAATTCTGGGGTGCTAGGTGTGATCTGTTGCTGCCAGGAGACAAACAGCAGGTGGGAGTGGGGGAGTCCCCCTTCTTTTCTCTGAGACCCTGGCTGGGAAATCTGTTAGCAGCGGTTCCTGCCCTTGCGTCAATGCCTAGAGCAGCCAGGCAAACCCTGTTGCCAGGCGAGAGGGCGTGACAAGGCAGCAGGGAAGAGGCACCAGCACTGCTGCCAAAAGAAGCCTTTCACATCCATTAACCTTGACTCGCACATCCTTGCACGCAGCAGTGGGACGTGCACTGTTCCATGTGTCCATCACAGTATACTCGCCCCATCAAACCAGGGCTGGCCGAAGACATTTTTCTGCCTGAGGCAAAGATGGCACCCCGCTCCTTTAAATATCCCTTAATTTGTCGGCTTCTGCCCCTGTCGGTGTGTTAGGGTGCAATCCTATGCATGTTTAAACAGAACGAAGTCCTACAGCTCCCAGCATTCCCCAAGGATTGCATTCGGAGCAGGGACGGGGGGCAGGGCTTCGTGGGAACTGGGAGAGCCGCAGCAGCCCCTCTGAAATGCTATTTGGGCACTTTGGAGTGGCTGCTGCCGGCAAGGGGAAAGAGGCACTGGAAGCAGCTTGGCTGCAATCCCAGAAAGCCAGAAAGCAGTCAAGGCTGTCCTCGGGAAGAGCGCCTGGGTTTCTGCCACTCTTGCCAAGCGGCTCGCTCTCCAATGCCCTTTCCCCACAATGGGTTGGCATGTCTGGGTGCGGACGACATGCCAACCCATTGTGGGTAAAACAACCCCTGCAACAGACCATGGGTTATCGGGGTTATTTGGGAAAAACAACCCACCCAGATAAAACTGGTCCAGGTTTGGCCAACACACTAACCCACTGTGGGTTGGTGTGTCATGGACCCAGTCTAAAGGTCCAAAGCTCAGGAGACGCTGTCAGCTGCTGTTTACAGTTAAGAAGAGAAAGTGAATTCTAAAGACAAAAAACGAGGAAGGAAGGAAACATGAAACAGAAGAAATGACTAGAAGTTTAGCCAAGAGGAAAGGTGGGGATTGGGGGGGGGAGGGGGAATCAAATACAAAATAAAGAAAGGAAGGAAGATAGATCAGAGTGAAGGAGTGAAGAGATTTGTAGAGCTGGAATAAGTGCAAAAAAGGGCAACTAAAATGGTCAAAGGGCTGGAGCATCTCCCCCATGAAGGAAGATTACAACAGCTGGGCTTGTTTAGCTTGGAAAAAAGGCGAGTAAGGGGAGACATGACAGAGGTGTACAAAAATCATGCATGATGTGGATAGGGAGACGTTTTTCTCCATCTCTCATAATTCTACAACCCAGTGGGGGGTCATCCTATGAAGCTGATTAGCGGGAGATTCAGGACAGATCAAAGAAAGCACTTCTTCACAAGCACATAGTAAAATTATGGAATTCACTACCACAAGATGTAGTGATGGCTACCAATTTGGATGGCTTTTAAATTTATTTATTATTTATTTATTATTGCATTTATATCCCGCCTTTTTTCCTCTTGCAAGGAACCCAAGGCGGCTTACATTATCCTCCTCCTCTCCATTTCATCCTCACAACAACAACCCTGTGAGGTGGGTTGGGCTGAGAGTCTGTGACTGGCCCAAAGTCACCCAGTGAGCTTCCAAGGCCGAGTGGGGACTAGAACCCGGATCTCCCAGCTCCCAGTCCAACACTCTTGCCACTACACCACACTGGCTCTTTTAAAGGGGGTTAGACAAATTCTTGGAGGAGAAGGATATCCATGACTACTAGTCCTGATGCCTCTATGCGACCTCTAGTACCAGAGTCAGTGATCTATGTACACCAGTTGCTGGGGAACATGGATGGGAGGGTGTTGCACTCATGTCCTGCTTGTGAGTTTCCTCTTGACAGCTAGTTGGCCACTGTGTGAACAGAAAGCAGGACTAGATGGACCCTTGGTCTGATCCAGCATGGTTCTTCTTATGTTCTTAGATTTAAAAACAAAAAAGGAGTTTCTTAAACTGGATCCAATAAGGAGACAGAAGCCAATGAATGGTGCACAGCAATGGAGGCAGAATGAGAAGTTTTTCTCATTGGGAGGGCTAAACATATAATAAATAAAATAATAACAACCGTAACAACAATAATAATAATTGAGCAGCTGCGTTCAAAATGGAGGATAAAGCTGAGAATGAGACAAAGCAGAAAGAAGAGAATCACAATAAATAAATAATATCTCCCAGAGGAGTTATGAGAAACAAAAAGAGGAACATTTGATGATGATAGTAATGAGAAGGAAAATCCCTTCCAGAATGGGCAAGCTGAAATCTGAATTTGAAGACTTCTTTGTGGACCCAGTCCTCCAGAGCTCCCCCATACCCCAATTTTGCTGCATCCCAGCCATCTGCTTCAAATTCAGATTTCAGCTCGCCCATTCTGGAAGGGATTCTCCTTCTCATTACTATCATCATCATCAATCATCCCCCTTTTTGTTTCTCATAACTCCTCTGGAGGCTCCTTCACACTGAGCTTTATGCTGCGATTGAGATTGTTCCTTCACGGAAGTTTGCGGGCTCTTTACATGACGCCCATAATAGATCGTACATAATGAGCTGTCAAATTACCCGGTTCAGTCCCTCTTCAGTTTCCTCCCTGAAAAGAGTAAAAGCCGCAAGAAGATGGGCGAGATCAATGAAGGTTAATGGAAGACTTAGTTATGGGGAGAAGGAGGGGGAAGAAAGGGAGTCGTTGTGATCCTGCGTTTAAAATAGAAGCAGAAAGCCTTGTTTTAAATGCAGGATTTTAGGCTGTATGACCCGACTTAACGACTGAACAACAACAAGAGATGGCCTGGGAGATGTTGGCTGCACTTCTAAACCCACTGAATCCAATGGGGCCTACTTCTGAGTAGAGAAGCATAGGAGTGCAATGTTCCCCATTTCTAGCTCCCCCCGCCCCAATTTCGCTGCATCCCAGCAATCTGCTGGACAGTTACTGCTCCCCACCTGATTTTTCCCCAGGCGTGCACTTTTGCCTACTGCTTCCACTCACACACCCCTTTCCCCCTGCTCGCGATGAGAAGGCAAGATGGATCAAGCGGAGAAGTGATTTTACATATAACAGAGGAATTACAGAACATCAAAGAAGCACAACTTTGCAATTTGTGAGAGCAATGGAGAAGCGAAAGAGCACTTTAGGGCAAGTTACCAAAGTTAGCCTTTAACTCTTTCACTGCAGGGGAGTGAGATTTATTTCTTTGTTGTTGTTCAGTCGTTCAGTCGTGTCCGACTCTTCGTGACCCCATGGACCATAGCACGCCAGGCCTTCCTGTCCTGCGCTCTCTCCCGGAGTGTGCTCAAGTTCATATTCATTGCATCGGTGATGCTATCTAGCCATCTCATCCTCTGCCGTCCCCTTCTCCTTTTGCCTTCAGTCTTTCCCAGCATCAGGGTCTTTTCCAGGGAGTTTTCTCTTCGCATTAGGTGGCCAAAATATTGGAGCTTCAGCTTCAGTATCTGTCCCTCCAATGAGCACTCAGGGTTGATTTCCTTTAGGATGGACTGATTTGACCTCCTTGCAGTCCAGGGGACTCGTAAGAGTCTTCTCCAGCACCACAGTTCGAAAGCATCAATTCTTCGGCGCTCAGCCTTCCTTATAGTCCAGCTCTCACAGCCATACATTACTACTGGGAAAACCATAGCTTTGATTAGACGGACCTTTGTTGGCAAGGTGAGGTCTCTGCTTCTTACTATGCTGTCTAGGTTGGCCATAGCTTTCCTCCCAAGGAGCAAGCGTCTTTTAATTTCATGGCTACAGTCACCGTCTGCGGTGATCTTGGAGCCCAAGAAAGTAAAATCTGTCACTGCTTCCATTTCTTCCCCTTCGATATGCCAGGAAGTGATGGGGCCAGATGCCATGATCTTAGTTTTTTTAATGTTGAGTTTCAAACCAGCTTTTGCACTCTCCTCTTACACCCTCAACAAGAGGCTCTTGAGATCCTCTTCGCTTTCTGCCATTAGGGTGGTATCGTCTGCATATCGGAGGTTGTTGATAATTCTCCCAGCAATCTTAATTCCAACCTCTGATTCATCCAACCCGGCATTTCTCATGATGTACTCTGCATATAAGTTAAATAAGCAGGGTGACAATATGCAGCCTTGTCGTACTCCTTTCCCAATTTTGAACCAATCGGTTGTTCCATGTCTGGTTCTGTCTGTTGCTTCTTGACCCTCGTACAGGTTTCTCAGGAGACAGGTAAGGTGGTCTGGTACTCCCATCACTTTCAGAATTTGCCACAGTTTGTTGTGATCCACACAATCAAAGACTTTAGCGTAGTCAATGAAGCAGAAATAGACGTTTTTCTGGAATTCTCTTGCTTTCTCCATGATGCAGCGAATGTTGGCGATTTGATCTCTAGTTCCTCTGCCTCTTCGAAACCCAGCTTGCACTTCCGGTAGTTCTCGGTTCACATACTGCTGAAGCCTAGCTTGTAGGATTTTGAGCATCACCTTGCTGGCATGTGAAATGAGCGCAATTGTGCGGTAGTTTGAACACTCTTTGGCGTTGCCCTTCTTTGGAATTGGAATGTAAACTGACCTTTTCCAGTCTTGTGGCCACTGTTGAGTGTTCCAGATTTGTTGGCATATTGAATGCAGCACTTTAACAGCATCATCTTTTAGGATTTTAAATAGCTCGGCTGGAAGACTGTCATCTCCGCTAGCTTTGTTGTTACTAATGCTTCCTAAGGCCCACTTGACTTCACTCTCTAGGATGTCCGGCTCAAGTTCAGTGACCGCACTATCATGGCTATCGGGGACATTACGATCTTTCCTGTATAGTTCTTCTGTGTATTCTTGCCACCTCTTCTTAATCTCATCTGCATCTGTTAGGTCCCTGCCTTCTTTGTCCTTTATCATGCCCGTCTTTGCACAAAACGTTCCCTTGAGATCTCCGATTTTCTTGAAGAGATCTCTAGTCTTTCCCATTCTGTTGTTTTCCTCGATTTCTTTGCATTGTTCATTTAAGAAGGCCTTCTTGTCTCTCCTTGCTATTCTCTGGAACTCTGCATTCAGTGGGATATATCTTCCCCTTTCTCCCTTGCTTTTCGCTTCCCTTCTTTCCTCAGCTACTTGTAAAGCCTCATCAGACAGCCACTTGGCTTTCTTGCATTTCTTTTTCTTTGGGATGGATTTCGTTGCTGCCTCCTGAACAATGTTACAGACCTCCGTCCATAGTTCCTCAGGCACTCTGTCTATCAGGTCTAATCCCTTAAATCTATTTGTCACCTCCACGGTATATTCATCAGGGATATGATTTAGGTCATACCTGAACGGTTTAGTGGTTTTCCCGACGTTCTTCAATTTAAGCCGAAATTTTGCAAGAAGCAGCTCATGATCTGAGCCACAGTCAGCTCCAGGTCTTGTTTTTACTGACTGTATGGAGCTTCTCCATCTTTGGCTGCAAAGGACATAATCAATCTGATTTCGATATTGACCATCTGGTGACGTCCATGTGTAGAGTCGCCTCTTGTGCTGTTGGAAAAGAGTGTTTGCTATGATCAGCATGTTCTCTTGGCAAAACTCTATTAGCTTTGGTCCTGCTTCATTTTGTACACCAAGGCCATGCCTGCCTGTTATCCCGGTGATTTCTTGACTTCCTACTTTAGCATTCCAATCCCCTATGATGAAGAGGACATCTTTGTTTGGTGTTAGTTCTAGAAGGTGTTGTAGGTCTTCATAGAACCGATCAACCTCAGCTTCTTCGGCCTCAGTGGTTGGGGCATAGACTTGAATTACTGTGATGTTGAATGGTTTGCCTTGGATTCGTACTGAGATCATTCTATCGTTTTTAAGATTGTACCCCAATACTGCTTTTCCCACCCTTTTGTTGACTATGAGTGCTACTCCATTTCTTCTAAGGGATTCTTGCCCACAATAGTAGATATGATGGTCACCTGAATTAAATTCGCCCATGCCTGTCCATTTGAGTTCGCTGATTCCCAAGATGTCGATGTTCAATCTTGCCATCTCATGTTTGACCACCTCCAGCTTACCTTGATTCATTGATCTGACATTCCAGGTTCCTAAACAATATTGTTCTTTACAGCATCGGATTTTCTTTTCACCGCCAGACACATCCACAGCTGAGTGTCCTTTCGGGTTTGGCCCAGCCGCTTCACTCTTTCTGGCGCTACTTGGAGATACCCTCTGCTCTTCCCCAGTAGCATATTGGACACCTTCCGACCTGAGGGGCTCATCTTCCGGCGTCATCTCTTTTAGCCTTGTGATACTTTCCATGGGGTTTTCTTGGCAAGAATACTGGAGTGGGTTGCCATTTCCTTCTCCAGTGGACCACATTTTGTCAGAACTCTCTGCCATGACCTGTCCGTCTTGGGTGGCCCTGCACGGCATAGCTTATGGCTTCACTGAGTTACGCAAGCCCCTTCGCCACAACAAGGCAGTGATCCATGAAGGGGATTTATTTCTTACTTCTGAGTGAACAGGCACAGAAGGGGAGGGATGTTGAAGACTGAAAGCAGGCTACCTAAAGCGATTTCAGTGACTGGGTGTCCCCACTAATACGGTAATGTGAGGGGTCACATTAAGTCCTGTTGCTATTGTGCTATTGCAGTTTGGGTGGGTACATAGATTTTAAAAAATGGGTGAGGGAGGGTCGAACATAGGTTGGGGCGGGTGGGGCGGGTGGGGGCGCTAACACGCGCACTGGCCAGAGAAAGCAGAAGGGGCAGAACAAGGTGAGAGTGAGGGAATAGGCTCTCTAAATGATGGCAGGGACGAGACTCCACCAAGCAGCCACCCAAACAATTCACAATAAATTGCATCTGACCTGCCCAGAGCCCCAGACTAGTTTTGGAATAATCCAGATTTTCGACCCCTGTGTGTCCCCAGATGGAGCTGATTCAGCTCCAGTAAAAACCCACAACAAAGTGGGGAGTGAACTAAACCCGTTGCCATGGAGATTCCCCCCAGACAGACTCTCTTTACATGTGCTTCCTCCCCCCCTCCCCCCACTTCATTATATAGCCGCTAGACGGTGCTGTGGTCCAGCTCCTCTTATTGCGGCTTTTCCGTTTTCACAAGGGAACTGAAGTGCAACTCAAGCGCTGTAATTTGGTAGTTCATTATTTCCGATCTTTGAAAAAATGGGACAAAGGCCATTTAGTGTGGGAGATGCCCTGGAGGTTAATGACATCATCTAAAGGGCCTGCAAACTTCTGTGAGTAACCAATCTCAATAGCAGGATAAAAGCTCCATGTGAAGAAGTTACTTTTCCTAGCACAATGGAGATGCAATGAAGAAAAAACTTGAGGTGTTGAACTTCTGCCTGACATGAGCCTGTAAAAAGCACAGAGGTGGCCCCAATCAGGAAAAAGGGTGTTACCCTGTGAGATTTATATTACTGGGTGGACGCAAAAGAGGACATGACACAGCAATGTGACACTGTTGCAAAAAAAAAGAAGAAGGGGTGGGGTAGGGTGCTGAAACCATAATTATCCAGATAACTGTTCATGAAATAACTGTATGGTTATCCACGCATAGGTTGGCTAGACCATGACAAGGCAGAGCAACTGGTGAGGAAATTACTAGGTTGCATGGAGGCTGAACCCCTTCATGGATCACTGCCTTGTTGTGGCGAAGGGGCTTGCGTAACTCAGTGAAGCCATAAGCTATGCCGTGCAGGGCCACCCAAGACGGACAGGTCATGGCAGAGAGTTCTGACAAAATGTGGTCCACTGCAGAAGGAAATGGCAACCCACTCCAGTATTCTTGCCAAGAAAGCCCCATGGAACGTATCACAAGGCTAAAAGATATGACGCCGGAAGATGAGCCCCTCAGGTCGGAAGGTGTCCAATATGCTACTGGGGAAGAGCAGAGGGTATTTCCAAGTAGCGCCAGAAAGAGTGAAGCGGCTGGGCCAAACCCGAAAGGACACTCAGCTGTGGATGTGTCTGGCGGTGAAAAGAAAATCCGATGCTGTAAAGAACAATATTGTTTAGGAACCTGGAATGTCAGATCAATGAATCAAGGTAAGCTGGAGGTGGTCAAACATGAGATGGCAAGATTGAACATTGACATCTTGGGAATCAGCGAACTCAAATGGACAGGCATGGGCGAATTTAATTCAGGTGACCATCATATCTACTATTGTGGGCAAGAATCCCTTAGAAGAAATGGAGTAGCACTCATAGTCAACAAAAGGGTGGGAAAAGCAGTACTGGGGTACAATCTTAAAAATGATAGAATGATCTCAGTACGAATCCAAGGCAAACCATTCAACATCACAGTAATTCAAGTCTATGCCCCAACCACTGAGGCCGAAGAAGCTGAGGTTGATCGGTTCTATGAAGACCTACAACACCTTCTAGAACTAACACCAAAAAAAGATGTCCTCTTCATCATCGGGGATTGGAATGCTAAAGTAGGAAGTCAAGAAATCACCGGGATAACAGGCAGGCATGGCCTTGGTGTACAAAATGAAGCAGGACAAAAGCTAATAGAGTTTTGCCAAGAGAACATGCTGATCATAGCAAACACTCTTTTCCAACAGCACAAGAGGCGACTCTACACATGGACGTCACCAGATGGTCAATATCGAAATCAGATTGATTATGTCCTTTGCAGCCAAAGATGGAGAAGCTCCATACAGTCAGTAAAAACAAGACCTGGAGCTGACTGTGGCTCAGATCATGAGCTGCTTCTTGCAAAATTTCGGCTTAAATTGAAGAACGTCGGGAAAACCACTAAACCGTTCAGGTATGACCTAAATCATATACCTTAGGAATATACCGTGGAGGTGACAAATAGATTTCAGGGATTAGACCTGATAGACAGAGTGCCTGAGGAACTATGGATGGAGGTCCGTAACATTGTTCAGGAGGCAGCAACGAAATCCGTCCCAAAGAAAAAGAAATGCAAGAAAGCCAAGTGGCTGTCTGATGAGGCTTTACAAGTAGCTCACGAAAGAAGGGAAGCGAAAAGCAAGGGAGAAAGGGGAAGATATACCCAACTGAATGCAGAGTTCCAGAGAATAGCAAGGAGAGACAAGAAGGCCTTCTTAAATGAACAATGCAAAGAAATCGAGGAAAACAACAGAATGGGAAAGACTAGAGATCTCTTCAAGAAAACTGGAGATCTCAAGGGAACGTTTTGTGCAAAGACGGGCATGATAAAGGACAAAGAAGGCAGGGACCTAACAGAAGCAGATGAGATTAAGAAGGGGTGGCAAGAATACACAGAAGAACTATACAGGAAAGATCTGAATGTCCCTGATAGCCATGATAGTGCGGTCACTGAACTTGAGCCGGACATCCTAGAGAGTGAAGTCAAGTGGGCCTTAGGAAGCATTAGTAACAACAAAGCTAGCGGAGATGACAGTATTCCAGCCGAGCTATTTAAAATCCTAAAAGATGATGCTGTTAAAGTGCTGCATTCAATATGCCAACAAATCTGGAACACTCAACAGTGGCCACAAGACTGGAAAAGGTCAGTTTACATTCCAATTCCAAAGAAGGGCAACGCCAAAGAGTGTGCAAACTACCGCACAATTGCACTCATTTCACATGCCAGCAAGGTGATGCTCAAAATCCTACAAGCTAGGCTTCAGCAGTATGCGAACCGAGAACTACCGGAAGTACAAGCTGGGTTTCGAAGAGGCAGAGGAACTAGAGATCAAATCGCCAACATTCGCTGCATCATGGAGAAAGCAAGAGAATTCCAGAAAAACGTCTATTTCTGCTTCATTGACTACGCTAAAGCCTTTGATTGTGTGGATCACAACAAACTGTGGCAAATTCTTAAAGTGATGGGAGTACCAGACCACCTTACCTGTCTCCTGAGAAACCTGTACGAGGGTCAAGAAGCAACAGTAAGAACCAGACATGGAACAACCGATTGGTTCAAAATTGGGAAAGAAGTACGACAAGGCTGCATATTGTCACCCTGCTTATTTAACTTATATGCAGAGTACATCATGAGAAATGCCAGGTTGGATGAATCAGAGGTCGGAATTAAGATTGCCGGGAGAATTATCAACAATCTCCGATATGCAGACGATACCACCCTAATGGCAGAAAGCGAAGAGGATCTCAAGAGCCTCTTGTTGAGGGTGAAAGAGGAGAGTGCAAAAGCTGGTTTGAAACTCAACATTAAAAAAACTAAGATCATGGCATCTGGCCCTATCACTTCCTGGCATATAGAAGGGGAAGAAATGGAAGCAGTGACAGATTTTACTTTCTTGGGCTCCAAGATCACCGCAGATGGTGACTGTAGCCATGAAATTAAAAGACGCTTGCTCCTTGGGAGGAAAGCTATGGCCAACCTAGACAGCATAGTAAGAAGCAGAGACCTCACCTTGCCAACAAAGGTCCGTCTAATCAAAGCTATGGTTTTCCCAGTAGTAATGTATGGCTGTGAGAGCTGGACTATAAGGAAGGCTGAGCGCCGAAGAATTGATGCTTTCGAACTGTGGTGCTGGAGAAGACTCTTACGAGTGCCCTGGACTGCAAGGAGGTCAAATCAGTCCATCCTAAAGGAAATCAACCCTGAGTGCTCATTGGAAGGACAGATAATGAAGCTGAAGCTCCAATATTTTGGCCACCTAATGCGAAGAGAAAACTCCCTGGAAAAGACCCTGATGCTGGGAAAGACTGAAGGCAAAAGGAGAAGGGGACGGCAGAGGATGAGATGGCTAGATAGCATCACGGATGCAATGAATATGAACTTGAGCACGCTCCGGGAGAGAGTGCAGGACAGGAAGGCCTGGCGTGCTATGGTCCATGGGGTCACGAAGAGTCGGACACGACTGAACGACTGAACAACAACAACAACAACAATGGAGGCTGAAACACTTTTGGCCAAAATGTCTGAGGGTTGGAGGTTGTGGGCAAGAAAAGACGATGGAATTAAAGGTGATGCATTTCCTCTTTTGGGCAGTGTACAAGTGGCCACTGTACCATGATCAGAGGCAGTCTGACAGTGAATACCAGTTCTTGGGAAGCAACAATGAGGGAGGGTTGGCTGCATACCTTTCTTGTGGGCTTCCTAGAGGCACCTGGCTGGCCACTGTGGGCTGCAGGATGCTGGCCTGATCGAGCAGGACTCATCAAGGTAGCTGTGGGCTTTTAGACTGGACTTTACTGCAGCTGTCTTCAGCTACTGCTTGTTTGTGGATCTTTCTGCCTTCAGTCTTGTCTTCAGTAAGTGAGAAGCATGCTCTATTGGGTTGAGATCAGGTGACTGATTTGGCCATTGAAGAACATCCCACTCCTTTGCCTTCAGAAACTCTTGGGTAGCTTTTGCTGTATGTTTTGGGTCATTATCCATCTGCAATATGAAGCGGCGTCCTATCAGTTTGGCAGCATTCGGCTGAATCTGAGCAGAAAGTATAGCCCTATACACTTCAGAATTCATCCTCCTGCTTTTATCAGCAGGCAGGTCATCAATAAACACCAGTGACCCGGTTCCATTGGCAGCCATACATGCCCATGCCATAACACTGCCTCCACCATGTTTGACAGATGATGTGGTATGCTTTGGATCATGAGCTGTTCCTTTCCTTCTCCATACTTTTCTCTTCCCATCATTCTGGTACAAGTTAATCTTGGTTTCATCAGTCCAAAGAGTCTTATTCCAGAACTGGGCAGGCTTTTTTAGGTGTTTGCTGGCAAAGGCTAATCTGGCCTGTCTGTTCTTGAGCATTACCCGTGGTTTGCACCTTGTTGTGAAGCCTCTGTATTTACATTCATAAAGCCGTCTCTTGACTGTAGATTTTGACAATGACACGCCTACCTCCACAAGAGCGTTCTTGGCCTGGCTAGATGTTGTGAAAGGGTTCCTCTTCACCATGAACAGAGTTCTGTGGTCATCTACTTTAGTTGTCTTCCGTGGTCTTCCAGGCCTTTTGCTGTTGCTGAGCTTGCCAGTTAAGTCCTTCTTTTTCAGGATGTTCCAAACTGTTGTGTTGGCCACTCCCAATATTTTTGCTATCTCTCTCGATGGCCTTATGTTGTTTCCTCAGCCTAATGATGGCCTCCTTCACTCGCACGGACACCGCTTTGGACCTCATGTTGGGAATTCCAGTGAACAGTTACCAAATGCAAATGTAACACTCAGAACCACCTCCAGGCCTTTTATCTGCTTGATTGGTCATGGGGTACCCAGGAAACAGGCCACACCTGGCCATGCAGCTGCTTGTCAGCCATTTGTTCCATTACATATGAGCCAGCAACGATGGGGGTGTGTGTATGCCACTGGCTGTCCTTCCTGAATGGTTAGTGCCCCACTTTTGTCAAACCCCTTGAATTACAGCTGGAAGTCCTGACTTCGCTCCCATCTGGGTGTGTTTCCTTTCAACTTCAACGTGGTGGTGTACAGAGGCCAACTGCCAAAACAGTTATCCTTGTTCCAATATTTCTGGCCCTGACTGTATAACCATGTGTGACACAGGCACCGTAGCAATGTGTGTGCTATTGTGAGGAAGGCACCATCTCCACAAAAGAAGTACAACAGCCTTTAAATGAACTGGAAGGACTGCAAAACCTAAATGGGTAACAACTGAGCAAATGCCTTTGGAGACAGTGGCTGGTAGTTGGGCAAGGGCGACGGACTTGTATATATAGTTCAGTTCACAGTAAGCATTGATCCATTGACCAATATGCTGTCTAATGACCCTGTAGATTTTCAGTAAGAACGCAGTACTGTGTGTATGAGTGAACTAATATTGAAGAGGCTATGGAAGAACTGCTAGTGGTGGGTGCCCTAGTGGGGGTGTTCAATGCTTCCTCCCTAGGCCCTCCCATCTACCAAAGCCCTCCCAATGGACAATGGAAGACAGTTTCATGATCTGTCAATGACTCTTTGTCATAATAGCCAAATGGAACTTCCATATTCACAGGCAGTAGCACACAACTGCATGCATGGAGAGGGGCATGGGATTGCATCCATTGGCTCTACGCTTGACCTCCATGTTTCATTGGAAGGTTGGAACAGAGTCTACATCTGTAGAGGTCTCATATTATCAGGACCCCTGTATTTTGTAGGGCTCCCTTCCCAGTCATGCATACAGAGTCTACGCACATACATTTGTGCATGTATTTGTATGTGCGTAGGCTTTGCTCTGACCTTCTGATGTCAGGGGCAGAGGACACAATACTGCTTCCCCCTCCGCATGTTCATATCAGCAGATATGGTTGTGTGAACAGAGCAAATATATCTCTGGCTACCAGAGGCCAAGTACAAGGATGACAAATAATTAAGGTTGTCAGGCAACTATTCAGTACCTTTTAGTTGAGTGACCATCTGCAGTTTAGCTCATTATTTGAATGTCAATATACTTGCATATTACGAAAACCTCACTAAAGGGGTATTTTTGGATACTGAAGAAAATGTGCAAACAGTTCAACAAATAAAATCTACCAGATTGCTAGAAGGGAAGCCCCCTTTAATAGTTTCTTTTCTTTTAACTCGTTGTAATCTGCCCAGAGAACATTAATTATTGGGTGGATTAGAAATGTACTAAATCAGTAAATAAAAGTTTTTATTCCATAGTACAGTAACACACCAGAGAAACCAAATAACTAGAATTTTGCTTACTAAAGTATTTTTACATACTAAAGGGCATGTGCAAACACTTACAATTTATTAAATGAAATCTATCAGATTGCTGGAAGGAAGCCTGCTTTAATTTCTTTTCTTTTTTATTCCCTAATACAGTAATGCACCAGAGAAACCAAATAACTAAAACCTCACTAAAGGGGTATTTTTAGATACCGAAGGAAATATGCAAACACAATTTAATAAATAAAATCTACCACGCAGCTAGAAGGGATGCTCCCCTTACTCTTTTTTAAAATTCTGTAATACAGTAACACACTAGAGAAACCAAACCTATTTTTTAAAGTATGTCTTAAACTCACTTGCTCTCTGATAATAAATACCCCTACATTGGTTAATCAAGCCCATCCTTCAGTTGGTTAATCTGCCACTTAAAGTTAGCAGACCTAATTCTAAAGTAAAAATATCAGTCACAATCCATTCTGAGTGAATATTCTTTTTCAAGAGTGACAGATTTACTATCTCCCATCTTCCAAACCTTGTTGCTCTGCTCCATTGGGTTGGGTTTCTGTTTACAAACAAATCAACTACCCTAGGTTCTAGTTCAGACTCTCCTTCTTTTCCAAAAAGTAATATGGAAACACTTACCAATGGCAAAGAAATAGATGAGCAGTGACAGAGAGTCCATCCTTGCTTGAATGTTGGAAGTGCAGAAGCTTTGAGGAGGCTGGCTGGTGGTTAGATGGATCACACTTTCCAGAAGAAGTGGGTGTTTCAACCATGTCACTGTATGTAAGAGATTCAGGTGGAGCAAGCATTTGTATTCTTTGCAAACTGGGATGTGAAATGGGGGGAAGGAGGAAGCTGAGTCAGAAGCAGTGTGTGAGATATGTGGTTTATTTTGACCACAGGAGAGGCCAAAATAGATAAATTCGTATTCCGCCAACCCAAACTGCTCAAACAAATAGTCATCAAACATTTCCTCTTTTATTATATGGTCACTTTGCATATTCAAGATGTGCTGTGGTATTAATAAGAGTAATAATATTCCATCAATATGTATAGGACTTGACAATATAAGGCATATAAGAGGATAGCTCCCTGCCCCGGGGAGCTAACAATCCAAAATATGACACAGAGGAGACCACAGGCAGAAAGTGTAAACAAGGAAAGAATATGCATTTAGTTCAGTTATACCTAGTTTTAGTTTTAGTATGGAATGAGGATTGGGGGGCTGAGCCAAAGGCTTCTTGGAGAAATTAGGTTTTTACCATAACCAGTGGTTATGGAAAAGAAAAATGGGAATGACCGTGTAATTCTGTCCATGTCTACACAGAAGTGACTCCTATTACATTTGAGGGGACTTATTCCCAGATAAGTGTGTACACCAGCCTTCCTTAACCTGGTGCCTGCCAGATGCATTGGACTACCAATCCCATCTTCCCCAGCCCTGATGGGAGTTTTAGTCTAACATATCTGGAGGGCTCCATGTTAGGGAAGGCTGTGAATAGGATTGTGTCCACAAAGTCTGTAGTCAAGTCTGTAGTCAAATGTGTTCTTCTAGTGGCCCCAGTATATTCTAGCACTCTCACCAACCACCACCAGATGCCCTCTGCTTGAAAGCAACTTCCTAAGAGAGGTTACAGCTTTAGGCCACTTCATGTCTTAATAGCAAAGTCAGGTCCTTGAATTTCTACTGTGGGTTGTCCTAGTCAAAAACAATTTGTCAAAAACAAGTCCTGCCAGACAAATCTGATCTCATTTTTTGATCAAGTCACCTCCCTTGTAGACCGTGGGAATGCTGTAGACATCATATACCTCGACTTCAGCAAAGCTTTCGACAAAGTGCCCCATGATATCCTGATGAGCAAACTTGCTCGAAGTGGGCTAGATGAAACAACGATCCGGTGGATCCACAGTTGGCTACAGAATCGGACTCAAAGAGTGCTTATCAATGGGACCTTCTCAAGCTGGGGAGAGGTAACGAGTGGGGTACCGCAGGGCTCAGTCCTGGGCCCAGTGCTCTTCAACATTTTTATTAATGACTTGGAGGAGGAGGTGCAGGGAATGCTGATCAAATTTGCAGATGACACAAAATTGGGAGGGATAGCTAATACTTTGGAAGACAGAAACAAAATTCAAAGTGATCTGGATAGACTGGAGTGCTGGGCAGAAAACAACAGAATGGCATTTAATAGGGACAAATGCCAAGTTCTGCACCTAGGAAAAAGAAACCAAATGCACAGTTACAAGATGGGGGATACGTGGCTCAACCACACTACGAGCGAGAAGGATCTTGGAATTGTCGTCGATCACAAGCTGAATATGAGCCAACAATGTGATGTGGCTGCAAAAAAGGCAAATGCTCTTTTGGGCTGCATTAATAGAAGCATCGCTTCCAAATCCCGGGAAGTACTAGTTCCCCTCTACTCAGCACTGGTTAGGCCTCATCTGGAGTACTGTGTCCAGTTCTGGGCACCACACTTTAAGAAGGATGCAGACAAGCTGGAGAGGGTTCAAAGGAGGGCAACAAAGATGATCAGGGGACTGGAAACAAAGCCCTATGAAGAGAGACTGAAAGAACTGGGCATGTTTAGCCTTGAGAAGAGAAGACTGAGGGGAGATATGATAGCACTCTTCAAGTACTTGAAAGGTTGTCACAGAGAAGAAGGCCAGGATCTCTTCTTGATCATCCCAGAGTGCAGGACACGGAATAATGGGCTCAAGTTACAGGAAGCCAGATTCCGGCTGAACATCAGGAAAAACTTCCTGAGTGTCAGAGCAATACGGCAATGGAACCAATTACCTGGGGAGGTGGTGGGCTCTCCCACACTGGAGGCCTTTAAGACGAGGCTGGACAGCCATTTGTCAGGGATGCTCTGACTTGGATTCCTGCATTGAGCAGGGGGTTGGACTTGATGGCCTTGTAGGCCCCTTCCAACCCTACTATTCTATGATTCTATGATTCTAGTCTTTTCTGTAATGTTCACAGGATACGTTTGCCTGTGTGGTAGATACTAAGGTTCATTCATTCATTTCATTTCATTTATTACATTTCTATACCACCCAATAGCTGAAGTTCTCTGGGTGGCTTACAAAGATTAAAAACCATTAAAATACATTATACATAGTATACATTTTTTTACATACAAACATATAAACAGACAGCACATAGACAGACACACGTATCAAAACAATTTTAAACAATCAACAATAGGAAAAATCCAGGACCTAATTAAAACCTCAATATATGCTGCCAAATGCCTGAGAGAAAAGGAAGGTCTTATCCTGGCACTGAAAAGATAACAATGTTGATGCCAGGCAGGCCTCATCAGGAAGATGGTTCCATAATTGGGGGGGGGGGCACCACAGATAAGGCCCTCTCCCTTGTTGCCACCTTCCAAGCCTCCCTCGGAGGAAGCACCTGGAGGAGGGCTTTAGATGATGGGCATAGTGTACCAGTAGGTTCAGGTTGCAATCTTTCACCAGTCGTTTGGTTGGATTAACTGGTTAAAAGCATTCTGAGAAACTAAAATGGTGTCCCCAAATAAACAGTCTGTGTGAGAGAGAGAACAGGGGCTGCTTCTTCTCAGATGGCATGTACTTCATCTAAACAAAAACAGGAAGTATGCTTTTTTCTTTAGAACAATTTTCCTCCTATGCAAATTTATGGAGATAAAATTGATTAATTAAATAATTGAGATGTATATGATTGAGAGACTAAGAGAGCGATCCTATGCCCCCTACACAGTGTCTGGGGGGACATAGGATTGTTCGGTTTCTGGGATCCGAGGTCGCAACTAGGGCTCTGACTCTGGAGCCCAGAAACCACACTCCCCTCCCGCTCGCAGCTGGCACGGTTCTCTCCGTGCCAGCTACATCTCTGCACTCGGAAACGGAGTGCGGAGACGGGGAAAAGGGGGTGGGGGAGGGGAGGGGACCATGAAAGCTGCTTTACACAGCTTCCTATCGGGTCTCTAGGCTCCTTCCCTCCCACTCCCTGAAGCCATTGCCAGACAAGTGAAATTGCCCGTCTAGCCAAAATACAAGGAGCTGGAGCACAGAGGAGAGGCTCCATGCTCCAGCCACCCTGCATAGGATAGTCACAGCCTCCGATTTTGGAGGCTGGTGACTATCCGGATAGGATTACGCCCGAATAGTGCAATCCTATGCATCTTTACTTGGAAGTCAGGGCCAAGCTAGATGTTGCTTTTATTGAATATTGGGGCGGCGGTGGTGAGATTTCATTGGGATCAGAATGCATGGGTGGGGAGGTTTACTTAGAGCCTCGGCCAATCACAACTCCCAGGAGTGTGTTTTCAAATACATGAATGACCTTTACACGTTTTTTCCAGCCTCACTGTTTGGCCCTGATCAGTTCACTCTAATTCAACTTATTTACTGCAGCCACTTGTGATAACAAAGCATGACAACCAGCAGTAACAAAACAAAAATGATCTGATGGTAGTCAATCAAGAAATACATACAAAGCAGCAACTCCACAGTGAAACCAGAGTCCTACATCAAGCAATGCGCCACAGCAAGCACCGTGACTATCCATAATCCATAAAATGCAAGTCAACATATTTTTACTGCTGCTTTGCAGCTAGCAGGGCCAAAGTACAAGGAAATGTACAAAAATTGCCAAAGGTCAAGGAATGTCCTTGCTCCTATCAATCAGGAGAAACTAATTTCTGTTGGTCAGGCCAGTGTTTGTAATCTTGCAGATGTTCTCTAAAAAATGCTCTGGATGCTCTCTGACCACTGGAAATATTGGTCTTACACCCATCCCAGCTTTTGAGATATCACTGGCATAACCCACAGATGTCGAAGCCTATCTTTGCCACCTTAAGGACTAGGAACTTGCTGTGAAATGAAAACTGCGATGTCTTAGAATGCTGGATTTTGTGCTCACTACCCACTCAATGTACACATGGCATGATGGTAAAATGCCAACCGCCCTAACTCTACTCCTAGACCATGTGGCCCAAACAGTAAGACCTTTCCTTCCAACATATGATTCAAGGTGCAAGATTTGAGAGACGGTCTTATGATTAATGAAGAAACAGGCTCTGTGTTTTGTTTTGCAAGTTTTCACTCTGCTACAGGAGAGGGTCAAAGATGGAAAAGTTCAGTGTTGCAAGGAGGCAGATCAGGAAGATAAGCTATTACAGCTTGCCCACTTCCTCTCCTTTTCTTGCACTGAGTAAGTTTTGCAGCACTGCCCCATTTCTCCTGCTCCCTTATCTTTCTTTCTGGCTCTCTGGTGAGCTGCAATGAGTGTTTTCTTTGCAACAACTTGACTTGTGCTGGCTTCTGAAGCAGAGGGGCATCAGTAAACCGATAAAGCAGTTTAAGTTGGATACATTAACTTAAAACCTTAATAATGTTTAATAGAATGTTTAATCTTTCAGCAGATCTGGTGGATGTATACACTGAAGAACAGCTGCAACTCAAACTACATCTAACAACATTCATTATTTGGATATAAAGTTATTGGTGGAGTGGTGGGTGGTGGGTGGAAAGCAGGTCACGGACATATTGAAACTTAAAAGAGAGAAAAGGGATTAGCTAACAGGTCTGATGTAATGTTTTAAAACAAACAGGGTGTGTGTTCACTGGAGACGTACAGGGTTTTGTAATATTTGGATTTATTTATAAAGAGCTTTTCTACACAAGGCATTTATTATGCGCTCAGTGCTTTAGACAATGCGCTGATCCTCCAGGAACACATCCGGAACAAAATGGAATGGCCCAGAATGGCCACTTCCAAATGAGCAAAATCAACCAAACTCACCAGTCACACATCACTAGATGGGACTGACATTACAAGCTCCAAACCGCCCACAGAAACCATGTTTTAGTAGCCGTCATCACTGAAGTTAGTCCTCTATGTCTCATGGGCTCCTCCCCTGGCAGTGAATTATCTGATTGCGCCTGCATTCTCCTCTTCCCCCCACTCAGCCACCTTAAAACTGATGAACAGTAGATCTCCTGACTCCCCACCCCTGAAGCAGCCTCTGGCAGCCCAGATCAGAGCAGCCAGCTCCCCCCCAAAGCAAACAAGGCAAAGCTAGAAAGCCCCTGCTGAGAATGAGCAGCTACTGAGAAGAGAGAGGCAGAGAGTGAGTGAATAAGAAAGACATGGCGAGGCAAAGAGCTATACTTGAGTGGTGGGGAGCTGGTGTAGGGAATATAGGGCACTGGTGCCAGAGCTCCTGATTCAAGCCCCCTGGTATGTACCACCTAGAAAATCAGGACTTTCCCTGGTTCTTTTTTTTTAAATCAAACCCAAACTTTAAAAAAAAATCAAGCCCAAACTTTGGATGTTTAGTAAGCCATCAACTTTTCTGTTTTGTGGATTTTCTGTCTCTGAACCTTCCGAATGGAAAGAGTAGAACTGCACTTCCAGGCATGGGAGAAAGGGGAGAACCCAAGGGGCACTTCTGGCTGTGAGAAACAACCCAGGTCTCCTGAAGAAACAGGGAAAGATGGGGTCCCAGTGAAGCTGCTAATGACTCTCCTGCAATGCTTTTTTTCTGGTTGCTGCTGAAACATGGTAGGTAAAAAGGTGATTTGTATGTTGAATGCGTTATTTAGGTTGGGCTTCCAGGTATTCACCACTATGAAATGAATACTTAAGAGCCCTGTTGGATCAGACCAAGGACGCCTCTGTTCCAGTATCGCAGGAACATGGGAAGCTGCCTTGTACTGAGTCACGCCCTTGGTCCATCTAGCCCAGTGTTGTTGACATTGACTGGCAGCGGCTCTCCAGGGTCTGAAGCAGGATTCTTTCCCATCCCTTTCTGGAGATACTGGGGACTGAACCTGTGACCTTCTGCATGCGAAGCCTGAACTCTACCACTGAGCTATGTGGTTTGTCACAGTGGCCAGGCAGATGCTGCTAAAAGTCACCAAACAGGACATGAAGGCAACAGCTCACCCCTGCTGTCTGGCCTCCAGCAACTGATAAGAGAGATTATCAGAGACACACTGCCCCTGAACATGGAGGTGCTATTTAGCTATCATGGCTAACAGCCATTGACAGACCTATTCCCAGAAAGACAGGCCGAGGTCCAACCATGCCTATAAAAGCGGTCTGCTGGCCAGTGGCACGGTGACTGCTTTGTACATACTTTTGCCTCAAGGTTAACTACTGGAGGGATACACACATGGTCACTGTAAGAGGGCCAGATTTTGGCTTTGGGGCTGCCAGTTGTTGACCATTTGGTTACGTAGAGGCCATCCTTGCCCACTTTGGTCTGTGTGTTAAAGAAAGGCAGGTAAGAATGTGATAATGATAATCCATGGTGATATTTGACCAGCAGTAAAAGGGTTATTCTTACAAACTCCCTGGGCAAAGGGTTGTATCTGTGAGTGTGAACATGTAGGGGAAGGTGTCCTGTTTTATGAATAATTACTGGGACCCACCCTAAGTTCTTGGGATAGGGCTGTCTGTGAATCCAAGTAACTAAATACATTCTCTTTGCCCCAGAGGCTGCTGGGACAAGGACTGAGAAAGAAGAGGCAGATCCTCAGCAGGAAAAGGGTGCAGGAGGAAGGCTGGGCTGGGCACCCCCAGAAAGACACCAAAGCTGCAGTCAGCTGATGGAAGACAGGAGTGAGGGAGAGCGTAAACTGCTGGGAGCAAAAAAAAAAAATCCCTTGCAGAATGGAAAAGACAACTTTCACATGTGACTTGAATGTGGGAAAGTCAGAGGGCCCATCTCGCTGAGCATCAGAAAATCCAGCAAAGTAAAATGTAGCTCTTTCTGAACAACCCTTAACCCTCACTGGGGATAACTTATCCCTTGTGGAACATTGCAGTTCCTCTGGGGAAGAGCACTGCACTGCCTAAACATATGGGACTCCAGAAAGAGAACATGTTCTCTGAATGCCAGAGGATCCGTAGTGAGGACAGCACAGCTAAACCTCAGAGAATCCACCCTATGGAGAAGCGTTATCAGTGCCTAGAGTGTGGCAAAGCCTTCAAAGAGGGGGCAGCCTTTGGTAGGAACCAGAGGCTTAATGCTGGTGAGAAGCTGTACAGCTGCCTGGACTGTGGGAAAGAGTTCAGCGCAGCTCCAGCCTCACCAAACACCATGGTATCCATGCGAGTGAGCAGCCTGACATGTGCATGCGGTGTGGGCGTCGCTTCTGGCAAAACTCCAATCTCACCCGCCACCTGAAGACTCACCGTGCAATAGCTATGGCCTGTTCCTGCTGTGGCCAGGCCTTCCTGGGCCTGCGTGATTTGGCGGCACGCTGCCGTGCCACCCAATCTGAAGAAAAGCCCCATCAGGGTGAGGATTGTGGAAAGCCTGGACGTCACATCTCTGAATGCATCACCGTAGCCACTCAAGCAAGCAGCCCTCTGTCTGTGTGGAATGTGGGTGTGGGTTCAGTTAGGGTGCCACGCCACCCTCCTGCAACACCAGCACAGCCACACTGGGGAAAGGCCCTTCCACTGTCAGGAGTGTGGGAAACATTTTGGTCGGAGCTCTGTGTTAGCCAAGCACCAGTGTCTGCATATAGACACAATGCCACAAGACAAAAAGCAGTGAGATAAGTGCTCTTTGCTGTTTGTAGGTTCTTTTCCTGGGGTTCACTTAGGGCCAATTTATATAATCATGTTGCAAATTCCGTACTACTTCAAACTGCAGGTGAAGGTAGGAATAATGAATGTTTCAATGTCTCCCTTGGGGGGGAAAAAACACTCTCTATGTAGAGAAAAGTAAGTCAGGACGAACAGCTCAACCTTGCTTTTTTCATGATGTGCTGTTTTTCTATGTGCAAGGCATTTTCCCCCCATGGGCAAGCATTCAGACTGGTGCCCGAGTTTGCTTGTTTTCCTCTTCCCTCCTCATCTCTTTTTCTTTTTGTGTCACATCTTTTAGACTGTAATCCTGTGGGCAGGGACTGTGTTGTTTTTATTGACTTTATGGAAGCCACTGTAGGAGACTTTTCAGCTGAAGAGCAGGGTACAAATGTACACTTCCACCCCCACTTGCAGCCTGAAATGGAACAACCCAGGAATAGCTTTACCACTTGTTTCTGCAGATTTTATAAAACTGGCCCTTTCGTTGGGACATTCACTGTTTTTTCCTCCATGGTAGGCACTGAAAGTCCCCTAGAGATATAACTCGTGTGAATTCTACACCACAAGGACTCTGTGTCTTCCACAAAAAAGAAATATGATGGGGAAAGTACAGTATTTCTGTCTTGTTCATATTATAGCCACGAGGCACAGAAAGCCAGTCCAAATTCAGATTGGCCTCTACTCCCTGAAAACAATGGTCTAGATTTTGGATGGATGGAAGACATTTTTATTCCCTTCTAATACTGGTGTAAAGCTAGTTCTGACATTATTAGTCATGAGTGGCACAAGCCATTGGCCCTCCTGAGAGTGCAGAGGGCGGAAATATTCCATTGGCTTGGAATATTCCATAGCTGCTGACCTGGTCAGCTGTGCTAAATGAAAATCACCTTTAGGTGACCAGGCAGGAAAGCTTTAAGGGGAATTTTTATTCTAGGCCCAAAACAATTAACATACCTGTAAACAAGCAGGCTAGTAGTAACGCTTTTAGGGCATCTCTACTGATGCAATGAATATGGACTTGAGCATGCTCCGGGAGAGAGTGCAGGACAGGAAGGCCTGGCGTGCTATGGTCCATGGGGTCACGAAGAGTCGGACGTGACTGAACGACTGAACAACAACAACACACCAGCCTAAAATCCTGCATTTAAAACGGGGCTTTCTGCTTCCGTTTTAAATGCAGGATCACAATGACTCCCTTTTTCATTCACTTCCTTTCCCCCCTCCCCTTTTCCCCTCCTTCTCCCTGTATCTGAGTCTTCCATTATCTTTCATTGATATCGCTCCTCTTTTTGCCCCTTTCCCTCTTTTCAGGGAGGGAACTCAAGTGGAACACAATGGGGTAATTTGATAGTTCATTGTTGTTGTTCAGTTGTTCTCTTCGTGACCCCATGGACCATAGCACACCAGGCCTTCCTGTCCTGCCAGGCCTTCCTGTCCTGCGCTCCCTCCCGGAGCATGCTCAAGTTCATATTCATTGCATCGGTGATGCTATCTAGCCATCTCATCCTCTGCTGTCCCCTTCTCCTTTTGCCTTCAGTCTTTCCCAGCATCAGGGTCTTTTCCAGGGACTTTTCTCTTCGCATTAGGTGGCCAAAATATTTCAGCTTCAGCATCTGTCCTTCCAATGAGTACTCAGGGTTGATTTCCTTTAGGATGGACTGATTTGACCTCCTTGCAGTCCAGGGCACTCGTAATAGTCTTCTCCAGCACCACAGTTCGAAAGCATCAATTCTTCGGCGCTCAGCCTTCCTTATAGTCCAGCTCTCACAGCCATACATTACTACTGGGAAAACCATAGCTTTGATTATACAGACCTTTGTCAGCAAGGTGATGTCTCTGCTTCTTACTATGCTGTCTAGGTTTGCCATAGCTTTCCTCCCAAGGAGCAAGCGTCTTTTAATTTCATGGCTACAGTCACCGTCTGCGGTGATCTTGGAGCCCAAGAAAGTAAAATCTGTCACTGTTTCCATTTCTTCCCCTTCTATATGCCAGGAAGTGATGGGGCCAGATGCCATGATCTTCGTTTTTTTAATGTTGAGTTTCAAACCAGCTTTTGCACTCTCCGCTTTCACCCTCAACAAGAGGCTCTTTAGATCCTCTTCGCTTTCTGCCATTAGGGTGGTATCGTCTGCATATTGGAGGTTGTTGATATTTCTCCCGGCAATCTTAATTCCGACCTGTGATTCATCCAACCCGGCGTTTCTCATGATGTACTCTGCATATAAGTTAAATAAGCAGGGTGACAATATGCAGCCTTGTCGTACTCCTTTCCCAATTTTGAACCACTCGGTTGTTCCATGTCTGGTTTTTACTGTTGCTTCTTGACCCTCGTACAGGTTTCTCAGGAGACAGGTAAGGTGGTCTGATACTCCCATCACTTTAAGAATTTGCCAGAGTTTGTTGTGATCCACACAATCAAAGGCTTTAGCGTAGTCAATGAAGCAGAAATAGACGTTTTTCTGGAATTCTCTTGCTTTCTCCATGATGCAGCGAATGTTGGCAATTTGATCTCTAGTTCCTCTGCCTCTTCGAAACCCAGCTTGTACTTCCGGTAGTTCTCGGTTCGCATACTGCTGAAGCCTAGCTTGTAGGATTTTGAGCATCACCTTGCTGGCATGTGAAATGAGCGCAATTGTGCGGTAGTTTGAACACTCTTTGGCGTTGCCCTTCTTTGGGATTGGAATGTAAACTGACCTTTTCCAGTCTTGCGGCCATTGTTGAGTGTGCCAAATTTGTTGGCATATTGAATGCAGCACTTTAACAGCATCATCTTTTAGGATTTTAAATAGCTCAGCTGGAAGACTGTCATCTCCGCTAGCTTTGTTGTTACTAATGCTTCCTAAGGCCCACTTGACTTCACTCTCTAGGATGTCCGGCTCAAGTTCAGTGACCGCACTATCATGGCTATCGGGGACATTAAGATCTTTCCTGTATAGTTCTTCTGTGTATTCTTGCCACCTCTTCTTAATCTCATCTGCATCTGTTAGGTCCCTGCCTTCTTTGTTCTTTATCATGCCCGTCTTTGCACAAAACGTTCCCTTGAGATCTCCGATTTTCTTGAAGAGATCTCTAGTCTTTCCCATTCTGTTGTTTTCCTCGATTTCTTTGCATTGTTCATTTAAGAAGGCCTTCTTGTCTCTCCTTGCTATTCTCTGGAACTCTGCATTCAGTGGGATATATCTTCCCCTTTCTCCCTTGCTTTTCGCTTCCCTTCTTTCCTCAGCTACTTGTAAAGCCTCATCAGACAGCCACTTGGCTTTCTTGCATTTCTTTTTCTTTGGGATGGATTTCGTTGCTGCCTCCTGAACAATGTTACAGACCTCCGTCCATAGTTCCTCAGGCACTCTGTCTATCAGGTCTAATCCCTGAAATCTATTCCTCACCTCCACTGTATATTCATCAGGGATATGATTTAGGTCATACCTGAATGGTTTAGTGGTTTTCCCGACGTTCTTCAATTTAAGCCGAAATTTTGCAACAAGAAGCTCATGTTCTGAGCCACAGTCAGCTCCAGGTCTTGTTTTTACTGACTGTATAGAGCTTCTCCATCTTTGGCTGCAAAGGACATAATCAATCTGATTTCGATATTGACCATCTGGTGATGTCCATGTGTAGAGTCGTCTCTTGCGCTGTTGGAAAAGAGTGTTTGCTATGATCAGCGTGTTCTCTTGGCAAAACTCTATTAGCTTTTGTCCTGCTTCATTTTGTACATCAAGGCCATGCCTGCCTGTTATCCCAGTGATTTCTTGACTTCCTGCTTTAGCATTCCAATCCCCTATGATGAAGAGGACATCTTTTTTTGGTGTTAGTTCTAGAAGGTGTTGTAGGTCTTCATAGAACCGATCAACCTCAGCTTCTTTGGCCTCAGTGGTTGGGGCATAGACTTGAATTACTGTGATGTTGAATTGTTTGCCTTGGATTCGTACTGAGATCATTCTATCATTTTTAAGATTGTACCCCAGTACTGCTTTTCCCACCCTTTTGTTGACTATGAGTGCTACTCCATTTCTTCTAAGGGATTCTTGCCCACAATAGTAGATATGATGGTCACCTGAATTAAATTCGCCCATGCCTGTCCATTTTAGTTCGCTGATTCCCAAGGTGTCGATGTTCAGTCTTGCCATCTCATGTTTGACCACCTCCAGCTTACCTTGATTCATTGATCTGACATTCCAGGTTCCTAAACAATATTGTTCTTGACAGCATCGGATTTTCTTTTCACCACCAGACACATCCACAGCTGAGCGTCCTTTCGGCTTTGGCCCAGCCGCTTCACTCTTTCTGGCGCTACTTGGAAATACCCTCTGCTCTTCCCCAGTAGTATATTGGACACCTTCCGACCTGAGGGGCTCATCTTCCAGCATCATCTCTTTTAGCCTTGTGATACGTTCCATGGGGTTTTCTTGGCAAGAATAATGCAGAGCAAAGTGTCTCAAACAAGATCAAAGTTTGATAACATGAAGAATGGAATTCTGTGCTCAGTGGAGGAAAAAGATGTGTGAGAGGTAAATTTGCACAGACTTGCTTATTTCTACACAGTTTATTGTTCTTTGAAGATTTGTACTTTCAAACAATGGACTCTTTTTGATGAAGATTATGATAACATGGAGAGAAATGTACAGAAGGCAGGCCATGGAGTTTGAGTTCAAATGGCCAGTATAGTGGGAGAGATTGTGGGAGCCATGCCCAGGCTTCCCTTTTCTTTCTGAGTCTGGAGCCGCTGCCCACGTATTTCTCAGTTTGACTTTGCAAACTATGAGGGCAGAAAGAGTTTCATTTTTAAACCAACAAGATGGGCAGGATTCCAGACTTGATGCCAGATTCTATGTTTATGCTGAACATAGAATCATAGAATCATAGAATCTTAGAATAGTAGGGTTGGAAGAGGCCATCAAGTCCAACCCCCTGCTCAATGCAGGAATCCAAGTCAGAGCATCCCTGACAGGTGGCTTCACTATGCTTCAGCAGAAGTATAGTGATGCTTCTGCTGAAGCAGATTGTATGTGGACACAATTTGGGTGTCTTCTAGGGTGTGGAGTTAAAATTGCCAGTGATTGTTGGGGAGATGGGCTCAGCCTGGAGCTAGCCGCTCCGCACACTTTGGGGCTTCTAAACGGGCTGTGGCTGGGTGTGTCTATATGCTAAAATGTGAATGGGTACTGTGAAGATCATCCCCCCACCCCCACCCCACCCCACCCCAGGCAGGGGCTGATTACTGCCCTTCTGGCTCTGGAGTGTAGATGACCAGAGGCTGGCTGTTCTTGCCCTTATCGTGCCAGCAGACATCAAAGAAGGGGTAGACGGTGCCTGTAAAGCGCTCATGGAAGGCAAAAATCTGTGCCAGGTTGTCTTCATCACTGGCATCATAGAAGGCTAGGATGCCATCATCAAAGCTGAGGTAGATGCCAATACGGTTGGGCTTCGCCTCCAACTTCAGTGGCCGTGGTTCCTTGTGCTCCACGTGGGCCTCGTAGGTCTTGCCTTCCTTGCAGCCCACCAGCCAGAAGCCATTGGATGGGGTGGCATGCAAGCGGCCCTTGCGCCCGGCTTCGGCCGAGATGAGGCCCAGGGCCCAGCGGGGCTTGTCGCTCACCGTCACCTCCCAGTAATGCTCGCCCTGCGAGAAGCTCTGGTGTGTCACTAGGCAGTTGGACTTGTCGAAGCGCTGCGGGTCATCCGTGCTCACGGCTTGCTTGTGTTCCACACACTCCACCCGCTTGCCGTCCTCTGCCACCACGAGATTGGCTTGTGCAGTGTCTGGGTCAAAGGTCAGGTTCTCCAAGCCTGGGGAGGAGAAAGGAAAAGATATGAGGGAGTTGTGGATGAATATGAAAAACTGTTTCTTCTTTTTTAAATCAAGGATTTAATACATAGATGGACTTTCCATGCTTACTTATTTTAAAAACAAACAAACGCTGGGGGTTGATTCAGAAGCATATGACCATTTTAATGTGCTATCTCAATTACACAGTGAAATCACCAGTGATTGCTTTTCTGGATTGGGTGGGGGATTTGACCAGTCCTATTCACTGCAAACATCCCATTTCCTCTGCATTGTTTTCCTGATCAGCATCATACACATTGAGATCATGTGAGAAACCTCTATATTCTGATGTAGCTCAACAGTGCCCCTAGAGCATCTGGGAAGCTGGCACCATGCCAGGATGCCTGACTAGGCTTGTCTCACCTTCTTGTTCTCCAATATGCATTCAAAAACTTAAGCTCTTATTTTAGAACAGGCTAACTAATTCAAACTGTCTTAGGAACGTGGGTCCAACCATTAAGTAATTTTCTGATTTTCTGGCTAGACCTCTGAAAGCAGAAATGGGGGCTATTGCATGATTGCACAAAAGAACAATGATCTCTGCTAAGGGGCTGGCTTTTACTAAACTCAGATTCCCATAACAGAGTTTGTTCACTCCTGGAAAGCCTTCCATATATAACATCTAGCTGGAGGCCAAGATGCTCTCTCTCAGACCATCCTCTCTGCAATGAACTTTTCATATGCTCTGGAACCCCAGACTCTATTCAAGTAACATTCAGGTAACATGTAACGGGATAAATTAGATAGACTTTATTTTATTTGGATTTCTCTCTGGGTGTGTGATTGTTGTCATACCTTGTCTCCCCCCTTCCAAATAAACTCTTTTTTTTAATTAGCACATTTAGCTGTGTTGTTTTAAAAGGAAATTCTCACTAAACTCTTCCCCATGCGAAGGATCACATGGTTAGAAAACTACCACTTCTGTTTTCAGGATTTTCACAAGGTTTTTGTTGAGTCTTGTGTTTCTAGGCTTTGGGCAAGAAAATCCAAAGTACCTTTCTTGTTATATTTTTTCCTATGGCTGGGCTGAAGTGAGGGGACCTTGGCAATAGGGCTCAGAAACTCCCTAAGCAGCAGGACAGACTATGATATATTGGGAGGTTCATCCTGTCTGGTGACAGCCTATCAGTAATTCTTACTGGGAGGGAGTCATCCCTCCCTCCCAGTCCATAACAGATTTCTACCTGGCATCAGTGCACGGTACATCTTCCTCCACACCTGGAACTTGAACTCATCTGAAATGATGGGGAGCTGGATGTCCATGCGAGCAATGGGTGGGGACTCTCCAAGAATCTTCTGCAATCTACAGCAAGGAAGGGAAGGTTGGCATTGTGGGAAAGAAAGAAGAGGAAAGAAAGAAGAGTCCTTTACCACATCCCAATAAATTTGAGAGCATCGTTGTCCTTTTAATCTTTTACATTTCTATTTTAAAAACAATTCAAATTTTGAAGATGTTAAAGAGAAGCAATGCTGGCTGTGAGTTTATAAAGGGACAATTACTCACCGGCTGGCCACTAGGCAGTATTTCTGTGGAGAAAGAGAAAGAAGTCAGAGCAGAATAAAAGGAGGTAGTCCCTTCAACCCAACATTAAACCAGGAAAAGTGAGGGATGAGATTCACCTGAGGACACATATATTTCAGAAAAGCGAGGGGATGGGGCGAGACACTAAAATGGGGTTTGGAGGGTGCTAGAATAGGGGGGAAAATAAATATATGGGCGTGTTTTAGAACAGTATGAATTCTGTAGCTCACAAATCCTTTGTGCCCTGGTTCCAATACTGCAAGCTTCATGCTCTAAATGTGACACTGACTAGGACAACAAACAGGGACCTTTGGATGGCTTGCGGGGAGTAGAAAGCAGTATTTGATAATGTTTAGTTGCTGTTCAACATTTTAATTGAAGGCTTTGTTTGAAAGAGTAGAGATTTTGTTCCTCCAGACTGCAAAAGGTACAAAACTGTGGGGAGCTGCAAACATGATAAAGAACAAGATGTAATGTTCAAGAAGAGTATTGATATTGGATCAAATGAGAGTGGACAAGGAGAAGAAAGGCCAGTTTGCATAAATATTGTGGCCAAAATTGGTCAGCCTTGAACATCAGTTAGAAGGGTATGAAATACCATACATATGTATATACGTAGTGACTCATAAGCACTCTGTAATGTGATTCATAAACACGATGAGTCTGTGCTGGTACACAAAAAGGCAAATACTGTGTTATGTAACATTGTATATGAAACACATGAGCTTAATAGTACCCTTCTTATTAGACCTTAGCTTAGCCAAAAACTGGAAAGAACCAGAAAGATGGGGAAGAATGGGGCATGCCTCACCCTGAGAAATTCGGTCTGTGGTTCATCTTGCACCTCCCCCAGCACGGTCTCCATCTGCTTGAGTTGGTCCAGGTAGCGGGTCATGGTCTTACGCTCATTTTGCAAGGCGTCTGTGGCCTGGTGCTGCACACGCTCAGCCTCCCGGCCCAGAGAAGCCTCCAGTGCCCCCAGGTAGGCACGCATTACACCCAGCTGCTCAGACACTTGATGCTTGAACCGAGACACTGTATCCTGAGAAGGGAGAGACAGAAAAATGGAACCTGGGATCACTTCTGTGCTTCTTGCCCCTGGTCTCTAGCATTTTCTTCCCACCAAACAGCTCTCCTGACCCTCCGCTTTCTTTGGCTTTTCCAGCAGTGCAGCCTACTGTATATTAAATGCTGGCTTGCTACCATTTCCTCTCCTCCTTGCAAATATTGGAATGGGGCAGTTTCCTCAGGAGGAGAGTGCTCTGAAAACTTAATTCTCTTTCTTTATTAACACCTGTTCATTTGCAAATTTACAGGTTTGGAATAAATGTTGCCAGTCAGGGCTTTTCTACATGAGGCATTTATCATGTGCTTGTCATTCCCTACTCATGGTCGTTTATGAGTTCTTTAAACAACGTCGTGACCCTCCAGTTTTGTTTCTGTATCTACAGAACAATTTCAGCAAGCTTTTTTTAGAGTAGGGAAAATGCAGTATTTAATTGTTAAAGCAAAAAAACCTTTTTGTCTCTCTTGCGTATTTGTGCTATTCTGCTACACCACAGTGCCACCTATAGGTTATGTAGCAGAAAAGCAGGAAAGGAAGCTCTCCTCGTGTAGCATTTGGATCTCAATTCTGTGATGAAACCAAAAGTAGATATAGTGGATTAACAGCCTCGTGTAGAAAAGCTCACTGTGGTGTTCCTCAGGATTTTATTAATAACTAGCCTTTTAAAAAACAAACAAACAGAAAACACTTATATGTTCTTGGGGCATATCTATCCTACGGATTTAAACTAGCTTCATAGTCATTCCCGCTTCCCCCTGGGAATCGTGGTCCTATGAGGAGGAGTTAAGTATCTCCAATAGAATTATCAACACTTACCCCATCCTACAATTCCCAGGCTTCTTTGAGGGAAACCATCATGGCAGTTAAACTGGGGTAAAACCTATGTACGACTCACCTCCACATCGGCTATTTGCCGGTTTAGCAGGGCAATAGTTTTCTCCTTGCGCACTTGGGCCTCTTGCAGCTGGACTTGCTGCTGGGGAAGTTGTTTCTATAATTATACCAAGAGGAAAAAAGGGTATAGGTCTAATTCAGAATGAGAAGATGAGGAGAGAGGGTACTGTAACTACACTTCTAATTTAAAACAACTATTTATCCAGTGCCGTAATCCTGAGGGCTCAGGCTTGACTTGGTGGGTAAATGCCACATTTTTGGAGAAGCCAATAAATCAATACCCCAAAATGGAGGCCTTAGCTCAGTGGCTGGTGAAGCACATACTTTGCAAGCAAAAGGTCCCAGGTTCAGTCTTTGACATCTCCAGGTAGTGTTGGGAAAGACTGCTGTCTGAACACACGGAGATTTGCTGCCAGTCAACATAGACAATTACAAGCTACATAGAACCAGTGATCTGATTGGGTGTAAGGCAGCTTCCTACAGTCCTCAGGTGAGAATTTACTACCATGTGTTTCCTGTCTAGCAGTCTTACCTCCCTCTGCCAATCTGCAATAAACAGGCAAGACAGGGATGGGGTGGGAGGAAACTTGAAGGAGGAAATCACAAATGAGTAGTGAGGATGGAAAAGGCGAGAGTCCAAGGGGAAGCATGATGACTCTCGCATGGTCTGGAAAAGCTCTGCTGAAGATGTGGTTCTGTAGGAAGGACTTAAGGGTTTAATTACTAAATAAAGGGGGAGGCTGTTCCAAGTATATGAAGCAGCATGCCAGAAGGTATGGAGACGGATTTGGAAGGAGCAAAAAGGCAGCAACAGCAAATGAGCTGAGAGAACAAGGGAGTATATTCATTTAGACCTAGTATGGATAAATAGCTTTTAAATTGTTTCTGGACTGTACCGGGTCAGATTTCAGGTGGTGGTCGAGATGGAGTTGCATCACTTAATGCTTCCTCTTATGAAGAATTCCCTGAATGTAGACAACTAGATGTCTGGGAGCAGGATTGTAACCTAGCCTTTTCTCTCCGACATGTTAGTTTTTCTATATGGAGGGATTTTTTTCCCTTTGGGAAATGTTCAAATAGGTGAGCCTCCACTGCAGTCTGAAGTACTACTGTGCCCGGAAAGAATTTTACCACGGGATAAGCCGTTTGCCTAGACTGGTCAGTAGTCAGAGAGAAAGAGACTAGGTTTGCCCATTGGAGTGATATGGCACAGGGTGGCGAAACGGAGAACTCCGATGCAAGGTTTGAAGGCCTTTGTGTCCTGATACCTACCTTCATCCTCTGGTGGGCCTCAGCAGCAGTGATGATGTTGTGCCCCTTGTGCTTGCCCAGGGAGGCGCACACCCCACAGATGACTTGCCGGTCCTGCTCGCAGTAGACGCTCAGGGGGTCAAGGTGCTCCTCGCAGTGGTCACGGGGGACCTGCCGGAAACACTCTACGAGGTGCTCCATCTGCTGGTTGATGCGCAGCTGCTCCACCTTGGTGAGGGCCTGGCAGGTGGGGCATGAGGTGGCCTTGCCGTCCTCTTCCTTGGGCACTTTGGACAGGCAATCCTGGCAGAAGGTGTGCCCGCATTCCGTCGTCACAGGAGACTGGACCAGCTTGAGGCAGATGGGGCAGCTGAGGTCCTGGTGCATGCCCTGAATGAGGCGCTGCTTGGAGCTCGACATGGCGGCTGAGGGCAAAAAGCTGGGGAGACCAAAAACGCTGCTCTTTATATTTTGAACCCATATCCTGCATTCTCTGCTACACTGACACATTGTAAATAGCGTGGCCAGTTGCACATCGTGAAAGAAGAGGACACGCGTCGCCATAAAAGGGGACAAAAGAGGACACAAAAAATGTATATGCTAATTTATATGTATCGATGCAAATTTAGAAATAACCATAATTTAAATAGAAATACAGTACATCTCACCATAGTGGGGGAAACTGACCCGGTAACCTGTGTGCCTGCTTAGTCTGCTGACCAGGTGCTAACTGTTGATGGGCAACTTCAAGGTCCTTCCTCTCCCTTCTTTATGGTCTCTTACGGTGTTTGTATCTTGAAACTGGACTTTGACTAGACAGCCCTTCAAAAAAGGGATGCCTTCAAATAGAGGACTGCCCTCTGTGCAGGACACCTGGCCACCTGGGACAAGTACCCACCAGAATCATCATCATCATCATCAACAACAACCTTGTGCAGTTTAGCCCCCTGTGGAATGCCTGAAGCACAGCCCTTGTTGACCTTTAGGAGCTGCAGGGGACTGAGGGGTTTTGCTGTGAGGAGATGGGAGAGAGTCCTGTGGAGACTCTGAGGAGAGGTGAAGATTGGGGGAGAGGACAGAGAAACTGAGGCGATTACAAGCAGGAAGGGAGTAAAAAAGGAACTTCTGTCCTCCTCACACAGGAACATTTATTTGGCAGCAGCTCCACCACCAGGACAGCTAGGATATATCTATATCTAAAGATATAATATAGATGCCCAGGGGTTGTTCCCCTAACCCCTGTCAGGAATTGTGGGGGCTGGAGGCACCCCACACTATTTGGGGGCCTTGGCATTCTTTCCCCTAATCCATCCCACTACAGTTGAACCCAGGTCCCATAGTTCCCTCCACAATAAAGAGTTGCTGGAAGGGTATGAGGGGCTACAATAAAAATGCTAGTAGTTAACATTTGTATGGCACTTTCAAGTGGTCAAAGTGCTGCACATGCTTTATCTAGTTGTACTTCTTACAACAACTCTGTATGGTAAAAGCCATTATTATTAGCCTCCTTATTGCAGGTGGGGGACTGAGGCTGAGTGAGAGTGGCTTGCCTAAGGCCAGCCAGTGAGTTGGCACCGGTGAGATTCAAACTAAGGACTTCCTGATTTGCAGCTCAGTCTTAGTCACTCCACTACACCACAGTAATGAACTAGAAGTTGCTGCCTTTCCCAAAAGGGGAAAATGGCTGAGTTCCAATAGAGTAGAACAGCTTTGTGCATGCACAGAATGCAAGAGTCCTTTGAATATGTGCAGATTATGGTTGCAACGGGTGAATTAGCCCCCTCCCCCAATGTATGTATCACTGGCAGTCTGCAGTGTGCACAAACATTACACACAACTGTGTCTCCTCAAGCTCAGAAAAAATTGTTTTGTTTGTTCCTAACTGAAGGTGTTTTCTTAGAGTGGTAATCACTCAGGTTTCAGTGCTTTATATGTGCTAGTCACAGCAAGGATTGCAGAAGTTATCCGTGCTGTAAGGCTAACTTTGTTGCTCAGGTAACTGCTTTTTACAGATGGACAGTACCCCCCTCCCCAGAGATGCGAGCATGATGAGCACAAGGCAGGTTCTAAAGGACTTCTTAAAGTCAGAAAAACATTTTATTAATAGTAGTAACAGAGATAGGGAGAGACTTGTGACATGCCTTGCAGCAACGTCACTGGCAGTGTCCAATAGGAGCCTGCCTTCCCCTCAGCAAAATGGGCCACCAGTTGCATTTACTGGTACAAGTACTGCTGATTTCCAGAAACTACAGTTAACAGTTTGAATGCTGGGAAATAACCATTTCTGCACCATGAAGTGTTTAAAAACTCAAGGGTGGTATAGAAGCATTTCAAACAAACAAACATTGAAAACTGTTTCTGGGGGGCTGCTAAGCAACAGAAACCTAGCTCCATTTATGGATTTATTTATTTAGAAGATTTCTATCCTGCCTTTTGACCAAATGACCCTCATGACAGTTTACAATGGGATCTCTCTCTCTCTCTCTCTCTCTCTCTCACCCCTCCCCCCATAACCCAGCAGGCCTTAATCTGCAGGCTAATGGATGGGGCCAGAGTGTCCTTTTCTGTTGCTTCTGCAATTTGAGGGCAACTGGTAGTTGGAGCTGAGTGGGTGTTCAGGGCGTTAAGTCAGGGAGGGGGAAGCAAGATCCCTGCAGCTGCTTGTCCTTTGGTTGCTGGATGGTGCTAGGCTGGACTCCCCCTTGCCATGATGCTCTTCCTGGGAGGCTTGCGGTGCACCTGCTCAGCGGCCCTTGGTCCCCCGGCTGATGGCAGAGCGCGCTGCTTCCCTTCTGCTCTGCAGTCCCAGGGCAACTGCAGATTCAGAGGTTTTCATGGTGCCCTTCTTCTGGAGCTGGCCAACGCAGGGGCAGGACAACTAGAGAGAACGTGGAGCCCAAAGTGGAAAATACAAATGGCACACATTTCCATGCCCCTGCTAGTTAATGCCGGGACACAATCCAGCAGGAAGTCCTCTTGCACAAAGTCCCATTGAAATGAATGGGAGCTCCCATTCATTTCAATGGGGCTTTGTGCTGGAGAACTTATGGGTAGGTTGTGTCCCCATGACCCAGATCTTAATGATGCCCCAGCATCACAAGGATTTGGCCTCATAGGGTAGGCCTGCCTCTGAACCAGTGTGCTCCTGCAGGGATCCAGATGGAGCCTATGCCCCCATAAGGGTGTAGAATCTCTGGATCCCAATTCCTCCTGAACCAATCTGCCCAGCTCAGACTTTGGGAGAGGTGATTTTCTTGCTTTCACCTCCTCCTCTGTGCAGTCACGCTCAGGGCCAGCTCAGTTTGACCTATTGCAAGAAGGAGAGGAATGTTAAGCCCACAAAGCAGCTGCTGGGCTCTGTGTTGGGCATGGTGACAAACGCCCTATAAATAGTTCAGAAGGGAAAACCAGATATGTAGCTAGGAGAGTGATGCCTGCTTACTTCTTTCTGTCTCTTCTGTGTGTGCAGTATGTGGCTTTGTTTCAATACAACTTGCTTTTATGGAGCTCTGCAGTGTTAGCTATAAAGGTTTTTGCACTACTCTGCACTGCACAGCCTTGTACATTCTAGACAATGTAGTTTACATCAGCAGTTTAACGTTTTCAGATCTGGGACCTGCCGTTATTTATTCATATCCTGCCCTACCTACACGAAGTTCAGGGCAGCATACACAGTTCTTCACTCCCAACAACCATGTGAGGTAGGTTAACCTAAGCAGTAGGGAGTGGCCCAAGATCACCCAGTCAGCTTCATGGCTGAATGGGGATTAGAAACTGCATGTTCCCAGTCCTAATCTGACACTAACCACTGCACCACATTGCTTCTCAATCCCAGTCTAAAACTGTAGCCCCACTTTTAGGTTTGGTTTTTTTTTGGCAATATATCTTTCCTTCTCTGTTTCTAGAATAACCATATACAAAGAAGGATGGAGCTCTTGCACTTTTAACAGTTGTATAGTAAAGGAGCACTAACCACTCTAGTAAGACAGGTTTCATCTTTTGAGTTTTAAAAATGTTCAAATATTCTCAAATTTCTATCAGCCAGTGCATCTTAGATTATACGTGTACCAGATTTCAGCTTTCTGTCTGTTCTTGAAGCTAACCTTGCAGTTTTGAATTACTGAGTGCAATCTTACGCACATTTACTTGGCAGTTGGGTTCTGCAGAACATACTTCTGAATAAATTTACATAGAGCTGCACTGCCAGTTGATTAATCAAATTAGTTTTAATTGATTAATAAGCAGTAAAATTTGCATACATCTGCATATTACTAAAACAATTGAAGAAAAATATATATCTTTAATATGGTGCATGGATATGTTGCAGCAGGAGAGGCCATTTCAAGAGAGGCATTCTCTCCTATGTGATAGTGAAAGGGGAATGTGTCTTCCAAGATGGTGCTTGTAATCTGCAGTTCTTTTAGGAGTACTTACATATTCCCTACAGTGAAGGGCAGTATAGAAATCCTTAAATAAATATTAACATAAATAATAATATATTTCAATGCATTGCCCAATTAATCAGAGATGCATTTTAGTTGGTTAAAGGGTTTTTAATTGATTAATCTAGCTGGTTTATTGCTGAAAGCTGCAGCCCTAACACACACACAAAAATACATGGTATATAAATTAAAACTTCCTTTTGTACAAGCACTAAATATTTTTTATTTTAATAGGCTGACCTAGGCTGACCTCTCAAGGATGGGAGCATGAAAAGTTTATAAAGTTCCAGGAAATTGTGACATAGCAAAGAAAAACTAAAGCCAAGGATTTGGAAACCCATCAGCACATTCAACAGGTAAGCCTGGTTTCAAACCGCATTATGTTGAGCATCATAATGTCTTTTAGATCCCATTTTATGCTGAAAGAGGAACGCCATGGAACTCAAGGTTTCATATGATGAGGTCACCCCAAACCAACAAAACCTCACTCTCTGGTACAGCCACATTGGATTAGTCTGATAGGAAACTAGCCTGGTGTGCTATTAAGAACATAAGAAATGGCCTTGGCAGATCAGACCAAAGTCCCTCAAGTCTAGCATTCTGCCTCTGGTACTGGCCTCTGGAAGCTCATGAACAGGACATGATGGTGGTGGCCCATCTCTCAATGCTTGTCCCTAGCACCTGGTATTCAGTGGTATACTGCCTCTGGACATGGAGGTTCTATTTTAGCTCTCATGGCTAATAGCTATAGATAGACCTATCCTTAATTTATTTGTTTAATCTTTATATAAACACACATCTAAACAAGTGGCCATCACCACATCTCATAATCACTTCTCTCTCCCCACATAATTAATTAATTTATAAACCTTTATCATGTCCCATTACTGGCAATTTCAGTGTGTGTGTTGTCTTGGCCTTCTAAGGAAGACAAGGAGCCCACCAAAACCCTTTCTTCTAGATTCTCCAGGAATCAAAGCATCAGATCCAGCTTTAAGCCAGGTATGTTACTCCAGCTTCATAGTTCCTCCAACTCAAAGGAAGAAGCATACATTTCCACCTAAGTCTTAGGACCTAAGGGTAGGGGGCAGGATGGAGAAATAGTCCTCATTAACTCTCCACCTCCTACTTTTCATCCTAGAACCAACTGACTAATTACCAGTTTATCGGGTCTCTAGATACACTGCAACCTAAAGCATTCCACCCCCTATTTGATCTACTTATTGCCATAACTAAATTGTACTACAAAGGAGGCACAGCAATAAATACAGAAATGGGTGCTAATGTTCAGCAGGTCTTTGCTGGCTACAAAATACAGCCCTACTGCAGTCACTTCTCAGCACAGGCCTTTGTCTCATCTGCCCAGCGGAACTGTTTAATGCTGGTCTTTCTTCCCAAGGTGGAGCCCCCACTGTCACTCCCCCAGGCATCTGAAGAGCTTGCAACACCCATCAGGCTCTTTTGAAAATTCTGTCCAATCGATCCTTAAAACATTTGGGATGCATCTGCAACATGGTTAAAGGCATAAAGTGTGAATGTAGAAGCAAAAAGAAATAAAAGGAAACGAGATGGGGAGAAAACCTTACTAGATCAGATGACTGTTCACGGGAGGCAGCAGTGTTCAGACAGTGAGTAGCAAGAGATCAGATAGGCTCCAAGGAGACACCGACCATCCTGGGACAGGCACCGAAGCCTAGTGAATGACCCTTGGTCCCGCCCCAGGACTTCCTATATATAGCTCAATAACATGCCACAATTCTGGGAAGGCTAGCCTGTCATCCAGTTTTGTGTGTGTGGCTCTGAAGGAGGCTGGTGTGGGGGAGGAGTTCTCACCCACATGAAAGATTCCACTTAAGTATCTTGGTCCCTTGATGCAGCTTTTTATCCAGGCCATAGAGAGCTCTCGAGGGGCAAATGCTTGGCAATGTTTTGTGAAAGTCATAACTTCTACTTATTTCCATGGGTGGACAGTCCTTACTTGAATTCTTGAGTGCTTGGAGCAGCTGAGGGCCAGGGTGGAGAGAAGGAAACTCTCAAGTGTCCAGTTTCTCAGCAAAAGATATCACAGAGTCACAGGCTGCACATAATTATATCTGGCATTACTTAGGTTTTGGGAATATGCAGAGGAAACTGAGTGGTGTAGTGCATGGGGTGGGAGATGACGCTGGATCTTTTGGATGACACAGGAGAATATGAGGCGGTAACCCTGCACCTTGAACGTACTCCTTCAGACTGCAGGTGGAGGCTCACATGACTGAATGTCAGTCCATTTCAAAAAATAAAATAAAAATCCCTGCACAGAGAAAACTAGTATGTCAGGAAGAAGAGATCTATACTAGCCATCTCCCTGACATGTTAGTTGTATATGTGCGAGATACAAATTTATGTATTGCATATTACGTGCCACACTTCTTCCAAGGAGCTCAGGGTGGCATATCATCACAACAACCCTCTGAAGAAGGTTAGATATGAATGAGACAGAAAGAGAAAGAAAGAGAGACTGGTCCAAGGTCATCCAGTGAGTTTCATGGCTGAGTGGAGATTTGAGCGTGGCACACTCTTAACCACTGCATGTTATCTGCTGTTTGTGTAAAATAGGCCTAAATGTATGCCTCAAACTGACACTAGATTTGCCAGAATTAATTTATTAGCCTTTAAGGTCGGATTTGGGAAGTTACTTCAGAGGTTGGGCGGGAACTCCACGGTGACAGGTTTAGTTCTCTCCCCACTTTGTTGCAGTTTCTACTGGAGTCAAATCTGCCCCATCTGGGGATACATGGGGCTTGAAAGCCCGGATCGTCCCAAAGCTAGCCCGGGGCTCTCATCAGGTCACATGGCAGTTTACAGTGAATTGCTTGGGTGCCTACCTGGTGGAGTCTCATCCATGTCAGCACTTAGAGAGCCTGTTCCCTCCCTCCCGCTCCCACCTTGTTCTGTTCTTTTTGCTTTCTCTGGTCAGTGTGTGTTAGCGCCTGCCTCCACAACCTATGCTGGATTCCTCCCATTTATTTATTTATTTCCCTCTAAAACCACAGTACCGCACTAGCAGCTACTCCTGAACAAATGCGCTATTTCACGATAGTGCTATAGTGAGATAGTGGGATAGGAGGTATATGTACTGCTGGACAAATGCGCAATAGTGCTATAGTGAGATAATGGGATAGAGGATATAGGGCAATTCCCCTATTTCTATTGTGCAATAGGGATAGCTTTTAAATGCGCAACTGCAGATTCTGCAGTAACTACCTCTGGAACTGTGATCTGGCCCAGTAAAGTGCCATTTCACTTTAATCCTTTACTTTAAAAAAAACTTAGAGGCTGCCCAGAGCACATGCATATTTTTCAGGGATGGCCACCAGAGTTTAGTGGTTGGCAAGTTGAAGTAAATGCCATGAGGTAGCTCAGAACTCTGACGGCCACTTGCGAAATGTTGGAAACATCAGGGAAACACAGGTGGGGAAAACACTGGAGAAACACCCTTGACAGGGTCAGTGAGGTCACGACCAGGTGAAAGACACACCCCTGGGCAGGCTATCATGCTGGAGTAAATGTGGAGGGTTGGTGCATACCACAATAAAAGCGCAGACAAGCTGAATGAAGGAAAACAATCAGACTAAAAGTATTCTCAGAAGAAAAGGTTCTTCAGCACAAAAGTCTGGGGTGGCTGTAGGATGGTCATGATGTCATGTGCCCTGAACGACCTCTGAACGCAGCAACCTCACAGTAAGTCGCTCGTGGAGACACCCCTAGGAAACAGCTTTGGGAGGGACATGGGGTCTAGTGGGTTAAAGCATGCTGGGTGAGTAGTGTCCTCCGGGGTTTTACCCTCTGATTTAGGAGGGAAATTGGGAATAAAGTTTTGATGAGGGGGGCTAGGAAATGGAATGAGTTCATTCCTGTGAAGGGGAACGGAGTCTAGTGGTTATGGGAGTCCTTGCTTGAGTTCCAACTGGGACTTTGGAGAGGGGATTAGTGATTGCGAGCCTTGGCTTTGAAACCACTTTTCCCTCTCAACAGCTGAAGCACAGAGTGATCCAACCTTCCTTTCCTTTAGTAATTATCCCTCTGCATTGCCCTACTTTGTTGCCTAGTTGCTCAGCTTTGCCAGCACAAACTATGGTCCTACAGAGGCACCTAGTGGCAAACTCACTATGCAAAATAAGAAAACTCATTTTCTGACTGAGGCAGCATCTTTCTAACACATGCCCCACTGTCACCCTGTTAGACATCAAGTTATAAATATGTTTGTAAGAGGATGATTCTAGAGCCAAGTGGAGGTGAAATATTAGGACCAAGATGGTGGCCACCAACTAGAGCCCTTTACTACATGGACATAATAAGATCTGACCAAAGATCCACTTAACTTGGCAGCTTCTAGAGGAGTAGCTGTCTTAGTCTGTTGCAGAAGACAACTGTCTTGTGACACCTTAAGAAATAACAAATGTATTAATGGCATAAGCTTTTATGCATCAGATGCATGACGTGTTATCCTCAGGAAGAATGTATATGCCAATGCACATAAAGCAGTCCTACAGAGGCATTTAGGCCTTCTTCACACAGAGCTTTTATTCTGGAATCGAGATGGCTCTCTCATGGAAGTTTGCAGGCTCTTTAGATGACGTTGTGATCCTCCAGGGCATCTCCTGCACTAAATGCCCTTTGTTCTGTTTTTAAATCGATTGCAGATCATCAGTTCCCTCCTTGAAAAGAGGAAAAGCAAAAGCGGCAAGAAGAGGAGCGAGATCAATGAAAGATATGGAAGACTCAGATACAGGGAGAAGGAGGGGGAAAGGGGAGGGGGGAAAGGAAGCTTGTGAAAAAGGGAGTTGTTGTGATCCTGCATTTAAAACGGAAGCATAAAGCCTCTTTTTAAATGCAGGATTTTAGGCTGGTGTAGAGATGCTCATTGTGGCTAACTTGTTATGCAAAAGAAGAAATAGTCATTTCCTGACTGAGGCAATAGCATCCCTCCCCCTACTGTTCTGTTAGACTTCAAAAATCCAGTTACATACAAGCAGTGTTCATAGGGGGATGATTCCAGAGCCAACTGGAGGTGAAGTATTAGGACCAAGTTAGTGGCCATCACATAACTAAATCAGTTTACCAGATCAACATAAAATCTGTTACAAGGGGCCAGACCAACGATCTGCTTAACTCAGCAGCCTTATTGCTGTGCGCTCTCACTCACACACCACCACAAACTTGCATGCATACACATTTGACAATGCATATGGGACTCAAGGAGACCTTTACCAGAGTTGTAGTGCACACACTGCAGATTTATGCACAGTGTTTCAACGAAGTGGGGAATGGCTTCTTCTAAAGTGGTAATATGAGCTCAAACAGCCATTAAAAGTCCAAAGGTTAACATTTTGTTCTTAACATGTACACACATGCACACACATTACAAAAGAGAAAATAGTTTGGTTAATATACCAACCCCTAGCACATGTGTGACAGATTTGTCCTTGTCTAGGGATATTTTGATATGGGGGTTTTGTATTCAGCTTAATCATGGACCAGCAAGTAATATATCCCATGCCATATTCCAGGCACAAAATGTCACCCAGGAAATCATAAGTTTATAGAATTCCTGGTATTAACACACAGAATTTTTAGATAGAGGACTCTGAGATCAGGTGTGTCTTTTTTCTTTTCTTTTTTTGTACTTAAAAATCTTAAGCAGTTTCTACATGATTCACATTTGATATAAGAGCATTGAACAAATACAAACAGTACGTCATTGTTATAACCAAAACACCCTTTTAAAGCATTTTAAGTTTAGTTCTAGGAGCACTGCCTTTAAAGTAATAAAATATCTCACCCAATAACATTTCTGAGCTTGTAGCAAAACAGAGTAGAGAAGTCAATGAGGACTGGCGCCAATGTCCTTCTGAGGACAGATGTTGCATCCTGTGAGAACCGATGTTTGATTTTGTGAGGACAGGTCCTGGGGCCTGTTTCCGCAAGTGATTTACTCTGAACTGGCTGAGTGTGGAGGTTGTTAGGGATACATGATGTTGTGGCCATCCAGCAGCCACCCTGGAACTTATCAGGTAAAAACTGGATTTCTTGAGGCAGCTTAAAGTCCAATTCTTTTCCTTAAGTTGAGTTCTCCTCTGTATAGTTGCGTGTGCCCCAACCCCTGCATTGACCTCGGGTATGCTAGCCCTGCCCAGGGGTGTGCCTTTCACTGTGACCCCAGTCAAGGGGTGTTTTCTGTGTGTTTCCCGTCCCTGCACAAACCAATTAGTGTCTCCTCAGAAGTAACTCCCACTGTGCTGAATGAGGCTTGCCCTCAGAACTTACAGAGATCCCCTTCAATTGACATGGCACAGTTTAAAGCCCAATTCCCTAAGTGAGGTAAAGTGCAATCTTGAGGCGCTGATGCTCCTTTGTTTGCTTTATTGCCTTGGGAAGTAACTACTTCGATCCTTCTTTATAGAGATCCTGCCAGTTAAAATGGGGACTGGTTTCTGTCTTTGTGTTTACTGCTCTCTTTCCTACAACAAACCCATTAGTGTCTCCTTAGAAGTAACTCCCCTTGTGGTCAATGAGGCTTGCCCGCTGAATGCCCACATCAAAACTTGGCACAGTTTAAAGCCCAATTCCCTAAGTGCGCTAAAGTGCAATCTCGAGGCTCCAATTCTCCTTTGTTTGCTTTATTGCCTTAGGAAGCAACTACTTTGACCCTTCCTTATAGAGATCCTGCTGGTTAAAATGGAGGCTGGTTTCCCATCTTTGTGTTCCCCCGCCCCTCTTTCTCAGCACAAGCATACGTGTGTCTACTTGGAAGTAGCTCCCATTGGGCTCAATGAGGCTTGCTCCTGAAATGCAGGTGCGTCTGGACTTTCAGGGGAAAGGAGGAAGGGGCGGGGGAGAGGGTGGGGAAGCCTTTCTTACTGGTCGAGCAGCCCCTGCCAGTCTGATGACATTCACTTCCATTCCCCCCACCCCACCTGGAAGTATGTTTCTGTCAGTGACATATAATGGTGCGGTGCAGTCCTTCGTGGAGCCCCACATGGAGCCATGCTGATTCCATGAAAAATCCGGTATCCCTCAATGTGCTTCACCCTTCCGTTGTTGTGGAAACACAGCCCTGGACTTCCTATACTTTGGCTCTTATATTTATATGATTTTTTTAATATTAGCGCTGCTTACATGATACTTCTCCAAATGGAAATTTTTTTAACCATCATTTATTATTTTTTCCAACATTGCCAGCTATGATTTTGGGAGTCCACAGTTACCTCCCCGCTGGTCGGTTCCATGACCAACTCTCCTAGGCACAGCCATTTAGGGCATCGAGAAATTTAACCTCTTTCTAATGACTGGAACATGCATTTATCCAGTCAATGTGGGGGTAATTGAAGTCATCCATTATTATAACACTTCCTCATTTTGAGGCCTCCCTGATTTCATTTTCCATCTCAAAATCACCCTGAGCATTCTGGCCTGAGGGACGATAGCATGTTCCTAGTACTAAAGTAATTTTGGAGCCTGGTATTATCACCCAGAGTGTTTCTGTGGAAGAATCTGCTCCTTTTAGGTGCTCTAGTCTGCTCGGCAGTATGTCCTCTTTGACATACAGAGCAACGCTTCCCCCAGTATGCCCTTCCCTGTCCTTCCTGTAGAGTTTATATCCAGAGATAACTGTATCTCACTTCTTCCCTCCATTCCACCAGGTTACCATAATGCCCGCTATATCTAGGTTCTCCTTTAAAACCAGGGACTCCAGTTCTCCCATTTTGGCTCAGAGGCTTCTAGCATTTGCATAGAAACACCTATACTCTGTGTCCCTCCCCAGATGTCTTTGGCATGTGCATCTTTTGCTATGGCACTTAGGCCTCTTTGATTGGCTATCATATTTCATCATATACTCATGGCTTATTTCCTCCCCTTCTACATTTGGGCAATCAGAAACATTTTCATTTTCATCCTCCAGGGACGATATAACCTGAACCAGATACTTCCTAGCTCATGTTGGCTTTCCCCCATGGTTTAGTTTAAAAGCTGCTCTGCCACCTTTTTAACGTGTAGTGCCAGCAGTCTGGTTCCGTTTTGGTTCAAGTGGAGCCCATCCCACTTATAGATGGCCCAAAATGTTCCCCAGTGCCTAACAAATCTGAACCCCTGTTCCCTGCACCACCATCTCATCCATGCATTAAGATGCCTCAGCTTCGCCAGTCTAGCTGGCCCTGTGCATGGAATAGGTAGCATTTCAGAGAAAGCCACATTGGTGGTCCTGGAGTTCAGCCTAGCATCCTAAATTTGGCTTCCAGGACCTCAGGACTACATTTCCCCACATCATTGATACCAATATGGACCACGACCACCAACTCCCCCCCCCCCCCCGCCCAAGTATCAGTGGCCAGAGGAATGGGAAAATCATCTTGTTTACGCGCTCTGTGAGAAATGAAAGCCTCATGATAAGTATAAAGAAAGCAACAATGTAATGTGTAGTGGTTAAGGGTAACTGAAGAAGCTATTATGGAAAAATAACAATAATAGTGTTTGTTTTTGTTACAGGTGGTGAGCAATAACAGCACACTGGTAACATTTGAAATTGGGACTTGGAAAGGAGTGGTGGTTTTGCTTTTGCTGCTCTTATCTGCTTTATCTTATTTGTTTATGTATTGATTCATAAACCAAAAAGCTCACCGCTATGCTGATGACATCCAGCAGTATCTCTCCTTGTCAATGGATGCCAAGGAGGTTGTGAACATCCTGCACCGTCGCTTGGCTACAGTGATCAATTGGATGGGGGTTGATAAGCTAAGGCCCAATCCAGCCAAGACAGAGGTATTGTTGGTCAGTAGAAAAGCTAATCTAGGATATCAGGTAGAGCCTGTTCTGGTTGGGGTGGCCGGTCAGGTAGCTGCTGTGACTGGGAGCACCTTTGCCCAGCTTTGACTGATGTGCCAGCTGCACCCCTTCCTGGAGAAGACAGATTTGGACACAATGATCCATGTCTTAATCAAATCCTCTTTATATTATTGCAACATGATCTGTGTGGGACTGCCCTTGAAGAGTGTTCAGAAACTGCAGCTAGTGCAAAGTGCAGTGGCCAGATTGCTTTCTGACGCATGCCTTGTTGACTATGTTAGAGTGGTTTTGCATCAACTGCAGTGGCTGCTAGTCTGTTTCTGGGCACAAGTCAAGGTGCTGGTTCTTACCTATAAGTCCTAAATGGCTTGGGGCCAGGCTATCAGAAAGACTGCCTATGAACCTGCCCATAGTTAAAGATATTTTTTGGATGTCCCTCTGTGTGTTCCAATACCAAGAAAGGTTAGGTTAGTGGGAACATGGGGCAGGGCCTTCTCTGTGGCAGTTCCCCACCTGTGGAACTCCTCCTAGCTGGATTAAGGACACGACTAAAGGGCTGTAGCGCCTGGCCCACCATCTTATAGAACCCACAAGCTAGTTCTGATTCCCAGTTTTCAAAATGAAAAAAGAGCAACTCTCTAGCCCTTGTACAAACTGAGATATGAGACAAAACATTCGGGCACATTCCAATCTTCTTGTGAGAAATAGACAACCATTTTTTCCCATTGTTTTGTGAGAAATAAGCCTACAACCACCTTTCAGTGTGTTTAGCCAATGAATGAAGTCACAGCTAGGATCAACATTTGACCATAAGGATAAGCGTAGAGTGAAGACTTGTCTGCAGAAGGGACTTCCTGGTTGATTTTGAACTCCACCTTTTTTTTTTTTTGGTCTACCCTTGAGGAATAGTGGCTCATGACTTAGCTCAGGACTTACTTCTCTGAGTAAGAAATCACGCTCTTTTTACTGCGTTTTTGTTCCCTCTGAGCTCAGCGCAGCTCCTCCAGCTTAAGAATATTCTCTGGCTACCCCACTGCTACCTTCCATTACTGACAATAAGTCTGGGTCTGTCACTGGCCATTCAACTTTGCCATCACTTCCCAGAAAGCTGTGTATGAGTACACATTGGGAAACTGAAATGGTGGTCAGTCACTCACTCTTTGAGGTTTTCTACATGAGGCTGTTAATTCACTGAATCTACTTTCCTTGCAGGATTGAGATCCAAGCACTCCACGAGAAGCCTTTTGTTTCCTGCTTTTCTGCTACATAACCTTTAAGTGGCACTGTGGTAAAGCAGAAAGGCATAAATATTCAAGAGGAAATCACACTGTCTTTGCTTTCACAGTTAAATGCTGCATTTTCCCTGCACTAAAAAAACTCACTGACATGCTGGTTAGACACAGAAGCAAAACTGGAAGGACACAATGTCATCTAAAGAACCCATAAACAACCATGAGTAGGGTGTGACGAGCGCATTAAATGCCTCATGTAGAAAAACCCTTTGTGATCTTTTCCTCAGCTCAGCTATTGATGATGGCAGAGGGTTTTCTCTGTATGCTTGCCATCTCCCCCATCCCTGAACACTCTCCTCCTTCCACCTATAGCAGTAGTCCCAGGTAAAAGGGTACAGGATGAGGAAAGAAAATTATGTACTGAAAGTAAACCTCCAATGTGGGGTGCTCAGGTTTGGGGCGCAGTTCTGTGTCATACTGCAGCTGAGGGTAAAGTGGGCCAGAAGCAGAAGACACGGTCATGGACAGACCAGAGGTCAGCCACTGGATCACGCAAACATAGTCCATAGGTGGAGATATAGTGAAAAGACAGGATGGTGGTCAGGTATTGGGTTGGTAGACAAGAACCAAAAGGGACAGAGGCAGGAGGGAAGATGGGCCAGAAGCAAGGTGTGAGGCTGTCTGTGTTGTTACTCTAACTGATGAGTTACTCATCCTGAAGAACACAGCGTAGAGCAAAAACCTTAAAGGATGAGCCAGGTTCTTTCAGTCATATGGTCCTGGCTGGACTGAGGAGCTGCAGTTCCAGCTCCATCCACCAGATGGGTGGCTCTACAGCAGAGCAGAGTTTGGGCCAGAACATCCTGTGTGTATGAATGATTGCAGCCTTACTGTCAGTTAGGTGTTTGTGTTGCAATCATAGCACAGGAGTTCTCAGCCGGTCCTGACGGAAAGGTCTTAACAGTGGGTTGTAATGTACTTAATACGGATTCTTAAAGGTACACTAAACTATTTGTATAGACACTGGCCTACCTTACAGAATTGTTGTAGCACGCTTTGAAGGAGTACTTGAAAGAATGGAGCCTTTGAAGCAGAACTCCTCAGTAAATTGTGAAAAAGAGGATTCTCATAGAAGCAGTACTACCCATATACTGTATGCCCAGAAGTTGAGAAGAAAATGTGTATGAATTTGCTCTTCTCTCTGCAGCCTTCCTTTTCTAGGTACAGGAGCATCCACAATAAAGAGACACACTTGAAAGTCAAAGTCAAGAAAATGGTGTCTCCTCTACAGTCTGCTGTCCAAAACAGCTGCATCATATTGCTGTATGGGAAAGCATGGCATTTTCATGTTAAAGGCTACCCTACAGGGTTGTTGTAAGGATTTCTGAAAGCATGTATGTGGAAATTCTTTGGATACTGCTAGCTTTGGATAGTGCTAACTCATGACAAAATAATCAAAATGTCTCCTCAGTGGTTCCTCTTTTGATATTGAACTGCAAACATTGCCACTGGAGCAGAAAAACATCAAAATAAAGGCGAGTACTCCAGGGAGCAATCCTATGGTCTGTACAGCATCTGGGGGACCAATAGGATTTTTTTGGATTTCTGGATCTGAGGCTGGATGACCTCCAAGCCTGGAATCTGAGGCCCTCACCCTTGCTGCAGTGGAGGGAAAGGGGGTGTTTCTGTACATAGGGAGTGGAGGAGACCTTTTAAAGTTTCTAGTTTAATACTATGCCCTTTTGATGTACAGAATGACACCACCTCCAGTATCCCCTTTTCTGTCCCTCCTATACAACTGGTAAGGGAAAAATGTGGGATCTGTACCTGTTCCTGTAAAGCTGGAACTGCATTTGCAAGGACCAACTTTATGAAGAACTGAAAATCAAGGACAAGCTCCTCATCAAAGATCCCAAGAGGAGATGAAGCAATGAAGAAGAAACAGCAATACCTTTCTAGGGAGTGAAAAATCCACCTCCAGATGATCCTCTTTTGGAGAAGATTTATACATCAATGACAGCAGGCATCAGTTTGAGCACAGCCCATAGTGCCCCTTCATGCATGAATCACATAAAAAGGAATCACATGTAGAATGGCTATGCACCTCTGGCCCCACCTGAGTTGTTCAGCACCCAATATCCATGCATTAGGCCTGAATGTCTGCCAGGTAGTCTGTGCACACAGAGTTTCCCTGTGTTCTGGAACCCTGCAAGACCAAGGCTCTGGAATGCAGGGAAAGCTACATGTGTAGGCTTTCCTTTGTAGACGTCCATGCCTAATGTGTGGACACCATGAGTCATGCCAGTAGCATCGTGGGGGGCAGAGCTGCAGTCCCGCAGTCCCATTCTACATGTGGTTCCCCTTCAGTGATGCACAGATGGGGGTGGGTGGGTTATATTGTCCTTACCTCTCTTACCTCTCCCTCAGATGAACAAAAGCTTGAGCATGTGGTCATTTTCACCGAGATTGGAGCTAAGCAACAGGGTTTCCTCTGAGATTCTCAGAGGAAATTCTGAGCGCCTTCTCCCCTACATCCCCAGTCCACCACCTGAGGTCCTCTGAGGGCTCTCTGCTGCAGCTGCCTAATGGGAGACTGGCAGCCTCACGCAAGAGGGCCTTCTCCTCTGCCGCCCCTCCGTTGTGGAATGACCTGCCAGTTGATGCACATGACCTCCTTGAAGGTTTTTAAGCAGGAATTAAAGGCTCTATTATTCCGTCAGCCTTCCCCTTTTAGAACTCTTGTTCCTTTTGTTGGCTCTTGTATACTGTTTTTACGCTGTGTTGTTTTTATTGTTGGATTTTTTTGTTAAATTGTTTTTAACTTTGTATGTCACCTAGATTATTCATATATAGGCGGGTTATAAATTGAATAAATCAACAAATCAATAAATCAATAAATTCTCAGATCGAGGGGTCTGCCCTTCAACCTTGGGAATAGTGTTGCTTATGTTTCCTGCTGCATCCATATTATTTCTCCTCAACCTGTACATTTGTAAATAAAAATATTTTTATCAGAATTATATAAGCCTCTACTCCTTTCTCCCCAAAAGAATCTGACTCTTTAAAGCAGAGGTGGGCAACTTGTACTGCCCTGAGGGCTGCGTGTGGCATTGGGTGGGGATCCAGGGGTCACACACATTTGCATGCACAAACACACACTCCCCCGCACACACACTCCCCCCCCACACACACACAGATCCAGATTGCTGGGGTTGGGGGAGACTTTAACCTCAAAAGGATCGCTCCACCTGTTACATGTTCAAAATATTTCTTACGCTTCTGCCCCCACCCCTGCCTTCTGAGAGGTTTCAGGGACAAAGAGCCCAGTGGCAGGACACCTGAAGAAAGGGGGCAAATCAAGGGTATATGAACAAGAAGAAAGAGTTAGCAATGCTAGCTAGGGAATGCTGGGAGTTGTAGGACTATTTCCTGTCTAAATGTGCACAGGATTATGCCTTTAGAGAGGCAGAACTCTGAAGAAAAGGCTTGGGAGGGATCCAAGGGGACATCTCCAGATAAACTTACCCAGCAATTGCACGGTAGATTTTAAATGGGGGAGAGAAAGAGGAAGGGGACAGACTTAGCTTGGGGGATTTTTCAATAAAATGTAGAAAATATAAAATATTTATAAGGCATCAAAGAACCCTACAGAAATGATACAGAATGCAAAAAGAACCAAAACAACATTCACAGGAATTATATTCCATATGATACTAGTGAAATTTTAAAAGAAAAAAGTATTTAGAATTGAGAACATAAATCTATACATTAGGGACATGAATCTAAAAAGACACAACACACAAGGAAAAAGGAAAGGGGAGGGAAAAGGGGAAAAATAATTCTTTCAGCAAGGCTGGTGAAATGGCCCTGCTCTCCCTCTGCTGGAACAGCTGCTGGTTGGGACTATTCTCACAAAATATTGTGCGGTTCTTTTCTCCCCCTTCCCCTTACTGTAGCCCTGCCACACACACACACACACACACACACAATTTCCTGGATACTGATCGCATCAAAGCAGGAAGTAATTGCAATGCAAGATAATTCTAATGAGGGTATATGAGATACCCAAAGTTCTTCCAACAATTCATGGCATAGCCTCGGGACAAATGTGGTAAAAATCCTTTTCCTTTCTACAGATGTTCCGACTTCCTTTGAAGTGCAGTCTTAAAGCATGCTTATATCTTAGTTCCCAAGAGTAAAATGGGACTTCCACTGCAATCCTATATATATATATATCCTATAGTATTGTTATGCTACTGCACCCCATTCCTGAGAGGGGAGAACTTGCAGGGGCTTCAGTGCTTAGGAAGAATTCAGTGTGCTGGAATTTTATTCTTTTATTTATTTCATTTCTATACCGCCCAATAGCTGAAGCTCTCTGCAAGGAGGGCACTGGAGACGTGTGGTGTTTCTTTTATAAAGGTTTATTTACACTGTGCTCAGGATGAAGGCCTGACGACACCACAACTCCAAGCAATCCCTGCTTTCTCTCTGCTGCCCAGCTATCTTCTTCTGCAAGACAAAAGCTGCCCTCCTTCTGTCTTAGATTCACCCTTCCCCCAGATCCATTTCCTCCCACCCTCTCAGGTCTTGTAGAACAAAGGTTACCAGTTCAAGATAACTTTTGGGTAACTTGCCCAAAAGACTGCATTGGGGGAAATCCTCAGTCTCTTTGTACTCAGCAGCACTGAATGGTGAGGTATCTCTGGAGGTAATATAGACTGACCCAAATACATAACAGTATATATAGGATTGCAGCCTAAAGGTCAGATGTGTGTGCATAGGATTACAACCATAATGTAGGATTTCTCAGCATGTTGCAACTAGAAGGTCTCAGCAGGAGTTTCTGGTGTATTTAATATGCATTCCTCAAGACACACTAAGTAATTCGTATTGACACGGTGGGGAAGCCTATTGTTTTGAATCTCCCCTTTTCGGGAGTGCAACGTGCTTTGTTTTTCCCCAAATGAGCTTTCAAGTCAGCAGGTTGCTTTGGGATGACTTCTGTTCTTTTGAAATCTCCACTACTGCCCTGAAAACAGCCTGCTAAACATGCCTACTCAGAAGTAATTCCCACTGACTTCCACTGCACTTACTCAGCACAGAGCTGAGTTTCTTTTAAAGAGGAAGCTTGTTGATGCCGTGAAACTCCACCAACATATGTCCAAGCCAAGCCAAGGCTGTTTCTCATGCAGTCTGCCATGCAAAAGCAGTGCTTGTTGTTGTAGCACACACTGCTCTAACTGGTTGCGTGTGACACAGGAGGAGCAAACCTGATTTTATGAAAACGCGGTTTCTAACAATCACATTGGAAAGCGTCTCCATGTAGATAGGCCTTTAAGTCTTTTACTGCCAGTCTCTGCTAAGGAGGAGCATTCTTCTTCTAGCTGCAGGTTGCTTTAGCTCTTTCTTCTCTTCTTCACCATGCTGCTGTTTTCCCTGAATTTCCTTCGCAGGTCTCCTCCTTCACTCCCTTGCTGCCTCCCCCTCTTCTTTGCCACCTCTCACCTTCTCCTTTTAAAACTGGCATTACCAGTCTCCACACTCCATTCCATACCCTTCCCGCTGTACACAGCCCACTTTCCAAGGCCTTAGAGGCAGGCATCATTCTCCAAAGTCTCTGTGGTTTTGCTCCTATTTTCTCTCTATATGCTCTTGATCAGACCTTCATTCTACAGGTGTCTGTCTTCTAATTCAGCCTGATGAAACTAGGGAGGGGAGGAGGGGGAGTTTAGGATCATGGGACATGGGAAGGATTAACCCTTTCCTCCCACACCATGATCCAGACGACAATCCTACCCAAGCTGCTATTTGGCATGGAAGGGTATAGGCGAAAGCATTTGATTAAATGAGAGAAGGAAAGGCTCTGGTATTTATCTCCACTGTATAGCCAGGCAGGTGTGGACAAGGTAGGGATCGACCGACCCATCAGTCTATTTCTGGCCAATGTCAGTTTTGCATGTGTTCATTGTTTCTGCATCAAATGTGTTCTACCTGTTTCTGCATCAAATCTGTCAATTTTGTTTTAAAATGAAAATTCACATGAAAATTCACACTTTTTTAACATAGTTTATCGCAAAATATACATTTTTAATGCATTCTGTCCTAAAATATGCATTTTTGTAGACATTTTATCTTAAATATGTCGTATGAATTTAACCCTGAAATGCATATGTTGTGTGCATTTAACCTAAAATAAACACTTTTTTAACGTATTTTGGTATAATTTGTTTCAGCTAAGAACTGTATCACAACATTTGGAGAAGTGCAAAAATGGAAAGATAATTGCATTCTGATACACAGAGTAGTCTGGGGAGTATGAATCAGGTCAATTTGCTTAAAAATGCAGACCAAACTAAATCCTTGAGCATCCCTAGGGCACCTTGAAAGGGTCGCCTGACAGTACCTTTAACTTCTTCTTCTTTAGTTCCTGGGGAATTCGATGGCAAATCCTCTAGGACAGAAGGAGAAGGAAAATGAATTCAACTTTTTCTGTATATAGTGGTATTTTCCCCCTGCACCTCTAAACTTTAGTTATGGAAAACAGTATAGATATTCTGCCAGTTCACACTGACTGAAGAACTTAAGCTTTCTTCACATGGAGCTTTTATCCTGCGATTGAGATTGCTCCTTCACAGAAGTTTGGGGTCTCTTTACATGACGGCGTGTCCCTCCAGGGCATCTCCTGCACTAAATGCCCTTTGTTCCATTTTTAAATAGATTGCTGATAATAAGCTATCAAATTACGTGGTTGTGTGGTTGAGTTCCCTCCGTGAAAAGAGGAAAAGTGGCTAGAAGAGGGGCAAGATCAACGCAAGATAATGGAAGACTCAGATGGCGAGAAGGAGGGGGAAAGGGGGGGGGAGGAAAGGAAGTGGGTGAAAAAGGGAGTTGTTGTGATCCTGCATTTAAAATGGAAGCAGAAAGCCCCATTTTAAATGCAGGATTTTAGGGTGGTGTAGAGATGCCCTTGGAGAGGCAGACCACACACCCCTCCCAGAGTTTCAGACCCCAGATAATTATTCCTCAGAGACACATGAATCTTTGGTTATTAGGAGGTGTAAAAATGTAACTTCAACAAATGCTCTTAAAATACATTACTGTATTTGCAAATGAACCCAAGGAAAGATGCATGAATCTTGCTGTGAATCCTGTCTCTGCCCATGCCTAAAATGGCATCCCTTTGAAGGCCACTTCGTGCCTTACAACAAGATAGTCTGTGTGTGTGAATTTGCACCTCTACGTGAAGTGTATACTCATGCAGGCATTTCTCAAGCTGTGAATTTCCTGGGCAGGCACAGCACTGGCTCCCCATGATCCTTTTGCCAGTGCACCCCAGGATGGGCTTTCCCTTCTTTGCTCCGCTGGTTGTGTGGGAGGTAGCATTACCTCCTGACTAGCAGGGCAATAAATCTGGATGAAGGTGAGTGCTGAGCAAGGCATTATAGCCAGGCTTACTTCCCTGCTCACCTCTGGCAAGTAAGAATCACATCAAGGTGACCAGGCAAGAAAATATTTTGTAGAGAGCACACAACGTTGAACTTGCATGTCAGAGTAAATCGACTATATGTTCAGAATGTACAGATAAATGTGTATTTGCTTTGCATTAATCAAGATGTACCAGTTCCTTTTAAAAACCAGGACAGTGTTATCTTCCTTCTTTGGTTTGTACATTAACAGTATATGCATGCACTGTTTTCCCATTCAGATATACTTGGAGCTCAATCCCATATGACCAAGTCAGGAAGTAGAAACATTTTCCAGCACAGATTTGTTAGTCATCTGCATTGATAGAGGCATGGTGATTTTTTTTCCTGCTACAGATTCTCATGGGTGGTAAAGGCTGGGGGTCTTATCAAGCAGAAAGGATTCTCCATATCAACCACTTGGCAAGTTGGTCATCTGTATTAAAAATCCATGGTGGTCATGTACTCCCCTTATCTATAACTCTCCTTAGCTATAGAGTCTCATGGCTCAAGTTATCTTTTAAAGAACAGCTTCTTTCCCTGCTTTTTCTCTGTGCTGTTTGGATGGTACGTTTAAAATATCAAGTTCCTATTCCAAGGTTGGATCCAGATTTAAGCTGGGTCAACTGTACTGGTGGAAGCGGTCTTCCCTTCCTACAGTAGTGCCTCCAGCCTCCAGAAAACAGTACCCAGAGTCAGGAGACCCTGCTGAATGGAATGAGCTGTAGTGTGGGAGGGGCAGGTGGATCCCCCAAAATTGGGCAGGGAATCTTCTGCAAGCAGTGCTCTTCTTCTCATGGAAGGCAAATCCTGGATCCATCCCATTATTATTACTGCATACTCAGAACAAAGCTTGTCACCAGTATGTACCTTGTTCGAGCAAAATATCCCAAATAGAGCAAGGATTGTTTATCTTTTTCAAGTTAAGCTTTACTTCATCTATGTTTCCAAGGTTGATCTCTACAAAAGGCTGCAGCTGTTTTGGATCCTTGTAGGAAAGCTCCAGTTCCTAGTGAAGAGGTAAGTGGGTAGGACACTTGGTGAGAGACAACTTTCAGCCATCAGAACGCAAATGAACAATACTAGTAACTTTAATCTAAAGTCCATCCCCAACACACTTGGGTTTTCATGGCTTTCGTAAACCACATGCAGGGCTGTGTATTTGCTGTGCTTAAGAAAACATTTAGCTAAATTCTGCATTGTGTAATTAATGAAGTAATTTAATAAAACTTCTATCCTGCTTGACATTAAAAAATCTCTACATGGTTTTGTTGTTGTTGTTGTTCAGTCGTGTCCAACTCTTCGTGACTCCATGGACCATAGCATGCCAGGCCTTCCTGTCCTGCGCTCTCTCCCGGAGTGTTTACGTAACATTTAAAATCACTGTTAAAATCACAGTGAAGGAGGAGGTTCAGAGCTTAGGGGTTCTCCTAGAGTCATCTTTGTCACTGGAGGCTCAAGTGGCCTCAGTGGCACGGAATGCCTTGTACCAGCTTTGGTTGGTGGGCCAGCTATGCCCCTTTCTGGACAGAGATCCCCTGGCCTCAGTAGTCTATCATCTGGTGACCTCTAACTTACATTACTGCAATGCAGTCCACGTGGGGCTGCCCTTGAAGATAGTTTGGAAGCTGCAGCTTGCGCAAAATGTGGCAGCCAGATTGATTACAGAAACCAGAAGATCTGAACATGTAACACCAATTATGGCCAGCTTGCACTGGATGTCTATATGTTTCCAAGCCCAATTCAAGGTGCTGGTTTTGACCTATGAAACCTTATGTGGTTCAGGACCAAAATACCTGATGCAGCACCTGTAAGTATAAACCAACCCATTCACTACAATTGTCACTGTCTCCATCAGATGCCTTCTCCAACGGAGGTATGGAGGGTGGCAACAAGAGACAGGGCCTTCTCGGTGATGCCCCCCAAACTGTGGAACAATCTCCCCATGGAGGACCACCAGGCACCAACATTGTCATTATTTTGGCACCAGGTTAAGACTTTCTTCCACTCCCAGGAATTTGACATCTTATCAGGTTTTAACTGGTCCTGGGACTTTATTGTTGAGTGTTTTAAATTGTTTTTACATTATTTTTTTGTAAACTGCCCAGAGAACTTTGGCTATTGGGCAGTATAGAAATCAAATAAATAAATAATATTAAAATATTCAGTTAATAAAACAATTACAACTACAACAAAGAAAGATAAATAAGTAACAGAAACAATTCTTTAAAAACAATAGAAAACAATCAAATGGGGCAGCGTCATGATCATCAATTACAAGCCAGGGATCCTTGCATAAAAACAGGAACATTTTCAGGAGGCATTTAAAACTTACCCCATTTTCTACTTCCTGAACTGCATGGAGGAGGGAGTACCACTACAGAGAAGGCCTGTTTTGGGGATGTCACATGGCAACTTTCTGTTGGTTGCAGAATGACCAGCAAGGTCATGTATAAATTCAAAATATATATATGTGTCCTAATTTTGCATAATTAATTCTGCTCACTAGGATACAACTACACTGGGCATTGTTGGAATTCTACTTCACAGGTGGGAAACCACTTTCAGCCCAAGGGCCAAAATCAATTTCAGAAAAGCTCTGGAGTGCTGCATTTGAGGGACGGGCCGCACCACATGGAAAGGGGTGGGACCAAAAATAACAGCATATTTTAGGTTAAAGCTCTTATTGTCAGTAACTAAACTTTAGCAAAGACATTTCAAGCTTTGAGAATGGGGAAACTTGTGCACAATTCCACTCAATTGCTGGTGGAAGGACTTATTAGGCTGATGGGTGATTGGCTTGCCAGAGGAGGAGGGCTGTGGGGCTTGGAGGATTTGCTAGAATGGATTCCCAAAGTGGACACTGAGGCAAAGATCTTGGTCACATGTTGTCCTGGGTGGTGGGAGGAGGCATCATGGATGCCTCCTCATACCAGACAGGGAATCCATACCTTCATTTGTACGGTGGGTTGATGAAATGCTCACAGCCCTAGTCATATCATTATCAAAAAATGGGTTAACTAACCATTCCACCTACCCACAACCTCTGCATCAATTCTCTATAAGATCTGGATGACTGGGGGCTGAGGGGGGCAGTCAAGAGAAGGTGGTTGTACTACACCTTCAGTATTGCATACACATCTTTGAGATAATGCATCTATTAACTCTTGGTTTTATTTTGAGTCCTGCAGGGCTGAATACATTATAGTGAGACCCAATGTATAATGGCTCATCCGTCTGAGGGGGCTTGTCCACCAGCATTGATTCGTGCACGTTCTCATAATCTTTGATGGCCTGTTTAAAGGAAAGGGGGGTATTTCCAGCAAATGCTTAGCATGGCAAAAATTACATGAAAGAATATTATTTTGTTTCTATATGAATTACATCAAGCAACCACGTAACCTCGATACTCTTATGCAGAGAAACGCTGGACAGAAGGCACTTATGCAAATGCTTCGCTCTCCCTTATTCTGACATTCAGAGCAACATCATATGCTTGGGTGGACCTCTTGGCATTCTACAAAGTTGCCCAGTGAAAGGAACTGAGCTTTCTTTGGAAATATACCTTTGGCGAGGATAATTTAACTATTTTAATTCCATTGTGTGAATGTGCTCAGCCAGATACCCTTTATCTAGCTCTAACAGGGATCTAAAATTATCAGTGGGATCTTCTCAAACTGGGGAGAGGTAATGAGTGGGGTACCGCAAGGCTCAGTCCTGGGCCCAGTGCTCTTCAACATTTTTATTAATGACTTGGAGGAGGAGGTGCAGGGAATGCTGATCAGATTTGCAGATGACACAAAATTGGGCGGGATAGCTAATACCCTGGAAGACAGAAACAAAATTCAAAGTGATCTTGATAGGCTGGAGCGCTGGGCAGAAAACAACAGAATGAAATCTAATAGGGATAAATGCCAAGTTCTGCACCTAGGAAAAAGAAACCAAATGCACAGTTACAAGATGGGGGATACGTGGCTCACCAACACTACAAGTGAGAAGGATCTTGGAATTGTCGTCGATCACAAGCTGAATATGAGCCAACAATGTGATGTGGCTGCAAAAAAAGCAAATGCTATTTTGGGCTGCATTAATAGAAGCATAGCTTCCAAATTCCAGGAAGTACTAGTTCCCCTCTACTCAGCACTGGTTAGGCCTCATCTGGAGTACTGTGTCCAGTTCTGGGCATCACATTTTAAGAAGCATGCAGACAAACTCGAGTTCAGAGGAGGGCAATGAAGATGATCAGGGGACTGGAAACAAAGCCCTATGAGGAAAGACTGAAGGAACTGGGCATGTTTAGCCTTGAGAAGAGAAGGCTGAGGGGAGATATGATAGTGCTCTTCAAGTACTTGAAAGGTTGTCACAGAGAGGAAGGCCAGGATCTCTTCTAGATCATCCCAGAGTGCAGGACACGAAATCATGGGCTCAAGTTACAGGAAGCCAGATTCTGGCTGAACATCAGGAAAAATGTCCTGACCATTAGAGCAATATGACAGTGGAACCAATTACCTGGGGAGGTGGTGGGCTCTCCCACACTGGAGGCATTCAAGATGAGGCTGGACAGCCATTTGTCAGCGATGCTCTGACTTGGATTCCTGCATTGAGCAGGGCGTTGGACTTGATGGTCTTGTAGACCCCTTCCAACCCTACTATTCTATGATTTTATGAGAGAGCCACAGGTCTCTCATAAAATCTCTCTGGTAAAGCCTTGTGAGACTTGGGGAAACTTCTCTGTGCCACCTGCATTAAGGAGTGTCTGGAGGTGGCTTGGGATGTCACAGGATCTCAAAATGAGACCCTGGTTCCATTGCACTGTTTTTGTTTTTTTCTAAGGTTGAGCAACAGTTAACACTAGGTGCAACAAGGTGGGAAAATCAGGTCTGGGTCCTTTGGCTTGGTCAGGAGTTCTCAAGCCAAAGTTCTAATTCAAGGAACAGTTATTTTCTGATGCCATCAACTCACCCTCAAGTTCTGCGATAAGGCGTCCGTTTGTTTTCTTCAGGACTGTGTTGAGACGATCCTTCTGCTTCCTGTCAAACATAGGCACCAGCGTATACAACCATTTCATTTTCCGCCGGTCAGAGCCCTCCAATATCTGGGAATGTTGATCTTGGAGGCGTCGTAAGGTAGCGTCAACCCTGGAGACTCGATTAATCCATTCCTGCTGGTGCTTTTCAATAAAATGTTCCTCTGATAAGAAACACTCCACAACCTCAGTAACTGTATTTTTAAGCTGTAGAACTCCCAGGATTTTGGTATACCCTTTTTGGTGGGCCCTTTAGTCAGAAGTTGACACATCCTACTGGAAGCAAAGCCAGCATGTTCCTGCAGCTGCTCCTTGTCTCAGCAGCTGACCTCTAGTATAAACTTTATACTATAACAAATTGTTGAAAGAGAATCCTCACAAGCTATAGGGAATAAACATAGGTGAACACTTGCAGGTAGAGGAAGCAAAGCACACTGGTCATAGTCTATGGCTTCCTCAAGAATAATATCCTTCTCACAACTACTCCAAATTGTCCACACAGCTGGAATGAACCACAGGCCAATGAAATATCAGTTCGTTGCTCATTGCTTTTCAACCCCACCCCTCCTCCAGCCAACTCAGGTTGGCACACACTTTCCCCCCTCCACCAGGGCTGGCTCTGCTACGCAGTAGAATGAAGCAGCCTGTTTCAGGCAGGGAATGGGAATGCCCTGGAATGAGGGAATTCCTCTTCCCTCTTCCATGGGAACAGGGAAGAGGAAGGCAGGAATTGGTGTCTGAATGGTGCAGCAAAACTTCACCACTGTCAGAGGGATTTGGGATCCACTTCAGGCAGCAAAATGTCTTGGGACAGCACTGCCCTGCATTTTATCTTCACAGCAAATCCTCTGAAAGATCCCCACTCAACCATAAAGCTCATTGGGTGACCACGGACCAGTCATGTTGGGAATTCAACCCTTTTCTCGTTAGTCCGAGCAGAACACTCTGCCCTCTACTCTACACTGACCCTATATTGATACAGGAGCCTTCTATTACATGGACCCTGTCAGGAAAACAGGCAGCTCAGTGACAACACAATATCCAGTCCGTGTGCAAGTGCTGGAGGGAATAGCCATGCTGCCATCAACAAAAGAATTCAACATTAGATGTGCACTCCAGCACAGGAGAAGGGAAGAAGACATTACGACTTGCAGGGAGAGCAGGAGAGGCTTCACACTGCTCACATTTGCTATTTTATAAGCAACTATGGCTAGAAAAATGCTCTCTCATAATGGACTCTTACCTGTACAGCCTCCAAAGAGTTACAAAACAATAGCAAAGATTTTAAAAATCACAAAGTAATGCATAGATAGTGCAGATGTATGGATGGATTTTGTTGGTTATCCTTAATGACAACACAGTCAGTTTCTCAGTAGAGGCCCTGGCCTTCATCCTCAGTTAATGACATCCCATGCAGAAATCACAACAGGAATGAATGCTGTATCTGGAGGAAACACAGTATTCTCCCAGGGGCAAAATATTGCAGTTTCAATGCTGGAACAACACAATAACTTCACAGCAGGGGCACAACCTTGGGGCAGATGTGTGGACTATGCGCAAAAGACAAGAAGCCAAATGTTGCCCTGAGTACTATAGCAGAAAAACAGGACAAAAGTTTTCATATGAAGAAAATAAATAATGTGCATTTACTTCAAAATAAACTACGTATAAGGCAGTGTGCTTTACGAGGCATCAGACTTGTCTCCTCACATCCCAGTAATGATGAAGTCATATTTTCTATAACATTTAAATAAACATCAATGAGACTGTATATAATTCAGAAGATGCCCCCAAACCTTTTTGTTAAGTAAAGGTCCCTAAAATCTCAACATTTCAGGTTGCTTTTCGGTTTACCTTCCAGCATTTCAATGACGTGGCTATTGGTCTCTGTCAGGACTCGGTACAGATGGCTTTTCTGCTGTGTTTTCCACTCCTGTTCTATCTGGAACAGCTCTTTCATTTTCATCTTCTCTGTGGCACAATTCAGGAGAGTCTCATATTGCTTCTCATCCAGTGCAAAACCACGAAACTCACTCAGGGGGGCCTCGGTCACTCGTTCCATCAGCTCCTTCTTATGCCGGTCCACAAAACGTCCCCCTGAGAAGATACATGAAAAACACATTCACGGGCTTTGATATTCTCAAGGTTTGTGTGTCTTTTTTTTTGTGGTATACTTCAGTATATTATTTAAAAGATGTACATATTGCCCTTTAGCAAAGCTTCCTGGTAAAACAAGATAAAATACAATAGCTAGCACCACAATCACGCTTCTCAACAACATTAAAATGCGTTAAAATTCTGGGAGAATAAAAATGTCTTTGCCTGGCATAAAAGGATACTAATGTCCCATGGAGGGAATCCCAGAAATGATGCACCACCCCTAAGAAGGCTCTCTCTCTAGTCACCACCAACCTTGCCTGAGGTACGGGAGAGCCCCTGGAAGAGGATATCCAAAAATGTCCTCAACGCAAGTTCAGGTCAGCATGGGAACAGATGTTCCTTCAGGTACCTGAATTCTAAGCTACATAGGACTTTAAAAGGTAAACTCCAGCAGCGTGAACTTGGAAATAAGCTGCTTGAAATAAACTGGAAGCCAATGAGGGTTTTTACAGTATTGGCAAGATATGTTTCCACCAGTCAGTCCCAGTCCTGGTGGCTGTCTGTCTGGCATGGCTGGCTCTCCTGTTGAAGCCCTGCTCAATCTGTGGAATGCAGAAATGGCCAGGGCAGCTGACACAATTCCTCCTGAGCACCCTCTCCAGCTTAGTAGAGCTTGTATGGCCCCAGGGTATAACCTGGAGCTGAGAGAGATGAAACAGACTCCGTCATGCCCCCTCTTTAATGAGCTTCTGTCATGCATTAAAAACGTGGTTGTTCAGGCAGGCATTTGGGGTGGGTTAGGGTATTTTAGGAAATGTTTTTATTGTAGAATTTTATTGTTTTAAACTGTTTTATTGTATGTTGTACATCACCCAGAGTGGCTGGGTGACCAGCCAGATGGGCGATTAATAAATTTAATAATAAATAAATAAAATAAAAACAGGGTGGGAGATGGCTTCATGGAGGAAAGTAGCCAACCGATACAACTGAACAGTGGCATGTGCCCATGTTTGATCTTATTCAGAGGCACCGAAAGTGGCAAAAAAACATGGTTTCTCATCCTCATACCATTGCATCCTTGGTATGTCATCCAACGGAGCTGTTTAGGCTTGTTGGGGGCTTATTGTATGCCGACCCTAAGGAGGCTATGGAACTATCAGATGCCTGCTGTGACATGTTTGTGAGTCTCTTCCAGGATAAAATCTCTTGTATCCTCTGGGAATTGGACTCCACTGTTATGTCAGGTTAATCAGGTGAGGTATCCAGTGCATAGTTTTGTTGGATGAGTTTCAGTTGGTACAGCTTGAGGATGTTGACAAGGTGCTTGGACAGTTTTTTTTGTGACCTCTTCCTTACTGGATCCTTTCCCCTTCTTAAAACTGTCAGGGATCTAACAGCCACCTTGGGCAAGCTACATTTTCATGACACCCCAGATCAACTGCCTGAGGCAGCTGTTTCAGGCTCTCGTGTGTGTGTGTGTGTGTGTGTGTGTGTGTGTGTACACATGGGAGGAGGCTTAATTATAAGGCTGAATCCGAACCATGGACCAGCCTAAACCTGCTTCTTCTTGAGTAGCTTGTTAAAATGAACAACCTACTCAGATATAACTTCCTATTCCAGAATGTTCTTGTACATAAGACATTAGATGAATGACAAAAATTATCTGGATCCTGGAATGAAAGCAACAACCAAGAAATAGTATGAGTAAAACAGTTAATGTTCAATGGGAGCAAGGGTGACTTTGTATCCTAAATATTAAACATTACTATGCTAATAGGTTAGTATGGTGATTGCAAGTGTTAAAAATAAACACAAACCAGAAGAGAAGCACCAAAACTGAACACAATGAAAAAAGAAAATGTATTCTCAAAGGTGCCAATGTAAAGCTCTTTAATCAAACCCAACACATTTCAGAACCAAGAGTTCCTCATTAGGCAATCTACAGAGAACAATAACTGTAAAAAAAGGAGAGGTCTGGGTATACAAAAAAGGCAGAAGTAATGCATCAACTTTCAGAGCCTTCCTGCTACAAACCTTGTTCTATGTATCCCACTGCTAAGATCATGGTGGAAATGTGAGATCTTCTACAAGAAAGCTTGTCCCTGGGTTATATTTCTTCCTCAAAGTATGGGTTTTCGCATAATGTCAAGCCCAGGATACCATAATTCTGCTCAAAATTCATAAGGAGACACATCCACCACCAGGTTGTTCATAGCTTGGTTTTGAAACTATTTTCCCAACATGTGGATTATTTTTTGAAGCCTTTCATTCCACATATGTTATCATTGAGATTCCACAAACTTTATTTCTAAACTGCAATCTGTCATGACAGGGAAGGAAAAGGGGAAGGAGCCTGGGGAAGGAGGACCAGCCAGCAGCTGCACCGGGTGGAGCCTGAGCCTGAGCCTGAGCCTGAGCCCGAGCCCGAGCCCGAGCCCGAGCCTGAGCCTGAGCCTGAGCCTGCCCCCGCCCACAGGTACTTAAGGCGGGGCTGCCAGAGGCAGCGCCTCGGCGTCGTGCCAAGTGCAACGCTAAGTGTGCACTTAGTGTCGCACTTGGAGTTGCAAAGGATCTGAAGTCCTACCTACCTGCCTCTCCAGAGACACCAGCAGCCACAATACCAGCAGCAAATCGCAGCAGCAGAGGGCAGCAGGTTTAAAGACAAGGGGAAAGGGGCAAACGTGGACTTTATCTGCTCCTTCTTAGCTGCTGTTCCCTTTTATCTTTTTTATATTCTTTTAAACTGTTGTGCATTTTATATCCTAACATTTTAATATGTGCCTGGGAGGACTATTGGGCAACTCAGGGGGTGGGGGAGGTGCCACCATAACTGTGGTCACGGGCAGGGGGAGGTACGGCATTGGGGGATTAACAGGCCAGCTGAGGAGAAGAGGGGCTAGACACCTTACAGCTGTCCCCTCTTCTGGTTCTTCCCCCAACCTGATGGTTCCTGGCAGCCTTACCAGTCTGCCCTCGGGTCTGGTGGTGCTGCTGCTGAATGCCAGGTCAGCCCAAAATAAAATCTCCCTCATCCATGATCTGATTGTGGATGAGGGGGCTGACCTGGCATGTATTACTGAGACCTGGGTGGGGGAACTGGGCGGGGTCACTCTCTCCCAGCTGTGCCCTCCTGGGTACTCGGTGCAGCACCAACACCGACTTGAGGGGAGGGGAGGGGGGGTTGCCGTGGTCTATAGGAATTCAATCTCCCTCTCCAGGCTTCCTGCTCGTTCGAGTGCAGATCTTGAGTGTCTGTACCTTGTGTTGGGTACCCGGGACAGATTAGGGATTCTGTTAGTGTACCGCCCACCCCGCTGCCCATCAGACTCCCTGCCTGAGCTGACGGAGGTGGTCTCGGACTTGGTGTTGAGGACCCCCAGGATGATGGTCCTGGGGGATCTCAACTTCCATGCCGAGGCCGCTGTATCCGGGGCGGCTCAGGACTTCATGGCCGCCATGACAACCATGGGGCTGTCCCAACATGTCATCGGCCCAACGCATATAAAAGGACACACGCTTGACCTGGTTTTCTTGACTGGGCAGGAGGATGGTGATCTGAAAGTGGAGGAATTAACATCTGTCCCTTTGTCATGGTCAGATCACTTCCTGCTGAGGTTTAGACTCCTGGCGGCCTTTCCCCTCTGCAAGGGTGGGGGACCTATTAAAATGGTCCGCCCCCGGAGATTAATGGATTCCGATGGATTCCAGAGGGCTCTGGGGGATTTTCCTGCTGGTATGGCTGGTGCTCCTGTCGAAGCCCAGGTCGCTCTGTGGAATGCAGAGATGACTCGGGCGGTTGACACGATCGCGCCCAAGCGCCCTCTCCCTCTGAGCAGAGCCCGGCCAGCTCCTTGGTATACACCTGAGCTGAGGGCAATGAAGCAAGAGGGGAGACGGCTAGAACGCAGGTGGAGGAAAACTCGTGCTGAGTCTGACTGAACACAGGTAAGAGCCCACTATCGAGCCTACTCTGTGGCGGTGAGGGTGGCAAAGAGACAGTTCTTTTCCACCAGCATTGCATCTTCTCAGTGTCGTCCAGCGGAGCTTTTCCGAGCAGTTCACGGCCTGTTACATTCTGGGCCAGGGAGAGAGATGGTGGAACCCTCGGTAGCAAGCTGTGACGAGTTTGCACGGCACTTTGAGGATAAAGTCGCTCAGATTCGTCATGAATTGGACACCACCATTAATGCAGTTCCATTGGTAGAGGCGTTCAGAGCACCGTCTGGTCCAGTTTTATTGGATGAGTTTCAGTTACTGAGGCCTGAGGATGCGGACAAGGTGCTTGGCCAAGTCCGATCGACCACTTGTGTGCTTGACCCTTGCCCTTCATGGCTTATTAAATCAAACAAGGAGGGGTTGTCCGGCTGGGTCCAGGAGGTTGTAAATTCCTCCTTGAGAGAGGGAGTGGTGCCTGCCGCTTTAAAAGAGGCAGTAATTAGACCACTCCTGAAAAAGCCTAACCTGGACCCAGAGGATGTTAATAATTATAGGCCAGTGGCCAACATCCCCTTCCTGGGCAAGGTGTCTGAGCGGGTGGTTGCAGGACAGCTCCAGGCACTCTTGAATGAAACGGATTATCTAGATCCATTTCAATCGGGCTTCAGGCCTGGTTTTGGAACGGAAACTGCCTTGGTTGCCCTGTGGGATGACCTCTGCCGGGAGAGGGACAGGGGGAGTGCGACCCTGTTGATTCTCCTGGACCTCTCAGCGGCTTTCGATACCATCGACCATGGTATCCTTCTGGATAGGTTGTCTGGGTTAGGAGTTGGAGGCACTGTACTACAGTGGTTCCGCTCCTACTTGGATGGCCGATTCCAGAAGGTGGTGCTGGGGGATTATTGCTCTGTGCCATGGCAATTGTGCCATGGGGTTCCACAGGGCTCTATTTTATCCCCCATGCTGTTTAACATCTACATGAAACCGCTGGGGGAGGTTATCCGGAGGTGTGGGCTGAGGTGCCATCAATATGCGGATGACACCCAGCTCTACCTCTCTTTCTCATCAAAACCAGGTGAGGCAGTGACTGTTCTGAATCAGTGCCTGGGCACAGTAATGGACTGGATGAGGGCTAATAAACTGAAACTCAATCCAGACAAGATGGAGGTACTGTTAGTGGGTGGTTCGTCTGCCCGGCTAGGTGATATTCAACCTGTTCTGGAGGGGGTTGCACTCCCCCTAAAGGATCAGGTTCATAGTTTGGGGGTGCTCTTGGATCCAGAACTGTCACTTGAGGTACAGGTGAACTCAGTGGCACAGAGCACTTTTTATCAGCTTAGGCTGGTATACCAACTATGCCCTTATCTGGACAGAGATAGCCTAGCTACAGTTATCCATGCTCTGATAACTTCTCGTCTGGATTACTGCAATTACTGCCTTTGAAAACGGTCCAGAAACTTCAGCTGGTCCAAAATAGGGCAGCAAGATTGTTAACAGGGACTGGCCTGCGAGCTCATATTACGCCAGTACTTTTCCAGCTGCACTGGCTGCCAGTCCATTTCCGGGCCCGATTCAAAGTGCTGGTGTTAACATTCAAAGCCCTTAACGGCTTGCAGCCGGGTTACCTGAAGGATCACCTCCTCCCATATGTGCCTGCCCGGACCTTAAGATCATCATCAGCGGCCCTTCTCCGTGAGCCCCTGCCAAAGGAAGTGAGGCAGGTGGCTACTAGGAGGAGGGCTTTTTCTGTTGTGGCACCCTGGCTCTGGAATGAGCTCCCTAGTGAGGTTCGCCTGGCACATACATTGTATTCCTTTTGGCGCCAGGAGAAGACCTTTTTATTTTCCCAGGCATTTTAGCATTTTAGCTTTCTAAATGTTTATCTTTGCTGTTTTAAATCTGTATTTTAAACTCCTGCACTGCTGCTAGGCTTTATTGTGGTTGTATTGTTATATTGTGGTTTTAATGTTCTATATATTTTAAATTGTTTTATTGTGTGTTGTTTGGTTTTAATTTTTGTGAACCGCCCAGAGAGCTTCGGCTATTGGGCGGTATAGAAATGAAATGAAATGAAATAAATAAATAAAATAAAACATAACATATTGGTAACTCTGGATGTTAAGAAGTTAAGTTCCTGTATACAAGTATTCCACAAGATCAGGCTTTGTCCACTATAGATAATGTATCAAATTGATGTAGTGATAGGAATCCTCTGGCTCATTGCATTGTGGCCTTGGCAGAAATATCAGCGTGTAAAAAACATTTCTCATATAATAACTGGTTTTATTGGTAGAAGAAGGGTGTTGCCATGAGATGCTCACTGGCTCCAGAGATAGCAAATTTGTACAATGAAGATTTTGAGAATGGACACATGTTTAGTTCTGATAATTCTTATTCTTCTGCCGCTGTGTGGTAGAAATATATCAACGGCATTTTTTTATCTGGAGAGTATCAGGGACTTCATTACAAACCTTTTTCAGGTAGATTAATTCCTGTGCGGGAAGATTGACTTAATAAGTAGGGACAGGATACATGCACACTATCACTCTTTGTACCTAGAGATGTGAAGGCCCAGAAAAAAACTAGAAAAATCAGGGGGAAAATGGTTTCTTTCCATTTTTTCCCCAAGGACCATTTTTGTTTTTTTCCAAGAAATTGGAAAAATGGAACAGCTTTTAATTATGAAATATTTTCTTTTAGAATTTAAAACAAAGTATTCATATGTTGCTACCCAGCCTTTACTCCCCCCAAAACGATTTTGAAAAATGATGTCAGAAGAACACTTTTATAGAAAGACTAGAGATGTAAAATGTCTGGAAATAATGAAGCCATGAGGAAAAATGTTTTTGTTAATCCTCTATGTATGATTCCCAGCACAGTTATTTCTTTCGTTTCTTATTAAAATTATTGATTTAAAGTATATTTTACTGATAAGACATTTATGCTCGGTTTCCCAGCATATCGGTAGAGTCACCATTGTGCATTCAATCACGACAGTTTGGGTTTTGTTCTATAGAATCTTGTGTTTCTGATGCTGTAGCAGTCATTTAATGTAGTTCTAATCTATTTAGACATTAATTACAAATTTACTAAAGGTGCAATCCTATGGCTGCTAGACAGCAGCTTGATGACCACAGGATTTTTTGGTTTCTGGGAACCAAGCTTGGAGCCATTGGAGAAATCGGCCATCTAGCTGTAAATGCAGGGTGGCTGGAGCACAGCGGAGAAGATCCCCTCCACACTCTGCCCACTCTGCACTGGATAGGCAGTCGCCTCTGAGTTTGGAGGCAGCCGCCTATCCCCATAGGATTGCGCGCTAACTGAGTTTACTTTTAAACATTTAAAAATATAATGATATTTTATGAGCAAACTAAGTTACACATAAAAGTAACTCTAGGAACAGAAAGGCTGTTTTATGTTCCTAAAGCAGCCCTCTCCAACCTGGTGCCCTCCAGGCTACAGTGCCCAGCATTCCTGACCACTAGCCATGGTGCCTGAGGCCAATGGGAGCCGAAGTCCAAAATCTCTGGAGGGCACCAGGTTGGGAAAGGCTGTCTTACAGCAACAAAGTGACTTTAGATCTGTAAAGAGCACTAAAAAAATAAGTATTGCTCATTTTTCAATTTCTCCCAAAATTTCTGTTTTTTCCCAAAAAAGACAGAAAAGGTCCAGGTTTTGTCCATGGCCTCAAAATTTCTGGAAATTTTACATCTCTACTTGTACCCCAAGATCAAGCCACATGGTCTAGTCTATGCTATGCCACAGTGAAGAGAGAAAACTATACAACAGTTTGTGCTGGTAGAGCAAATACCTCCAGATGACTCAAGCCAGCCAGCCAAAGGGCAGTCAGCATATGCAACTTAGCTAAACTAGAATCAAACCCTCCTGTGGCTCCAGTCCTGGCATCAGAGCCATCTGCAGACGGGCCTGCAGCTGCAAAGGAACTAAACCTACTCACCTGAGCTTGTATGCCTAACTCGTGTTTCCCCGTAGGGCATGGGCAAATGAAGGATTGATCTTGTTCTAAGATTCTGTCTGTGTGCTGAAATGGTAAAGCAAAAATAAATAAATCCTGTGCAGAATCAATTGGTCCCTGAAAGATAGGCACAAAAGATGGGCATAATCCAGGAAAGCTACATCCTGTAGATGGGTTATTCAAGATGGTTATTCAAGATGGGTTATTCAAACCCTCACTTAACCCATGATTTGCAGTAGGGGTTAAGCAAGGGTTGCTTAACTCTCAAATAACCCACAATGACCAGGTTTGGATAACATGGCACAACCCCCAATTGGCCCAATCGGGGTTGCACAATCAAAATGGTGGTCACATGCAGCACAGCTCATCACCGGTTAAATAACCCATGATGAGCTGGCCAAGTCATGTGAAGTGGCCCAGAGAGTGAGTGGCCCAAGATTACCCACTGAAAACTTAATAGCCAAATGTTGATTTTAACCTGGGTCTTTCCAGGCTCTCTTCACACCTTGTTTTTTAAGCAGGATTGCTCTTCTTTAATCACTGGTTTTCACGGGAGCTTTAAATGACACCACTGCTCTCCTGCTGCTATCTCACAAGTTCCCCTCCCTCTTCCCGTGTTATCCGAGAACAGGGAAAACCCAGCATTTCCTGTGCTTGCGATTGAAATCGCCATTCCCCCGTGTATTTCCCCTTTAGCACTTTGTCCCACTTGGTGTTGGCATGTGCTAGGGGGTGTTGCTGGGCCATGTTGAATAACACTGTCATGACAACAAATTGGTGGGAGGTGGGGGTTTCCGCCTTTCTCCCATTTCACTACGGGCACTTGAACTATAACAAGGTTAACCATCCCAAATGCTTCTCCAAGAGCCTCCCGAACACAGCAGTGCTTACTTCTGAGTAAACTCATTGGCTGTAAGGCTTTCCTTTCCTGGGAGTAAGTGCCATTGAAATCTGTGTGGCTTGCTTCTGAGTAGGCATGCATAGGAGTGCATTGTAAGTTTACTTAGAGTAGCACTCTTAAGGTCTCCCATCCTCTTCAATGCATTTACTTGGAACCTCCCCCTCCCATTGACTTCGCTGACTGCTTCTTCTTCTTTTTGCTCACCAGTTTGATCGGCTTTTTTCCTCCCAGGGTAGATGGGGAGTCTCCATTCTCAGCCACGCAGGAAAAAGGCTTGACAGTTAGGAGTTCAATGGGTATTAAAAGTGCCTTTTCTCCTCCCCTGAATAAATTCATCATGCAGAGCTTGGAATGATCATTTTTAATGGTTTCTTTTGTGTGTGTGGAGTTGTTCTAGATAAGGCAGTAATGCTGAAGTGGTTTTTCATAGTATTCCCTCCCACCTAGCCATCTACTATCTGTTCTCCTAGCCCACCTTGCAGGATCGTTGGGAAGCCAGAATAAAGGGGAAGAGCAAAAACAGCACAGGGGGGAACGAAGCCGGGTCTAATGAAGGTGTCCCGCATGAAGCGGTTGCCTGGGGGTGGGGGGGCTGCTAGGGATGGCTTGGTGCATTGACTGTATACAAGTCCATTTGTGGATTTCTTAGGGATGGACGAAAGTCCCTTACCTCGTCCCGCAGCTTTTTTCGGGGTGGGGGGGAGGCGCTTCGTTTCTCCCCCTGAAAATTCTTGGCGGGTGGGGAGGTGCCCCGCCCCTCCCCGCCGCAATTCAGGCCAGGGGGGTGGCGCCCCATCCCTCCCCGCCGAAGTTCTGGCCGGGGGGAAGCACCTTGTCTCCCCGGCCGCGAAAGAAAAAAAAAAGTGTAAAAAACAAACAAACCCCGTGATAGGCTATGTAAAGATTTATGTAGCCTATCACGGCTAGATTTTCAAAGTCAGCCGTGATAGGCTACATAAATCTTTAGGTAGCCTATCACGGCTGACTTTGGGGGGAAAAAAGCGCGTACGCAAATGGCGGCGCCCATGGGCGCCGCTATTTGCGTTCCTGTTGTGGCGAAGGGGCTTGTGTAACTCAGTGAAGCCATAAGCTATGCCGTGCAGGGCCACCCAAGACGGACAGGTCATGGCAGAGAGTTCTGACAAAATGTGGTCCACTGGAGAAGAAAATGGCAACCCATTCCAGTATTCTTGCCAAGAAAACCCCATGGAACGTATCACAAGGCTAAAAGAGATGACGCCGGAAGATGAGCCCCTCAGGTCGGAACGTGTCCAATATACTACTGGGGAAGAGCAGAGGGTATTTCCAAGTAGTGCCAGAAAGAGTGAAGCGGCTGGGCCAAAGCCGAAAGGACACTCAGCTGTGGATGTGTCTGGTGGTGAAAAGAAAATCCGATGCTGTAAAGAACAATATTGTTTAGGAACCTGGAATGTTAGATCAATGAATCAAGGTAAGCTGGAGGTGGTCAAACATGAGATGGCAAGATTGAACATCGACATCTTGGGAAACAGCGAACTAAAATGGACAGGCGTGGGCGAATTTAATTCAGGTGACCATCATATCTACTATTGTGGCCAAGAATCCCTTAGAAGAAATGGAGTAGCACTCATAGTCAACAAAAGGGTAGGAAAAGCAGTACTGGGGTACAATCTTAAAAATGATAGAATGATCTCAGTACGAATCCAAGGCAAATCATTCAACATCACAGTAATTCAAGTCTATGCCCCAACCACTGATGCCGAAGAAGCTGAGGTTGATTGGTTCTATGAACACCTCCAACACCTTCTAGAACTAACACCAAAAAAAGATGTCCTCTTCATCATAGGGGACTGGAATGCTAAAGTAGGAAGTCAAGAAATCACCGGGATAACAGGCAGGCATGGCCTTGGTGTACAAAATGAAGCAGGACAAAAGCTAATAGAGTTTTGCCAAGAGAACACGCTGATCATAGCAAACACTCTTTTCCAACAGCACAAGAGACGACTCTACACATGGACATCACCAGATGGTCAATATCAAAATCAGATTGATTATGTCCTTTGCAGCCAAAGATGGAGAAGCTCCATACAGTCAGTCAAAACAAGACCTGGAGCTGACTGTGGCTCAGATCATGAACTGCTTCTAGCAAAATTTCGGCTGAAATTGAAGAACGTAGGGAAAACCACTAAACCGTTCAGGTATGACCTAAATCATATCCCTTAGGAATATACAGTGGAGTTGACAAATAGATTTCAGGGATTAGACCTGATAGACAGAGTGCCTGAGGAACTATGGACGGAGGTCCGTAACATTGTTCAGGAGGCAGCAACGAAATCCATCCCAAAGAAAAAGAAATGCAAGAAAGCCAAGTGGCTGTCTGATGAGGCTTTACAAGTAGCTGAGGAAAGAAGGGAAGCAAAAAGCAAGGGAGAAAGGGAAAGATATATCCAACTGAATGCAGAGTTCCAGAGAATAGCAAGGAGAGACAAGAAGGCCTTCTTAAATGAACAATGCAAGGAAATCGAGGAAAACAACAGAATGGGAAAGACTAGAGATCTCTTCAAGAAAACTGGAGATCTCAAGGGAACGTTTTGTGCAAAGATGGGCATGATAAAGGACAAAGAAGGCAGGGACCTCACAGAAGCAGATGAGATTAAGAAGAGGTGGAAAGAATACACAGAAGAACTATACAGGAAAGATCTTAATGTCCTTGATAGCCATGATAGTAATGTACTTGATAGCCATGATAGTGCGGTCACTGAACTTGAGCCGGACATCCTCGAGAGTGAAGTCAAGTGGGCCTTAGGAAGCATTAGTAACAACAAAGCTAGCGGAGATGACAGTATTCCAGCTGAGCTATTTAAAATCCTAAAAGATGATGCTGTTAAAGTGCTGCATTCAATATGCCAACAAATTTGGAACACTCAACAATGGCCGCAAGACTGGAAAAGGTCAGTTTACATTCCAATCCCAAAGAAGGGCAACGCCAAAGAGTGTGCAAACTACCGCACAATTGCGCTCATTTCACATGCCAGCAAGGTGATGCTCAAAATCCTACAAGCTAGGCTTCAGCAGTATGCGAACCGAGAACTACCGGAAGTACAAGCTGGGTTTCGAAGAGGCAGAGGAACTAGAGATCAAATCGCCAACGTTTGCTGCATCATGGAGAAAGCAAGAGAATTCCAGAAAAACGTCTATTTCTGCTTCATTGACTACGCTAAAGCCTTTGATTGTGTGGATCACAACAAACTGTGGCAAATTCTGAAAGTAATGGGAGTACCAGACCACCTTACCTGTCTCCTGAGAAACCTGTACGAGGGTCAAGAAGCAACAGTAAGAACCAGACATGGAACAACCGAGTGGTTCAAAATTGGGAAAGGAGTACGACAAGGCTGCATATTGTCACCCTGCTTATTTAACTTATATGCAGAGTACATCATGAGAAATGCCGGGTTGGATGAATCACAGGTCGGAATTAAGATTGCCAGGAGAATTATCAACAACCTCCGATATGCAGACGATACCACCCTAATGGCAGAAAGCGAAGAGGATCTAAAGAGCCTCTTGTTGAGGGTGAAAGAGGAGAGTGCAAAAGCTGGTTTGAAACTCAACATTAAAAAAACTAAGATCATGGCATCTGGCCCTATCACTTCCTGGCATATAGAAGGGGAAGAAATGGAAGCAGTGACAGATTTTACTTTCTTGGGCTCCAAGATCACCACAGACGGTGACTGTAGCCATGAAATTAAAAGACGCTTGCTCCTTGGGAGGAAAGCTATGGCAAACCTAGACAGCATAGTAAGAAGCAGAGACATCACCTTGCCAACAAAGGTCCGTCTAATCAAAGCTATGGTTTTCCCAGTAGTAATGTATGGCTGTGAGAGCTGGACTATAAGGAAGGCTGAGCGCCGAAGAATTGATGCTTTCGAACTGTGGTGCTGGAGAAGACTCTTACGAGTGCCCTGGACTGCAAGGAGGTCAAATCAGTCCATCCTAAAGGAAATCAACCCTGAGTGCTCATTGGAAGGACAGATACCGAAGCTGAAGCTGAAATATTTTGGCCACCTAATGCGAAGAGAAAACTCTCTGGAAAAGACCCTGATGCTGGGAAAGACTGAAGGCAAAAGGAGAAGGGGACGGCAGAGGATGAGATGGCTAGATAGCATCACTGATGCAATGAATATGAACCTGAGCACACTCCGGGAGAGTGCGCAGGACAGGAAGGCCTGGCGTGCTATGGTCCATGGGGTCACGAAGAGTCGGACACGACTGAACGACTGAACAACAACAAGTCTACGTAAAGATTTACATAGACTATTCTACATAAATCTTTACATAGACTACCCGTGCCCAAATAAGGAACGCAAATGGCGGCGCCCATGGGCGCCGCCATTTGCATACGCGCTTTTTTTTTTCCCCCCAAAGTCAGCCGTGATAGGCTATGTAAAGATTTACGTAGCCTATCACGGCTGACTTTGAAAATCTAGCCGTGATAGGCTACGTAAATCTTTACGTAGCCTATCACGTTGTTTTTGTTTTTTTCCTACACAAGCCTGGAAATGGCAGCGGCAGCCAGTCGGAAGACCGGCTGCCGAAATGCCGCCGAAACGCCGCCGGGACCCGCCGCTGCAAGGGACATTCGGCCACGGTAAGTCCCATCCCAGGGGGGCGGGGGGCCGTCGGAGAATTTCCCCACCGATTTCGGGGGGGCCAAATGCGTTGGCATTCGGCCTCCCGGAGATTCGTGGTGAAATTCTCCGTCATCCCTAGGATTTCTTACTTGCATAGTTGGGAACCCAGAAATCAGTATACCCTTCAAACTCAGCAGTGCAAGCAATATACTGCATTTAATTCCATGACACACTTATATATTTAGCACAGGAGGACTAGCAGCGCCAGCAACCGGGGTAAGCCACCGAGAAGACACTCTCTCTTGCCATAAAGTCAGAGGAAGGAGGGGACCAGCTCCCATAGCCCTCTATCCAGGTCACTAGGCTTCTGACTTCATCTGTGGAGGAGTGGAGGGATGGGGTGGAGCCATCAATCATGTTACAGGAACCAATGATCAGGGGAGGGGAGGGGGCACATGGCCAGCAGCCCCCTTCTGTCCTGATTGTTCCATGCAGCTCCACCCAACCATGAAATGGTATAGAGCGGAGGGACACGCTATGAGAGATGCCTGTATACAGGGCCAGTCTAAATCCTGGAAAGGATTTGGAGTCAGAAGGACCTGTTTGTAGTGGTATAAAATGCCAGGTGTGAAGAGAGCCCCAGTCTTATTTCAACACTGTAATGCGTAACACCACACTACATCTGTCCTTGTAGCTTTCCCTCCTGGAAAAGCATTGTGTGAATCTATGCATAAGGTCTGTATAAGGTGTACTGGCATCATGCATTACCTCCTTTGCATGGCATGTGTATGTGGGCTGTTTCTAGTTTGGTGGTAGGTTCGGGACACACCATAGAAAGACCCCCCCCCATTTTTACAATGAATATTGGAGGCCACCATCTCCCCTCCCCCTGCAAAAAACAATGTCTCTGACTGATGCTATGAGATGATGTAGCAGCTTTCCAGAGGCATTGTGGGAGAACATGGGATGCCAATTGTAGCTCCATCACCACAAGCCATGGTAGAACCACCAACTTGTTATAGAAAAAAATATGCACAGAAAAGTGACTGTCATCACCGCTTGTCAAGGAGGAGCTGAAAAAATGAAGAATTTCTCCTGCTTTCTGAGGACTTCCGAGGAAATGCTGCCCTACATTTGCGGCCTACAAGGAGGGAGAGGTTACAAAAGTGGAGCCACATTTTATGCCAGGGCTGGAACACCTGCAGACTCCCAGGATCTAATTCATTTTTTGCCAAAAGCCTCAGAAACTTCGGAACACAGAAGCTGCCTCTTACTGAGTCAGATAAATGTGCCATCTAGCCTGGTATGGTCAAAACCAACCGGCAGCAACTCTCCAGGATTTCAGGCAGGATTCTCACTCTTTGTCAGGGCCCAGCCCCATACTGCAGTGAGCCCTATAGTTTACAGTCAGACTCTGCTCAGAAGTGGTCTGGAAGGATTTGGAACCCAGTTCAGTAGCAAGTAGCCCAGGGCCTAGGAGTTTGGCTATTCCCAATTAGGGATGTATGGATTCCCCACCGTCCGTTCCAGTGGGGAATCCGCGGGGGGGAGGTAATCTGCTCCTCCCCCCCGGAATCCACGCGGAGAAGTTCCGCTCCGCAAGGATTCCGCAGAGCCAAGGGCCACCCCGTTCCGCCGTCCACATGCCCCGGATTCCCGGGTTTTTTTCCGGCTCCCCGAACTTACATAAATAATTCCATGAGTACCACCGAAAAATCCTTTCCGTGTGCCCGCCGTCAGTCTCCGTAAGCCTCAGGTCATAGGGAAAACGCCTATTTATTTTCATTAAAAGGGTAAAGCCCTTCGTGGGGATTCCCCACATAACATCCAGTCACCTGACCTCACCGGACCTGTCCTGATCTCACCTCACCTGACCTCACCGGACATGACCTCACCTCACCTGACCTCACTTCCACAGACAATAAACAGAAAAGATGGAGGATTTCCATGGACTTCAAGACTCAGCCCTAGTGAAAGAAAGCCTCAGGTCACAGGGAAATTGCCGTGTAAAAAGGGTAAAGCCGTTCGCGTTCTTCTTCCTCCATTTCCGATTTACGGATTTCTTTTCATAATTATTTTCGTAAAATCCACCGTTCCGCGGACAAAAAAAAAGGGGGGTCCGCGTGAGCTCCAGTCCTGGTCGACCGGGCCACTCCGTTCCGAGGAGGATTCCGCAGACCGGATTTGTCAGAATTCGATCCCATTTAAAATGTGCGGAATTCTCTGACATCCCTATTCCCAATTATTCAGGTAACGACAAGGGAAAATGGGGGCCAGTTTGGGCCTAATCAGCCTGTGGAGTGTCAGAATAAAAATGAGTTTCTCTCTGTCAGCTTTCTCCAAGGAAAGCAGGGGGGAGTCAAGTCTCTCCCATCCAGCTGCTAGTGTCGACCTTGAGTGTCATGCCTATAGTTAAGAATACGAACAACCTGTCCATGAGAAACTAGCAGAAGGGGAAGGGGTTTTCAGAAGTGTCAGGTGGATACCTCAACTCAAGAGGGAGGTATAGAAATGCCCCGTTTGGGCAAAGGGCTCATTGATGGGCTAAAATCCCTTGTTAGTTAGATGTTCAGGAGGGGGGCAATTGCAGTCACATGTTCAGTTTTAAGCAGATGCCCAGGTCAGCAGCCTTTGCTAGGAGCATTCTCGTCTTTACTGCCCCAGATCCTCTCTGTTTGGACTTACCACTGTCTAAGTTACCTGAAGCACTCTTCACATGGACTACCCCTCCAATTTGGACCCATGCCACTTTGAACTATGTATTGTTAAGAACCTGCCATGGTTCTTAGACCCTTGCCTTTATTCTGTACTGTAGAGATCCCAACCTTAGTTGCTAAATTGATCTCTGATACGAGTGTAGATAGAGCTTTGAATGGTTTTTTGAACTATGCCTTGGACCTGTAGCTGCTTGTGGGGCTATATGATTTCCAAAGAATGTAACCATTAAGCTTTTACCATGAGATTTGCTACAATAATGATTTGGGGTGTCCTATGTCAGAATGCCAATGTATGTGCCTGAAGGATCAGGCCCAGAATGCTCTTTCTTTCCAGGTAGTCTTCATTTCAGCAGCCTAATGTGATGTGGGGTGGAAATTTCCGAGTGCTTTATTTTTTCATGGAAAAAAATCTATTTCATAAGTTTGCTAGTTACAATAAATGGATGCCAACTGCAAATACAATATTAGGCAAGCATGGCAGTTTCAATGTTGTAATTAATGGTGTTCAGGTGATTATCCCTAGCGAGTATGTGGGAGAATACATATATATCATCAAAATACAAATACATCTCAGTGTTAAACTGAACTGATAAGCAGTGACAGCGAAAGTGAAGGTACCCCAATAACCTTAGTGGAAGAGAGTTGACCTCTGTTGAAATAAATGAGTGGTTGTCAGCATAACACGCACAGTTCCTTGAGTTGCGAAAAACAGCGTGTCAACAGTTTTCAGTACCTTTTTTCAGTTAAATTTAAACAACATAAAGGAAGTACATGCAATTGACTACATTTTTACAAGTATTCCAGTAAATACTTCTACATAATATAACATTTAAATCACATTCAGTGTGCTTTAATTTCCAACCCCCCACAGTTATTCTAGGTCAAATACTTGTAGTGTACTGGGACAAAAAATGAACATGGGGTACTTTTTTAGCTTTGTTTTCTTAATACAAATAAAATAATTATGCTGAATTAGATCACTTCCTAAGAAAACAGAAAATTTTTATGATACAAACTGAATTTTTTCTGATGTAAATACTCCTATGCAAATTTCCCTAATTTGCCTAGATCTTTTTCTTTCTTCTTTTGTAAAATTGTCCAGTCCAAAATTTCCTGGAGAACCCATATCATTGGCTGAAGGAGGCTGCTATTGTTAAACAATTAAACAAGAAAACCTCTTGCTGATCTACTGCAAATCACCCAGAGGTCTACTTGTAGATCACAATCTACCCTCTGCCCAACCTTGTTTGAGGCATAGTATAGATTTTACCCTCACAATCAGTTGTTTATTTTATTTATTACATTTATATCCCACCTTTCTTCCATTGTGGAACTCAAGGTGGCTTACATGTGGTTCCCAGGTGGCCTCTCTTCCAAGCGCTAACCAGACCCAAACCTGCTTAGCTTCAGCAAGGTGGCTGCCTCATGTGCCTTCAGACTATGCCCTGGGACCATGTTAACTCAGTTAATGCCACTGTATTACATAGTGTTTTATTCAACACTCTTATTTAACATGTAATGATACTGGGGATTGTGAGCCTCTTCAAAATGGCCAAACATAATTCAGGACTTCCTTATAGAGATCTTTTCCTCATTCAGATATATACGCTTTACACCACGCTTTCTACTTCAGATGTAATATTCTGCACTTCAAGGTCCAATCCTATGCACACTTACCTTGGATAAGTCCAGGTGAACACAGTGGGACTTACTTCTAAGTAAATAGCCATAGCTGCATTGTTAAATAGTATTTTTGGTTGTGTATCTACACCATTTTCTGAAATTCTGCTGCAAATATATTAAAGTTTCTCTTTTTGCAGCATCAGAAAAAGTTTATATTTGAAGATACTGGTAAAAAAAAGATTTCCACCCAGATGTTTAGCAATTTACTCATAAGATAATATAATGTGGTTTATAAACAAATTCTCACATCAGCCTAGATCAAGAGAGGGAAACATTTTCCCTTCGAGGAAAGGGAAACACACATGGCATTTTACTAGAGCTAGGTGGTGGTGTTGCCAAGAGAGAATAAGGTGGTCTGGAGACTCAAGGCCTTGAATCTGCTGTGAATCTGATACTGCCCATATGTTTGGTCCTTCACCATTCCCCTTGTAATGTTTGTTCAACTTAGAAATAAGTGGATTAACTATCATAACAAAAAAGGATGTCTATCTGTTTTTCTGTCAGAGCTATACCGCCAAAACCATGAAACCTAGACACCTGAAACCTGGCATGCATACTAAGGGCACCCTAGGGGTGTGCCCCTTGGAATTATTTCATTTTTAAAACACATTTTAATTCATTTAAATGTGTCTCTGTGTTTGAAGCCTACAGTAATGTCTTCAGACACTAGGTGGCAGACTTCCCCAGCCAGTATATAGCGTTGTATTCAGCACAGTTTGAAGCCAGGAGAGATTATTACGCCTTGGGGCAGACTTATAGGGCTGCCCCTTTCCCCCTCCCCCCTCCTGTGTAACAGTCCCCCTTAGGGGAATTGAAGGGGGGACCCCTCTATCAGGGGGTTATGGGGGTGCACCATGGTAGCGGCCATGACTAGGGATGCCAGCAGGTGTACCTTCACTCAGATGGGGCGGGCACAATGTCCCAACCTTGACAGCTGTGTACGTTTCCAGAACTCTCCCTCAGGGGGCAATGGAGGCCTAATTTTAATTAGAGGGCTTGTCAAACCGGGAGCAGAGATTTAAGAATCAGGGTACAACCCCATACCACTTTCCTGGGAGTAAACCACATTAAAATGAATGGAGCTTACTTCTGAGTAAACATGTATAAGATTGCATTGTCAGTTGTGGAAAAAGTGGAATACGCCATTATTGGCGCCTTGTAAATTCTGCATTGAAGAACTACAACATCTTAAGGGCGCGATCCGGGGCTTACGGCATCCAGCGCAGAACGGGGGAGCAGCGGAGGCAGTCTTCGCCTCTGTTCTGGGCGCACTTCCCTCAACCTCGATTTTCTCCGTTACTTACCTAATGGCTCTGTGTCTATTTTTAGTTTCTCCAGATCCTCAGCCAGGTCGCTGCGAGGCCCTTTGAGCAGCAATTCCACGAGCACCTCCACAGCTCGACTCCCGTAACGTTGCACCAGGAGATCGACCAGCTGGGAAGAGCTGCTTGCTTTCTGCGCTTCTTTCTCGGAGATCTTGGGGATGTTCCTTCTTTTCTGTTCCTCCTCAGAAAAGACGAAGCTTCCTGAATTCATGACCTTTTAGCGGATGCAAGAAAGCCTTGATTTTCTCCCTTTCCATTTCTGCGTCTCCCCCTGCAGCGGCCTTGCTGCCCCCTTCCGAGGGTGAGGTTCAAGGGCTCTTTTCCCCCCGGTGCTTTCACTTTCCCAGGATGTTGACGCCGTACGGACCTTGACAGGAAGCCCCCCTCCGCGGTTAGTTTCCTTATTGCAAACCCAGCAGCCGGATGTCCCCCAGCACGTTCGGGGCGAATGAAGTTCATGTCAGCGATCCCTTTGTCCAGGCCGCCTCTGCCACGCTTCCTGACGCGGGAGGCGTCTTGTCCTTGGGAAGAGCTGTTGTGGTAGCAGAAGCATCCGCTCAAAGGAGCAAGGGGTGCAACTCCCTCCTCCCCCGGAGTCCAGTCCTGATGTCAGCCTGAAAGCAGCAGCAGAGCCTGTGTCTCCTTTCAGTTTTAAGCCCCACGGGGAAGGCACAGGACAGGGCAGGAGGTCAATAACTTCAACACGGGATGGGGGGTGCCCTCGAGTTTACCCGGCGCCGCCGTGGGGGGCACCTCCTCGTCAGGCAAAGGGGTGGCAGAGGCAGCAGCGCGGCCAAGCTCCTCCACGCCGAAGCAGCGCCATTCTGAGAGCGGGAGCAGCACATCATGCTGCGCATGCCTGCCCCATCTTGCTCTACCCTCCAGTTCCCCATGACACTGGCAGGGGAGGTCAGTGGGATGCCATCAAGCACAGTTGAAAGAGAGCCAGCGTGGTGTAGTGGCTGGACAGTTGGGCTGGGAAGTCAGGAGATCCAGGTTCTAGTCCCCACTCGGCCATGGAAGCTCACTGGGTGGCTGTGGACCACTCACAGACTCTCAGCCCAGCTTACCTCACAGGGTGGTTGTTGTGAGGATAAAGTGGAGAGGAGAATTCTGTACGCTGCCTTGGGTTGCTTAAAGAGGAAAAAAGGCCGGATATAAAATAAATAAATAAAGTGGCTGCAGTGCAAATGGTAGAATATGGCCCTGGAAGGGACAGTGACGCGGCCTTTCTGGTAGGCCCAGCCAGGCAGCCCCACAGCCTTAGGCCCTTGGTTGGCAGCCTGCAGGAGGGCCTGCCTTGTAGGAGTATGAGAGACACCCTCACTGACTGTGAGGATGCAAATCATTGGCTTTCCATCCTGTTCTGCCTGGCATGGGCCCCTGGCTGAGTCCATTTTCATTTAAAGTGAACCGATGAGTTGTTTTCCAGCCCACAGATGAGTTGAGGTGGGGGGGAAACACAGGAACTGCACCCATCTGGGAAGTGTGTGGGGGGGTGTTGCTTGTGAGGACAATCCCTGAATCACAGGGGAAGATGCACTCCTTATGTACACTGACTTTTTGTGGCTAAAGCCCCCCTCCCCCGAAACATGCATAGGGTTGGGCTGTTGATGTTGGTAGGTGAAAGCAGTTTAAAACCCTATGCTTTCACCCACAAAGGCTGGGGCAGAAACAAGGGAAAAGGAACTGTCACATTATCAGGATAGTCTTTCCAAATTTCAACCATGCTCATGGGCATCTGCAGGAAGAGGCAAGGAGGGACAATTGACTCCCTGGAGAAGAGCCATAATCTCCAGGTTCCCAGCTTTCATTAAAAAAAAGCAAGTCTCTAGTCCTTGTAGAACCCAAGATATGAGGCAACATGTGCAGCCGCTATTCTGCCCATTCATTCTGAGAAAAACTTACCTGCTCCCACCTTTTAGTGTTTTTATCCAATGAATGGAGTCACAGCAACAATTAACACACCCACTATCTGGGTATGTTAACCATTATGGATGTGTAAAGCCTTTTGGGGTCTTCCCCGTTAGGAAGTATTTGGAGCTTCATAAAAAAAAAAAAAAACAATTTAGAAATCTGGGAGTTTCCTGGAACTGGATTTGGGCAGTAGTGTGTCTACCAAAGAACAAAATGTAGCAGCAAAGACAGGAGTCTGATCTTTCTAACTCTGGTCGTGTTAAAACAAAAAAATGGAGTTTATAAACATTTTAAAAATTACCTTGACAACATGTGCAGATAAAGTTAATCCTTATTATACCCATATTCACTGGAAAAGACCCTGATGCTGGGAAAGACTGAAGGCCAAAGGAGAAGGGGACGGCAGAGGATGAGGTGGCTAGATAGCATCACGGATGCAATGAATATGGACTTGAGCACGCTCCGGGAGAGAGCGCAGGACAGGAAGGCCTGGCGTGCTGTGGTCCATGGGGTCACGAAGAGTCGGACACGACTGAACGACTGAACGACAACAACATACCGGAGGATGTTACTGGAATACTGGTAGCTGTATTCTGGAGGAAGCAGGAAGCAGGGCTGCAGCTGAGAAAGTGTGGGTTACACAAGCCCTGCAAAGTAGCCCAGGGTTGTTATTTCCATTTTGCGGAGGGGTGGGGGGTGTTAGAGTGGTGTGTGACAACTCTGAAGTGTAGTCCAGCATTGTTGGTGTTTTAGGGAAATGGAGACAGCACTGTGAAATTCATTGTAGCAGCAGTGCAATTTATTAAGGGTTAGAACAGGTTGTTGTGATATCTACATAACATTAAGAGGATCTGCCATTGTTAGCTCTTGCAGGAGACCCATGTGAAACCTCTCTCCAACTCTCTCTTAGTGTTGGCTTTGGAGCTGAGACAGTTCCACAGATGTTCGTGTTTTCTCATGTACTGTAGAAATAACAAAACCTCTATGTGAAGGTACCTGAATCTATGGTGCATTGCCTGTAGAGCAGATCCTAGCAGTGGGCTGCAAGCTGGGACACATACACATACCCATTAACTGTGCCTTTCAACCCTGTAATGGCCTTTGGCCCAAAGGGCCATTACAGGGGTGAAGGCAGTCGTGGAAAGAACTGAGGGTTTCAGCTGTGGGTGGAAAGACATTATCTGGACTCCAGGTCTACCCACTGAGAAGCAACAGAGGTGATATACAAATGTCTCAGAGGCTATATCTACCTACCTGGGACAGTATGCAACGTTAGTCCTACTTAGAGTAGACCCATTTATTTCAATCGGTCTTACTAGGACTGCCATTGGATACCCCTGGTGCCCAGGCCTTATAGCTCCTCAGGCATCAGATCTACCAGAAATGGCAGACCTGTTCTCTGATGCTCTCGGATTTTTTTTTAAATGTGCAATGTACACAAAATGAAGAGTTCAAGGAAAAATATACAGTTCCAAAAGAACATTGCTGTAGTTCGGAATTCAAGCTATGCAAAAGGTGCGTTGTTAGCTGATGTAAAAAGTAGCTAAGAATGTGAAAAGTACAGTGAGTAGTCCAGGCTCCTCTAAAACCTTACAACCTGATCAAGCATATTGATTTCCCTCCCACTGCTAAAGACACTCTCACAGTCCACTGCTATTCTCTAGAGCTGCCCTCCCGAACCCAGTGCCGTTCAGATGTTTTGGGACTTCAGTTCCAATCAGCCCCAGCCAGCGTGGCCAATGTCCGGAATGCTGGGGTTGCAGTCCAAAACATCTGGTGGGCACCAGGTTGGGGAAGCCTGCTCCAGAGAGTGTTCACCAGTGTTTCCAAGATGAAGGAAACCATTCTAGGATGAGTCATGTGAAGTTGTCAGTGTTAACGATTAACGGCAGTGATGCCATACAGGGTACGGATATGATACTCTTAGGAGCTGTACTTAGTTGTGTATTTGAGGTTCTTTTTCCCTTGTTCCTAGGTGTGTTTTTGATGCCTCACTCCAAATACACCTTTGTTGGAGTTCATGATGCTTCTTGAATATAGCACTCTTCTTGCATTGGTGCTGTTTGGATCTTCTACTACTCTGTGTAGGCTTCTACAGTAAATATCACGGAATGGGATGCTAAGCAAGAAAAGAGCACAGGTGTGTTGTAGCTGTGTGTGCTATGCGCACCAGTTATAACCACAAACATCTGTGCAGCTTCCCCCACCCCCCCGGAACATTCCACCGGACACCCATATGTGGTAGAAACCTGTAGGCAACTTTGCTTACTTCATTTTTTCCTGAAAAACTCTAGAGAGCAGGTTAGGGTTAAAATGGCATTTTTCCCATAAAGCAAAATGATAAAGCTGTATTGAATAGCAACCTGTAGAGGAGGGCACCATTTTCTTGCCTTTGACTTTCAAGTGTGAACACTTCTGGACCCAGAAAAGGAGGGTTGCACAGGGTTGCAAATTCATACACATTTTCTTCCCAACTTCTGGGCATACAGTAGATGGCTGGTACTGGTTCTATGAGAATGCCAATTTATTGAAGGGTTTTGCCTCTGTCACTCCGTTCTTTCAAGCACTTCTTCAAAGCGTGCTGCAACAATCCTGTAAGGTAGACCCTCTCTCAGCTCCATGCTGAATAAGTCCAGTGGAAGTCAATGAGAATTACTTCTGAGTAGACATGTTTAGCAGGCTGTTTTCAGGGCAGAAGTGGAGATTTCAAAAGTCAGCAAATGCAACATGCTGACTTTAAAGCAAACGGCCTGAGGGAGCACAGCCCTGAGCTGTCCTCTGGCTTATGGGAAGGGAGATGGTTCTGAATCCACCCCTGCTCTCCAAAGGGTCCACCCTTCGCTGGAGGCAACCCTTTTCTTTGTCCCCCCCCCCCACAGCTCTGCACCTCTGTAGCTGCGAAGGGGTGGAACCTTTGAAGGCTCCTTTGGGGAAAAAGAAAGGGCGATCACCTTTTAAAGTCATTAAACTTATGCAAGGGTCCTCACCTCTGGAAAAGGACAAATTTAAAACGACAGCCTTCCCCACCCCTCTCTCTGCTCCATGCTGTGTTAAGTAAGTGCAGTGGAAGCCAGTGGGAATTACTTCTGAGTAGACATGTTTAGTGGGCTACTTTCAGGGCAGAAGTGGAGATTTCAAAAGAACAAAAGAACTAGAGCAGCATGCTGATTTTAAGGCTCATTTGGGGAAAAAGAAGCCCAACTTTCCCTTCCTCCTATCTGTGCTGCACCCCCACCGGTGCCGAAGGCAGCACTGCTAGTTGAGGTCACACAGACTCCCAAACTGCACTGAAGCTGGCACGACGGAAAATCCGTCACAAAACGACTTTGCAAAAGTGCAAAGCGTGAAAATGGGGATGGGGAGGAATAAGCTGAAGCTGAACCCTGACAAGACCGAGGTACTTTTGGTGGGAGACAAGAGGAGGCTGGGGGATATTGACCTGGTGTTGAATGGGGTACGGCTACCCTTGAAAGACCAGGTCCGCAGCCTGGGGGTCATTTTGGACTCCCAGCTGTCCATGGAGGCTCAGGTGTCAGCTGTGAGCCGGACAGCGCTGTATCAACTCCATCTGATACGGCGGCTGCGCCCCTTCCTTCCCGACCATCTGCTCCCATCGGTAGTACATGCCCTGGTCTCCTCTCATTTAGACTACTGTAATGCGCTCTACGTGGGGTTACCCTTGAAGACGGTTCGGAAGCTGCAGCTGGTACAGAATGCGGCGGCTCGCCTGATTAAAGGCAGCCGCCGGCGAGATCACATCACCCCAGTGCTGAAGGAGTTGCACTGGTTACCACTTGTTTTCCGGGCCAAATTCAAGGTGTTGGTTTTGACCTTTAAAACCTTATATGGTTCCGGCCCAGCCTATCTTAAGGAGCGCCTCCAGCAACACCAGACAGGCCGCTTAACAAGATCAGCCTCGGATGGCCTTCTCTCTGTCCCATCAGCCAGGACAGCTAGACTGGTGGGGACGAGGGAGAGGGCCTTTTCTGTGGTGGCCCCACTCTGTGGAACTCCCTCCCTAGGGAACTCCGCCATGCCCCCTCTTTAATGAGCTTCCGCCGTGCATTAAAAACGTGGTTGTTCAGGCAGGCATTTGGGGTGGGTTAGGGTATTTTAAAAAAAAAATTATGGTAGAATTTTATTGTTTTAAATTGTTTTATGGTATGTTGTACATCGCCCAGAGTGGCTGGGTGACCAGCCAGATGGGCGATTAATAAATTTAATAATAATAATAATAAATGCGTGGTTGCTGCAGGGAGGGGGTCAGTGTCATGTGCCACAATCTCTGCGAGGTGCAGTAGCACTGGAGTAACTCTCTCATGTAGACAGGGCCCAAAAGAACTGGGACAAGCAACTGCTGTTGGTCCAGCAACAATAACACTGTGCTTCAAGGTGAACTGTGACTTAAAGTTGGAGTTTTTCATATATGGTTTGTAGTCCTGTTAATTGTTTTCTTATTATAATTTACCAAACATTCTAAAGTTAAGTAAATACTGTTAAAATTTTGTCTGTCTCTGAGGTGATTGCAACCTGCCCCTCCTCATCCTAGTTACAGAAACCTGAAGCATTACAGCTGCATTTAGGACAGCGTGAAGAGTCTTAAGAGTAGAAGCAGAAATATCAACAACGAGCGTGTTGTTATATTCAGTGCGAGGAATTAAGTATGCGAGGCATAGATTCCAGTTCATTTTTGTTGTTTCTTATTAATGAGTTAAAAATCTAAAAAAAAAAAGTATATGCAGACTTTATAAATAGCCTGTTTCAAGAGGTGGCAAAGATGGCAGTTTGCCTTGTTGTCTTCTTTGCCTGCTCACAGGGCAGTTAGTTCGGATAGTCCTCTGTGAAAGCCTTCTGTTATACTAAATTCAGTTTCACTTCTAAATATAATTTTGTGTTTGGGGTCTTTCACCCTATGCCCATCACTGCCAGCTTGGATTAATGTGTAGACCAGATAGATGATCTCCAGAAAATATTGGGGTTCTATTTATGAGGGTTTTGATAAGGCCTCTCTGAAGGCCTGAAACATCCAGAGAGTAGGTAGTAAATGGAGCTTTGCTCAGTTTTGGGGGTTCTATGGAGATCCTTGTAAAGACCTTGGGCATGGCAGAAGCTTATATAATAATTCTTCATCCCTCCCACCATTCCTCCAGAATGGGACTGGAGACAGACTATGGGGGTTTTTTAAGGAGAGTTGAAGGCAATTTGAAAGAGAGACTGCTGCTTGTAGTATGTGAAACCCTCTCATTTTCATCTCTAATAATTAGGATTGGTAGGTGTTTGCATTGTCTGAACTCAACTAATAACATTACAACTTTTCTTTTCCACACTACCAGAGCTGTGGTTTTGCATCAGTTCATGAATCAGATACATTACATTGTTGATGCAAGGAGGCCAGGTATTACTGTAGACAATAATCATCAGTGCATTATCAGAAAACTTCTAGGGGATGAAAAAATGTGTGTGTACATCATGGACATCAATACCTTTTCAGCTTTACATATCTCTCTCCAGTCCTATAATACCCACATGCTGCAAAACTTTCAAGATCTCACCAGTTTAAGTGCATAGTTGTATGTGTTAGAAAATAATACCAGGGAGAAAGGTCCTATGTAGTCCCTGCGCTGTGTCACCCATCACAGTGAAGAAACCAGGGAAGGCAACTGATCTCCAGGCATGCCTCTCTCTTTTTTCCTTTTCCAGTTCCAAGAAAGACTATCCGTGACTGTCTGCTGGACACCCTGCGGAACTTGAGGGGGGATGAATTCAACACATTCAAGGAAAAACTCAATGAGTTCCCTGTCAAGGAGGACTGTGAAAACATCCCCATAAGGGAGTTGCAGGAGGCAGATGCCTTGGGCCTAGGGATGAGTGGATTCCCTACCACCTGGTCCATGGGGAATCCACCCGCAGAGGGGAGGCGATCCGTTCCTCCCCCCGAATCCTCTTCGGCCGGCTCCACTCCGCGGCAATTCCACAGAGCCACGGCCAGCTCCGAAGTGCCAGCGATATGGCTGCCATGCCGTATTGCTGGCTGAAGGGGCTTGACTGCGGACGCAAATGGCAGTCAGTCCCTGAAGTCAGCGATACGGCATGGCGGCTGTATCGCTAGCGCTCCGGAGTCGGAGGAGCCAGCCGAAGAGGATTCCACGGGGAGGTGGAGGTAAGTGTTCCGTTCCGCCACAGACTCTGAGGGGCCGGATTCTTTAGAATGGACTCATTGGAGTCCGTGGCGGAATTCTCCGCCATCCCTCCTTGGGCCCCAGGCACCTGCTGATCAGCTACTACATGAAGGACTATGCTGTGGAGGTGACCGTTGGGGTGCTGAAAGCCATCCGTCTCAATCAACAGGCAGATGATCTCCTCCATGCTACCACTGGAATCAGTAAGGAAAGGGGAGAACCAGCACTCAGAGGGGGGAGGCAGGGGGGATATACTGATTGATCCAGGCCATCTCATCGTCCAGGTGGGACTGGGTGGACGAGAGGGGTCTTTCTTTGGTCCAGGTGCATCGGAAACCTTTCTTACAATCTTGGGGTGCCTCTGCAAAATGGGGTGGAGGACTCTTAAAACAATAACCCCTCTTTCTCCATCTCTCTCCTTCCTTTTCTCCCCCTCGTGTTACTTCATTACATAATTCCACCCCCTCCCCCTCCCCCTCACCTTCTAAAGCTAACTGCATCATACAGTGGGGGGTGGAGTCATCGGGATTGTGGCCGGGGAGGGAAGTGTTAAAGCTCCCCTCCCTACATGCTGCAGTCCCAATTTCAAAATCCCCCGATGTGCATAGCATTATTTTTTTTAATTCCCTGACCAGGCTGCTAGTCATGCCATCAACATAACAAGTGTTTTGACCCTAAATGCCATTTTTTGCAGTTTTGAAGCTGCAGGGAATCCAATTGCGGTACAACAGAGGAACAAGCTGGACCTGCAATTCAATGCCGCGGTGCATCCCTGCCTTCTCCAAGAGGAGTGCTTCCTATCCAGGAGTCCAGATGGCCTCGTACAGGTGCTTTGTAGTGCTGTTAAGGCCTCTTGGAGGCTGGGGTAGCAGATTTCAGCTATCAAGTGTCCTGCTCTACCAGTGTGAACACAGCCTGTCCTGCCCTGTGAAGGTTCTCCTTTGGAGGAGGCAGGACTCCTGCTGGATCCATTCAGGACACGATCTAGGGCACATTTAGCCAGGAGTATTTACGTAGCTCATCACGGCCTAATGCAGGCACGCAAATCACGTCCGCTACAACGGCTGCCATTTGCAGCTGCAGCAGCCTGGCAGCAGCCAGGAGACGAGCCGGAGCTGCCGCCGCTGCCGCCTCCACCGCCGCTGCATCTGCCGCCAGGTAGGTCTGCTCCAGGGGGGATTTCAGGAGGTGGCGGGTGGGGAGGCCGTTCCGCCATGGACTCTGGGGGCCGGATTCTAATCCGGCCTCACTGGAGTCTGTGGTGGAATTCTCCAACATCCCTATCCCCTCCTACTCTTTTCCAACTTAAAAACACCTGCCCAAACTGCTTTTCCACCCACTTGGACTTTACACTTTGGTGCTAAATTTTTTTTTAAAAAAAACACAACAACACCCTATCAATTAAAGAGCAGCTAGGTTGGCCTTATTTATGTATCCCAGATGCTGTAAGATGCAAAGTAGCAAAGTGGGTCCAGTTTAAATGTGGGTTGAGCCCCCAGCCTAAAGTGCTTGTCTTCACATTCTTAGGTAAGAGTAAAACTCCCTTAGATTAGAGCAATCATATTGAATTTAACTCTGATTAACAGTGAATTAAACTAATGTTAATGAGTTTGTATAGCTGATCAGGAAGAAAGGATAATCCAAGTAAAGTATCCAAACAATCCATAATGAAGATGATTTGTTTATTTTCAGTGTCCTCAGACTGAATACGTAATCAATACTTTGACACAGACATATGGCCCCGTTTGTGACTTAACTCAAGTAGAAGAAATATTTTTTATCGACTAATAAGAAATTAATTGGTAAACTGCACAGACCACAGGTTTTGATTCGGATGCTGATTTGGAATCATTCAGATTTGGATTGGAGTATTCAGAAGCTGCCTGCTTAGACTTGGGTGTGTATCCAAAACTTCTTGCCTCTTTCCATGCCTCCCCAGGGAGGGTCACATTGAAGCACTCATCTTCCATCATCTCCATGAAGACACTGTGCTCTCAGGTAAGTGTTAAGTGCAATAGGTTTCGTTCATTGAGTACTGCTAGTTACATCACTAGTCAGTCAACCCCACAAAGTACTTATTTTTCAGGGAAAGGAGTTATATTTCTCACTCCTGGCTGAGGAAACAGGAAGAAATAGGTTATAGCCATTGTCTGGGGAACATGGGTGCTCTTCATAGAATCATAGAATCATAGAATAGTAGGGTTGGAAGGGGCCTACAAGGCCATCAAGTCCAACCCCCTGCTCAATGCAGGAATCCAAGTCAGAGCATCCCTGACAGATGGCTGTCCAGCCTAGTCTTAACTGCCTCCAGTGTGGGAGAGCCCACCACCTCCCTAGGTAATTTGTTCCATTGTCGATTTGCTCTAACAGTCAGACATTTTTCCTGATGTTCAGCCAGAATCTGGCTTCCTGTAACTTGAGCCCATGATTCCGTGTCCTGCACTCTGAGATGATCGAGAAGAGATTCTGGCTTTCCTCTCTGTGACAACCTTTCAAGTACTTGAAGAGCACTATCCTATCTCCCCTCAGTCTTCTCTTCTCAAGGCTAAACATGCCCAGTTCTTTCAGTCTCTCCTCATAGGGCTTTGTTTCCAGTCCCCTGATCATCTTTGTTGCCCTCCTCTGAACCATCTCCAGTTTGTCTGCATGCTTCTTAAAATGTGATGCCCAGAACTGGACACGGTACTCCAGATAAGGCCTAACCAGTGCTGAGTAGAGGGGAACTAGTACTTCCCGGGATCTGGAAGCTGTGCTTCTATTAATGCAGCCCAAAGTAGCATTTACCTTTTTTGCAGCCACATCACATTGTTGGCTCATAGAAGCTTGTGATCTACAACAATTCAAGATCCTTCTCGCTTGTAGTATTGTTGAACCATGTATCGCCCATCTTGTAACTGTGCATTTGGTTTCTTTTTCCTAGGTGCACTACTTGGCATTTATCCCTATTAAATGTCATTCTGTTGTTTTCTGCCCAGCGCTCCAGTCTATCCAGATCACTTGAATTTTGTTTCTGTCTTCCAAAGTATTAGCTATCCTGCCCAATTTTGTGTCATCTGCAAATTTGATCAGCATTCCCTGCACCTCCTCCTCCAAGTCATTAATAAAAATGTGGAAGAGCACTGGGCCCAGGACTGAGCCCTGCGGTACCCCACTCGTTACCTCTCCCCAGTTTGAGAAGATCCCATTGATAAGCATTCTTTGAGTCCGATTCTGTAGCCAACTGTGGATCCACTGGATCGTTGTTTCATCTAGCCCACGTTGAGCTAGTTTGGTCATCAGGATATCATGGGGTACTTTGTCGAAAGCTTTGCTGAAATCAAGGTATATTATGTCTACAGCATTCCCACAGTCCACAAGGGAGGTTACTTGATCAAAAAATGAGATCAGATTCATCTGGCAGGATTTGTTCTTGACATATCCATGTTGGCTTCGAGTAATCACGGTTCTCAGACAGCGGTTCTGAGAGCTCTTCTGCCAGTTCCTTTATTACTATAGGATGCAGTTCATCTGGCCCTGGGGATTTGAACTCATTCAAAGTAATTAGGTGTTCCTTGACCATATGCCTATCAATCTCAAGCTGCAATCCTGCCCCTTCAGCCTATACTTCACCTCTACCAGGGGGGTCATAGACCCTCTTCTGGGAGAAGACTGAGCCAAAGTAGGAATTGAGCACCTCTGCCTTTTCTCTGTCATCTGTTATCACTTTGCCATCCTTATTTAATAGCTGAACCACCATTTCTTTCCTCTGTCTTTTACTATGCATGTAGCTGAAGAAAGTCTTTTAGTTGTTTTTAGCATCCCTCGCTAACCTCAGCTCGTTCTCAGCTTTAGCCTTCCTGACGCCATCCCTGCAATTCTGTGCTACCCGCCTGTACTCTTCCTTTGTTGCTTGGCCTTCTTTCCACTTCCTATGTGTCCTTTTTTGTTTTCAGGTCATCTCTAAGCTTTTTGTGAAGCCACATTGGCTTCTTCTGTTGTCTTCCACCTTTTCTTCTTGTTGCAATTGTTTGTAATTGTGCCTTGAGAATTTCCTTTTTTAAAAGCTCCCACCCATCTTGGACTCTTTTTCTCATTAGGGTCACTTGCCATGGGACCTTACTGATCATTGTTCTGAGTTTATTAAAATCAGCTTTCCTAAAATCCAGCATACGTGTTTGGCTACACTCGGCTTTTGCTTCCCTTAGAACCAAGAACTCAAGTATAACATGGTCTCTTTCCCCCAGAGTTCCTGTAACTGCTACTTTATCCACTAAGTCATCTCTGTTGGTTAGGATCAAGTCAAGGATAGCCGATCCTCTAGTTCCTTCCTCTACTTTCTGTAGGAGGAAGTTATCCGCCACGCAAGTCAGGAATTTCCTGTTATATGAGGAATTTCCTTGTTATATGAGAATACCTGGGCATGGGCCCCCAGATCTTCTGAGCTGTGCCCCAGATCTTTTGAGCTGTCCTAATCACCATTTTTTTTTTTAGCATTTTCCCATCAGCTTGCATTGGAAAACAGAAAGAGCTTTTTTCTAATTTGTGTGATAAATAGTGAGATTTTGAGACCTGGTAGCCTCCCTGGAGGTGATTGAACCAAGTTCAGACAGTTAGGTCCAGTGGCTTTTGTGCCAGCCATGCATATATTTCCTTTTCTCAAAGACTAAAACATCGTTTTCTCAAAGACTAAACCATGAGGTTAAAAATGTCAATTGACTGAAGTGATCTGGACCAATCCAACCCACTTCAGACCAATCCAGACCCACTTCAGATATGGATCGATTTGGTCCAAATCACCCTGCTTTGGTTCAGATTTCAGATCCGGATCCAAAGCAGTGTATAAGCCTACTTAATATAAGCCTGCTTCTTCCCTCTGCGCTCAGTAGCCTTGCTGTTATTAGGAGGCCTTAGGACTTGCTCCCTTGGCAGACTAATAGGAACTCTAGGGTGAATGCACCAGCCTTTTAAACTAGAGGGGAGACTGCCACCTTTCCTTTCATGGTCTGGTCATTGTTTTTTCTCTCTCACCCTACTTTTCTGCTCTTACACGCCCACTGTTGGGAGCTTGCTTGCAATGATACTTTGAACAGGTATTTCAAAATACTGGTATTTCACACAGCATCTGATTTTACTGCCCCAGACTGGAAACTTTGGCTTCTGCAGAAGTTTAGTAGCTTCAGTACAGCAAAGGATCCGATAGGCCTCAAACTTCTTTCTCCCCCTCCACTTTAATTTCTCCTAAATAGCTGTAGGACTCAAAAGGAGGGTTAGGACAATGTGATGCCATGATCAAGGAACTGCTGAGGCTTTTTAATAGGTTCTACAGTTTTAAAAAAGCTAGAAAAAGCCCTCAGCCACCTCACCTCATAAAGTTCATTTAAGTACGTGCAATCCTTACAAACCCTCCACAGCCTCCTAAATTCCTCTGAAGTACCACCTCTCTGAAAGGAGCCACTTGGCTTGGGGAATTCTCTCAACTCCTCCCCCCTTTCCAATCACCATTCTTCTTTTCTTCTTCTCCCCTCCCCTCCCCTCCCCTCCCCTCCCCTCCCCTGTTCTTTCTTTCTTTCTTTCTTTCTTTCTTTCTTTCTCTTCATTATGCCACCCAGAGAATATCTTGGGGAATTCTTAAAGAGAATTCTCTTCGGTGGGCAAAAGAAGTCCTGAACTGTATCTGATTTTATACAAACAGACAAGAGGGTTGGTTTTTCTCCTTCTCACTCAAGTCTTTGAGAAAAGTGAGTTCACATAATTGCAAGAAACAAATCTGAGGCTCTTTTGTCAGTTGCCATTATCCAGCGATAGGAAGGGCTGTAGCTCAGTGGCAGAGCACCTGCTTGGCGTGCAGAAGGTCCCAGCTTCAATCCCCAGCATCTCCAGGGAGGGCAAGGAAAGAATCCTGCCTGGAACTCTGGAGAGCCGCTGCTGCCAGTCAGTGCCGACAATACTGGGCTAGATGGACCCAGGGTCTGACTCAGTATAAGGCAGCTTCCTATGTTCCTATGAACAGATAGCTTTAATTTTAAGAACTAGGAGTTTCTGGTTTGCTTTTTTAAGTGGGGGGGAGATAAATATTGCTAATTTATGCAATCCTATGTATGCCTACTCAGAAGCCCCATTATGTTTAATGAGGCTTACCCTCAGGAAAGTGTGCATAGGATTCCAGCATAAGTTACTTTTGCAGGGAGGTTTGCACCCTGGTGTTCTGCCCGTTTACTCAGAAATAAGTCCTGAGTTGCGAGTGTCAAAAACGACCCGTCACAATTTCTTCGAATGCTCAGTTTCATTTGCTGCACAGCATGAGAGAAACAGGAAGTAACTCTGTCCAGGCAGAGACCGGCCAGTCATACCCAGACATACACAAGGAAGAGGATGCAGGTGCCTGAGGTATTGCAGCTAACTAACTGACACGTCTATACATGGAAAAAAGCAACTTTGGCAACTTTTTAGCCTCTGTGTGTACGTGTCTGCTTTACCATCATGAAATGGCTCCTGATCACCACCTTAGCTCACAATTTACTTCCACGTGAGCATGGTACCGCAGGCTTAATACAGTGCCTACCCCATTCCAGTCTAATGAATTGACTACCCTTTCAGCTCAGTCCTATGCATGTTTTGTCGTGTGTGTGTTTTCCATTTTGCACGAATTGAAGCTTCAGTGGTGAGGGGAAGGCACTTAGTACATGCTCAGAGTCTCTCCATAAATTAGCCCTAGTTTTGAAAACAGACTCGTTGGCTGAATCCTGGTGAAGTCTTGGCACAAATGAAGTTATGGGGAGGAAGATACAATGATAGCTTGTGCATAACAAGGAGGAGGTAGAGGAGAGTTGCACAAAGCAAGACATCTGTTTTTATGAAGAGTTGCTGGAGAATGGTAGGATAAGGAGGGATGGCTGCATGGAGGGGAACAGAATTGGTAGGGGGAGAATGTAAGTGCTCAGTGGTGGAAGAAAAGCATTCTGCATATGCTCAGAGGCACTCTGTATTTAAGAACATAAGAAGAGCCATGCTGCATCAGACCAAGGTCCATCTAGTCCAACATTCTGTTCATACAGTGGCCAACCAGATGCCCACGAGAAACCTACAAGCAGAACATGAGTGCAATAGCACCTTCCCACCCATATTTCCCTGCTGCTAACATTGCTGAAATGTAAATACATTCTACTCACTCTAAATTTGCATGCATGTATATCCTTCAGAAATTTTGCAGGGTTGTTGTTTTTTTGCCGGGGGGGGGGGGCACCTCTAATGACCTGTGCATTTCCAAACAAATTTACCCAAACACTATTTGGGGGAGGGGGGGTGAAGGGAAGGGAAAGCAAATCACTCCCTCCCCCAAACTGGAGAACTCCCTTTCCACATGAACTGCTGCACCTATCCTTCTGTAACTTTGCTGGTTTCTTACTTAGGGACACCTCTAGGCGGTCTGTAATTTTCAGAACAGTGGTCCATGAGGAACATAGGGAGATAAATATGTCCTCTTTTGGAGACCTCAATATATCAAGGCACAAAAACCCCTGTGGCTATCATTCTGAAATTTGGTAGACATGATCTCCTCTGATGGGGCAATAATCCTGACATTTTTATCCAATTCTTCCAAGGATTAAAATTTTATTGGCAGTTCCCTTTCAAAGAAAATCAAAATATAAACCCTTCACCTATTTTTCTGACACTAGGCAGGTGTAATCCCCTTCTAGGGGGCCACTATGCCTGAAATTATCCAGTTCTGACCAAAAGAAAAAAGTTACAGTTGTTTATTTACTTCTCCATGGTATTCAACAGGAAGCATAAACATTCTTTTTTCCAAACATTGACTCAGGTTTGGTGCGGAGCTGAAGTGGACTGACTACAAATTGGCCCGAACAGAAGCAGGATGTGTTCCAAAACGCTGAACTGGGATCTGAGTTGGTGGGGTGGGGGGTTAGTGCACACTTCTTATGTCTATCTGTAATCTATACACACACGCACGCACACACATATATTAGAGGTGCACTTACGCTCAGACATGCTCATTTGTGTTATGGGCCTGGGCACCGGATCTTTTAAGAGCCTAGCAACGCCCCTGCTAGGGAGCAAGGAGTGGGAAGTTTAATCTTTCCTGTTTTTTCTACCTCGTGTTCTCCCGCAGCTGCTCTAAAGCCCAAAGCTTGTCCTTACCTGCTCTCCATCAAGGCCCTGCAGGTGTAGGCAAGACAAGTTCAGCATAGGATCTCTGGGGCCAAGGGAAGCAGCTATCAGAGGTGGTCTGAGCTAGTCCCTGTGCCTCTGGTTCCACAGTGACTGCCCATCCCTGCTGGTTGCTCCCACCTTCCAATTGAGGTTTCTCTTCTCCTGGAGGTCCCTTCCCCCTCCTCCTCCTCCGTTCTTCTTTCCCTCTCTTAGGCGGTCACCTTATCACTTGCCTCTCCGTCCAACCTCCTCCTCCGGACTCTTCATGCTTGGCTTTTCCTTCCTCTTTTCTCCCTCCACCCCATGCCCGGGCCTCTGCTCGGCCTTTCGATGCTCTGACTTGGATTCCTGCATTGAGCAGGGGGTTGGACTCGATGGCCTTGTGAGCCCCTTCCAACCCTACTATTCTATGATTCTATGATTCTGTGATTTTCAGTTGCATCTTGGTTGCACCCTGCTTGATAAACTGCAGCTGTGGCGTTTCTCCCAGCCAGTGGGACCGGTGAGCTGTTCTGACCCGTTTCTTCCAGTTGCCGCTGCCATCTGGAGGCTTGAGGAGCCAGTGAGTCCTGGCGATTTCCCACAGCCTCCCACTGACTCTCGTTGTAAATCAACAAGTGACTATCAGTCTTTTCTGACTGTCAGGACTGAATAACTTTTGCAGAGGGGATTACGCCTGCCCAGTGTCAGACAAATGGGTGTGTTTGCTGGAGCTGCTACACGCCTCTAAATTCATTCTTCCTCTTTTTTTTTATTTCTTGGGAAATTTGCAGGGATAGTTGCCCTTTCTGATGGGATCAAGCCTGCCGGGTTCCAGATCAACCGGTATAGGGCGCTTTGTGCAAGAGCAGCCTTTACAGTTTTGGGTGGTTGTTGTTGTTTTAAAAAAAAGGATGTGCTTATTCCCCTACTTTATTTATTTATTACATTTATTTTTTATTATTTTTATTTATTTGTTACATTTATATCCTGGCTTTCCTTCAAGGAACCCAAGGCAGCTTACCTGATCCTCCTCCTCTCCCTTTTTATCCCCACAATCACCCTGTGAGATAGGTTAGGCTGAGCCAGTGGCTGGCCCAAAGTCACCCAGTGGGCTTCACGGCCATGTGGGGACTAGAACCCAGATCTCCCGAGTCCCAGTCCAACACTCCAACCACTACACCACACTGGCTCCCACCTTTTCCTCCAAGGAATCAATCATGAGCTGACTATATTCATACCTTTCGGAAATGTCCAAAGAATAAAACTTTTTGGAAATCTATATTGTTTTATAGTGAACAAATAACAGGTTATAAAGTCCCTAGTGATCCTTTAAGAATGTAATTTTTTTAGAGGTTGCACAAGTCCAGTGCAACAGATTCTTGGAAAGGATCCAGGCCGGAGATCTGCCCCTGTGAGGCAGGAGAACACAACGTGTGGCTCGCGGGTCTCATGTGGCCACAGCCATCCCCGCTCCTTGCGACACTATCCAAAAACCATGTCTAAAATAAAACAAGAAAAAATGGCAATTTGTGGTAGCTGTGATGGACAAATTTAGCTTGCAAACAAGCTAAATTTGTCTGTTTGAGCATACAGAGTGCTATGGAGCAGTTTGCCACCAAACCAGCGCTTTTTACATTTTTAATTTAGGGCGCAATCCTATGGGGATAGGCCACCACCTCTGAACTTGTAGGCGATTGCCTATCCAATGCAGGACAGGAGAAGCGCGAGGGGATCATCCCCTCCATGCTTCAGCTGTCCTGCATTTGCAGCTTGTTGTTGTTGTTGTTGTTGTTGTTGTTGTTCAGTCATGTACGACTCTTCGTGACCCCATGGACCATAGCACGCCAGGCCTTCCTGTCCTGCGCTCTCTTCCGGAGCGTTCTCAAGTTCATATTCATTGCATCGGTGATGCTATCTAGCCATCTCATCCTCTGCCGTCCCCTTCTCCTTTTGCCCTCAGTCTTTCCCAGCATCAGGGTCTTTTCCAGAGAGTTTTCTCTTCACATTAGGTGGCCAAAATATTGGAGCTTCAGCTTCAGTATCTGTCCTTCCAATGAGCACTCAGGGCTGATTTCCTTTAGGATGGACTGATCTGACCTCCTTGCAGTCCAGGGGACTCATAAGAGTCTTCTCCAGCACCACAGTTTGAAAGCATCAACTCTTCGGCACTCAGCCTTCCTTATAGTCTAGCTCTCACAGCCATACATTACTACTGGGAAAACCATAGCTTTGATTATATGAATCTTTGTTGGCAAGGTGATGTCTCTGCTTCTTACTATGCTGTCTAGGTTTGCCATAGCTTTCCTCCGAAGGAGCAAGCGTCTTTTAATTTCATGGCTACAGTCACCATCTGCGGTGATCTTGGAGCCCAATAAAATAACATCTGTCACTGCTTCCATTTCTTCCCCTTTTATATGCCAGGAAGTGGTGGGGCCAAATGTCATGATCTTAGTTTTTTTTTAATGTTGAGTCTCAAACCAGCTTTTGCACTTTCCACTTTCACCCTCAACAAGAGGCTCTTTAGATCCTCTTCGCTCTCTGCCATTAGGGTGGTATCGTCTGCGTATCGGAGGTTGTTGATAATTCTCCCGGCAATCTTAATTCCAACCTGTGATTCATCCAACCTGGCGTTTCTCATGACGTACTCTGCATATAAGTTAAATAAGCAGGGCGACAATATGCAGCCTTGTCGTACTCCTTTCCCAATTTTGAACCAATCGGTTGTTCCATGTCTGGTTCTTACTGTTGCTTCTTGACCCTCGTACAGGTTTCTCAGGAGACAGGTAAGGTGGTCTGGTACCCCCATCTCTTTCAGAATTTGCCAGTTTGTTGTGATCCACACAATCAAAGGCTTTAGCGTAGTCAATGAAGCAGAAATAGACGTTCTTCTGGAATTCTCTTGCTTTCTCCATGATCCAGTGAAAGTTGGTGATTTGATCTCTAGTTCCTCTGCCTCTTCGAAACCCAGCTTGTACTTCCGGTATTTCTCGGTTCGCATACTGCTGAAGCCTAGCTTGTAGGATTTTGAGCATCACCTTGCTGGCATGTGAAATGAGCGCAATTGTACGGTAGTTTGCACACTCTTTGGCGTTGCCCTTCTTTGGAATTGGAATGTAAACTGACCTTTTCCAGTCTTGTGGCCACTGTTGAGTGTTCCAAATTTGTTGGCATATTGAATGCAGCACTTTAACAGCATCGTCTTTTAGGATCTTAAATAGCTCAGCTGGAATGCTGTCATCTCCGCTAGCTTTGTTGTTACTAATGCTTCCTAAGGCCCACTTGACTTCACTCTCTAGGATGTCCAGCTCAAGTTCAGTGACCGCACTATCATAGCTATCAGGGACATTAAGATCTTTCCTGTCTTCTGTGTATTCTTGCCACCTGTTCTTAATCTCATCTGCTTCTGTTAGGTCCCTGCCTTCTTTGTCCTTTATCATGCCCGTCTTTGCACAAAACGTTCCCTTGAGATCTCCGATTTTCTTGAAGAGATCTCTAGTCTTTCCCATTCTGTTGTTTTCTTCGATTTCTTTGCATTGTTCATTTAAGAAGGCCTTCTTGTCTCTCCTTGCTATTCTCTGGAACTCTGCATTCAGTGGGATATATCTTCCCCTTTCTCCCTTGCTTTTTGTTTCCCTTCTTTCGTCAGCTACTTGTAAAGCCTCATCAGACAGCCACTTGGCTTTCTTGCATTTCTTTTTCTTTGGGATGGATTTCGTTGCTGCCTCCTGAACAATGTTACGGACCTCCGTCCATAGTTCCTCAGGCACTCTGTCTATCAGGTTTAATCCCTGAAATCTATTTGTCACCTCCACGGTATATTCCTAAGGTATATGATTTAGGTCATGCCTGAACGGTTTAGTGGTTTTCCCTACGTTCTTCAATTTAAGCCGAAATTTTGCAACAAGAAGCTCATGATCTGAGCCACAGTCAGCTCCAGGTCTTGTTTTGACTGACTGTATAGAGCTTCTCCATCTTTGGCTGCAAAGGACATAATCAATCTGATTTTGATATTGACCATCTGGTGATGTCCATGTGTAGAGTTGCCTCTTGTGCTGTTGGAAAAGCGTGTTTGCTATGATTAGCGTGTTCTCTTGGCAAAACTCTATTAGCCTTTGTCCTGCTTCATTTTGTACACCAAGGCCATGCTTGCCTGTTATCCCAGTGATTTCTTGACTTCCTACTTTAGCATTCCAATCCCCTATGATAAAGAGGACATCTTTTTTTGGTGTTAGTTCTAGAAGGTGTTGTAGGTCTTCATAGAACCAATCAACCTCAGCTTCTTCGGCATCAGTGGTTGGGGCATAGACTTGAATTACTGTGATGTTGAATGGTTTGCCTTGGATTCGTACTGAGATCATTTTATCGTTTTTGAGATTGTACCCCAGTACTGCTTTTCCCACCCTTTTGTTGACTATGAGTGCTACTCCATTTCTTCTAAGGGATTCTTGCCCACAGTAGTAGATATGATGGTCACCTGAATTAAATTCACCCATGCTTGTCCATTTTAGTTCGCTGATTCCCAAGATGTCGATGTTCAGTCTTGCCATCTCATGTTTGACTACCTCCAGCTTACCTTGATTCATTGATCTTACATTCCAGGTTCCTAAACAATATTGTTCTTTACAGCATCGAATTGTCTTTTCACCACCAGACACATCCACAGCTGAGTGTCCTTTCGGCTTTGGCCCAGCCGCTTCACTCTTTCTGGCGCTACTTGGAAATACCCTCTGCTCTTCCCCAGTAGCATATTGGACACCTTCCGACCTGAGGGGCTCATCTTCCGGCGTCATCTCTTTTAGCCTTGTGATACATTCCATGGGGTTTTCTTGGCAAGAATCCTGGAGTGGGTTGCCATTTCCTTCTCCAGTGGACCACATTTTGTCAGAACTCTCTGCCATGACCTGTCCATCTTGGGTGGCCCTGCACGGCATAGCTTATGGCTTCACTGAGTTACACAAGCCCCTTTGCCACAGCAGTGATCCATGAAGGGGTAGGGATCTTTAGAAGGATCAAAATTAAAATGGTCAATAGCGTACTATTTCTTCTGTCAGATTTGTGTCCATTTGTGAAGGTAACCTGAGGTAAGCGGACGGGACTCCACACAAAACCCTGGATTATTTGGGAAACTCCATACCATAGTCACCCAATCAGAACTGGTTTTTGAACTAGGAGGAAAGGGAGCCAAGGAAGCTACAGCACAGGATAGCACTGCATCCTTCTGGCCAATGGAGGGCACTCCTCTATAAGTAATGACTTGGCTAGGATAGGATAGGCACCAAAAGAGAGAATACAAAAGGGGCCCTAGATGCTAAAGGTGAGCCCTTCTCCCCATTATATGTATAAGGAAATTAGAAAATGCACGGAGTCTGCTCCATTGGTACGGAAAGTTTAGGTCTTAACCTCCGATGTCAACCCCAGTTGCAAGTTACATGGGTGTAATAAATTGTTTCCAGCTTTATTTATATTTCCCCTTTCCCACAGGTGTTCGAACCCTAAGTGTGTGGATTGCTCCAAAAAGCAATACACTGTTGACTTCTTTCAGAATAGAAATTAGATTAGAAAATTTTGCTGTTAACTAATGGAACAAGCCAATGTAGGCAAACAGAATGTTTAAGTCATCCTAGACAATCAGCTTAACAACCGCTCCTCAGTCCTCACCAAGGCCAAGCAATTCTCCTGTCCCAACACATGGAGCTGAATGGATAACCTGACAGTTTCTCTTGCAGCCTTCAGCACAGACATTAGGTGTTTCCTCTTGTTTTAGGTGGCCTTTTCTTCAGTATCATCTTGGTGCAGCAGCAGCTGAGTCAGTCTTTGTTCTCCCTGCCCTCTGAGGTCCACAGACTGAGCTCTCTCTTCTGGTAGGCAAAGCCTTTTTTTCCTTTCTAGGCTGAGTCTTCTCAGTTCTTCCCTTGGAGTTTTCTTTGGTCTTCCAATCCTTCGTTCTATACTTCAGGCTTCCCCCAAAGGCTCCTGGGAGTTGTAAGCTGTGGTGGTGTGAGAATTCCCTCTCCTCTCAGAACTACAATTCCTGGGGCTTCAGGGAAGAAGATGAAACCTGACATACTGGGTTGGGGATGTCTGTTTCCCCCTCATTTTGTGGGGGAGAAATCTCATTGACTGTTGCCAGATTGGTTTAGCAGCCCTGTAGTGATGTGTACAGGTGGGTGATGTGTGCGTATGGGGAGAAGGAATGACTGGCTGAAGTACCAGTTTAAGTCTGTAGCATGGATGGGTCCCTAAATTTCTCAACCACAGCCCCACTATCCAAATGTCAATAAGGGGATAATAACAGTAGGCTGCATTTGCATTGACAGGGCATTTTTAAAACCAGGGATGGCCCCACCATTAGACAGAGTGAAGCAATCATCTCTGGTAACACAAGCGTCCGGTACAAGTTGGAGGACAGAACTGTGTGTGCCACGTGGCCTGCCCTGTGTCCCCTAAGTTAGCTTGCTGCCCTCAGGCACAGTAGAGGACACTGATCCATTATCAGGGCCAAAGTAACATTAAAGAAGCAGTTGATTCCCTGCGAGTAGTGAAAATCCCACTGCAGTCAGGCATGCCTGGTAAATTAGCTTATGAAGAAAACGGAGGCTATGCTAAGGAGTTGCTGCTTTTTTTCTTCCTGTTTTTTGATAGTAGTTTGTAATCTTGCTAATGGTTGGCTTGAGAGATCCTTTTTTAAAAGTTTGTTCTTTTTAATTTAGAGGGGGGTTTCGGGAGGGTTGTGGACTGCAAAACTGCAGTATTTTGTAGAGGCTTTCCTCCAATCATTCAGCCATTGCTCTGTTTTGAAGATGTTCCCCTCTCACCACCCCTTGCCACCCCCACCCAAGCATATTTAGACAAAGCCTATCACCGTTAAAATGTGTTTGTAACCATTGTTGTATTGAGAAAATTGCTTCATGTCGACTAAACCGGCTTGCCATTGTGCATCCACTTCAGACACTTATTTCTTTTAAAATGGATCCTGGCTGATTTATGCAATGTGCAAGCATCCTGATCTGACAGTCACTTGGTAACCTCTCCTCCGACCAGTGTTTTGCTCTGCTTCTTGTCCTCCTGAAATAAGGGGTTCATTCTACCCAAGCTCCCACCATCATCAGGGGTATAATAAATCTTCTTTAGGATTTCTTCATGCTCTGACATTTTGTAGGTTAACACAAGAATGGATGCATAGGGTTACAACAAACCATTTTTTATTGATGCAAAAAACCACTGTAACAGAAAGCATTATCTTTCAATGCTCAGGTCTGAGGAAATACATGAAATGCAGGAAGTGTTGACTGCCCATGAGCTCTCAATGTTCAAGTTCTCAGAATCACACATTTCATGTTCCTGTGTAAACCAAAGAAAAGCTTATAGTAATCAGCGTCTACTGCTCAGCAATCATTCTCTGCATACTATTAGAACAAATCTTAGAAATAAAACAATGGTGTGCCTCCTTTCTCTGTCACGACTTCCATCTCCTCTTCCAGAGCCTCAAGGGGTGACTGGTAAGTAGATCAGGCTGTGTCAGGATCCCCCAGCTCCATTTTCTCTACAGACAGTTTGGCTGTTTGTTTGTTTGTTTATTTATTTATTTCATTTCTATACCGCCCAATAGCCGAAGCTCTCTGGGCGGTTCACAAAAACTAAAACCAAACAACACACAATAAAACAATTTAAAATATATAGGCTGTTTTCATAAGTACCCCACCATCCATGTCTTCAACAGGCTTTACAGCAGCAGGAATCTGTCCTCTTTAGGAGCACAGCTTTTAGATCACAGCCGCAGTCACACTTTGTATCAGACCATCGTTCAGTGCAATCCATACTCCAGGCAGCCTGGAATGGGGTTTCAGGAACAGAACCTTGTCCTGTGGGAAATACAAGGTAAGCTCCCTGTTACAGCAGAACTCTTTTTTATTATATTATCAGGAGCTGTGACACCAGTTCCCTTCCCTGGTGTAATTTTTATGCCTGCCGGTGTCATCTGGGCCATTTCCATCTTTCTGGGTTTAATGTCCAAGAGTGCCAGGGGATAAGAAAAACCCACGGGTCCCTGAGTCAGTCTTAGCAGCTCCATGTTCTCTAAGCTTGTAGTATGTTTTAAACATAAAAACAAGTGCTCTGCAAAAAAAGAAAGGGGTGCTGTAAGTAAGGCTAACATGAAACTCTAACAACAAAGGGGAACCTAGTGGTTGGATCCTGATATACTGTGGACTCCCTTGTTTGATCTTCTACATCTTAAAATGGGGATTAATGATACAAAGTCACTTTACAGGGGTGAGCATACTTTTTGGGAAAAGCCTAGCAAGGTTTTAAGTGTGGTTGGGGGTAAAGGGCCAGCTTACAGATAAGCTTGTAATATGTTTTAAAATATGTTTTAAACATAAAAACAAGTGTTCTGCAAAACAAAAAAGGTTGCTGCTCGGCAGCTTAATATAAAATCTTTTTTGACAGTAGGAAACCTCTTTTTCTGTCTCCATGAGGCTTGACCCCTAGCAGCTCTGTGAAAATTGCAATTATAACTTTTGTGGCAGCACATCTACAGTCACGGCCAGAAATATTGGAACAAGGATAACTGTTTTGGTAGTTGGCCTCTGTACACCACCACATTGAAGTTGAAAGGAAACACACCTAGATGGGAGCGAAGTCAGGACTTTCAGCTGTAATCCAAGGGGTTTGACAAAAATGAGGCACTAACCATTCAGGAAGTACAGCCAGTGGCATACCCCCCCCCCATCGTTGGTGGCTCATAAGTAATGGAACAAACCATGATCATTTCAAACTTCAGGATCACCTTTAATACCTGGAAGAAAATCCTTGGCAGTCAATGACTGCCTGAAGTCTGGAACCCATGGACATGACCCAATGCTGAGTGTCCTCCCTCGAGATGCTTCGCCAGGCCTTTACTGCAGCTGCCTTCAGCTGCTGCTTGTTTGTGGGTCTTTCTGCCTTCAGTCTTGTCTTCAGGAGATCAGGTGACTGACTTGGCCATTGAAGAACATCCCACTCCTTTGCCTTCAGAAACTCTTGGGTAGCTTTTCCCGTATGTTTTGGGTCATTATCCATCTGAAATATGAAGCGGCATCCTATCAGTTTGGCAGCATTCGGCTGAATCTGAGCAGAAAGTATAGCCCCATACACTTCAGAATTCATCCTGCTGCTTTTATCAGCAGTCAGGTCACCAATAAACACCAGTGATCTGGTTCCATTGGCAGCCATACATGCCCATGCCATAACACTGCCTCCACCATGTTTGACAGATGATGTAGTATGCTTTGGATCATGAGCTGTTCCTTTCCTTCTCCATACTTTTCTCTTCCCATCATTCTGGTACAAGTTAATCTTGGTTTCGTCAGTCCAAAGAGTCTTATTCCAGAACTGGCCAGGCTCTTTTAGGTGTTTGCTGGCAAAGGCTAATCTGGCCTGTCTGTTCTTGAGCATTACCCGTGGTTTGCACCTTGTTGTGAAGCCTCTGTATTTACATTCATAAAGCTGTCTCTTGACTGTAGATGTTGACAATGACATGCCTACCTCCGCAAGAGCGTTCTTGGCCTGGCTAGATGTTGTGAAAGGGTTCCTCTTCACCATGAGCAGCATTTTGCGGTCATCCACTTTAGTTGTTTTCCGTGGTCTTCCAGGCCTTTTGCTGCTGCTGAGCTTTCCAGTTAATTCCTTCTTTTTCAGGATGTTCCAAACTGTTGCGTTGGCCACTCCCACTGTTTTTGCTATGTCTCTGATGGGTTTGTTTCCTCAGCCTAATGATGGCCTCCTTCACTCGCATGGACACCTCTTTGGACCTCATGTTGGGAGTTCCAGGGAACAGCTACCAAATGCAAATGTAACACTCAGAACCACCTCCAGGCCTTTTATCCGCTTGATTGGTCATGGGGTACCCAGGAAACAGGCCACACCTGGCTGTGCAGCTGCTTGTCAGCCATTCGTTCCATTACTTATGAGCCACCAACGATGGGGGGGTGTGTATGCCACTGGCTGTCCTTCCTGAATGGTTAGTGCCCCACTTCTGTCAAAACCCTCAAATTACAGCTGAAAGTCCTGACTTCGCTCCCATCTGGGTGTGTTTCCTTTCACCTTCAGTGTGGTGGTGTACAGAGGCCAACTGCCAAAACAGTTATCCTTGTTCCAATATTTCTGGCCCTGACTATATATAGATGTAAAATTCCTTTCTTTCTTAAAGTTTAATTAAACTGCTTATTGCAGATGGTCTACATTGTTTTAACAGGCTGCTTACAGCCCACACTGTGATAGCCTCCTCAAATTTTCAAGAAACTTTGTAAAAATGACTACAGGTATGTTCTCTGCCACAGCTGCATCTTCTTACATTTGCAGGAGCTGTAGCAGGCTCTCCCTTTCTAGTTCTTTTTAAAAGTATGTAGCCATTACTCAGCTTACAGCCTTTCTGAGATTCAATATTCAAGGGTGCTCGGTGCCTCCATGTTCTTTATGCAAAAAACGTGTCTGGGCAAGTGAAATGGCTGCTTTGATCCAATCTGGCTGCACCTCTTCTGATTGGCTGATTGAGTAGGATGTTTCTGGGCCTAAAACTGTTTCTATTGGCCTGTTGGTATGTGGGGATGCGACAGTATGTGGTCCAGGGTCCCTGCAGTGGCCAATCCAGATTTGTCGTTATAATTGTATGTTATGGCTCTAAAACCTCTTTCTATTGGTCCGTTGTGATGGAGCGGGTTCCTGCAGGGGCCACATGACCCCATTGGGCCAATATGTGGAGGTATTGGAAATGACTTCAGCGGGGTCATTTCTGCCCCTGCATATGCTAGGGCTCAAAAATCTCTATTGGTCCACAGTGGCATGATGAGTTCCTAGAGGGGTCATATGACCCCCATCAGGTTACCCTGATGGTCATATGACCTGGCCAGCTGATCCCTCCTCCTGGGCAGGACTTCTGGAGGTGGGCCTTCCAGCTAAGGTGAGACTTCTGGTCTCCAAAGGAGGGGGCACCTGTCACTTTTGGAAAAAAAGGGGTGTGGTTTAGAGTTTGATGCGAGGCACCCATTTTCCCTACTCCTGTGAACATAGTTTGTTGAGAAAAATCAAAACAGTTTATGGACATAAATAAATTCCTGACTTTGAATTATAGTGAAAACCATTGTTATTTGTGGAATCTGCATGTCAAGAACTTTCCAATGCAGTGTGTTTCATGAGAATTGGTTAATAGAAAGGCATTCAAAAAGGGATGACCAATTAACTCCTGACTTTGAATTATTGGAGGCACAGTTGTGCCTCCAATAGGTAAGGTGATCAGTCAAAAAAGGATTCCCTCATGTTAAATGAAAATAAGGGGGGTGGGTTATTCTGAACTTAATAAAATTGAAAGGGTTTTACCAATCTTCCCAAAAATCACATATCCCAGGCAGAAATGTCTATTTTACATAATCTGAAAATTTCAGGAAGATTGGTTAAAGATTGAGGGAGAAAGGGAAGTTAACAGAAAAAATAAATACTCGGTCACGTAGTTTTGGCACTGAAAACGTGTTGGCAACTGTTTGTGTCCATCATTTGCCAAAAAGCTGGAAAGTATATCTGAAAACCATATATGCTTTCCTATTCCTTTTCTATTGTAGTTGGTGGAATGGAATTTCTTTTTTTAAATTCAATTTACTTATTTTTAAAATTTTTATTGGTATAATGAATCTCGATGAGATTTCATAAGCTGACACTCGGAAAGTTGAGGGTGTGTGGTGGTGGTGGTGGAGGAGGAGGAGGAGGAGGGGAATAACTGCCTTGTGGAGAAAAAGCAGCAGCAGCAGCTAACTGAATTTCTGGGTCATCTGTGTGTGTGTGTATGCAAACAAGCAATCCCCACAGTATGACCAGACCCCACTGCTTCTGTTTACTGGTCTGCACTCCCAGCTGTTCTGTATATGATGTTCTTCTGCCTTTAGTTTTCTTTATAAACCATTAGTATCTTAAGACTTCTCATGTGGCATGATTTCATTTGTTTAACAATTTAAAAGGGCATTCACTGTTTTCCTACTTAAGTTTTAAAATATAATTTCAAACTTACTGAACTTTTAGATAGCTGGGATCTGTATTGGGACCAATGCTTTTCAACTTGTTCATAAAGAAAGTGTGGTGTAGTGGTTAGAGAGTTGGACTGGAACCTGGGAGATCTGGGTTCTAGTCCCCACTTGGCCACGAAGCTCACTGGGTGGCTTTGGGCCACTCACTGACCCTGAGCCTAACCTACCTCACACAGTTGTTGTGAGGATGAAATGGAGGAGGAGGATGCCCATGGAAGCTGCCTTGGGTTACTTGCAAGAGGAAAAAGGGCAGGATATAAATGTAATCATAACAAATGTAATAATAGTAGTAGTAGCAGCAGTAATAATAATAAATGATCTGGAACTAGGACTAAGCAGCAAGGTGGCGAACCTTGCTGATTACACCAAATTATTTAGGGCAGTTAAAATGAGGGATTGCGAAGAACTCCAAAATGATCAGTCCACAGTGGAAAAATGGACACCAAAATGGGGATCCAGAGATCTTGGGCATATGGCTGACAGTTTGATGACAATGTTAACCCAGTGTGCAGCAGCTATGAAGAAAGGAGCATTCCATGTATTCCAAGGCATACTTAGGAAAGGAATGGACTTGGCTGAGGGGATGGGAAAATGCTGCAAGGCACTGATGTTTCAACACACTCTTAAAGTTGCCCCTCCCCGAATCCATGACTTTCTGGTTCTCGGGGCAATTTCTGCAGATTCAAACAAAAAGAAATGTGCAAACTTCCCAGTTACACAGGATTCTTTGTACAACAGAATCAGAAGTATGCCATATCATGCACTCAGAAATTTTCATTAATTTTTAGCACAGAAGCTTCCACACTGCCACTTTTTCAAAACCACTTTTGAGTGAGAGATATAAATTGAAATTGTATGCAAGCCTAGTTATTTATTTACTGCATTTTATTCTGTATTCTGTATTTTATTCTGGGGGAGAGCGGAGGACAGGAGGGCCTGGCATGCTGTGGTCCATGGGGTCACGAAGTGTCGGACACGACTTAACGACTGAACAACTACAACAACAAGCTTACATGCGCTGGAGTTCATTTCATCAGATGCATTACATGCTTTCCTCAGTTGGAAGGTATATATTATATGCATAACTTAGAGGAAAGACAAAAAATTGTAAACAGTTGGGTCACATGAAAATGAAAAGTAAATAGTATAAGCTGTGCTAATTCAATTAAGTGACCATTCACAACAGCAGTACTTATGGATAATTACACTATCATCTCAACAATGCAAAAATAGGTGGTGCAGGTCAGGAAATCATTGTCATTCATGCACAAATTGTTAAAATCAAATATTTTGATAAGTTACTATTCAGTGGTTTCCTGCTGGTCTGCTTGAAACTCCTTTGGTGGAGAATGGCAGCTGTCAGATCAGTTTCAATTGGAAAATAAAGCAACATCTCTTATGTTGAAATCAGTGACACTTACAGCACAATTGTACACACACTTTTCTAGGATCAAAGCACATTCATAAAACACAGTGTGGTTTACTTCAGAGTAAACATTCATAAGACATTAATAAAAAACATTTCTATGGCTGGCGCAATGTAGATCGGCCCGGGGTCACGGAGAGTCAGACATGACTTAACGACTGAACAACAAAACTACCAGTTGTCAAAATGGAAAGATTTTTTGTTTCTCTACTTGGGATGCAAATGACAACGGTTATTTTACTACCCCCTCCACAGTTCACGGGGAGGGGATTAACCCATTCCTTCCAGCAAGAATCCTGATCCAAATTAGTTCTCGCAGGCATGTCCCTTTGATATCAATGAGACATGTTTTCGTATGTGTAACTGCTGTGTGCAGAACAGCCTGTTTGTATCAAGCCAAAGTTGTCTTTCAAAAATTCAAGTACCATCATATTTTTCTATATTGCCCTCTCCCCAAGTGTCACTGGATGTCGGAAGGGGCTAGGGGCTAGGTAAGCAAAGCCACTCCAGCCAGCAAAACCACCAGCGTCTGTGTGTGTGGGGGGGGGGGAGGGGGGGTTGACAGCAGAATTGAATCCCACCCACACCCTCTTTTGGCAGTGCATACAAGGCTGGAATATCATAAGCCTGCACCCTTTATTTACATTGCAATCCTATGTATGTCTACCCAGAAGCAAGCCTACGAACTTCAATGGGACTTAGTCTTGGCCTGGGTAACTATACTATATACACTTATAGGATTGCAGCCTATAGGTACTCTTGTATGGGCGTGGTGGAGGAGAGAAAAATTAACACGCACACACAGTAACACACACGCACACACGTAGATCAGAGAACTATACGTCCTGATCCCCAAGCAGGATGGAGTCAGCTTTCCTACTCTACCTTAACGTCTTTTGGAGGCAGGGGGAGATTGAGAGATAACATTGTGGTGTAGTGGTTAGAGTGTTGGACTGGGACTCAGGAGAGCCAGGTTCTAGTCCCCACTTGGCCATGAAGCACACTGGATGACTTTGGGTCAGTCACTGCCTCTCAGCCTAACCTACCTTGCAGGGTTGTTGTGAGAATAAAATGGAGACAAGGGGCTTCTGTGTACATACACAGCCCATTTTTAAAGTATCACTTAGGACACGTTTGTGCTGGATCCCAGGTGGATGCAGTTTGTCAATTAAACCATACAATTATGACAGTAATGAACATTACTACTACTACTACTACTACTACTTCTACACATTGAGGCTCAGGTCTATGGAACTCTCTGCCACAATTTGTAACATTTATAATGAGACTTCACCTCCTGCCTCAGCTATAAAATCTTTAACTGCTACCACTAAAATAAACCCTCTAAATATAAAAGGAAGTCAGTATCCTGGTCCCTATGGCATAGGCCTTTGTATGCATCCCATGTCCTGAAGGCAAGTAATCACACTCTGTTTCCCAACCACCAGTATTGGTAGACATTGATGTGCATATCACATAGCATATAGTATAGAACGTATACCATGCTGCAGGCAAGATAAATGATTGTGAAGTGTGAGGGTCCTTTAGGCAATAGAAAGAAGACAATGGTAATTGAGTAGAGGTTTTAGGAATGAGAAGATAGTAAAGGAAGAGAATGGTGGGAGTTGAAAATTTTATATCTTATTTCAATGAGATGGTTTAGAAAAGATTTTTGTGGTCTGTGTATACAAATCATTAAAGTCTGTACATCAAACTGAAGTGTATCCATGATTTTTTTCAAGACGATCTTGCGACAGTGATGTAACCAATTATCATGTGGTTAATTTGTGACACTGTGAATCACACACGTCCATGCGTTCGTGCTATGCAGGGGCCATGAAACACAAGATCCAAGATTTTCATGGTGAGCTTCACAGATGTAGATGTGATCTGTGATTTGATGGTGGGGAATCCCATGTAGAAATCTGGAACATCCATGAGGATCCAGAACTTGGACCAAAACATTTCACCATAGTTGCACCAGGAAGTTGTGGATCAGTGATTTCTGTGGTTCAGTCCCTGGACACAGACATGATCTGTGATTTGATGATGAAAAATCCAGGGGACTCATGAGTATCCATGCCTCAGATCCATGTTTTGTGGTATGGCAGCACTACAAATCAGTGGAGCCATGATTTTCATAATGCAATCCATGGACACAGATATGATCTGTGATTTGCTGGTTATTTTGGTGGCATCTTCTGTAAAAAAAAAAAAAAATCATAGGAGCCATGCCCCAAATCCATGTTTTTATGCCATGGTGGTTCTGTGAAGCATGGGAATGTGATTGTTATGGATTCATGTTTTAAGATCATGCTTGCTCCATGAAGTACAGGATCAATAATTTTAGTACTTCACTCTGTTGCCATGGATGTGATCTGTGATGTAATGGTGCATTTGTGGGGACACTATTTTAAAATCCAGAGGACCCATAAGGAAATTTGTCAAGAATGGGTTAATAGAGTAGGAATTTTGAGGCCCATTGGGACAGTCATGTATACAGCAGTCACCTGGAGGTTGATGGGTTTCTCAGCCTGGCAGCTCAAGGCCAGGGGTTGCTCTGGCTAATTGGGAAAGTGGTAACAGCTGTGCCTGGTGGGAAGATGTAACCTCTTTGGAGGGTGGAGTGGGGTGTCCTGGGACTGGGCTTGGATTGGGTGTTCCAAATCTGCCTGGAGTTGCTAGGCCTGGGCTATAAAGAGAGGGCTAAGGAAGGGGTGGGTGTCTCTTTTTGTCCTGACAGTACTAGGGTGTGCTGCTGGTCGATGGCTATCCTGGGAGGCCCATACTTTGGTAGATGTAGGATAGACTAGCTAGCTTTACTGTTTTACTCTTGGGAGTGTGTGCCTTGGGGGCGGGGGGGGACCCAATATAAAAATTCGGAGGATCCATATTGAATCATGCGTCTTATCCATGGTTTTATAACATGATGGTGCTATGAAGCCCCAAATCTATGTTTTTTGTCACTCATTCCCTGGGCATAGATGTATTCTGCGATATGGTGTTTTGAGGGGCTTTCCCTGTAAAAATTATGAGGATTCCTAGGGATCCCTGCCTCGGATCCCTGTTTTTGCACTGTGGCCGCGCTTATGAGTGGCAAATCCATGATTTTTCTGGTTCAGTCCATGGAGGCAGATATGCTCTGTGATTGGATGGTGGTTTGGGGGGTCTCCCCTTTAAAAATAATATGAAATCCTGAGGATCCCTTTTTGATTTCATGGATCCTCATTTTACCCAGTTCCCTTAAAAGGCACTGTACAGGAAAAATGGAATTGAGCAAAGTTACCTTCAGGTTTCTACCAAACTCTACCCATGGAAAAGAAGCCTCTGGTAGTAAATCCAGGCAGTATAACAGATGCAACATAACTTGTCCTGTTGTTGCCTGGACAAACAGATTGCTTGGACAGCTCATTAAGTGGCATTGAAGCAATGCCCTTCACCTGGCAAGAAGGCAAGCCATGCTGGGGAATATCCGGGTAGTGGGTTTGTAAAAAAAGAAACAAAACCCCGAGAGAGGCTTCCTGTTAAAGTCTGTACAGCATTAACATCCTAGGAAAGTGAAAGCATCGGAGGAAAAAAACACCTTTGAATCTCAAACCTAGGAGCGAGCAACGAGGCCACTGAAGGGGAAAAATAATGGAAAGGTTGACAATCAAAACTTTTTTGGATCAAATAAATCATCACAAATTCAAGGCACTGAAGTTCTACCTATTAACCTTTTCTGAAGAGGAAGAGAAAAGAAGGAACATCCCCAAGATCTCCTGGAATGAAGTGCAGAAGACAAACAGCTCCTCTCAGCTGGCTGATCTCCTGGTGCAACATTACGGGAGTCGAGCTGTGGAGGTGCTCGTGGAATTGCTACGCAAAGTGCCCTGCAGCGGCCTGGCTGATGATTTGGAGAAACTGAAAACAGATACAGAGCTTCTAGGTAAGTAACTGAGGAAATAGGGAATGAGGGTATTGTCCCAAGAAGCTCCACAAGGAGACTGCAATTAGAACAAAATGAAACTGCTGTGGCAGAGACTGCACTGCTAGACATTGTGGGCCTACTCAGACATCATGCTAAGCCACTGTGGATGGCTGAAAAATGTGATCCATGGTGGTTTAGCGTGTCGTGAGGGGGGAGTTTTTCCTCCCCATGATAGGTCAACTACCCACACCCACTACCTACCTTCTGCAGTGAGGGTAGCGGGCTGTGGGGGTGGTTCACATGCTGTGTGTAGGGATCCCTGTCATTCGCTGCCACCACTCCATTGAAAAAATTGGCTAACAATAGAGTCGGCCAGCAAGAGCATCTGCCACTTCCAGTGATGTTCTTGCCGCTGTGGAATTTTTCTATGGTATTTATTGTGTAGTGACGGATGGAGTGGCTAGTGCACGTGTTTTCATGCCGTGCTGGCTGCTGGGATTCCCGGCAGCAGCGGCAGGAGGAGGATGTGGGTAGGGATGGCAGAGAATTCCGCCGTGGACTCAAATGAGGCTGGATTCTTTGGAATCTGGCCTCTGGAATCCGCAGCGGATGGCACCATTCACCTCCGACTCCCGAGGATTTCCCACAGAATGGAACTCCAGCTCTGTTGCTCAGGCAATACTGTAATAATGGCCGCCATTACTGTTTTCCTGGGAGGAACACAGACTCAAATGTCATAGTGGATGCCACTTGCAGCTGTAAAGCACTGTTTTTTTACCTAATTGCAGCCGTTTATGGCTCTATTTAGGTAAAAACAGAGAGCCAGTGTAGTGTAGTGGTGAGAGTGACGGACTGGGAGCCGGGAGATCCGGGTTCTAGTCCCCACTTGGCCATGGAAGCTCACTGGGTGACTTTGGGCCAGTCACAGACTCTCAGCCCAACCTACCTCACAGGGTTGTTGTTGTGAGGATACAACGGTGAGGAGGATGATAATGTAAGCCGCCTTGAGTTCCTTGCAAGAGGGAGAAAGGCGGGGTATAAATGCAATAAATAAATAAATAAATAAAAACAGCACTTTACAGCTGCAAGTGGCATCCACTAAGTAATCTGCAGCTGTATTGCTCCCAGCGAAACGGTAATGGCATCCGCCTTTAACTTATCACCAGCACAACGGAGCTGGAGTGCAGATCTGCGAAATCCTCCAGATGTGGAGCCACTCTGGAGGATTCTGGGGGGGGAGGAATGGATCGCCTCCCCCCCCCCTCAGCAGAAAAAACCATGGAACGGACGGTGAGTAATCCGTCCATCCCTAGATGTGGGACCCACACTGTGGGCAGAGATGGAGCAGCCTGTCGGTCATGGTTGTGTGATGGGCTGCCTTGTAGTGTTTTTCATTACCCTCCCTGCAGCATCATTTCCCTGCCTGCCCATCCCTCCATGCGTGTGTGAATAGGGCCTGTGAGTGCTTCCAGATGAACAATGAAGAGATTGTGCAGCTATGCGGCATTTTCTCCTTTAATGAATCTTCGGCGCGGGGGGGGGGGGGGGGTTCAGATGAAACTTTTATTGTGCACTTGCCCTGCCTCATTCACAGAATTTTAGGAGGGGGTCCAGATAATGTTGTGTTTTCCCATTTCTAAGTGTTTTCCCACTACTTCTTTTGTTTTCTATTACCTCAAAAGGTCTATTAAGGAAAGAAAGACTGAATAGCTGCATGTGACAAACTCCTACTTTTGATATAGATCCACAGTGCCCCCTAGAGCATCTGGCCAGCTCCCTGCTGGGCAACCTGAATAGCTTTATCTCACTTCTTTGTCTTCAAATGTGAACAAAACCTTAATCCCTTGTCTTGAATAGACTGGCTGGTTCGAACCAAAGTGGGCTTTTGGGTAAGACCTTACCTTCCTTAGGAAGGTGGGTCCAGTCACTAGGTAATTTTCTGACTTGCTGGCTAGACCAGAGTCATCAGCGATTGAGGCTATCTTGTTGGACAGATCAGCCATCAAAGGAGTTGGCTTTTACTGAGCGGAGATCTTCATAACAAAGACCCCCCACACACCCCACCCCACCCCACCCCTGTCCTTCTAGAGCTTTTCCTATATATGATCTTACTGGGGACCCATCTACACAGAGATGCTTTCCAACGCAATTCAGTTTAAAACTGCTCCTCCCATGGCACACACAGCCAATTAAAGCAGTGTATTCCAAAAAAGAAAAGAAAAAAAAGAATTGCTTTTGCGTGGCAGACTGCATGAGACAACATCAGTTTGGGCATATGTGGGTGGAGTCTCGCAGCATCAACAAGCTCCCTTAAAAAAAAAAGTCATTAACTGTATGCAAAGGTCCACTCCTCCAGAAAAGCACAGTGCTGTGGATGTCAATGGGAATTACTTCAGAGTAGACATGTTTAAGAGGCTTCCTCACCCCTCTTTCCACTCTGTGCTGTGCTAAGTAAGTGCAGTGGAAGTAAATGAAAATTACTTCTGAGTAGTCCGGGAGAGAGCGCAGGACAGGAAGGCCTGGCGTGCTATGGTCCATGGGGTCACGAAGAGTCGGACACGACTGAACAACAACAACAAGTCATGTTTAGCGGGCTGTTTTCAGGGCAGAAATAAAGATTTCAAAAGAATCTTGCTCAGCCTAGCCTACTTCACAGGGATGTTGTGAAGATAAAATGGGGTAGGAGGGCGGGGGTGAAAACCAAGGAACCCTGAGCTCCTTCAAGGAAAAGCAGGATACAAATGAAATAAGTAAATCAATACTTTCAGTTCCAAGCAGTGGATTAGGATTTAATTGAATCTAGTTTAAGTACCACTGATTTCAGTGGGATGTAGTATTTGCTGGATTATGCCCATTATTCAGGGACCATAGAGACCACTTGATTCTACACTGAATTTATTTTTGCTTTACCATTTCACAGTGTACAAAGAAGCCTGAATCAAAATTGTTCTTTGATAGGTTAACAGGGACGTGGAAGTTTCTAGAATCTTGTAGAGTCAACCAAACCCATACAAGTGGAAGCGCAGAGTTTAAATGGATTGCAAGTTCGAAAGGAGTCCTTTCAAAGAGTGGGTTTTGATTGGTTCCTTTGCAGCTGCAGGCCTGTCTGCAGATGGCTCCATTGCCAAGCCTGGAGCCAAACAAAGATTTGATTCTAGCTTGGATCAGTTGCATATGTAGGATGCCCCTTGGCTGGCTGGCAGGCTTGCTCAAGTAGTCTGGAGGCGTTTGCTCTACCAGCATGTTCTGCAGTTTGTTCTCTTCACTGTGACATGGCATGGACCATATTGCTTGATTTTGGGGTATGAGTGATATATATGCTCCAACTGTCCCTACTTTCAAGTCAATTCCACCCACTGTCAGTTCCCGGGGTAGCAGGCATCCTTGGCTAGAACACTGTTACCAGGAGTGATGGAGGTGGGTGGAGAGCAGAGGTTCTCTGGGCAAGGGTCAGACCCAAACAAGGCATGGCAGAGCCAGAGGCGAAAGCAGAGTCCAAACAGGCAAGGGACAGTTACCAACAGGTCTGCAGCAGGGCCAGAGGCAAAAACATTGTCAGGGATAGGCAAAGGTCAAGAACGAACAACTGAAACATGATACTGCCACCACAAAGACTCAAGGCTTGAAGGGATGAGGAAGCTCTTTATAGGGCTTCCTGAGGCTCCCAGCTGGTCTGCATTAGAGGACCTGGGAGCACCTGCAGGCCAAGGCCTAATCCTGCAAATACCGCAGTGTGGATCAGGCTGCCTTCTATGTCTGGCCACCACATGGAGCTGCAGAGCTTCCCGGGTGGAGCAGATCCTGACACCCGCACCCACCATTTCTGGCATCTGATAAAATCAACTGCCACAATTTTGCCTCTTATTTTGTCTTGGGGAAGAGGTTCCGGGATGCCTCTTTTTAGATAAATGTGTTAGTGTGCGCCACAGCACAGTGTACACTCTACATCCCTTCCCCACATGTATTCAGATAGCAAATGTTTCTAAGTATCTTTGAGATACAAGTATTCTGCAATAAGCACACACAGATTTATTGTGAGATTAAGCGATGAAACAAATTCAACCATTTGTTGAAAGTCCTTGTTGAACTGTCAGTTCAGAAAGCAAGTCATTCTTATCCTATATATTCTGGAGGGCATTTCAGAAACTTCAGGTTAACCCCTCCATCTGGAAGGAAGGCCGGGTTCAATCAGGGACTGTCAAGTCTCCAGAAGATGGTTACATTGTTATATTGGATTGTCCTACTTCACTTGCTCAGGCATTCCTTATCTACACCTACTTAATTGTTCTGCCTAAGTTCTCTAGAATGGTGCATTTGCCCTCGCCCTTTGTAGCCCATTCAGGGATGTGTCAGTGCAGACAGTGGTGCAGCTAGGACTGGACTTTTGGGCCAAAAGGCCAAAGACCAGGTCCTTGTAGCACAGTTCCCCACCCCAGTGGCCACCCAGAGAGTGGCAGGTGTTGGGGCAGTAGCAAACAGACCCAAAATCACCACCTGGGTCAGCATGGGCACATCATGGCTTCCTGGGACTGAGGCTGGGATGCCACAGAATGCCCCAAGTTGTTCCTTAAAAAAAACACACAACTCAGGGAATGGACAGCTCTCCATCTACATGGTTATAGATGCTTATTTTATTATTTTTACTTTAGAAGTAGATTACCCTTTCCTACAAGAAAATGTAGTTTTTTTCCCCAAAGTAAATATGTTTAGCATCAGGAGAAGCAAACTCCATTTGATTCTTGTAGCCATGATGGTGCTAGGACTTAAGTGGGTTTCAAATACAAACCTGCACATGCTGTTTTTAAAATCAGTTGATAATTGTTGGCAAACAGTTTTTGTTTGTTTGTTCTAACGTAATAGAAGCAATTGTAAAGCATGGAATGGTGGGGTGGGGGAGGAGAAGAGAAATGGGGCTCTCCACAAGATCACAGCCACTGAGCGTGTTCTCAGCCCCCTTTTAAGTCTGACAGCACTCCAGGTCTCTGTCTTTGGACCGAGGAGGTCCAGCTCATCAGAAGGCAGGGATAGACAACCAAAATCAGATGACTTCCCACCAAGCCCTCTGCAAGCCAAATGATGTCAAAGGGGGCATCTTACCACCAAAAATCTGTTGAGAGAAAGAGATAATAGCTGCACAATATATTTTCATTGGTAGTGCTAGGAGCTATCCATCTGGAAGCACTCTCTGCTATTAAAAAAAATTGGAATAAGTAGTGGGAAAATCGAGACGGGTTACAAGACAACTCTGTGAATGAGGTAGGGTGACTGCAATCAAAGCATGGTCCAGAGTTGAAAACCTCTAAAGCCCAGTTCAGTCCAGGCAAGGAGCAAGACCAGGTGGCTGGAGGTCAAAGCCAAGGTCAAAGCCTCCAGGTGGCTGGAGGGGAAGTAAAAGTCCAAGCATTTTCCAGGTTGATTCTTAGCCTGGTGGCAGGTTTTACATACTGCAACATCTTGCTCCAGGTCAGCATGTATCTTAGGCCACAAGAAATCCCTCATAATTAGGAACAAAATGTCCTGCCAGCCAACTATCATGCCATTAGTGGAACACTTCCCCCTTGAAGGACCCTGGTAGGATATAGAGTCTCCCTTGCTGGAAGCTGACATAGCACCAAATACACCATTCCAAAGTACCATCACGGAATGAGAAGAGTGACATTCCTGAGGCATTTGGGTTGTGATACTCAGACAGATGGGCCTGTACAAAGGGATTGCATTCTTCATGGTCATGGAGCTTGTCCAACATGGAGGGTGGGTACTGAGTGGCCATACAATTCTCAGGGCATAAGACTGTAGACACTGGTTCCTCCTCCTTCACAATAGAGTATTCAGGTTTCTGGGACAGGGCATCTGCCTGATGATTGCATATACTTGGAATGTAGGTGATGGTGAAATTAAAATGAGAGATGTAAACAGATAACCTAATCTTGTGCTGGTTCAGCTTGCAGGCTGTCTGGAGGTATTCCAAATTCCGGTGGTCTGTGCAAACTTGGTTTGGCTGTGCCACCCCTCCCAACAGATGTCTCCACATTTCACAAGTTACCTTGATGGCCACCCATCTTGTGGGGGGGGTCCCCCAATTCTGCTGCCCCAGGCTGCTTCTAGTCAGACTGCAGGGCTTGGGGTTCCAAATGGCACCAGCAGCCCAGTATCAACCATGTTCACCCTTTTCGTAGCTGGTCTCTGTGGAGTTCCTGCCTATTCCCTGGGAGAATTCCTCTTCTCCAAGGCCTTTCTCCAACAGGAAACACCTTCCCTCACACACAGTCACGCTGTCACCAGGACCTTTAAGGCTCAGGACCAACCCTTTACTCTGTCCTCGAGCTGTGAGGACACACTTGCTTATATTTTCACCTGCATTATTTTCTTTATTACCTTCCCCTTACGTAGCCAAGAGCAGAAGGCACAGGATTTGTATAAACAAATACAACTTTATTAATTACAGCAATAAGTTGTTGAATAGTAAATAAGTAACTCTTAAGGGTTCTATTAATGTATGTTCTCTCATACGCAGTACTTCAGATCACATTCTCAATCAATTGCTTCACAAACACCACAGACCTTCACTGTTATCTGTAACTCACCCAATCTCTCTCCGATCTATTCCCTGTCTCTATCAAATCCCTATCTCTAATCTAAACCATCTCAAATCCTATCCCTATCAAATTATATCCCTGTCTGACTCACACAAGCACAGCACACTGTTTCTAATAGCACACACTTCACCCCCTTTCATACCCTCAGCCAGTCATCACACATATGCAGATCCACCATTCCTCCTGTTACTCACCCCATTCTCACACTACAGACACTCACCATAAATTTACAGATATAACAGGAATACATATTTATAACCACAGGTTCATTATATATAGATGTGTAATGTCACAGTCTCCATCTTGCTGGGATCCTCCTTGATGTTGCTGTTGTGTTGACTACCCTCACTGAAGATGTGACATGGATGGTGGTGGAGACAGATACAGCTCATGCCACTGCTATCCAGATTGTTTCTTGCTGGATCGGTACTGAGGCACCCCATCAGCTACATACTGAGGCCAGCTCCAACTCTGGAAAGGTTTGTGGTTCCTTCACCAGTATTTCCTTCATCATCGACGGTTCCCACTGTACCAGTACTCAAGTGCCAAGTGCAGCATTGACAGCTGTTCCCATGGTACCACCAATGGAACATTTCATCCCACCTTTGTACGGCTCACCATGCTACCTAGCAGTTTGTGTCCTGCTCCCACTCATAGCACCTTGACACATCCTCCCAATCTGGAGGTGGTGCCCTTTTCGGGCTTTGGGCGATCATACCCCCAACAACAGCAGGAAGGGATGTCTCCATAGTCAGGACTGGAGGATGATCAGTTGAGCTCTACATCCTGTTCTTCGGTGGCTTCATCCATATCATCCCCGGATGCTGTTGTGGGAAATCAGGATCCTCCATCCCCATCTGAATATATGGGGCTTTTTTCAGAGCAGACACTCTATATGGCACAATCTCTTGTGCCATTGATGTGGTACAGTCAGAGGTTTCTACTACAGTAGCAATTCTTTTGCTTCCAGCACTTCTGCAAACCATCAAGCAATCTTTGAAGGCTCCTCCTTCTGTACCGGCCATGCCAAAGTGGCTCAAGCAGATATAAAAGGTTCTGGAGATGGATGCAGGGTTTCTGTTCCAGCACCCTTTACGAAATTCCGTTATTGTGGAAGTTTTACAGGGCAGGTCACAGAACGTCCACGCCCTGCCCATGGATAAAGAAGGCAGACAGTTAGACTTGATGGGATGTTGTATTTACTCCTTTGGGGCACTGAGACTGAGAGTAGCAAATTATCAAGCCGGTATGTCCTGATATGTTAGGGAAAGTGGAAGGCAAAAGGAAGAGGGGCTGACCATGGGCAAGATGGATGGATGATATTCTGGAGGTGACGGACTTGACCTTGGGGGAGCTGGGGGTGGCAACGGTCGACAGGAAGCTCTGGCATGGGCTGGTCCATGAAGTCACAAAGAGTCGGAAGCGACTGAGCAAGTAAACAACATGTCCTGATAACAGCTTTTTCAATGGGAAAAAATAGGATCTCTGTCTGAACATCTATCAGAGGATAAATGCGAATTAGCCCAAGGTTTTCAGAGTGAAGCGATGTCCCTCTTTGCCAGCAAATAAACCTGTCCAGGTACATGGCTGACTGCAACGCAAAGACAATGGTTAGCTCCATAGCCCTGAGGAGGTATGCACAGCTTAGATCTGTGGGTTTTCCACAAGAAACTCACTTCAGTATTGGGGACCTCTCATTCGATGGCAAAGGTCTATTTAATGCCAAAGTGGATAAGGCTATGGACATGGTCTAGAAGGACAAGAATACAGCATAGAAAATGGGTATTGGCCAACAGTTATCTTAACAACAAAGAAAGTGGCTTTGTCAACCATCTTACAAGCAATCATGTTCACCTGCTGGGCAAACATTTCGTCAAGCTCCAACACAAGCCCCCAGATGTCAGTTGCAGTCCACTCAATTTTGAACCAACTATAGGAAGCAACAGTAAACGTTGCCTCTGACTCCCCACTTTTTCAGTTTTGTCCTCCTTTCTGTCACCCTGTCGCCCTTTGCTCCTCCTCTCCACATGGAAGCAGGTAACATCAGACTCTTGGCTCATCTCTATTGTACAGAAGGATTACATAATTAAGTTTGACCTCCCTCCAAACAGCACCATCAAGGGGTGTGTTTCCACACTATCGGCTTCACTACTTGTCCAACTTTGTTGCAATGTTTCCCCAATCGCATCTGCTCTCTCTGTGGTTCCATGTCCTAAAACATCTGGTTTATCAACGTTGTACCCTGGCAGGCTGTGCTGTTTCCATGGAGCCCTAATCGCGTTATTCTCTTGATGGCTGGGTGGACTCTTTTTGGAATGGGTTGGGTCTGCTAACCCCATCCATTTTCCCATCTCCTCCTCTTTCCGATTCCCCCCTCCCTCACCCCGCTCTGGCGAGTCTCCTCCTTGCCTTCCCAGCCCTTTTGTTTTGCTTTAGAGAAGGAGCGAAAAATCAAAGCACTGTGTCTGGAGCATCCCCCACTTTAACCAGGGCCTGCAGGAGAAGCCACCACCACTACCACTGGGGAAGACGCGTGTTTGCCGCCGCTGCCACCACCACCAGGCCTTCCCTGTGGACTTCTGCCTAGCGGACCGCCAGTCCCTGCAGGACCAGGCCCCCAGGTACCGAGCCAGCTGTGCTGCTCCACCTGCCCCTCCTTGGAGAGGCTACATAAGCTGGCTGGCTGAGGTGGCCTGGGAGAGCCAGGGCCTGCAGGAGAAGCCACCACCACCACCACCACCGGGGAAGAGGCGTGCTTGCTGCCGCCGCTGGGCCTGCTGCTGCCGCCGCCGCTGGGCCTGCTGCTGCCGCCGCCGCTGGGCCTGCTGCTGCCGCCGCCGCTGGGCCTGCTGCCGCCGCCGCTGGGCCTGCTGCTGGGCCTGCTGCTGCCACCGCTGAGCCTGCTGCTGCTGCCGCCGCTGCCACCACCACCAGGCCTTCCCTGTGGGCTTCTGCCTGGCAGACCGCCAGTCCCTGCAGGACCAGGCCCCCAGGTACCGAGCCAGCTGTGCTGCTCCACCTGCCCCTCCCTGGAGGGGCTACATAAGCTGGCTGGCTGAGGTGGCCTGGGAGAGCCAGGGCCTGCAGGAGAAGCCGCCACCACCACCACCACCACCACCACCACCGGGGGAGAGGCGTGCTTGCTGCTGCTGGGCCCGCTGCCGCTGCCGCCGCCGCCGCCGCCACCACCACCACCAGGCCTTCCCTGTGGACTCCTGCCTGGCATTTTTAAGGGGATTTTAATTGTTTTGTTTGTTTGTTTTATTTTGTTGGGGGGGATTTTGTTGTGTTTTTAGGGGTGGGTAGCCTGCCTGATAGGCGGGAGCGAGGGGGCATGTGTCCACCTGATGGAGGCAGTGGGGGGAGTGTTGGGGGCCAGAACATACCGAGGCTGGGCGGCAGGCGCTGGCGGAGCGCTAGGGGCAGGCCATGCCAGGTAAGGGGAACAAGGGAGAGATGTGTAGTATCTGTCCCCTGCTCCAGGCCTGTCCAGAGCCAAAGGATGGCTGGGGGAGGCGTGACCCCATCTTCTGGCCTTTGTTTGCTGCTCTGCAATGCCAGGTCTGTTACCCAGAAAACCTCCCTCATCCATGACATGATCCTGGATGAGGGTGCAGACCTGGCATGTATTACGGAGACCTGGCTGGCCGAGGCTGCTGCTCCAACCCTTGCAGCCATGTGTCCAGCCGGATTTTCGTATGCACAGCAGCCGAGGGCTGGGGATCGGGGAGGGGGAGTGGCTGTTATCTACCGAGAGTCCTTGGTCTTCCTTGGTCTTCACCAGACCCCCTCTCCGGGAGACCAAGGTTGCTGAGTGCATGTACTGGAGGTTGGGCCCGAAGGGCAGTCTGGGGATTCTGCTCGTGTACCGTCCACCCCGCTGCACGACTGACTCCCTGGCTGAGGTGTTTGAGGTGGTCTCTGATGTGCGTGTACAGTCCCCTAACTTACTGGTGTTCATAGAATCATAGAATAGTAGGGTTGGAAGGGGCCTACAAGGCCATCGAGTCCAACCCCCTGCTCAATGCAGGAATCCAAGTCAGAGCATCTTGGGGGACTTGGGGGACTTCAACGTACATTCGGAGGCCATCCTCACAGGAGCACCTTGGGACTTCATGGAGACCATGGCCTCCTGGGAGCTGCACCATATTCTAACTGGGCCCACCCATGTAACCGGTCATGCACTAGACCTTGTGTTTGTTTCTGGAGAAGCGGGGAGTGATCTGGAAGTCGGGGGTATATCCACCACCCCCTTGTCATGTTCAGATCACTATCTGGTGATGTTGGACTTCTCGGTTCCATAACCCCTCCGCAGGGGTGGAGGACCCATTAAAATGGTCGGCCCCAGGCGTCTTATGGATCCAAATGGATTCCTGAACGCGCTTGGGGATTCTCTGGGGCATGCCAACGTCCACTCGGTCGAGACTGTGGTGGGTGGCTGGAATGCCGCAATCACTGGGGCATTAGATCGGGTGGCTCCGAAACGCCCTCTCCCCCTGAACAGGGCTCGGACTGCACCATGGTTCAATCCACGGTTACGAGCTCTGAAACAGGAGGTGAAACGGCTAGAGCGCCGGTGGCGGAAGTCTCGCTCCAAAGACGATCAGACACAGGCTAGAGCTGTATCTTCAGCCTATCACATGGCGGTGAAGGCAGCAAAAAAGGAATATTATGCTGCCTCCATCGCGTGTGCAGAGTGCTGTCCCAGGAGGCTGTTCCAAGTGGTCCGGAGCCTGGTCGGTCCTGTGGCTCCGGAACCACTGGAGCATTCTAAGGCCTCCTGTGAGGCTTTGGCAAGGCACTTTGCAGATAAAATTGATCAGATTAGGTGTGTTACTCTGCACACTGTGGATACAGTTAGTGAGCAAGAGGCGGCCTGTGGCAAACCGGTTTTGTGGGATCGGTTCCAGCTTCTTCCTCCTGATGAAGTGGACAAGGTGCTTTCATCTGTAAGGCCAACCACCTGCTTACTTAATCCTTGCCCATCTTGGCTCATTATGAGCTGCAGAGAGAGACTGGGTGAGGGGATCAAGGCGGTGGTGAACGCCTCCCTTGAGGAGGGAGTGATGCCATCAGCCCTCAAGGAGGCAGTGATAAGACCGCTCTTAAAGAAGCCCTCCTTGGATCCTCAAGTTCTGAACAACTTTCGCCCAGTCTCAAATCTGCCATTTTTGGGCAAGATGATTGAGCGGGTGGTGGCGGTGCAGTTGAAGGCACACTTGGAAGAAACTGATTATCTAGACCCATTTCAGTCGGGCTTCAGGCCTGGGCATGGGACAGAAACGGCCTTGGTCGCCTTGGTGGATGATATGAGGAGGGCTCTGGATAGGGGTGAATGCTCCTTCCTTGTTCTCCTCGACCTCTCAGCAGCTTTTGATACCATTGACCACGGTATCCTCCTGGACCACCTGGAGGGGTTGGGCATTGGAGACACTGTATTGCCGTGGTTCCGGTCCTTCCTGTCCGGCAGGTACCAGAGGGTAGCACTGGGAGAGGAGGTTTCGGACCTGTGGCCACTTACTTGTGGGGTGCCACAGGGTTCCATCCTCTCCCCAATGCTATTTAACATCTACGTGAAGCCGCTGGGGGCTATCATCAGGAGGTTTGGGGTGCAGTGTCATCAATATGCGGATGACACGCAGCTCTACCTCTCGTTTAAATCTTCACCAAGGTTGGCCATAGAATCCCTGTCCAAATGTCTGGAGACGGTGAGTGGCTGGATGGGGAGGAATAAGCTGAAGCTAAACCCCGACAAGACCGAGATACTTTTGGTGGGAGACAAGAGGAGGCTGGGGGATGTTGACCTGGTGTTGAATGGGGTACGGCTACCCTTGAAAGACCAGATCCGCAGCCTGGGGGTCATTTTGGACTCCCAGCTGTCCATGGAGGCTCAGGTGTCAGCTGTGAGCTGGACAGCACTGTATCAACTCCATCTGATATGGCGGCTGCGCCCCTTCCTTCTCGACCATCTGCTCCCATCGGTAGTACATGCCCTGGTCTCCTCTCGTTTAGACTACTGTAATGCGCTCTACGTGGGGTTACCCTTGAAGACGGTTCGGAAACTGCAGCTGGTACAGAACGCAGCGGCTCGCCTGATTAAAGGCAGCTGCCGGCGAGATCACATCACTCCAGTGCTGAAGGAGTTGCACTGGTTACCAGTTGTTTTCCAGGCCAAATTCAAGGTGTTGGTTTTGACCTTTAAAACCCTATATGGTTCCGGCCCAGCCTATCTTAAGGAGCGCCTCCAGCAACACCAGACAGGCCGCTTAACAAGATCAGCCTCGGATGGCCTTCTCTCTGTCCCATCAGCCAGGACAGCTAGACTGGTGGGGACGAGGGAGAGGGCCTTTTCTGTGGTGGCCCCCACTCTGTGGAACTCCCTCCCTAGGGAACTCCGTCATGCCCCCTCTTTAATGAGCTTCCGTCGTGCATTAAAAATGTGGTTGTTCAGGCAGGCATTTGGGGTGGGTTAGGGTATTTAAAAAAAAAAATTATGGTAGAATTTTATTGTTTTAAATTGTTTTATGGTGTGTTGTACATCGCCCAGAGTGGCTGGGTGACCAGCCAGATGGGCGATTAATAAATTTAATAAATAATAATAATAATAATAACCTTCCCTGTTGCCCCTGAAACAGGGATTTAAAGCACAATTGTGCATTAACAAAGGGGCAAAAAATCAAAGCGCTGTGTCTGGAGCATCCCATACCTCTTTAAACTTTCTTTCTTGCCCCTAAAATGGGTGCTTATGTGAGCATCTTTTCATCTCTGCCTGACTGCTCCCTCCAGGATCATCTCCCCCTCTCCTTCGCACAGCTTCATTGCCTCCTTGGCCATGTTTCCAGGACAACGGAAGGAGAAGCTAATGGAAGAGTACGGGATTTTTACAAAAGGAATCAGTTTTGCTGTGAAGAGAGGCTTTCCCCCTCCCCCCCTTTTCCTTTTCCCTGAAAGTCCAGATGCACCTGCATTTCAGGATCAAGCCTCATTGAACACAATGGGAGTTTCTTCTGGGTAGACACACATATGCTTGTGCTGCGAAAGGGTGGGGGAGAACACAAAGAGGGAAACTCACCCCCATTTTAACCCAGAGGACCTCACTGACCACAAGGGGAGTTACTTCTGAGGAGACAATAATGGGTTTGTTGTGGGAAAGAGAGTAGTACACACAAAGATGGAATCCAGCCCCCACTGTAACCTGCAGGATAGCTATAAGGAAGCTGCTAAGTACCTTCGTCCTAAGGCAATTGGAGACTGCAATTGGGCTTTAATGTGTGCCATTTCAATTGAGGGGGAAATCTCAGCCTCAGCCACCACAATGGGAGTTACTTCTGAGAAGACACTAATGGGTTTGTTGTGGGAAAGAGACTGAAACTAGCCCCCCATTTTAATGCACAGGATCTCTATATGGAAGCTGTGAATGAGTTACGACCTAAGGAAATGGATGGTGCTTAACCACATTTCAACAATTGAGGGCTTTCATATGTGCTGTGTCAAATGAGGGGCTTCTCTGTCATTTCTGTGGTCATTGAGATGGCAAGCCTCATTCTGCACAATGGGAGAAAACACCCCTTGACTGGGGTCATGGGCTGGGTTCTAGTGCTGATTTTCAGTGATGTTTTAAAAGTTGCTCCCTCAGCATCCTGCTCCAAAATGGCAATGAAACTTCCGGAAAACAGAGAGGGAAAGGGTTGGGTCACTGAGGTCAGAATGACACACCCACAAAGGCCGGGCTACATGCCCAATGGGCAGGACTATGATACCGGACCCAGTGCAATTGTGGAAACAGGTCAGTAACAGAGCCGTGGTAAGCTGGAAAAGTTGGACTATAAGCAGTCTCAGAAGAAGCTGTTTTTCAGCGATAAAATACGGCGCTAGGGCTGAATGACCATGATATCATGGAAACACAGAGACCTCATCATGGAGCCAGGTTGGAGTAAATCACTGGTGGAAACACAGCCAAAGCTATCGCTCCTTTAAACATGTTACTATTAGAAGTGGATACCCTTCTCACAAAGGGAGAATAGAATGGGTCCCAAAGCCTCTACTTCTAGATGGGTTCTATTCCCATTATTTCACCATTCTGAAACAGGATGGAGGCCTTTGACCAATTATGGACCTCAAAGAGGTAAATTCATACATCACACCCAAGTGCTTCCAGATGGTCATGCTAGCGTCTATTCTCTCTCTGCTCCGGACAGGGATTGGTTAGCGTTGATCTGAAAGACAAGTATTTCCACATGTCTGTCAATGAAAGTCACTGGTGCTTCCTTTGATTTGCCATCAAATCCAAGGCATAACAGTTTTGAGTATTGCCCTTCAGTCTCGCTATGGTGCCAAGGGTTTTCACCAAATGCAGAACCATGGTCATGGCTCATCTTTGGGTCCAGGGGGTGTCAGTGTGGTCCTACCTAGATGACTGGTTCCTAGAGGCACCTACACAAGAGGGAATCCTCAGAGCACTGTCCCTTAGCCGCCATCTGCTGAAGGATGGCAGGTAAAGGTGAAAAGCATTAATTTCATTGGGCTGTACTGGATTACACTGTGAGTCATGCCTTCCTCCTGCCAGATCGGGCATCAGGAGAGTTGTATGTTCAGACGTTTGTCAATGCTACATGAGTACAAAGATTGCTGGGCTTAATGGCAGCCATTATGGTGGTGGTGCTGGCACAGTTGCAGATGAGGCCTTTGCAAAATTGTTTCAGCTACACATTCAGCCTGTCTTGGGACACCAGAAAGATGTGCCTCCACTTCTCCAAGGTTGTGGTCGCATCACTGGTTTGGTGGATGGACAACTCCAATCCTCAAGGGCATCCCAATCTCAGATGATGGGGTGTACAGGGTGGGGTTTGAAACTCAATATTAAAAAAACTAAGTTAATGGTATCTGGCCCCATCACTTCCTGGCATATAGAAGGGGAAGAAATGGAAGCAGTGACAGATTTTATTTTCTTGGGCTCCAAGATCACCGCAGATGGTGACTGTAGCCATGAAATTAAAAGACGCTTGCTCCTTGGGAGGAAAGCTATGGCAAACTTAGACAGCATTGTAAGAAGCAGAGACATCACCTTGCCGACAAAGATTCGTATAATCAAAGCTATGGTTTTCCCAGTAGCAACATATGGCTGTGAGAGCTGGACTATAAGGAAGGCTGAGTGCTGAAGAATGGATACTTTCGAACTGTGGTGCTGGAGAAGACTATTACGAGTCCCCTGGACTGCAAGGAGGTCAAATCAGTCCATCCTAAAGGAAATCAACCCTGACTGCTCATTGGAAGGGCAGATACTGAAGGTGAAGCTCAAAAATTTTGGCCACCTAATGCAAAGAGAAAACTCCCTGGAAAAGACCCTGATGCTGAGAAAGAAAGGCAAAAGGAGAAGGGGATGGCAGAGGATGAGATGGCTAGATAGCATCACCGATGCAATGAATATGAACTTGAGCACACTCCAGGAGAGAGCGGAGGACAGGAAGGCCTGGCGTGCTATGGTCCATGGGGTCACGAAGAGTCGGACATGACTTAATGACTGAACAACAACAATAGGGTGGGGTGCACAAGTGGACTTACAGTTGGACCCTCCACATCAACTTCATGGAACTCTTGGCTGTCATAAAAGGCCCAAAGGCATTCAAGACAGAACTTCAGGGACACTTGGTTCAGATAGTATGTGACACCACCATTACTGTTTACTATCTGAACAAGCAAGGTGGAATGCAGTCTCTTTCCCTTCTCGAACTTATGCGCCACATTTTTCAATGGTGCATTCCTTGTCATATTGGACTGGTAGCCAGCCACGTGGCAGGGGTGAAGTGCCTCACTGACAGTCTTAGTCAGATTTAATCAGTGTCTCATGAGTGAACAGTGGCACAGTGGGAGGTGTCTGAACTTTTTCAGATGGGGCACCCCGGACATAGATCTGTTCACTTGGGCATGGAACAGCAACCACTGATCCTTCTGCAGCAGGGTGACAGTGGACTCAGGGTCATTAGGGGATCTGTTTTTATACAATATGCTACTGGGGAAGAGCAGAGGGTATCTCCAAGTAGCGCCAGAAAGAGTGAAGCGGCTGGGCCAAAGCCGAAAGGACACTCAGCTGTGGATGTGTCTGGTGGTGAAAAGAAAATCCGATGCTGTAAAGAACAATATTGTTTAGGAACCTGGAATGTCAGATCAATGAATCAAGGTAAGCTGGAGGTGGTCAAACATGAGATGGCAAGATTGAACATCGACATCTTGGGAATCAGCGAACTCAAATGGACAGGCGTGGGCGAATTTAATTCAGGTGACCATCATATCTACTATTGTGGGCAAGAATCCCTTAGAAGAAATGGAGTAGCACTCATAGTCAACAAAAGGGTGGGAAAAGCAGTACTGGGGTACAATCTTAAAAATGATAGAATGATCTCAGTACGAATCCAAGGCAAACCATTCAACATCACAGTAATTCAAGTCTATGCCCCAACCACTGAGGCCGAAGAAGCTGAGGTTGATCGGTTCTATGAAGACCTACAACACCTTCTAGAACTAACACCAAAAAAAGATGTCATCTTCATCATAGGGGATTGGAATGCTAAAGTAGGAAGTCAAGAAATCACCGGGATAACAGGCAGGCATGGCCTTGGTGTACAAAATGAAGCAGGACAAAAGCTAATAGAGTTTTGCCAAGAGAACATGCTGATCATAGCAAACACTCTTTTCCAACAGCACAAGAGGCGACTCTACACATGGACGTCACCAGATGGTCAATATCGAAATCAGATTGATTATGTCCTTTGCAGCCAAAGATGGAGAAGCTCCATACAGTCAGTCAAAACAAGACCTGGAGCTGACTGTGGCTCAGATCATGAGCTGCTTCTTGCAAAATTTCGGCTTAAATTGAAGAACGTCGGGAAAACCACTAAACCGTTCAGGTATGACCTAAATCATATCCCTGATGAATATACAGTGGAGGTGAGGAATAGATTTCAGGGATTAGACCTGATAGACAGAGTGCCTGAGGAACTATGGACGGAGGTCCGTAACATTGTTCAGGAGGCAGCAACGAAATCCATCCCAAAGAAAAAGAAATGCAAGAAAGCAAAGTGGCTGTCTGATGAGGCTTTACAAGTAGCTCACGAAAGAAGGGAAGCGAAAAGCAAGGGAGAAAGGGGAAGATATACCCAACTGAATGCAGAGTTCCAGAGAATAGCAAGGAGAGACAAGAAGGCCTTCTTAAATGAACAATGCAAAGAAATCGAGGAAAACAACAGAATGGGAAAGACTAGAGATCTCTTCAAGAAAATCGGAGATCTCAAGGGAACGTTTTGTGCAAAGACGGGCATGATAAAGGACAAAGAAGGCAGGGACCTAACAGAAGCAGATGAGATTAAGAAGAGGTGGCAAGAATACACAGAAGAACTATACAGGAAAGATCTGAATGTCCCTGATAGCCATGATAGTGCAGTCACTGAACTTGAGCCGGACATCCTCGAGAGTGAAGTCAAGTGGGCCTTAGGAAGCATTAGTAACAACAAAGCTAGCGGAGATGACAGTATTCCAGCCGAGCTATTTAAAATCCTAAAAGATGATGCTGTTAAAGTGCTGCATTCAATATGCCAGCAAATCTGGAACACTCAACAGTGGCCGCAAGACTGGAAAAGGTCAGTTTACATTCCAATTCCAAAGAAGGGCAACGCCAAAGAGTGTTCAAACTACCGCACAATTGCGCTCATTTCACATGCCAGCAAGGTGATGCTCAAAATCCTACAAGCTAGGCTTCAGCAGTATGCGAACCGAGAACTACCGGAAGTACAAGCTGGGTTTCGAAGAGGCAGAGGAACTAGAGATCAAATCGCCAGCATTCGCTGCATCATGGAGAAAGCAAGAGAATTCCAGAAAAATGTCTATTTCTGCTTCATTGACTACGCTAAAGCCTTTGATTGTGTGGATCACAACAAACTGTGGCAAATTCTTAAAGTGATGGGAGTACCAGACCACCTTACCTGTCTCCTGAGAAACCTGTACGCGGGTCAAGAAGCAACAGTAAGAACCAGACATGGAACAACCGATTGGTTCAAAATTGGGAAAGGAGTACGACAAGGCTGCATATTGTCACCCTGCTTATTTAACTTATATGCAGAGTACATCATGAGAAATGCCGGGTTGGATGAATCAGAGGTCGGAATTAAGATTGCTGGGAGAATTATCAACAACCTCCGATATGCAGACGATACCACCCTAATGGCAGAAAGCGAAGAGGATCTCAAGAGCCTCTTGTTGAGGGTGAAAGAGGAGAGTGCAAAAGCTGGTTTGAAACTCAACATTAAAAAAACGAAGATCATGGCATCTGGCCCCATCACTTCCTGGCATATCGAAGGGGAAGAAATGGAAGCAGTGACAGATTTTACTTTCTTGGGCTCCAAGATCACCGCAGACGGTGACTGTAGCCATGAAATTAAAAGACGCTTGCTCCTTGGGAGGAAACTGTGGTGCTGGAGAAGACTCTTACGAGTCCCCTGGACTGCAAGGAGGTCCAATCAGTCCATCCTAAAGGAAATCAACCCTGAGTGCTCATTGGAAGGACAGATACTGAAGCTGAAGCTCCAATATTTTGGCCACCTAATGCGAAGAGAAAACTCCCTGGAAAAGACCCTGATGCTGGGAAAGACTGAAGGCAAAAGGAGAAGGGGACGGCAGAGGATGAGATGGCTAGATAGCATCACGGATGCAATGAATATGAACTTGAGCACGCTCCGGGAGAGAGCGCAGGACAGGAAGGCCTGGCGTGCTATGGTCCATGGGGTCACGAAGAGTCGGACACGACTGAACGACTGAACAACAACAACAATGGATCCACTCTTATACCCATCCCCCCCCTTTCCCCTTTTCACCAGAGTCTTGGAAAAGTCAGAATGGGCAGGGTGAACTGCATATTCCTCACCCCTTGGTGGCTGAGGCAGCCATTGTTTGCTCTCCTTCTCCAATTGCCATACAGAGACTACAGCCATCTTCTGTTGGTTCTGGACCTGTTGACTCAGGATCAGGGCAGAATCCACCTTTCAGATCTGAACATGCTCCACATGTTTGCATGGAGAATTCTGTGACTGTTCCACTAAGTCAGATTCCAGAGATGGTCCAGCGCATCCTTGGTGCTGCCCATTAGCCAGCTACAAGGAAGCTGTATGCCAGTAAAGGGCATCTTTTGGCAACTTTGCAACCTTTCATGGGTTTGACACAGCTGGATGCCGTTTACAACATGTTCTGCAATTTGTTTTGTCCCTTCATAAAAAGGGTTTATCATTATCATCTTTACAGGCTTATTCCCCACCCCCTTTACCCTCAACTCCTCTAAAATCTACTCTTCATATCTTGGATGTCCAACGTGCCCTGGCTTTCTACAAATCTTGGACAGAGTTTTTGCAAGTTGCCATATCTGTTATATTATGGGAACAAGTGCCAAGGATTGCCAGTGTCATCTCAGAGGTCCTCCTTGTGGCTAGTGTGCACCATCATGCTGTCCTGTGAGTTGGGGGGGACTCTCGGTCTCAGACCCTACGCAGGCTCATTCCACTAAAGCTGTGGATACATCAGTGGCATTTAACAAACGGGTTTCCTCTTTCAGAACTGTGCCAAGCAGCTACATGGCCCAAGCCATCTACCTTCCTTAGCCACTACAGGCTGGATGTCTAGGTTAGAGCTGGCTGCTCTTTTGGATGTGCTGTTTTGTCTGCTGTTCTACAATAGGACATCAGCCCCTCCTCCAGTAAGTCAGCTTGCTAGTCACCCATATGTGTGATGCACGGAGACCACAAGGAAGAAAGACACATTGCTTACCTGTAACTACAATTCTTTGAACGGTCATCTGTGCATTCACACAGCACACCCACCATCCCCACTTTGGTGTTGATGTTGATACTGAGGTTTCCTTTGGTTTCAAGGCAGCTTTGGCTTAAGGGAACTGAGGGAATAGTTGGGAACCCACTATGGACATATGTGCAGCGATGGTGGGGGAGGTTTCCCACCAAGAAATCCTCAGCTATAGAAAGTTCCTGATAGAGGATCCATGCAGGTGTAGAGTCTGTATGTGTGAATGCACACTGACCACTCAAAGAACTACAGGTACCTAACCTGTCTTTCCCATTCGTATGTTCAAGTTCTAGTGTGTTTGAGATGCTTTTGGGAGTCTTCCTTTCACAGCTTCCTCCAGAACTGCATTCCATTTTGCTCTGTGGCCAAAGTACACCAGGAAACGAGGAAGGTCTGAAACGAAAACCCACACTTCCTTGATCTGGAATGCTGCCTGTTTGCATGACCAAGTTGAATTGATGTGTGCAGCAGTGAATGTACTGGACATGTGGAAATACATCCCAATCCTCTTCTGCACTCCTTTATGCTTGCCATGCATCATGCTCGCCCCATCATAGCTCTGAGCAATGACTTTCTTGTCACTCTCCTCTGGGAGCAACTCTGTCAGCTGCTGAACCAAGACTGCAGCGATAGTTTCAGCCCAAGAGTCTTGCAGCTCTGTAAATCCATAGAAGCATTCCGAAGATGAACCCTCTTTGTTGATGTAATGGAAAATCAAAACGGTTTGGCAGTATGTGGAGATGTCTGTAGAAGCATCTGTTTCAGTGGCCACAAACAGAGGGCTCTTCAACTCCTGCTTTCTGTGATTTTTCACCACCATCAACATGCAGCCCAGCAGTACATTCTGAATCGTCTTCAAGAGACTTCTGAACACCCTGGTGCTCTGCAAGTGAAGTTCCATGTCTGCATCAAGATATGCCACAAGATTGACCAGTGTATGTCCTGGCTGTGGGCTGCTAAAGTTTGGAGGTGCCGAGATAATGATAAGCCAGATCCAGGTTTGCTTACAAGGAGACTTTGAGTACTTACAGCACACAGGTGTACCCAATGGTTGGATCAGACAGCTTCTCTGAACACAGAGCCAAGGGGTACAATGGGTCTTATATTATACATGTTAGCAGTGAGGCAGCATGACAGCAGCAAGCATTAATTAGTGTTCATCTGCAACTTTCCCAGCATAGGCTAAGCAGAGAAAGCTCCACATCAGAGGGGAAACAATCAGAACTTTCCCAGCACAGCCACCTGTAAACAGAGCCTAAACAGAACCTCACTTCTCAGGCGCTTCCCAGGCCCTGATAAGATTCAGAGCTCATTAGCATGGAATGTGCTGAGGCGGTGATATTGACCTTTGACTCGTCTTACCAGCCAAGAGGCCCACTAGCAAGAGAATTGCAGCCCATGAACCAAAGCCAAGCATTATGGATCTCTAGGCCCCTCTAAAACTACAGGTGACTTGGTTACAGGCCTAGGGCCATTACAACCAGTTCTCTGAAAATTCCTGGATTGCTGAATCCTTCATCTCATTGTGTCTATGATCTGCCAGTCCAAAGTTCCACAGCGTACACAAACCATCTTGGACTGGATGGATCTGGTTTTCAACTTCTTGATTGTGCTTCCTCAAGCACATGGTGGCCTTCAGCCAATTGTTGCATGATAGCCATTCTGCACACAGCTCTTGTTGTGGCTCTTGGATGCCTCATGATTCTTTGTCTTCTCAGTGAGATGTTTCAAGTCCCTGACACCTGTCTGTGCTCATGCTTTCTCACCCCCAAATAGCAAGCAGGGAAAGCAGAAAAGAATGTCTTTAATTCTGTTCCCACACACCCAAGCTTTCTTGGCATACCAAGCTGGGGTGAATTGCTGAATATATTCCTTTCCTCTGTTGCTTGCAGACTGCTGGAGCATATCCTTGACCCGTAGCTTGTTGGCTAATGTCAGCTTGGAGAATGGAGTTTATTGCACTGCTTCAACTTTGTTCATTGTGATCCTGCTATGTTGCCCTGGAAAACAAGGAAACCTGATTGTTCTGTAAGAAAAACAATATGAAATCCTGAAACACTGCAGTTCTATGCACACTCACATGAGTGCAAGGCCCAATAAAGTGGGACTTATTTCCAAGTGAAATACACAGCATTGCAAGAAGTCCTGGGACATGACGCTATGTCAAGCCAGACAAAAAAAGGTTTAAACCATGTTGATTTGGGCTAAGCCAGACTGAAATGCATTTTAAACTACATGAATGTCAGCCAAGCCAGACAAAAAGGGTTTTATACTACATGAATTTGACCTTAGACAGCCACAGAGGGGGAAAGGAACTTAAAAACTAATGATTTGGGGGAAAGCATTTTTGAATAAATTTGTTTACGCCAACAAAGTCAGGAAATGAATTTAAAACAATTTAATTGTGGAGTGAGAGATAATTAACTAAGGCCCACCCACAGAGAGGGAAATGAAATGATCTTTACAAAGAGGCACCCCTTAAATAAATAAACCAAGTTCAGATTAAGGCATGCAACAGCAAGCAACGTTATAAGAAGCAACATGCTGATATATTGCAGTCAAGAGGTGATGAAAATAACAGGCAGGATGGAGCTGCTGCTCTCTAGTCTCTCCCTCAGGATCAGCATGCTGTCGCTGTCTGGCTCTGTGGCTCAAAGGCATTGCATACAACAGACAGCCACATCCCCATGATGTCTAATTGGCTCAAGAGAGCCAAGTGATTAGCTGTGGGCACCCTCGGCAATGCTGCATTCCTACCCATCCACAGGTAAGGATGGAGTCATTCCTGATTGGTTGGGAAGTAGAGTGAGCCTGTCTACATGTTTGTTTGTTTGTGGCATTTCCAAAGGATGCCCTCCCAGAAACGCCTTTCCCAGTGCATTTAATGGGGAAAAGTCCTGTGCAATTTAGAAAATGACACTGCCATACACAGAAGTTCCTACCTGCAGCGTCAGCCAGCATGATGGTGCCACACTGCAGAATCAGTGGGAAGGAGGGTCACCTTGACAAGTGGTGACGGCAGTCACTCTTCCATGCATGTTTTTTCTATAACACGTTGGTTCCTCCACTGTGGCTTGTGGTGGTGCAGCTACAATTTGGCAGCCCTTGTTCTCCCACAATGCCTCAGGAAAGCTGCTAGATCAAGAGGCATCAGACCAAAGGTATTATTTTTTGGAGGAGGTGGGGGAAAGATGGTGTCCTCTGATATCCATTGTGTAAAAAATAGCTTGCTTTGATCTGTCCTGAACCTACCACCAGACCAGAAACACACTCTACATGCATCCCAACCACTATGCACAGAAGGTAATGCATGATGTCGGCACACCTTATACAGACCTGAATGCACAGGGCAGGAGTCAGCAATGGGGTGCCCATGGTGGTGCCTACCAAGACCCCTGACAGCACCTGCCAAGACCCCTCCTCATCCCTCGCCACCTTCCTTACCCCAAACCGCAGCAGAAGTGGCAGTGCAGAAGCCCTTCTCATGCCGTCTTCCTGCTTCCTGGTTTCGTCCCAGGAAGGAGGAGGCAGCACGAGCTGTGGCATGGGAGCATGTGAGAGAGTGAGTGGCTGGCCAGCTGGCTGGCTGGGTAGAGTAAGAGTGGCTAGAGAGGAGGAGCAGAAGTGCCAGACAGGACAGGTGGGTGGGAGGAGCAGAAGCAGCTGGCGGGGTGGGGAGGAAGTCCAGAGGTGAGGGGGGAGGAGGAAATGGTGGTAGGCAGCAGAAGTGGAGAAAGAAGAAATCTGGAGGAGGAGACGGGGGGCAATCCCACCGGGTGGGAGTCAGAAACAGACAGAATCACAAAAATTAATATTTGGGCCCAAATAACCGTGTGACAAATGCACCCTCGGGCCTGAAAAAAAGAAGACAAGTGTATCCTTGGGCTCCAAAAGGTTGCCTAACACTGGAATAGAGGTTTGTTTCACACAACCTTTCCCCAGCCTTTGAAAGGGAAAATCCACAATGGCAGATGTAGCGTGTTGTTAGGAACTACAGTGATGAACCAGCACTAGGAAAATCCCCACTTGGCTATTATGTTTTTAGTGGGTAAACATGGGCTACTCACTCTCTCTCTCAGCCTAACCTACTTCACAGGGATGTTGTGAAGATAAAATGGGGTGGTGGTGGTGGGGAGAAAACCAAGGATACCCGAATTCCTTGAAGGCAATCAATCATTTCAGTTCCAAGCAACAGATTAGGATTTAGTTGAATCTAGTTTAAGTACCCTTAATTTCAACAGGATGTAGCACAGACTTTGCCCATCATCCATGCCCATCATTCAGAGATCATAGAAACCATCTGATTCTACACTGGATTTATTTGTTTTTGGTTTACCATTTCAGGGGTCAGAAAAGAGTCTAAAGCAGAAGCCTCCGATGATTTCTTCAGGATCTGTACAAGCCAGAGTGCTCCTGTATACTGTTGTGAAGATAAAATGGGGTGGTGGTGGTGGGGAGAAAACCAAGGATACCTGAATTCCTTGAAGGCAATCAATCATTTCAGTTCCAAGCAACAGATTAGGATTTAGTTGAATCTAGTTTAAGTACCCTTAATTTCAACAGGATGTAGCACAGACTTTGCCCATCATCCATGCCCATCATTCAGAGATCATAGAAACCATCTGATTCTACACTGGATTTATTTGTTTTTGGTTTACCATTTCAGGGGTCAGAAAAGAGTCTAAAGCAGAAGCCTCTGATGATTTCTTCAGGATCTGTACAAGCCAGAGTGCTCCTGTATACTGTTGTGAAGATAAAATGGGGTGGTGGTGGTGGGGAGAAAACCAAGGATACCTGAATTCCTTGAAGGCAATCAATCATTTCAGTTCCAAGCAACAGATTAGGATTTAGTTGAATCTAGTTTAAGTACCCTTAATTTCAACAGGATGTAGCACAGACTTTGCCCATCATCCATGCCCATCATTCAGAGATCATAGAAACCATCTGATTCTACACTGGATTTATTTGTTTTTGGTTTACCATTTCAGGGGTCAGAAAAGAGTCTAAAGCAGAAGCCTCCGATGATTTCTTCAGGATCTGTACAAGCCAGAGCGCTCCTGTACACTGTGAAATGGACATTCAGAGTCAGATGCCAAGTAAGTGGATTTGGTTCCTTTGCAGCTGCAGGGCTCCACTGCCAGAACTGGAACCAAATGAGAGTTTGTTTCTAGCTTAGATCAGCTGCATATGCCGGATGCCCCTTGGCTGGCTGGCTCCTTGCTTGAGACATTTGGTTTGCTCTACCAGCACTGTTCTGCAGTTTGCTGTCTTCACTGTTGCACAGCATGGGCTGGACCTAGGGATGTACAAAAGTCACTTACCTGGTCCCGCAGCTTGCTTCGTGGTGGGGGGGGAGGCGCTTCGGTTCTCCCCCCGAAGTTCAGGCCGGGCGGGGAGGCGTCCTGCCTCGCCCGGCCGAAATTCAGGCCAGGGGGGGAGGCGCCCCGCCTCGCCCGGCCGAAATTCAGGCCGGGGAGAAACGCCCCGTCTCCCCGGCCGCGAAATACAAAGTGGGGGGAAAAAAAAAAAACACCCGTGATAGGCTACATAACGATTTACACAGCCTATCACGGCTAGATTTCCAAAGTCAGCCGTGATAGGCTATGTAAATCGTTATGTAGCCTATCACGGGTGACTTTGAAAAAAAAAAAAAGCACGTACGCAAATAGCGTTGCCCTTATTTTCGCTGTAGTCTACGTAAATCTTTACGTAGACTACCGCGACCAAATAAGGAACGCAAATGGTGGTGCCCATGGGCGCCGCCATTTGTGTACGCACTTTTTTTTTTTCCCCAAAGTCACCCGTGATAGGCTACGTAACGATTAATGTAGCCTATCACGGCTGACTTTGGAAATCTAGCCGTGATAGGCTATGTTAATCGTTACGTAGCCTATCACGGGTGTGTGTGTGTGTTTTTTACTTTATTTTGTAATGGTGGCGGCGGCAGCCGGTCGGAAGACCAGCCGCCGCCCCCGCCCCCGCCAAAACGCCACTGAAACGCCGCCGGGACCCGCCGCCGGGAGGGACATTCACAGAAGGTAAGTCCCATCCCGTGGGGGGGGGGTGGCGGAGAATTTCACCAACAATTTCGGGGGGCCGAATGCGTTGGCATTCGGCTTCCCGGAGATTCAGGGAGAAATTCTCCGCCATCCCTAGCTGGACCATGTGGCTTGATTGTGAGGTACAAGGAATGATACATATCCTCCAACTGTCCCTACTTACCATGTCAATGCCCTCCATCCCCATTTCTGACATCTGTTGAAATCACTGTTACTATTTCCCCCCTTATTTTGTCTTTGAGGGAGATTCTGGTGATGCCTCTTTTCAGAGAAACATGTTACTGTGCACATCCTGCATGTATTCAGATAGCAAATGTTGCTGAGTATCTTTGAGCTAAAACTATTTTGTAGTAAGCACACGCAGATTGATTATGAGATTAACTGATGTGACCGATTAAACAATTTTGTCAATGTTCCTATGCTTAAAATGTCAGTTCAATAAGCAGTTGTGTGGTGGCAAATTCAGAAGGGCAGGGTCCCTTCATGATAGTCACTGCCACGCCCCCTCACAGCCACACCCCCTTCTAACATTATACAACCTTGCAAGATTATACAATAAAAATGAGCTTTCAGTCACTTACTTTGTTTGGAGTTCTGTTGAGCGTTGAATGCAGGATGAGAGTATGTCTTTTTGAGGTTCAGCAAGAAGAAGACAATGATAGCTGCCAGATGTTCCAGTTGATCACTCGTAGTGCCAGTAACACATCTTGTTATATTCTCCCTAGAACAGCACTCTGAATTGTTGATCACTGTTTTGGTTTCTATCAACATTCTGTGGCCTCTGCAACCACTGACTTCACAGGGGTTTTTTTCATGAGCCCAGAGTCCATAGTTCAGTGGTTCCTCAAAATATTCAGTCATCTCTTCTGGTGTTTTACTTGACTCCACACTTAATCATGTATAGAGTAGACTTACTGAAATCAAAGGAACTTAAGCTAGGCATAAGTCATGATTAATTTTTTCCAATGATTTTAGTGAGTATACTTGGAGCATGACTAAGTCTAGATCTGACACTTTATGAGATCTTGGGAAGGCAGCTAAAGCTGCAGTCCCAGGCACACTTACCTGGGAGAAAGCCCAATTTGCAATTGAACATAATGGGACTGACTTCTGAGTAAACATGCATAGGACTGTGTGATAAATCCTAAAAACTGGCACAAACCAACTCTTACAGTGAATATTAATAATTCAATAGCTGAACAAGACATCATCTTGCTTCTCATTTACACCACCCATCTGCCTCCATCTTTTTCATATTCATCAAGATGTGAAACTTTGCTATAAAATTTCTCCAGCCCCCTCCCCCGCACCCCCAGTAAAGCACAAAAAAGACACCAATCCTAAACACACTTACTGAGGGAGCTGGTGTATTGCTGTAGCTCTATTCTCCTTTCCTGCCCTGGAATTGTGGGATAGAATGGTGCTCTAGCTGGCTCTGGCTGCTGGTATTGGGGTATAGTTTGGAGAACTGCCAAGAACATGTTTAAGCATCAGGAGTTTTAAGGGTGATGCAGTAATGAGGCCCCCCCCCACCATAAACAAACCTTAGTTAAAGGTATGTAAATCAGCTTTATGTGTGTTTTTTAAAAGAGGTACAAAACAATGGAGCATATGTTCAAGAGGAGGACAAGGGTCTAGGCCATTCACATCTTTACACCCTTACTTCCTAAAGGCACATTATATCTGAAAGGTATGAGGAAAAAGGAGAACATAATAATAATAATAATAATAATAATAGCTTATATAATCAAAAATTAAGTTTCAAACAGCTTTGTAAGTTTAGATTACAAATTAAATTTCAATTTTGATTGTAAGCTTCGAGGGGCAGAGACCTGACAGTTTGCTTATGATTCTCTGTAAAGTACCACATATATTGTAAACACCAAAGTCTGCGCATCTTCCGGATGTTTTATGTTTTATGTAAATGTTTTATTTAAACTGTCTTTTGGGGATCAGCAACAGGGAAAGATAAAGTAGATTGATTAGCATATTGTTACCAGCCCTGAGCCTTTGGGATGAAGTCGACTATACAGCCAAACAATTAATTAAATAAATAATACATCAAATATGGACAACAATAATGAATTTTTTTCTACCTCAGATAAAATAGTGACCCTGTGATATGGATAGAATAAAGCCTCATGGTCATGGGGCTTACTCTGAAGTATGGGGGCTTACTCTCAAGGAAGCCAAAGCAAATATATGGAGGAAATGTGTGTGTATGTGTGTGTGTGTGTAGAGGGAGAACAAGAGAAAAGCTGCTTTACTTAACAAATTTATTTAAAGGCCATCAGGGTTGCTGGTAATGTGCACCTTAGGCCCTCACCCTCTGCATGAACAGCCAAGGCTTGCTGAGGGCATGGGATGGATGATCAGGATCAGCATCTCCAGCAAGCAACTTAGCCTGGCCCATGGGCTCTTGTCCTTCCCTGAAACTGGATGATGATGGCGCGGGCGCAATCTCAGGTGCAGCATTAACAGCAATGCTGGCAAAGGAATCTGGCGGCCAGCAGCTACACCATCTCAGAGGGAGGGAAGGTGGGCTGCAAGAGAGGGTAAATTAACCCTTTGCTGGGTGAGGATGCCTTGTCTAGGCGGGCTCTCCAAGCAAGGAAGGGGGGAATTCACTGCTCTTCATGCCTGGCACTTCGGGAGAGAGTAGCTGCTGCTGCAGCCTGCAATAGCAGCAGCAGCGGCCACTCTAAGGCTCGCTACAGCCTCTTAGGCTCTTCTAGCTGCCTGCCCCATAGCAGTAGGCTGGGAGTGGGACCCGGCTGGGACCCAGCTCCAGAAAAAGTGCCAGGTTTTTGACCCAGTGAGACCCGCCACGACTACACCTCTGTCAATAGGAAAGTCACTCATCTCCTATATATTCTGGAGAGCGTTTCAGAAACTTCAGGTTCACCCTTCTGTCCAGAGGTCCAAACAAGGACCATCAAGTCTCCAAAGGATGGTTAAAGTGTTATACTGGATTGCCTTACTTCACTTTGCCAAGACATTCCTTATCTGCTCTTACTTAACTGTTCTGCCTAAGTTTTCTAAACTCGTCTTTCTTTTCAAAAGCATCACCCATGGAGTGCAATGGGGTTTACTCCAAAATAAATCCAAGGCAAGAGTGTTCAGTATTGCAGCCTAAAGAAACTATAAATCAATTAAAAATATAAACCAGTTCACCTATATCCTTAACTCACGTGCTGCAGTTGGAGAGAAGAAGCAACCACAATTAATTTGGGAGGGGTGAGGGGTGCTTTTAGCACTGCACTATATTCAGAAAGAAGTTCATCACCACAGTGATATTAATTTTAAGGCGAGACAGTAAATTGAGCATTCCACCCTGTTAAATGATGGTCTTTGTGAAATCAAAATGTTTAGGTACCAGAAAGAAGTGTTGATTGTAAATACCCTGAAAATGTCAGGAGGATTGGTGAAATTTTGAGGGAGAAAGAGTAGTTCTAAGAGAAAGACCAACCCCACCCCCATAAAAAATGACTTTGAAAAAAATGTTTATGACCATTTTGTACTCACACATTCTGAAGAGTCCAGAAAATTTTAATCAGAAACAATGAGGGCTTTCTACTCTTCTTGTATTGGAGTTGGTGCAAAACAATTTTTTTCTACGTTCCATTTCATTTAATCTTTAAAATAAGCTTTTTAACATGTAATGAAGTCAATGAAATTAATCATAAGCATGGGTATACTCAGTAGCAGGCTCTCTCTCCCTCCCCCCATCACAGCTGATTTGGAACGTTGAGAGGGGAGAAAAAACCTGTAGTTTATCTCCCATTATCAGTGGCTGAGGAGAAAGAGAAAATAACACGTGTTTGGCGGGTTGGTGGGGGAGCGCTGAATCTGCTGAGAAAGGTGAGGTGGTGGGCCCAAATCTGCTGGGATACTGGTGCATGAGGAGGACTCTCCTCACACTCCGATTTCCAAGTAGATTCAACCCCCACACCAGGCCATCAAACAGAACAGTTTGGGGCAGGCTGCTCTAAAAAAAGCAAGAGAAGTAGGTGACTCTAACTGTTTGTCATCAGTTTTCCACAACCCCACAGTCACCTCTGCATATCATATTTTCCATCCTGTCCACATCTGCTTTGAGAGAATGAGAATTCCAGTTGCTCTTTCTGTCTCCTTGTGGAGAATCATGTGGTGTTAAGCTATGTGAGGCTTAGCTCACAATTTCCCTGCTTTTTGGTGCCTGGTAGAAAGCTGTATAGCCTTAACTTTTGTGTGTGTGTAAACCATTGGGGGTGGGTGGGTGTTGTTTATTAAATCACTAGAAAAAAGGACCTTGCAGATTGAATGGTGATGGACATCAATTTAGATGAGCTTAAAATAAGATTAGACAAATGGAGGATATGGTTGTACATGGCTACTAGTCTTGATGGCTATATTTAGATGGCTCTGAATGAGTATCAGTTGTTGGGGAGTAACAATGGTGCAAGTAGGGCTGGAACTTCGGGCTGAAGCCCAGGGCCTTACAGCAACAAACAGGCATGGTGCAACCAACTGGATCATCATGTGCATGCCTAGCCCACCATTCATTCATTCATTCATTCATTCATTACATTTGTATCCCACCCCATATCATTAAGATCTCAGGGTGGTGTACAGATAAAATCAATTTAGACAGTATAAAACAATAAATAATTTAAATAGCTAAAACATATGAAATCATTAAGCTAGCTAATACCAATTTAAAATCTAAAACAATAAAACAGTTAAAACAGTGTGCAAACTCAGGGAATCCAATTAGCCCTCAAAGGCTTTGGTAAAAAGCCATGTTTTAACTTGGTGCTGAAATGAAACCAGTGTCTGTGCCAATCGGGCCTCCAAGGGGAGGGCATTCCACAACCGGGTTGCCACAGCAGAAAAAGCCCTCTCCCATGTCCCACCATAGTGTATGTCTTGTACTGGTGGGATGCAGAGCAGGGCTCCTCCAACAGATCTCATCCTTGGGCAGGCATATATAGGGGGAGGCACTCCCTCAAATATTGATGTCCCAAGCCACTTAGGGCTTTAAATGTCATCACCTTGACATTGATCACCTTGAATGCTGACCGGAAGCACATTGGCAGCCAGTGCAATTTCTTTAAGACTGGTGTTAACCAGACTGGTGTCACCATGGGTAATGTTGATCACCAGCACCTTTCTCCTCCTCCTCCTTCTAAAAACCCTCCAAACAACAAACATTTTATAGTCAGTGGGTAGATATCAAGAACTCCATTTTGTTTGTGTGCTCTAATTGTGAGACAACTTCATTTGGCCAAGCTGAAGTAACATGTAGAGATGTAACCACCTGTGGGCCAGTAATCTCGAGATAGCTCTAGCCTTAAAGACCAGAATAAGACTCAGTTAATTGTGGTGAGCCAGTGTGGTGTAGTGGCTAGAGTGTTGGACCGGGAGTTGGGAGATCCGGGTTCTAGTCCCCACTCAGCTATGGAAGCTCACTGGGTGACTTTGGGCCAGTCACAGAATCTCAGCCCAACCTACCTCACAGGGTTGTTGTGTGGCTAAAATGGAGCGGAGGAGGATTATGTACACTGCCTTATGTTCCTTAAGGAGAAAAAAAGGTGGGATATAAATGTAATAAACAAACAAACAAACAATTGTTCTTAATTGTTATTTGCTTATTATGACCCCCCCCCCCAAAGAAAGCCTTAGTTTCTCTCCAAATGAATTTATGTATGGGAGATCCTCAGCCCATTGGCTTTGTTGAAAGCAGAATGGGAGGGCAAGTTAGATACCTCCCTGCAGTCAGTTGTGACCTTCATGCAGAAACTATAGAATACCCTAAGACTGTGTTTCCACCAGCAATTCCACGAGGTTGGTTACTCAGGTTACAGGCCCGAGGCTTTACACTCAGTCACTGAGGTCATCAGACAGCATGTTCCTGGTGGTTCCACATGGCCCCATGGCCCAGCTGGAATCCACCAGGAAAAGAGCCTTCAGTGTGGTGGACCCTTCCTGTGAAATTCCCTGCCTTTGGAGGTCAGGCATGTGCCAACGTTGTGTTCCTTCCTGCTCCTCCTGAGGACATTGTTATTTTGAGAGGCCTTCCCTGCATGACCAGCCATGGTTTATTAAATTCGATTTTATTGGAATTTTTCTTTTAAAAAATGTTTTAACTGTTTTAACCTGGTGTTCTATTCTTTTATCTTTGTTGTTCACTGCTCTGAAATCTTCTGATTTCGAGTGGTATATAAAAATTGCAAATAAATACGTAAATAAATAGAATGCTGCTGTAGTTACCCTGTGATTGGCTCATTGCAATCTTCTTTGAGTTGTCAGGGGTTTGAGCATAAAAGGGGGAGGCTTGCAACTGCCCATTTGCCTTTGTCTTTATGCACTAACTTGCTTTCAGGCTTGTGAACTTTTGGATCTTGGATTGGGCCCTGTCCTATTGGACGATCCGTACTTAGGTAGTGTATAGGATAGGTTTAGGTATTGCTTTATTATTTTTGCCTGGAGCATTGTTCCAAATGTTTCTCTGATTTTTGTATACCTTTTAATCCTTTCCCCTATGTAAATAAACTCCATCTCTACCTCTAGAGCTGTGTGTGCTTTCTTCCAGGTAAACCTCAGTACTAAATCCTGAACTTTCTGCTTGATTACTTGCTAATATTTAACTTAGGCTTGAGGATTGGGAATAGAGGAGGCACATCAACAACCCTATTCCCTAATCCTCAAGAGTGTCCTGTAAAGTCTGAGAGTTCCCTGGCTCAGGCTGAGGTGAGCGTAAGGGGTGGTGGCAGTCTACTTAGACAACTGTTTGTCCCTGCCTGGGGGGAGTCCTAGGGGGGAGCCCTTAGGGCACCTCCCTTTCTCCCTTCACTGTAGATGCTGATTTTATCATTTTTAAAAATATATTATTGTGGCGTGTGTGTGTGTGATCTTAACAGCAAAATGGTGTTCATTCTAAAGTAAATGTGTTCAACTTCAGGGCAGCAGAAGAATACTTTTTTTTTCTTGTAGTCATGATTGTGCTATGATTTCGGGGACTTTAAAGTGTGAAACTGCACGTGCTCAGAGTATTTCTTTTTAAAATCAGGGTTGGCAAACAGATATTGTTTTTCCCACTAACATATCAAGTATGCAAAAGCATTTTTAAAGCCCATAATTGTGGAATGGTGGGGGTAAGAAGGGAAAAGTTAATTGTGTGTGTTCACAACTGAAGTAATACAACATGGCCATCTAATAGGGGTGGAGCTGTAAGACTATTAAGTCCAGGGTCTAAGATTACTTAGTTGCACCTCTGAGTGTGGATGTGTGATGGCTCCAGTCTTGAGGAAAGGGGAATAGGCTACATGAACTTTGAGGGCACTCATGGACCCATGACACTGTTAATTCCATTGAGACTCCAGCATGTGTCAAGTTAATATATATGCTATACAGACATAGATCAGGGATAGGCACCCTGGTTCCCCCCTGTGAGGCTGAAAGTCTTGGGTACAGGGCTGGTACATTTTGCTGTCTTCTTAAGTGGAATAGTAAATGGTGCAACCCCACCCCCACCCCAATTCAAGGTGAATAGCACCCAAAGCCAGTTAAGTTATTTTTGCCCCCGGGCCAGAGAATCCAACAAGCTCTTCTCCCCTTTCTCGGCAGTGAAAATGCAAAAATAATGATTTCAATAAAGAATAATCTGCTATCATTTCATGACACCCAAATCAACTGCCTGATACAGCTGCCTGAGGTTCTCAAGGGTGTGTGTGTGTGTTTCTTTGGGACCTTAATTACAAGGCTGAATCTGAACTATGGTCTAGTCCAAACCCGCCTCTTTTTGGTACAACCCATGGTGTTAAAATGTACGAGCTACCCAAATATAATTTTCTCTTCCAGAATATTCCGATACATAAGATATTAAATGAATAGCAAAAATTATATGTAATGAAACAACAAAGTAACATTAAAAGTAAAGCAGCAATGTTCAATGGCAGAATGGGTGAAGAAGCCAAGGGAGGCGGATGGAACAATTTCAGGCTGATCCTAACCCAAGCCTTTTCCCCCCTTTCCCAACTCCAGGAAATATTGTCCAAGGCTGCCTGTTAGACACCCTGGATGACTTGGGGGAGGATGCATTCAAGATATTCAAGGTCAAACTCAATAAATTCCCCATCAAGGAGGGCTTCAGCAATATCTCAAAACAGGAACTGAAGGTAGCGGATGTTAAGGACCTCGGCAAGAAGCTGCTCAGATATTACAAAGAGGATTATGCGGTGGAGGTGACAGCTGCAGTGCTGGAAGCCATTGATCACAAGCACCAGGCAGAGGAGCTCCGTGCTGTTACTGGAATCAGTAAGGAAAGGGGATGACCAGCACTCAGACTGGGGAGGCAGAAAGAATACACTGGTTGATCCAGATCATTTTCATGTGTGTGGGACTAGGTGAAGGAGAGCTTTCTTTATTGGGTTCAGAGGCATCAGAAATCTTTTTTAGAAAGTTCTGGTGCCTTGGCAAAATGGGCGGGGCACTCTGAAAACAATAACCTGTTTTCTCCATATCCTTCCTTCCCCTTCTCTTCTTCTATTTCATTTCATACTAACAATATGGAAAATAAATCCTAATTATTAAAAGGAAGACATATTTAATCCTTGCATGATATTTATTAATCGTTTAATTTATCCCAATGGACTCTCCAGCCACCCACCACCACCGTCACAGTGTAGCCAGAAGGCTAATGGCAGCATGGGAGGGGCCAGTTCAATCAAGATTGCAGCTGGGAAGGAAGGGTTACACGCCCCCTCCACAGGCACTGTAGTCCCAGTGAAAAATCCCCCTTGCTCCCCATATTAAATAAATGGAGCTTCTGAGGTGATATATGGGTTGACCCTAAGATAGCAGCACACCGTAAAGGTAACTGAGGTTTATGTGAATGCTGGGTCTTTGTTGTTTTCTGTATTTTTTTCTGTGAAGTGAAAACAAGTTTACAAAATAACTTTATAGAAGAGAGAAGAAACTATGGGACTTAATAGATCTCCCGCCCTTGTAGAGGGGGAAATTGCCATAAGTCTAAAACTCCACAGGAGGTGATCTGACCAAGACAAAGGGAACAATTTAAAGTCCCCCTCCTTCAAATCACCATCTCCATGGCCAACTGAAAAAAGAAGTCTAGAGTAGAGTGTGCCTGCTACATGTGTTGGGCAGATGACATATTGGGACAGACCCATGGTTGTCATGGAGGCCATTAAAACCTGAACTGCCCCAGACAAGGTGTCCTTAGCATGAATGTTGATATCCCCCAGCAGTCTGGGGGAGCTCAGCACCACATCTGAGACCACTTCCATCAGCTCTGTTAGGGAGATTGCTGGGCAGTGAAATAGGCAGTACCCTAGCAAAATTCTTCAATCAAGTTGAAAGTTGATTTACATGAAAGTGTGGATTGGATGTGAGTTTCGCTGCCTGGGTAGAAATGACATCATTTCTTCGTCTTTTTTTATGACATCATAAAAAGCTTAAGCAACCAGTCAGAATGGGCTATTACATGAAAATACAATCTAGAGAATATACCTTTCAAAAAAACATAATGACGTTTTGCCACCTTATTTGGTACCAATATGCCAGTTTTCAGCTCTTGGCCCACAGACCAAGTGAGTGGTTCTTCTGACTGGATGGGGTTGTTTAGTGTGTTCTGGATGGGGATACACTCCTCCTGAAAGAGCAGAGTGCTTCTCCCAGTTTTGGCTGGCAGCCCAGTTATGGCCCTATCCGAACAGGGATAACTTGGCTTCAGTAGTCTATGCTCTGGTAATGTCCAGGTTTGATTACTACCGTGTGATCTATGTGGAGCTGCCTTTGAAGCTGCCTTTGACACTGCAGCTTGTGCAATATGTGGCAACCAAATTGATATTTATTTTTTAATCAGGTTTGGCAAACATATTCTGTTGTTTCCTCTAACATATCAGGTATGTAAAAGCAGTTGGAAAGCAGAGTGGGGTGGGGTGGGGGTAAGAAGAGAAATAACTCTGTGCTTCACAACTGAAGTAATACAACATGGCCATCTAATGGGGGTGGAGCTATTAAGATGGTTAAGTCCAGGGTCTAAAATTACTTAGCTGCATCACTGAAGGCTTCTCTACACTAGGGTTTTATCCCGCAGCTTTACTGGGGCTTCTGGTTCTGGATTCTTTGCAGCATTAAGCTCAGCTCCTTTACATGGGCTGACACAGGCTGCGGGGCGGGGGGGGGCTTCTTTTCTCAGCAAGTTCTATATCTTTCATTATACAGCCACTAGATGGCACTGTGGTATAGCTGTGATGTAGTGGGATTCCGGAAATTCACCAGCTGTTGCAGCCCTTCCAAGCATGATGAAATTTTATTGCCACACTGTAAGGCCGATATTGGGGTCATGAAGAGTCAGTCACGACTTAACGACTGAACAACAACAAGACCCATATGCTACAAAACTGTCATTATTGCAACTATTTAAATGAAGGGTTCTATGAGTTAGAAAGGAATCCATGTATAATGTTCATAGTTAGTCTCTGTGCCATATCACCCATTACAATGAAGAGGCCAGGGAAGGCAACTAGGGCGATTTCAGGTTGATCTTAACTCATGCTTTTTTTTCCTTTCCCAATTCCAGTAAAGAGTGTCCGTGGCTGCCTGGTAGACACCCTGGAGGAATTGGGGGAGGATGAATTCAAGACATTCAAGAACAAACTCAATGAATTCCCCATCAAGGAAGGCTTCAGCAATATCCCTGAATGTCTGCTGGAGGAAGCAGATGTCAAGGACCTCAGTGGCTGGCTTCTCAACTACTACAAGACAGATTATGCTGTGGAGGTGACCACTGGAGTGCTGGAAGCCATCAATTTCAAGTACCAGGCAGAGACACTCCGCACTATTACTGGAATCAGTAAGGAAAGAGGAGTAGCAGCACTTGGAGAGGGGAGGCAGGGGGGGATTCCCTTTTTGATCCAGATCATCTCATTGTGTGGGTGGGACAGTTGAGGAGAGCTTTCTTTACTTGATTCAGATGCATCAGAAATCTTTCTTACCATATTGGGATGCTTTAGCAAAATGGAGGGGAGAACTCTTAAAACAATAACCTTTTTCTCCATCTTTCCTTCACCTTCTCCTCAGGCTATCTATTTATCATTCAATTTGTCCTGTATGACTTTTTTTTTCTTTACCCTTCCATAATGTTATTTTGTATACTGTTTTCACTTTTCAGAAAAAAAATACAGAAAAACAGCAAAGACCTAGCACTCACATACATTTTAGTTACCTTTATTGTGTGACCAAGAGCTGCTATCTTAGGGTCAAGCCATATTTCACATCAGGAGATTCATTTATTTAATCCTGGGCACAAGGGAGATTTTTCAATGGGACTGCAGTGCCCAAGGAGGGGTGAGGGGTATAACCCTCCTTCCCCAGCTGCAGTCTCCAGTGAAGAGGTCCCTCCCATGCTGCTGTTAGCCTTCTAAGTCTAACTACACTGTGCCAGTGGGGGGTGGGGTAGGGGCAGAAGTACACTGGGACAGTGGCTGGGGAGGGATGGATTAATCTTCCTGTCCCTGCATGCTAAGGTCCCAATGAAAAGTCCTCAAACATCCCTAGGATTAAATGTTTTCTAAACCCCCTGACATTGCTGCTAGCCGTGCCATTAACTTAACTAGCAGTTTGACCCTAAATTCCATTTTTGTCATTTTGCATTTTGAAGCTGCCAGAAATCCAACGACAGATTACACAGCAACAAATTGGACCTGTAATTCAGCACTGCAGTGTATGTCCCTTGCCCTGGGCTCAACAAATGTTGGGCTGTGTGTCTATCCAGACAACTAAACTCACATCCGATCCAAATCAATCTTCAACTTGTCTGAAAATACAATTTGAACAGCAAGCAACTAATAAATGCAGAGGAGCAAATAGTTAACTGTAGAGGAAGGATGAGTGGAAGAAAGTAAAACAAAATTGAAATAGAATTGTATGGATAAGGTGAAAAGACAATGCAAGGCAGGCCTTCCAGGCTGCAACTCAGAACAGCAGCAGAGAACAAACCAGAGCCAGATCTAAATGGCAGCTGAACGTGAAGCACTTTCATGTTTAATGCGAATTTTTCATGGTCCATCAGGGGCACACAAAGCAAAAAATGCAGAGTAAATGCTACCTTAAAATCCACTTTTGACAGGTCAAACTGCACTTTAATATACCTTACTTTGCGGTTGAATGGGCGGAGTCCTGCTAGGAGAAGTGAACATCATCAACCCAATTAATATGGCTATGGGGAGAGGGAGGTAATGGCATTGGGAGGAGGGCTTTCCAGGTAAGGGGAATATGTTGAAGCCCTAGTCATTCTGTGGAATGCATCAATAGCCTGGGCAGTTTACATAATTTCTCCTGAGCACCCTTTCTGGACTAGTAGAGCTCATATGACTCCATTGTATGCCCCAGAGCTGAGAGCACTGAAACAGGATGGGAAACTTGAGTGTAGATGGAGGAAAGCTCCCAAAGGATACAATCAAACAGTGAGGTGTGCCTATGGTAATGAAGGTGGCAAAGAAACATTACTTTTCAGCCAGACATTATGTAATCCAGCACAGCTGTTTAGGATTGTCAGGGGCTTATTACCTGCTGGCCCTAAGGAAGTTATGGAACTATCAGGTGCCTGCTGTGATATATTTGCGAGGCATTTCTAAGATACCATCTCTTGCATCTGTCAAGACTTGGGGCTAAACTAGATGCTACTTTAAATGTGTAGTGTCTAAAGTAATTTATTTTACTTTAGGTAAGTGTGCCATGGTCTGATTCAGATTGGAACCACCATTTGTGAGTAGTGGGGTCATCCAGCCAATTCCCCCCTATAAATTCATCCCTTCCTTAGAGCGACTAAAAGGGGGGGGGGAACTCTATTGGCACCAGTGAAGGTTTTTTTTTCTTTAGCCTTCGTGAGGGAGGGGATGTGAATTTAGGCAGGGGAAGTGGCTGGGTGGGAATATATAATCTCCACTACTTGAATGTGATGGTCCCAATCCAGATCAGGGCCCTGCCCCTGCACCCTTACTCTTCTGTAAAAAAAAAGAAAAGAAAAGGTTAAGATCACCTATATGTTACGTATTTAATGTTGTGCCCAGTTTAGCCCTTAGACTCCATTGTTATGACAGCTGAATCAGGGCACAGTCTTGTTCAGTTTTGTTGGATGAGTTTCAGTTGGTACAACTTGAGGATGTTGACAAGGTGCTTGGGCAGGTTTGTGTGTTGTTGTTGTTGTTCAGTCGTTCAGTCGTGTCCGACTCTTCGTGACCCCATGGACCATAGCACGCCAGGCCTTCCTGTCCTGCGCTCTCTCCCGGAGCGTGCTCAAGTTCATATTCATTGCATCCGTGATGCTATCTAGCCATCTCATCCTCTGCCGTCCCCTTCTCCTTTTGCCTTCAGTCTTTCCCAGCATCAGGGTCTTTTCCAGGGAGTTTTCTCTTCGCATTAGGTGGCCAAAATATTGGAGCTTCAGCTTCAGTATCTGTCCTTCCAATGAGCACTCAGGGTTGATTTCCTTTAGGATGGACTGATTTGACCTCCTTGCAGTCCAGGGCACTCGTAAGAGTCTTCTCCAGCACCACAGTTCGAAAGCATCAATTCTTCGGCGCTCAGCCTTCCTTATAGTCCAGCTCTCACAGCCATACATTACTACTGGGAAAACCATAGCTTTGATTAGACGGACCTTTGTCGGCAAGGTGATGTCTCTGCTTCTTACTATGCTGTCTAGGTTGGCCATAGCTTTCCTCCCAAGGAGCAAGCGTCTTTTAATTTCATGGCTACAGTCACCGTCTGCGGTGATCTTGGAGCCCAAGAAAGTAAAATCTGTCACTGCTTCCATTTCTTCCCCTTCTATATGCCAGGAAGTGATGGGGCCAGATGCCATGATCTTCGTTTTTTTAATGTTGAGTTTCAAACCAGCTTTTGCACTCTCCTCTTTCACCCTCAACAAGAGGCTCTTGAGATCCTCTTCGCTTTCTGCCATTAGGGTGGTATCGTCTGCATATCGGAGGTTGTTGATAATTCTCCCAGCAATCTTAATTCCGACCTCTGATTCATCCAACCCGGCATTTCTCATGATGTACTCTGCATATAAGTTAAATAAGCAGGGTGACAATATGCAGCCTTGTCGTACTCCTTTCCCAATTTTGAACCAATCGGTTGTTCCATGTCCGGTTCTTACTGTTGCTTCTTGACCCTTGTACAGGTTTCTCAGGAGACAGGTAAGGTGGTCTGGTACTCCCATCACTTTCAGAATTTGCCACAGTTTGTTGTGATCCACACAATCAAAGGCTTTAGCGTAGTCAATGAAGCAGAAATAGACGTTTTTCTGGAATTCTCTTGCTTTCTCCATGATGCAGCGAATGTTGGCGATTTGATCTCTAGTTCCTCTGCCTCTTCTAAACCCAGCTTGTACTTCTGGTAGTTCTCGGTTTGCATACTGCTGAAGCCTAGCTTGTAGGATTTTGAGCATCACCTTGCTGGCATGTGAAATGAGCGCAATTGTGCGGTAGTTTGAACACTCTTTGGCGTTGCCCTTCTTTGGAATTGGAATGTAAACTGACCTTTTCCAGTCTTGTGGCCACTGTTGAGTGTTCCAGATTTGTTGGCATATTGAATGCAGCACTTTAACAGCATCATCTTTTAGGATTTTAAATAGCTCGGCTGGAATACTGTCATCTCCGCTAACTTTGTTGTTACTAATGCTTCCTAAGGCCCACTTGACTTCACCCTCGAGGATGTCCGGCTCAAGTTCAGTGACCGCACTATCATGGCTATCAGGGACATTCAGATCTTTCCTGTATAGTTCTTCTGTGTATTCTTGCCACCTCTTCTTAATCTCATCTGCTTCTGTTAGGTCCCTGCCTTCTTTGTCCTTTATCATGCCCATCTTTGCACAAAACATTCCCTTGAGATCTCCAATTTTCTTGAAGAGATCTCTAGTCTTTCCCATTCTGTTGTTTTCCTCGATTTCTTTGCATTGTTCATTTAAGAAGGCCTTCTTGTCTCTCCTTGCTATTCTCTGGAACTCTGCATTCAGTTGGGTATATCTTCCCCTTTCTCCCTTGCTTTTCGCTTCCCTTCTTTCGTGAGCTACTTGTAAAGCCTCATCAGACAGCCACTTTGCTTTCTTGCATTTCTTTTTCTTTGGGATGGATTTAGTTGCTGCCTCCTGAACAATGTTACGGACCTCCGTCCATAGTTCCTCAGGCACTCTGTCTATCAGGTCTAATCCCTGAAATCTATTCCTCACCTCCACTGTATATTCATCAGGGATATGATTTAGGTCATACCTGAACGGTTTAGTGGTTTTCCCGACGTTCTTCAATTTAAGCCGAAATTTTGCAAGAAGCAGCTCATGATCTGAGCCACAGTCAGCTCCAGGTCTTGTTTTTACTGACTGTATGGAGCTTCTCCATCTTTGGCTGCAAAGGACATAATCAATCTGATTTCGATATTGACCATCTGGTGACGTCCATGTGTAGAGTCGCCTCTTGTGCTGTTGGAAAAGAGTGTTTGCTATGATCAGCGTGTTCTCTTGGCAAAACTCTATTAGCTTTTGTCCTGCTTCATTTTGTACACCACGGCCATGCCTGCCTGTTATCCCGGTGATTTCTTGACTTCCTACTTTAGCATTCCAATCCCCTATGATGAAGAGGACATCTTTTTTTGGTGTTAGTTCTAGAAGGTGTTGCAGGTCTTCATAGAACCGATCAACCTCAGCTTCTTCGGCCTCAGTGGTTGGGGCATAGACTTGAATTACTGTGATGTTGAATGGTTTGCCTTGGATTCGTACTGAGATCATTCTATCATTTTTAAGATTGTACCCCAGTACTGCTTTTCCCACCCTTTTGTTGACTATGAGTGCTACTCCATTTCTTCTAAGGGATTCTTGCCCACAATAGTAGATATGATGGTCACCTGAATTAAATTCGCCCATGCCTGTCCATTTTAGTTCGCTGATTCCCAAGATGTCGATGTTCAATCTTGCCATCTCATGTTTGACCACCTCCAGCTTACCTTGATTCATTGATCTGACATTCCAGGTTCCTAAACAATATTGTTGTTTACAGCATCGGATTTTCTTTTCACCACCAGACACATCCACAGCTGAGTGTCCTTTCGGGTTTGGCCCAGCCGCTTCACTCTTTCTGGCGCTACTTGGAAATACCCTCTGCTCTTCCCCAGTAGCATATTGGACACCTTCCGACCTGAGGGGCTCATCTTCCGGCGTCATCTCGTTTAGCCTTGTGATACATTCCATGGGGTTTTCTTGGCAAGAATACTGGAGTGGGTTGCCATTTCCTTCTCCAGTGGACCACATTTTGTCAGAACTCTCTGCCATGACCTGTCCGTCTTGGGTGGCCCTTCACGGCATAGCTTATGGCTTCATTGAGTTACGCAAGCTCCTTCGCCACAACAAGGCAGTGATCCATGAAGGGGAGGTTTGTGTGACCTCTTCCATATTGGATCGTTGCCCCTCATGGCTTTTTAGAACTGGCTGGGAGGAATAGCCAGCTGGGCCAGGGAGGTGATTAATGCCTCCTTGTAAGAGGTAGTAGTCGCAGGCCATCTGAAAACGGCACTGGCAAGACCGAACATATAATCCCTGAAATTTTACCTTGGAATGTAAAGGAATGGGATCATCCATTAAGTGTAAATGAATACAAAATCTGCTTAATAAAGAGAATCCTGACACTGCACTTCGGCAAGAAACGCACCATAATAAAAAAGAGAATAATCACTTCTGAAATATTCCAGGGTTAGGTAAAATATATGCAGCCATAGGATCAACAAAATCAAGAGGAATCTTAATAGCACACTGGCCAAGAGGCGTACTGAAAGACCTACTAGGCAGATAGATATTCCTGAAAGGCATGTTGGGATACAATAATTATCTAGAATTAAGTAACAAAGAAATATTAACAGTAAAATGCCAATGTTCAATGGGAGAAAGGGTGACTATGTATTATTAAATTAAGTAGCATTAAATATTAAATAGCATTATGCTTATAGATTAGTATGTTTGCAATGGTTAAAAATAAATAATGAAAGAAATTTGAGTGTTCATCAATGTCTCTCTGAAAAGCTACTTCCAGTCTTATAAGACCCACATGCTGTAAAATCATCAAGATCACGCCTGTTTAAGTTCATGGTTGTGTGAGCGAGAAAAGAATACCACAGGGAGTGATTGTATATAGTCCTCTGCTTTGTAATCCATCACAGTAAGGAAGCCAGGGAAAGAGCTAGGATGATTTCTGGATGGTCTGAAGCCATGCCTTTTCTTTTCTTTCACAGCTCCAGGAAAGACCGTCTGTGACTGCCTGGTAGACACCCTCTCAGACCTGGGGGAGGATGAACTCAAGATGTTCAAGGACAAAATCAATGAATCCCTTATCAAGGAGGGTTTCAGAAATATCCCCAAAGGGCGGCTGCAGGAAGCAGATGTCAAGGAGTTCAGCAGCCTGCTTCTCTGCTGTTGGCAGGGTTATGCTATGGAGGTGACTATTGAGGTGCTGGAAGCCATCAGCCTCAAGCACCAGGCAGAGAAGCTCCGTGCTGTTACCAGAATCAGTAAGGAAAAGGCATTACAAACATTTGGAGGGTGGAGGTGGTAGAGATACACGGGTTGATCCAGATCATCTCATGGGGGTGGGACTTGGTGGACAAGAGCTTTCTTTACTGGGTTCAGATGCATCAGAAACTTCCTTACAATGTTGGAGTGCCTTGGGAAAATGGAGTTGTTGTTTTTCAGTCGTTCAGTCGTGTCCGACTCTTCGTGACCCCATGGACCATAGCACACCAGGCCTTCCTGTCCTGCGCTCTCTCCCGGAGCGTGCTCAAGTCCATATTCATTGCATCAGTGATGCTATCTAGCCATCTCATCCTCTGCCGTCCCCTTCTCCTTTTGCCTTCAGTCTTTCCCAGCATCAGGGTCTTTTCCACAGAGTTTTCTCTTCGCATTAGGTGGCCAAAATATTTCAGCTTCAGCATCAGTATCTGTCCTTCCAATGAGCACTCAGGGTTGATTTCCTTTAGGATTGACTGATTTGACCTCCTTGCAGTCCAGGGCACTCGTAAGAGTCTTCTCCAGCACCACAGTTCGAAAGCATCAATTCTTCGGCGCTCAGCCTTCCTTATAGTCCAGCTCTCACAGCCATACATTACTACTGGGAAAACCATAGCTTTGATTAGATGGACCTTTGTCGGCAAGGTGATGTCTATGCTTCTTACTATGCTGTCTAGGTTGGCCATAGCTTTCCTCCCAAGGAGCAAGCGTCTTTTAATTTCATGGCTACAGTCACCGTCTGCGGTGATCTTGGAGCCCAAGAAAATAAAATCTGTCACTGCTTCCATTTCTTCCCCTTCTATATGCCAGGAAGTGATGGGGCCAGATGCCATGATCTTCGTTTTTTTAATGTTGAGTTTCAAACCAGCTTTTGCACTCTCCACTTTCACCCTCAACAAGAGGCTCTTGAGATCCTCTTCGCTTTCTGCCATTAGGGTGGTATCGTTTGCATATCGGAGGTTGTTGATAATTCTCCCAGCAATCTTAATTCCGACCTCTGATTCATGCAACCCGGCATTTCTCATGATGTACTCTGCATATAAGTTAAATAAGCAGAGTGACAATATGCAGCCTTGTTGTACTCCTTTCCCAATTTTGAACCAATTGGTTGTTCCATGTCTGGTTCTTACTGTTGCTTCTTGACCCTCATACAGGTTTCTCAGGAGACAGGTAAGGTGGTCTGGTACTCCCATCACTTTAAGAATTTGCCACAGTTTGTTGTGATCCACACAATCAAAGGCTTTAGCGTAGTCAATGAAGCAGAAATAGACATTTTTCTGGAATTCTCTTGCTTTCTTCATGATCCAGCGAATGTTGGCGATTTGATCTCTAGTTCCTCTGCCTCTTCGAAACCCAGCTTGTACTTCCGGTAGTTCTCGGTTCGCATACTGCTGAAGCCTAGCTTGTAGGATTTTAAGCATCACCTTGCTGGCATGTGAAATGAGTGCAATTGTGCGGTAGTTTGAACACTCTTTGGCGTTGCCCTTCTTTGGGATTGGAATGTAAACTAACCTTTTCCAGTCTTGCGGCCACTGTTGAGTGTTCCAAATTTCTTGGCATATTGAGTGCAGCACTTTAACAGCATAATCTTTTAGGATTTTAAATAGCTCAGCTTGAATACTGTCATCTCCGCTAGCTTTGTTGTTACTAATGCTTCCTAAGGCCCACTTGACTTCACTCTCTAGGATGTCCGGCTCAAGTTCAGAGACTGTACTATCATGGCTATCAGGGACATTAAGATCTTTCCTGTATAGTTCTTCTGTGTATTCTTTCCACCTCTTCTTAATCTCATCTGCTTCTGTTAGAAGCCTGCCTTCTTTGTCCTTTATCATGCCCGTCTTTGCACAAAACGTTCCCTTGAGATCTCCGATTTTCTTGAAGAGATCTCTAGTCTTTCCCATTCTGTTGTTTTCCTCGATTTCTTTGCATTGTTCATTTAAGAAGGCCTTCTTGTCTCTCCTCGCTATTCTCTGGAACTCTGCATTCAGTTGGATATATCTTCCCCTTTCTCCCTTGCTTTTCGCTTCCCTTCTTTCCTCAGCTACTTGTAAAGCCTCATCAGACAGCCACTTTGCTTTCTTGCATTTCTTTTTCTTTGGGACGGATTTTGTTGCTGCCTCCTGAACAATGTTACGGACCTCCGTCCATAGTTCCTCAGGCACTCTGTCTATCAGGTCTAATCCCTGAAATCTATTCCTCACCTCCACTGTATATTCCTAAGGGATATGATTTAGGTCATACCTGAATGGTTTAGTGGTTTTCCCTACGTTCTTCAATTTAAGCCGAAATTTTGCAACAAGAAGCTCATGATCTGAGCCACAGTCAGCTCCAGGTCTTGTTTTGACTGACTGTATAGAGCTTCTCCATCTTTGGCTGCAAAGGACATAATCAATCTGATTTCGATATTGACCATCTGGTGATGTCCACGTGTAGAGTTGCCTCTTGTGCTGTTGGAAAAGAGTGTTTGCTATGATCAGCATGTTCTCTTGGCAAAACTCTATTAGCCTTTGTCCTGCTTCATTTTGTACACCAAGGCCATGCCTGCCTGTTATCCCGGTGATTTCTTGACTTCCTACTTTAGCATTCCAATCCCCTATGATGAAGAGGACATCTTTTTTGGGTGTTAGTTCTAGAAGGTGTTGTAGGTCTTCATAGAACCGATCAACCTAAGCTTCTTCGGCATCAGTGGCTGGGGCATAGACTTGAATTACTGTGATGTTGAATGGTTTGCCTTGGATTCGTACTGAGATCATTCTATCGTTTTTGAGATTGTACCCCAGTACTGCTTTTCCCACCCTTTTGTTGACTATGAGTGCTACTCCATTTCTTCTAAGGGATTCTTGCCCACAGTAGTAGATATGATGGTCACCTGAATTAAATTCGCCCATGCTTGTCCATTTTAGTTCGCTGATTCCCAAGATGTCGATGTTCAGTCTTGCCATCTCATGTTTGACCACCTCCGGCTTACTTTGATTCATTGATCTGACATTCCAGGTTCCTAAACAATATTGTTGTTTACAGCATCGGATTTTCTTTTCACCACCAGACACATCCACAGCTGAGTGTCCTTTCGGCTTTGGCCCAGCCGCTTCACTCTTTCTGGCACTACTTGGAAATACCCTCTGCTCTTCCCCAGTAGTATATTGGACACCTTCTGACCTGAGGGGCTCATCTTCCGGTGTCATCTCTTTTAGCCTTGTGATACGTTCCATGGGGCTTTCTTGGCAAGAATACTGGAGTGGGTTGCCATTTCCTTCTCCAGTGGACCACATTTTGTCAGAACTCTCTGCCATGACCTGTCCGTCTTGGGTGGCCCTGCACGGCATAGCTTATGGCTTCACTGAGTTACGTAAGCCCCTTCGCCACAACAAGGCAGTGATCCATGAAGGGGCAAAATGGAGTGGAGGACTCTTAAAACAATAACCTTTTTTCTCCATCTCTCTTATATCTTATTGTCTGCTTGCATCTTCTTTGCATAAGTTTATTCTTCTCTTTATTCTCCTCATTTGGGCAAGACTTCCATTTTCTGGAGGATGCTTTCTTTTCTCTAATAGCTTCCTTGACACTGCTTATTAACCATGCTATTGGGCTTGGTGCTGTCTTTCCTAACTTGTGGTGTACATTCTAGCTGAGCTTCTATTATTGTGGTTTTGAGTAACCTCCAAGCAATTTGAAGCAATTTAACCCTCTTGTCTCCAGCATACAAATCAATTAGGACACAAGCAGAGCCTGTGGAAAGAACCAGTTAATGGGGAAATTAGCTTAGTTCTTGGAGGCTGTATCTGAGGTTTCTGGAGCTTAAACCAGACCATGGACATGCATTGACAGTCCAGCCAACCAAAAGTATTTATTTAGTCCACAGACCTTTTCACATATTGTTACATACAACACTTAAAAAACCCCCAGTAAAACAAGGATAAGTATGGTTGCCAGGTCCAGAACATCCCAGGCCCTGAGATTTCAGGGCCCAAACCTGAGACCTAGGGATGGCCCCTGGTGATATCACAGGGGTGGGCCCTGGTGATGTCATAGGGGGTCACTGGAGGTAGACCCAAGGGCACCTATTTTGCTATACACAAGCCTTTTGCTACACAGTTCATCACACCAACACCCCCGCCCCCCAGACATTTCTGCAGAATAACAACACAGAGAAAGCAATTTGTGGCAGAGCCCACTTATTAAAAGCAACAGGGGCAGGAGAAAAGAAACCTATTTCACACATAGGCAACTGAGGCAGCAGGCAATTAAAGTCAATGCCTGAAAGAGAGAGAGAGAGAAAGTTTGGGTTACATAACTGCAGCATACAAAGTTTACAGAATCAACAGATAGCAGGCTTTTGTTTGTTTTTTAAAATGGCTTAAAAAAGCACCCCAATTTATCCAGGGTATGTCACAACGCAGAGAAAAGAGTTTGTAGACAAGCCCACTTCTCCAAGATTTAAATTAAAGCGAGCTGGGAGACCAAGAAACCCATTTCACACACAGGCAAACTGAGGCAGCAGACAATTAAGAGTCAATAACTGTAAGTGAGAGAGTTTGGGGTTACATAATCCCAGGTTGTTGTTGTTTTTAAAGTGTGGCCCAGCAAACATTCAATAGGTGCACCACCAAAAGGAAAGAAAGGATTTTTAAAACCACACGTTCACAGTGTGACTCAGCTCTTTACTTTACACAAAGAGAAACTGCAGTTCCCAATCTCTACACCTCTTCCTGACCAGGCATGCGGCCCCTGCTCTCCAAGGGCCAGCGAGCCAGCACCCAGTCAGCACCTCTGCTGTGGGTGGCTGACAAGAAGGCACGAGTAGCCCCACACCCTTTTTGTTCCTTAGCTCATTTCAACAGTTACAGCAAAACATGAACCACTCCATCCAACATGCAAGCGAGCTCCTTCATGGCTTGGCACGCTGGGCTCGGCTGGTTGGTTTTCTCTGCACCATCTGCTTCCACCACCCGGCGGAGTCTGTTCTCTTCTCCACAGCTTTACACTAACATCCCATGTCTCCTCTCCACAATATATTTAACTGATAGAGTTAGGGCACAGTCCTATGGGTTGTGCCCTCAGTAGTTATAAACCCCAAACTTGGAGGCTTATGAGTATCCTGTGCAGAGAGGGAGGCACTTCAGACCCCCCTCTCTGCATTTTAACTAGATGGGCAATTTCACCCATCTATTGGAGGCTTCGGGGAGAGGGAAGGAAGGAGACTGGGGCGGCGCTAGGAAATATCATAGCCCTGCTTCCCTGGTCTCCTCCCCTCCCCACCCTCAGGAACACCCCTTTCCCCTGTCTCCACACTCTGTTTACTGAGCGAGGAGAGGTAGCCAGCACAGTTCTCTCCACGCCAGCTACGAGGGGGAGGGGGTGGGTAGCGCAGTTTTCTGACTATGAGGTCCGAGCCATTTCTCTGACCTCATATCCAGGAAATGGAACGATCCTATGTCCCCCAGACGCTGTCTAGGAGACATAGGATTGTTCCCTTAAACACTTTGCCTGACTTCTGTTTTCTTTATGCCTTTTTCTTCCCTCTCACAATAGTTCCAAGAGCCAGCAGTATTGTGTAAATCATGGAAGAACACAAGTCATTGTCAGGCCATTAAACTATGTATGTTAATATACACACTTGTATACTTTTGCATACCTAGGGAGCCTCCTGGTATGTAGAAACCATCACCTTATTTTTGTATGGCCCTGTTTGGCTTCCAAAAAGATAGGTGCTCAGCTACTTGAGTATGTTACTAGAAGGAACAAATGGGGCTGGAAACAAACTATTGCAATGTATCCTCACCTCCTGGCAGGACTGCTCCTATTCAGGGTTCCAGCTAGCCAGCCATGCCTTTCTTCAGGATATTGTAAGCTACTGCCAGCTGAAGCAGGCCATTCCATCACTCCACATTTTTTGTTGTCCTTTTTTGACCGATAGGCAACATTTCATAGCTACTGAGCATTTTCAAACCATTTTAACTATACCTAAAATTAGCAATGTTTATAAGGATATGTTAAATCCTCATTTACAGAAGAAGCAGTGCAAAAGGGTGAATATGTATCTTTAATATTAACTATTATTACTTTGCTACTAGGTCAATATGGCCTATTGCAGCAGTTAAAAATAAACAATACCAGTACTTTTCTGCCTATGGGGCAAGTGTACAGCAATATTCCTTTCAATGAATTTATTTTGATAAATATTTCCCCCCTCAAAATATCTATCTTGTATAAGCAGTATAGCTGTGTGGGATAAATGTAGGAAGAAACTAGCTTCCTCAGCATTGCCCTCTGCCTCTATGATTAATGAGAAATTGTCATGAACTGCTGAGCGCCACTGGCCCAGGTGGTGGGTGAAGCACATGACTACAGCCTCTCAGTGAAGAAGCTTCTGGCTGGCCGTTGGCTTCTCTAGGGTAGGAAGGAGTTTAAGAGAACTACCTGTCTCAGTGCTGCTCTGTTTGAGTAACGAGATCTGCATGAGCTCTGGTATGTTTTGCGTTGTAGTTGATGCTTTTACTGGTTTGTCCTCCAATCCTGATCGCTCTTTGGTCCAGAGTCCAAGTTCCCAGGTCCAGATTGCTGCCCATGGCTTAGCCCTGACACAAATCTTTTTACACTGATGGCCACCTTATTATTTTGAGGCAGCGGCTCCCGTCTCAACGCAGAGGCACCGTCTAGTGAAACATGCAGGGCGGGAGGATGTGGCGGCAAAGATTGCCCCCACTGCTTCTCCTGCCCTGCATTGGGTGATCAGGGGCTTCTGATCATCGGGGGTGCAGCTGATAGGATTGTGCCGTTATAATATAATTAGCCCTACTTACAATGGAATAGGCAGCTCCCCAAATCAAGACTTTTTACACGATCAGCACGTCAAAATCTAAACATAAAAAAGGAAGATTGGAAATGAGTAGTTATAACAAGAACTTCCACAATTTCTACTCCATACCTTGCTTAGTTGAACTCGTTAAAAATTACCACATTTTAAAAATGTTTTATTTTCACTGTTCAATACACAAGACAAATCACATTCTAAAATATATACATTCATAAAAAGATGGTTTGGAGCTAGCTATTAAACATTTATTCACTATGGATTGGATCCATACTCCCATAATATGTAGACCTATTGAAAACAATGGGACAAGTTAGTGATGACTAACTCAAATCTCACTGATTTCAATGGGCCTACTCTAAATGTAACTGGATCCAACCCTATATATCTTATGCATTTGGGCACCAGTGATTCTATTGTATTACATTTCTGCCCCCCCCCAATTGCAATGTGGCAATCATTTGTTAAACATTATTATGAAAATACTCGTATTTTGTGTTGTAGTTTATTATTGTTATTTATAAGAATTTATCTGCATATGCTAAAAAATTTTTTTAAAGTGAAGGGAACTGATTGAGTGGCAGAGAGAGCAGAAGAGGGAGAAAAGGGAGCAACAGAAATAAGCACTTGGTTATGTTCCAAGTGGAAAAGGTAATCCCAAGGTAGTCAGCAATGGTCCTGTTGCCCTGAAGTAAAGATCAGGGGTTTTATTGATTGATTTATTGCATTTATATCCTGCCTTTCCCCCCAAGGAATACGTAATCCTCCTCCTCTCCATTTTATCCTCACAATAACAACCCTGTGAGGTGGGCTGGGCTAAGAGTCTGTGACTGGCCCGAAGTCACCCAGTGAGCTTCCATGGCCAAGTGGGGACTAGAACCTGGATCTCCTGACTCCCAGTCCAACACTCTAACCACTACACTCTCTCCCGTTTAGAGCAGGACTGCTAACTGAGGCAAGCACAAGCTCTAATCTGGGGATTTCTACTGGGTCTACAAGTCTTGGTTCAGTGGCACAAATCCAAATCCCATGAAAACAGCTATCAGAAGCATTAATAATGTTCTTCTTCCCAGAACAACATTTTGTGGAACGATACCAAGAAGAGCTGATCCAACAAATCTCTGGGATAGACGTGATATTGTTTCGGTTACTTGGTTGGATCCTGAAGAATGATGAATATCACACCATTATGGCTGAGGAGACAGATACATGGAAGATGAAGAGCCTTTTTGAGCTGGTGCCAAGCTGGAGCAGAAGAAAGAAGGACCGTCTCTACCAGGAGCTTATTCAAACAAATGGGCCTCTCATTGCTGCCCTTGAGGGTAAATGAGTAGCATAAGA